>NW_024609855.1:0-1200000 GCF_016920785.2 Ixodes scapularis | reverse complement strand
ATGTTATCAATGACATGAACCACCTCGCGCTCTGGTTCAAGAGTACGCACAGATGTTTACGCGTTTACGTATGGCGGCAGTGTGGTAAGTCAGCTGATGGGACTCTTCTGTAATTCAGAGGATTTCATATCGTTCTTTAAAAATTAGTGTTTCAGGGAGCCCATGAATAGATATTGATAACATAGCCAAGCCTAGATAATCTTCGCGAAGCGTTCTAATGCGCCATGCAGGATCACGCTCAATACTCACGATGCCAGTAAATCGCTGAAGGTGATTACTGGCATCGTGATTTCGGCGCGAGCCTTGCCGGCCTCGCGCCGAAAGCAATGTGTTCACCTGCGTGCGAGCAAGCTCCTAAACACAAATACGAGCATACTGTCTTGAGCAGCAGGCAACCTCAGAATGTAGAGATTTTCGTTGCTTTGGCCTCTCCTTCCGTTGTCATTATTATCTGCATACCTCACGACGAGAACAATGCCGAAACGTACCAGCGGTACGATCTCAGGAAGAACAGCTCGCTCAGTTGTCACACATGTATCCCACCACTTTCTGGGAGGGAGAGACAGGGGCCATTCCCCTTCCTCCTGCTCCTCCCAGGAACATCCCAGAAATATATATGTACTACACGCTGTGTTGAATTAACCTCACCCCAGGGCTCGGAACTCGGTTCATTTTGTGTGTGTGTGTGTGTGTGTTTATAAATGATCTGCATGTAGATAAGATCGGAATTCAGTGCCGTGTTTTCGCCAACGACTGTGTTTTGTTTGCCAGTGTCATGCACTTTCAATCAATTATATTTAGACAGTAGCTTACAAACTGTGTTTTCCTGGTGTCAAGCATGGCAGATGGATTTGAACGTGAAAAAATGCGTGCAAATGAGAGTAACACAAAAGAAGTCTCCAATTTCGTTTTGCTATTCTATCAACTCAGTGACGTTGGAAAGTGTCACTCCTTATAAATATTTGGGTATTACCATAACATCTACTCTAAGCTGGTCTGTTCACCTAGATAACATTACAGCAAAAGCGTCTCGTTAAGTGTGGAGTCTTCGAAGGGCTATGCGACAATGTACTATCGCGGACAATATGAGCTGAAACAGCGCTCCGGCCTAGGCACGGTACGACCTGCGCCGCCTGTCGCATAACTCCGCAAACACGACGCACCCTGAGGGCGAGATTAATTATCACTTGTGCTCACTGCGCCACTGCGCTCTTCCGGCCGTCTGCTAGCGAAAATATTGGCTAGCAGAACCACGATCACGATGCCTCTGCCGTGCCGCCCTCTGTTCACGTTTTCAACTATCGTGCATTTCAGTGCTTTTCAAGGGAGCGCCGAAGTGGAAAATGCTTTGTCACGCTCGTATCTCCTCGAGGAACGCTGCCTGACGGAGCTGCCTTGGCCTTCAAAAGGAGCCGATCTCTAAATAGCGTCGAAGACATATGGAGGCGTATCAAGGTAGCCATGTCACGGCGTCCCCTTCACCGCGCCGCTGCCAACGAATTGTGGGAAGCGGTGAGGGGTGAATGGGGGGAGAGGCTTCGGACCGAGCCAGACTTCGTGGCCGCCCTCTTTGAGTCCTTACCAGACAGAATGAGAGCCGCGGACGCGGTGTTAAGTTCTTTCGTAAGTTTTACTGCACTTCAGGACTCCCTGAACCAGATTTTTTCCGATTGCAACAAAGCTTGCTGCTAGAATTGCAATACACTTTTTGACGACGTTAACCAGCGGGTATTTTTGCGCAATGCATCCTTGATCCCGATCTTCTTGTAAAGTGCAGTTGAACTTTCACGCCGACTATTAATTGTTTGTGTATTGCATTGTCCTCTGTGAACATTCTTTCGATGAATTTCAAGTTCCTGTTCCTCGCAAATGTATGACTCTTTGTTGCACTTTATTTAGATTAGGAACTTCTAAATAAAATACTCGTGTTTTGTCAGCACTTGTTTTGTTTGAAACAAACACGTGGGCCTAGTAACAAAGATATAGTATTTTATAACCTTCTCATACCAATCCAGGTACAAAACCTCCGCGGTAACATGTATGGTTACCGTTGTTTCTTTTTTACACTGGTGTGCACAATAAAAAGAAAAGTATATACCTTGGAGCCGGCCTAAATCGCGTATACGAATTTTAACCAATATTTTACGATGTCCTAAATTGTGCATGCACTTCATAAAAAGAAAAAAAAAACTGCTATGTTTTTTTTAATGTAATTTCCGTAAAACATAAATCGCAGCTGCATTTTAAGATGCTTCAACATCTTTTCTTCACCAGTCAGAGTTCTTTCTACGTGATTCTACACGATGGAATGAAGTAAATCAATTGCAAAAAAGGAACAAACGTAATCTTCTGCCCCCCCCCCCTTCCCCCCCCCCCCTTTTTTCTGCCGCCCTCAATCCACGCCCGCTGTCGCACCCGCCGTCTCGCTTTCAGACTACTGGGAGAACGCAGTGGAGCCGCGAGCACAAGTGATAATTTATCTCGGCCTCACGGTGGGTGCGCCGTGTGTGCGAAACAAGGCGGCAGGCGGCGCAGTTAGTACCGTGCGCCGGCCGGAGCGCTGTTTCAGCTCATATTGTCCGCGATAGTACTCCGGAAACCAAGCTTCCTGCGTACACTACTTTAATTCGTCCATTATCGGAATACGCGGACATTTTATGGTACACGTATTCACAGTCATTGATTAACAAATTTGAGGCAGTACAAAAACGGCACTGCGATTTATATGTAATGATTACGGCATGCATACGTCTGTGTCATCCCTTTATGCGTTATCCGGATTAACCCAGTCATCGACCCGCAGAAAAGTGAAGCGTCTGAATTTTTTGTATAAATTAATGCGCGATAAGATTGGAATGAATTTCGAAGGCTATCTGGTGTACAATCTCAGTCGAGTCAAACGGCAGAAGCATGAAAATCTTCTTCGAGAGTTTCAATGTAGAAAAGACATTTTTAACTACTATTTTTTTCCTAGAACTGTCCGGGACTAGAATGGCCTGCCTCACAACATTACAGGCAGTGCCACCTTCGACTCGTTTGTCAGCGCCTTAGATGGAGTTTTGAATCCATTTCACTAAGAATTGCCAAGTGTTACCTCTGTTTATTGGGAAGCGTCTGTTCTATATGCCTTCCACTTTTTCTCAACTATGTTTTTGAAGCCATGCATAACTAGAGCTATGTTGTTGTATATGTCACATATCTACTCACATGCCTTGGTCCGCAAAAGTAGGCCGGCATCATTATTCAAATAAATAAATTAATATGCGTTCTGCTTTCTATCGCCTCTTATTCGCCTATATTGTTTCGCGATACATTCTGGGTTAGCCTTCAGAGCTTCTGAAATAAAAACTTCTCAAGAAGAGACGTCCCATGAGGACCTGTCTAGGCTTTTTGTTTGGTTTTTAATAGGAGGCAGCCAAATCGTCAAACCGAAAATAAGTCGATATCGCTGCAATTCTCAGTATACTTGGACGTCTTGTGCTTCCAAAACCTATGAAACTGAAATGGGTCATTTGATGCAAGAAAAAACACTGAACAGGCGGCCGCCGCACAAGATTTAAAAGTAATTTGACAAGCAAACACTTCCGTTTTTTCATGGCTCATTTGGAATTTAAACGTTCCTCGCCTGCTGGTGCAGCAGTAATACAAACCACACAACTTACCATTTCAAAAAAAAATATTTGGTCGCCTTTTCTGTGTGCGATGGTGCCCTGTAGGTACCAGCGCACACACAGAAGTGCACGCACAAATCCATAAAGATTTAGGTTTTTTTTCCTATATTCCCCTAAAAGGCTGCCGCAGATATCTATAAATTTTGTTTGCTGTCCTGTTTTCTCACAGGGTCTTCCGCACAAATAATCAAACACACAATTTCCAGAAGTGCAATCAAACACACACTGTCGAAAAGTGCAACTTCCTAAAACATGCAGTAGTGCACAAATGATTCTGTGACTGCGCAACACAGACATACAAAAAAACATGACTCGTAGGTACCTGGATAGGAAAACAAAGAAGTAGAACACACGCAAAATCCGAAAGAATCAATCTCACACATGAAAACACATCCATCCGCAAGAAAAATGACAACATATTTAAATAAACGAACTTACAGGAAGATGTAGCACAAAAAAAAAAATTAATCCGGAACTCCAGTGAACTCTTAACTTGTAGCTATTGTTCAATGGAAGCAGAACTCCATGACACATAAAAGAAACAAAAAAACACTGACTCGCTTGTGTTGCATCCTGTGACCAAGAGTCACAAGCTAGAGTTTTGTCTTACTGTCAATTCTGTTGTCAAGCTGAACCTCTAACAAAAAAAGAGGGAATTCAAAAATAAATAAGGCTCCTGCAATTGACGACACTCTGAGCAAGCAGAATAGAAGCTGACGCCAAGACACTAACTCGAGTCACAAAACTGCAAGCACTGCACAGCGCTGCGACTACTTTTGTTCCCTACGTGATCCATCAACTTTTGGGGGAATTTTCTTTCTAAACGAGCCGAATCCATGTAGTAAAAGGAATGAGGTCAACGGGATTGTTTGCTTATCAAATTAGCTTTGAGTCCTGTACCACAGTGTCTGTTAAAGACCGACGACCAGTTTATGCTTTCCACTTTTCCCCTCGCTTGCTCCTCTCCCTCCTTCTACCCTGTCCACCGTTGCCTCTTTCCTCCTCCCCCATGGAGAGGAGGATCTTCTGCCTTGCAGAATCTCGGGTCTGGTCGTCGGCCTTTAGCAGTTTTTCTCACATAAGATGATTGATCTCAGAATGATAGCTCTTGGAAACAATGCATGCCCAGGCGTTCGAGTTCCAGCAAACATTGACTTAACTTCAATTTCTGCATTGGGCTCATATAGACAAAATAACTCCCTACTTTTTTCCGACCTTTCTCGGGCTAATCCCACGCCAGCACAAGCTTTGCTCGAAAGCCCCGCAAAATCCGCCTTGTGCTTATGGCGCAGGTAAATTTTGAGCCTCAGCCGGGAGTACAGGTCGATGAGCAGCTTGTCTGCCTTCTTCCTGTGCTGGTGACAAGTCGGAAAATTGCCAGCAAACTTGAAAATCAAGAATGTGGCGATTGATTTTACTGGGACTTCAGGCGTAGGAGGCACAGCGTCAGTCCATACTGAGACCACATGTGCTCTAGCAGACACTGTTTGTATCCGCTCCTAACGTTAACGTTGAAGTACCCCATCATGATCGAAGGTCAGCGCTTGCACCAGGGCACCAACGCTAAAGCATTAAGTATAAACCGTATGCAAGCGATTTGGCGAGCGACAAGGCAGGCGGCGGCGACGAAGACCCGCTTTCGCTCGGTCAGTTCCACGACGAGGCAAACTGAATGAAAGCGACGGGAGCAAGCGAAAAGAGAGCCGCTATGCTGTGGCTCCACGCAAAAGTTTTTAAATTCTGGGCTTTGTATTTGGTGTGGGACATGTCCCGATGATCCTCTCTCACTCCACCTCATCGATAAGACGTTCACGGAAGCGATGCTTGTCGTCGAGGTTTATTACTCATCGCAGCCAGCTATCAAACGAAGCTTCTCAACAATATACGACCTAAACCAGCCACGCAATCGTCGCGCGACCGAACCGGTACTGACGTAAAACGGAACATTTTGGACTATTGGCTAACTGCTTCAGCTACCACCGGGCGAAAAGGGACGTTTTCTAAAAAATCGCGTCGCTCGTCGCTCGACAAGACAGTGAGAAATTTCTGTCGCTCGTCGCTAAGCATTATCGCTTGCCACTGTCGCTCGTCTGAACCGGATGTAGGCGATTTAGCGAGCGACGA
Source organism: Ixodes scapularis (assembly GCF_016920785.2). Classification (NCBI taxonomy): domain Eukaryota; kingdom Metazoa; phylum Arthropoda; class Arachnida; order Ixodida; family Ixodidae; genus Ixodes; species Ixodes scapularis. The sequence goes on along the minus strand of NW_024609855.1, from coordinate 1,194,205 downwards.
GACGAGCGACGGCGACAAACGACGACAGTCAGAGACGAAGATTTTTCAGTGTCGCTAGTCGCGTTGCTCGATCCTGGACATCTCTTGCGACGCGAAGGGCAACAGTGAGAAATCTGCGTCGCTCATCTTGTTGCTCACTAAAGCTCTTTCATGCGGTTTAATGGCACTGTCGCTTGTCCTGTCGCTAGGTTTTTGGAACGCTGAGCCGTATGTAAGCGATTCAGCAAGCGACGGTGGCAGAGACGGGCAACGGAGATTGTTCATTGTTGCTTGTTGCGTCGCTCGTTTTTTGTATTTCTAGAAAATGTCGCTCATCGCCGTGGTCGCTTGCTCCCATCGCTTCCATACGGTTTGCCTTGTCGCACGACTAACCGAGCGACAGCCTAGCGGGTCGCCGTCGCTTGTCTTGTCGCTCGTCCAATCGCTTCCATGTGGTTTACACTTTATACTGAGTGTCTCGAGTTGTGTGCAGTGCAGGCGAAGGCAATGCTTGACGTCACAGGAAAAATAACGTCAATACGTGATGCCATTTGACGTCAATACGACGTCACGTGATTTCCTGTGAGGTCAATACGCGACGTCAATGGAAAGATGGCAGCGCCCAGGCAGCGGCTGGCCTTGGCGGGGCGGATGCATTGGCCGGAGCTTGTCGGATGCGTTGTTCGTTGTCGTTGGTCTCAGCGAGTTTATTTCAGACGCGGGAGCCGTCATATAAGGCCGGTCGAAAGAGTCTTTAATGTTCAGCGTGGTTTCTCACGTAAGTATAACGTTTAATACGGAGGAACGGTGTGCATTTCGCTGGCTATAGATGGGACTATTTCCGCGAGCGTGGCCGAGTGGTTAACGCACTTGGCGTCTACGCAAACTGTTCCAGGTTCGATGCCTGGGCACATCAACTTTTGTGAATTTGTGAGAAAGTGTTCGAGAAGCTTTTCGATTGTTCGCGTTAGTTCTGGGTCGGAAAGTTCCAAGGCCGAACTACGAATGTTCGCGACACTTTCCTTCTCAATAAAACGTGCTCCGCGTGGCTGTGGCTCACTCTTTTCGCTAGCGTTCGAACGTGCCATTTCGCCGTCATTGACGCTCGCCTTTCACGGCTGTTACTACTCTCGTTTTGGCACAAGTTCGCCTCATTAAATGTCTAGCTTCCTTGTCAGTCTGTCTCACCAATCCATCGGTGACAATATTGCCACGATTATACTGCTAGGATAAATTTTAACGCTACGTTTTTGTACTTTCTTTCACCATTGGAATCTTCGATGTCTGCATTGAAGCATGTGCTATATATTTGGATACTCGGTTTAGCAGCGGAAACCGCGTGAGTGGTGCTTGGCTGTGTGTAATCGTGGTGCCATTTTGTTCAAGTGACCGAAGGCTCACTTTAGTTGTGCGGCGCACGGGAAAACTGCCTTCAAGCAGGTAGTTCACGTTCTGTGCTATATGACGATGTGGTGCACTCTCAGAAAAAAATGTTATATTCTCCATAATGGAACAGCGCGAATTTTACAAGGATAGAAGAAGGAACTGGATAGGACGAGCGCCGTATGTTCTTACACCCCTTGTCCTATATGCGACACCCGTAATGTTCAGTTGGACGTACAGCTTGCTGCCGCCGAACCGACGGTACGCCAACTTTCATGAGCGGCTTGATAGCCGAGCGGTACAACTGATTAAAAAAGCTAATGGACGTGTTCCTCACTACGAAAAACGTAATCAGGGTTTTCTTGGCCCTATTGCAAAAATAAGCGTATTTTCTTCCTGTAGACGTTGACACGTATCTTAGCTGTTTAATAAGGTACATATCAGCGTTCTCAAGGCCCTCGTTAAAATTGGGGCCGTCTATTCGACGTCAGTGCGCTGTTCGTCGAAATGAAGCATTGGGGTATCGTTTATAGGACAAAGGGTGTGAGAATAAACCCCTTTTCCTGAGAGTGTGCATCCTCAATTCTTCTGGCGTAGACGCGCACTTTCACGGAGCACTGGTGTGTTGCGCACCGAAGAGCTGCCTTGAAGCTGGTAGTTCGTGTGACGTGCTAGATGATGCAGTGTTGTTTCCTAAATTGCTCTGGCATAGACGTGTACTTTCACGGAGCAATGGTGTAGCAGTTGGTATTGAATCCGCTGGCCTGCGGCACGTTTTGTCGACACAAAGGTTTCATCAACACTTGTTACGTGAATTTCGAGCTGTATGGACATTTCATCGCGCGTGAATAAGTGGGGTGCTTGTTAGCTACCCAACCCACCCGTTCACGCCGCTAAACAGCGGCTGATTACCAGAAAATTGGTCCCACATCCATTTTAGTTCAGTTCGTCTACGGCAGTATTCAAAATCCCGAAGGAGAGGACTCATTCGCACAGAATGCCGCTAAAGCAATAAAGCTTCTTTACTGGTCAGGATAGACTCTATTCCGTCAGTTTGGTTATATTGTCACGGACGCTTAGTCCAGTCCATTCTTCTATTAATCTTTACTATTCTGGAAAGTTAAGGCCATGCTCGCCTGTCATCGCGTATTCTGGTGGAGATGCTAGGTAGTTAACCATTCAGCCCTTCACTCTGTGTGCACCCTGGCGGCTCCTCAGCCTAGTGTCCCGGCAACGCAAAACTAGGCAAAACAAAATTTGCACCACGTTCCTTACTCAATCTCAGGGACTAAAGTTTACCCATGAGCTACCAGATGAAAGCAAGCTTCAATTCCTATATCGTCAGCTGTACTTTAAAAACAACCATACTGGTTGGTCATAGAAACCACGGTCCAAAAATTCATTTCTACCATTTGATTCGGCCCATCCTAAACTAATCAAGAGAGGAATTGTAAAAAGCAGCTTCATAGCGGCCTTGCAAAAATCATGCGAGCACACAGCCAAGCAGAGTTTTGAGGCACAAGTTCAAGAACTACATGAATCTGGGAATACCAGTTCTTTAATGTTCGATGTAGCAGAGAGCCTGACCACTCATAATGAAAGAAGAGATAAGGCACGCCGTCCCGCAGTGATACCCTACCAACACAAAGTATCACATAACTTTAAACGAATAGCGGCTAAATATGATATACAGGTTGTAACATCAGCTCCTGATAAACTTAAAAAACTGTGTCCAAAAATCAACTCTCACAACAAAAGACAAGACCAATGCTGAGTCCAGCACGCACATAAATATATCAACTGCAGCTTCAATATCGCATACGAAATTCCGTGCAGATATGGGAGAGTGTACGCCTGTCAGTCTGGGTGCTGTGTAAATGTACGACTACGAGAGCATGATCTTTACCTGCATGCGCCACCGCCAAACAACTTGGCCATACATGTCAGAGACTGTAAATGCACTCCTCTATTCAATCAAACGAAAGTAGTTTCAATCGCTTTCGGCGCACGAGAACCCGAGAAATTTTCAAGGCAAAAAGTACAATAGAAAAGGAGACACGTGCATTAGCACACCATCAATTTCACTGCCCGAGAAAGAATTAGGGTACCTCAACTTTTTTTCTTAATCTGGCTATTTTTCTTTTTATATTATCTTTTTTTATCCATCTATTTTTTTCAATTTAATCTTGTTAACTTTTACCAAATAATTTTTATACATTTGTCGTGCGAATGCAATTGGCATATTAATTTAGCAATTCTCCTCTCATTTTCGTCTTTCTTTTATCATGCACTAAACAATCAGTTGTCAGTAAGCGCTTCTCCTGTTCATTCTTTGTTCTGTCCTTGTCGTTTGCGCTTTTGTAATCAAGGTGCTCGAGATTTCAAGAACCCAGCGCAGCTGCGCGGTTATCGGCATGCTATAGGAACGCGGCACGGGTGAAACTTTTGGCCATTGTCAGACCAGTTGTGCATTAGCTTCAAAAGAGTGACTTTTGTTCAGTTCAGTTGATTAACCCTCAAAGGCACTTCAATGAGGCCCCGCAGGGGGCACCTGTGAAAGCAGGTGTTTGGTAAGTGGCGTCACCACGGACCCCGAGCCATGCGGGTTCGCCTACCCACGTCTGGCTGTCCGTGGCTTTCCCGTGTTTGGGGCAAAGGGCATCCTGGGGGTTGAGCCGAGCCCGGGGTATGTTTGGACCCTTCGGGGCCCCCGGGCGAGGCAATACACCACTTCGGCCCCCGCTTCTCCCAGGCGGGAGTCCTGGTAAGGCCCGGCAAGGATGATTCAGTCTAGTCGCCACTCTTTCTACTATACCCTCCCTTCTTTCACCTTTGTCTTCTCCGTCTTTTCACTCTTCTCATTTCTCTTTTTTCCTTTTCAACTTCTTTTGCGGGAGGGGCTAACCTTGGGTGGTGACAGATAAGCTCGTCCAGATCCACACTTGGTTATAGTTTTTGGGTAGCGCTAATAGAGTAATGCTTCCAGCAAAGCCATATTTGTTTTGGGGTGATACCTATTCCCTCGTTGAGCTCCGTGGTGGGCGGCGCTCCACAGATTTCGAAAACGCGTTGCATTTTTACTACGCCCCTCTCTTCTAAACCCCGAGCAGACCGACCCCCCAAAAGGGTCCGCCCCGCTCCCCCTACTTTTGCAAAAGCGAAGGAACCCGACACCTTTTCACGTTTTCTTGTACTTCCTGCTGCAAACGACAGTCTACCGTTGTCAAAGATGTCACCTTTCCTTGTATCTAAGGTCCTAGAGCAGACTATTGGAAAGAATTACAAGGCAAAAAAAAAAGAAAATTGCTGGGGACCTCCTTGCCGAGGTAGAAAATAAAACTCAAAGCACAGTATTACTGAAGTTGACAAGCTTAGGCGAGCACCAAGTTTGTGTAACCCCACACCGCACTTTGAATGCTGTCCGCGGCGTCATCTCTGACGATGACCTCTTTCAGTGTACTGAAGAGGAAATCCTTGAAGGGCTGCGTCGGAGTGCTGTTGTATCCGTGCGGCGAATCACCCTACGACGAGACGGACAGGAGATACCAACCCGACACCAAGTCCTGACTTTTGTACTCCTCTCTCTGCCTTCCACCGTGAAGACAGGGTATCTAAACTGCAGAGTTCTTCCTATCGTTCCAAACCCACAGCGGTGCTTTTGTTGTCAGCGTTTTGGGCATGGATCCCGAAACTACCACGGCCGAGAAACTTGTGCGAAATGTAGTGCCACTGACCACGTCGCTGACATATGTGAAACAGACCATAAATGCATAGACTGTGGCAAACCACACCCCGCATTTTCACACACATGTCCGAAATGGAAGGAAGAAAAGAAGATTCTTACGTTTAAGCTCAAACACAATATCAGCAACCAAGACGCTAGAGAACAGCTTGCCTTCAAGGCAAGGAGTTCATATGCCTAGGCAGTGTGAAGGGGACGCCCAATGTCTATGGCATTCGTGGAGACGCAGACTTCCGCGGAAGACCTGTCATCTCCACAAAAGTCCTCTTACATACGTCCGAAGACGGTGGGCAACCCACCGCCTTCATACCCCAATGAGGTTGTTGTGCCCTCTAAGGAGGGTGCTGCACCCTCCTAGGAGCCAGACGCGCAGTCACCCGCACCAGCTGGCCCTGCTTGCTGGGGTCGGGGGCTGCCTCCCCGTGCCTCTGGCCGCTCTTCAAAGCCTGGGCGGTCAGATTCGCCTCTGCCACCCAAAGGACCCAAGGTCTCATTGGATGAGAAAATGGATGAGGAAATGGATGTGAGCATCCCGCTCTCCGATGAAGACCTTCCTCTCTCTAGATCAGGGTCTGTTTCCTCGGCCTGCTGCGAGGCTAGAGGACGGCCTAATTACACTGTAAAAAAAAAATAAAAAAATCTACGGATTGTGGCACCAAAAGACACATTAACTACATTTCACAATTTTTGTATAACACACTTATTGAGACGTGTCGTTTATTGAAGATAAATGTCTCTCTTCCTTCAGTGGAACTGCAGAGGCCTCCTGCCTAACTACGATGATGTGAGCTATATTTTAGAGGATCACCGGCCCATTGCATGTTGCTTACTGGAAACGCACCTAAAGACCACCCACACTAATATTTTAAAACACTTCCAGGTGTTTCGTAGGGACCGTACACAAGCAGCTCACGCAGCTGGAGGTTTTGCGGTGGTTGTGCAACGTTCAGTTCCTTTTAACGAGATAGCCCTGCAGACTTCAATGGAGGCGGTGGGTACACGCATTTTGTTAGATCGAATAATTACAGTCTGTTCTTTGTATGTACCTCCCAATTATCATTTACATATGGAGGAGCTAGAAAATCTTGTTAATAAACTTCCTTCACCTTTCTTACTTTTAGGGGATTTTAATGCACACAATCCTCTTTGGGGTAGTGACAGACGGGATTCTAGAGGGGCCCTTGTTGAACGTTTTTTGCTTCGTGCGGGATTGTGCCTGCTAAACACAAATGAATCTACATAATTTAGCTCAGTAACTCACACTTTCACTTACATTGACCTATCTATTTGTCACCCATCATTATTCCCATTGCTTTCATGAAAGGTCATCCCGAATCCTCACGGAAGTGGCCACTTTCCCATCATCTTAGAATTTATCCATCTTTCCATTACAGTCCCAACACGCTCTCCTCGTTGGAAATTGGAAAGTGCCAACTGGCCTACTTTCAAAAAATCATCTCTTTTTGCCTGCACATCACTCGACGATCTCGATATCAATAGAGCCAGTGAACATAACACTCAGCACATTTTACAAGCTGCCATTCTCTCCATCCCCATGACGTCCTCGCATCTACCCAGGAGACCAAAGCCCTGGTGAAACAAAGATTGCCGTTTGGCTAAAAAAAAAGAACAAAATCGAGCCTGGGGTATATTTAGGCGCTACCCTACAACACACAATCTTATTGAATTTAAGAGAAAAAGGTTTCAGGCGAGGTGGATTCGAAGGCAAGCTAAGAAAAAACGTATTAGAGGGTACGCTTCTTCAATTAACAGCACTGTATCTGCGAAGTAAGTCTGGGATCGCGTACATAAAATTGACGGCTCTTACCGAGCATTCACTGTCCCACTCTTGAGTCGGAATGGAGTTTGTCCTGCAAGCCTTGAGAAACAGGCCAACATCCTCGGTGAGCACTTCGAGTATGTCTCCAGTTCTGAACATTACACACAAACGTTCCAGCGACACAAGATCAATGCAGAAAGAAAAGTTGTTATCACATCAGGTGGCGCGCGCGAACCCTATAATACTCTATTTAGATTATACGCACTTCAAATGGCACTTCTTTGTTCCAAACAAGCTGCCCCTGGACCAGATGGTATTCATTATAAAATGCTCCAACATCTTCATCCATCGACTATGGAGCTAATTTTGTACCTTTTTAATAGAGTTTGGCTCGAGGGCCACTTTCCATCCTCCTGGCAGATCGCTGTGGTTGTAGCAGTGCTGAAGCCCGGCAAAGATCCCTCTTGCGCATCTAGCCACAGACCAATAGCTCTAACTAGCTGTCTTTCCAAGACATCAGAAAGGACGATTAACAAGAGACTCATGTTTTTTTGTTTTTTTTTTGTAGAACGAAAAAACTGCTTTGATAAGTTCCAGTGTGGCTTTCGTTCAACACGGTCCACTGTCGATCATCTCGTCCGCTTTGAGACCTTCGTACGTGAGGCGTTTGTCAACAGGCAACAGTGTCTCAACCATCTTTTTTTATTTGGAAAAGGCGTACGACACGGTCTGGCGTTAAAGCATACTGCAATGTTTATTCGAACTTAGTTTCCAGGGCCGAATGTTGAGTGCTATACAGAGTTAACTGCAGCACCGTCGTACTTTCCGAGAAAGACTGGGGAAAACTCTCTCTAAGGAATTTTTACAGGGGAATGGAGTCCCTCAGGGGGGCGTACTGAGTGTCACTCTATTTATCGTCAAACGTAATTCCATTGGCCGTGCAATTCCTCCTTCGGTACAATATTCTTTATATGTTGATGATCTCCAGATCTCCGTTTCATCCTGTAATCCCTAAATTTGTGAACGTCGCGTCCAACTTGCGATCAATAATTTGGTCAGAAAGGCTTACAAATGGTTTTAAATTTTCTCACGAAAAAACAGCGTGTGTCATCCTTTCTCGTCGACGTGGTGCTCTTCAGGAACCGTCTTTGGATATGTATGGTTCTGCCATTGTTGTCAAAAATAAACATAGGTTTTTGGGCCTTGTGTTCTATTCCAAGTTGACTTTCGTTCCACACATTAGGAGCTTAAAACTTAGGTGCCTTAAATCTCTGAACATCAGTGAGGTGTTGTAACATGTATCACGGGGTTCTGACCGACTGTGTCTGTTGAGTATCTATCGCTCGATCATTCGCTCTCAGCTTGATTATGGTTGTATTGTCTATAACTCTGCTCGCGCATCAGTTCTAAAGATATTAGATCCTATTGATCATCAAGGACTGCGATTGTCTACCGGCGCATTTCGTACATCCCCAGTGCTTAGCATTTACGCGGAAGCGAACGAACCGTCCCTTGAGTTTAGGAGGTTTTCCCTGGGTTTTATGTACTCTGTCAGAGTGCGCTCGGTCACGGAGCACCCCGTTCGAGATAATATTGAGACTATCACGTTCCAACGCACATTTGAAAACAAACTTTCCATAGTCCCCCCTTTTTCTATGAGGAATAATGCTGCAGCACAATCTGTTGGGATGGATGCAAAGCATCAGTAATACCCCATTCACACGACCAGCATAAAGGTACCTTGAACATAGGTCCCTTTGCAATCGGGGAATCAGCCCGCGCTGAAAGATCGCGAGGAAATGCCACGCGCGGAGGATCGCGAACTGATTCGCCGCTGGCAATCAAGGTCCCTTAGCGAAAGGGACCTTTATGCTCGTGTGAATAGATATAGCGCCATGGAACAACTGCCTCATACATTGCGACCTTACAATGACCAAGTATAACAAAAAAGATGTTCCACAGGAAGTCATAAGAGAGGACGTCTTGGAGCTTCAGACCAGATATCACGAGAATGCCAGTTTTTATACAGATGGGACAAAAAAAGACAGGATAGTAGGCTGTGCTATGGTGGGACAATCGGTAAATCAGGAGAAGAGAGTAAATTCAGAAGCCTCTATACTAACAGCAAAGCTTTATGGTTTGCTGCTGGCTGTTGATTACATAATCAAAAAACACCTTGCTCACGCTGTAATCTACACCGACTCTTTAAGCTCTCTGAAGGCAGTCACATCGATGAACAGTGAAAAAAACTCACTGGTTTCCGAGTTAAACTGCAAGATTATCCTGGCTGCAAGGAAAAATCTTGACATAGTCTTATGCGGGGTTCCTAGCCATGTTGGCATTCCTGGAAATGATGCAGTTGATTGTGCAGCTACCTCTGCTAATGATAGAGAAATTGACAGACATCAAATACCCTATAAAGATTACCACAGCTCTCTGAAACGTTGCATCAAAGCGAAGTGGCAGCTCCAGTGGAACAGCGAAACCGGCAACAAACTACACGCAATCAAGCCTTTTCTGGGCGAGTGGGAGAGTGCCCGACATCGGGAGCGCTTTTATGAAGTCATACTCTGTAGGTTACGAATCGGTCATACTCGTCTCACTCATGGACACCTCTTGAGTGGGGAGGATGCCCCTGAATATGTGCACTGTAACCTACCTTTTAAGTATTATACACATACTCATTGAATGCCCTATGTATAACCAATGCCGGTATAAACACTTCTCACTGTTTTATAAAGAAAACATTCTACTACACCTTGCCTTACTGCCAGGTGACGAACCGCTCATTCCATATAGTTGTGTTTTTCATTTCCTTACAGATATCGGCCTTCTGCACCGACCTCACCAAGGAGCACCTCACCAAGGAGCACGACGGAGACGTGCCATCCAAGTGAAAGCCTCGCTCTTCTTTAACATCAGTGTTTAGTTTTTGGATGTCTGGGGGCAGTCATCTAACGTGTTGAAAGTAAATACTGCCACGAATGGAGAGGGCAAGCTTTCTCCCCTTTGAATATAAAAATGCCCAATTGATTTTTTTGCGTATTTTTCTTCTGATAGCGGCTTTTTTTTTATTTATGAATGTTCTCTGAACAAACAAATGGGGTCTTAGGAATTTCAGGCAGGGTCTTTCAATATTTTTTATATATACAAAGCAAATGGAAAAAAGGCAGGGTAGGTATAATGGAAAGGCATTACGGAAAATGAGACGCGAATACGTGAGATAACAAATACTAGGAAGCACACTTTTTCTATTTTTTTAAGACCATGGCACTTTGATTTGAACGCTCGCCCGTGCCATTGCAAGGTGTCTGATCCTATTTCGAATGAATGTATTAAAACAAAGCCTTGAAAAACGCCGTCAAGAATTTCAGCAACCTTTTCTTATATTTATGTTGTTTTGTAAGTTTCTTAGTTTCGCGCGTATTTTTCTTTCTCACTGAATTGCCAGAGGGAATCACTTTGCATCGATTCTTGTCGGTACCCCCTCTACCTTTCAGAATCTCTTTGTCAGCAAAACTCGCGCCTCTTTCGCCAGCACGTGGGTGTCTTGCGGCAACTCGTTCCCTTTATGCCTGGAACCTGATGTCCAAGGCTCTGGCGAAGGCGGTGTTGTGCGCGCTAAGCTTGGAGGAGCTCGTTCCGTCGTGGGTGCGGGCCTTAAAAAAAATTGAAGCACGTCTTAAAAGAATGCCCCTGGTTTCATAAGAGAGTAAACATAATGCTGTTGTCTTCTTGTTGTTGTTGTTGCAGTAGTTGTATTTGTTGTGTTTTTGCTGGGGCCAAGATTATTGGACATCCATTTTAGTTTCAACGGCTGTTCCCAGAATGCGTCTGGACTTGAGCGAAAAGCTTGTTCTTATACACTCTCCGCTTACATCTTTCACCAAGAGATGCATGAAAGAGAGAGAGGACAAAAAAGGGAAAGCGTCTAAAAAATAAAGACGGAAAGTGGGAAGCGCTCTTGTCCTTTTGTGTGTGGCCTCGATAAGCTTAAAGCTGGTTGCCACATTTCCGACATCTGGGGACCGTGGGCCTTGAAACCGTTGAAACCTCTTGCCGTCCTCCATACTTTTTTCTTTGGCTTCAAAATTTTCTTCGTGTTATAAACGTTTATTTTGTATTGGTAGTGGCATATTTGGCCTCGAAAATACCGCGAAACCTTCCCTCTAGTTTTATGCAGTTTCAGGCTCACCGCATAGATGGTGCCGCGTAGCTTTGTCTTCTAGAGTGCCTCAATGTCGCTGGCTGGCGCCGTCCTCGAGTGGAGACGGCTGTCTCGTCTGCTAGCGGAGCCACCATATTGCCGCCTTCTCCACCCCTCGAGTCTATGTGGAACAGGGCTTATGCAGCGGTTTGTGAGCTCTCTACGCAGTTAGTGAGCATTCTCACTCGTGAAATGAAGCCTGTCTACTACAAAACACTTAACGTCACGCGTTCAGTCAAGTATGCGTTTTATTTCCGGTTTAAAATTACGATTTAGTCCGCATATAACGCTATTGTGCACGCAAAAGTTCCGTCGGCTGCCGCTCGCATTCTGGTCCACTTCTTACAAATGGTAGATCTCTGCAGGTACATTTGATACCGACTATGTTCGTTTTCATCGGCTGCAATGCCTACCCATGTTTGGCCTTCTATTGAACGAAGAAATTTAAACCAATCAACGAGCGAGGCGCAGATATGAGCATAACAAGGCCACTCAAAAACCGTGACCTGCGTCAACGTCAACCTAGTCTGCGGCGTGGGTCGGCTGGTGCCGACGCAGCCGGACTCCTGACAGCGCGCTCGGATCATCGAGACGCAGCTGGCGCAGAGTGCTGCACGAGGGCGGCCAGTGCAGTCGTCGGCGAGAACGGCTTCCAGCAAGTCCCACCACGTCGACCTGTGAAGATTAACGTGGCCTCCGACAAAAAAGCGGTAAGTTGTGTGTCGTGGCGAAGCATCCAGGAGAGAAGGCTCTCTTCATCTCAGATTACATCCTGAGACAACATGCGACGAACTTTCAGAAACTGTGTCTTGTGCGCTAGGCAGCCAGCGCTTTACTTGCACGAAGCTTCTTCTAGGTTTAACACCTAGGCTTACTTTCACGTCTCGGTAAACGAAGAAGGCTTCCATAATCTAGTGTGTCCTGATTTGTGTCCGGACGGTTGCCTATTTCGGCCCTTTTTGGGACGGCTCAGCTTCGATGACAACGGAAGTGCTGGGAACACCGCAATTAGCCAGAGCCCTGACCCGAGTCGCCGTCTAGACTGATGAAGATTAATGCGAGAAGCGTCGTCAACAAACCGGAAGAGCTTGAAAGTGTACTCCTGACTTAAGACCCAGATATAATAATAATTACTGAAACTTGGTTGAACAAAAAAATACCGAACGGAGAAGTTTTTATAGATTGGTTTAATGTGTTTCGGCCAGATCGTGGCTCGATCGAGGGGTTGCCCTCCTCGTCAATGACAATTTTGAGTGTTCACTGATCGAACAGAACTCGGATTGTGAAATGGTCTGGGTGTTCGTCCGTTGGGGTTGTCAATCAATGCTTATAGGGGCACTGTACATGTGCCTGCAAGCTGGTATAGAAGTGCTCGCAAAATTATCTGAATTTTCGTCAATCAAAGTAATTAATTTTTCACATGTTATACTGGCTGGAGATTTCAACTTGCCAGATATTGACTGGGACAACATGATTCCTACAGGAAGCTGTGCACACTCAAGCCTATTTGTAGGTGTTGCTTTTAGCAATAACTTCAGCAAGGTAGTGAGATGCCCCACGCGCGTGTCTAGTGTGCATGATTTATTGCTAGACCTTGTGTTCTTATCGGAGGCCGTTGCCAGAAATATTAATATATCAATTGTAGAGGGCATATCTGACCATGCAATAGTTGTCTGTGATGTGTCTTTCCTGCGAAATACGAGCGGTACTAAAGAGTTGAAACGGTTCCGGAATTTCGCTAGGACGGATGATGTTGGCATCCTCAATATGGAGTGGCATTTGAAGAATTTTCTGAGATAAGCAATCAGAATGGTGTATGTGTTGACAAGTTATCGTTTTTTTTTTAAGAATGTTGTCTTATCGTGTATTGACAGATTTGTTCTATAACGTTCAAGAAATAAGAAGCAGATTCCTTGGATTAAACGACATATCTTACACCTGAGAAGTAGGATACACCGCATTGAAAGTTGTATTAGCGCTAGAGGTATTAATGTTCCGTATACGCCAACGGATTTCTTACAAAAAAAAAGCCGGAGTCTGCCCACACCAGGCGTGGATACTGCACGTGCGGAGGATCTAGAGTCGCGAGAGGAGAAGCGCCCGCGGATGCGCAGCGGGTTGATGTCAGAGCCGTGCGTTGGTCGATATTCCGAAGAACTTAAACGCTCTTGCTCATTGGCAGCTGAACTCTAAGGTGCGCCGTGAGGCCAGCACAAACATCGTGCGCATTGTGTCAGGGCTGACTGAGTACTTGGAATCAATAACATTTTGTTGTAGTTTTGTAATGCTCGAATTGTTTTTCGTAGTGGTAACGCTTTTGAAGGGTGAGGGAACGACTTTTTTGCACCCAATTTCTTGAAATGGATTACTTTTTCCATTACGGCTCGGTTGTTGATCCGATCGCAATTTGTTCCCCACGAAAAACACCAATGTCCAGTTTGGCTTTCGAGTGCCTCAACTGGGTCTGCACAGCCCAGCACTGCTCACGCACGTCGCTTTGGAAAGGGAGCTGAGCAAGTGTCGTGCGTACGAACACTCCAAGTGGCACCGGCCAGAAGCCTTGTATTCGAATGGATTGTGAAAGAGTAGGTGGCAAAGAACTTGAAATAATAGACAGTTTTAGAATATGGCGCCACAAAGAAATAAGGGCTCACCACTGCGCATGGGCAGAACCCAAACTCTTTTTGGGGTTTTGGTTTGGCGCTCGCCCTCAACGCGAAATTCAAGAAAAAGCGTGGGGCCCCTAATTACTTAAGGCCGCGTTGAGTCGGCAACATGGCGGCGCCCTTTCCGCTCCCTTCGGAGCAAATTCGTCATGGTCGCTGCAATATTAGCCGACTTCATTGCCATTAACCAAAGAACGAAAGAGATTACGGAGGCTTTTGTCATCTCACAGTACGAGGAGAATATGTGTGTCAGTTCGCCGTCCATCGCCTTGTTTATCAGCGCGATTGCTTACATTTTTTCTTACGAAGCAAGACTCTAATCACATTGGTAAGATTGTCGGTGTTTTGTGTTTTGAGGCTTCGACGGTTTCGTGTTTGTTCTAATTAAAATTCAGTTGTTAGTCAGCACTTGTCGTGTACATTCCTCTCACTCGTCCTTCGTCTAATTTTTGGTTGTAATTGTACGAAAATAGGGCGCCGTTATAAGAGGAAAGAAAAAATCGTAATGGTCACGAGTAATTTTATTACTTCCACACGTAATCAGATCCTTTTTGTGATTGCTTTTTAAGGTATTCAAATGACTACAAAATAATTCTGAAAAGAAATCAGTTACAATTGTTTTGAATAATTGCTATGGGTGGTACCGGAGAGGTTTTGGTAATTGTAAATGTAATTAATTACAATTTAGCTTCGAGTTATTCTAAATGCAATTCCTTACTTTTTCAGTAATTTGTGCAAGTGTGGAAGTTCGCATACAGGCGTTGCAGCATGATGGAGTTTATAGAGATGGTGATAGTATAATGTATGTGAAAGAGTTCGGGAACATGTTACCCAAGTCACTGACATCTTGAAAGACGAAGGACGTTGCTTCTTATGTTCACGCTCATTGTTTCGCGATCAGTCATCCGGCGTTCTTATGAGCATATGACATCATCTCAGAGCATGTTGAGCAATTGGAATATGCGTCGTGGAAATTGCTGCACCGCGCATTTTTTGAGCTGCCAATGCGTTACTATACAATAAAAAAATGCTTAGAATAACCACATATTGTTTCCACCAGCGCTCATTCGCTGCCCGCGTTGTTTTCAACTGGTAGCTGTAGAGCATCTATGCGCGCTTTGATCTTAATCGTCAGAGTCAAAAGCTGAAAAAAAGGTTCGAGAGACAGTTCAAAACTTCGCAGCACGTATGTGTTGAGAAAGTATAGTAGAGAAATCACCATGAGAAGTGAAAAGCAATCCTTAGGTTGGGAGTCTTTTCATATAAGAAAAAAATATGGTCAAAATTATTTCACAATACCCAATACAACGCCAAGGTCACAATTTCTTCCCGGATTATATGTCAAACGTGTCAATAACGAATAGAAGGTACGAAGATAGAAATACAAGACAAACCGGAGCGAATAATCGCTTTCTCGACTAAAGCTATTAACGAATGAAACCATGTCTTGATAGGTTATAAAAAAAGTAACCGCGTTTTATCCTGCATTGTGCCGGCGCATGTTCCATTTATTTTCAGTATATCCTTTGTTTGTGCTATCTTGGGCGTATGCACCTGCGCTCTCTAAGATGCTGATTTTGTTCTCTTCATATTTCCCCGTCACTGTAATGCAGTCCATAAACCTTTTTTCAGATCACACTCAGACTATACGTTCGCTTCATTTGGTCGGCTCATCAAGCATACCTCATTAACAAACTCTAATCAGTTCAAAATGAAGCATCTCGTTTTATATCGCACGACTACTCACGGACATCAAGTATAACTGCATTAAAATCAAATCTAGAGCTTAGTCCACTGAGTGAAAGAACTACATTTGTTCGACTGGGTCATGTTTCTCAAAATCTATCATTTCTCTTCCTTGCGTGAGAATTACTGTGACTCGCCATCTCACATCGATTTACGTCATGACTATGCCCAACCTGAAAGTAAACTCTTTATTCGCGAAAACTAGTAAATTTCAAAATTACACGCTTTCACAGTTACCACTGACGTCAACTAGCTTCTACAAATAATCGTACGCGAAACTAATCAGGCTAAATTCAGTGATATTTGCAGTGCACAGCTCACAAGTACTTTAGTGAGTCAAAATGTGTATTCAAGACCACTCTCTTTTTTTTTTTTTGTTCCTTGTCTTTTTAGATGGTCTCTATAAGACGCCTCTAGTTGTTCATTAGGGATTTTTAGCAAACTGTTACCGTGTACCGCGTTCCGTTGAACGCGCGCTTAAAAGCATATTTCAAAGTTTCCGGTAGCGCGTTACGCGGAACGCGGTAAAGGTTTGCTAGAAACCTTCAATAATAGAACTGTTATTCGGCAACCTTCTCTGTTAATGTTTTGTAGTTGATCTCAACTCATGTAATGCACCTCATTGAAGTGCCTTTGAGGGTTATTCAACTGAACTGAACAAAAGTCACTCTTTTGAAGCTAATGCACAACTCGTCTGACAATGGGCGACAGTTTCACCCGTGCCGCGTTCCTATAGCATGACGATAACCGCGCAGCTGTGCTGGGTTCTTGAAATCTCAAGCACCTTGATTACAAAAGCGCAAAGGACAAGGACAGAACAAAGATGAACAGGACAAGCGCTTACTGACAACTGATTGTTTAATGCATGATGTGATGTATCTTTGCGGCGAAATACGAGCGGTAGTAAAGAGTTGAAACGGTTCCGGAATTTCACTAGGGCGAATGATGTTGGCATCCTCGATCTGTTGGAAGCGGCATTTGAGGAATTTTCTGAGATGAGCAGTCAGAATGGTGTATGTGTTGACAAGTTATCGCTTTTTTTTTTTAAGGATGTTGTCTTATTGTGTATTAAGAGATATGTTCCGCAATGTCCAAGAAATGAGAAGCAGATTCCTTGGATTACACGAGATATTTTACACCTCAAAAGTAGGATACACCGTATTGAAAGGTACCAACCATTTTTAAAAAAAGTACATTTCCTTCCCTTCGCTTCACCGATGAACCGAATATAGCAAGCGAGATTAATCGCTTTCTTTCTACTGTATTTCTACCATGAATAATTCTATAATGCCATTATTTACCCATCACCATCGCAAAATTGGCGACTTAGTCGTGTCAGTAAGTATTATTTTTGACAGCCTTCTCCGACTGGACGTTACAAAAGTCATGCGGCCCGGACCGGATTCCTTACGCATTCCTTCACAGGTATGCTGAATGGAGTGCGAAGTTTCTTTGTGGAATACTGGAATGTAGCTAAAGTTGTGATAATTCATAAAAGTAGAGATAAAGAGATCGTTTCGAATTACAGACCTCTCTCGCTCCTGAGCAGATGCCGCAAAGTTCTTGAACATTTTCTCTTTAAACACATTGGAACTTTTTTAGAACCCGCAGAATATTTGGTAAAAGATCAACATGGGTTCCGACGTTGTTATTCAAGCGTTACTCAGCCTCTCCACACATCCCATGACTTTGAATCCACCTGGCGATGGCCAAGTGGATTCTATCTTGTAAGATTTCGCGGAAGCTTCAACAGGGTATCGCATCGGAAACTACTGTTCAAACTTAGGAAGATACTCGATAACGATTACCTTTTACGTTGGGTTGATTCCTATTTTACAAACCGTCGACACTACGTGACTGTTGGGAAAGCAGAGTTTCTGGATTTGTCAGTTCTGTCAGTAGTACACCAAAGCTCGGAACTCGGTTCATTGTTTTTTTTGTTTTTTACTTTTTTTATTTTTTGTTTTGTTTATTGTTGCGTTTATGAATTATCTGCGTGTAGATAAGCCCTGGATTCCGTGCCGTCTTTTCGCCGAGGACTGTGTTTTGTTTGCCAAAGTGGCATGTACTTTTGATCAATTATGTTTTGAGAGTAGCCGACAATTTGTGTTTTAGTGGTGTCAAGCATGACAGATGAATTTGAACGTGAAAAAAAGTGTGCAAATGAGAGTAACACTAAAGAAGTCTCCAATTTTGTTTTGCTATACTATCAACTCAGTACTGTTTTTAAAGTGTCACTTATAGATATTTGGGTATTACCACCAGATCTACTTTAAGCTGGTGTGTTCACTAAGAGAACCTTACAGCAAAAGCGTCTCGTAAACTGTGGAGTCTTCGAAGGACTGTGCGACATTGTACTCCGGACACCAAGCTTGCTGCGTACATTGCTTTGATTCGTTCAATATTGGAATACACGGACATTCTATGGTACCCGTATTAACAGTCATTGATAAACAAATTTGAGGGAGTACAAAAAAGGCACTGCGATTTATATATAACGAATAGGGCACGCATTCGTCTGTGTCATCCCTTTATGCGTTATCCGGATTAACCCAGTCATCGACCCGGAGAAAAGTGAAGCGTCTGAATTTTTTGTATAAATTAATGCACGATAAGATTGGAATGAAGTTCGAAGGCTATTCATAGAGAAATGTCGTACTACGTAAAGAGCGGACACTTCCATAGGCCTCAGCGGACCAATTCAGCGTCAGCGAGCGCACCCAGCGGCCAATATAGTCCTTAGTTGAGGGTTTATTGGATGCATACACGCAGTAACCGCTGGCCAGATGAATGAATGGATTCAAGGCGAACTCTGGCGGTATTTCTGTATCGGGCAGTAGCATGCGCCCTTTAGTATAACGAGTCAGTGTTATTGTAACTAGCATGGTTTTTGTTTAAAATATAATTGTTTTATAAGCATACCTTAATTGTGCTGCAGAAGAAAAGTCATCCAGCGCTACATATACTTCAAACTGACCGCACACCGAAAAGGATATTTTTACATGTGTGCTAACTCTCTAAGGGACGACATGGGACACCAGGGATTGACACACAAGAGTATATATTTTTGTAACTACGACAAGCAAAACAAACATCAACTCTGAAGACAAGGAGTGATGTATGTTATTCATAAATTACAAAAATAACAATACAGATGGAAAATGTATGAATGACGCGTCAACTGTTTTACACTGGAAAAAAGTACTGTATTACAGCGAGACTTACAGCCACAGAGGCAATAGGATGGAGGGCATTTAAAAAACAATTACCGCCCGAGTTCCATGAAAGGCGCTTGCATATATGGCTGGCCCCGTGGCTTCTAAATTCAGTGACTGAATGCAAATGTCCGCTAACAAAGAAACTACAGCCACAATAATTCTTACGTATAGCGTATACTATGGCCGCAACGGAAGAATGACTAGAAACCCGCACGAGACAACAAGCCCGAAACCAACTCAACCCACACAACGACGCAATAGGCACAGACCAAGTATACTAACGGCCAGTAGAGTCCCTAACTCCTGGGCCGCGAAACGGCGTGAGTGGCCACTCTTTACGTAGTACTATATTTCTCTATGGGCTATCTGGTGTATAATCTGAGCCGAGTGACACGGCAGAAACATGAAAATCTTCTGCGAAAGTTTCAATGTAGAAAAGACACCTTTAACTACTATTTTTTCCTAGGACTGTCCGAGACTAGAATGGCCTGCCTCACAACATTACAGGCAGTGCCACCTTCGACTCGTTTGTCAGCGCCTTAGATGGAGTTTTGAATCAGTTTGACTAATAATTGACAAGTGTTACCTCTGTTTATTGGGAAGCGTCTGTTCTATATGCCTTTTACTTTTTCTCAACTATGTTTTTTGAAGCCATGTATAACTAGAGCTATGCTGTTGTATATGTCACATATGTACTCACATGCCTTGGCCCACAAAAAGTAGGCCGGCATTATTATTCAAATAAATAAATTAATATCCGTTCTACTTTCTATCGCCTCTTATTTGCCAATATTGTTTTCGCGATACATGCTGGGTTAGCCTTCAGAGCTTCTGAAATAAAAACATCACAAAAAGAGACGTCAAATCAGGACCTGTCTAGGCTTTTTGTTTGTTTTTTTAATCGGAGGGAGCCAAATTTACAAACCGAAAATAAGCCGATATCGGTGCAATTCTGAGTATATTTGGACGTTTTGTGCTTTCAAAAGCTATAAAACTGAATAGGGTCATTTGATGCAAGAAAAAACACTGAACAGGCGGCCGCCGTACAAGGTTTAAAAGTAATTTGACAAGCAAGCACATCCGTTTTTTCATGGCTCATTTGGAATTTAAAAGTTCCTCACCTGTTGGTGCAGCAGTAAAAACAATTCTCCCAACTTACACCCGCAGGGGGCAACTGTGAAAGCAGGTGTTTGGAGAGTGGCGTCTCCACGGACCCCGAGCCCCGCAGGGGGCGCCTGCGCCTTAGGTGCTAGGTGCTTGGTGAGTTGCGACACCACGGACCCCAGCCACATTGGCTACATTACGGACCCTGAGTAAAACGTGGGTAAGACCTACCCCGTCTGGCTGTGCGTGGCGAGTCCGTGTCCAGGGAAAAGGGCATCCTGGTGGTTGAGCCGAGCCCGGGGTAGGTTTTGACCCTTCGGGGCCCCCCTTGCAAGGCAACACCAGTGTTGTGCACGTTTCTAAAAAAAGGGACGGAAGCTCGTTCCTCGTTCCTTCTGATTTTTGGAACGCGTTCCCGTTACAAGTTCCATTTGTAAAAAAGAAACTCGTTATCGTTACAGTTTAAAAAATGGAACGTATCGTTACATATACCATACGTTACATTTGTATTTTTGCTAATTACCATATTTAATTAAATCAAGCAGTTTTTTATTTTTTTATCTATCCGATTAATAGTCAACATACGAGTTTGTATGTCGTGATGGAAGGGCACAAGGAGTAGAAAAGACGCGAAAGTAGGCTTTCATATGTTGATATATTCATGTTAAAAATCTCAGCTATTAACTATGTCCATGTTTGTACTGGACAATTCAGACGAGCCAAATGTACTTTTACCCAAAAGTGCACGAACGTTTTACAACCTCACACGCTTCAATTTAACAGAGTCCCGTGTTAGAACTCAACAACAGTTGCTTCTCGATGTTGCTGCCCGCAAGACGAGCAAGTGAAGGAGAGGTTAGGGCTTTTGGAAAGTCAGTCTTGAAAGCTACAAATACTTCGTTGTGAAGGTTGGATTTGTTGTTCAGTTTGAAGGTAGGGGACAAGAGAAGGAATGAAGGTTTTTTGTTTTTGTGTATCTTTTAAGTGAATAATGTTCGGGATATAAGGGTGAGTTCGATATCTGGCAATCTGTGATCTTGTTGTAATTGTAGATCTCGTTATTGAAGTTCAAAAAATGGCTGTAGTCGGAATAAGATTTCTAGGTGTATGAGGATTCGTGGAACCAAAGAAAGTAGCGGAGTTTGAAACAACCCCCTTTCTTTGTCTTTTCCTACGAAAGTTTTGCTTTTTGTACCGCAGTTTCGGGCACTCAAAAAAGTATCAATGCCCACCAGCTCTCCTGCACCCGGAACTGTTAGCAAGTGAGGACTACACAAAATAATCCATAATATCAGTAGCCAAAAAGTTAAAGAAATCCTGCACATCGTAAAGATATTGTTTTTGTACTTTTATACTTTCCCTGTAAGAAATAAAATGAAAATTACCCCACTGGACGAAAAAAAGAACGCCGTTACTTCTTCCGTTCCAGTAAAAATGTAACGCGTTCCCGTTCCAGTTCCAGCGATGCAAAATGGAACGGCGGCATTCCTTCGCTCCTTCTGAAAGGAACGCGTTCCAGGAACGCCGTTCCTTGGAACGCCGTTCCGTACAACACTCGGCAACACACCACTTTGGCCCCTGCTTCCTGTAGACGGGTGTCCTGGTAAGGCCCGGCCAGGATGATCCAGTCAGTCGCCTTTTCCTCTACTATGCCTTCTCTTTCACTTATAAATCTCTCCCTTTTCTTCACCCCACCTCCTTTACGCTCTTTCCATCTCCTTTGGCGGCAGGGGCCAACCTTGTGTGGTAATGAATTGTGTAAATTCTAACCACGCTAGGGTATAGCACCCGGGCAAGTGCTAATGGCTCAACGGTACCAGCAAAGCCCCATTTGTTATGGGCTGTTGACCATTCCCTTTGTTGGACTCGGTGGTGGGTGGCACACCACGGGTGCTGAATTTTTCTCCCATTCGTATGGGTTCCAAAGCTAAATCTTTTCTAGATCGGCCCTCGAAAAGGGGTCGGACCGAAGAAACATAAAAAAAGGCAAGCCCTACAATGCCAGCTATTACCTTCCCAAAGTTGCCGGTAATGCACTCGGATAACGACAACCAACCACTCTCGAAACTTTCACCTTTTTTTGGTTGCAAAGACTCTAGAGAATGCGATAGGAAAGGACTTCAAAGCGAAAAAACCTTCCCTCGGGCGACCTGCTTGTGTAAGTCCCTACTGCGAAGCAGAGTACGGCTCTTCTGGCTCTCAACGAAGTAAGGGAATACAAAGTATCTGTGACCCCACACCGTTCACTCAACAACACTCAGGGCGTCATCTCCGAAGATGACCTGCTCGAAATTCTCACCTACGAGATCGTTGAGGGACTTTCAGGTCAGGGTGCCGTTTCTGTGCGACGTATTACCCTCCGGCGTGATGGTGCAGAGCGACACACAAAACATTTAGTGTTAACCTTCGACTTGACTAGGTTTCCTCAAACAGTCAAGGCCGGGTATTTAAACTGTAGGGTTCGGCCCTACATCCCAAATACAAGGCGTTGCTTCCGTTGCCAACGCTTTGGACACGGAACAGCCTCTTGCAGGGGAAAGGCTACCTGTGCCAAGTGTGCAAGAACCGACCACCCCCCGATAACTGTGGTAACAACACTACTATTTGTGTCAACTGTCAGGGACCTCACCCGGCATACTCTCGCAGCTGTCCTGTGTGGAAAAGAGAGAAGGAAATTATTTCCCTGAAAGTCAAAGACAATATTCCCTACGCAGAAGCAAGAAAACGACACTCATTTTTATCTCAAGGTTCGTTCGCCGAGGCCGCGCGCAGGGGACCTGTCAGCAGGAACACAGACGTCGATTCCTGTCAGCAGGAACACAGACGTCGACGGACGACCTGTGTGTCCTCCCCAAGTCCCCCTCAACCTCACCTGGAGTGGTACAAGCCACTCCCCTCACTGACCGAAGGGAGGATCCTGGTCCGCCAGGGGCCGCCCAAGCGCAGAGGTGTGGACCCCCTGCGCCCGCTAAAACCCAGCTGCCTCGAGGTCGGGGAATTCCTCCTCGCACCTCTGAAGGGGCCCGGAAACTCGGTGAGCCGTTGGGGTCGCAGGCCCGTAAGGAACAGCCTGCGGCAACCCCCGGTGAACCAATGGACGAGAGTGGGTCGAAGTCCGACGAGGACAGACTCCACTCAAGTTCGGAGTCCCTACTTTCGGCCTTCGGTGGTACCACCGGCAGGTGGAAAGATACGGCTAAAAAGAAAAATGCTCCCCGTGTCAAAATAGATTTTAAGGTCTAGTTAAACACATATACCTTAAGATATATATATATATATATATATATATATATATATATTCCTGTTTGTGAGATGGCAGAAACAGCTCTCCAGTGGAACTGCAGAGGCTTACTCCGAAACTATGACGACGTTTACTCTCTACTAGATCTTCATCACCCACTAGCGTTTTGCCTTCAGGAGACTCATTTGAACAATAATCATACTAACATCCTAACGCGCTTCCAGGTTTTTCGTAGGGACCGTCTCCATTCATCCCACACATCTGGTGGTGTAGCTATAATTGTTGCAAAGTCTACCCCTTGTGTCGATGTACCACTTAATACCACATTAGAGGCTGTGGCAGTTTGCATCTTGTCTGATCGACTGATAACTGTTTGTTCTGTGTATATTCCTCCAAGCTACACCTTATCTCGCAGAGAGCTAGAATCTCTTTATGACGAACTCCCCCAACCAGCTCTAATCCTAGGAGATTTCAATGCTCATAACCCTATGTGGGGCAGTGGACGACGTGACACACGTGGGTCGATGATTGAGTGTTTTCTTTCTTTTACTGCTTTATGCCTGTTAAACAAACTAGAGCCTACAGATTTCAGCGCTCCAACTCGTTCGTTCACATCTATTGATCTGTCCACTAAGTGACCCAACATTATTCCCCCTTTTTTCATGGGCTGTTGATCCCTACCAGGGGGATGGCATCACGTGATTTTTTTGAAGCCTAGTCATAAAAAAAAGTCGGCCCGGAAGTGCGCCGGTTGGCGGTGTACTATAAAATTCTGCCTCGTTCGGTGGGATTTACGAGATACGGAGCCGTCGAAACTGACGGGCGAAATTAAGTCGGCGAGTGGTCCTGTCTGCATCTATTCTCGTATCCCTGTTGTTTTGGCGTTTAACTTTAAGCATGAAGGACGGAGCCGACCGAGGAGCGACGCGGCGATGCCCGAGATCGTCGAGATGCGGAGTCTGCGAACCATCGAAGCGTGAAATCCGCGTGATAACGCAGAGCACCGCTTGAGCAGCAGTTCTGACGACGGAGAACGACATCAAACGTGTAGTCTCTGTCGAAGAGTCACCTTCCAAAGTGTTTGCGATCGCGGCGGTGGCGCTTGATTGTGTGGACGAATTGTGCTGATGTTTCCTAACCGCGGTGGGATTGTGTAGTGTACGAAATTGCGGTAATCGGTCCGAGCGGCCGAAGAAGTCGCCCACTGGTGTTTCGTTTCATCGGTGAGTGCGGTCACCCTTTGCTGATGAAACGTTTCATTGGCAAAGACATCTTTAGTTCACTAAATGACCATATGCTTGAGAATGAACCTATGGAGAACCTCGCCTATATGCGGTGTGTTGCACAGAAGTACCTGGACATCAGACAGCGAAGCATAAGCACGGTGTCCACAGATGAACTACAACAGAAAGTAAGGCGAAGGCACACCGAATCAAATTTGGGGTTTTTACGTGCCAAACCAACGACGGGCATCTGGGACGCCCCAGCGGAGGACTGAGGATTATTTTGGACCACCTGGGGATCTTTTGACGTGCAACCGAAAGCTCGGTTACACGGCGCCTCCTCCGCAATAAGCCTCCGTCAGATTGCGTGCACCTCGGCGAAGGCACACCGAACTTGCACAGTTAAAAGGCCAGTAGTTATATATATAAGCCAGATTAAACAGATTGCCATGTCTTCTGTCAACCTTGTAGTTCTTTTGTCCGTCTGAAAGGGGTACCGTAACTATTTTATAAGTCAATGTCGTGTTGCAAATCTATTGCTATGCCGTAAATAGGTGCTGTATATATTGTTTTAATTTTCGATGATTCTAATGTAAATAAAATACCTGAATTAAGACACTTCGAGACAAGTGGAGCTAGGCTTTACTCGCGGTGACAAAATGAAGCTGCGTCAGCAAGGTAAGTTGATATCCCAAGAGCACAGCAGGAGGGGTATAGGTTTACAATGATTCGTTCTCATTCCTGTGTTGGATCTCCCGAATTTTCGGGCGGACGCCTCGCATCGCTAAATACTTTCTCGTTGCCGAAGACATCGCGATGACAACGTCTGCTCTTTTGCGTTTTCGCGAAAAAACAACAAAAAAAAAACCTATATATATATATATTTTCTTTTTTTGAGCAGCTTGGAAGAGAATGCTAAAGCGCACGGAAGGACCGCTGCCAAAGACCGGCTTGCTCGAATGCGGCGTCTCAGCTGAGACGGACTTAAAAAAGCACTGTCAAGGTTGGAGCGCGCGAGCGCGTAAGATTAAGATCGAGCGAGACCTTTGACAGCGCTTTCTTGAGAGTCTCTGCTGAGACGCTGCTTCGAGCGAACCGCTCGACTTACATTACGAAGCCCCCTAGAGATTCACCAACGACGTAGGTGCACCGCGAAGAAGTGCTTCAGTTCTGAAATTCCACAGTTCATGCTCTATTCGCAGCGGTCGAGAATTACAAGGCAAAAGAACAACAAGCAGACGCGACAAATACGACACCCACCGCCTCCGCGCTCACTGCCTATTCCGTAAACACAAGGCAAAAAGAACGGCAAGCAGACGCTACAAGTCCGACACCGACCGCCTCCGCGCTCACTGCCTACTCCGTAAATACAAGGCAAAAGACAAGCAGATGCTACAAATCCGACACCCACCGCTTCCGCGCTCACTGCCTATTCCGTAAATTGAACATACTACAGCTCACCACAATAGCGCCTCTACTAGAACCTACCAGAAAAAGTTACGTGGCGGGGCCGACTCGTCCCGAGATGCATACCGTTTCCGGAAAAAAATGTGAGGAGGGTAGGGGGAGAGGCGGCTTCAGGATAAGTTGCCTTGCGGAGGCTAGGCTCGTGACGTCATGCCGTCCCCCTGATCCCTACCCATATGGAAGCGACCATTTTCCCATAGTTTTAAACCGCATCAATCCACCCGCTACACTATCCACATGAACAACCCGTTGGAAGTTCAAAGAGGCAAACTGAGGTACCTTTAGTGAAACTACTCACCTCGCTTGCACATTACTTGACAATCTGTCTGTCAAGTAAATCACCAGTCTGCTTAGTAGTTACATTCTTCATGCTGCAATGATAGCTATCCCCATGACCTCGTGTCACCTACCCCATCGTCCTAAACCATGGTGGAATGCCGACTGTGACAAATCGAAAAGAAAGCAAAACAGAGCCTGGGGGATTTTCAGACGTTACCCAACGCAAACTAACCTAATCAAATTTAAACAAATGAAGGCTCGTGCGAGATACATACGCCGCCAGTCTAAACGTCAAAGCTTCCAAGGATATGCATCCTCGATTAACAGCACTGCCACTAGCAAAGAAGTGTGGGATAAACTTCATAAAGTCAATGGCAACTACCGCGCTTTCTCAGTACCGCTTTTTTCTGCAAATGGACTGTGCTTCGAGAGCCTTGAACAGCAGGCAGATCTCCTTGGGGAACACTTTCAACGTGTTTCTAGTTCCGAGCACTCTTCAGCTGCCTTTCTGAGACACAAGACTCAGGCAGAGCTGCAGTCTGCTCGAACATCCGGTGGTGCTCGAGAAGCTTACAACTCGCGCCTTACGCTGATTGAGCTTGAACGGTACTGCATGAAGTCAAACCTACGGCTGCCGGACCAGATGGAATTCATTATTACATGCTTACACACCTCCACCCCTCTTCACTTGACATAGTCCTGTATTTGTTTAATCGCATTTGGCAAGAGAGCACATTTCCATCCTCATGGTGAGTGGTCAGTGTTACCCCTTTCCTAAAGCCTGGAAAAGATGTATCGTGCGCGACCAGTTATCGCCCAATAGCGCTAGCAAGCTGTCTTAGTAAGACACTGGAGAGAGTGCTTAACAAACGACTCATGTATTTTTCGGAAAAAGAAAATATCCTTGACAAATTCCAGTGTGGGTTTCGTTCGTCACGGTCTACATTAGATCATTTAGTTCGTCTGGAGACTACTATTCGTGAGGCCTTTGTAAATAAGCAGTACTGCCTGTCTGTTTTCTTTGACTTGGAAAAGGCGTACGACACGGCATGGCGTCATGGCATCCTGCAAGACCTGTATAGTTTTGTCATTCGTGGTAGAATGCTAGCATTTGTCAAGAGCTATCTGGGGATGCGTACCTTCCGTGTTAAATTAGGCACTACTTACTCTAGAGAGTTCTGCCAGGCAAATGGCGTTCCTCAGGGAGGCGTTTTAAGTGTGACCCTTTTTATAGTTAAAATAATCTCAATAGCACGGGCCATTCCACCATCTGTGCAGTATTCACTCTATGGTGACGACCTTCAGATGTCCGTCTCATCCTGCAACCTTGCTTTGTGCGAACGTAGAGTCCAATTAGCAATTAACAATTTGCTCAAGTGGGCAGACCAGAACGGCTTCAGCATTTCACCTGAAAAAACAGTGTCTGTTTGTTTTTCTCGCCTACGAAGAACTTCAGTGAAGCCCTCCTTGACCATCCGATCCACTTCGATTCCAACAAAACCTGAACATAAATTCCTAGGGCTTATTTTTGAAAGTAAATTGACCTTTCTTTCGCATTTCAGATATCTCAAAGTAAAATGACAAAAAGCACTAAGCATCCTTAAGGTGCTTTCCCACACCTCCTGGGGCTCTGATCGCCTCTGCGTTTTCCGAATTTACGGATCGGTGATTCGCTCGCGCCTCGATTGTAGTAGTAGTGTGCGTGGATCGGCAAGGCCTTCAGCCCTACGAATGCTGGACTCTATTCATCATCAGGGACTGCGGCTGTCTACAGGTACATTTCGCACGTCGCCTATCCCCAGCCTTTACGCAGAGTCAAATGAATGGTCTCTGGAGAGACCATTCAGGGTTTATGTATTCGCTTAGAATTCGTTCTGTTCCCTTGCACCCTTCTCGAGAAGCTGTTGAAGATATGAGATATAAACGCACTTTTGACAACAAGCCCACTGTAATACCACCTTTTAGTATGAGAAATGCATCCAAAGCAGATTCAATTGAACTGAGTAGTACAATGCCCGTCACTCCTGTTCCACAAGCAATAGCTACGTGGGACCACTGCCTCATTTCCTGTGACCTCTCACTAACGAAAATTAAAAAGACAGAAACTCCACCAGAATACAAAAACAGGATTTTTTTCAGCTTCAGAGCAGATATTCTGGACACAACTCATACTACACGGATGGTACTAAGACAGAATCTTTTGTTGGATGTGCTATGGTCGGCCCCTCTGTTCGCTGTGTAAAACGGATTGCGTGTACAGTCACTATCCTAACAGCAGAGTTATGCGGTCTCCGTCTTGCAGTTGATCACATTGTAAAAACAAAGAGCAAGCAGACAGTCGTGTACACTGATTCACTGAGTTCTCTGGGTTCACTCTCATCATTTAAGACTTCGAAAAACCCAATAATCATGGAATTTCAGAATAAAATTATTGATACTTCAAGAAGGAATATTAAAATAATTTTATGTTGGGTTCCTAGCCATGTTGGTATACCCGCAAATAAAGAAGCAGACCTTGGTGCAAGTCCTGCTGGTGAGAAAGAAGTGGACCTGCATGGCATTCCATACAAAGATTATAGCACACTTTTAAAGCATTGTATTAGAAGGAAGTGGCAGCTAGAATGGTATGAAGAAGTTAATAGCAAGCTCCATTCTGTAAAACCATTGATCAGTGAGTGGGAGAGTGCCCGACACCGTGAAAGTTTCTATGAGGTTGTCTTGTGTCGACTGAGGATAGGTCATATACATCTTATTCATGGACACCTCCTGCGCAGGAGAGAGGCCCCAGAGTGTGAGAACTGTTTTAGTCCTCTAACAGTTTTACACATCTGACTTGAATGCCCAGTGTATGACCGAGAACGTCAGAAACATTTTTCTCAGTTATATAACGAGCATACGCCTTTACACCTTAGTATTCAACTTGGCAACGACTCACTTGTACCACGAAGTTGTGTTTTTGACATTTTGAGAGCTATCGGTCTTTTACACCGGCTATAATTTTATATACAACTTCATCTCCATCACTATTTACAAGTCATATACATAGTTTTAATTCATCACAGCTGCTAAAGCTCTTTCCCCTCTGAAACCTGTTCTGCAATAGTCTGTATCTGGCGCGTCGTAGCCTAAGATACTTTTCCGCCGTAAAACCCTAATCAATCAATCAATCAATCAATCAATCAATCTCACAACTTACCATTTAAAAAAAACACATTTCGTCGCCTATTCTGTGTGCAATGGTGTCCCGTAGGTACCAGCGCACACACAGACGTGCACGCACTAATCCAGAAAAAATTAGCTTTTTCTCCTATACTCCCTTAAACGGCCGCCGTAGATATCTATAAATTTTGTTAGCTGTCCTGTCTTCTCAAAGGGCCTTCCGCACAAATAATCAAACACACACTTTCGAGAAGTGCAACTTCCTAAAACATGCAGTAGTGCACAAATGAATCTGTGACTGCACAACACAGACACAAAAAAACATGACTCGTAGGTACCTGGATAGGAAAACAAAGAAGTAGAACACACGCAAAATACGAAAGAATCATTCTCACACAACCAAACGCATACATCCCGCAAGGAAAATGACAACATATCTGAGTAAACCAACTTACAAGAACATGTATCACAAACAAATTAATCTGGAACTCCCGGAAACTCCTAATTTGTTGCTATTGTTCAAAGGAAGCAGAACTCCATGACACAACCATCACAAATAACAAAAAAAAAAAAAAAACATTGACCCGCTTGTGCTGCATCCTGTGACCTAGAGTCACAGGCTAGAGTTTTGTCGTACTGTCAATTCTGTTGTCAATCTGAACCTCTAACAAAAAAGGAGAGAATTCAAAAATAGATAAGGCTGCCGTAATTGACGATACGCTGAGCAAGCAGAATAGAAGCTGACGCCAAGACACTCACTCGAGTCTCAACAGTGCAAGCATTGCACAGCGCTGCTGTTAATTTTGCTGCCTACGTGATCCATCAACTTTTGGGGGAATTTTCTTTCTAAACGAGCCGAATCCATGTAGTAGAAGGAAACAGATCAACGGGATTGTTTGCTTATCAAATTAGCTTTGAGTCCTGTACCAGAGTCTCTGTTGACAGTTTTTCTCACATAAGAGAACTGATCTCAGCACGATAGCTCTTGGAAACAATGCATGCCCAGGTGTACGAGTTCCAGCAAAAATTAGCTTAGCTTCAATTTCTGGATTGGGTTCATAGAGACAAAATAACTCCCCACTTTTTTCCGACCTTTCTCAGGCTAATCCCACGCTGGTCACCAGTCGGAAGATTGCCAGCAAACTTGAAAAGCAAGAATGTGGCGATTGATTTGACTGGGACTTCAAGCGTAGGAGGCACAGCGTCAGTCCGTAGTTAGACCACACGTGCTCTAGCAGACACTGGTTGTATCCGCGCCTAACGTTAACGTTGAAGTACCCCATCACGATCCAAGGTCGGCGCTTGTAACAGGGCACCAACGCTAAAGCATTAAGTATAAACCGTATGCAAGCGATTTGGCGAGCAACAAGGACCCGCTGTCGCACGGTCAGTTCCGCGAAGAGGAAAACTGAATGAAAGCGACGGGAGCAAGCGAACCGAGAGCCGCTGCGATGTGGCTGCGCGCAATAGCTTCTAAGTTCTGTCCTTTGTATTTGGCGGGGGACATATCCCAATCATCCTCTCTCACTCCACCTCATCGATACGGCGTTCACTGAAGCGATGCTTGTCGTCGAGGTTTATTACCCATCGCAG
This sequence comes from Ixodes scapularis, assembly GCF_016920785.2. Taxonomy (NCBI): domain Eukaryota; kingdom Metazoa; phylum Arthropoda; class Arachnida; order Ixodida; family Ixodidae; genus Ixodes; species Ixodes scapularis. The sequence goes on along the minus strand of NW_024609855.1, from coordinate 1,163,418 downwards.
CCGGTGATCAAACGAAGCTTCTCAACAATATACGACCTAAACCAGCCACGCAATTGTCGCGTGACCGAACCGGTACTGACGTAAAACTGAACATGTTGCACTATTGACTAACCGCTTCAGCTACCTCCGGGAGAAAAGCGACGTTTTCTAAAAAATCGCGTCGCTCGTCGCTCGATGCGACAGTGAGAAATTTCTGTCGCTCGTCGCTGACCCTTATCACTTTCCACTGTCGCTCGTCTGAACCGGATGTAAGCGATTTAGCGAGCGACGAGACGAGCGACGGCGACAAACGACGAGAGACAGAGACGAAGATTTCTCAGTGTCGCTTGCCGGGTTTCTCGGTCCTGTGAATCTCCCAGCGACGCGAAAGGCAACAGTGAGAAATCTGCGCGGCTCATCTTGTTGCTCACTAAAGCTCTTTCATGCGGTTTAAAGGCACTGTTGCTTGTCCTCTCGCTAGGTTTCTGGAAGGCTGAGCCGCATGTAATCGATTACGCAAGCGACGGGCGGCAGAGACGAGCAACGGAGATTGCTCACTGTTGCTTGTTGCGTCGCTCGGTTTTTGGATTTTTAGAAAATGTCGCTCATCGCCATGGTCGCTTGCTCCCATCGCTTCCATACGGTTTGCCTTGTCGCACGACTGACCGAGCGACAGCCAAGCGGGTCGCCGTCACTTGTCTCGTCGCTCGTCAAATCGCTTCCATGTGGTTTACACTTTATACTCCTTGTCTCCAGTTGTGTGCAGTGCAGGCGAAGGCAATGCTTGACTTCACAGGAAATATAACGTCATGCCATTTGACGTCAATACGACGTCACGTGATTTCCTGTAAGGTCAATACGTGACGTCAAAGGAAAGATGGCAGCGCCCAAGCAGCGGGTGGCCTTGGCGGGGAGCATGCATTGGCCGGAGCTTGTCGGATGCGTTGTTCGTTGTCGTTGGTCTCAGCGAGTTTATTTCAGATGCGGGAGCCGTCATATAAGGCCGGTCGAAAGCGACTTTAATGTTCAGTGTGGTCTGTCACGTAAGTATAACGTGGAAATACGAAGGAACTGTGCGCATTTTACTGGCTATCGATGGGACTATTTCCGCAAGCGTGGCAGAGTGGTTAACGCGCTTGGCTTCTACGCAAAGTGTCCCAGGTTTGGCGCCTGGGCACATCAAGTTTTGTTAATTTGTCAGAAAGAGTTTTTAGTTTATTCGAGAAGCTTCTCGTGTGTTTTCGTTAGTTCTGGGTCAGAAAGTTCTAAGGCCGAACTACGAATGTTCGCGATACTTCCCTTCTCAATAAAACGTGCTCCGCGTGGCTGTGGCTCACTCTTTTCGCTAGTGTTTGAACGTGCCGTTTCGCCGTCATTGACGCTCGCCTTTCACGGCTGTTATTACTCTCGTTTTGGCACAAGTTTGCCTCGCTAAATGTCTCGCTTCCTTGTCAGTCCCCGTCTCGCCAATCCATCGGTGACAATATTGCCACGATTATACTGCTAGGATATATTTTAACGCTACGTTTTTGTACTCTCGTTCACCATCGGAATCTTCGATGTCCGCAGTGAAGCATGTGCGATATATTTGGATACTCGGTTTAGCAGCGGAAACTGCGTGAGTTGTGCTTGGCAGTGTGTAATCGTGGTGCCATTTTGTTCAAGTGACCGAAGGCTCACTTTAGTTGTGCGGCGCACGGGAAAGCTGCCTTGAAGAAGGTAGTACACGTTCGGTGCTAGATGACGATGTGTTGCACTCTCATAAAAAAATGTTATATTCTTCATAATGGAACAGCGCGAATTTTATAAGGATAGAAGAAGGAACTGGATAGGACGAGCGCCGTATGTTCTTACACCCCTTGTCCTATATACGACACCCGTAATGTTCAGTTGGACGTACAGCGTGCTGCCCCCGAACCGACGGTACGCAACTTTCACGAGCGGCTTGATAGCCGAGCGGTACAACTGATTAAAAAAGCTAATACACGTGTTCCTGACTACGAAAAAAGTAATCAGGGTTTTCTTGGTTCTATTGCAAAAACCAGCGTGTTTTCTTTCTGTAGACTTTGACACGTATCTTAGCTGTTTAATGAGGTTCATATCAGCGTTCTCAAGGCCCTCGTAAAAGTTGGGGCCATCTGTTCGACGTGAGTGCGCTGTTCGTCGAAATGAAGCTTTGGGTTGGCGTATACAGGACAAAGGGTGTGTGAAAATATACGCCTTTTCCTGAGAGTGTGCATCCTCAATTCTTCTGGCATAGACGTGCACTTTCACGGAGCACAGGTGTGCTGCGCACCGAAGAGCTGCCTTCAAGCTGGTAGTTCCTGTGGCGTGCTAGATAATGCTCTGCTGTTTCCTAAATTGTTTTGGCATAGACGTGTAATTTCACGGAGCGATGGTGTAGCAGTTGATATTGAATCCGCTGGTCTGCGGCACGTTTTGTCAACATAAAGGTTTCATCAACACTTGCTACGTGAATTTCGAGCTGTATGGGCATTTCATCGCGCGTGCATAAGTGGGGTGCGTGTTAGCTACCTAACCCACCCGTTCACGCCACTTTCCGGCGGCAGTCTACAGCGGCTGATCACCAGAAAAGTGGTCCCACCTCCATGTTAGTTAAGTTCGTCTACGGCAATATTTAAAATCCCGAAGGAGAAGACTCATTCGCACAAAATGCCACTAAAGCAATACAGCTTCTTTACTGGTCAGGATAGACTCTATTCTGTCAGTTTTGTTATATTGTCACGGACGCTGAGTCCAGTTCATTCTTCTATTAATCTTTACTATTCTGGAAAGTTAAGGCCATGCTCGCCTGTCATCGCGTGTTCTGGTGGAGATGCTGGGTAGCTAACCATTTAGCCCTTCACTCTGTGTGCACCCTGGCGGCTCCTCAGCCTAGTGTCCTGGCAACGAAACACTAGGCAAAACAAAATTTGCACCACGTTTCTTACTCAACCTCAGGGACTAAAGTTTACCCACGAGCTACCAGATGAAAGCAAGCTTCAATTCCAAGATCTTCAGGTGTCCTTTGGAAACAACCATACATAAAAACCACGGTCCAAAAAGTCATTTCTACCATTTGATTCGGCCCATCCTAAACTAATCAAGACAGGAATTGTAAAAAGCAGCTTTATAGCAGCCTTGCAAAAATCATGCGAGCTCACAGCCAAGCAGAGTTTTGAGGCACAAGTTCAAGAACTACGTGAATCTGGGTATACCAGTTCTTTAATGTTCGATGTAGCGGAGAGCAGGACCACTCGATGAAAAAAGAAGAGATAAGACACCACGTCCGGCAGTGATACCCTACCAACAGAAAGTATCACACAACTTGGAACGAATAGCGGCTAAATATGATATACAGGTGTAACCTCAGCTCCTGATAAACTTAAGAAACGGTGTCCAAAAATCAACTCCCAGAACGAAAGACAAGACCAATGCTCAGTCCAGCACGCACATAAATATATCAACTGCAGCTTCAATATCGCATATGAAATTCCGTGCAGATATGGGAGAATGTACCTCGGTCAATCTGGGTGCTGTGTAAATGTACGACTACGAGAGCATGATCTTTCCCTGCATGCGTCACCTCAGGACACTTGGCCATACATGTCAGGTAGATGCACTCATCTATTCAATCAAACGAAAGTGCTCAATCGCATTAGGAGCAAGAGAGCCCGAGAAATTTTCAAGGCAAAAACTAGAATAGAAAAAGGAGACACGTGCGTTAGCACACCATCAATTTCATTGTCCGAGAAAGAGATAGGGTACCTCAACCTTTTTTCTTAATCTGGCTGCTTTTCGTGTTATATTTTCATTTCTCTATCCATCACTTTTTTCAATTTAATCTTGTTAATATTTTACCAAATAATTTTTAAGCATTTTTCTTGCGAATGCAATTGGCATTTTAATTTAGCAATCCGCCTCTCATTCTCGTCCTTTAATCGTTTTGTCGGAGCCCTCGTTAATCTTCACACGTCGACTTGATGAGACTTCCTGAAAGCCGTTCTCGCCGACAACTGCACGGGCCGACCTCGTGGAGCATTCCGCGGCAGCTGCGTCTCGATGATCCGAGCGCGCTGTCAGGAGTCCGGCTGCGTCGGCACCAGCCGACCAACCCCCCAGACTAGGTTGATGTTTACACAGGTCACCGTTTTGGAGTGGCCTTGCTATGCTTGTATCTGCGCCTCGCTCGTTGATTGGTTTAAATTTCTTCGTTCAACAGAAGGTCAAACATGGGTAGGCATTGCAGCAGATGATAACGAACATAGTCGGCATCAAATGTACTTGGATAGGTCTACCATCTGTAAGAAGTGGACCAGAATGCGAGCGGCAGCCGACGGAACTTTTGCGAGCACATTTGCGTTATATGCGGACTAAATCATAATTTTAAACAGGAAATCAAACCCATACTTGACTCAACGCGTGACGTTACGTGTCTTGTAGTGGTCACGCTCTATTTCACGAGTGAGAATGCTCACTAACTGAGTAGAGAGCTCACAAACCGCTGCATAAGCCCTGTTCCACATAGACTCGACGGGTGAAGAAGGCGGCAGTATGGTGGCTCCGCTAGCAGACGCCACAGTTGTCTCCACTCTGGGACGACGCCAGCGAGTGACATTGAGGCACTCTAAATGACACTGCTACGCGGCACCATCTATGCGGTGAGCCTGAAACTGCATTAAGCTAGTTTTGCGGTATTTGCGGGGCCAAATATCCCACTACCCATAAAAAATATAAACGTTTATAACACAAAGAAAATTTTGAAGCCAAAGAAAAAAATATGGAGGACGGCAAGAGGTTTCAACGGTTTCAAGGCAGACGGTCTTCCGATGTCGCAAATGTGGCAACGAGCTTTAAGCTTAGCGAGGACACACAAAAGGACAAGAGCGCTTCCCACTTTCCGTCTTTATTTTTTTAGACGCTTTCCCTTTTTTCTCCTTTCTCTCTCCCTTTCATGCATCTCTTGGTGAGAGATGTAAGGGGAGAGGGTGTAAGAACATGTTTTTCGCTCAAGTCCAGACACATTCTGGGAACAGCCGTTGAAACTAAAATGGATGTCCAGTACTCTTGGCCTTTGTTTTCATCAGAGCCCCAGCAAAAAACACAACAAAAACAACTACTCCAACAACAACAACAACAACAAGACGACAACAACAGCATTATTTTTTTGTTCTTATGAAACCAGGGGCATTCTTTGAAGACCTGCTTCGATTTTTTTTAGGGCCCGCACCCACGCCGGAACGAGGTCCTCCAAGCCTAGCGCGCACAACACCGCCTTCGCCAGAGCCTTGGACATCAGGTTCCAGGCATAAAGGGGACGAGCTGCCGCAAGACACGCACGTGCTGGCGAAAGAGGCGCGAGTTTTGCTGCCGAAGAGGATCCCAAAGGTAGAGGAGGAACCGACTACAATAGATGCAAAGGGATTCCATCTGGCAATTTAGTGAGAAAGAAAAATACGTGTAAAACTAAGAGACTTACAAAACAACATAAATATTAAAAAAAAAGTTTCCTGAAATTTTTGACGGTGCCTTTGACGGATTTTTTTAATACATTCGTTCGAATTAGAATCAGACACCTTGCACTGGCACGGGCGAGCGTTCAAATTAAAGTGCCATGGTCTTAAAAAAAAAGTGCGCTTCCTAGTATTTGTTATTTTACGTATTCGGGTCTCATTTTCCGTAATGCATTTCCATTATACCTACCCTGCCTGTTTCCCATTTGCTGTGTACACATAGAACATATTGAAAGACTCTGCTTGAAATTTCTAAGACCCCATTTGTTTGTTCGAAAAACATTCATAAATCAAAAAGCCGCTGTCAGAAACAAAAACGTAAAAACAAAAATCAATCAAGCATTCTTATATTCAAAGGGGAGAAAGTTTGCCCTCTTCATTCGCGGCAGTGTTTACTTTCAGCGCGTTAGATGACTCCCCCAAACATCCAAAAACTAAACACTGATGTGAAGGAAGCGCAAGGCTTTCACTTGGATTACACGTCTCCGTCGTGCTCCTTGGTGAAGGTTTCGGCTAACCAGACGCATCTTGAAGATGTTTACATCTCTCGTCTTCATCTTGCTCGTTCACCCTATGACTGTTGCAGCAATGGGCTCCAGACAAGATGGTGTGCATGTCGCCCTTCCGAATGACACATACGTAGACATTCTCTGCGCAAGTGGAAACATGGACAACTTCCTCTTCCGGCGCAGAATCGGAACTGTCCTCAGAGCAAGCTACTGGAGCAGCTCCTGGTCAGTTTACCTGAAGCACCTCCGTGACATCACTGCGGACAACAGCAAGCGGGTGGCCGTTATTCCTGAGTCCTTATGGAAGGGTAATCTTTCAAGCTTACTCTCTCCCGACGATCTTTTCTCCTGTTGGTTTATTCTTTCTGAGAAAATGCACTTACCTTACGTTCGGGATCGTGAAAGCTCAAGCCAATATATTTATTATTTACGCACGAATGTGAACAGCCTCAGCATTTTACAGCGCTTAGTGCGGAACTGCACCGGCAGCAGCTACATCAACCTGAACAAAGGTTCAGCCACACAGGAGCCGAGCTTTTCCGCTGCACAAACCTGGCAGCCGCTCCGGAACCAAATCTTCGTGCTTGGTTCTGTGGATCCTTACAACGCCATCCCGGAAAAGAACATTGTCGTAAAATGTTTGGAGTTGCTTGGTGCCCATTACAGAACAATCATTGTGAACAGCAAGCACTGGATTACAGACGTCAGAGAGCGCAGAATAGACATTATGGTCCAAAATGCTGCGTGCGACGTACACCGCTGGCGGTTGATCCACTTTCCCGGCATCTTGCGCTGCGGAAGGGCCGTATTCTACACGGTCCGTAAGCCTTCACGCCTGGCAGATGAGTTGCTGCGAGAAGCACCGTCTACTTTCTTCGCCCTTTTGTTCCTCTCGATAGTGGCCTGTGCACTAGGCTTCTGTCTGATCAATTACTGCTCGGGAAGGCAGCCGCTCAAGGGAATTCAAGAAGTGGCGTTGGTTTTCATCTCAACGGCAATGCTCTTCTCATATCCAGTACCGCAACGGTTCGAACGCGTTCTGGCTGGACGCATCGTGCTCTTCTGCTGGATGGTCGGCGGATTCTCGCTCGCCACTTACTTGCAGAGCCTGTTGACCTCTAGCCTGAGTTCCGGATATGGCTGGGACGCCGACGACACCGTAGACAAGCTCTACCCCAAGCTCGCCTCTGGGAAAGTACTGCCCTGTGTGATAAGAGGCACCTTCATGTACCATCAACTGCAATCAGACAACTAGCAGGGCATCATCGGCGCCATGGCGGCCGCCCAGCAACGATCGCCCAACAAGAATTCTACTCTAAGCGACACCATAGACGGCTGCAGAGATAAGGTTCTCAGAGGAAGCCACGTGTTTCTCTCGGAAGATTTCGAGGAATGCAACCTGGCAATGCTTGGCAACATGGTGACTGTTGGGAAAGAAACTATCTACACGCTCTACATGAGCACCCCCGTGCGAAAGCACTTCCCGCTGCGAGCCATTTACGGCCGACTGGTGACGAGAATATTCGAGACTAATTTGCAAACCGATGACACGAAGGTATCGAAATGGAACTGTCCCCGCTTTAGGGACGTAGATGTCTCCCCGGTACCATATGACTTCACACAGTTCCTTCGGTTTTACTACATATGTTGCGGTGCGGCTGCAGTTGCATTAGCGCTAGAGGTATTAATTTCCCATATACGCCAACGGATTTCTTACAAAAAAAGCCGGAGTCTGCCCACACCAGGCGTGGGCACTGCACGTGCGGAGGATCTAGAGTCGCGAGAGGAGAAGCGCCCGCGGATGCGCAGCGGGTTGATGTCAGAGCCGTGCGTTGGTCGATATTCCGAAGAACTTAAATGCTGTTGCTCGTTGGCGGATGAACTCTGGGGTGCGCCGTGAGGCGAGCACAAACATCGTGCGCATTGTGTCAGGGCTGACTGAGTACTTGAAATCAATAACATTTTGTTGTAGTTTTGTAATGCTTGAATTGCTCTTCGTAGTGGTAACGCGCTTGAAAGGTGAGAGAACGACGTTTTTGCACCCAATTTCTTGAAATGGATTACTTTTTCCATTAGGGCTCGGTTGTTGATCCGATCGCCATTTGTTCCCCACGAAAAACACCAATGTCCAGTTTGGCTTTCGAGTGCCTCAGCTAGGTCTGCACAGCCTAGCACTGCTCACGCACGTAAATTTGGAAAGCGAGCTGAGCAAGTGTCGTGCGTACGAACACTCAAAGTGGCACGGGCCAGAAGCCTTGTATTCGAATGGATAGTGAAAGAGTATGTGGCACAGAACTTGAGAGGTAATAGAGAGTTTTAGAATAGGGGGCCACAAAGAAATAGGGGCTCACCACTGGTTTTGGTTTGGTTTGGCGGTCGCCTCCGAAGCAAAATTCAAGTAAAAGCGTGGGGCCCCTAATTGCTTGAGGCCGGGTGAGTCGGCAACATGGCGGCGCCCTTTCCGCTCCCTTCGGAGCAAATTCGTCATGGTCGCTGCCGATTTCATTGCCATTAACCAAAGAACGAGGGAGATTACGGAGGCTTTTGTCATCTCACAGTACGAGGAGAATATGTGGGTCATTTCGCCGTCCATCGCCTTGTTTCGCAGCGAGATTGCTTACGTTTTTCTTACGAAGCAAGACTCTAATCACATTGGTAAGATTGGCTTTGTTTTGTGTTTTGGGAGTTCGAGGGTTTCATGGTTGTTCTAATTAAAATTCAGTTGTTAGTGAGCACTTGTCGTGTACATTCCTCTCACTCGTCCTTCGTCTAATTTTTGGTTGTAATTGTGCGAAAATAGGGCGCCGTTATAACGGGGAAGAAAAAATCGTAACGTTCACGAGTAATTTTATTACTTCCACACGTAATCAGATCCTTTTTGTGATTGCTTTTTTGTGTATTCAAATGACTACAAAATGAATCTAAAAAGAAATCAGTTACAATTATGTTGAATAATTGCTATGAGTGGTACCGTAGAAGTGTGAAAACAACGCGGGCAGCGCTCATTCGCTGCCCGCGTTGTTTTCAACTGGTAGCTGTAGAGCATCTATGCGCGCTTTGATTGTAATCGTCAGAGTCAAAAGCTGAAAAAAAGGCTCGAGAGACAGTTCAAAACTTAGCAGCACGTATGTGTTGAGAAATTATAGTAGAGAAATCACCATGAGAAGTGAAAACCAATCCTTAGGTTGGAAGTCTTTTCAAATAAGAAAAAAATATGGTCAAAATTATTTCACAATACCCAATACAACGCCAAGGTCACAATTTCTTCCCGGATTATATGTCCAACGTGTCAATAACGAATCGAAGGTATGATGATAGAAACACAAGACAAACCGGAGCAAATAATCGCTTCCTCGACTAAAGCTATTAACGAATGAAACCATGTCTTGAGAGGTTATAAAAAATAGTAACCGCATTTTATCCTGCATTGTGCTGGTGCATGCTTCATTTATTTTCAGCTTATCCTTTGTTTGTGCTATCTTGGGCGTATGCACCTGCGCTCTCTAAGATGCTCATTTTGTTCTCTTTATATTTACGTATCCCCGTCACTGTAATGCAGTCCATAAACCTTTTTTCAGATCACACTCAGACTATACGTTCGTGTTATTTCGTCGTCTCATCAAGCATACCTCATTAACAAACTCTATTCAGTTCAAAATGAAGCATATCTTTTTCTATCGCACGACTACTCACGCACATCAAGTATAACTGCATTAAAATCAAATCTAGAGCTTAGTCCACTGACTGAAAGAACTAAATTTGTTCGACTGGTCATGTTTCTCAAAATCTATTACTTCTCTTCATTGCATGAGAATTACTGTGACCCGCCATCTCACATCGATTCACGTCATGACTATGCACAACCTGAAAGTAAACTCTATTCGCGAAAACTAGTAAATTTCAAAATTACACGCTTTCACAGTTACCACTGACGTCAACTAGCTTCTACAAATAATCGTACTCGAAACTAATCAGGCTAAATTCGGTGATATTTGCAGTGCACACCTTACAAGTGTTTTAATGAGTCAAAATGCGGATTCAATATCACTCTCTTTTTTTGTTCCTTGTCTTTTTAGATGATCTGTATAAGATGCCTCTAGTGGTTCATTAGGGACTTTTAGCAAACGGCTACCGCGTTCCGTTGGACGCGCGCCTAAAAGCACGCTTCAAAGGTTCCGGTAGTGCGTTAAGCGGAACGTGGTAAAGGTTTGCTAGAAGTCTTTATTAATAGAACTGTTATTCGGCAACCTTTTCTGTTAATTTTCTGTACTTTATCTCAACACATGTAATGCACCTCATTGAAGTGCCTTTGAGGGTTATTCAACTGAACTGAACAAAAGTCACTCTTTCGAAGCTAATGCACAACTGGTCTGACAATGGCCGACAGTTTCACCCGTGCCGCGTTCCTATGGCATGCCGATAACCGCGCACCTGTACTGGGTTCTTGAAATCTTAAGCACCTTGATTACAAAAGCGCGAAGGACAAGGACAGAACAAAGATGAACAGGACAAGCGCTTACTGACAATTGATTGTTTAATGCATGTTAAAAGAAAGACGAAAATGAGAGAATTGCTAAATTATTCGCACAGAAAATGTTTAAAAATTATTTGGTAAAAAATTAACAAAATTAAATTGAAAAAAGAGATGAATAGAAAAATGAAAATATAAAAAGTAAAGCAGCCAGATTAAGAAAAAAGGTTGAGGTACCCTGTCTCTTTCTCGCATAGTGAAATTGGTGGCGTGCTAATGCACGTGTCTCCTTTTTCTATTCTAGTTTTTGCCTTGAATATTTCTCGGGCTCTCTTGCTCCTAATGCGATTGAGCACTCTCGTTTCATTGAATAGATGAGTGCATTTACAGTCTCTGACATGTATGGCCAAGTGTCCCGACGGTGAGGCATGCAGAGAAAGATCATGCTCTCGTAGTCGTACATTTACACAGCACCCAGATTTACCGGGGTACATTCTCCCATATCTGCACGGAATTTCGTATGCGATATTGAAGCTGCAGTTGATATATTTATGTGCGCGCTGGACTGAGCATTGGTCTTGTCTTTCGTTCTGGGAGTTGATTTTTGGACACCGTTTTTGTACGTGTATCAGGAGCTGATGTTACACCTGTATATCATATTTAGCCACTATTCGTTTTAAGTTGTGTGATACTTTGTGTTGGTAGGGTATCACTGCGGGACGGCGTGTCTTATCTCTTCTTCTTTCATTATGAGTGGTCAGGCTCTCTGCTACATCGAACATAAAAAACTGGTATACCCAGATTCATGTAGTTTTTGAACTTGTGCCTCAAAACTCAGCTTTCCTGTGTGCTCGCATGACTTTTGCAAGGCAGCTATGAAGCTAGTTTTTACAATTCCTTTCTTGATTAGCTGAGGATGGGCCAAAGCAAATGGTAGAAATGACTTTTTGGACCGTGGTTTGCATGTCCAATCAGTATGGTTGTTTTCAAAGGACAGCTGAAGATTCAGGAATTGAAGCTGGCTTTCATCTGGTAGCTCGTGGGTAAACTTTACACCCTGAGATTGAGTAAAGAACGTGGTGCAAATTTTGTTTTGCCTAGTGTCTCGTTGCCGGGACACTAGGCTGAGGAGCCACCAGGGTGCACACAGAGTGAAGGGCTAAATGGTTAACTACCCAGCATCTCCACCAGAACACGCGTGACAATATAACAAACGCCCGTGACAATATAACAAAACTGACGGAATAGAGTCTATCCTGACCAGTAAAGAAGCTGTATTGCTTTAGTGCCATTCTGTGCGAATGAGTCCTCTCCTTCGGGATTTTGAATACTGCCGCGGACGAACTGAACAGAAATGGATGTGGGACCACTTTTCTGGTAATCAGCCGCTGTAGACCTCCGCCGCAAAGCGGCGTGAACGGGTGGGTTGGGTAGCTAACACGCACCTCACTTATGCACGCGCGATGAAATGTGCATACAGCTCGAAATTCACGTAACAAGTGTTGATGAAACCTTTCTGGCGACGAAACGTGCCGCAGACCAGCGGATTCAATGCCAACTGCTACACCATTGCTCCGTGAAAGTAGACGTCTATGCCAGAGCAATTTAGGAAACAGCACAGCATCATCTAGCACGTCACAGGAACTACCAGCTTGAAGGCAGCTCTTCGGTGCGCAACACACCTGTGCTCCGTGAAAGTGCGCGTCTAAGGCAGAAGAATTGAGGATGCACACTCTCAGGAAAAGGGGTTTATTCTCACACACCCTTTGTCCTGTATACGCCACCCCAATGCTTCATTTCGGCGAACAGCGCACTGATGTCGAACAGACGGCCCCAACTTTTACGAGGGCCTTGAGAACGCTGCAATATACCTGATTAAACAGCTTAAATACGTGTCAAGGTCTACAGAAAGAAAACATACTGGTTGTTGCAATAGGGCCATTAAAACCCTGTTTACTTTTTTCGTAGTTAGGAACACGTGTATTAGCTTTTTCAATCAGTTGTACCGCTCGGCTATCAAGCCGCTCATGAAAATTGGTACCGTCCGTTCGGCAGCAGCGCGCTGTACGTCCAACTAAACATTTCGGGTGTCGTATATGGGAGAAGGGGTTTAAAAATATACCCTTTTCTTCTGAGAGTGCACCACATTATCATCTAGCACGGCACGTGAACTACCTGCTTCAAGGGAGCCTTTCCGTGCGCCGCACAACTAAAGTGAGCCTTCGGGCATTTGAACGAAGTGGCACCAGGATTACACAGCGCCAAGCACGACTCACGCAGTTTCCGCTGCTAAACCAAGTATCCAATTATATAGCACATGCTTCACTGCAGACACCGAAGATTCCGATGGTGAACGAGAGTAGAAAAACGTCGCGTTAAAATTTATCCTAGGAATTTTCGAATCGTGTCAATATTGTCACCGATGGATGGGCGAGACGGGGATTGACAAGGAAGCTAGACATTTCATGAATCAAACTTGTGCTAAAACAAGTGTAATAACAAGCGTGAAAGGCGAGCGTCAATGACGGCGATATGACACGTTCAAACATTAGCGAAAAGAGCGAGCCACAGCCACGCGGAGCATGTTATATTGAGAAGGGAAGTATCGCGAACATTTGTAGTTCGGCCTTAGAACACTCTGACCCAGAACTAACGAGAACGATCGAGAAGCTTCTCGAATAAACTTAAAACACTTTCTAAACAAATTCACGAAAATTGATCTGCCCAGGCATCGAACCTGGGACACATCGCGTAGAAGCCAAGTGCGTTAACCACTCGGCCACGCTCGCGGAAATAGTCCCATCTATAGCCAGCGAAATGCACACCGTTCCTTCGTATTTCCACGTTACAGTTACGTGAGAGACCACGCTGAACATTAAAGTCGCTTTCGACCGGCCTTATATGACGGCTCCCGCGTCTGAAATAAACTCGCTGAGACCAATGACAACGAACAACGCATCCGACAAGCTCCGGCCAATGCACCCGCCCCGCGTATTGACCTCACAGGAAATCACGTGACGTCGTATTGACGTCACAGGACATCACGTATTGACATTATATTTCCTGTGACGTCACGCATTGCCTTCGCCTGCACTGCACATAACTGGAGACACGGAGTATAAACTGTAAACCAAGTGTAAGCGATTTGACGAGCGACCAGACAAGCGACGGCGACCCGCTTCGCTGTCGCTCGGTCAGTCGTGCGACAAGGCAAACCGTTTAAGTATAAACCGTTACAAACGGTTTATACTTAATGCGTTAGCGTTGGTGCCCTGGTACAAGCGCCGACCTTAGATCATGATGGGGTATTTTAACGTTAACGTTAGGCGCGGATACAAACAGTGTCTGCTTGAGCACATGTGGTCTCAGTATGGACTGACGCTGTGCCTCCTACGGCTGAAGTCCCAGTCAAATCAATCGCAACATTCTTGATTTTCAAGTTTGCTGGCAATTTTCCGACTTGTGACCAGCACAGGGAGAAGGCAGACAAGCTGCTCATAAACCTGTACTCCCGGCTGAGGCTCAAAATTTACCTTCGCCACAAGCAAAGGCAGCTTGTGCAGGGCTTTCGAGCAAAACTTGTGCTGGCGTGGGATTAGCCCGAGAGGGGTCGGGAAAAGGTGGGGAGTTATTTTGTCTATATGAACCCAATCCAGAAATTGAAGCTAAGCCAATTTTTGCTGGAACTCGTACACCTGGGCTTGCATTGTTTCCAAGAGCTATCATGCTGAGATCAGTCATCTTATGTGAGAAAAGCTGTCAACAGAGACTCTGGTACAGGACTCAAAGCTAATTTGATAAGCAAACAATCCTGTTGATCTGTTTCCTTCTACTACATGGATTCGGCTCGTTTAGAAAGAAAATTCCACCAAAAGTTGATGGATCACGTAGGCAAGAAAATTAACAGCAGCGCTGTGCAATGCTTGCAGTGTTGCGACTCGAGTAAGTGTCTTGGCGTCAGCTTCTATGCTGCTTGCTCAGCGTGTCGCCAATTACGGCAGCCTTATCTATTTTTGAATTCCCTCCTTTTTTGTTAGAGGTTCAGATTGACAACAGAATTGACAGTACGACAAAACTCTAGCCTGTGACTCTAGGTCACAGGATGCAGCACAAGCGGGTCAATGTTTTTTTTTGTTTTTTTTTTGTTATTTGTGATGGTTGTGTCATGGAGTTCTGCTTCCTTTGAACAATAGCAACAAATTAGGAGTTTCCGGGAGTTCCAGATTAATTTGTTTGTGATACATGTTCCTTTAAGTTGGTTTACTCAGATATGTTGTCATTTTCCTTGCGGGATGTATGTGTTTGGTTGTGTGAGATTGATTTTTTCGGATTTTGCGTGTGTTCTACTTCTTTGTTTTCCTATCCAGGTACCTACGAGTCATGTTTTTTCATGTCTGTGTTGTGCAGTCACAAATTCATTTGTGCACTACTGCATGTTTTAGGAAGTTGCACTTCTCGAAAGTGTGTGTTTGATTATTTGTGCGGAGGGCCCTTTGAGAAAACAGGACTGCAAACAAAATTTATAGATATCTACGGCGGCCGTTTAGGGGAATATAGGAGAAAAACCTAATTTTTTCTGGATTTGTGCCTGCACTTCTGTGTGTGCGCTGGTACCTACAGGGCACCATCGCACACAGAATAGGCGACCAAATGTTTTTTTTTTAAATGGTAAGTTGTAAAATTGATTGATTGATTGATTAGGGTTTTATGGCGCATAAGCATCTTAGGCTACGACGCGCCGGATACAGACTATTGCAGAACAGGTTTCAGAGGGGAAAGAGCTTTAGTAGCTGTGATGAATTAAAACTATGTATATGACTTGTAAATATTGATGGAGATGAAGTTGAATATAAAATTATAGCCGGTGTAAAAGACCAATAGCTCTCAAAATGTCAAAAACACAACTCTGTGGTACAAGTGAGTCGTTGCCAAGTAGAATACTAAGGTGTAAAGGCGTATGCTCGTTATATAACCGAGAAAAATGTTTCTGACGTTCTCGGTCATACGCTGGACATTCAAGTAAAATGTGTAAAACTGTTAGAGGACTAAAACAGTTGTCACACTCTGGGGCCTCTTCCCTGCGCAGGAGGTGTCCATGAGTAAGGTGTATATGACCTATCCTCAGTCGACACAAGACAACCTCATAAAAACTTTCACGGTGTCGGGCACTCACCCACTCACTGATCAATGGTTTTACAGAATGGAGCTTGTTATTAACTTCTTCATACCATTCTAGCTGCCACTTCGTCCTAATACAATGCTTTAAAAGTGTGCTATAATCTTAGTATAGAATGTCATGCAGGCCCACTTCTTGCTCACCAGCAGAACTTGCAGCAAGGTCTGCTTCTTCATTTCCGGGTATACCAACATGGCTATGAACCCAACATAAAATTATTTTAATATTCCTTCTTGAAGCATCAATAATTTTATTCTGTAATTCCATGATTATTGGGTTTTTCGAAGTCTTTAATGATGAGAGTGAACGCAGAGAACTCAGTGAATCAGTGTACACGACTGACTGCTTTCTCTTTGGTTTTACAATGTGATCAACTGCAATACGGAGACCGCATAACTCTGCTGTTAAAATAGTGGCTGTACACGTAATCCGTTTTACACAGCGAACAGAGGGGCCGGCCATAGCACATCCAACAAACGATTCTGTCTTAGTACCATCCATGTAGTATGAGTTGTGTCCAGAATATCTACTCTGAAGCTAAAAAAATTCCCGTTTTATGTATTTTGGTGGAGTTTCTTTCTTTTTGATTTTCGTTAGTGAGAGGTCACAGGAAATGAGGCAGTGGTCTCACGTAGCTATTGCTTGTGGAACAGGAGCGACGGGCATTGTACTACTCAGTTCAATTGAATCTGCTTTGGATGCATTTCTCATACTAAAAGATGGTATTACAGTGAGCTTGTTGTCAAAAGTACGTTTATATCTCATTTCTTCAACAGCTTCTCGAGAAGGGTGCAAGGGAAGCAAACGAATTCTAAGCGAATACATAGACCCTAAAGCGAACCTTCGCTTCTCCAGAGACCATTCATTTTATTCTGCGAAAAGGCTGGGGATAGGCGACGTGCGAAATGCACCTGTAGACAGCCGCAGTCCCTGGTGATGAATAGAGTCAAGCATTCGTAGGGCTGAAGGCCTTGCCGATCCATACACACTACTACCATAATCGAGGCTCGAGCGAATCACCGATTCGTAAATTCGGAAAAGGCAGAGGCGATCAGAGCCCCAGGAGGTGTGGGAAAGCACCTTAAGGATGCTTAGTGCTTTTTGCCATTTTACTTTGAGATATCTGAAATGCGAAAGAAAGGTCAGTTTACTTTCAAAAATAAGCCCTAGGAATTTATGTTCAGGTTTTGTTGGAATCGAAGTGGATCGCATGGTCAACGAGGGCTTCACTGAAGTTCCCCGTAGGCGAGAAAAACAGACACTGTTTTTTTCATTTGAAAAGCTGAAGCCGTTCTGGTCTGCCCACTTGAGCAAATTGTTAATTGCTAATTGGACTCTACGTTCCCACAAAGCAAGGTTGCAGGATGAGACGGATATCTGAAGGTCGTCTTCATAGAGTGAATACTGTACAGATGGTGGAATGGCCCGAGCTATTGAGATTATTTTAACTATAAAAAGGGCCACACTTAAAACGCCTCCCTGAGGAACGCCATTTTCCTGGCAGAACTTTCTAGAGTAAGTAGTGCCTAATTTAACACGGAAGGTACGCATCCCCAGATAGCTCTTGACGAATGATAGCATTCTACCACGAATGCCAAAACTATACAGGTCTTGCAGGATGCCATGACGCCATGCCGTGTCGTACGCCTTTTCCAAGTCAAAGAAAACAGACAGGCAGTACTGCTTATTTACAAAAGCCTCACGAATAGTGGTCTCCAGACGAACTAAATGATCCATTGTAGACCGTGACGAACGAAACCCACACTGGTATTTGTCAAGGATATTTTCTTTTTCCAAAAAATACATGAGTCGTTTGTTAAGCACTCTCTCCAGAGTCTTACTAAGACAGCTTGTTAGCGCTATTGGGCGATAACTGGTCGCGCACGATGCATCTTTTCCAGGCTTTAGCAAAGGAATAACAGTGGCCACTCTCCATGTGGATGGAAATGTGCTCTCGTGCCAAATGCGATTAAACAAATACAGGACTATGTCAAGTGTAGAGGGGTGGAGATGTGTAAGCATGTAATAATGAATTCCATCTGGTCCGGCAGCCGTAGGTTTGACTTCATGCAGCACCCGCTCTAGCTCACTCAGCGTAAGGTGCGAGTTGTAAGCTTCTCGAGCACCACCGGATGTTCGAACAGACTGCCGCTCTGCCTGAGTCTTGTGTTTCAGAAAAGCAGCTGAAGAGTGCTCGGAACTAGAAACACGTTGAAAGTGTTCCCCAAGAAGATCTGCCTGCTGTTCAAAACTCTCGGGGCACAGTCCATTTGCACAAAGAAATGGTACTGAGAAAGCACGGTAGTTCCCATTGGCTTTATGAAGTTTATCCCACACTTCTTTGCTAGTGGCAGTGCTGTTAATCGAGGATGCATATCCTTGGAAGCTTTGACGTTTAGACTGGTGGCGTATGTATCTTGCACGAGCCTTCATTTGTTTAAATTTGATTAGGTTAGTTTGCGTTGGGTAACGTCTGAACATCCCCCAGGCTCTGTTTTGCTTTCTTCGCAGTCGGCATTCCACCATGGTTTAGGACGATGGGGTAGGTGAGACGAGGTCATGGGGATAGCTATCATTGCAGCATGAAGAATGTAACTACTAAGCAGACTGGTGATTTAATTGACAGACAGATTGTCAAATAATGTGCAAGCGAGCTGAATATCCTCACTAAAAGTACCTCAGTTTGCCTCTTTGAACTTCCAACGGGGTGTTCGTGTGGATAGTGTAGCGGGTGGATTGATGCGGTTTAAAATGATGGGAAAATGGTCGCTTCCATATGGGTTGGGATCAACAGCCCATGAAAAAAGGGGGAATAATGTTGGGTCACTTAGTGGACATATCAATAGATGTGAACGAACGAGTTGGAGCGCTGAAATATGTAGGCTCTAGTTTGTTTAACAGGCATAAAGGAATAAAAGAAAGAAAACACTCAATCATCGAGCCACGTGTGTCACGTCGTCCACTGCCCCACATAGGGTTATGAGCATTGAAATCTCCTTGGATTAGAGCTCGTTGGGGGAGTTCGTCATAAAGAGATTTTAGCTCTCTGCGAGATAAGGTGTAGCTTGGAGGAATACACACAGAACAAACAGTTATCAGTCGATCAGACAAGATGCGAACTGCCACAGCCTCTAATGTGGTATTAAGTGGTACCTCGACACAAGGGGTAGACTTTGCAACAATTATAGCTACACCACCAGAGGTGTGGGATGTATAGAGACGGTCCATACGAAAAACCTGGAAGCGCGTTAGGATGTTAGTATGATTATTGTTCAAATGAGTCTCCTGATGGCAAAACGCTAGTGGGTGATGAAGATCTAGTAGAGAGTAAACGTCGTCACAGTTGCAGAGTAAGCCTCTGCAGTTCCACTGGAGAACTGTTTCTGTCATCTCACAAACAGGAATATATATATATATATATATCTTAAGGTATATGTGTTTAACTAGACCTTAAAATCTATTTTGACACGGGGAGCATTTTTCTTTTTAGCCGTATCTTTTGGCCTGCCGGTGGTACCACCGAAGGCCGAAAGTAGGGACTCCGAACTTGAGTGGAATCTGTCCTCGTCGGACTTCGACCCACTCTCGTCCATCGGTTCACCGGGGGTTGCCGCAGGCTGTTCCTTACGGGCCTGCGACCCCAACGGCTCACCGAGTTTCCGGGCGCCTTCAGAGGTGCGAGGAGGAATTCTCCGACCTCGAGGCAGCTGGGCTTTAGCGGGCGCAGGGGGTCCACACCTCTGCGCTTGGGCGGCCCCTGGCGGATCAGGATCCTCCCTTCGGTCAGTGAGGGGAGTGGCTTGTACCACTCCAGGAGAGGTTGAGGGGGACTTGGGGAGGACACACAGGTCGTCCGTCGACGTCTGTGTTCCTGCTGACACCGTTGACTGCGCAGGTCCCCTGCGCGCGGCCTCGGCGAACGAACCTTGAGATAAAAATGAGTGTCGTTTTCTTGCTTCTGCGTAGGAAATGTTGTCTTTGACTTTCAGCGAAATAATTTCCTTCTCTCTTTTCCACACAGGACAGCTGCGAGAGTATGCCGGGTGAGGTCCCTGACAATTGACACAAATAGTAGTGTTGTTACCACAGTTATCGGTGGGGTGGTCGGTTCTTGCATACTTGGCACAGGTAGCCTTTCCCCTGCAAGAGGCTGTTCCGTGTCCAAAGCGTAGGCAACGGAAGCAACGCCTTGGATTTGGGATGTAGGGCCGAACCCTACAGTTTAAATACTCGGCCTTGGCTGTTTGTGGAAACATAGTCGAGTCGAAAGTTAATACTAAATGTTTTGTGTGTCGCTCTTCACCATCACGCCGGAGGGTAATACGTCGCACAGAAACGGCACCCTGACCTGAAAGTCCCTCAACGATCTCGTCGGTGGGAATTTCGAGAAGGTCATCTTCGGAGATGACGCCCTGCGTGCTGTTGAGTGAACGGTGTGGGGTCACAGATACTTTGTATTCCCTTACTTCGTTGAGAGCCAGAAGTGCCGTACTCTGCTTCGCAGTAGTGACTTACACAATCAGGTCGCCAGGGGGAAGTTTTTTTCGCTTTGAAGTCCTTTCCTATCGCATTCTCTGGGGTTTTTGCAACCAAAAAAGGTGAACGTTTTGAGAGTGGTTGGTTGTCGTTCTCCGAGTGCATTACCAGAAACTTTGGGAAGGTAATAGCTGGCATTGTAGGGCTTGCTTTTTTTATGTTTCTTTGGTCCGTCCCCTTTTCGAGGGCCGATCTAGAAAAGATTTAGCTTTGAAACCCATACGAATGGGAGAAAAATTCAGCACCCGTGGTGTGCCACCCACCACCGAGCTTAACAAAGGGAATGGTCAACAACCCATAACAAATAGGGCTTTGCTGGCACCGTTGAGCCACTAGGACTTGCCCAGGTGCTATACCCAAGCGTGGTTAGAATTTAGACAATTCATTACCACACAAGGTTGGCCCCTGCCGCCAAAGGAGATGGAAAGAGCGTAAGGGAGGTGGGGTGAAGAAAAGGGAGAGATTTATAAGTAAAAGAGAAGGTAGAGTAGGGGAAAGGGCGACTGACTGGATCATCCTGGCCGGGCCTTACCAGGACACCCGTCTACAGGAAGCAGGGGCCAAAGTGGTGTGTTGCCTCGCAAGGGGGGCCCCGAAGGGTCAAAACCTACCCCGGGCTCGGCTCAACCACCAGGATGCCCTTTTCTTTGGACACGGGCTCGCCACGCACAGCCAGACTGGGTGGGTCTTACCCACCTTTTACTCAGGGTCCGTAATGTAGCCATTGTGGCTGGGGTCCGTGGTGTCACTACTCACCAAGCACCTAGCACCTAAGGCGCAGGCGCCCCCTGCGGGGCTCGGGGTCCGTGGAGACGCCACTCTCCAAACACCTGCTTTCACAGGTGCCCACTGCGGGGGTAAGTTGTGAGGTTTGTAGTACCTTTGCACCAACAAGTGAGGAATTTTTAAATTCCAAATGAGCCATGAAAAACGGACGTGTTTGCTTGTCAAATTACTTTTAAACCTTGTACGGCGGCCGCCTGTTCAGTGTTTTTTCTTGCATCAAATGACCCTATTCAGTTTTATAGCTTTTGAAAGCACAAAACGTCCAAATATACTCAGAATTGCACCGATATCGGCTTATTTTCGGTTTGTAAATTTGGCTCCCTCCGATTAGAAAAACAAACAAAAAGCCAAGACAGGTCCTCATTTGACGTCTCTTCTTGTGAAGTTTTTATTTCAGAAGCTCTGAAGGCTAACCCAGAATGTATCGCGAAAACAATATCGGCAAATAAGAGGCGATAGAAAGTAGAACGCATATTAATTTATTTATTTGAATAATAATGCCGGCCTACTTTTGTGGGCCAAGGCATGTGAGTACATATGTGACATATACAACAGCATAGCTCTAATTATACATGGCTTGGAAAACATAGTTGAGAAAATGTAAAAGGCATAGAGAACAGACGCTTCCCAATAAACACAGGTAACACTTGACAATTATCAGTCAAATTGATTCAAAACTCCATCTAAGGCGCTGACAAACGAGTCGAAGGTGGCACTGCCTGTAATGTTGTGAGGCAGGCCATTCTAGTCTCGGAAAGTTCTAGGAAAAAATAGTAGTTAAAAGTCTCTTTTCTACATTGAAACTCTCGAAGAAGATTTTCATGTTTCTGCCGTGTGACTCGACTGAGATTGTACACCAGATAGCTCATAGAGAAATATAGCACTACGTAAAGAGTGGCCACTCTAGCCGTTTCGCGGCCCAGGAGTTAGGGACTCTACTGGCCGTTAGTACGCGCAGCAGTGCCACTTATTTTGAACATTTGTCAGATATATAATATTAATAAATAACTTCATTGTATAGAGTAAACTTTTAAAATTATTACGAACTTTGAAAACTTTCAAAAACGACTTCAACGGCTGTGACTATGGCTGCGGCGCGACGGTTGGCTTCGGAGTCGTGGACTCGACGGAGGGCGGATACTTCGGCTGCTTGGTCAGTGTCTCTTGCCTCGTTGTGTGGGTTGAGTTGGTTTCGGGCTTGTTGTCTCGTGCGGGTTTCTAGTCATTCTTCCGTTGCGGTCATGGTGTACGATATATGTAAAAAAAGTATTGTGAGTGTAGTTTCTTTGTTGGCGGACATTTGCATTCGGTCACTGAATTTACAAGCCAAGGGGGCCAGTCATGTGTACAAGCGCCTTTCAGCACATGGTCATATGTGCAGCGCCTTTCATGGAGCTTGGACGGTATTTTTTTTAAATGCCCTTTATCATATTGCATCTGTGGCTGTAAGTCTCGCTGTAATACAGTACTTTTTTTCCAGTGTAAAACTATTGACGCGTCATTCATACATTTTGCATGTGTATTGTTATTTTTGTAATGTATGAATAACATACATCACTCCTTGTCTTCAGAGCTGATGTTTGTTTTGCTTGTCGTAGTTACAAAAATAAATACTTTTGTGTGTCAATCCCTGGTGTCCCATGTCGTCCCTTCAAGAGAGTTAGCACAAATGTGAAAATATCCTTTTCGGTGTGCGGTCACTTTGAATTATATGTAGCGCCGGATGACTTTTTTTCTGCAGTTCAATTAAGGTATGCTTATAAAACAATTCTATGTTCAACAAAAACCATGGTAGTTACAATAACACTGACTCGTTAAACTAGAGGGCGCATGCTACTGCCCGATACATAAATACCGCCAGAATTCGCCTTGAATCCATTATTTCATCTGGCCAGCGGTTACTGCTTGTATGCATCCAATAAACACTCAACTAAGGACTATATTGGCCGCTGGGTGCGCTCGCTGACGCTGAATTGGGCCGCTGGGGCCTATGGAAGTGTCCGCTCTTTCCGTAGTACTACATTTCTCTATGGATAGTCTTCGAACTTCATTCCAATCTTATCGTGCATTAATTTATACAAAAAATTCAGACGCTTCACTTTTCTGCGGGTCGATGACTGTGTTAATCCGGATAACGCATAAAGAGATGACACAGACGTATGCATGCCGTATTCGTTATATATAAATCGCAGTGCCTTTTTGTGCTCCCTCAAGTTTGTTTATCAATGACTCTTAATACGGGTACCATAAAATGTCCGTGTATTCCAATATTGAACGAATCAAAGTAATGTACGCAGCAAGCTTGGTTTCCGGAGTACAATGTCGCATAGTCCTTCGAAGACTCCACAGTTTACGAGACGCTTTTGCTGTAAGGTTCTTTAAGTGAACAGACCAGCTTAAAGTAGATGTGGTGGTAATACCGAAATATTTATAAGTGACACTTTAAAACGGTACTGAGTTGATAGTATAGCAAAACAAAATTGGAGATTTCTTTAGTGTTATTCTCATTTTCACACATTTTTTTTCACGTTCAAGTCCATCTGTCATGCTTGACACTAGGAAAACACAGATTGTCGGCTACTCTCAAAACATAATTGATCGAAAGTGCACGCTACTTTGGCAAACAAAACACAGTCCTCGGTGAAAAGACGGCACGGAATCCCGGGCTTATCTACTCGCAGATAATTTATAAACGCAAAAAAACAAGAAAAAAAACAACAACAACAACAACAGTGAACCGAGTTCCGAGCTTTGGTGTACTACTGACAGAACTGACAAATCCAGAGACTCTGCTTTCCCAAGAGTCACGTAGTGTCGACGGTTCGTAAGATAGGAATCGATCCAACGTAAAAGGTAATCGTTATCGAGTGTCTTGCTAATTTTGAACAGTAGTTTCCGATGCGATACCCTGTTCAAGCTTCCGCGAAGTTTACCAAGATAGAATCCACTTGGCCATCGTGATCCACTGTAGCAGCAAATTCATGGAATGTGTGGAGAGGCTGAGTAACTCTTGAATAACCACGTCAGAACCCATTTTGATCTTTTACCAAAAATTCTGCGGGTTCTAAAAAAGTTCCAATGTGTTTAAAGAGAAAATGTTCAAGAGCTCTGCGGCATCTGCTAACCAGCGAGAGAGGTCTGTAATTCGAAACGATCTTTTTATCTCTACTTTTATGAATTAGCACAACTTTAGCTACATTCCAGTATTCCACAAAGAAACTTCGCACTCCATTCAGCATACATGTGAAGGAATACGTAAGGAATCCGGTCCGCGCCGCATGACTTTTGTAACGTCCACTCGGAGAAGGCTGTCAAAAATAACACTTACTGACACGACTAAGTCGCCAATTTTGCGATGGTCATGGGTAAATGGTGGCATTATAGAATTATTCATGGTAGAAATACAGTATAAAGAAAGCGATTAATCTCTCTTGCTATACTCGGTTAATCGGTAAAGCGAAGGGAAGGAAGTGTACTTTTTTTAAAATTGGTTGGTACCTTTCAATGCGGTGTATCCTACTTTTGAGGTGTAAAATATGTCGTGTAATCCAAAGAATCTGCTTCTCATTTCTTGGACGTTCCGGAACATATCTGCGAATACACGATACGACAACATTCGTAGAAAAAAAGCGATAACTTGTCAACACATACACCATTTTGATTGCTCATCTCAGAAAAGTCCTCAAATGCCACTTTGAACATATCGAGGATGCCAACATCATCCGCCCTAGTGAAATCCCGGAACCGTTTCAATTCTTTAGTACCGCTCGTATTTCGCCGGAAAGATACGTCACATCATGCATTAAACAATCAGTTGTCAGTAAGCGCTTGTCCTGTTCATTCTTTGTTCTGTCCTTGTCCTTTGCGCTTTTGTAATCAAGGCGCTTGAGATTTCAAGAACCCAGCGCAGCTGCGCGGTTATCGGCATGCTATAGGAACACGGCACGGGTGAAACTGTCGGCCATTGTCAGAACAGTTGTGCATTAGCTTCAAAAGAGTGACTTTTGTTCAGTTCAGTTGAATAACCCTAAAAGGCACTTCAATGAGGTGCATTACATGAGTTGAGATCAAGAGTAGGTTGCCGAATAACAGTTCTATTAATAAAGACTTGTAGCAAACGTTTACCGCGTTCCGCGTAACGCACTAACGGAACCTTTGAAGCATGCTTTTAAGCGCTCTTCCAAGGGAACGAGGAACACGGTAACAGTTTGCTAAAAGTCCCTAATGAACAACTAGAGGCATCTTATACGGACCATCTAAAAAGACAAGGAACAAAGAAAGAGAGTGATATTGAATACGCATTTTGATCATTAAAACACTTGTAAGGTGTGCACTGCAAATATCACCGAATTTAGCCTGATTAGTTTCGAGTACGATTATTTGTAGAAGATGGTTAACGTCAGTGGTAACTGTGAAAGTGTATAATTTTGAAATTTACTAGTTTTCGCGAATAAAGAGTTTACTTTCAGGTTGTGCATAGTCATGACGTAAATCGATGTGAGATGGCAGGTCACAGTAATTCGCATGCAATGAAGAGAAGTAATAGATTTTGAGAAACATGACCAGTCGAACAAATTTAGTTCTTTCAGTCAGTGGACGGAGCTCTAGATTTGATTTTAATGCAGTTATACTTGATGTCCGTGAGTAGTCGTGCGATAGAAAACGAGATGCTTCATTTTAAACTGATTAGAGTTTGTTAATGAGGTATGCTTGATGAGGCTACCAAATAAAGCGAATGTATAGCCTAAGTTGGATCTGAAAAGAAGGTTTATGGACTGCATTACAGTGACGGGGATGCGTAAATATGAAGAGAACAAAATGAGCTGCTTAGAGAGCGAAGGTGCATACGCCCAAGACAGCACAAACAAAGGACATACTGATAATGAATGAAGCATGCACCAGCACAATGCAGGATAAAACGCGGTTACTATTTTTTATAACCTCTCAAGACATGGTTTCATTCGTTAATAGCTTCAGTCGAGAAAGCGATTATTTGCTCCGGTTTGTCTTGTATTTCTAACATCATACCTTCTATTCGTTATTGACACGTTTGACATATAATCCGGAAAGAAATTGTGACCTTGGCGTTGTATTGGGTATTGTGAAATAATTTTGACCATATTTTTTTCTTATTTGAAAAGACTCCCAACCTACGGATTGCTTTTCACTTCTCATGGTGATTTCTCTACTATATTTTCTCAACACATGCGTGTTGCTAAGTTTTGAACTGTCTTTCGAGCCTTTTTTTTTTTAGCTTTTGACTTTGACGATTAAAATCAAAGCGCGCATAGATGCTCTACAGCTACCAGCTGAAAACAACGCGGGCAGCAAATGAGTGCTCGCGGAAACAAAATGTGGTTATTCTAAGCATTTTTTTATTGTACAGTAACGCATTGGCAGCTCAAAAAATGCGCGGTGCAGCAATTTCCACGACGCATATTCCAATTGCTCCACATACTCTGAGATGACGTCATATGCTCATAAGAACGCCGGATGACTGATCACGAAGCAAGGAGTGTGAACATAAGAAGCAACGTCCTACGTCTTTCAAGATGTCGGTGACTTCGGTAACATGTTCCCGAACTCTTTGACATAAATTATATTATCACCATCTCTATAAATTCCATCATGCTGCAACGCCTGTACGCGAAGTTCTACACTTGCACACATTACTGAAAAAAGTAAGGAATTGCATTTACAATTACTCGAAGCTAAAATGTAATTAATTAAAGTGACAAATACCCAGACTTCTCCGGTACACTCATAGCAATTATTCAAAATAAATGTAACTGATTTCTTTTTAGATTCATTTTGTAATCATTTGAATACCTTAAAGGCCGACGTACACTTCCCGCTTTCTACTTTTCTCCCGATTCCTCGTCTCCCCTTTCTACCCTGCCCACCACTCCGTTTCCTCCTCCTCCATGGTGAGGAGGATTTTCTGCCTTGCAGAATCTCCAGTCTGGAAGTCGGCCTTTAAGAAGCAATCACAGAAAGGATCTGATTACGTGTAGAAGTAATAAAATTACTCGTGACCGTTACGATTCTTTCTTCCCCGTTATAACGGCGCCCTATTTTCGTACAATTACAACCAAAAATTAGACGAAGAACGAGTGAGAGGAATGTACACGACAAGTGCTCACTAACAACTGAATTTTAATTAGAACAAACATGAAACCCTCGAACTCCCAAAACACAAAACACAGCCAATCTTACCAATGTGATTAGAGTCTTACTTCGTAAGAAAAAATGTAAGCAATCTCTCAGCGAAACAAGGCGATGGACTGCGAACTGACACACATATTCTCCTCGTACTGTAAGATGACAAAAGCCTCCGTAATCTCCCTCGTTCTTTGGTTAATGGCAATGAAATCGGCTAATATTGCAGCGACCATGACGAATTTGCTCCGAAGGGAGCGGAAAGGGCGCCGCCATGTTGCCGACTCACCCGGCCTCAAGCAATTAGGGGCCCCACGCTTTTACTTGGATTTCGCGTTGGGGGCGAGCGCCAAACCAAAACCACAAACGGAGTTTGGGTTCTGCCCATGCGCAGTGGTGAGCCCCTATTTCTTTGTGGCGCCATATTCTAAAACTTTCTATTATTTCTGAAGTTCTGTGCCACATACTCTTTCACTATCCATTCGAATACAAGGCTTCTGGCCCGTGCCACTTTGAGTGTTCGTACGCACGACACTTGCTCAGCTCGCTTTCCAAAGCGACGTGCGTGAGCAGTGCTGGGCTGTGCAGACCTAGCTGAGGCACTCGAAAGCCAAACTGGACATTGGTGTTTTTCGTGGGGAACAAATTGCGATCGGATCAAAAACCGAGCCCTAATGGAAAAAGTAATCCATTTCAAAAAATTGGGTGCAAAAAAGTCGTTTTCTCACCCTTCAAGCGCGTTACCACTACGAAGAGCAATTCAACCATTACAAAACTACAACAAAATGTTATTGATTTCAAGTACTCAGTCAGCCCTCACACAATGCGCGCGATGTTTGTGTTGGCCTCACGGCGCACCCCAGAGTTCATCTGCCAGCGAGCAAGAGCGTTTAAGTTCTTCGGAATATCGACCAACGCACGGCTCTGACATCAACCCGCTGCGCATACGAGGGCGCTTCACCTCTCGCGACTCTAGATCCTCCGCACGTGCAGTGCCCACGCCTGGTGTCAACAGACTCCGGCTTTTTTTGTAAGAAATCCGTTGGCGTATACGGAAAATTAATACCTCTAGCGCTAATACAACTGCATCCGCACCGCAACATATGCAGTAAAGCCGAAGGAACTGTGTGAAGTCATATGGTACCGGGGAGACATCTACGTCCCCAAAGCGGGGACAGTTCCATTTCGATACCTTCGTGTCATCGGTTTGCAAATTAGTCTCGAATATTCTCGTCACCAGTCGGCCGTAAATTGCTCGCAGCGGGAAGTCCTTTCGCACGGGGGTGCTCATGTATAGCGTGTAGATATTTTCTTTCCCAACAGTCACCATGTTGCCAAGCATTGCCAGGTTGCATTCCTCGAAATCTTCCGAGAGAAACACGTGGCTTCCCCTGAGAACCTTATCTCTGCAGCCGTCTATGGTGTCGCTTAGAGTAGAATTCTTATTGGGCGATCGTTGCTGGGCGGCCGCCATGGCGCCGATGATACCCTGCTTGTTGTCTGATTGCAGTTGATGGTACATGAAGGTGCCTCCTATCACACAGGGCAGCACTTTCCCAGAGGCGAGCTTGGGGTAGAGCTTGTCTATGGTATCGTCGGCGTCCCAGCCATATCCGGAACTCAGGCTAGAGGTCAACAGGCTCTGCAAGTAAGTGGCGAGCGAGAATCCGCCGACCATCCAGCAGAAGAGCACGATGCGTCCAGCCAGAACGCGTTCGAACCGTTGCGGTACTGGATATGAGAAGAGCATTGCCGTTGAGATGAAAACCAACGCCACTTCTTGAATTCCCTTGAGCGGCTGCCTTCCCGAGCAGTAATTGATCAGACAGAAGCCTAGTGCACAGGCGACTATCGAGAGGAACAAAAGGGCGAAGAAGGTAGACGGTGCTTCTCGCAGCAACTCATCTGCCCGGCGTGAAGGCTTACGGACCGTGTAGAATACGGCCCTTCCGCAGCGCAAGATGCCGGGAAAGTGGATCAACCGCCAGCGGTGTAGGTCGCACGCAGAATTTTGGACCATAATGTCTATTCTGCGCTCTCTGACGTCTGTAATCCAGTGCTCGCTGCTCACAATGATTGTTCTGTAATTGACACCAAGCAACTCCAAACATTTTACGACAATGTTCTTTTCCGGGGTGGCGTAATAAGGATTCACAGAACCAAGCACGAAGCTTTGGTTCCGGAGCCGCTGCCAGGTTTGTGCAGCGGAAAAGCTCGGCTCCTGTGCGGCGGAACCTTCATTCCGGTTGATGTAGCTGCTGCCGGTGCAGTTCCACACTAAGCGCTGTAAAATGCTGAGGCTGTTCACATTCGTGCGTAAATAATAAATAGATTGGCTTGGGTTTTCACGATCCCGAACGTAAGGTAAGTGCATTTTCTCAGAAAGAATAAACCAACAGGAGAAAAGGTCGTCGGGAGAGAGTAAGCGCGAAAGATTACCATTCCATAAGGACTCAGGAATAACGGCCACCCGCTTGCTGTTGTCTGCAGTGATGTCACGGAGGTGCTTCAGGTAAACTGACCAGGAACTGCACCAGTAGCTTGCTCTCAGGACGGTACCGACTCTGCGCCGGAAGAGGAAGTTGTCCATGTTTCCACTTGCGCAGAGAATGTCTACGTATGTGTCATTCGGAAGGGCGACATGCACACCGTCTTGTCTGGAGCCCATTGCTGCAGCAGTCATAGGGTGAAAGAACAAGATGAAGACGAGAGATGTAAACATCTTCAACATGCGTCTGGTTAGCCGAAAACTTCACCAAGGAGCACGACGGAGACGTATAATCCAAGTGAAAGCCTTGCTCTTCCTTCACATCTGTGTTTAGTTTTTGGATGTTTGGGGGCAGTCATCTAACGTGTTGAAAGTAAATACTGCCGCGAATGGAGAGGGCAAACTTTTTCCCCTTTGAATATAAGAATGCCTAATTGATTTGTTTTTACGTTTTTGTTTCTGACAGCGACTTTTTGATTTATGAATGTTCTCCGAACAAACAAATGGGGCCTTAGAAATTTCAGGCAGAGTCTTTCAATATTTTCTATGTGTACACAGCAAATGGGAAACAGGCAGGGTAGGTATAATGGAAATGCATTACGGAAAATGAGACCGGAATACGTGAAATAACAAATACTAGGAAGCACACTTTTTTTTTAAGACCGTGGCACTTTGATTTGAACGCTCGCCCGTGCCACTGCAAGGTGTCTGATTCTAATTCGAACGAATGTATTAAAAATATCCGTCAAAGGCACCGTCAAGAATTTTAGCAACCTTTTTATATTTATGTTGTTTTGTAAGTTTCTTAGTTTCGCACGTATTTTTGTTTCTCACTGAATCGCAAGATGGAGTCCCTTTGCATCTATTGTAGTCGGTTCCCCCTCTACCTCTGGGATCCTCTTTGGCAGCAAAACTCGCGCCTCTTTCGCCAGCACGTGGGTGTCTTGCGGCAGCTCGTTCCCTTTATGCCTGGAACCTGATGTCCAAGGCTCTGACGAAGGCGGTGTTGTGCGCGCTAGGCTTGGAGGACCTCGTTCCGTCGTGGGTGCGGGCCCTAAACAAAAATCGAAGCAGGTCTTAGGAGAATGCCCCCGAGTTCATAAGAACAGAAAAGTAATGACGTTGTTTTCTTGTTGTTGCTGTACTACCTGTTGTTCTTGTTGTTGTTTTACTGGGAACGTTTGTTGAGTGATGGGGTCATCTCGTAAATCCTCGTTTGGGAAATGCTTGCGTGTCGGCGACATTGCCCGGTAAACGCCGAAAGCTAAGGCATGAACAAGGCAATTGGAACGTCGGGGCATAGCGCATAGCGATATTGTTGGTTTTTGAGTAACTTACGACATGCATTGACTCTAATGAAAACTAAGGCCAAGATTATTGAGCATCCATTTTAGTTTCAACGGTTGTTCCTAGAATGCGTCTGTACTTGAGCAAAAAACATGTTCTCACAGTTTCTCCCCTTACATCTCTCACCAAGAGATGCATGAAAGGGAGAGAGAGGAAAAAAAAAAGGGGGAAGCGTCTAAAAAAAAATACGGAAAGTGAGAAGCGCTCTTGTCATTTTGTGGGTGGCGTCGCTAATCTAAATTCTCGTTCCCACGTTTGTGACTTCTCGGGACCGTATGCCTCTAAACCGTTGAGACCTCGTAAAAATTCTTACGACGAGAGAACAGACTGGCGCCATCTATCGAGTAGCCATGGAACATTTTTGCGGTCCTCCACATTTCCTTTTTTTTTTTTCTTTGGCTTAAATTTTTTTTCTCAGTGTTATAAACGATTATATTTTTTACAGATACTACGCACATTTGACGTCTCGAATAGCGCAAACCCTTCTGCCTAGAGCAGCCGCCATGGCAGCAGCCTCACGGCGGTTGCCACGTTGTCCGGGGGAGCCGAGCCTCTCACACGTTATTTATTTATTTATTTATTTATTTTTATTAGAAGAGGAGGGGGCGATACTTTGGATAGTTATATACATAATTAACATACTTCTTCATTCACAAAATTTATTTCGTGATAATAAACGAGCCTGTAGATCCGGGGTGGCCAAACTGCGGCTCTTGGCGGGTTCAAGTGCGGCTTGCGACTCCCTGGAAAGCGTGCACCCCTTCCCTTCTTGTGTGTCCCCATGACAAAAAGTGTTCTAGAACTAAAGCAAAAGAAAAGAACGAAAAAAAGCCTACAGCCTTCGCAGGCTTGTTTTAGACTAAATACACACAGCTGGCCTTTCTTTTTTTTTTTTCTTTTTTTGACACATGCACGTGTCCGGTGACCCTGTCCCGTTAGTGTTCTAGAAAGAATTTCGAACTGCACACGTATAAGGCGTTTCAGGGGCGGTGGCTGGCTACCGAACCATGCACTCATTTTTTTCTTAGCGGTTAAAGAAACGACCTATCGTTTCTTATTAAAAGTAGCCTCCTCCCCCCCCCCCCTTTCTTTTTTAAATTTCTGTGTCTTCTTTTAATTTTTGTTCTTTTGTCTGCGGATTAGCCCCATGACACCTTGGCCACCCGTGCTGTAGTCAGTCCGCATTGTGTAAAATGTCAACTCGAATAATTCGCGGTCTGCAGTCTGGAAAGGACGTTCCAGGGGTAGAAGCAACATATCGAACTCAAGAGTTTCGGGTCTCGACTTCCGAGTCCGCAGAACCACGCTGCCTACACCACACGCTCCCTTCCTGGCCCGGAGTCGCACATGAAGGCACCCTAGCTTCTCCCCGTGGGAAGCCGGGGGCAACTGTAAGCTGTCGTTCCGAATCGTCTGGGCGACCCTGGAAAAGCGTTCGGTGCATTTGAGGAAAAAGAACTCGGTGGCCGACTTTTTTTTCTTCTTATAATTGGTTTTTTACCGTTTTTTTTCCTTGTAATCTTGTTTTTTTTTTATTTTCAGTAGCGCTGTGGTGCCTCCATCCCGTGGACGTCTCCGGTTCAATGTTATAAAAAAGCAACAAAAAACAAAGGAAGAAAAAAACACAGGAACAAAACAAAACAAACGAACAACATAATAAGAGCCGCAGGCGCCGGCTCGCTCGGCTGGCTCAGCTCGTAGCGACGAAGCCCCGCGATGAGGGGATGCGAAACCGTGATGGTGAGCGGCAGAGTGGCCGTGATGTAAGTGGCTGGCCGTGACTGGGACCTCCATGATGGGGGCGGAGTTTGAGAAGACGTGATGTGATTGGTCACGAGTGTTTGGCACGGTTGAACCCTGTAATGTGAAAGGATGTGAGTTTTGAATGGCGCGGTGTATTTTGTGATGTGATTGCGAATGACTTTGATGGGCTTCAAATTTTGGTGATGTGATGGTGAGTGATTAGGTCCTAAAATTCTTTGGTCCCGGGGCAATCGCTGCACGTTTTCTGAAAACAAATGCGGTTTACGTTTACCTCTGCCCGTGTTAATTCTGATAGCTGAATTCACAAGACGAAAAGCTGTAGATGTCCGCTCCTAACTCGGGTTTCTTGAAAAGTGCTTCGGCTTCCCTTTAAAGGGGCAGTGCAACGATATTCAATTGTGTCACAGTAGTGTCACTAAACTTGTGTAAAGTGAAAAACATTCCAAATGTGCTCGCACGTAACACCGCTCACCAAGAAACCTCTTTGTTGCGGTGTATTTTCAAGGATAAAAGCGATCGTTTTCTCTCAATTTCTCCTTCGAAAAACTTGATGACGTAGCATGGGGGTCCCAGTCATCCCCAGTTACAGTATTTTAATTCGGATCATAGATTGAACCTGAGCATTGCCCGATTACTCAATTTGGGCTCGTGATAATCAATAGCTCGACAAGCATTCGGGCAGTGGCCCGTGTCCCATCACGAAAATGACGGCAATAGCCGAAGCCTAACAATGGCTGAAACTCAGCGCGTGTCCTGAGCTTTGCCAGACCCAGCGCGTGGCTGATCAACATGCACGGCATATAATCGGCTCCAGATCACGTGGCCGCTTGTTCTGGCTGCGAGTTTTTAGCGGCTAGATGTTTTGGCGGCGCCCTCCTCTGGTTCCCCCTTGTGGCGTCATTACCTTGCAAAGACAAGTTCGATGGTGTTTGTAAATAGCATGGTGGAAGCTTGAAATCATTGAGCTCTTAAAGCAACACTGCCAACACCGTCAAAATTAAAGTTTTTTCATTCCTTTTATTTCCGTCAATGATAAATCCCCTTTCCGACGTCATAGTCAGCGTTCGGCCAATCGTACAAGGCCGACTACAGCGACGCTTTCGGTCGCGCACGGGGCTAACAAACGCTGCTCGTTTTCCCTCTTTTTTTTTTTTTTGTGACGTTTCTTGCGTGGGGTGAAAGACGAACCTGTGTTTCATTGGTCAAAAACGTCAGGGATTCGTTCTAAGCGGTATTCACGCAAAGTACAGAAATTGTTGCACCGCCCTTTAAGAGAAATGTGGAATGTGTAAATGTTTTCATTGTCTTGTGCGCTAGTCCGTGTTGTACTCTTACATTCGTTCGTCCATGCCTAGGTCGCGTTTTCTTCGTGATAGAAAAGCTGTGCAAAATCTGTCGGAAGGGAGAAAGTTAGGTTACAAGATAAAACACACGCAAGGTTTATTACACAAAATGCCTTTTAGAAATATAAAGCGAAGTGTTCTAAGCAAGTTGCACAAGGCATGTTTAGATATTATATGTTGATAAACAAATAACAGATGGTTCGACAATATTTGCAGGTATTTACGCGATATAAAATATTCAAATTACAAAAGTAAACTATAAAATACAAAAATCAACAATCTAGCCTGCATAAGTTAAACCTACATCTTGATAACTGAATCGAATAAAATCAAATAGCCTGTATAAACCAGCAGCAGAAAAACAACGAGTGAAAACGGATAGACTTCCAGGAGAAAGGGCTGGTAAATAAAAATACTGTTCGGAACTTCATAAAACTTCATAAATTTATTATATTATACTGAGGTAGCGAATAGAGCGAGTTGATAAACGTTATACATGATGAAAACAGCTCAGACAACGAAGACGACGTGAAGAAAACCTACACGAGCGGACGAAGCTTACATCATTATTTTTTCTTTTAAACGGAGTGCAAATGAATCGACCTACACATTGTAACATTTATCATAACGACGTTAGACTAAGTAAAGTTTACAAAATACTGAGCAGTCTCCATTTTATTCTCTTCTTCCACCGTAGAGTTGGAAAAAAAAATAAGAAAAGCAAACTCATGGTGGCTTTGTGCCTGTAAACGAATTATCATTAAAAACGGTGTGCGTTTACACATTCTTGATTCACAAGTTAGTTCCCAGTTGCTGGCATGCAAAGTGGCAGTTGTTACCTGACTATTGAACGAAATTTAAATACTCATATTAAAACTTTTAGACGGGGACAGGTAAAAAAAACACTACAAGATCCGCCTTGCTTTCCTTGCCTTCCGTAGGGCTCCGGCCACGTATGCGACAAGTGCTATATAAGGCGGAAAGCTCCTGCTGAATTCGGAGCATCCACTGGGTTACTAGCCTGTCATCGACTCTAGTTAGCGGATCGGACATATATAAGAAATGCCAGCAACATTTCAAACATTAGCAAGATGCAAAACATCAGGCTTCCTTCTTCCGGATAGAACTCTTGCTTTCGATTCGTTCAGAACCAGATGAAAAATAAAGGGCACGTCATGCTGCACAAAACAACCGTCTTCAATATTCCTGGCACAAACCAGTTTTATGCAGCAAAGAGACGCATTTTAATATCTGACGAAGTACCGTAATTCATGCCCACAACGCAGCGAGAACAATAAAACATGTTCACTATCCCCAAGAAAGCACACAAGCACTAGCTACGTCGACGGAGAAACAAGTCATGCATTCAATTTGGAACTTCCCTAAAAAAAAAAAAAAAAAATCGAATCAAGCCATAAGCAAAAGTTTGAGGACACCTAAGCACTTTTTAATTTGATCTTATTACCTTAAAGACCCCCTTAGGGGTATTACATAAGAGATGGGGTTACATATAAAAAAAAATTTTAACAAACATTCATGTCGGAAGGTGGTTGAGGGGTGTATCTCGAAACAACTCATTCTTATTTGAACCCTTCTCGTTTGAACCCATTCGCGAAACGCTCTTCTCGTTTTAACCTTTCGCGTTTCGACCCTTTCTTATTTATACCCGTCTCATTTGAACCCATTCTCATTTGAACCCTTCTCGTCTGAACCCATTCGCAAAACACCCTTCGCGTTTTAACCTTTCGCGTTTCGACCCTTTCTCATATAAACCCGTTGTCATTTGAACACCGCAGTGAGGTATAGAAAGAAGGAAAAACAGTTGAAGGATGAAGGTTGAAGATTAAGCGAAGCGGCACCTTCTCTTGCATAGCACATGAAACAATTTTCCTTATGCCTGCGTGCCACCCCGAGTCTGTTGACGTAGCTACGTGGTCACATGGTGACGTGGTTTCAAAAGTGCTAGCGCAGATTCGGTACTTCATTTCTCTTCTGTCGCTGTATGTCGTTAAGATGTCGTCGTGTGGAGCGGATGGATCATTGTGCTAGTCGTGTGTTATTGCTTGTAATGGCCAATTCGGGTGGTCATTTTCCCTGAGAAAAAGTTTTCCCATATCTTCGGCAAGGGCGTTCGCGTGGTCAAAGGCTGGCGGGTGCAAGCTTTTCGGGTTGCGCTTCTCAGGGGTGTACCGGCAATTTACCAGCAGAAGTTTTCCCGAGCTCCAAGAGGTCGGACAGCTTGTCTGCCAGACTGTATCCGGTATCGTGACATCCGAATCGGGATAGGGAACCAAACGAAACAATGCTCACTGAGGCGGCAAATAGCGGGTTCAAGTGGCAAACGAAGCCATCGAGACAGGCACCTTTTCCTGCTCTGAGACAAGATCGCAAAAACAACGAAGAGAAAGATAATTTATGTTTGAAAGAAAGTCAACATTTTTGGAAGAATTTATCCAGCCTGAGCAAGGTATGTTTGCTCTGAGACACGGGCTGCATCACACATCACTTTATTTTACAACTCTGTAATAACAAGTTATTACACCGCTGAAAAAAAAAGTATGCATAGTGATGCAGTTTGAAACTTGAACACGCGTTACAATTTCAAGGAGGGTGGGTGCAATGAGAAGACAGAGGATTCCAAGAAAGGTACTAGAGAGTTTTAGTAGATCGTTCCGATACCCCCGATAACGATACTATGCATGCGCAAGGGAGGCGGTGGCGGAGTATCGGGTATCGTTATCGGAGTCATGGGAACGATCTACTAAAACTCTCTACTAACAGTAAACAGGATATGGAAAGCGACGCTGGCAAGCCTCCGTGGCCACAGTTAATCGAAAATCCAAACGAAGTTTATTGAAATTTGACCCGCGTGCGGGCAGCACCACACTGATTTATACATCTGCCCTTTCACTGATTTTATATTTTAATATTCTGTCAGCTGTACGGACTGTGGTAATGCCAATATTTTGAAAAGTTTTGTGAAGCCGCTTCTGTTCACACACATCTCAAAGAGTCGTAATTTATGTTGTTGGCGTATGCAACGT
Organism: Ixodes scapularis; assembly: GCF_016920785.2. NCBI lineage: Eukaryota > Metazoa > Arthropoda > Arachnida > Ixodida > Ixodidae > Ixodes > Ixodes scapularis. Next base: position 1,126,303 of record NW_024609855.1, on the reverse strand, counting down.
GCTCATGGTACCATAGAATGATCGAAGAAGAAGTTAACAGAGCTCACTCGCGACCCAGTCAAATAAAAACGCCAGTTCATTGTGCTTTGCATTCGGGTGGAAAGAGTCACGTGATGCGCCGCTGGCGCGTTTTCGGTCGCCGGTGCCACAGGCAATGGCTCGAAGGCAATTAATTACCCGAATTCGCCATAAATACCGCAGAAAGATTGCGAGATCATGATGTTGGATTAATTTGGGTTCGAAATGAGAGAGGCTAAAATGAGAAAAGTCTTTCTGACAATGGTCAAAACCAGAAAGTATGTTTTGAGAAAATTTGAATTGAGAAAGGTTAAAATGAGAAAAGTCGTTTTGAGAAGGGTCAAAACCCGAAAGTTTGTTTTGAGAACGGTTTAAATGAGAAAGGGAGAAACGCGAAAGTTGTTTTGCGCTGGGTTGAAATGAGAAGGAAAAAACGAGAAGGTAGAAATGCGAACGGGTTCAAATGAGAACCACCCGGTTGACGAGTTTCCATAAATACGGATGGACATGTGATGGCGGCGGCGTGGTGGGGAAGGTCGTACAAGTCTGCTGCTGCTTGAGAAAAGGAGGAGGCTAAAAAATGAAAGCCGTAACGCCGGGTTAGAGCGCAGCTCTTGAGGAGGAGGACGGAAGCGTACTGACGGATAGGTGACTCCTTCAGGTCACGTGACCTCAGGGGGGTCGTGTGACGTCAGGGGGTCACGTGACCTCGGGGGGTCGCGTGACCTCAGGGGGTCACGTGAGTTCAGGGTGTCACGTGACCTCAGGGATCACGTGACCTGACCTGAGGGGGCCACGTGACCTCATGGGAGTCAGTGGTGAGGGGGTCACGTGACCTGGGGGTCACGTGACCCCCTCACCACTCAGGTCAGGACCTCACAACAGCGAGGTCACGTGACCTGGGGGTCACGTGACCTCGCTGTTACGCCGACGGCGACGCCGCTCAAGCCGGAAACGGGGTTGATTAAAGTAGAAGTTTGGGCTAGTTGGTATTTCATGATTAAAGATTAAAACAGCGCAAGGACACGGACAAGAACAAGAAGGTAGACAAACAAGGCGCTGAGACAAACAGAAGAACAAGAAGGTAGACAAACAGCGCCTTGTTTGTCTACCTTCTTGTTCTTGTCCGTGTCCTTGCGCTGTTTTAATCTTTAATCCGGAAACGGGCCCCTAAGAGCTGCGCTCTAAAATTAAAGCCGCTTACAACTCCCTCTAACACCGATTTAGAGCGCAGTTCTTGAGGAGGAGGAGGGAAGGGTACTGAGAGGGGGGTATACCCCTCCACCCTCCTCCTCACCTTATCCTGCCTGCTACTCGTCCCTCCGAGCGACGTCACCGTCGCCGTCGGCATAACCGTGAGGTCACTTGATCCTTGTGACGTCACGTGACCCTCGTGACTTCACGGGGGTCACTAGACCTCACAAGGGTCACGTAACGTCACCTGGGGTCACGTGACCTCACGGGGGTCACTTGACGTCACCGGGGTCACATGACCTCACGGGGTTCGCGTGACCTCACGGGGGTCATCGCCATCCTCATCGAGCGTTTACGCCGACGGCGACGCCGCTCAAGCCGGAAACGGGCGCCTAAGAGCTGCGCCCTAAAAAGTCGAAGTTCGGGCACGTGGCAGCGTTACTTCTGTGGGATGACCAGCGCGCCGAGATGTGCGCAACGAGGGGACAGTTTAAGGTGCGTGATTAAGCGAGCTATAATGAAACAAAAGTAAAACTTCTTGCGAGTTTTGAATGCGAAAGCATGAATGTCGTTCTTCCACTCCCTTAGTTCGTCTGCGGCGTGGTGGCCTCGACGACCACGTTTCGCCGGCCGACGGCCGAGCGCGCGCCCTCGTGAAGTGGCCGCGCCGCGCTGAGCTCAGCCGTGCACCCTCCCCAGAGTTTGCCCGGCGGGCTCTGCGGCTCTGCGGCCAGGCCCGCAACGCCGCACCTCTTACCGGCGGCCGGGCCGCTGCGTGCGCTGCGCCGCCATGGAGAAGGCTTTTATGGTGGCGTTTTTCGGAACTACGCTGCACGAGAGCCAAAGCGAGCCTCGGTCCTTGTTGACGCGCGCCAGCCAATGGGAGCCCATCCATCAGATTTCTGCTACTGACGCCATTGGGACAGGGGAAGGGCCGTTTGGCGTGGCATCAAAGCTGATGGCGTCTGTTTGCTTCATGGTAATGTTAATGCTCTACCATTAAACACAGATTCCACCACTCTAAACTACATTGTTGGAGCGTGGCCCCTCCTTTTACGCAGCATGTCCCGGAGTTTACGGGGGCATTTTACACTAGTGTTTACAGTCAAGCAGCGCGGTTGCACTCGAAGTTCCCCGGTGCTCTTCTTATCTACATCTTCATCGAGGACTGTTTTCGGAGGGTCGTTAGAGGAACGCTACCATTCGTTACGACTCTCATTGATAATACCCCCTCCATTCCAAAAGCCCCGTCAACGTTTCAGTTATTTCAAGACCCTGTAGATTCCAAAATTATACTCAGTGTCACTAGCTGCGTGCAGAACAGGGGAAGGCGACGCCAGACGAGGGGAGAGAGGTCAAGCGCTAGAAAGACTGAAAAAGAGAAGAAAATCATCCTCTCTAACGTTCCTAGTGCTCTCCCTTTCTCCCCTCGTCTTCCATTGCCCTCCACTCCCGTCCTGCCTTCCTAGTGCTCGCTCTTTCTTTCTTCGCCTGGCGTTGCCTTCGCCTGCAATGCACACAACTAGTGAAAGGGAGTGTACTTCAGAGCGTTTTGCCAGCTTGAACGCGTCTCCTATAGAATTCCACTTGTTTGACTTGCCGTGGTGCAGGGTTTTAATGCGAAAGCATTAACTGTTTTATGGAGCGAGCCGTGTCAAACGGCACTTCAAATCCTTTCTCCAAGCGAAGCCAGCTCTCAGCTATGAAACCACGCGAAAAGCTAGCCCCAACGGAACCTATATTCTTCAATCCCAAAGGAGCAGAGTAAAGCTGATGGATTTTCGGCTCCGGTCTCATTGGCTGGCGCGCGTTGACGGGGCTACCATTGGCCACTGCGCGTCAGTTTGAATGACCGCTCACCCCATGGTGCTGCCTCTCCGTCAGCGAGCCGTTAACACGGAGCGTCCAAGGTCGCGCTGACCGGCGACGAAAAGTACGCAGCAGACGAAATAAAAAGCGGACGAGTGGATTGCATGCTTGTGCATTCACAACTCATGAGAAGTGCTTAGATGTACCTCGAGCCTTTTTAGTACATCGTTTTTTTTGTTTTTTTTTTAAGCGAAAGCCTTATATGTCTCATCGTTCAGTCGACCTTCGAAGTCCTTGAGCGCGGTGCCCTCGCCCGGGGAGCTTGTTGGTTAACGTCATTGTCATTAGGCCTTTACCCAGTTTGACACCGAGGCCTTGTTCGCTCCTATTCGCCAATATTCCCTTGCGGTGACCCCTCTCGCCAGGAATTAAATATATGCGTGCCCTTGTGCGAAACCGTCGACGACACAAAAACTACTAAAACTCGTTAGCGACACGAAAGGTACCCAAACCCACTGTTCGCCACTGGATCTCGAGATGGCGTTACTTGTGTCAGATGGGCGGAGGCGCGCGCGCGGCGCAAACCCAGCGGAAGAGGAAGACACTCTCGCTCGGGCAGCGTTGAAGAGCGGTCGTGCAACACACCGTGAGATTAACAGCACCAAAAGTGCGTCGTCAGAGAGCGCGCTGTCTTCGGAAGGTCGCTATCACGCTCACATCAGCGCTTGGGCTTTCGTCTTCAAGTCGTTTTAGGGTAACATAAGAGACCCTGTGACTTTTTCCAGACCTTGGCTCGAAAACCATCTTAGGTATTCAAACATGATACGCTTGGATGAAGCGTGCAGAGCCAAGGTATCGACGTAGGGTGAGACCCGGTCTTTACCATACCCCTTAGGGGAGCATTTTCCAGTTCAATAAACATCCGAAAAAACGTCCGCGCTTCCTCTTCCACGTCCTCACCTGTTATGTTTGTTTTAAAGCTAAGCGGAAGACTTCGAACCCAGACAGCGATAGCTGACTCCTCTGTGTCTGCATGAAACGTATACCTATAAGTTTCTCTTACCGGCACTCCAGCAGTTTTATGTGGTCATTACCACAAAGCGAGGTAAAAACGCGGCCCTCCTTTCCATTCTGCCAAGCTACCAACTACATTCCGCAGTCATTTACTAGTCCACCAAACTTAGCGCGATGTTTAAGATGTTTACGTGGGTTGCGAACTTTCACTTTGCAATAAAAATCCTCCATTTCAATCATTGAATTGTATAGGAGTCTGTTGACTTCACGCAGACACATGTGTCATCTGTCCAGAACTGTGGGCTCCGGATCAATACTGAAAAGGTAGCAAATTGAACCCCATGCGACAGGGCGTCACAGTGCGTTGTTAGGCTTAGCAATGTTCTAGAAAAAAGTAGAGAGTTAAAGCCTCGAGAAGTCAAGGCGGGGCCCGCCCTGTCTCTCGCGTGCGTGAAACAAAAGGGACATAAAACTTTTCACGATGATGCTTGAAACACCACCACATTTAAGATGAACTTAAGTTCAGATCAAAAGCGTACTTTCACTGCAATCCCCTGGCAACAACCTGCCCACTCTCAACCACGCGGTTAATATTTCCAAAGAGGTGCTGAAACGATTCCCGTAGGGGAAAATAGTTCTCAAAAGTGGCGACGGTGACCAACAGACGATGTATTTTGAATGTGAAGCTTTTTTTTCTGGCGTCTGGCTACTTATCCTGGAGCCATCGCCTTCAATTGCCACTTTCACTATGACGCAGTGAATCAAGCTCTTTAAAAAAAGACACCTGCGCACAAGCTGCCCCGCGTGGTGTTTTGACCATTTCAAAACGATTCCTTAATGTCTACCTTTATGTGGTAAGCGGGCTTACTGACGGCAATCCTTTAAAGTTTCGTGCCAGCTCGTGCCTATTGCTGCACCTGTGCTCATCTTTGATCCAGGCACAATTCGACTGCCTTTGAATTATGCCTAGATCGATTGAACAAGCGCAAGCTCTGCATCCCTGTACAAACTCTGGTGCACAAGTTCCTTTCTATCTTCAACGGAGATAGCTTTCAGGTTTAACCCAAAGCGAAAGCAAGGCTTCAAGTTGGCTGCCGACACTGTCTGCCAGAAGTCAAGTTTTCTGTTCGCTGTTCTACTTCACCCTTCCCCAATTCGTTTTACCTCGTTCAAATTATCATCACGAACCACAAGCGAGCTTTCCTTGGCGAGAGTTTTGATTTGTGCTTGCCCAGACTTAACTGCACTAGTCAACAAAGCTATTTTGGTATTCTGTTGCTCATTTTCTGTAGTATTTTTTGTTGTCGTCAAGTATGTGTTTCAGAATTTCAACCAATGGTTCAAATACTGCGCAATCACGCTGACGCTCTTCCTCCCTTTTAGCACAGGCATCAGCCGCATGACCAATGGCTAGGTTACGTTTTCGTAGCAAGAGGTTAGGCATGTCGCATGTCTTTAGCTCCTTGTTCTGGCTTTCTACGGTTGAACACAAAGATCGCAACCTCTTCTCTAAACGTTCATCCACACTAGGAGAAGAGTCAACGCAAGGACAATGTCTTTGGATGCTATTGACGTACGAGTTTCTCAGCAGTTCGTTTTCGTGATACACTTGCGTGAGAAGCTTGTTGGTTAACGTCATTGTCATTATAAGCCTTCACCCAGTTTGACACCCGACGCCTTGTTCGCTCCTACTCGCTATTATTCTCCGGCAGTGACCGCTCTCGCCAGGAAGTAAATATGTAAGTGCTCTTGAGGGAAACCGTCGAGGAACACTCACGAAGAATTCGAGCGCCGGAGACTGCCCTTAATTCTTACCGGGAACTGAATTTCTACAGCACCACCCAACTTGGTTTCGCGAGTGTATCAGGCTCATCACATAAAATCCGCCATCTATAAACCCTTTTAGAAAAAAGCCCAGAGGAAAGCTCGAAGTTGAACTCAACCCGCCAAAGACCACCACTCCTCTTCGTGATGGACAGCTTCCTTTACACTTTGAAAAGTGTGAATTGCGGTATTAATCGGCACTGTGCTGGCCCGCTGGAATTCGCCAGTTGTTCCAAGCATGCCGCGTTGAGGTGGCTCCAAGGCTTTATGGTGCTCTTTCACTTCGATAGACCTTTCCACTAAACAGGGAAGCCCTTGTTCTGTAAGAAATTTAAAAAAAAGTATTTCAAGCAATCTGTCAATATTTCACCCTTTCCTGTGAAAGTATATTTAAACGAAAACTAAAACGCTGCAGACTCGGACATAGAGTGAGCTCGATTCGCCCACTTTTCTGTATCGATATGGGTGGCAGTCGTAATGTCGCCTCTTCGTATAGCCGGCCGCCAACGGCCAGGCGGCGACAGCAGAGTGAGAGCCCACGGTTACACGCTGTCTCGTTGTAACTTGGCAAAGGATGAACGCTACGCCCTACATTACTTTCCCACGGCTTCAATATGCGCTATGCATACGAGCGCAACGCAAACATATTGGAGCAAGAGGCAGCGGAAAGCCTGACACTTCTTCGCGGTAGAGCTGCACTAAGGCGAATTGTAGGCATGTGCCTGTCTCCGTTGTTCCGATTGGCCCGCAGAGACCGTACCTTCCGCCGTACTGGCATGTCATAGGACCCCGGCTTTCTGGTCTACCCAACGTTTCTTTCTTCAGACACTAGGCTAATACCCGTGCCACACGGGCAACTCGAATGCCATTTACAACGAATGACATTTGAACGATCGGCCAATCAGCGCGCGACACTCCAAGCGTAGAGCATTCTACGCGCGACAGATCGCGAGCCGATTCGTCGATCATACGAATGTCATTCGTTGTAAATGGCATTCGAGTTGCCCGTGTCGCACGGGTGTCAGCGACGCCACCAAAGTGATAGGTCACGTTTGAACAATTCAACTGCCACTTCCAGGCATACCCAATGTTCTTTTTATTTATTAAATACTGCAGACCACACGTGGTCCAAGCAGGATGCGCAGGGTACAAACTCAAGAACCCGTACAAAAAAGAAAACAACAAAACGAGAAATAAGGCATTCAAATCGGCAGAAAATATGAAAGAGGCGGTACAATACAGCAAAGCAAATAGCTAGCCAAGAAGCACTAAAGAAGCACAATGTGAGCACTAAATATAAAAACACCAAAACACATCGAAATACAAAACACCACTACGATAACTGTTCTAATGATGAAGCAAAATCCGAAGATGAAATAACCGAACAAGGAAGAGAATTCCGTTCTTCAATCGTACGAGGAAGAAACGAAACTTTAAACAGGTTAGTACGTGCAAAGTATGGTGTTAAGGAATGTTCATGATGGTGCCTAGTTCGTCTAGTAGAAAGCGGCTTTAATTAGTAATCTGGATCTAAGGACAGTTTTCGTATAAAAATGGAGTGCAGAAACTTCAAACAGGCTATCTTTCGACGGTTCTCTAAATTTCGTATTTTGTTGGTTTGCATCAAAAGTAGGGGCGAATCAGTTTTCTTATATTTTCCGTATATAAACCTGACAACACGTCTTTGAACTCGTTCCAATGTTTCAGAATTACATTTCGTATGAGGGTCGCAAGTAATACTTCCGTATTTTAGTTTAGGTCTAACGAGTGACTTGTAAACCAGTAATTTCATATTTGGTGCAGCGTATTTCCAGCTTTATGCCTTAAAAAACCCAACTTCTTGAAGGCTGCCGATGATGTATTTTTCTATATGGGTCGTCAAGTCTAAGTTCCTATTTATGGTTACTCCTGGGTACTTGTAGTCATCAACCTGAGCGATGGGAATATTATTCAGTCTGTATTGGAAGTTGAATGGCTTTTTTTATTTGTAATTTGCTGATAAACAGTTTTTTCTTCAACATTTAACTTTGTGTCCCACGTACAGCACCACCTTTGAATGTCAGTAAGGCTTGCGCTCATTAATTGTTGATCATAAGGCGAAGATAGTTCTTTAAACAACGCGCAATGATCTGCAAATAAACGTGTGTTCAAAGACGGGTGTGGGGCAGAAACTATGTCGTTTATATAAATTAAAAACAGCAAAGGACCAAGAACGCTCCCCTGTGGTACTCCAGATGTTACGAGTAATATCTCCGAACAGCTACTGTTGATTTCGACAAATTGTTTACGACGCTCTAAGTAAGAACACACCCCTCTAACAATAAAAGAATGAAGACCTTCACGTTCAAATTTGCTAACTAGCTTTCCGTGGGGGAGCAAGTCGAAGGCCTTGCTAAAGTCAAGAAAAACATCAACTTGGCATGATCTGTCTAGAATGAATGCAAATTCTTGAGCAGCGGAAACAAGCAGGGTAACCGTAGAGAATCACTTTCTAAATCCGTGCTGATGAGGCGAGAGTATGTTATTCGGGATCAGGAACTCTGTATTTTGGTTAGCGATGATATGTTCTAGTAGTTTACAGGATGTGCATGTCAGAAATAGGCCGGTTGTTGCCTAACGCAAGACGGTCACCCTTTTTGAACACAAACACTACTGACGCCATTAACGAATCATTTGGCAGAGTGCCCGAGGAAAAGGAAACACGAAAAATGACTGTTAGAAAACGTGCCAGCATTTCAGCGTACCGATGCAAAAACGCGTTGGGAATCTTATCAGGACCAAAAGCAATACTCCCTCTTAAGATATGAAATCGGCGTGCATAAAGGGTGGCGCGTTTTCGCACGGTTGATAACGTCATGATTGGAAAAAACCGACTGAAAGTAGACGTTGAAGTGCTGCGAAATTTCACTCTGCTCAGTAACCAATGCGTCATTAACCTTGATTTGATCGATCGACTTTTTCTTGCCACGCAGATAATTCCAATATTTCTGTGAATTGGTTATGAAGCTTGTTACTGTATTGGAAAAGCAAAATTCCTTGGCGGTGTTGAACTTGGGTGGAAAGTTCGTTAATCAATTCTTGAATCAACCCCTGATTACTGTTTTTTTTTTTTCTTTTCTTTAGTCGCTTAATTCTACGCTTAAGACGAATAACTCCCCGGTTAATCCAAGGACTTTTTACCAGTGCGCTTGCGTTTGGTTGGAAGAAAGTTATCCAGGCAATAAGTACACATTGACTTAAAATTGTCACAAAGGAGATTTAGATCAGAATCTTGAAATTAATCCAAACAGAGCTCTAAATAATTTTGAACACTTTCATCACTAGCACGCGAAAAGTTTTTAAAAGTGACAAAAGTACACATATCTTTTTTCCGACTGCCTAATTAGAGCTCACCTAAAAGACAAAAGTTTATGATTAGAGCGACCTTGTTCAACTGTTACCTCATAGTCACTTATGCAACGACTAATAAATACAAGGTCTAAAATTGAGCTACTAGAACCTTGCTCACCTGTCACATTATTCAAAACTTGAACTAAGTCATAGGCAAATATAATATCAAAAACAAGCTCAGCATTTTGGCAATGATTCAAGATAAATGTGACCAGTCAATATTTGGGAGATTGAAGTCACCAACCACGAGAAACCTAGAGTTACGATAAGCAGGCATGTGGTTGTATAGTTTACACAAAAAATCAAGTGGGGAATTCGGAGGCCTGTACACAGCGCATAAAATAAGAATGTTTCCACAACAGTTCACTTTCAAACAAACTCTCGTGATCGTCAATTTGGTTCAAAAGTATTGCATCAATGCCATTCTTAAGTAAAATCGCGACACCACTCCCACGGGGAAGACGGTCTCTGCGGAACGTTTTGTAGGAATCGGATATGACGTTGTCGTCGATAATGCTGTCACGAAGCAAGGTTTCAGTAATAACTGATATATGGGGGTCGTGGGTGAGTAATAGAAGTCAGAGTTGCTCCACTTTGTTTATTATACTTTGGGAATTTAAATTCAGAAGCCGTAGCTGCTTTCTTACAACACTAGCTTCTGCCACACCTAGAATTCATTGTTTACCTGAAGTTTATCGTTCACGAGCGATACTCCTTTTCCCGCAGTCTTGTCCGCTTTTGCAGTCTCCCACAATAGCCTACAGTTAGATAACGTGCGCTGTGGGTAATCGTATCTTACGCAGATTGTAGTACGTTTCAGTCTACTTACGTTTAGGAGAACGGCCTGTTTTTCGGTGTAGTCTTAGAAAAACACTATAACAGGCCTTTTCCCACTAGTCCTGCCTAGTCTGTGTATACCAGCGATCGATGAACACTGCACACCCAACTTGCTGACAAGGACATCAACTATGACCTTGCTTCTCAATTGTTCCTCAGTTTCATCGCGAGCCTCAGGGATGCCGTAAACTAATAGATTGGAGCGCCGACTTCGGCCTTCCAAATCTGCGATCTTCTGGTTTTGTACGTTTATTGTTCTTTCAAGAGAAGTTATAGTGCATTCGAGAGCATCGATTTTATCAGCCTTAACCCGGACCCCCCGCAGAAGCTTGTTTATGTCATTAAACTTTTTGTCAAGATCACTGATCGGGCTATCAGTTTTTCCCTGTTGTGTTTAATATCAACAATTTCTGTGCGTATGGCATTTTGGACGTCCAATATTAGGGCAAACATTTCCTCATTTGTAGGACCGGGATCGCTTTCAACGTCCCCACAGACCAGTAGTTTGCACAGATTCAAGCAATCATACGCAATACTAAGACAAGTCCGTGGGCACGGCACAATCAGAAGGAGCACATTGCTAGATCGAAGGCAAGAGGTATAATGACTAACCTGTACAAAAAAGTGCGAAGATTTGGCAAACATGCTCCTGTCGGTCTCGCCGTGCCCAATGAAAAGGAACTGGTGAAGCGGTGCCTTTATAGCCGTTGCGGAAGTTGAAGTCACGGAGCCGCTGAAGACTGGACGGTGCTGCTCCTCCACGGCGACGATCGGTAGTGCTTGGTCACCCTTGTCAGTAAGCTGGAAGGTGCCGATCTGCTTGATTGCCGTACACGTGCTGTACCAGACGGGCGATCCGAAAAAAGGAAACACAAGGGCCTGTAAGAAAAAAGAGCGAAGATTTGCCAAACATGCTCCTGTCGGTCTCGCCGTGCTTCAGTCGCTAGATAGTGCCACACCGAACAGCATTGAAGGATGCATATAATCCTCAACGCGTGTTGCATGTTAAAAGCTGACAAACAAGCAGAAAAGAGGAAGACCATCCTCGACACAATATCATTTCCTTCTAGTCATTTCTCCCGCAACAATAAAGAAGTAAAGAATTATAGAAGTGAAACGCATGAAGACAGGGACAGAAGAAAATAGATCTAACAGGACACGGCATACATCCAAGTTAATTTTAATAGTGAAAACACAAGCGAAACAACAAGAAACAAATGCGCTAAACCATAATCTCCTCTATACTCACAAAGCCTAACAGTTCGACGACGGAACCATAGACTGTCCGGTAGTAGATTTCGAGCGCTATGATCTGGTAGCACAGAGCATCAAAGAGCCATTTCTCGGGAAAACTGGACGTCAGTGCACAGCTTTTGCAGCGGCGAGGACCCAAAACACACTTGTTCGCTCGGGAGAAGTGTGTTTCGGCGTCTCGACGCAGCGAGGCGCCAGTCACGTGGCTCTCCTCTCATCCGTTGTCTGCCGATCCACCTTTTCCATTTCAGCGGCCGCTTCTCGCGGCCGTCTGCCTGGCTTCGTCAGTATATACGAGGCTATGGCTCGTATATACTGACGTCTGTGTCGTTCTGTTTGTTTGTGTGATTCTTGAAATTGAAAGACCGCCCTTAGCCGGTACCAGGGGCACTTGGCATCAGTTGATTAATAGACATTTACGTCGTGCGTTTTCCGGGTGGTTTCTTCTATTTCAGGTGGTGAGATGGAGGAGCACAAGCGTGTTCGATCTGGTTAGGAAGTGTCGGAGAAAAGATCGCTAGCCGTTTGGAATCCTACACGCAGTGTGCGTTTGCACCTCGATCAGTGCTTATTTTGTCGGAGGAATGTTGCCGCAACATTGCTCTCCAAAAGTTTCATAAAAGATTCTGCGCGCGCAGTAGAAACCGATTCGACCGACGAGTAGATTGGAGTTGCATTAGAAAACATCTACAAGCTGATTGCAAGGTACGACATATTATTATTGAATTCACATTTTCACAATTTTTATTGCTTCTATCCGATTTCGCGTCATCAAAGAAACTCGAAATTAGAATTGGCTGATTGTGAACTGGCACCATGATTGGATATATACGACATCTGGGCGCCTGCTGTTGTGTTTGTGTATTCCTTATGGTGGTCGAAGTTTCTTGAACTTCTATGTTAAAAACGTGCTATGTTAAAAAACATGAAAAAAAAACTTAAGTCGTCTGTAACGTTCCAAAGAAGAGACTCTAAATTTGTTTATCACTTAGTGGATTCACTCGAATACTGCCTCAAATTATGATCTTGTTCAAGGAGTTATTCATGGTAAAAATCAAAATAGGAAGTCCTCACAAGCAAATAAATAAAAGGCTATACCGAAGCTACACCGGCTACAGATAAAAGCAATGGCTAAACACGCCAATCACCAGCCGAAGTAGCGGCGGTAGCGGTTCAAATAAACGCACTTTACACTGCTCGACCGCGCAACGCCTGCGGCCGTCCGGACCTAGAATTCCTGTATAGGCTCCCTACGGGAGCCAGAGTTGCGCTTTTGTTTTCCCCGCCGCCACGCCGCTATTCGCCGAGATCCATCACGTGAGGAGCAAAGCATCCGGTGGCGTGCAAGAAAGCCACCTTTACGGTCGCTCCGCCGACGTTTCTCTTGCCCCGGCGTATGTTTCCCTGCTTTCCGCCTCCTTTTCCTCCTCTCCTGTTTTCCATGCGCGGCGGCGCGCGCGGCGCCGCTATTCGCCAAATTTAATCACGTGAGGAGCAAAGCATCCAGCTCGTGCGGGAAAGCCGGCGCTACGGCCACGCGCCGAGGCTGAATGCGCAACACTGCTACCGTAGGTAGCTATACAGGAACTCTATCCGGACCGCGTATTGGGAGACCCCCCACGGCAAAGCCCCGCGAGAGTGAAAAGAAGGAGGGAGAGGATAAAAGGGAGGAGGGAAGCATACTGCGATTGGCTGGCGCAGTCACGTGGTACGCGAGCGCTACGGGCTGTTCTAAGCTGCGTGCAGCCCCTCTCCCCCCCGCTACCGCCGACGCGAGCAGACGCCCTGCCGTTTTGTTTTGGAGTACTCCACGCCCCAGTCGAAAAAGTGCATTGGTGCAGTCCTAGATATTGGAAGGTATCGTTGGTGTGAAACTGGATAACATACGCGCACAGGTCTCAATGCTGACTGGGCAGCTACGCTACGGCCGTTTTATGCTTTCTGCCCTAACGTTCACGTACGCCAGGGCGGAAGGGTGTGTTTAGGCCTAAGGACCCGTGACCGCTGCCAGCGTTCCGAAGTTATTTACGGCCTGGAAATAAACCCAGCTCGTTTGGCTTTCGCTAAAACGTCCAGTGTAGCTAATGTTTTATTTCATTCGCACGACGCGCCGCTGCGGTGTTGTGTAGTCTGCCCTACAGCGATGCCCAACTCGCCGCTTGGCAGCATTATTCACGGGTGTAACATCGTTCGCCCGTTGCTGGCCTCAACAGGAATCGCACCAGGTACATATGAGACGCCAACGGAGCACAAGCGGTGATCTGGACCGCGAGTGCACGTCTGAATTGTGCTTTGCATATACACTGTCACGCCTCTGCAAGAATCGATCGCGCTCCCCGCAGCTAGTCGAAATGGAGAAATGCATTGTCAAGCCTGTAAGCCTGCGGCGAAATTGATCTATACCCGATGTCAGCTTTTTTGTGCTCAACTGGAAAAGGTACTAAAGCGTGAACGCAGCTGCTTCGACCAGTACTTTTTTTTGCGCGATCACTCGAGGGGCTGAAGCTTGTCCGCGGGCAGCGTGCACGCACTCGTACACCCACAGTGGAGTGACGCGAAGTGACGTAGTGATTGTTACAAATTTAGCGAAGGAAGCGGGCAGTGAGAAAATATTCCACAAGCCGACTGGCCATCTACTGTCATCGTCCTCACCTGCAGCGACGACTGGACACGTGTGTGAATGAATTGGTTGATGTCAAGGGTCGTCCTTGCTGTGCTTACCAATTAGCCTCTGCAATGCGATATGCCCACATGCCCACTGTTATGTGTACGCATGCTGCAGACAGCAGGTGTCAGATTTGTCCTAGCTATGCTCACCTCAGAATATCTTCAAAGGATTGTATTCACACATGTCCGCAAGCCTCCGATAGTTTTGCCCGAGTGACTTGGAGCCTGTGCTAGACACAGGGGGGCTATGTTGCACGTTTTGGACTCCCAGAAGACTAGAGAGAAGGAAGTGACGTAGGTGTGAATGAACGTGTCTTAGCAACTTCTGCAGATACCGTCATCAGCGACTACACCAATCAACATCCAACGAGCGTTGTTGACGTAACTTCCTTCTCCCTAGTCTCCTGGGAGTCCAAAACGTGCAACATAGCCCCCCTGTGCGAGGGCTGGCTTTGCCTGCCTGACCTCCATCTTTCTTTGCGACCAGAAAAAGCTGGCCAAACTGGCACCTGGCACTGGTAAATAGGTAGTCTAGACATAAAGGGAAACCGAATTCAGCTAGCGTGAACTTTGCTTCAGCAACAGTTTTTCAAAATGCAGCCGCAAAAAGATGCACTGCATGTTGGGCACATTGCCATTGACGTTTCTGTTTCCAGCAGCTACAAAAATAAGCACTCATCTCAGTTTGTCCTCTTCTCCAAACTTGGTGATGTTAACCACTTGCGAGGTTCCGTCAACCCAAATTTCCACTACAGAATACTGACACTTCTGGCTGCATGACCTCCACTGGGCCATGTGCAGTCAAATCATGGAATGCCTAATTTTTCTGAAACCAGTCGGGAAAATATACGAGGCAAGACATTCTCAGATGATCAGCATGGTCGACTATATACGCAGCAGACCCGACAACAAAACTCCCTGCACACAACTTTACAAATCCATCCATTTATTTCAGGCACATTGCACTTGCGAGCAGGCAAGCACAAAAGCAAGTTTACATCATGAGCACTGGCAGTGCAACACAAGGCGTGCAAATACACCCATTAAAAAATATGAAGCATAATGAAAAACTGTGGCCTAGTACTGTAGAAAGTTAAAGATTGGTACACAACCTGTCTGCAAGGGAAGCTTGAGAAGTAGTGAGCCTATCTTTGATGGGACTGTCACATGCAAATGGCCCTTTATTATTTCTCTGCAAAGTCTCCTTTGAGTGTTATGCGCTTCTAGTGGAGCCGACCCACTGAGAAAAAAGTCATTTCTCTTGGTCCTCACATTACTCACGTGCAGCGTCTATGACGGCTTCCTTGCTGGAGCGGCTTTACAGATCTTGTTTGAGCTCAGGGAATAGATGAAAGTCCGATGGTGCCAGATCCAGTGAGTAGGGTGCCAAGGCATAAGAGTTCTAAGTCACATTCATGGAACTGTGGGGCAGGCAGTGAGACAAGGCGGAATGTCTTGGAGGAAAGTCACATCGCCCAAGTTTTCTGTGATGTTTCTCGGCAATGGTGGCTCACAATTTTACAACATGCCAAGCTCGATGAATTGCTGTTAAAATGATGTGGGAAAAGTAAAACTACACACTGGCACGGTCCTTTTCTAATGTGCTTGCTTATTTTTAAGCAGGCTCACTACTTGTCAAACATTGCACATATGAATCCAATGGGAGGGGTAATCATTTTTAAGTAGCCATCAAAAAAGTGAACACTAATAGTGGTCCCAGTAAACAGGAATGAAGAGGATGGAGTAGTAAACCTTAGTTGATAGACAGCGGTCAGAGCCCCATTCCTTCCTGTGTGTGTTTGTGTATTTTGTACAAGCCAATGCATATAACAGACACGTACCAACTAGCTCAACCCATCCCCATACCTATTAGTGTAAAATAACATTGAAAGTTTAAACCATGTGTACTTGGGGTCAAGAATGATGATCGTGCTTGCTGTTCTAGTGCTTAGAGCGTCTGCCCATTCCAAGTGCCCAACCCCAAATTTTGTAACATTTGAAAGAAAACAAAATGTACACAGTACACATATATACATGTTAATATGATGACCTAACGAGCACCCATCCCCCGATGGTCTGTGATTATCTCCAAATTTTGAGTGGGCACTCGCTCGGTATTTTAAGGTAGTCTGCCACTTGAAATCGAGTACTTCTAGCCTCTGAATTTGGGACGAAGACCATCTATATGCTATATAGAAGCTGCCCAGCAGGAAAAAGATAGCCAGGGCTGGTCAGATATACTCGAAAACCTATTCTGGAGCACAAATACTGCAATATACATGTACTGCGAGGATAAAATACAAAAACAGATACAATTGTCTTCACAGGTGCAGCAAGAAAGCATTCTACAGGAGACGTCAGGCTCTTTAAATCGACCGGAAAATTCGGTTTCTTAACCTATCGCTCTACGACTTTGTGCAGCGTTGCCCACGGATGGTGCATTTTTTTTTTTGTAAAATTTGCAAAGAGCGAATTAACCTGAGGAAAAAGTAAAGAAAGAAAAAGGCTTAGCACCTATGGAAACGCAGCGACGCCGCCGGTCTGCAAACAACACGGCGCCGTTTCGCATGAGGTAGGAAGCTTCTGGAGGAGACACGACGCCCCTAACGATGAGCAAAAACCAAGAGACGCTTGTGGACGAAAAGGAGAGCTGGCTCAACAGCTGTCCAATAGCATCTCTTGGTTTTTGGTTATCATTGGGGGCGTGTCCCTCCACGCTTCTGGCTTCACCCCTGGTGGCCTCATGTCGCCTCCAGAAGCTTCCTACTTCCATAGACAAAAAGGACGCCTTTAGAGGCTGTTGTAAAATAAAAAGAAGAGAACTTGGAGATGCCCGAGCAGGGAAGAAAGAGCGGCAAACGACTTCGAGGACCAGCCGAGACCGAGGCACCGGCCCCTTTCCAGGAAACTGCGAAGAGGGACGGGGAGCCGCAAGGAGAGGGCGCCCCACTGTGGGGTCATAAAGGACGAGCCCCCCTCTTGGACCTTGCTTTGTGCGGGCCACTTCTCCCTTCTCGTTCGAACGATGGTCGAAGGTGGACGTGCCTTCGCTCGCTTTACTTAAATCAGTTTTCACTAGAAATAAACCATGTTCTGTTACACTAAAAAACGAGTCCTTTTCCTAATTCCACACTGTTAAAAAGTTGGTGCCGAAACCCGGGAATGAAGGAAATTAGGACATGACTTCAACGCAGAACATCCAACGACAGAAAAGGGAAAAAGACGAATGAGAAGAAGGCAGGAGCCATCTTGGATTCGCCAACAGCTGAGGCAACGAGCTCCGGACCATGGAACTCAAGGGGAAACGAACTGCCCTGCGAACACAGGCGACCAAACTCCTTTCTGAAATTGATTCATACATCAAAAGCAATGAGAAAAACGAAAAGAACCTCATCATCTCCTCCGCAAGGCTTGGCACCCTCCAAGCCCAACTGAACGAGGTGGACGCCGCCATCGAGCCACTGGTGCCGGAAGAAGCCGAGCAAAACTTTGTGCGAACAATTGAATACAATGATCAGGTCGTCACCTGTATTGCAACACTTCAGAAAGAGTTGAAGGAAGTCCGAGCAAGGGCACCACAAAATTCGGATTCAATGGCGATGCACAACAACGGAAACGCGACAATGACTGCCTGCCGAGTGAAGCTCCTGAAGCTCGAGCTGCACAAGTATGACGGCAAAAGCTTCTCCTGGCAAGAGTTCTGGGAGCAGTTCGAGCAACTAATACCTTCGACAAGTTCGGGTACCTCAGGGCTGCGGTGACCGGCGAGGCGTCGAGTGCCATCAGGGGTTTGCCTCCCACATCACGGTGCTACGAGGACGCAGTGCTTCTGCTGAAGAAACGCTTCAGAAATGAGGACATCCTCGTTCAGACACACATGCAGAAGCTCCTAGATCTACAGCCAGTGCGAGACGCCGACGACGTCTGGGGTCTCCGTTGACTCTACGACACCATCATCTCCCATCTCCGAGGGCTGGAGGCACTCAGACAGAAGCATCAGACCTTTGGTGCTCCTCTGTTTCCAATGGTTTACCGTGCACTGACAAAAGAAATTCTGCTGGATCTTAACAGAACGATCGTGAACGAGCAGGCATCAGACGTGTCGACGCTGGACGCTTCAGCTGGTGGGATGTCCACGAGATTTGAGGACTCTCAGGAACGGCCGATGGAGACAAGCACCATTGAACGAGGTATCGTGCCACTACTCTCACGACTGCTTGCCTTTTTGAGAGTCGAAGTCCAGAACCGCGGGAACCTAGCTACACAACAAGCTATAGGCACGAGACAACAGCCACGTGGATTAAGGGTAGAGAAGAAAAATGAGAAGAAGGGAAGTCCTGAAGAACGCTATCAATCCTCCGCAGCATTACTGCATCAATGAACGAAACCTGATAGCTGTTTCTTCTGCAAAGAAAAAACCGTGCGACAGCTGCCTGCCCTGCTGAACCCGGAGAGCCCGCGCTACTCTGTCCGTCTTTCTTTTTAACGGGCAGACGACTGACGAAGCTGCCAAGCATAGGGAGGAAAGATGTCTAAGGTGTTCACAGCAACCTCCGCAGGTTTTGGACCCACCGACAGATGACAACGGAAGCCTTCTGGCGCCGATGGAGCCAAGAGTACATGGCGGAACTGAGGAATGTGCAAAGCCAGAAACAACGCCAAGAAAAAAGTGAAAGTCGTTTACCACTCCCTGTAACGCCGAATTGGAGCTCAGCTCTTGAGGAGGAGGAGGGGAGGGTACTGAGGGCCACGTGTTCTCGGGGGGGGGGGGTCACGTGACCCCCCCGAGGGCACGTGACCTTGGTGGGGTCACGTGGGGGCAAACACGTGCCCCCTCAGAGGTCACGTGACCTCGGGAGGGGGTCACGTGACTCCCCAGGTCACGTGACCCCCCGGGTCACGTGACCAAAATTTTTCCGCTAGATTTAGCGGGGAAATTTTTTCCGCTAGATTTAGCGGGGAATTTTTTTCCGCTAGATTTAGCGGGAAATTTTTCCGCTAGATTTAGCGGGAAAATTTTTTCCGCTAGATTTAGCGGGGAAAGTTTTCCGCTAGATTTAGCGGGGAAATTTTTTCCGCTACATTTAGCGGGGAAATTTTTTTCCGCTAGGATTTAGCGGGGAAAGTTTTCCGCTAGATTTAGCGGGAAAATTTTTTCCGCTACATTCGACGGGGAAATTTTTCCGCTAGATTTAGCGGGGAAATTTTTTCCGCTAGATTTAGCGGGGAAATTTTTTCCGCTAGATTTAGCGGGGAAAGTTTTCCGCTAGATTTAGCGGGAAAATTGTTTCCGCTAGATTTGACGGGGAAATTTTTCCGCTAGATTTAGCGGGGAAATTTTTTCCGCTAGATTTAGCGGGGAAATTTTTTCCGCTAGATTTAGCGGGGAAATTTTTCCGCTAAATTTAGCGGAGAAATTTTTCCGCTAGATTTAGCGGGGAAATATTTCCGCTAGATTTAGCGGGGAATTTTTTCCGCTAAATCTAGCGGGGAAAATTTTTACGCTAGGTTTAGCGGAGAAATTTTTCCACTAAATCTAGCGGGGAAATTTTTCCGCTAGATTTGGCGGGGAAATTTACCCATAATGCACCGCGCGGTTACGCCGACGCCGACGGCGACGCCGACGGCGACGGCGACGCCGACGGCGACGCCGCTCAAGCCGGAAACGGGCCCCTAAGAGCTGCGCTCTAAAACTGCTGGAAGGGGGTGATCTGGTTCTTCTTCGCGACGGCCTGCGACCCTGACAGCAGTGGAGACTCGCTAGGATCCAGCAGGTGTTTCCGGGAAGAGACGGCAAAGTATGATCATGCCTGCTCAAGATGCCCGGAGGGTCAACGCTCAAAAGACCCATACAGTTATTGCACCCTCTTAAGATCGCATAACGGGACAAAAAAAAAAAATGACGCTGTCATTTTGGGGGGGGGGGAACGTGTTGCAAAATAAAAAGAAGAGAACTTGGAGATGCCCGAGCAGGGAAGAAAGGGCGGCAAACGACTTCGGGGTTGAGCCGAGACCGAGGCACCGGCCCCTTTCCAGGAAACTGCGAAGAGGGACGGGGAGCCGCAGGGAGAGCGCGCCCCACCGTGGGGTCATAAATGACGAGCCCCCCTCTTGGACCCACGCTTGGTGCGGGCCACTTCTCCCTTCTTGTTCGAACGACGGCCGAAGGTGGACGTGCCTTCGCTCGCTTTACTCAAATCAGTTTTTACTAGAAATAAACCATGTTCTGTTACACTAAAAAACAATGAGTCCTTTCCCTAATTCCACAGGGGCCTTCCCACCGACCGCGAGCTCTACTTTCGGCTTCACTTCGGATTTTCTTGTTTGGCTGGCTTGAGTTGGTATGTCGCCTCCTATTTCTTGCTATTTTCATAGTTGTCACCATTACTGATATCGATGAGTATCCATTATTTAACCAGATTCTAGAGCAGATTCTGTTCCCGCAAGTGTGGGAAGCAATGTTTCATAATTTATGATAACGCACCAGTAAAGCATATCATACAACACCAAAGCAAGTCTAAATATGTTGTTCAACTTGTATTTCTACGTGATTGCGCAGCAAGGTCTTACATGCTACAGCCAGCACGCCCCGCCATTTATAAAAAGCAGACGCCCCTCAGTAGAACTTCTCAATTAAAGAAAACAGATTATACAATCTGAGTTCTAGCACAATTTGCAGTTCAGCCTTTACAACTAATAACCTCACATGCGTTTTTATTTTTGCAAATTTAAACATGCGCGCTACAAGCAGCAAACACACTCGTGCCGACCGACATGAGGGCGTGAAAATTGCAAGGTTTGGAATTACAGCAGCTGGATTCCGTTATTCGTTCTACCTGTGATGATGATGGACTCTGAGATTTTTTACGTGCGAGGTGGACAGATACGAGACACCGGGAACTGCATTGACAACATCGACGTGCTTCGCGTCACTCTCACTAGTGACCGAGATACTTACCAGTAGCTGGAAAGCTACCGCCAAGCTACGAATATGACATAAATCATGGACTGGGAACTTTCTAACCCAACAAGGTAATGGAAAAACTTTGCCTACTTTCCCTGCTCATATGTCACAGACCATACTTTGTGTTAATATCGTATGAATGTTAATGGGTTACACGGCCACCATTAGGAACTTCTAATTGGTTCCATTTACACATGCTGGTCGTGATGAGGTACCTCCAGGCTCGTCTGCGGTTGCTGCACCCCCTCAAAACGGCCCTCGGATCGTATTAAAGCGTGGCATAGTCATGGGATGATATTCTCTGTACATGCTAAAACTTGCACAATGTTTTTGTTCTGCAGCACCTTGGCAACACTGTCAATTATTGCTATAAATCTACATATCTGTTACAGTCTCTTAAGCAGGCAGTAGTTGAAAAAGAGGATGAAACTTTGCAATGAGAGGAAAGTAGGGACACACGAGGAACAAAGAAAGGATGAATATTAGCTGGTCCTGAACGGGTTGTTAGTAAAAGATAACCATGATACTTTCTTTCAAAGGATGCTGCTGACGTACTGCAGCAGATTCAATAAGAACAGTGGCGGTACCATTGCCTGGAGCAGGTGCTGTTAAAAATGAATCGCACAAGGAGCTGCAGGCGATTCCTTTGTACCTGGCCACGAAGGCGGCCTAAAGCAGTGCCAGGAATTACGGGCGATGCATCAAGGTGCAGCCCACAGAGATTGCCAGGTGTCGACCGGACATCAGTAGATGCGCATGTCCAGTGTCCGCTGGCCGCCCTTCCAAAGGCTCGGGCACCAAGAGAAGCAAGCAGGTACATGCCCTGCACCTCCGCAACAAGAGTGGGGTGCCTCACGTCAAGTCCCACGGAACCGGACACTAAACAGGAGATTGGCAAGAACACTGTTGTCACCTCCGGCCATAGCTGCCTCAACTTCTCACAGACACTTTTTTTTATCTTTACCTACCGTAAAATATTAAGAATCTGCCCATGCAACAATAACCCCCCACCCCATTTTTTGCAACATTTGGAAAATAGGCTAAGGATATTTTTGTACGAAGTTAAAGGGGCCCTGCAAGGACTTTTTTACTGGTTTTTAATTTGCACCAAACCTGAGCACACTGAACGTAGTAACTTAGTTAAACTTTATTTTTATCGAAATTCACTTTATTTTAATAGTTATAGGCAAATGAAAATGACAAAAACAAGCAAACAATAACGTCCCTCATAACGTCCTTGGTTGCTTGAGTGGCCGTGAACTAGAGGAGGGGTAGTGAGCTCGGCGAGCGCTCATGGCTGCCGCACTCCGTGTCGACAGCGCGAGAGGGCGCCACTAAAGCATGTTCTGAATAGGCTGTATGCACCAGGCAGCCAGAGCGGCTCTCATTGCATTTGCTGCGTGATTAAACACTAATTCGGCATGGCACTTCATTGGCTACAAACGACAGCAAACATGGGGTAAGGATCAGTTCAGAATGGGAGCCACTTCGCGCTGCAATACCGCCAAACGGCCAAACCGCAAGACAGATCTTCTCGCCGAAGGCCTTAGAAACGCTCGGAGCCGGTCGGATCCTCCTGTACATACGACCGCAGCGCCGCCTCTTACATCCGGGACCTTTCCGTGTCGGTGCCACCGCTTGGTGGCAGGTATGTCAACAGGTCATTTCTTGTTTCCGTACTTTATAAACTGCATTCGTTTTTTTCTGACCTAAAATACTGAGCAAAAAATATTTTTATAAATAATTGAAACGGTTCGCGCCACTTATATTTTGTATTTCGACTGAAAAGAAGCTTTTAGTGGCTCTGGCCAGTAGTAGGCCCAGGACCAAAGACGTCACATTTTGCGCGCTTTCGGTACTGTGGGTCGCCCCCGTCGATGGAGGAGGTTTCCGCGTCATCCGGTTAAAATATGGCGCACTGATATTTAGTTACTCTCCCCGTGCCCGCTGGCTTGCCCGAACCCCAAGAGACTTAGAAACCGCAAAAAAGGTAGACGCTTCAATATGATTGCAGGGCCCCTTTAAGTACAAAATAAGCGATTTGATAACAGTATCCAACATGAGGAAGGTAACACAGAGAAGGGGACAGACAACAACAATGACTTTAACTTGCAACAACATTTATTGACCTGAAGTTACCATATATAGGTGAAGGAAAAAGAGGTGAGGGTGAAACATGACTTTTTTTTTCTCTTATCACTGTGGCACCTTTCACTTTCCCCTTTTCCCTCCTTCACCTGTATATGTGAACTTCGGGTCAGTAAATGCATTTGCCAATAGACAATATGCGAAATGCATAGTGCCACCTAGTGAGGCGCCGAAAAGCATGCTCTGTCTCACTAGTTGGTTTCGGCGCTATCAAAGGCCAGGGTGCAAAAGCGTAGTTCTGAAACATCCTTTACTCGCACAAACATTCGTGCAGAGAAAGCGCTTTCGAAAACCAGAAGCCCAAGCCCGTGCCCGCGCCTTTGCCGGCACTCAAAAGCCAAATTTCAAGCTGGAGTGCCATGTTGGTTGCGGCGAGAAACCAGCGACCGGTGTGGCGATAAGCATGTAGATGCGCAAGAAAGGCGTAAAACAATACTAACCCTTAGCGTGCAGGTGTGAATGAGGACCGATGGCAATGAGCAGTAGGCCTCGATTGCTACCGACAACGCTATGAAAGTGACAAACAGCAGAGAAATCTCGACGCAACAAAGATGGCAGCGCACAGTGTTGCCAGGCATTCAAACAATTTCGCATATTGTCAATTGGAAGTCATTGTTGTCCATCCCCTTCTTTAAGTAACCTTCCATATGTTGGACACATATTTTTTGCATATTGATGACCTATGAAGCACCCATCCCTAAATTCTGAGCAAATGTCTAGAAATTTTGAGTGGGCGCTTCCTCAGGATTTTACGGTACACGGGTTTATGTTGGCAAGTCATGCCTATATGTGGTTTTGTTTGCTGTAGTCTCTTATCAGTGTTTTACGGTAGTGTCGTAGCTGGTATTGGAAGACACTTCACTCTCTGCTTCTCTACAAGCCCCTGCCTCAAGTTACGCAGCAAAGTCATAGCGCTATCTGCTTTCCTTCGCAAGGGTTTGTGTGGGGTGACACGAAGAGGTTGTCGCTCTCACCATCAAAATGGTACGCCCCATCCCCCCACCTCAGCCAATGTCATGAAACAGACAATGCACAGGGGCATCTCTATGAAACTATTTTTGCACCAGCGACTTTAAGCCTGTGCATAACTCTTGTGGCAGAGGCATCTAATGAATTCTTCACCTGCCACCAACTATTGTAAGAGTTTGTGGTTTGTTAAAGGGGCCCTGCAATCATATTTAAGCATCTACCTTTTTTGCGGTTTCCACATCTTGGCAACTGTTTCAATCACTTATGAAAGTAGCTTTTGTTCAGTATTTTAGATCAGAAAAGAAACAAATGCAGTTTATAAAGTACGGAAACAAGAAATGACCCGTCGACATACCTGCCACAAAGCAGTGGAAAAGGCTGCGCATACTAGAAAAGGGTAGTGGGATGAGGCACGAACGAGCAGCGAGTTAGAAAGGTCCCGGATGTACGCGGCGGCGCTGTGGTTGTATACCGGCTCGAGGATACAACCGGTTCTGAGCGTTCTGAAGGCCTTCGAAGCAGGTTTCGCTTGCGCTTTGGCCGTTGCGCGGTATGGCAGCGCAAAGTGGCTCTTGTTCTGAACTGATCTTTACCGTGTGTTTGCTGTCGTTTGTGGCCAATGAAGTGTCATGCCGAATTAGTGTTTAATCGCGCAGCACATGTATTGCGAGCCACCCTGGCTGCTCGCTTCATACAGACTATCCAGAACATGCTTTAGTGGCGTCCTCTCGAGCCGTCAACACAGAGTGCGGCAGCCATGAGCGCTCGCTGAGCTCACTACCCCTTCTCTAGTTCACGGCCACTCAAGCGACCAAGGACGTCATGAAGGAGGTTATTTTTTGCTTGTTTTTGTAATTTTAATTTGCCTATAACTTTTAAAATAAAGCGAAATTCGAGTTACTACGTTAAATGCGCTCAGGTTCGGTGCAAATTAAAAACCAGTAAAAAAGTCCTTGCAGGGCCCCTTTAAGAGTGGAACTATCCTTCGTCTGGACTGGTAGGAAGTTAGCGTGAGCACACACATATGCTGTGATTTCGGGTCTTAACATGGAAGATGTTATAGGGCTTGCTTCCAAGTCTAGGGCATGATAAAAACAATAAACACGGCTGGTAATTTTAGCGGGCGCGTGGAGGTGTAAATAGTCAGTGTACATCAGTTTTGTCGGATATGACCAGAGTGATATGTTGTTCAAAATGTAACCAGCTTTTGTGTGGGCTAGCGAGGGCGTAACATTAATGAAGTGTGATTGTTTAGCAAGGAGTCCTACCATCCTCCTGCTGATGGGAGGCCAAAGTGTAAGTATATTCGGTTGTGCGATTTTTGTATTTGTTGCTAAAAGTGCAACAATCGTCTCTGCTGGGTCAGTTTGTTCAATGGGCTTTCAACATGTTGGCTGGATTCGCTCTTGTACAGGCGGCATCAAAATGAGCTGGCTTGTCGCCACACCGGCCGGAGTGGCAAAAATATCACATGTCGTGCCACTGTCACGAAAGCACTGAGAGCGAGGCTGGAACGGATCACCGAGATTTCATGCATGGGCGAGGCTCCAAGGTTGGGAGAACTCGTTGCAGGGCCAGCTGTTGGTTTTGACGCATCATCACGCCTGTCATGTTTTCTTTGTTTACAATCAGTTGTTGTTGGCTAAATGCACAGCTTATCATTAGTATTAACCTCCCCCTTGCATAAACTCGCAGCAGCCTGTTCCAGTCTTGCTCTACACGGCTTATCCCGACAGGGGTAAGCTGAAGCAACAACCAGAGTCTGGTCGTCGCTCCACCTCATTTTGATGCTGACTGTACAATCAGCACGGAATGAAACCCGAACGCCGGAACGCGCGGCCATCGATACAGGCTGCTCCACCTGGAGGGCCCCTAAGAACTAATGAAAATGCACCTGTGTGCGAGGGTGCGGGTCCTACTAAGATATCCTCAACCCTCGCGCTGGGCGTCTGGGACTTTCGCGTTTCGCCGGTGGCGCGCTGTAACCGCAGTCACTCGGGGTGCTCTTCTGTCGCCGCACTGTTGCCCGGTCGACACCGGGTGGCCGCTTAACCTGGCTATAGCTGTTTGCGATAGGCCCTGCTCAGACAGGGTAATGAATTTATTCCACTCCGGAATTGATACGCCTGGCATATCGGTGGTTACCGAAGAGAACCTCAGCGAGCAATTTTTCGATTTTTTTAAGAATCGACTGATAACCTCGCACGAAAAAATGCGCATTGCTCATAAAACCGAGGCATCCGCGTCGGTCTGTTGCAGCATTTTTTTTTTCATAAAGAATATGGGTGTGCGAATAAACGAAATTTATTTCGCGTTTATGACGTTTCACTATTTCTCAGAAACCGCGCGTGGCACGTTGTTTCCGGTGACAGGTCACCGAGCACTACGGGTCTTCTGTGCACGAAATGTTTTAACTTTAATTTCGCCCTTGCGATACACAAAGTGATAATGAATGACAGCGCTGAAGAGATATCGCTGGGAATTCAATACACAAAGCGAGTGACAGTGCTTTTTGTATCGAATGTGACGGCGCTTACAGCGCGCCACCGGCGAAGCGCGGAACTCCCAGACGCGCCGCGCGATAATCGAGCTCATCTTAGTAGGCCCCGCACTCTCGAACCCCGGTGCATTTCTATTAGTTCTCAGGGGCCCTCCAGGTGGAGCAGCTTGTATCAGCGGCCACGCGTTCCGGCATTCGGGTTTCATTTCGTGCTCATTGTACCTGGGATGTTTCTGTGGTTACGGTACACAGCTTGCATGTGACGTCATTCTCAGCCATGCCAATATTTTATGCGCCGCGAGCGTTCAGTTCGTCGTGTTAGCTTCACACCGCAGAAGTTGTAGTTTGAAGAAACCACTAACTGGGACAATCTGTCAGTACCCAGCAATGGCGACACTTGCGAGCTATATTGGAGCTGCAGATGCACAGCAGGTGCTCAAGTGCTGTCAGGTTGTTCATTACACCACACGTTTAACGCTTAAAACTGCAGAGGTGCTCAGTATACTATCAACTCTTGCCTCTCCCAGTTTGATGCCCTTAATGTCAACAAAATTATGTCGCACTCTTCTTTGCTGACTCATTTGTTCAACTGTTAAAATATCTTCTCTCTCCCTTTTTTTTTTTTTTTCTTGTAGTAGGCAGAGCGCTAAAACGTTAAGGGAAATTTGTCGAAGCCTCAAAAAGGGATATAAGGTTTCGCTAAGAGACTTCTTCCTTTTGCGTTGCTCACGCTAGCTACCATGATCCCCCACCCCTTGGCGCGAGTTCAAAGCTTTTTAGAAATTCAAACAAAATATTGTGCGCGTGCGTGCGCGCGCGCTTTATTGGGGAAGGTGTCATACGTACATACATGAAGCTACGTCCACTGCTTTCGTTGCGCGAGCACTCGAGAAGCGGAAACACCTGCCTGGACAATGGGCACCGACTCTTACCTTCCCCAGAGCAAACTTTACGACTAGGCGATTAAACCGTATATGTAGAAGACACACTCCAAACCTTATAGTGCAGAAGAGGAGCGCAGCCGCAGCTTAACAACCGTCGTTGACAACCAGCTTAACAACCGTCCTTGATGATGTCGATGTGCGTGCAGTATTCTGTGGATTGGACGGCGCCTAAGTAGATTTCAAAATCAAATAAAAGCTTGTAAACAGTGTTAGTAATTAAATTTGAATATTTTAGTTTTTTCTTAAATAATTAATTACGCTATGGTTACGAAACAACGAAACCAAGGCCGTGTTCCAAATGAATTCTAGTTACTCCGGCTACTGCGGCGGGTTGTGTCACGTGACATCACAAATTGACAAAAAAAAACAATTAAAAACGTTGGACGCGGGCAACGTTACTAAGACACTCAGTTGGGAAAGTCCCATAGAGACACCATAGAAATGTGGCCCCAAATTGTCTCCAAGCACCGAGCTAATGACGAACACCACGCCACCATTTCTCCCATAGCGGCCACTCGAGGAACTGCACGTGACTTCTATTTTGGCTTTAAGAACAGATACAGCGGTAGGGGTTACAAGGGTGCCACCCCCGTCTCCCCGGCGTAGAACGAACCTGTTCCCAACCCACGCCACTATTTCTCCCATAGCGGCCACTCAAGGAACTGCACGTGACTTCTATTTTGGCTTTAAGAACAGATACAGCGGTAGGGGTTACAGGGGTGCCACCCCCGTCTCCCCGGCGGACGCGCCGCGTTCAATAACCGAAGTTAAAATGCACCTAGGGCGGGACGCGCTACCTGAAAGGCCCGCTGAGGCATGGGGTGATTTCAGATAAGATCGACCAAAGGGTGGCTGGTCGACATTTTTAAATCAACTGATGTTTTTATATGACATTGTCTAGTGTCTGGTATAAACGAATCCACACTTAGTTTTGACCAGAAAAAAAATTTGGAGACAAGAAAAATCGTAAGGCAGGGAGAGGTGGACAGTTGCAATAACGCGCACTGATGGAGGGGGCAAGTTTGAAAGTGAATAATTAAAACAATAAAATTAGGAGAATTTTAAAACTTTTTACAAACAAACTATGGGTACAACTTGCTTGTAATATAAAGTAATAATATTTATTAAAAATTTATTTAGTTTTCTAAAAATTGCCAAACATGCCTGCTCGAACGACAAATGGCAAACTTTGGAAATCTGTATCTCATGAAATAATTTAATCATTAGTACATAACTTGCAGACATTATTTTACTAATATATGGCTATTATTGAAAAAATAAATAAGGTATCTGAGTGACACAATAGTTACAATATATTTAGGCAAACATGGGAAAAAAATCAAACAAAGAAAAATTCCAATGCGAATAAAAACAAAACATCACCTTCGATTTTTTTTAAATTTGGGTACCCTGTTATACTCTATTTCGGCATTCATTTCTATTAAAAACATGTTGCATCATTGCACTGTGAAAGAAGAAACAACTCCCCAAAGTAGGGTCCTTTTTCAAAGCCTACACTTAGCAGTGTCCTATACAAGAAGTGACTCTGAGTTCCAGTTTCATGAAACTTGCACAAATCTTTTATATACATTTATTCAGATGAGGTCATTGATAAAAAGAGCGATCGGTCACACAGTAAAAGGAAGGAGAAACTATATACAGCATTTTACATAAGCGTACAAAGTGGTATCATATTAGAGACTAATGATCAGAGAAAAGATGATGCAGTGTGAAGTTGTACCTTCCGGTATATTTTACATCTAGAGTAAAATAAATAACTTTACTTCCACACACAAAAACAAAGATATAATAGTAAGATATTTAGGTTGGCTGTGTATTTACGATTACAAACAATTTCAGGTGACGCATGCCATAGTGCCTAACTGGAGCAGCTTCGATGCTCTCGGTGTATGAATGAATCGTGGCAAGCCGGTATATTTTATCCTGCTCGAGGATAACATTTTGGGATTTTTTTTTATAGTGATCAGATAAAAATTATTAGTAACCACCAACAAAAACAGTAGGTTAAATACCCCGTAAAGAAAAATGTGATAAATAAGATGTCCCTGCATTCAAAATGAGCAGTCCTTGGGAAATCAAATTCGGCACTTTACGCTAAGGTTTTCCTCGCTGTACCCATTTAATAAAGTTGCTTCCAAGCAGATCCGACTGTCCGTGCTACATATACGTCACAGGTCCCTTCTGTTGATGACTTGCTGAGCCGCCACGCGTGCCAAGACTGAATGCCAGGGAAGGCGCGCACCGTCAGCCACTCTTCTTTTTTTTTTTGTTCGCGATACCGAACAACCTCATTTTCGTCCAGATATACAAGATGCACGCCTTTCAGTTTCTTTGATAGAACGCTCACCATTGTCCTGGCCGTCTGAATTGCGCTTACTGAACGTTCTCTCAGGTTGTTCAGCGTGGCCTGGTGCTTCACGAGTCCGCCAACTCCGTCACATGCATTTTTCCCATGTCCAGATGCAGAAAATAACCACTGGGCTTGTGGGCAATCGTCCTTTGCAAATTGGTGAAGCTGGTAGCGATTCTTGAAATGACTGGCGGCGCCGTCACTTACGTACGTCACGTACGAGTATACCGCAACGTTGTCTTCAACCCACTCCTTCACTTTTTCTAGAGCCAAGCAAGCGTGAGCGGCGTCGTGACACAGGTCCTCACTGATGATGGCAAAGCTGTTTGTAGATTTTCTTGTCGTCACTACACATGTAAATATCGAAACTTGTTTTTTTTTCCAGTGATATGCTTGCACTTCGTCAGGAAGCACGATGGTCCAGTTTTCAGCAAAGTCAAAATGAAAGACAATGCTCCCGCGTTGCATGCACTGTTTTTCATCGTAGATCGCTTTACCTTGCGTTTGCCGGATATGGTTGTGAAGTAACCAACTTCCAACCGTCACTTGGATGACTTTTAGGAAAGTCTCAGGTTCCAAAGTTTTTTTCACAAGGTCGCCGGACTCCCATGTTGCAAGCACAATCTCTTCATCCTCCGGGATATCAAGTTCCTGGAGTCTAAGAAACTGGCCTTTTGGGCAGTGATCACAGTCTCCTTGAAGGCACAGTTCTGTTGCTGGGTCGCACAGAAATGCCGAGTTCATTTCACCAGTGTTGAATGTTGATCCTGTAACGTTCTCTAGAGCGGCAATACAAAGATAATAATTGGCGCAGCGCACACAAACGCACACTTCCTGGTGTGGAATACATTGGACCCATCTAGGGCGCAACGAATAAAATTTCGTTAGCCCAACGCCGGAATCGGGATGCTTGTCTTTGTATATACGGAAGGCCTCTCGTATTGAGCGTGTCATGAAGCGCTTTGGCACGAACGTTTTCTCTCCGTTGAGCATGACAGAGATGACGTCCTTCTGGTTGGGACTTTGGCGCGAACATTGTAGCTCGTCTTTCGTGAAGTACTCTAGGGCAGCAGACAGGTTCTCAGGGCTCACCTTGCACCTCGTGGAAGGATCCGGCTCATACCACACGCCATGCTTTTCCTTGAGTTTTCGGGATTTACTGATGAGGTACATTGAGGCCTGTGGAATCATCTTTTGAACCTCATTCTTCGTCAGTGTTGACGGCAGGAGTGTAAGCAGTTGACAACGTTCCCGGAGAGAGGTGGCGGTTTCAAAGGCCTGCCGAAAGTTGTCCACCCACTCAGTGCATGTGGAGCATGTTGGTTCGGACGACCCCGATGGTGCGTCCCTGTCGTACGCAATACGTAGCCTTCACTCTCAGAAAAAAAAGGTGTATGTGGGTGTATCGCGCACCCTTACACCCCCCTTCGACTGGAGACACCCGGCGAGCGTAATCGTACTCCTATCACGCGAAGCCTCCTCTCCCAAAGGAATCGGCGGGCGAGGCGAGGGTGTTGCCAGGCGCACCATTACACCCCCCCCCCCCTTTCCTTTTTCAAAAAGGGGAGAGGGAGTGCTATCAGGAGAGCGCAAGAAAACAAACAAAATGCGCGCGGTAATAGAGTAGAGCGCGCGTCCTGATTAGCAGTCACTGGTTACACGTCATCCGACTGACAACCTATCGCGATAGCGATCGCGTTTCGCGCGTTATCTGGCCTTCGTGTTGCTAGGAGACTTGACCTCCTCACCTCCTGCATTCCATCTCGGCGTGCTTCGGCGGCCATACTTTTGCTTCGGCTGGCGGGTGACATCGCCTTTGTTCATTCGCGCTATCTTGAATGGACCTCTTGGCGAATATGTGCTGCCACCTAGACACGCGACTGGGGTCGAGGCTAAATGGCGAGAAAATCAACGCGCGCGCGAGGCCTCTCCCACCCGTTGCACTCCCAAAACGTCAGCTACATCCTGTTCACCCATTGAGACGC
This sequence comes from Ixodes scapularis, assembly GCF_016920785.2. Lineage (NCBI taxonomy): Eukaryota > Metazoa > Arthropoda > Arachnida > Ixodida > Ixodidae > Ixodes > Ixodes scapularis. The sequence continues at coordinate 1,094,415 of NW_024609855.1, read as the reverse complement.
TGTGACCTAGATACGGCTCCCCCAAACTCGCCTTTGTCCCGATCGTGCGTAATCTTCCGCCCCGAAGTCGACACAACGAAACCATCTTCCCTCTCTGCTCGGCCAGAAGGAAGAGAGAGAGGGTACTGGAACCAGTTACTCTCGAACCGATGTTTCTGCAAAAGGTCCAAGCGTGTTTTTTTAGAAGGTGGTTGGACAAAGCGGATCGTGTTCACGAAGCGATGCTTGGCACGTAGCTGCACTGCAGTCACAAACCAAGATGTGCCCGCCCGACAAAGGTAAGTCTGCCGTTTACATGTACTCGTTGGATGCTGCGTTTTGCGAGGCATGGGGCCTGCTAGCTGGGGACGTGCTTTCCCTTTTCTCCCGTTTATGTCAGAGTTACTTCGCTTTTGTATTTGTGGCATGTGTGCGCGGTGGCGGTGCCCGGTTCTCTGAGTGTACAAACGAGCACGACATCGCAGCTTCGAGACATTATTCTTGCGTGTAGAGCTGGCGTCATTCAGAGCAACGGGTCTCTATCGTTTCGCTAAAAAACACTTTTTGTGGACAGATGTTTCATGGACTCTCGTTCGTCGACACTACCGTTCCATCGACAGTCGTTACGCGGATTTAGCGTTGTAGGGACATTTCGTCGCGGGTGTATCCTACACGTACTATCCGCTTCGTGGCAACAGTGTGAGGCAGCTCCTTACAGAAAAAAGGTAGTTTGTGCTGTCGATGAAGCATTCTGGCGATGAATCATTGCGTATCTATAAAACGATCTGTCGGTGAAACGTAGTTCGATCGCAGAGCAACATGCTCGCGCTTGTTACCGGCTTCGCTCGCACGTATGGTTATGCAATGCGATTTTCAGTGGGGATGATGGAACTAAGGTGGCGCTTCGGGACAAGGCAGTTAGAGTTCTTTTATAGGTTCCCTACGGGAGTCAGAGTTGCGCGTTCATCTTCGTAGCGCCGTCTTTCCTGCACGGCATGTTGATCCAGCTCCTCACGCGACTTTTGGACCTCTTGGCGAATATGTGCTGCCACCTCGACACTAGGCTAAGTGTCGAGAAAACAACGCGCGCGCAAGGCCTCTCCCACCCGTTCCACACCCAAAACGTCAGCTACATCCTGTTCAACCATTGAGGCGCTGTGACCTAGATACTGCTCCCCCAAACTCGCCTTTGTCCCCATCGTGCGTAATCTTCCGCCCCCGAGGCCGACTCAACGAAACCATATTCCCTCCCTGCTCGGCCACTACGAAGACGGAGAGGGTACTGGAACCATTGACTCTCGAACCGACGAGGCGCGCGGCGCGCTCAAACGCAGGGGTGCGTACGGCGGGGCGCGTGCAACGTTAATTTCTTGCACGGTACGTGGTCGGATCTCGGCAAATAGCGGCGCGGCGACACGTAGAAAATAGACGCGCAACTCTGGCTCCCGTAGGGAGCCTATACAGGAACTTGTACTCCAGTGCAGCATTGAGATTATAGGCTCCAGCCAGAGTTGCGCGTCTGGTTTCCACGTGCCGCCGCGCCGCTATTTGCCGATATCCGATCACGTGGGGAGCAGACTCCAAATGCCGTGCAAGAAAGCCACCGGTACGGCGGCTTCGCCGACGGTGCAAGCACCTCGGTGTGCATACCCCCGCTTTTGCCTCCTCCTGTCCTGCTTTCCAGGAAATGAGGAGGTAGAGCGCGGCGGCCGCTATTCCCCGAATTCAGTCACGTGAGGAGCAGACTTGAAGTGCAGGAAAGTCGGAGCTACTGGGATGAACGCGCAACTCCTGACTCCCGTAGGCTGCCTCTGCAGGAACTCTAGGGCAGCATGGAATTCCTGCGTAGGCCCCCTACGGTAGCCAGAGCAGGGTTGCTAGGTATTTGCAGATGAACCCGTCGAAATTTCCTGATATTGTGCCCAAGAATAGCCAAATGTCGGGCTATAAAAATAGCCCAACACATAAAATTTCATACAAGGTATTTACATCTCTTTGGAACACGGGTAACATGATACATGACATAAGACAATTATTTACAGAAGAAGGCAATAGGAGGATAAAGCGTCCCCATGTATATTTTAGTGCAGCAAAAGAAAGGGGTTCTCAAACATCTGTTAAGCTGCCCCCACTCCTCTTCCTCCCTCCTTCTGGAAACACGTGCCTCCACCCCTGCCTGCGGTATTAAATAGTGCCAAAAATACTTCAGAAAAACGATATTGCACCTCCGCAACCAACACCATGAGGGTACACATATTGTATTTGAACGCTTGTCATTTGGATATTTTCCTTTCCTAACCTCTTGAGTTGATTGTTTTTGTCTACCCGGCGCAGAAATATCATGTTTAAGGCTTTGACTATTGTTGAATATCGGGTATGAAATAGCTTAATAGCCAACCACCAGAGTTTCCTGCCTATTACAAAACTGAGTAGCCCAATTGGGCTGTTTATAGCCCAACCTGCCAACCCTGAGCCAGAGCTGCGCGTTCACCCCGGAGCACCGGCTTTCCTGCAGGGGACGAAATTCTGCTCCTCATCTCACTGAATTGGGCGAATAGCAACGTGCTCCTCCTTTCCTGAAAAACAGGAAAGGAGGAGGAGACAAAAGCAGGGGAACGTACGATGAGGAGATAGCAACGTCGGCGAAACGGCCGTATCGGCGGCTTTCCTGCACAGTATTTGGATTTTGCTCCTCACATGATCGGATCTAGGCGAATAGCGGCGTGTCAGCGTGTGGATAACAGACGCGCAACTCTGACTCCCGTAGAGAGCCTATGCAGGAACTCTAGGACAGCATTCACCAGCTTCGGTGTGTGTGGTGCTCAGTTTGGCGTTACTTTGAGAGCTCTATTCGGAAACATGTGTAGTGGCTGTACCCGCGGATGCTAACTTTTGCGAAGCTCGAGTTTGGCAAACTTTGAATTGTCATGTTGTTGCCCTACTTGTCAGACTCTTTCTTGGGCAAAATTTGTAAAATTAGACTACACGTTTTATTGCATTTTTTATTTGTGAAGCATACACTTTGTCACACTACCGCAAAAATTAAGTGTCGCAGTGTTAATGGTTCAAAAACGCGAGTGTCTCCTTGTGCTTGTAGTATGCAAGTCATCTCAGGCACCTGTGAAGTGTGAGATAACATAAGATGCTTGGTTAGATCACGTGTACTACTGACTCGAATCTCTAACGCACAGGAGTGAAGCTCTGCTGCTAGCACAGATGTCGCCATAGTCTCGAGGCACCGTCTGGCAAGGTAAGCGATCAACTAGCCTGCTGATTTTTGTTTTCTTGTCAGATTGTTAAGCATATATTGTGAAATTAAGCTAAGTGCTTGCTTAGATCACGTGTACTAATGACTTTCATCTCAACTGCACAGGCGAGAGGCTCTGCTTGTAGCACAGTCGCTACCATAGTCCCGATGCCCTTTCTGGGTAGGTAAGCAACCAACTATCCTGCACTGTTTTTTTTTTTTAGTTTGTAATGCATGTATTGTGAAATTGGGCTTGGTGCCTAGCTAGGTCACGTTTACTAATGACCATTTGCACCTAGCAGTGATGCCATCATTGTCCCGAGGCACGTTCTGGCAAGGTAAGCAATTCACTACCCTGCGGACCCTATTTTCTTTTTAGAGCGCAGCTCTTAGGGGCCCGTTCCCGGCTTGAGCGGCGTCGGCGTCGCCGTCGCCGTCGGCGTAACCAAGGTCATCCCAAGGTCACGTGATCCCTCCCAAGGTCATCTCAAGGTCACTTGACCCCACGTGACCCCCTGAAGGTCACGTGACCTTGGGGGTCATCTTGGGATCACGTGACCCCCAAGGTCACGTGACCCCAAGATGACCCCACGTGACCCTTTGAAGGTCACGTGACCCCCAAGACGTGACCCCTCTGAGGTCACGTGACCCCCGAGGTCACGTGGTCTCCTCCCCAAGGTCACGTGACCCCTCTGAGGTCACGTGACCCCTCCAGGTCACGTGACCCCCAAGGTCGCGTGACCCCTGAGGTCACGTGGGGGTCACCTTGGGGGTCACGTGACCTTGAGGTGACCCCATGTGACACCTGAGGTCACGTGACCCCCAGGTCACGCATCCCCGAGGTCACGTGACCCCCCTCCCCGAAGTCACGTGACACCCCCCCCCCCAAGGTCACGTGACCCCCCCGGAGCATATTAAAGAATGAGGGGAGGAGGAGGAGAAGGGGTAGGGGTCTACCCTCCTCTCAGTACCCTTCACTCCTCCTCCTCAAGAGCTGCGCTCCAATTCGGCGTTACAGGGATTTGTAAACGGTTTTCACTTTTTTTTCTTCTTCTTTACTTGTCAGGCTGCTAAGTAAAATTGTGTGACTAGGCTAGGTGCTTGTCTAGATCACGTATACTAATGAGTAATCTAATTCACAGGCGAGAGGCTCTGCTTGTAGCACAGACGCTACCATAGTCCCGAGGCTCTGTCTGACAAGGTAAGCAATCAACTATGCGGCAGACTGTTTTTCTTTTTCTCAGGTTGTTAGCCGACCTTGTGAAACTAGGCTTGGTGATTGGATAGATCATGTTTGGTAATGCCTATTCTCTGATGCACAGACTAGAAGCTCTGCACCTAGCAGATGCCGCCATAGTCCCGAGGCACCGTCTGGCAAGGTGAGCAATTGACTATCCGGTGGACCCTGTTCTCTTTTCTTCTTTACTTGTCAGACTGCTAGGCTTATATTGTGTGATTAGGCTTGGTACTTGGTTAGATTACATGTACGGATGATTCAAATCTATGATGCACAGGCTGCCCTCACGGCAAAACAGGTTTAATTTTGGCAGACGCCTTTCGTCAAGCATGGTACGCAGTCTTTACCATTTCGTAACTATTTGATTCAACGGGGGCGACATGTTTTCTTTAGCGGCATTAATGATAAATAAAGAGTTTGAAGTAAGAAGGGCCGCATATAAAATGGCACAAAAAAGGAGCAAAGCATAGATACCATTCACATGGGCGTACCAACCGGAGAGGGGGGGGGGGGGCAAGGAGGGCGCGAGGCATGTGTTGTCCCCCTCCCCCTGCCACTCCCCTAAAACAGCCGCCACAGGGCAGGTTAAAGACTGGCCGGCGGCGCCCAAGGGATACCACGAGCACTCCCCCGCCCCCCCCCCCCCCCCCCTTCCTGACTCGAAAACAAGTTGGAACACCACTGACCGTACATATTCCCCACGAACCACACCCTCTACAATACAGATACAACCACACATTGTATCTATATTCCTGAATACTTTTTCACCAGTTTCGCAGAAGTGTCTCGGGAATATACCATTGCATAAAAGACAATGTATCTCAGTATCTGTATTTTTGGCCTTAAAGCAGATGTATCTCAGTATTCCCGAATACTTTTTGGAGTGTGTCTGCCCAGCCCTGGTTTATGGCACATTAATTTATTCTATCATTCTTATTATTTTCCAGGTACTTCGGGCAAATCAACCCATCTGAAGTGCGATACAAAAGTGCAACCAGTGGCATTGCACCGAAGTTGCGAACTCTTCAAGTGCTTTGACATCTGTGAGTGTACCGTCCTTCAATTATACTCCGTGTCACTATAGTTGTGTGTAGTGCAGGTGAATGCAACGCCATGCGAAGAGAGAAAAGGCGAGCGCTAGGAAGGCATATGGGAGGGGAGGGCAGGGCTGGGGGACAGGGGGAAAGCACTACGAATGTTAGATAGGAGAGGAGGTTACTCTCCTCACCCGCCTTTCTAGCGCTTGCCCTTTCCCCTCTTCGGGCACTGCCTTAGCCTGTGCTGCTATACTCCGTTTCACCTTCAGTCCGAGCGCAGTGGACGCCACGAGCCATCCCAGCCGATCCAGCGCCGGGAGAAAGTCGCGTGACCTGCCGGTGGGGCGGGGCGACACAGGGAGCTCAAGGTCGCATGACACTCCCTCAACGCCGCATTGGCTGGGATGGCTCCTAGCGTCCGCTGTGCTCGGACGGAAGGTGAAACGGAGTATAGCAAGTAGTGTCTCGGAATATATTCACCATTGTACAGATTATGATGCACTGGCAGTAATAACTGGGTAAAATTAATCTGCTCAGTGCTTGAAGACGCAGCTCGCGACTTGCTTGAACACGGCCACAGGAAACCAGCTGCAAACTCCCGTTCTCATAACGAGCGTTACAAATGGCATGCATTATAATATGTCGCTAATAGACCGATCTCACCAGCTAGTTTGAGTACGCCACCGCTGCCGATATGCATCGTGGGAGCTGTAGTCTTTCTACACGCGCGACAACCATGCTGGAGGTTTGCGCGAGCAGACCACGGGGCAGCATGAGCTGTCGCGTGAACTGGCGTCTGCCTCCTACGAATTACAGTTATGGCGGCGTCACGCATGCGTGGAACGCTTGGTGGGATCGGTCTATTCATTTACGCTGGAAACGTAGCTATGCTCTTGTAACATATCCACATAGTTAATGTAGTTTCGTTTTTATTTTTTAGGTGTTTAGTCTCTATTTTTCCTTCCCGTCTTTTTTTTAGTATTTAGCACCTGCACGACAATTCCGCTGGTAGGCTGCAAACACGAGCTCTTTGCCCAAGGATGCACTTCAACTGCACGAACCCTCGCTTGTCAGAAGCAACCACCAAAGATAAATTCATGAGCTCTGGATTCTCGCCCTCAGAAAATATCACCATTAAAATACAAGCATTCGCTCAGACTGGTGCTATCAGAAATTCCCAGAAAAGCAAAAGGCATTCTTTCGAGACATGTTGAGCTTGAATATATCCTGAGTGAAATAAGCAACGACAACAACAGTGTACTTCTTCTCTTGTCCTCTTACAAAATGCCAGTATGTTGGCGGCAGTACCACTTTAATTCTTGTGATTGCATCAGGAAAGGGATAAGGGGAGCACTACAAATGAATCACGGCTAAAAATGTCGCTGTCAAGATTGCAAGTTACAAAATGTGGAGAGCGCAAGGTCCATTTAACAAATTTCTTGACCCCCATGCCTTACAGAAGCCCTCGATCTTTTGGGGGTGGGCTATCTGGCCTCTACACTCAAATGTGTTTGAGAGCACTGTTTTAGATGGTCCAAAATTTTGTTAAAGGAAGCTTGCATTAGGACACCTCTGATGTTGGCATTCGTTTATCTGGTTAGGCGCCACTGAGTACAAGGTTGCTTATGGCATTTTTCGGCTAATTATGCATTTTATTAGTAAAAAATAAACACAGTTGCAATAAGAAACAGGCTGGCATTGTTGAAAACCGCCAAAGTCAGTTGTTTAAGTATATTGAAAACACATGCTTTTTATCTGTGTTTTCGGTTTTCCAGCCTTGCATCTGTATCTAAAGTGGTAAACTTTCCACCCCACTATACTTCAGTGGTGTGCAAAATATTTATGAAGTTGGCTGAGTTCCTGGTTTTTCGTAATGCTCATTAAGTAAGGTGTGGAGCCTTGACAGTGTCCTATATGTATCTAATCATGGTATGCCACTGGGTTTTGCTTTTCAGGAATGCTCCATGGCTCTTTTTGGTGGTCAACATCCAAGGCAGAAGACTAAAAGACAAGACATGCAAAAAGAAGAAGAAAAAAAAAACAAGCGACATTTCTTGTGCATGCATTCAATGTGTATTTTTGTAGTATATGTTTCACCCAGTGTTTATGAGCAATAAATATGTAGGAACAGATACCAATTTCGTAGCTTATTTTATAATATTTTGCATGATCCTGACAATGTTATATTCGCAGGAGTAACACAAAAGCTCTCAATTGTATTTCAGGTTGACAGTTAGGACGTCAAAATGATGCCAGGCCATATAATGAAATGACGATAGAATGTGGGATTGGCAGCCTAATTGTTTTCGAGTTGACAAATGCGACATGAAAATGACACAAAACACCGTCGTTTGACGGTTAAAAGCTTGGAAAAGAGTTGCAAAGACATTTCCTGTCAATTTGATGGAAAATGTTCTAGTGTTAGTTTTGTTGACTTCGCACATGTACACCTAAGAGTGGGGTTTATCGGTTCCCAGTAAGTGAGAAGGGTGTGGAAAACGGTATATAAGTACACCTAAGAATGGGGTGTAACTGCATTCCCAGTAAGTGAGAAACGGAATATCTGTGCACCTAAGAATGGGGTGTATCAGTATTCCCAGCAAGTGAGAAATGGAATATATGTACACCTAAGAATGGGGTGTATGAGTATTCCCAGTAAGTGATAAACGGAATATATGTGCACCTAAAAGAGGGGTGTATCAGTATTCCCAGTAAGTGAGGAACGGAATATACGTACATCTAAGACTGGGGTGTATCGGTATTCCCAGTAAGTGAAAAACGGAATACATGTACACCTAAGAATGGGGTGTATCAGTATTCCCAGCAAGTGAGAAACGGAATATATGCACACCTAAAAATGGGGTGTATCAGTATTCCCAGTAAGTGAGAAACGGAGTATATGTACACCCCGGGGTGGGGTGTGTCTTATGCACCCGCTGAGGTGCACATGTGCACCTCAAAATGAGGTGCATGTATGCACCCCTTTTTGGGGTGTCGCATATATACCCATGGGGGTGTCGTATATGGGACAAGCCACATACACCCCACTGGGTGTAAGTACTACACCCCTTTTTTTTAGAGTGTTGAGCGTATATTCTTGACAGCAACCTGCTCCAGTTCTGTCTGCTTTCTCTTGACATAGGCAGGCCTGTCCCGACTTCTTACGACGCTTGGTTGTCTCAGCGGCGACACATCTGTAGGTAGTATGCTGCGATTTAGATCTTCAATTGCTTCTTCAGCTGGCACAAATATGTCAGGGCACTGCTCTGAGCTTCGCATCGAGATCTCCTTAGTGATGTGCATGAAGCAATGGTAGCACAGGTAGTCCGTCGCACTCACTTTGGTGGAACAGTCAGGCGGAAGAATTTGCTTCAACGAGTTTAGGTCCAACTCGCCAACACTTCGAAAATTCCGCTGCTTTGGTATAGTCTTTTTGTGTTTGCAAAAGTAATCTGCACAAAACACTCGTTCGGAGCTCCAGGACGTCTTCATAATGTATACATAAATAATAGAAATTAAACCCCAACTGATGGCATATAGTTGCCAAGTGGAAGAACTACTGGGTGCACAAGTGACAAGTCCGAGGCTGAGGAGCTCATTCACTCAAAACGTACATTTGAAAAGAGAGGTCACAACTGAGGCTGTCGGCAAAGCTTGATCCACGTCAAAGGAAGAAAGAGGGAAAGTCTCCAGACAAAAAATTGTGGTCAGCGGCCTTCGAAAAAGACTTTCCGGAATCGCACTGTCGTCCCTCCACGCGCTGATATGAAAGCACCCGAGCTTCTACCACGTGGTTCATGACACAGCCTGAGCCATGTCGGCGACCGGTTCGCGAGGGGTTGGCGGTGGGGTTACGTTGATGGTCACTCGGATTAGTCCTTGCTGTACTGAGCTACCGCCTGCAGTGCCTTATCGCCGGCTGGTGTCAACAACGAGAACACACACACCCAGTCTACACCAAAACTACAAGCGTTCACCGCACACGCGTCGCCGCCGCTTTTAAGCTTTTGTGAAATTGCTTTCTTTTGCCGCGGAGAACCGCCTTATCTTAACTACGCGCCTGAAATCCTTCCAGGCGGACGTACACAATATCAAGCGTTTCGAGAAATGCCCGTGGAGTAGAACTATGGGAAAATTCGGAGCCCGCGATGTCGATATCGTCGCCGTTGTGTTAGTACGCCGTCGCGTACTGCAGTCCCCCTTTGGGGGAGGGGGGGGGGGCGGTTTTACTACGACAACATGGCGACAGCGTTTACACTCTATGTATTTACGCGAGGCTCGAGTATTTGGGGATAATGCTGCCGGTTGGTGTGCCCCTTTGTGCCTGATATTATCGCCCGTGACGCCAGCGAGTGAGATGGCGACAGGCATGACTGCTCAGTAAACAGGCGTCGGCGGCCATGTTTTACTGGTTGAAGCGAACCCCCTTGTCCTTGACAGCGAGCGGGGAAATGCGAAAAAAAGATTGTATCGGCCGTTTTGCCAGAACTAGCGACGAGTGTCGTCTGCGGTTTCCGGCAACTATTTTGCCATAATCGTGAGCTTAGCGAGGAAATGATTTTTGCTAGCCACAGAACACTACCACGCAGAAAGGGAATGCTTGAACATGTTTTTGTTCTGGATATATATCAGGGATATATATGAGAGAGAGAGAGAGAGAGATGAAGGTAGAGCGGAAGAGGGAATAGCATATAGTGTCGCAGGAGAATAAAGTAAACAAAGTTCCTAGTGGCCGATGGCTGCATGATCTTTTCTCGGATCACTAGTCCGTAATATGATACCTCTTTGTACACAGTAGTTTCTCCTTAATTTAAGTGTGTGAAAGATTTCTTTAGTTATCATTGGCCTCATCTGAATAAAAATATATAAAAGATGTGTGTTGGTTTTATGAAACTGGAACTCAGTGTCAGTTCTTGTATAAAACACTGCTAAGTGTAGGCTTTGAAAAAGGACCCTACTTTGAGGAGTTGTATCTTCTTTCTCAATAAAATGATGCAACATGTTTTTAATGGAAATGAATGCCGAAATAGAGTATAACAGGTTAGCTAAATTTAAAAAAAATCGAGGGTAATGTTTTTTTTTATTCGCATCGGAATTTTTCTTTGTTTGATTTTTTTTCCATGTTTGACTAATTATATCCTAACTATTGTATCACACAGATACCTTAGTTATTTTTTAAATATTAGCTATATATTAGTAGAATAATATCTGCAAATTATATCATAATGATTAAATTATTTCATGAGATACAGACCTCCAAAGTTTGCCATTTGTCGTTCGAGCAGGCATGTTTGTCAATTTTTAGAAAAATAAATAAATTTTAAATAAATATGATTACTTTATATTACAAGCAAGCTATACCCATAGTTTGCGCCTAAAACGTATTAGAGTTCTCCTAATGTTATCGCTTTAGTTATTCACTCTCAAACGGGCCCCCTCCATCAGTGCGCGTTAATGCAACTGTCCACCACCTCATGCATTACGATTTTTCCTGTCCCCAAGTACTTTTTCTAGTCAAAACTAAGTTTGGATTCGTTCATACCAGACACTAGACAATAACATATAAAACCATCAGTTGATTTGAAAATGTCGACTAGCCATCCTTTGGTCGATCTTATCTGAAATCATTATTGTTATTGTTCCGCAAAACCTTGCAAACTAAATTTATTTATTTATTTATTGAGGTTACCTGCATCGCCTTGGAGGCATTATTGCAGGGAGAGGTTTACAGAGAACAGTTCAGCTGAAAACACAGATGGAAACACGTTTCCGTTAAGCATGTTCCATTCTAATGCAGTTCGAACAAAATATGATTTACAACAAGAGCTAATGGTTGCAACCTTGTATTGGTGGTCCACTCTTTCCGACACGTAGAAAGGACATCGAATGTAATTTTCTTTACTGATGCAAGTTTTATCATTATAAAGACAGTAGAAAAATTTTAGTCTTAGATTTTTTCGTCTGTACGACAGCGGCTGCCAGTGTAACTGTTGCTTTATGGCCGTGACGCTCGCTTTGGACCTATAAATATTTGAGACAAATCTAGCACCGCGATTTTGCACTCGTTCTAATTTATCCGATAGATGTTTAGTCTGGGGGTCCCATACTATGCATGCATATTCCAGAACTGAACGTACAAAAGAGAAATATAAAGTTTCCTTCAATTCCTTCGGGCAATGGCGAAAATTGCGACGTAGAAATCCTAACATGCTGTTCGCCTTATTAGTAATGAAATTAATATGACTATTTCATAGTAAGTCGCTTGAGAAAATAACACCAAGATAACGAATATTTTCTTTTCTTTCGAGTTGTTGAGTGTTAACCGTATAGCCCATATTTTCTCTGACTTGCTTGTTCCTCGAAAATCTAACCATTTTGCATTTTTTTGCATTAAGCTCCATTCGCCAATCGATACACCAGTTTGACACTCGGTCCAAGTCTAATTGAAGTTTGAGATAATCTTCGTCTTCCTCAATTACTCTATATATGACGCAATCGTCAGCGAAAAGTTTAAAGCGCGAAGAAATGTTTGAACAGATGTCATTAATATATGTCAGAAAGAGCAGAGGTCCCAACACCGAACCTTGGGGAACACCAGATGTTACAGTAACGTTATTGGATGAACAACCCTTCAATAGTACACATTGTTTTCTATCATCTAAGTAGCAAGATGATAAAAACATAACGCGCCCCTCTTTTTGTACTAAACTCCAATAAATTTCATACAAAAAGAGTCTTTTCCGTTTGTTTTTACGCAAAAACAGGCTTTCAAAAAGCTCAAGGTGACCACAGTACAGACAAACGATAAAGAGTGGCGCTGTTGTCGCATTTAGCTCGGTCTCGGTGGACGCCAGCGGCCCAGGTTTCGATGGCGAGTTTCCCAACTGAGTGTTTCAGTAACGTTGGACGCGGGTCTAGTAACGGTGGGACGTGGTCAGGTTTTACAACGCCTAAGTAAAAAAAAAAAAAAAAACCTAACACTAGAGTAAGATCGAGTGCATTTTGGAACACGCGAATACGACGCTAACGACACATACGACCATCACCATCATCATCATCATCACCACCACCATATGGACAAAATGGCGCCGTTATCTTCGGTCTCGGCTCGGAGAATCCTCCTTGGCTCGGAGTCGGTGCTCTTCAAAGAGTCTTCAGGTTCGTTCTCGCGTTGTCCGTCTCTTTTAACTTCTACATGCTCTACACAAAAAAAAGAGGTACTGGTCCTGTTTTTTGTCCTTCTGGAGTTTTGGTGCAGTCTGATCGCTATTTCATTGTGTGGATATCGCGCTGATGTTTTTATTAAGGTTATTCACTATTATTCTCCTTGATAGTCTTACGTTCTGCTCAGGAATTATACATGTTAATTAGTTGCAAACCAAAAGTCAGTATGTCCTTGGTCGTTTCTAATTGTGTCGTACTACTTTAACGCCCAACAGCGATTTTTTCCTGGAACCTAAGACATTGATGTGTCACCACAAACTCCAATCAACGGTTGACGACGAACAAGTCCTTGTTTGTCGTGTTGTATTAATTTCAAAACCTTGTAGCGCTGTGCTTTCACGAGAGAGGGGCAACATAAAAAGGACGTCAATTGCCTGACAGGCACAAAATAGGCCCATCTGACTTTTATGGTCGCAATCGCAGAGCGGCAGTCCCACCAAAGAACGCTGACAGCGAGGTTTGGGCACAATATTTTCGCACTCAGAACTGTGGCTGGCTCATATATGACGATAAGTTTATTTTCCCTTAACTTGTACTGAGGACCACGATGAGACTATCAGTACTCTATTCACTTTTTTTTTAATATTAAATATTTAAACAATGAAACGTGAGATCAATTACTTATTGTGCTGACAATGACTCCAGTCACCTTCCATTTGTGATACTCCAGTGTCCAGTTATGTCACAAGCCACACAAAATGACTAGCCTCTGAACCCTTCCACAACCAGATCTGTAAGTGACAATGCTCTTCATCTTTCACACCATTATGTCTGCAAACACTGGCGGTAGAGATACCTTGGGGTGCAAGTAAAATGGCGTTGTGAATACACTGGTCACGTGAAGAGTCAACAACACATAAAGAAGCGGTTGATTTAAAATCTTTACTCAAGAAAACCAACTCCCTCTGCAGATACTGCGTTTGTCAGTGTGCATTTCGCCCAAGGAGTTAAACACGAAAGCCGTGTCATCCGACACTGCTTGTTTGTCTATTTCATAGTCTTTTGTTGCCAGCTTAGGTCCCTCTAGAGAAACAAATATGCATTCAGTGTGCTCTGCGTCGTGTGCGCCAGATGGGTCGGTGAGCTCCGACAAACAGGTAATCTATCCAATGTACTCTTTTGCTTGTTTTCGTTGGTTGCTGTTTGTTGCACTAGTGGAACGGCTGCTGTGTTGTTGCACTAGTGGAACAATTGTTTATTGCCCTAGTGAAATGAGGCTATACTACTTTTGGTGCACAACCCCAGTGCAGATGATGATCAGATGCGCTCAGTAGCGGCTCCGGGAGTCAACGAGCTCGCGCTCTTTCCACTAGACAGCAAAAAGCGACTTTCTGTGCACGCTGCTCCAGAGTAAAAAAGTCACACTCTCGTTCACAGAGTCCTGAGATGGTGCGCAAGGAGTGAAAGGAGTGCGGCATTACGTTTTTCCGGATCGCTGACGAGTAGCACAAGAAAGACGGGACACAGAAGAAGCAGAACGCAAAACGAGCGCTAACTTGCAACTAAAAGGTTTACTGAAAAATTCTGCCGAGCAAACATATCCAGTGCACACACACGTGGCACAATGCCATAGCTACCTTGATGAATAACGACAACACAGCGTCCATTCGGAAAAAAAAACAAAAAAAAAACAAAGTTATCTTCGTGATTCAAGGTGGCAATAGAAACTATTATTGTGATCCATGTATGTGCACTAAATACAGCGTCATGATGCAACAGGGAGGGCGCAAAATGAGCATTAAAAAGACCAGAATAAAGAAACTGCCTGTACTCTACGCAACCAAAACAGAAAAAAACCTAATCCCTCTTGATAAAATCACACTCTTTCCATTAAATGAACAAATGCGGCGCTAATACACGAGACTTAGTCACAGTCGTGTATCAGAGCCGCTTCTAGCGTCTCCCTTTCCAACCTTCCTTTTCTACGCCTCACCACCTGCACGCCGTAAGATCTCTACAAGGTGAGGTATTTGGACCGCCTGTTCAAATTACTGGGAGTAGGCCTTCCCAGAGCCACCAATACCTTCTCTGTTAACTTAGAGGGACTTTTACTCAGTACCACATAACCAACTCTTGGTACCAGAACATGAGCTGATTGAAGCGACAAGCCCTATTTTCTTTCAGAACACCTGCGGGGTCACAGTTGAGGCTTTTCTAGAGGTTTTATATTGCTGTTTGCTTTCCATATTACTTTGCTTTGATGACAAAGTTTATGTTTAGAAGCGTGGCATTTGTATTGAATCCTGTACTGTGTAAAATATTTTTTACAAAGTTTGAACACTTCATTTCAGTTGCCTTAGTGGACATTCCAATTGTAAAGGTATGTTGATTATTTTATCATTTTCGTTAGTACTCAGTGAGAGCAACGCCTGGACTCGCTAGCCCCGTATATTTAAATGTCTTAGCAGCTGCTCCAACCATTTGAAGGTCACCCTGGAGCTTCCGGTGGAAAGTTTTCAGTTTTTAGATACCCAGTTGTCGGTCAACTCTGCTGAACATGTGTGCTGGATGTACATGCCACGGAAAAAAAAGTCCCTATTGCCTTATGACTCGGCCCACTCGAAGATGATTAAGAGGAGCATCGTTTCGTTATGCCTATAGTCGGCACTTATGAAATCCTGCCTGCATATCCTTCATAAGAGTTTCGACCTTCAGGTATTACACCTGAGTCAGTCAGGGTTCCCACCATTTGTTTTGAAGGAGGAAGTGGAATCCCTTAAAGGGACACTGACAGGGTATTTACGCTTGCCAAGGTTTTTATGTGCAAATGATACATGAGAGCCCAGCTACGCAACACAATTCGCGGCTCGAAATTCGTTTTCTTTCCGCTCGAAAACCGCCGATCGAAAACTGGACGGTTTGAGTCGCACTCACCCTCTTCTCCATGGTCGCGTGCCGATTTTTATGGTTGAGACACAACCACCAAAGATAATCATAGTCGTAGGTAATCGAAGGCACACACCCGATGCTAAATAAAGACAAAAAATATGATGCCCATTTTTCGTGGCTTGTAAAAAGCTGCAACTATGTTGAATGAAAAAAAAAAGTTGCGAAACCATGTGATTTTTGGTAACTTTCTCCTCTATATTTCTTCTTCCCCAGTCCAGTTTCGGTTTCAAGCAGTTGCATTTTTTTACTTTATAAAATATATATGTGATGCTGTAGCAAAATATTGATAGGGTAGTCTTCTGACACCATAATGTATTGCCTGGCAAAAAAATAAAAGCAATTTTTGGGGGGTGTCACTGTCCCTTTAAGAAGTTAAAAGCCATAATACTGTACTCAGGAAACATCACAAAACAATTTAAGTCATGCCTCATGTACATAAAATATTGCACAACTTGAAAAGAGTAGCAGCCAAATTCTGTGTGGTTGTCATCGTTACGACCCTTTGCAAGTTCTCCAATATCTGCAATGCTCAGGGGACCAAAGGTTAAGTTGCTGGTTTGTGGTAAGAGGCATGGTAATCAGAGCGGCCTCACTTATCAATGGTTATGGTTCACACCTGCCAATGCACTGCAAAGCTTATGGATGTTCATCTGCATTGAACGGTGTGCAAGAGGCGGGCGTAGGAAAGGAAGTGGAAAGGGAGATGCTAGAAGCGGCTCCGATACATGACTGACCAAGACTCGTGTATTCGCATTGCGTCTGTTCTTTTGATAAAAAATAGTATTTTATTTTATTTTAAAATAGTATGATTTTATTGGTAGGGCTTAGGCTTTCTTTTTTTGGTTGCATAGAGTGCAGGGTTTCCTTATTGCGATTTGTTTTTAATGCACTTTTTGTGCTTTTCCTGTTGTCACGACGCTGTTTATTGTGTAGTGCACAGACATGAATCACGACAACCTTGTTTCTATTGCCGTCTTAAATAATGAGATAATCGTTATTTTTTTCGTTATGCTTCATATTTTTTGTTGGGTGTATTTTTGCACCTTGTGTTGCACTGCCAGTGCTCGTGATGTAAACTTGCTTTTGTGCTTGCCTGCTCGTAAGTGCAATGTGCCTGAAATAAATGGATGGATTTGTAAAGTTGTGTGCAGGGAGTTTTGTTGTCGGGTCTGCTGCGTATATAGTCGACCATGCTGATCATCTGAGAATGTCTTGCCTCGTATATTTTCCCGACTGGTTTCAGAAAAATTAGGCATTCCATGATTTGACTGCACATGGCCCAGTGGAGGTCATGCAGCCAGAAGTGTCAGTATTCTGTAGTGGAAATTTGGGTTGACGGAACCTCGCAAGTGGTTAACATCACCAAGTTTGGAGAAGAGGACAAACTGAGATGAGTGCTTATTTTTGTAGCTGCTGGAAACAGAAACGTCAATGGCAATGTGCCCAACATGCAGTGCATCTTTTTGCGGCTGCATTTTGAAACCCTGTTGCTGAAGCAAAGTTCACGCTAGCTGAATTCGGTTTCCCTTTATGTCTAGACTACCTATTTACCAGTGCCAGGTGCCAGTTTGGCCAGCTTTTTCTGGTCGCAAAGAAAGATGGAGGTCAGGCAGGCAAAGCCAGCCCTCGCACAGGGGGGCTATGTTGCACGTTTTGGACTCCCAGGAGACTAGGGAGAAGGAAGTTACGTCAACAACGCTCGTTGGATGTTGATTGGTGTAGTCGCTGATGACGGTATCTGCAGAAGTTGCTAAGACACGTTCATTCACACCTACGTCACTTCCTTCCCTCTAGTCTTCTGGGAGTCCAAAACGTGCAACATAGTTCCCCTGTGTCTAGCACAGGCTCCAAGTCACTCGGGCAAAACTATCGGAGGCTTGCGGACATGTGTGAATACAATCCTTTGAAGATATTCTGAGGTGAGCATAGCTAGGACAAATCTGACACCTGCTGTCTGCAGCATGCGTACACATAACAGTGGGCATGTGGGCATATCGCATTGCAGAGGCTAATTGGTAAGCACAGCAAGGACGACCCTTGACATCACCCAATTCATTCACACACGTGTCCAGTCGTCGCTGCCAGGTGAGGACGATGACAGTAGATGGCCAGTCGGCTTGTGGAATATTTTCTCACTGCCCGCTTCCTTCGCTAAATTTGTAACAATCACTACGTCACTTCGCGTCACTCCACTGTGGGTGTACGAGTGCGTGCACGTTGCCCGCGGACATGCTTCAGCCCCTCGAGTGATCGCGCAAAAAAAAGTACTGGTCGAAGCAGCTGCGTTCACGTTTTAGTACCTTTTCCAGTTGAGCAGAAAAAATCTGACATCGGGTATAGATCAATTTCGCCGCAGGCTTACAGGCTTGACAATGCATTTCTCCATTTCGACTAGCTGCGGGGAGCGCGATCGATTCTTGCAGAGGCGTGACAGTGTATATGCAAAGCACAATTCAGACGTGCACTCGCGGTCCAAATCACCGCTTGTGCTCCGTTGGCGTCTCATATGTACCTGGTGCGATTCCTGTTGAGGCCAGCAACGGGCGAATGATGTTACACCCGTGAATAATGCTGCCAAGCGGCGAGTTGGGCATCGCTGTAGGGCAGACTACACAACACCGCAGCGGCGCGTCGTGCGAATGAAATGAAACATTAGCTACACTGGACGTTTTAGCGAAAGCCAAACGAGCTGGGTTTATTTCCAGGCCGTAAATAACTTCGGAACGCTGGCAGCGGTCACGGGTCCTTAGGCCTAAGCACACCCTTCCGCCCTGGCGTACGTGAACGTTACGGCAGAAAGCATAAAACGGCCATAGCGTAGCTGCCCAGTCACCATTGAGACCTGTGCGCGTATGTTATCCAGTTTCACACCAACGATACCTCCCAATATCTAGGACTGCACCAATGCACTTTTTCGACTGGGGCGTGGAGTACTCCAAAACAAAACGGCAGGGCGTCTGCTCGCGTCGGCGGTAGCGGGGGGGAGGAGGGCTGCACGGAGCTTAGAACAGCCCGTAGCGCGCGCGTACCACGTGACTGCACCAGCCAATCGCAGTATGCTTCCCCTCTCCCTTTCCTCCTCTCTCTCCTTCTTTTCTCTCTCGCGGGGCTTTGCCGTGGGGGGTCTCCGAATACGCGTCTGGCGTAAGGCCAAACAAAAAAGAAGAAAAACAAAAGAGAGAACGACCATGACGTCACAGCCCAACGTTGCTTTAGCGATCGGTAACCCGCTGACGACCTGCTTGGAGCAGCGGCTCGCAGCGGGTCGCATTTTTATTATCGGCATTAGTTGAGAATGCGGCGTCCCCTTGACGTAATATGTTGGCTGGGGTCGCATTTTTTGTCACTTAAGCGATACCAATCATTTATTTCGTTTTGAGTTTTGGCCGGAATTTCCCTTTCAGCAGTTTCCCGTTCCCTCTCATTTTCTGAGTAGTGAAGGTCGGGTCTGGTGATGTGTCTTCATGTTTCGTATTGGTGGCGTATCTTGTGTTGACCGATTAGTCGTTAATTAAAATCATGTTTGCTCTTTCGTATGTTTCCACTAATTTCTGTCCTCTCATAGAGGTTGTTATATAGTTCCATGCTGTGTTTCGAGCGTTGAAGTCTCCACCGAATATTAACGCAACGGTAGAAAAAAAAATTGCCTTATTTAGTGTCGTTTTCATGGGTTCGTGGTCCAGCATACGTGTTCACTACTGTGATTCTTTTGTCGTCT
The DNA here is from genome assembly GCF_016920785.2 of Ixodes scapularis. Lineage (NCBI taxonomy): Eukaryota > Metazoa > Arthropoda > Arachnida > Ixodida > Ixodidae > Ixodes > Ixodes scapularis. The sequence goes on along the minus strand of NW_024609855.1, from coordinate 1,075,084 downwards.
ACCTCCGTTCGGACTGCTACGACTTCTTGGGAGCTATTGAACCACTTACTGGTGTCTATCTGTGTGACGGGAAGCTCCTCGGCAGGGTATACACCGGGTATATGCTTGTAGCACTACCTTGCTCCTCTGTTTGTATTGGATAGGCGGTGCGAAAAATTTCTTGTATCCACTTAATTTGTCTGTGTCACTCTTCGTTTCTTGTAGTAGTATGATATCGTTCGGGTTCCGTGCTAATCGTGGGTTTTCCCGCTTCTGTTTCAGCCCCCTACAATTCTATTGTAGGATTGTTAAGGGGCCGCTCTTTTTTTTTACTTTTTCCAGTGAAATGCAGCTACAGATCACCTCATTGATGCCGCCAGTGTGCCAGAGGTGTTCTCTCGCCGTACGACTCCACAAGAGCTCGACTCTAACCAAACGCAGGTATGTCAACAGGCCTTTAGGTGTTCATCGATGGAGAAGAAGTGCATTCTAAGGTAGTGGTTCCTGTGGTGCTACAGGACGGTCATGCAGTTCTAGCAGTATAACAGCGTATCTGAGCGATTACGTTACAAAGATAATTGCACGTGGTAGGTTTAGTGACCTGTAATTCGTGACTGTGTAATCCAATCAAGGTTTTGATCGAAGCATTGAACAATAGGGACAATTCAATACCTGTGGGTCACTGAGCTCTTCAGATTCATTCCATATTATATTTGGCTGAGGAACGCTCTTTAGCAACCATTCAACGTTTCGGCCGGGAGTGAGGGTAGGTAAATAGGACAGGTTTGTTTTCATTTAAAGGTCTAACATGTTTCGTGTGAACCGAAGGCAGAAAGAGATTTCCCGTTGTCGCTTCGAACCGATGTCAGAAGTTAAACAAATTTAAACGATATTATGTACTATTACCAGTGTTGCTCGTGATTTTATTGTTTCCTTTTCACGGAGATTGCTCGCAACGCACCTTTGAAGCTATTATTCAGGAACGTCACAGACGGAACTGCTAAAGATGTCTTTAGTTCGTCTGTTAGAACGAATACAGCAAAAAAAAAAGGACGTACAATAACTTGTATCCAGGTGTTAAAACGAAATAAGAAATAAATAAAAGTTTAACAAACTTTTTTTTTTAAAAAACACGATACTGTAAAGATATTTTAAAGCAATCTTCGGAACTTCGAGGCAATATATAATTTATTTGAACATGTTCGCCTACACGAAAGAAACTACTACAAGACAGCTTTCATTTATAGTTACGCACCAATATATGTTTAATAAGCTAGCGTTTAGCCGGTATAGTTTCATCTCGCCATTCAAACTTAATGCAAACATGGGATGCAAGCAATTTCGACGGTGCAACTAACAATTAACTCATATTTTTCTTTAAAACGGCTCATTTAATACTATTTAGATGTAATATCGTTCATCTCAGAAACGCGGTTGGCATGATCACTCGGTTTCGGTTGTCTGCAGCGCAGCACGAAAAATATACTGAAGAATACGTCATGGTGAAGTACTCTATTGCAACATTTGTTAATATTGAGCCGACTAGCAGCGTTGCGGTGAAGCTAGCATACCTGTACCGAAGACTAAGACTCAAGACAAAAGGCTACTAATTTATCCAGTTGTCCCGAGAATGCAACAAAAAATTAACCAATATTTATGTTTTTCGATTCCGCACCTTAATGTAAATCACCACAAAAAAAAAAAAAAATAAACGAAAAATGAATGTTTAGAAGAAATCTACTTTAAATATATCTAAAAATGTGACGCTTTCTAAACTTTGGAGCAAAAAAAAAAAAAAAAACAAAAGGCTTCCTTATCTAGTTGTGGCATGCAAAAAGCAAACAAAAAATTACCCGATATTTATATCCGGTGCTTGTCATTCTTATGAGGAAAAAACACAAGTTACACGGAAATAAAAAACAATTTTCAGAAAATATATTTTAAAAATATAAAAAAAGGTTAGGTTTTTAACACGTTTGGAGCAGAATAGAATTAACTTCATAGAAGTTCCCTAAACGAGCAATATATCATCAAATAGTTCATGCATGAAGAGCTGGTTTAATCGGGTCGCACGCTTGCAATTATGTAAACCAAGAACCCATAAAAGATCGAAACAAGGCAGTACATTTGTATAAAATACTACGTAAAATTATATATATGATAAATATTAGCAGCCCAATTATGTTGAAAGTTCGTCAACGACCAAATTCGCAAAAACAAATCGAGCTTTTAACGTAATCCACCAAGGGGCACTTCAAGATTATTGGTATAAAACTCTTAGGTATTAATTTTTCATGCTAATTCTTGTTTATCAAGGGAGTTAAGCCATCAGATATATTTCTTTCGAAGACCCCACCCTAAAAGTCTGGTCGCATTCAAAAGAAAACCAGCCATAAGGTAAATATTTATCTTGTCTGAAAACTTCACCAACTTATGTTGTATACACAAAGAACATTCGTCAATAAAAAAATTAGAAATCTGCCAGAGGAAAAAAAAAAGCATCGACCACCTACTCTTTTATTCAAAGGGGCGAAATTTGACACTTTCCAAATATGACAATATTTGCTTTCAGCACGGGAGACGACAGACTCTCGGGATCCAGAACCTAAATAAAAACCAGAAAGAACAAGCCTGTTACTTGGATTAAATCTTCGCCTTACGTTTTCGCTCTGCTTTGCAGTTACGTTCTCGGCTAACAAAGACTCGTTTTGAAAATGCTTGCATTTCTCGTCACAGTCCTGGTCGTTCTTCCTATGCCAGTTGCACCGGTGGGCTCCACAAGAAACAGTGTGCATCTTCTGCTTTGGAATGACATAGACGTCGACATTCTCTGCGCAAGTGGGGACATGAACAGCTTTCTCTTTCTGCGGAGCATCGGAACCATTTTCACAGCGAGATACTGGTGCGGCTCCTGGCCAGTTTACCTGAAGCACCTCTGTGACAGCATTGGATATAGCAGAAAGGCGGCGGTCCTCATTCCAGTGTCCTTATGGAATGGCAGCCTTTCACGGTTACTCTCTTCCCACGACTTTTCCAGTTGGCTTTTTCTTTCTAAGACAAAATGTTTGTCGTGTGTTCGAGCTCGTGGGCACCCAAGCCAATATTTTTACAATCAACCGACGAATGTAGAAAGCCCCGTCATCTTACAGAGCTTAGCGTGGAACTGCACCACCAGCAGCTACATTAACCTGAATAACACTTTAGCCATGCAGGAGCAAAGCTTCTCTGCTGCCCAAACCTGGCATCTGCTTAGAAATCAAAGTTTCATACTTGGTTGTTTGAAGCCTTTGTGTGCCGACAGGAAAGAAAACATTATATTAGACATTTTGGAGCGGCTTGGTGTCGATTGCAGAACAGTGATAGTGAACAGCGAGAACTGGATTTCAGAAGTCAGAGAGCGAAGGATAGACATTATGGTCGACCATATTGGCTGCACCTTAAAGCGCTGGTGACTGGTCCACTTTCCCGGCATCTTCTATTACGGAAGAATCGTCTTCTACACGGTCCGTAAGCCTTCACGCCTGGCAGATGAGTTCTTGCGAGAAGCGCCGACAACCTTCTTCGCCCTTTTGTTCCTCTCGATGGTGGCCCAAGCTCTTATCTGGGACAGTGCTACCCTGCGTGACAAGGGGTAGCTTCTCCGAACATCTTCTGCTGCGATTGGATGACAAGCAGGGCATCATCAATGCCATGGCGGCCGCTCGGCAACGATCGCCCGACAAGAACTCTACCCAAAGCGACACCGACAAGGGCTGCACAGATAAGGTTGGCAGAGGGAGTCACGTGCTCGTCTCGTATGATTGGAGCGGATGCCACTGATCAAAGCTTGGCAACAAGGTGATTCCTAGTAAAGACACGATCTACACGGAGTACGGGAGCACCCCAGTGCGAAAAGACTTCCCGCTGAGAGACAGCTATGGTGAACTGGTGGCGAGAATATTCGAGACTGGTTTCAAGGTCCGCTTGGACAAATTGAACAGTTGGTACTGTTCCCGCTTGGGGGATATAGAGGTCTCCCCGGCACGCTACGACGCCACACATTTCCTCCGGGTTTATTGCATATGTTGCGGAGTTGCTGCAGTTGTATTGGCGGTAGAAGTGCTGATTTTTCGCATATCTCGAGGGACATAAACGTTGTTTTTTGTTGACAGCTCAATTCGCTACCGAGCCATGAGGGCAGCGCCAACAGGAGTGCGTATTGCGATAGCAGTGATTGGTTACTTGCAATCAAAAACAGTTTATTGGCTTGAATTCCTTTTCTTTGGAGGTAAAGTTCTACATAATTTAGCAATATATTTTTGTGCCCGGTTTTTATGAATCTATTTTGTTTTTTATAAAGATAGTTTTAGTATGGCGTATAAAGGCAAGGGCTGTGCGTTGGCGTTCGCGTTATGTGTTCCGCATCGTGCGTGCGCGGAGCCCAAACTGAGTGAGGAACACAACGAGAACGCGGAGTGTCTCGCGTTTCCTCATATACGCAATACTAAGACTCACTAATAACGTCTTGTCGTTGATCTGGGCGCAAATTTCTTTACAAGAAAAGCACCAGCAACCCGTTTGCCTCTGTCATGCCGTTTCCTTTTTTCGCCACAGCACATTAAGCGTTGTACAGCCGCGATGCCCCAAGACAGCTTCACACGCACTCGGCGGCAGCAGCGGTGGCGAGGGTCGGCACGCAGCTAAATCTCTGCGGCTTTACGTCTTTCAGGTTGGTGGAACGATTTTATTTTTTGTACACCTTTTGAACGTTTTCTATCGCTGCTGCCATTGCGTGCACTGGCAGAATTGCAGCAAGCACTGCAGTAATAGCAGCAGTGCTTGCATTGCTGCTATTGTTTCCGAACTTTTAATACCATGGCTCGTGCAAAAAGAGGGGTTGAGCAAACGGCGAACGATGTCGGAGGAGGATGATGTGTTCTTGCCTTGTAAGGAGTCTTTATCGGGTGAATTGTGAATGATTTGCTCAGGGTGTCGCTTCGGTTACAACCTGGGGAAACGCTCAGAATAAGCAGAACTGCACTGAAAAAAATTACTGAAGGAACGAGAGAGACATGGCAGTGTCCGATCTGTCAAACTGCAAAAAATAAAAAGCACTGCCTAGTTCAGAAAAAGCTTGACGAAGCGAAAAAGTCCGAGACACAAATGGCACAGATGATTATAAAACTGGACACCCTTCTGGCTATGAAGGCAACATTGGTCAGAGACAGAAGTTCTGCATAAAGAGCGAAATGACATTAAGAGGGTCGTTAAAGAAACAATAAGAATAAGTTCTATTGGAAACTGCATAAGCCAAGCATCACTGCAACTTGGACGCAACTCCAGAAAGTTCCTCAGACTTTGAACGAACGCATTCGGTTCACGGGGGAGGGGGGGAGAGACAATGTATATGTGTATACACATCTATAATTTTTTTTTATGTGCTTGTAATCGCGGTTTTGAGATCACTTGGGTCTGCTTTCCAAGAAAAAGGTGTTCTCTTTGAGGTCTCTTTATGTCTGGGTGCGTCGCCACGGTTTAGAGGCCACCTGTGTGTGTGTTTTTTTTGTGTTTTTTTTTTTTTTGTGCGCTTTGACGCGACTGTTAGGATAATTCGGGACATATCTCTCTCAAGGTCACTGCGATGTTCCGCAGTGTCCCATTGTTAAGTCCTGGTCTCATATGTGGGTTGTTTTGTAATTTTTGCGCGTGTTCCATCCGGTTCGAAATGTCTGCAACAAAGGAGTTTATCTGTAGAGGTGGTTGGAAAAAAGTTCTGTGGGTACTTAAAGGCTGTTTGAGAAATAAACCAGTTAGCTGAGTTTGAGACGTTCTCTGTGTCTGTTCCTTCTACTGAAAGTTCTACCGATTTCTTTCACTGCAGTCTCAGGTGTAATACGACATGATTTCATAGCTAGTTGTGGCATGCAAAAAGCAAACAAAAAATTTCCTAATATTTATGTCCGGTGTTTGTCATTATTATGAGGAACGAACACAAGTTACACGGAAATAAAAAAATAGCTTTCAGAAAAGATTTTAAAAATATAAAAAAGATTAGGTTTTTAACAAATTTGGAGCAGAATAGAATTACTTTCAAAGAAGTTCCCTACACGAGCAATATATCATCAAATAGTTCATGCATAAAGAGCTGATTTAATCGGGTCGCACGTTTGCGATTATGTAAACAAAAACCCATAAAAGATCGAAACTAGGCAGTACATTTGTATAAAATACTTCGTAAAGTTCTATATATGAAAAATATTAGCAGCCCAACTATGTTGAAAGTTCGTCAACGACCAAATTCGCAAAAAAAAAAAAGAAAAGAAATCGAGCTTTTAACGTAATCCACCAAGGGGCACTTCAAGATTATTGGTATAAAACTCTTAGGTATTAATTTTTCATGGTAATTTTTGTTTATCAAGGGAGTTAAGCCATCATATATATTCCTTTCGAAGACCCCACCCGAAAAGTTTGGTCGAATTCAAAAGAAAATCATCCATATGGTAAATATTTATCTTGTCTGAAAACTGCACCAACTTATGTTGCATGCACAAAGAACATTCGTCAATAAAAAAATTTTTTAAAAAAGCTGCCAGAGAAAGAAAAGCATCGACCACCCATTCTTCCATTCAAAAGGGCGAAATTTGAAACTCTCCAAATATGACAATATTTGCTTTCATCACGGGAGGCGACAGACTCTGGAGATCCAAAACCTAAATACAAACCAGAACGAACGAGGCTGTCACTTGGATTAAATATTCGCCTGACGTTTTCGCTCTGCTTTGCAGTTACGTTCTCGGCTAACAAACACGCGTTTTGAAAATGCTTGCATCTCTCGTCACAGTCCTGGTCGTTCTTCCTATGCCAGTTGCACCGGTGGGCTCCACAAGAAACAGTGTTCATCTTCTGCTTTCGAATGACATAGACGTCGACATTCTCTGCGCAAGTGGGGACATGGACAGCTTTTTCTTTCTGCGGAGAATCGGAACCATTTTCACAGCGAGCTACTGGTGCGGCTCTTGGTCAGTTTACCTGAAGCACCTCCGTGACAGCATTGGATATAGCAGAAAGGCGGTAGTTGTCATTCCAGAGCCCTTATGGGACGGCAGTCTTTCACGGTTACTCTCTTCCCACGACTTTTCCAGTTGGCTTTTTCTGTCCAAGACAAAATGTTTGTCGTGCGTTCGGGCTCGTGGACACCCAAGCCAATATTTTTACAATCAACCCACGAATGTAGAAAGCCACGGCATCTTACAGAGCTCAGCGTGGAACTGCACCACCAGCAGCTACATTAACTTGAATAACACTTCAGCCATGCAGGAGCAAAGCTTCTCTGCTGCCCAAACCTGGCATTTGCTCAAAAATCAAAGTTTCATACTTGGTTGCTTGAAGCCTCTGTGTGCCGACAGGGACGTAAACATCATATTAGACATTTTGGAGTGGCTTGGTGTCGATTGCAGAACAGTGATGGTGAACAGCGAGAACTGGACTTCAGATGTCAGAGAGCGAAGGATAGACATTATGGTCGACCGTATTGCCTGCACCGTAGACCGCTGGCGACTGGTCCACTTTCCCGGCATCTTCTATTAAGGAAGAATCGTCTTCTACACGGTCCGTAAGCCTTCACGCCTGGCAGATGAGTTCCTGAGAGAAGCACCGACAACCTTCTTCGCCCTTTTGTTCCTCTCGATGGTGGCCTGCGCATTCATCTTCTGTCTCATCAACTACCGCTCGGGAAGGAAGCTCCTCAATAGCATCCAAGACTTGGCGTTGGTTTTTGTCGCAACGGTAATGCTCTTCTCGTATCCCGTACCGCGACGGTTTGAACACGTTCTGGCTGGACGCATCGTGCTCTTCTGCTGGATGGTCGGCGGATTCTCACTCGCCGTTTACTTCCAGAGCGTGCTGACGTCCAGCTTGAAATCCAGATACGGCTGGGACGCCGACGACACTATAGACAAGCTCTACCCCAAGCTCTTATCTGGGAAAGTGCTACCCTGCGTGAAAAGGGGTAGCTTGTCCGAACATCTTCTGCTGCGATCAGATGACAAGCAGGGCATCATCAATGCCATGGCGGCCGCTCGGCAACGATCGCCCGACAAGAACTCTACCCAAAGCGACACCGACGAGGGCTGCACAGATAAGGTTGGCAGAGGGAGTCACGGGCTCGTCTCGTTTGACTGGAGCGGATGCCACCGATCAATGTTTGGCAACGATGTGATTCCTAGTAAGGACACGATCTACACGGAGTACGGGAGCGCCCCAGTGCGAAAAGACTTCCCGCTGAGAGACAGTTATGGTCAACTGGTGGCGAGAATATTCGAGACTGGTATCAAGGACCGCTTGGACAAATTCATCAGTTGGGAATGTTCCCGCTTGGGGGATATAGAGGTCTCCCCGGCACGCTACGACGCCACACAATTCCTCCGGGTTTATTGCATATGTTGCGGAGCTGCTGTAGCTGTATTGGCGGTAGAGGTGCTGATTTTTCGCATATTTCGAAGGACATAAACGTTGTCTTTTGTAGACAGCTCAATTCGGTGCCGAGCCATGAGGGCAGCGCCAAAAGGAGTGCATTTTGGGATAGCAGTGATTGGTTACTTGGCAATCAAAAACAGTTTATGGACTTGAATTGCTTTTCTTTGGAGGTAACGTCTTAAATAATTTAGCAATATATTTTGTGCCCGGTTTTTATGAATCGATTTTTTTATAAAACGAGTTTTAGTATTGCGTATAAAAGCAAGGGTTGTGCGTTGGCGTTTGCGTTACGTGTTCCGCACCGTGCGTGCGCGGAGCCCAAACTGAGTGAGGAACACGCAACGCAAACGCGAACGCAGAGTGTCTGGCGTTTGCTCGTATGCGCAATACTAAGACTCACTAATAACGTCTTGTCGCCGATCTGATCCCAAACTTTCCTACAAGAAAAGCACCAGCAACCCGTTTGCTTCTGTAATGCCGTTACCTTTGATCGCCACAGCAAATTAAGTGTTGTACAGCCGCGATGCCCCAAGACAGCTTCACACGCACTCGGCGGCAGCAGCGGTAGCGAGGGGTCTGCACGCAGCTAAATCTCTGCTGCTTTACGTCCTTGAGGTTGGTGGAACTATTTTTTTTTTCGTACACTTTTTGCACGTTTTCTATCGCTGCTGCCAGTGCTTGCACTGCTGCTACTGTTTCCGAACTTTTAATATCTTCGCTCGTGCAAAAGAGGGGTTGATCAAACGGCAAACGATATCGGATGAGGATGATGTGTGCTTGCCTTGTAAAGAGTCCTTATCGGGTAAAACGTGAATGATTTGCTCAGGATGCCGCTTCGGTTATCACCTGGTGAAACACTCAGGATATGCATAACTGCACTGAAACATATTACTGAAGGAACGAGAGAAACTTGGCAGTGTCCAACGTGTCAAACTGCAAAAAACAAAAACCACAGCCTAGTTCAGAAAAAGCCTGACGAAGCGGAAAAGTCCGAGACACAAATGACACAGATGATAATAAAACTGGACACCCTTCTGGCTATGAAGGCAAGCGTAGACAGGATCGAGCAGTCCGTGCACCACACGTCTGACAAGTACGATAAAGTGCTTGCAGAAATGAAAAGAACAAAATCAAGATATCAGAGAGCTGAACGAACGCGTGGAAAAGATCAAAAACAGTGGGACACAAATGGAAGTGGAAGAACTGAGGCAGCGAGTAAACGAGCTACAGTAGTACACTCGGAGGCAGAACCTCGAAGTGCATGGTATCCCACGCCTATCAAATGAAAACCTGCTGGACAGGTTAAAAGAGGTAGAAAAGCTGCTAGACTTTGCTGAGCTCACAGAGGGAGACATTGAGGCCATCCATAGACTTCCCAGGAAATTAGATAAGGTTTCCCGAGTTCTCATATGTTTCGCATCCAGAATGACTTGAGACCGCTGGTTCGAAAATGGGACGTTACTCAAGCGGAACAAATCTGATGTTTGGTTGGTAGCAAATCTGACTGCTCAAACCATAACACTGCCCTGACTTACAAAAACCAAGGCCACCGAAATGCACCATCAGTTTACATGGCAAAAGGGTGGTAAGATTTTTGTTAGGAAACAGTCAGGTGACCGACCTATCAGCATCAAAAATGAAAGCGATCTCACCAAAATCTATTTAAGGTGCTATGCTCGCCTAAAGTGTTTGGAATATAGAATTAGCCATGGCGCTTCAGGGCATGAAGGATGTTTACTATGACGTGACGTCTTTCCGAAGCTGCATAAATAAGAACTTCCCAAATTGGGACATGTTTAAACTGTTTCGCCTAAATACACGTAGTCTGCGTAATAAATCTCATGATGTCTGTCCTATATCTGGAAACGCTGTTGTACTTTTGATGTCCTAGCGTTCTCTAAAGTATGGTATTCTGGCGAAAAAGATATTGTTCAATTTGATGCTTAGAAACGTGCAGTGATTTGCCGCGATTGCGTCGCGGGGGTGGTGATTCGTTGTGTTTCCGGAGTAAAATGACGTACCGCGTACTTTCGGAATTTACTTGTGTAACCGTTGATTTCGTTACGAGGTGTGGAAGTGTCATAATTGCTGTGATGTATGGACCGCCATCTTGTGTGTTCGTTTTTTCCAATTTTTTGTTTTATTCAATAGAATATGTAACCTCAACAAATATATGCAATAGGTGACCGAAATGTTGATCTGCTAAAGAATGAATAAAAAAATAGTGATTTCTTTTAAAAATCGTTCAATTAAATAGATGCGAGAATATTATCAAAGTCCCAACTCGTGCAACCAAATGTACCGAAACCTTGATCGATATCTGCATCACAAACTGCCAAAGCTCGCATGTTTTCGCTGGAGTCCTAAATGTAGATCTGAGTGACCATTTGCCCTTTTGTTTTCTTCCTAAAAACAATACACCACACAATTGCTCCACCAACAATAATAGAATATTTTGTAGGAATATACATCAAAATAACTTAGAATGCTTGTACAACCTCGATCGTCTCCTTAGAAACATGAAATGACACATTAAATCACCCAAATCCAGGAAAGCCTACGATTCTTTCATAACAAATTACAGGAGTATTACGATAAAGCCTTTCTATTACTTGAAGTAAGAAATTACAAAGTCAAGAAAACCTTGGGTTACACGTTAGATCTACAAATAAATAGTAGCGCGTGATAAAATGTTTTCCAAGTTTATCAAAACCAAGAATAATAATTTACTAAGTGACTCTACAAATATAGGAACAAACTTGCACTGGATATTAAAAAAGCAACGTTTTACCCAAATTTTCAAAAATAAAAAGAGTGATTAAAAAAACCACACACGACAATCGTCAATTTAACCCATTAACCCACCTTCGGCATTTGCTCTCTTTTAGCATATTTAGAAGCTTAAAATTCAAAACCAGTGACTATATCTCTAACAAAATGTATTCTGGCTAAAAGAAGGGTGAGAAGAGAACGCGACGTAAAAAAAATAAATATTAAAATGTTCTTTTTTTATATACACGCAGTGCTGAAATATAACAAAAATTGAAAACCTTCTCTGTTTCGTTAATTATTTCTCAGTACTCGTACATGATAAAGACACAATAGTCGCTCAGTTTGGAAGGCAATAAAAGGTTTTACATGTGCTATTATTTTAAAAACGATAATAAACATAGTCGATTCAAAAAACAAAATCCGCAGTTTAAGTCACAGCTCTTCGCGGAGGCATGTTTGGGGATTTTTACAACAATTAGAGCTGCGAATAATACATAGTAGTTATAGTGTCGTTTTACCTACTTGCATATATATCACAATAAAAAATATAGATGCTCTCTTTTGAATAATTTTAGACTGGGAGTGATTCAGAAACGCCACAAGACAATCGTCAAAGCCTCGTCGTTCTTTCCCGCTTCTTTGATATTTTTTTTTCCTCAGAAACTAAACATGTCAGGACATTAAAATATAAAGGATTGTTCTTCTTGGAACATCCGCTACGTAATATAAAAATTTAAAGGAAAATAAAAAATTACGACTTTACCTCGTTGCCCAAATCCAAATGAAACCGCCCATATATATATATATATATATATATATATATATATATATATATATATATATATATATATATATATATATATATATATATATATATATATTACAAGAAGAGGAATGTTGTGTGTATAAATGAGATAAGGAAAGTTACTGGAAGGACGACTGCAGATAGCGCAGATTTTTTATGATAACCTGAGAGGTGCGGCTGTAGAAGCGTATCTCCGGAATGTTGGCTAGATGATAAAAGTGATGTCGTGTTAGATGTCGTATATGTATCCCTATAGAGATACCCGGGATGGTGTTGCAGACTTCAAGAAGGAAGGGGGGGGGGGGGGGGGCAGGGGCAGTGACCAAGGTGGCGTTATTGGTAACATGGGATTTTGAAATGTCGCTGGAAGGATCTGTTTATGTTCGGTAATAACCTGAGAGATGTGGCTATAGGAGAAAAGCTCACCGGAGATAAGCTCACCGCAAAACCGGCGGATGTGGAGAAAAGCTCACCGGTCATTGAGCATATGCATGCGGAGAAAAGCTCACCGAATTCTTTTCTTCTTCTTTTTATTTGGAGGCTGTTGGATCATGCGTAACATATACCAATTGATTATCATTAAAATTCGTCAGCTTTGTAAAACGGAAAATGTACTTCTTTGTATAATCTGTTAAGCTTATTGGGCATATTGCTTCCAAATTAATAATTGCGGGAAAGTGTTTTCTGTGGCTTAGTCTCTAGGCAACGAAAGCCTAACTGAAATCTTTGTGAACTTGAAGAACAGGAAAATGTTCGAAAACTAAATAATGTCTGCTTAAAACCTAAAAATAAAAACTGTAAATGCCGAAAATCCGAAAGTGCATGCGCAACAACGCGGTGCCTGAAATTCCATTCGAAGCTTTTGTTAACAGCAGGATAAAACAGTCAGTAGGATATCGAGGCTTCTTTCTTTCACGGACATGCACGTTTTCTAGCCGTTCGCGCTGATGTTTCCACACGTTGCCTTTGTGTGAAAGTGCCCTTCTACGGTGAGCCCCCCATGCCTTTCAGAGCTGCACACTGGCACCGTTGTTGCTCGTGACCTACGTATATGAGAAGTAGTGTTCTGTAAGGTAGCAAACAAGGCGAGTTGGTAAAAATCATACATATGAAAACCGCTCAAACGACGACGACGGAGTGAAGACAACAAACACGACAGGACGAGGCTGTTCGCGCAACTAAAGTTTTGCTACTGGAATTAACAGAAAGAAAACAGCGTAGCCGACACTGATTACATCAAGGAAGACCTACTTATTTATTAGGCACCACACAATATTTGGAGCATAAATTAACGGTTCACAAACCGCTATTCCTATTAGCTCGCAAAAAACAAACATCTTTATTTGACAGAGGTACCGACGTCGCACTGTCAGTTGTCAATAAATTGTTGTCTTTTTTACCGGTGCATGATGTTCTCACTTTATACTTGCGGCTTCATTAATATACAAAATGGGTGATTACAAATTTCTGAGGAATTAGTAAATATGCCCAATAAACTTCAAGAATATTACAAGAAGGAGGAAATATTTTAATGAAGTGACCAATACGAATTGAGTTAAATTGATGCACGTCAGAGAAATAGGCCGGTAGTTGCCTAGCGCAAGTCGGTCACCCTTTTTGAGCACAGGCACTACTCGCGCCATTAAATAATCATTTGGCAGAGTGCCCGAGGAAAAGAAAACGCGAAAGATGACTGTTAGAAAACGTTTCAGCATTTCAGCACACCGATGCAAAAACGCGTTGGGAATATTATCAGGACCACAAGTGGTTTTTGCTTTTAAATTTAACGACATCGAAAATACTCCCTCGTAAGATATAAAATCGGCGTGCATGAAGAATGGCGCACTTTTGGCCTGGTTGATCACCTCATGATTGGAATGAAAAAACGACTGAAAGTAGACGTTGAAGTGCTTCGCAATTTCACTCTGGTCAGTAACCAATGCGCCATTAACCTTGATTTGATCGATCAGCTTTTTCTTGCCACGGAGATAATTCCAATACTTCTGGGCATTGGTTATGAAGCTTGTTAGTGTATTGGAAAAGTGAAATTCCTTGGCGGTGTTGAACTTGGGTGGAAAGTTCGTCAATCAATTCTTGAATCCACCCTTGATTACTGTTTTTTTTTGTCGCTTAATTCTACGCTGAAGACGAATAACTCCCCGGTTAATCCAAGCATCTGTTTTACGAATGGGCTTGTGCTTGGTTGGAACAAAGTTATCCAGGCAATAAGTAGACATTGACTTAAAATTGTTCCAAAGGGCATTTACCTCAGAATTTTGAAATTCATCTAAACAGAGCTCTAAGTAATCTAGAACACTTTCATCATTAGCACACGAAAGTTTTTTAACAGTGATAAAAGTACATTTATATTTTTCTGACTGTTTGATTAGAGACCAACTAAAGGACACAAGTTTATGATCAGAGAGACCTTGTTCAACTGTTACCTCGTAGTCACTTATGCAACGACTAATAAATACAAGGTCTAAAATTGAGCTCCTAGAACCTTGCTCACGTGTCACATTATTCACACCTTAAAGTAAGTCATGGGAAAACATAATATCAAAAATAAGCTCAGCATTTTGGCAATGTTCAGAAGGTAAATGTGACCAGTCAATATTTAGGAGATTGAAATCACCAACCACGAGAAACCTAGAGTTGCGATGAGCAGACATGTGGTTCTATAGTTTACACAAAAAATCAAGGGGGGAATTCGGAGGCCTGTAGACAGCGTATAAAATAAGTGTTTCCCCAACAGTTCACTTTCAGACATAAACTCTCGTGATCGTCAATTTGGTTCAAAAGTACTGCACCAATGCCATTCTTAAGTATAACCACGTCACCACCCCCACGGGAAAGACGGTCTCTGCGAAACTGTTTGCAAAAATCGGATACGATGCTATAGTCGATAATGCTGTCCTGAAGCCAGGTTTCAGTAATAACTGCTATTTGGGGGTCGTGGGTGAGTAATAAAAATTCAAGCTGCTCCACTTTATTTACTATACTTTGGGCATTTAAATTCAGAAGCCGTAGTTGCTTTCATACTACACTGGCTTCTCGTCATTCAACGGGTTCAGGTTGTATAAAAGAAGGGAGTTTCACCCGCTCATTCGTCAATTCATCCCACACGTAGAATTTATTGTTTACCCTAAGTTCATCGTTCATGAGCGATACTCTTTTTCTTGCAGTCTTGTCAACTTTTGCAGTCTCCCACAATAGCCTACGATTTTATAACGTACAATGTGGGTAATCGTCCCTTATGTAGATTGTAGTACCTTTCAGTCTACTGACGTTTCGGAGCACGGCCTGTTTTTCGGTGTAATCTTAGAAAAACACGATAACAGGCCTTTTTCCACTAGTCCTGCCTAGTCTGTGTATTTTAGCGATTGATGAACACTGTACACCCAACTTGCTGACAAGGACATCAACTATGACCTTGCTTCTCAACTGTTCCTCAGTTTCATCGGGAGCCTCAGGGATGCCGTAAACTAAAAGATTGGAGCCCCGACTTCGGTCTTCCAAATCAGCAATCTTCTGGTTTTGTACGTTTATTGTTCTTTCAAGAGAAGTTATAGTGCATTCGAGAGCATCGATTTTATCAGCCTTAACCCTGAGCTCCCGCGGAAGCTTGTCCATGTCATTAAATTTTTGTCAAGATCACTGATCAGGCTATCAGTTTTTCCCTGTTGGGTTTTAATATCAGCAATTTTAGTGCGTATGGCATTTCGGTCGTCCAATATTAGGGCGAACATTTCCTTAGTTGCAGGACCAGGATCTCTTTCAACGTCCGCACAAACCGATAGTTTGCACACATTCACGCAATCATACGCAATACTAAGACAAGTCCGTGGGCACGGCACAATCAGACGGAACACATTCCTAGATATAAGGCAAGAGGTAATATGACTAACCTGTACAAAAAAAAGTGCGAAGATTTAGCAAACATGCTCCTGTTGGTCTCGCCGTGCCCAATGAACAGGAACTGGTGAAGCGGTGCCTTTATAGCCGTTGCGGAAGTTGAAGTCACGGAGCCGCTGAAGACAGGACGGTGCTGCTCCTCCACGGTGACGATTGGTAGTGCTTGGTCATCCTTGTCGATAAGCTGGAATGTGCCGATCTGCTTGATTGCCGTACACGTGCTGTACCAGACGGGCGATCCAAGAAAAGGAAACAGGAGGGCCTGCACGAAAAAGAGCGAAGACTTAACGAACATGCTCCTGTCGGTCTCGCCGAGTTTCAGTCGCTAGATAGCGCCAAACCAAACAGCATTGAAGGATGCATATGATCATCAACGCGTGTTGCATGTTAAAAGCTGACAAACGAGCAGAAAGTAGGAAGACCACCCTCGACGCGACATTATCATTTCCTTCTCCCCATTTCTCTCGCAACAGAAAAGAAGTAAAGTATTATAGAAGTGAAACGCATGAAGACAGGGACAGCAGAAAATAGATCTAACAGGACACGGCATACATCCAAGTTAATTTTTATATTGAAAACACAAGAGAAACAAGAAGAAACAAATGCACTCAACCTTAACCTCTTCTATACTCACAAAGCCTAGCAGTTCGACAACGGAACCATACAGTGCCCGGTTGTAGATTTGGAGCGCTATGATCTGGTAGCACAGAGCATCAAAGAGCCATTTCTCGGGGAAACTGGACGTCAGCGCAGAGCTTTTGCAGCGGCGAGGACCCGAAGCACACTTGTTCGCTCGGGAGAAGTGTGTTTCGGCGTCTCGACGCAGCGAGGCGCCAGTCACGTGGCTCTCCCCTCATCCGTTGTCTGCCGATCCACCTTTTCCATTTCGGCGGCCGCTTCTCGCGGCTATCTGCCAGGCTTCGTCAGTATATACGAGGCTATGGCTAAATAAACAGCAAAGATAAGAAGGCTACGTTCCCAAACGCATGACTTGATTATTTCTGAGACACGCGAACTCCTTATCAGACACCTCCAGCTAAGGAGCGCTGACACAGACATCGTTGCCATGCGATTTCACAAAGAAGGCTTGACAGGGAGTGTCCAGTAGCGGTGGAGTGCTCTCTTATTCTGCCATTGATGCACCTTCCCGGCTGGCCTACTTATATCCTCCAAGGTATGTATCCTCTCACAAGGCAGGGGAATTTCATTCATCACACCAGTGGCACATTCGGGAAACTGAGTTGCGTGGCGCTTTCTGGATATTTCTTCTGGCGCTATCGTCTCATTCGAGCTTCCTTTTATACAGGTTGACTATACCCGTTTTCACTTCAAGAACCATATCAAAAAAAGAAAAAAAAACGGTTCCCCGCGGAGCGTTACTAATTTCCTCCTTTATGTGCAGAATTAAGAGATATGTACGTGAATTTTAGATCATATTTATGTTATCTTATCAAGACGTACGCGCTCCAAACGCCAAAAACATTGTGACTTCCTCCGACAACCAAATATCGTAATAACATCGTCGCGCGGCGTATAAACAACGCGCCGAACTTGCTTTTTCTTGGGGTGAAAAAGTGTATAGTTTATTCGGTGCAGTAAAGACAACCGCGGTATACGGAACATATTAGCCACTTTCTTCACGTTGTGTGACAATTTATGTTTGTGGGGTAGGGTCACATGTATGCCCCTCCTCCTGAGTGCACTTTTTGGCTGCTCATCACGGATTTCCTTATTTTTTTATATTTTTTTGCGATGATTTCTGACACGTCACATAGATCTTGGGGAAAAAAACGCAACGTCCAGTCTGTTCACCTGAGTTGAGCACTTCACCAGCTTGGAGTGAGTGGAGCCAAAGGGTAGGGTCTCTTTCTTGGACCATGGCTCGTACGCCCCGCAGAGATGTTCGTTTCCAAAATAAAGCCCCATATCCAGAAACTGCAAAGCTTGCCGTTTTATGAGTAAAGCTCAACTCAAACGCACAGCTCGTGAAAAGCTTCATCAGCCCGGAAATCACTTCGTTAATCAACTCTACATAATTAGACACCAACACTAAAAAATCGTCAACGTATCTAAATAATTTTAGGTTGTCTGTTTCCTCCATTTTTCTCTTCTTCTGAAATTGCCTTGTTAGAGAGAAGCCGAGAAAAATGTCGCATAGGACTAGTGCAGGATGCCCTCGATCCAGGTGCCACGCTTTTGCCAATGCAGTTCTCCCTCGAATGAAACCACGGTAGAGCCGATGTAATGAGGTAACAGCTGCAAAACACCTTCTACCGTGAGGCTGAAAAGGAATTTCCCCACTTTCTTTAATGCGAAGTTCAACAACGCCAGCAGTTGTTTGTGCGCAATTGAGTAGAATAAATCCTCTACAATAGAAAACCGACTTGCTCCTTTCATGACTCCTCCCTATAGAAAATTTATAATTTCCTCAGAATTTATCACTAGAAGAAGGTCAGGCTTTATTATTGACGTTTCGAGCAGAGATTTATCTTCCTTCAAGTTTGGAGGTTTGGAATTTGCCAATTCAATAGTTGTGTGCCATAGTTTGTCATGGTTCTAGCTTTTACAAAACGTCTGTGTCTAAAATTGTAGTGTTTATCAGTATAAAAGAAAAATTCCCGGCCGCCATTTAGTTCCCAAAAAATTAATTCACACAATCGCTGCTCACATAGGGCGTTTAAAATCCGTATACAATTTAATTTAAAGTAGGAAGGAACATGATCAAAGCTCGATAAGTATTGAAGAAACCGCACGGCTTTTTTCTGCACTAGGTACAGACTTTATATATTAGATTCAGATGTAAACCCCCCCCCCCCCCCCCCCACAAGTAAACAATAACGCAGTCGCGAATGAACAGTAGCGAAATAAAGCTCGAAAATCTTTAACAGACATGCCGCGTTGAGCGGCATGGAGACAAATGGCGCCCTGGTGAAAGCGTTATTTATTTATTTATTTAAGTACCCTCAAGGCCCTGGGGCATTACAGAGGGGAGTGGTACAAGACAAATTTGGAACACAAACAATATACAAACACTAAAAGCCAAGCACGAAAAATGTTAAAAAAAATGTAAACAAATTAAGAAATGTATAAAACAAGGCAAACAAACAAAGAGAGATATTAACATAGGTAAGTAGTCAACGCACTTTTAAACAAGTCAAAGGATGGTATGTTTACTAATTGCGCGGGAAGGCGATTCCACTCTGAAGATGTCCTTGGAATAAAAGAGTTATAATAGGCTGAGGTAATGCAATGAGGAATTCCGACTTTAAATTGATGATCTACGCGCGGCGAGATGAAAACAGGATTTAACATTAGTTTGTTTTTTAGCGGAGTATTGGAATGATAAATTTTATAAAAAAGACACAAACGAGATATTTTTCGGCGTAATGAAAGAGCAGGAAGTGATAAATTAGTTTTCATAGTTGAGACACTAGATGTGCGATGATAGTTAGTAAATATAAAACGGGCACCGCGATTCTGTAGGGCTTCAAGATCAGTCACGAGAGTTGAGAGACCAGGATCCCAAATTGCTGCTGCATAGTCTAGTTTGGAACGGACAAGGGTTTTATACATTAGTAGTTTTAGTGACACTGGGGCTAACCTAAAGTTTCTCTTCAGGTAACCAAGCATGGAGTTAGCGTTGGCGATAATGTGGTCAGTATGAGTTTTCCATGACATGTTAGAAGTGATGTGCACCCCAAGGTACTTATAGCATGGTACAGTTTCAAGAGGAATTTCAACGATTGAGTAAGTAGGAGATATAGTAATTCGACGGGAGATAGTCATCGCTTTACATTTGTTAGTATTGAGGGACATTTGCCACATATCACACCAATCAGCCACAGCTTGTAAGTCATTTTGAAGAAGTTCGATGTCAGTAGTATTAGTGACTTCTCGATAAATTACACAATCATCAGCAAAGAGGCTAATCGATGATGATACACAGAGTGGTAAGTCATTTACGTAAATTAAAAACAACAGGGGCCCCAAAACAGACCCTTGCGGTACACCAGAAGTAACAGGTTTGATAGAAGAATTTACATTGTTAGCATGAACGAACTGAGAACGATTAGCTAAAAAAACATGTAATCCAAGACAGCACGTTAGGATCGAGATTGAGTTGACTGAGTTTAAAGAGTAAACGTTTATGAGGAACTTTGTCGAAAGCTTTGCAGAAATCTAAAAAAACACAGTCAATCTGGGATCCACGGTCAAGTATGGAAAGTACATCATTAGTGAAGGTCAGTAGTTGGGTCTCACATGAAAGGGATTTACGAAAACCATGTTGGAATGGAGAAAAGAAGGAATTAGAGTCCCAGTAGTTAACGAAATGAGTGAAAATTATGTGCTCTAAAATTTTACAAGGTGTGCTGATTAAGGAAATGGGGCGATAGTTAAGAGGACTCTGTTTATCGCCCTGTTTATGGAGTGGAATCACCTTCCCTATTTTCCACTCTTCAGGCAATACACCAGATGCAAGAGATTGCTCAAAAATCTTAAAAAGGTAAATTGCGATATAATTTTTAGTATTCTTAAGGAGTGTGGAGGTGACATTGTCTACTCCAAAAGACGAAGATGTTTTTAAGTTATCAATCAAATTTAAAATTCCGTCATAGTCAATCACAACAGGATCCATGGGCAAAAAGTTATAATTAGGGTACACAGGGTGGGAGCAATCATCATCTACACAAAACGCTTTTACAAAAATGTCATTTAAGATGGAGGCACACTGGTCATTTGGAATAACAACACCATTATTAGTGAGCGATATATCGTTCGTTTTGTTTCTATTCATAATACGCCAGAACTGTTTAGGACTGGTCAGTAACATGGAGGGTAAGGTCACATTAAAAAATGTTAGTTTAGCGTCCTTGATAGCTAGTTTATACGCATCCTCAGCTGCATGATAGATTTTCCAACGTGCGTCACTACAAGAAAGCTTTGCAGAACGAAACAAACGTTTCTTTTTGTTGTTAAGGCGCTTAAGTGTTACATTAAACCATGGAGACAAAGAATTTGTTTTAATGGACCTATATGGAATGAATAAGTTAATTAGAGATACTAATTTATTTTTAAATATCGACCAATTGCTTTCAACTGAGCGTTCAGAAAAATTAGGAAGGAATTCGTCAAGAAAGCCAGCTAATTCGTTATTTATAGCCGCAAAATTCGCTTTACTATAGTCAAAGAAATGTTTTGTTGACTTACTAGCATCAGACACCGGTGTAAGTAACGAGAAATGTAAAATGGAGTGATCGCTGATACCCGGTAAGTAGGATATCGAAGAGGCAAGGTTAGGGTCAGAAGATAAAATGAGATCTAGTACAGTGGCCGAAGACACAGTGACTCGAGTAGGTTCAGCAACAAGTTGTGTTAACGAAAAATCCAAGCAAAGATTGAGGAATTCAGAGTAAATTGCAGAATTACAAGTGGTAGTTGGGAATGCTCCTGACCAGTCGATTAGGGGCAAATTGAAATCGCCAAGTAAAAATAAAGGTGCAAAAGGAAACCTAGATGTAATTGTGCATAACGCATCATGCAAGGCAGAACAAAAATTTGTGGACGCATTAGGCGGACGATAACAGGCACACAAAATAACATTTCTATGGGCAGAGATTAAACGCACGCACACCAGTTCAAGCTGGGTGTTAACGCTTACTTGGTAACATTCAAGATTTATATTCACTGCGATTAGGACCCCACCCCCCCCGCCTATCAGTTCGGTCACAACGATAAAACCTATAACTCTAAACACAATCAAAAATTTCGTTATCGCGAATAACACTCGAAAGCCACGTTTCTGTAAGAATAACAACGTCACCCGACGCCGCGTCAATGACGGAGGACAAGTCATCGCGGTTGCGGACAATACTTCTTATGTTTGTAAACAAAACTGAAATATTTTTTAAAAAAGATTGGGAACGAAATGGTTTCTTTATCGCGACATTTTTTAACTTCAAAGTGGCAGAATTGTTGACGCAGAGTTCTATTCGTTTGGGCTGCCCTCACAGATTTGGTTAGTGTCGTAATTGAAAATAAATAGTTTATTCCCCAAATGTAATCTGTCAACGCGAAGTTTGTAGAGGCCTCCCTGGGCTCGGGCGAACTGTAGAAGCATTTTCCTGGCGAATTGAACATTCTTTGGGTAATCTTCGCTAACCGACACGTTGGTGTCTTTTAGCTTGGAGCATGATCTCAGCACAGTTTCTGTGTTTAAAAAAAGAAAATTTTACGATAATAGGTCGGTTTTTATTGGGATGAAACCTGCCGATTCGATGGGCCCTTTCAATCGTATCAGGGGTAATCTGTATGATTAGTTTTTCACTGCATACGTCGAGAACTAGTTTTTCAGATTCCGCCCACGATTCCCTAGCAGTGTCTTGAAGCCCCAAAAAAAGTAAGTTTGATCGTCGGGAACGACTCTCGGCATCATCGGAGCGCCGTTTCAAAAGCGCTATCTCGGAAAGAAGGCATTCAACCTTCGTTTCGATTTCAGTCGCCGCGTTTGCTTTTGATTTGCAGATTGCAAGATCAGTTTCGATAGTCGTCACACGCGTTGTTAAAGCAGATAATGAGTCACTTGTGCGTTTTTGCTCGTCAGTAATTTCTTTTAGTTGTACCACGACACCTGCCTGACCTTCATGTAATTTAGTAACAAAAGTTTCAATCCTAGCTAGAGTCTCAGCCTGTGCTACGGTCATGGGACCAGGGTTACGTTCAACCTCGCCAATTAGGAGCAATATCAGGTCTAAAAAACGCTTTAGGCACATCCGTGGGCACGGCAGGACAATAAGACAGGGATTGTTACACCTAATTGAACAGGGTAGATCAATTCTACTCACCTGCACAATGAACAGAAGTGGGATGTTAGGCGTCATGTTGGTAGCTTGGATGCCGTGCCCACTGATTGACGACAGGCGCTCCGCTGCCTTTGTAGAAATCGCGATTGATGTCGATGCTGCCGAAGCTGCCGTCCGTGGCCTTATCAGCAGGGGTGGGATTCGGAAAGTTCCACCGTCACAATTGTTTTCACAAAACGTGATGCCGGAGAAGATCAGCGGGGTTATTTGCATCGCCTCGACTGGTGCGCTGGTAGTTTCCGTGGGGGTAGAAGTGATGCCACCGTCGTACGTCAGGAGCAGGAGCTGCACAATGAACAGAAGTGGGATGTTAGGCGTCATGTTGGTAGCTTGGATGCCGTGCCCACTGATTGACGACATGTATTATGTTCTAATAAATTCGATAACTGTAACGCCGTTAAAGTTAGCTTTTAGATTTAAGTGCAAAAATATTGCAAACAAGACCACCAAGTTGTTTCGCAACTCGTGAGAGCCCCAAGTCCTGGTACCGGAGGGGCACACCAAGAACTGCTGCAGAAAACGTCTGGGGCAGGAGGGGAAAAAAATAAAAAATATAAAGAAACTAAATTTTGGGTAACCCTGCTTGGCCAAGCTGGTACCGCCAACTGGAAGGATGGGGACGTTTGTGTCCGTACAAGTCGTGTATGATAGATCGCCCACAGCACACGCAGATGTAACAAAGCGCGGCATCTATAAAGCGTTTTGCTTTTCTTCGTCTGGCGAAGGGAGCGAGTGTTTTTTGCAGAGGACAGTTTCTGGCGATTGTCGCCCCAAACGCCCGCAGGCTTACGATACAACTGATTTTTCAAACCTATAGTCTTCTTGCCGCCAAGCATAGTTTCCTTCCCCTCTCATTTGAATCCCCCAACTCCCAGATGCACTCTTGCGGGGTGTCGACTCCAGGCCCACTTTCTCTCCCTTCCTTTTTTTTTTTTCAATCCAATATTCGGCCTCATTTCCCGTCTCACCCAGTTCTTGTCCCTCAATCAAGCCGACCCGTCACTTGAGAGAGAATATTCGCTCGAAAAGCCTGTGTCGCTCTGTTTGTTTGTTTTCTTGAAATTGAAGGACCGCCCTTAGCCGGTTCAAGGGGCACTTGCCATCAGTTGATTAATAGATATTCACGTCGTGGGTTTTCCGGGTGGTTTCTTCTATTTCGGGTGGTGAAATGGAGGAGCACAAGCGTGTTCGATCTGGTTAGGAAGTGTCGCAGAAAAGATCGCTAGCCGTTTGGAACCCTACACGCAGTGGTCATTTGTACCTTGATCAGTGCTTATTCTGTCGGAGGAATGTAACCGCAACATTGCTCTCCAAGTGTTTCATGAAAGATTCTGCGCGCGCAGTAAAAACCGATTCGACCGACGAGTGGATTGGATGGCATTAGAAAACATCTAGAAGCTGATTGCAAGGTACGACATATTATTATTGACTTCATATTTGCACGATTTTTATTGCTTCTATCCGATTTCGTGTCATCAAAGAAACTCGAACTTAGGATTGGCTGATTGTGAACTGGCACCATGATTGGATATATACGAGATCTGGACGCCTGCTGTTGTGTTCGCGTATGCCTTATGGTGGTCGAAGTTTCTTGAAATTCTTCATGGACCAGGTATGTGCTATGTTAAAAATTTGAAAAAGCTTAAGTCGCCCGTAACGTTCCAAAGAAGAGACTCTAAATTTGTTTATCATTTAGTGGATTTACTCGGATACCGCTTCAAATTATTATCTTGTTCAAAGAGCTATTCATGGTAAAAATCGAAATAGGAAGAACCAAACATGTTGATTTTGATTATTAAGAAAGTCTTAGTTTCTCAAAATAATCACTCACTACCGTGAACAACACAATGTCTTATAAGAAATCTACGTCAATTTAAAGGCATACAAAGGAACGTTACTTTTGAATGTTTCCTCGTGTTTCTTTGTGAAGTAACGACGAAGTAACTCCGTTACTTTAGCGATCCAACTGCAACTGTAACGGGTTACTCTTTCAATTCTAGTAACTGTAACTGTAACAGGGTTACTTTTTTGTCTGAGTAACTAACACTGTTACATTTGAGCAGTAACGTGCCCATGACTGCAACTGGGCCAGTTCTTCGGATACCACGATGCGGGCGAGTGCGCACCGAGTTGCTCGCTAAAACGAGCCTTGGAGTCCTCACAAGCAAAGAAACAAAAGGCTATACCGATGCTACACCGGCTACAGATAAAAGCAACGACTAAACACGCCAATCACCAGCCGAAGTAGCGGCGGTAGCGGCTCAAATAAACGCACTTTACACTGCTCGACCGCGCAACGGGTGCGCCCGTCCGGACCAAAGGACAAAAAAAGAACAAAGAGAACAACCATGACGTCACGGCCCAACGTTGCTTTAGCAATCGGTAACCCGCTGACGACCCGCTAAGGAGCAGCGGGTCGCATTTTTATTATCGGCATTAGTTGAGAATGCGGTGTCCCCTTGACGTAATATGTTGGCTGGGGTCGCCTTTTTTGTCACTTAAGCGATACCAATCATGTATTTCGTTTTGAGTTTTGGCCGGAATTTCTTTTTTAGCAGTTTCCCGTTCCCTCTGATTTTCTGAGTAGTGAAGGTCGGGTCTGGTGTTGTGTCTTCATGTTTCGTATTGGTGGCGTATCTTGTGTTGACCGATTAGTCGTTAATTAAAATTATGTTTGCTCTTTCGTATGTTTCCACTAATTTCTGTCCTCTTATAGAGGTTGTTATCTAGTTCCATATCCGTGTTTGGGGCGTTGAAATTGCCTTATTTAGCGTATGCATGAATAGTCGTCTTCGTCGTTTTTATGGGTTCGTGGTCTGGTATACGTGTTCACTAGTATGATTCTTTTGAAGTCTACCTCCGCTCGAACTGGTACGAATTCTTGGGAGCTATTGAACCACTTACTGGTGTCTATCTGTGTGACGGCCAACTCCTCGACAGGGTATACACCGGGCATACGCTTTTAGCACTACCTTGCGCCTCTGTTTGTATTGGATAGGCGGTGCGAAAAATTTCTTGTATCCACTTAATGTGTCTGTGTCACTCTTCGTTTCTTGTATTACTATGATATCGTTTGGGTTTTGTGCTTTTGTTTTCAGCCCCCTACAATTCCATTGTAGGATTGTTAAGAACCGCTCTTCTTTGACTTTTTCCAGTGAAATGCAGCTCCAGATCACCTCATTGATGGCGCCAGTGTGCCACTGGTGTTCTCTCGCCGTAAGACTCCACAAGAGCTCGACTCTAAGCAAACGCAGGTATGTCAACGGGCCATTAGGTGTCCATCGACGGTGAAGGGTGCATTCTAAGGTAGTCACTCCTGTGGTGCTACAGGACGGTCATGCAGTTGTGGCAGTATAACAGTGTATTATTACGTTACAAAGATAATTGCACCTGGTAGGTTTAGTGACCTGTAATTTGTGACTGTGGTATCCAATCAAGGTTTTGATCGAAGCATTGAACAATAGAGACAATTCAACACCTGTGGGTCACTGAGCTCCTCAGATTCATTCCATAAAATGCAGGGGAAGGAGGAGCGGAATATTTGGCTGAGGAACGCTCTTTAGCAACCATTCAACGTTTCGGCCGGGAGTGAGGGTAGGTAAATAGGACAGGTTTGTTTTCATTTAAAGGTCTAACATGTTTCGTGTGAACCGAAGGCAGAAAGAGATTTCCCGTTGTCGCTTCGAACCGATGTCAGAAGTTAAACAAATTTAAACGATATTATGTACTATTACCAGTGTTGCTCGTGATTTTATTGTTTCCTTTTCACGGAGATTGCTCGCAACGCACCTTTGAAGCTATTATTCAGGAACGTCACAGTCGGCACTGCTAAAGATGTCTTTAGTTCGTCTGTTAGAACGAATACAGCAAAAAAAAAAGGACGTACAATAACTTGTATACAGGTGTTAAAAACGAAATAGGAAATAAATAAAAGTGTAACTAATATTTATTTTTTTAAGAAATACGCTACTTTAAAAGACATTTTAAAGCAATCTTCGGAACTTTGAGGCAATATATAATTTATTTGAACTTTGTTCGCCTACACGAAAGAAACTACTACAAGACAGCGTTCGTTTATAGTTACGCACCAATATATGTTTAATGGGCTAGCGTTTAGCCGGTGTAGTTTCATCTCGCCATTCAAACTTAATGCAAACATGGGATGCAAGCAATTTCGACGGTGCATCTAACAATGAACCTATCTTTTTCTTTAGAACGGCTCATTTAATACTATTTAGATGTGATATCATTCCTCTCAGAAACTCAGTTCGCATTATCACTCGGTTTCGGTTGTCTGCAGCGCAGCACGAAAAACATACTAAAGAATACGTCATGGTGAAGTACTCTATTGCAACATTTGTTAATATTGAGCCGACTAGCAGCGTTGCGGTGAAGCTAGCATACCGGTCCCGAAGACAAAGAGTCAAGCCAAAATGCTACTAATTTATCCAGTTGCCCGAAAATCCAACGAAAAATTAATTAATATTTATGTTTTTAGATTCTGCATCTTAATGTAAATCACCACAAAAATAAGAATTGAAAGAAAAATGAATGTTTAGAAGAAATCTACATCAAATATATCTAAAAATGTTAGGCTTTCTAAACTTTGACGCAAAAAAAAGGCTTTCTTAGCTTAGGGATTTCCCACAACCTAAAGGCTCTCGCAAAAAAGTTCGGCGTGGACGTAGTTTTCTCTTCAGATTTCAAAATAAGCAGGTTGACGCCCTTTCTATCAGACCACAAGGGCTGTCAGAAGGCCCCACCGGGAACCTTCAGTTACTTGCAAAGAGAGTGTAGTATATGAGATTCCGTTGTCATGTGGATTTAGGTACGTGGGACAAACTTCAAGATGCGTCAATGACAGGTTACTAGAACACAAGAGAAATGTACGCACGCATGCGCCGAACTCTGATATAGCAAAGCACATAGAGGAATGCAATAATTGTAATGCGCATTGGTCAGAGACAGAAGTTCTGCATAAAGAGCGAAATGACATTAAGAGGGTCGTTAAAGAAACAATAAGAATAAGTTCTATTGGAAACTGCATAAGCCAAGCATCACTGCAACTTGGACGCAACTCCAGAAAGTTCCTCAGACTTTGAACGAACGCATTCGGTTCACGAGGGAAGGGGGGAGAGACAATGTATATGTGTATACACATCTATAATTTTTTTTTTATGTGCTTGTAATCGCGGTTTTGAGATCACTTGGGTCTGTTTTCCAAGAAAAAGGTGTTCTCTTTGAGGTCTCTTTATGTCTGGGTGCGTCGGCACGGTTTAGAGGCCACCTGTGTGTGTGTTTTTTTTTTGTGTTTTTTTTTTTTGTGTGCGCTTTGACGCGACTGTTAGGATAATTCGGGACATATCTCTCTCAAGGTCACTGCGATGTTCCGCAGTGTCCCATTCTTAAGTCCTGGTCTCATGTGTGGGTTGTTTTGTAATTTTTGCGCGTGTTCCATCCGGTTCGAAATGTCTGCAACAAAGGAGTTTATCTGTAGAGGTGGTTGGAAAAACGTTCTGTGGGTACTTAAAGGCTGTTTGAGAAATAAACCAGTTAGCTGAGTTTGAGACGTTCTCTGTGTCTGTTCCTTCTACTGAAAGTTCTTCCGATTTCTTTCACTGCAGTCTCAGGTGGAATACGACATGATTTCTTAGCTAGTTGTGGCATGCAAAAAGCAAACAAAAAATTTCCTAATATTTATGTCCGGTGTTTGTCATTATTATGAGGAACGAACACAAGTTACACGGAAATAAAAAAATAGCTTTCAGAAAAGATATTTTAAAAATATAAAAAAGATTAGGTTTTTAACAAATTTGGAGCAGAATAGAATTACTTTCAAAGAAGTTCCCTACACGAGCAATATATCATCAAATAGTTCCTGCATAAAGAGCTGATTTAATCGGGTCGCACGTTTGCGATTATGTAAACAAAAACCCATAAAAGATCGAAACTAGGCAGTACATTTGTATAAAATACTTCGTAAAGTTCTATATATGAAAAATATTAGCAGCCCAACTATGTTGAAAGTTTTTAAAAAAGCTGCCAGAGAAAGAAAAGCATCGACCACCCATTCTTCTATTCAAAAGGGCGAAATTTGAAACTCTCCAAATATGACAATATTTGCTTTCATCACGGGAGGCGACAGACTCTGGAGATCCAAAACCTAAATACAAACCAGAACGAACGAGGCTGTCACTTGGATTAAATATTCGCCTGACGTTTTCGCTCTGCTTTGCAGTTACGTTCTCGGCTAACAAACACGCGTTTTGAAAATGCTTGCATCTCTCGTCACAGTCCTGGTCGTTTTTCCTATGCCAGTTGCACCGGTGGGCTCCACAAGAAACAGTGTTCATCTTCTGCTTTCGAATGACATAGACGTCGACATTCTCTGCGCAAGTGGGGACATGGACAGCTTTTTCTTTCTGCGGAGAATCGGAACCATTTTCACAGCGAGCTACTGGTGCGGCTCTTGGTCAGTTTACCTGAAGCACCTCCGTGACAGCATTGGATATAGCAGAAAGGCGGTAGTTGTCATTCCAGAGCCCTTATGGGACGGCAGTCTTTCACGGTTACTCTCATCCCACGACTTTTCCAGTAGGCTTTTTCTGTCCAAGACAAAATGTTTGTCGTGCGTTCGGGCTCGTGGACACCCAAGCCAATATTTTTACAATCAACCCACGAATGTAGAAAGCCACGGCATCTTACAGAGCTCAGCGTGGAACTGCACCACCAGCAGCTACATTAACTTGAATAACACTTCAGCCATGCAGGAGCAAAGCTTCTCTGCTGCCCAAACCTGGCATTTGCTCAAAAATCAAAGTTTCATACTTGGTTGCTTGAAGCCTCTGTGTGCCGACAGGCACGTAAACATCATATTAGACATTTTGGAGTGGCTTGGTGTCGATTGCAGAACAGTGATGGTGAACAGCGAGAACTGGACTTCAGAAGTCAGAGAGCGAAGGATAGACATTATGGTCGACCGTATTGCCTGCACCGTAGACCGCTGGCGACTGGTCCACTTTCCCGACATCTTCTATTACGGAAGAATCGTCTTCTACACGGTCCGTAAGCCTTCACGCCTGGCAGATGAGTTCCTGAGAGAAGCACCGACAACCATCTTCGCCCTTTTGTTCCTCTCGATGGTGGCCTGCGCATTCATCTTCTGTCTCATCAACTACCGCTCGGGAAGGAAGCTAATCAATAGCATCCAAGACGTGGCGTTGGTTTTTGTCGCAACGGTAATGCTCTTCTCGTATCCCGTACCGCGACGGTTTGAACACGTTCTGGCTGGACGCATCGTGCTCTTCTGCTGGATGGTCGGCGGATTCTCACTCGCCGTTTACTTCCAGAGCGTGCTGACGTCCAGCTTGAAATCCAGATACGGCTGGGACGCCGACGACACTATAGACAAGCTCTACCCCAAGCTCTTATCTGGGAAAGTGCTACCCTGCGTGAAAAGGGGTAGCTTGTCCGAACATCTTCTGCTGCGATCAGATGACAAGCAGGGCATCATCAATGCCATGGCGGCCGCTCGGCAACGATCGCCCGACAAGAACTCTACCCAAAGCGACACCGACGAGGGCTGCACAGATAAGGTTGGCAGAGGGAGTCACGGGCTCGTCTCGTTTGACTGGAGCGGATGCCACCGATCAATGTTTGGCAACGATGTGATTCCTAGTAAGGACACGATCTACACGGAGTACGGGAGCGCCCCAGTGCGAAAAGACTTCCCGCTGAGAGACAGTTATGGTCAACTGGTGGCGAGAATATTCGAGACTGGTATCAAGGACCGCTTGGACAAATTATTCATCAGTTGGGAATGTTCCCGCTTGGGGGATATAGAGGTCTCCCCGGCACGCTACGACGCCACACAATTCCTCCGGGTTTATTGCATATGTTGCGGAGCTGCTGTAGCTGTATTGGCGGTAGAGGTGCTGATTTTTCGCATATTTCGAAGGACATAAACGTTGTCTTTTGTAGACAGCTCAATTCGGTGCCGAGCCATGAGGGCAGCGCCAAAAGGAGTGCATTTTGGGATAGCAGTGATTGGTTACTTGGCAATCAAAAACAGTTTATGGACTTGAATTGCTTTTCTTTGGAGGTAAAGTCCTAAATAATTTAGCAATATATTTTGTGCCCGGTTTTAATGAATCGATTTTTTTATAAAACGAGTTTTAGTATTGCGTATAAAAGCAAGGGTTGTGCGTTGGCGTTCGCGTTAAGTGTTCCGCACCGTGCGTGCGCGGAGCCCAAACTGAGTGAGGAACACGCAACGCAAACGCGAACGCAGAGTGTCTGGCGTTTGCTCGTATGCGCAATACTAAGACTCACTAATAACGTCTTGTCGCCGATCTGATCGCAAACTTTCCTACAAGAAAAGCACCAGCAACCCGTTTGCTTCTGCCATGCCGTTACCTTTGATCGCCACAGCAAATTAAGTGTTGTACAGCCGCGATGCCCCAAGACAGCTTCACACGCACTCGGCGGCAGCAGCGGTAGCGAGGGGTCTGCACGCAGCTAAATCTCTGCTGCTTTACGTCCTTGAGGTTGGTGGAACTATTTTTTTTTTTCGTACACTTTTTGCACGTTTTCTATCGCTGCTGCCAGTGCTTGCACTGCTGCTACTGTTTCCGAACTTTTAATATCTTCGCTCGTGCAAAAGAGGGGTTGATCAAACGGCAAACGATATCGGATGAGGATGATGTGTGCTTGCCTTGTAAAGAGTCCTTATCGGGTAAAACGTGAATGATTTGCTCAGGATGCCGCTTCGGTTATCACCTGGTGAAACACTCAGGATATGCATAACTGCACTGAAACATATTACTGAAGGAACGAGAGAAACTTGGCAGTGTCCAACGTGTCAAACTGCAAAAAACAAAAACCACAGCCTAGTTCAGAAAAAGCCTGACGAAGCGGAAAAGTCCGAGACACAAATGACACAGATGATAATAAAACTGGACACCCTTCTGGCTATGAAGGCAAGCGTAGACAGGATCGAGCAGTCCGTGCACCACACGTCTGACAAGTACGATAAAGTGCTTGCAGAAATGAAAAGAACAAAATCAAGATATCAGAGAGCTGAACGAACGCGTGGAAAAGATCAAAAACAGTGGGACACAAATGGAAGTGGAAGAACTGAGGCAGCGAGTAAACGAGCTACAGTAGTACACTCGGAGGCAGAACCTCGAAGTGCATGGTATCCCACGCCTATCAAATGAAAACCTGCTGGACAGGTTAAAAGAGGTAGAAAAGCTGCTAGACTTTGCTGAGCTCACAGAGGGAGACATTGAGGCCATCCATAGACTCCCCAGGAAATTAGATAAGGTTTCCCCAGTTCTCATATGTTTCGCATCCAGAATGACTTGAGACCGCTGGTTCGAAAATGGGACGTTACTCAAGCGGAACAAATCTGATGTTTGGTTGGTAGCAAATCTGACTGCTCAAACCATAACACTGCCCTGACTTACAAAAACCAAGGCCACCGAAATGCATCATCAGTTTACATGGCAAAAGGGTGGTAAGATTTTTGTTAGGAAACAGTCAGGTGACCGACCTATCAGCATCAAAAATGAAAGCGATCTCACCAAAATCTATTTAAGGTGCTATGCTCGCCTAAAGTGTTTGGAATATAGAATTAGCCATGGCGCTTCAGGGCATGAAGGATGTTTACTATGACGTGACGTCTTTCCGAAGCTGCATAAATAAGAACTTCCCAAATTAAGACATGTTTAAACTGTTTCGCCTAAATACACGTAGTCTGCGTAATAAATCTCATGATGTCTGTCCTATATCTGGAAACGCTGTTGTACTTTTGATGTCCTAGCGTTCTCTAAAGTATGGTATTCTGGCGAAAAAGATATTGTTCAATTTGATGCTTAGAAACGTGCAGTGATTTGCCGCGATTGCGTCGCGGGGGTGGTGATTCGTTGTGTTTCCGGAGTAAAATGACGTACCGCGTACTTTCTGAATTTACTTGTGTAACCGTTGATTTCGTTACGAGGTGTGGAAGTGTCTTAATTGCTGTGATGTATGGACCGCCATCTTGTGTGTTCGTTTTTTTCCAATTTTTTGTTTTATTCAATAGAATATGTAACCTCAACAAATATATGCAATAGGTGACCGAAATGTTGATCTGCTAAAGAATGAATAAAAAAATAGTGATTTCTTTTAAAAATCGTTCAATTAAATAGATGCGAGAATATTATCAAAGTCCCAACTCGTGCAACCAAATGTACCGAAACCTTGATCGATATCTGCATCACAAACTGCCAAAGCTCGCATGTTTTCGCTGGAGTCCTAAATGTAGATCTGAGTGACCATTTGCCCTTTTGTTTTCTTCCTAAAAACAATACACCACACAATTGCTCCACCAACAATAATAGAATATTTTGTAGGAATATAAATCAAAATAACTTAGAATGCTTGTACAACCTCGATCGTCTCCTTAGAAACATGAAATGACACATTAAATCACCCAAATCCAGGAAAGCCTACGATTCTTTCATAACAAATTACAGGAGTATTACGATAAAGCCTTTCCATTACTTGAAGTAAGAAATTACAAAGTCAAGAAAACCTTGGGTTACACGTTAGATCTACAAATAAATAGTAGCGCGTGATAAAATGTTTTCCAAGTTTATCAAAACCAAGAATAATAATTTACTAAGTGACTCTACAAATATAGGAACAAACTTGCACTGGATATTAAAAAAGCAACGTTTTACCCAAATTTTCAAAAATAAAAAGAGTGATTAAAAAAACCACACACGACAATCGTCAATTTAACCCATTAATTCACCTTCGGCATTTGCTCTCTTTTAGCATATTTAGAAGCTTAAAATTCAAAACCAGTGCATATATCTCTAACAAAATGTATTCTGGCTAAAAGAAGGGTGAGAAGAGAACGCGACGTAGAAAAAAAAAATATTAAAATGTTCTTTTTTTATATACACGCAGTGCTGAAATATAACAAAAAGTGAAAACCTTCTCTGTTTCGTTAATTATTTCTCAGTACTCGTACATGATAAAGACACAATATTCGCTCAGTTTGGAAGGCAATAAAAGGTTTTACATGTGCTATTATTTTAAAAACGATAATAAACATAGTCGATTCAAAAAACAAAATCCGCAGTTTAAGTCACAGCTCTTCGCGGAGGCATGTTTGGGGATTTTTACAACAATTAGAGCTGCGAATAATACATAGTAGTTATTGTGTCGTTTTACCTACTTGCATATATATCACAATAAAAAATATAGATGCTCTCTTTTGAATAATTTTAGACTGGGAGTGATTCAGAAACGCCACAAGACAATCGTCAAAGCCTCGTCGTTCTTTCCCGCTTCTTTGATATTTTTTTTTCCTCAGAAACTAAACATGTCAGGACATTAAAATATAAAGGAGTGTTCTTCTTGGAACATTCGCTACGTAATATAAAAATTTAAAGGAAAATAAAAAATTACGACTTTACCTCGTGGCCCAAATCCAAATGAAACCGCCCATATATATATATATATATATATATATATATATATATATATATATATATATATATATTACAAGAAGAGGAATTTTGTGTGTATAAATGAGATAAGGAAGGTTGCTGGAAGGACGACTGCAGATAGCGCAGATTTTTTGGTTATACCAGAGATGCTGTTGTAGACTTCAATTGGGGGGGGGGGGGGGGTGGTGTCAGTAACTAAGGTGGTGTAGTCACTTAAGTAACATGGGATATTGAAATGTCGCTGGAAGGACCTCTTTATGATCAATAATAACCTGAGAGATGTGACTATAGAAGCGTGTCTCCGGAATGTTGGCTAAATGATGAAAGTGATGTCGTGTTAGATGTCGTATATGTATCCGTAGAGATACCCGGGATGGTGTCGAAGACTTCAAGGAGGGGGGGGGGGGGCAGTAACCAAGGTGGCGTAACTAATTAGTAACATGGGATTTTGAAATGTCGCTGGATCTTTTTATGTCCGATAATAACCTAAGAGATGTGGCTACAGAAGCGTCTCGCCTGAATGTTGGCCACATGATGAGACTGATGTCGTGTTAAATGTCGTATATGTATCCGTAGGGTTTTTTCGGTGCGAATAGCTTTGATAGGAAGACAATGAGATCCTGATATCGTGTCTATGGTTTACGTTTATCGGCCCGAAGACAGACTCTAAGGGCCTGGACTTGTGGTAATTGGAGCAATTTCATGTTTGTTGGACTTAAGCCATGCATCACAGGTAAACTGTAGCGAAGGACGCCGACGAATAGGCTGTTATATACACGGAGAAGAGCAGATGTAAACGTTCGCCAAGTAGTACCGCTTATAAAGCGTCCTAAACTAATAAACGCGGACAATTTAGTCTTGAAGAGTTTCAGTTGCGAGTTTCAGGTTAATCCTTTGCCAATAGAGACTCCAAAATAGTGTTATTTGGAGCATATGGGATTTTGTCTCCATTTGTGGATAGAGGGTAACGGTCCATCTTTATTATTGTAAAAGCCACAGCGGCTCACTTTGCTGGCGCAATCTCAAGCCCGTAAATTATAAGGTACTGAGAAATTCTGGAAAAGGAGTCTTGTAAGCGCGCATTATGAGCTTTAGTGAGCTTGCAGACGTCCAGAGGCAAACGTCGTCTGCATAGAGTGTAAGGTGTACAGCGCTTGGAAGAATTTCTGGCAGACCGATCAGGGCAATGTTAAAAAGGACAAGAGTTAGAACGCCCCATTGAGACACGCCTGTTGTCACAGTGTGACGAGAAGTTCCACCTTCCCTTGTGTTCATGTAGATTGTTCGATTGTGAAAGTAATCAGCAATTCATGCATAAAACTGACTGCCAACACCGACAGCTTTGAGCCCTTCTAAAACCGCTGAATGTTTGATGTTATCAAAAGCTACTTTAACATCAAGGAAGACCACTGTTGTAAACTTTCCGCGAAATTTCTGGTCGTAAATGTGAGTTATAAAGTCCACGACATTGTCAACTGAGCTGTGGCCTTGTCTGAATCCCGACATGGTTGCTTAATACACTGAGATTCTAAACACAATTCAAGGCGTGAGAGAATTAACCGCACTATCATTTGCCATAACAACTTGTTAGAGCAATTGGTCGGTAAGATCTCATGTCCAGTGGGGACTTGTCCGGTTCAAGAATGGGTATTACGCAGGCCGTTTTCCAGTCATGAGGAACACAGCCGCTTGTCTACGAAGTATTGAATACGTCTAGTAAATGTTGGCGAGCCTCTGGCCCTAGATTGTGGGAAGGCGAGGAGGAAGACGGCGCGCGGGGGGCAGATACTGTGGCCGGCAGACCGGCGCTCGAGTCGGGTGCACGTTCAGTTCGAGACAAGGCGAGCGGGAACGGCCTGCAACGCAGCAACGCCCTGACGACTGGGCGATCCACGGGATCCACGACCGGCAAAGCCGCAACGCCCTGACGACTGGGCGATCCACGGGATCCACGGCCGGCAACGCAGCAACGCCCTGACGACTGGGCGATACACGGGATCCACGGCCATGACACGGTCAAGAAGTGCAAGGAACAGTAAAACGTTTTCACACATCTCCTTGAACGTGTGACTTCTTGGAAGGGCGCACCAGGCAGGGGCCGATTAGGCGGCACTAGTGTAAAAGAGCGACCCAGACTACTGGCGCCCAACGTTGGGCCTGTGGATACGCGGAACAGCTAACAAACCGCTTGTCTGGGGCGCTGCACGATGCTAGAGAGAATCTCGATGCCGCAAGAATCGAGCAAGCGACGCAGTATGACAAGAGTCACAGGCACTTGAAATTCAAAGTTGGTGACTTTGTCCTCAGAACCCACCCTCAGAGTAACCCAGCTAGCGGTTTCGCCGCATCGCTTGCTCATAGACGGGAAGGGTCCTATGAGGTAAAGACGCGAATGTCGCGGCTTACTTATAAACTCGCTCGGTGTGATAAAAATGAGGAGTCGAATCCAGTTCACATCGCGGACTTGAAGGGGTATTACCGTTGCGATGGTGAAGAGAGTTAATGAAAACTACCGCCGCCGCCACATTCGGCCGCAGAAAGTAATGATTTTCCGGTGCTCTAACAGTGTTCTTTCTACACAGGATGCCTCCTTGGAGAACCCGTCGCAGAGGGCCCTACGCAGGAGGCCCACCGGACGGGCCAGGCCCGGGGCGGCTGGACCCCGCTGGTCCGGTCGACCAAACCCTCGGGACGACCGCCCAAGGAGGCGTCAACACCGAGGGTGGCCGAACGGCGGAGCTGGCCAACGCCGCCTGGGCTTCGCAGGCACTGCGAGCGCGGCAGCAGGGACGCCTGCGTGGCACGGGACAACTCCGTCCGCAACAACATCGTGGCACGGGGCAGGGCCGTCCGCAGCAACATCGCGGCACGAGGCAGGGCCGACCGCGATGGCACCACCGCACAATTGAGCGGGTTCGTCTGCGATGGGGGGACCTGCCTGGAGTCCGCCCCCCTGCCACACCGTGGCCACGTGGATGGCGTGGGAGGAAGGAGGGGCTGTTCATTTCATCTCTTGCCGGCGTTGGAAACACCAACCGAGACCAACACCCAGCCAGCCCGACCACGAAGTCCCACACCCGTTCCGTGGCCACACGCAGCCGTCGGCGCCACGGATCTTGGGAGCGCCGGACACCTGCTGGCTTTGCGGGGTCCCAATCATACATCTGGAGACCCACGAAGCAGGTCGACTTCACCTCGACCTGCTGAAGGTACAGCCCCTCCCGGACAACGTGGCGGCAGCGGTCCAGATCTTGAGGACAAGCGGCCCGG
The DNA here is from genome assembly GCF_016920785.2 of Ixodes scapularis. Lineage (NCBI taxonomy): Eukaryota > Metazoa > Arthropoda > Arachnida > Ixodida > Ixodidae > Ixodes > Ixodes scapularis. Next base: position 1,037,528 of record NW_024609855.1, on the reverse strand, counting down.
ACCCTGTGGCTCCCGCTGCCTTGGCCTCCATCCAGCCAGCCCGGCCTCCCGATAACCATGCCGCCGTACCAGCTGCCGCAGCCGCCGACGTCGAACTTGCCACCGCGACGGCCCCTACCACAACGGCCGTCGCTACCACCTCTTCCGGCCCAAGCCGAGGCCACTGCCGTCCACCTGCCCCTTCCGTCCCCCTTGACTTCCGACGACGCCATCATGGCCGAGGTAGGAGAACTCCTCGGCCAGATAAGTGAACCCCCGAGCAACCGGTGCCCCCCCGAAGACCGGGCCTTAATTGGGGGGGGAGGAGGAAAGGGGAAAGTAAGTTTGGGAAGCCGAGGAGGAAGACGGCGCGCGGGGGGCAGATCCTGTGGCCGGCAGACCGGTGCTCGAGTCGGATGTCAGTTCGAGACAAGGCGCGAGCGGGAACGGCCGGCAACGCAGCAACGCCCTGACGACTGGGCGATCCACGGGATCCACAGCCGGCAACGCAACAACGCCCTGACGACTGGGCGATCCACGAGATCCACGGCCAGGACACGATCAAGAAGTGCAAGGAACAGTAAAACGTTTTCACACATTTTGTTGAACGCGTGACTTCTTGGGAGGGCGGACCAGGCAGGGACCGATTGGGCGGCAGTGTAAAAAAGCGACCCACAAGCAGACTTGTACACGTTACTGAAAAAGTAATGGATTCCAATTACTTCACTGCAAAAAGTAACCGATTACAATAACAATTACAGCCTCAAAAAAGTAATCGAAAATTACTTTAAAGTAATCGATTACTTCCCACGTTACTTCTCGTTTAACTTTTTTTTTATATTGCGGTAGCATAATTTCATTTCATTCATTCATTTATTTATTGTTCCCTCAAAGCGCCCGGAGGCATTACATGAGGGGGGGAGAGACAAAAGAAAAAGTTCGCTGCAAAACAAGAAAACACTAATATTGAAAACAGCACGCGACAGATCGCGCACACATACACAGCATACTATATACACAACAGCTACACACCAGAGAGCGTATAAAATTAAACTGACTTAAATAATTCTTCACATACACTCCTAAACTGTGCACAGTCTGAGATATCAACCACACAGTTCCGTCACTCTTCCTCTTAGGCTGGAAATGCCGCCCTGAATAGCATTTAATTTGTCCGTATTTTATTTCTGATAGCTTTCGGTATTCTGCAGAAGCCTGTCTAGAGTGGTCTGGAGCCTTTCGAGCTGCGTGGGATCGGTTTTAGGTCCAGGATTAGTCTCGACATCACCCGCAAGAATCAGTAGAGCGCAAACGCACACTGAGACGAATACCAGGCGCAACTTTGGCAAAGACAAGTTCAGAGTAGGTAACAACAATCGATGACGTCCTTTAGTGGAACGAGATCGAAAAAAACGTCCAATGCGAGCACGATAGGCAGCAAGGCAGATGCCCATGGTCACAAAGTAGACGTACACGATACACTCGCGCTGGGATTCGCATTTAGAGTAGCACAGCTAAGTGAAAACGGTGCAGTGTTCTTACCTGCGAGACGAAACAGACGAGCGATAAGCTTTTCAGCCAAGAAGGCCGCAAAACCCAACGGAGTGCAGCTTAAGGCTGCGGTCCCACGGCGGCCATGACATATGACGCTTTCAGCACGTTTTCGAAATGCGATCGTGGCGTGTTCAAGCTTGCTAAAATTATGTGTTATATATCACCTTGTAGTGTACAACATTATCTTTTATCTGATGTAGGATTTGTTTTCCTAGTGCAAAAAGCTAATTCAGAGGGCACCCGCGAACATTGACCTTTTCGGCAAAACATGGTTTCGTAGTACAGTGGTACAGGGTGCACTATTGGAGCAATTTCTTTCTAATTTTAGAATGTTATAGAAGAAGAGTGCGTTCATTGTCAACGGAGGCCCTTTTTTCGTTTTTTATTTTATTTTGACAGATATTTACTTTAGAAAAATTGACTTTGCGGAAGCACTTCAGTCGCGAAGTTTTGGACGCCTACTCGGTCATTTTATTTGAAACTTTTTACATCAGTTTGTAATTATGGTCGAAAGAGTTACGCTAAATTTCATTGCAATATGGCTAAAACTTTTTTCGGAATGCTCACGTGAAAAGTGACAAAAACCGTTAATTTTGGCAAACTTCATTTGGTAGTACAGTGGTACAGCACTTAGGGATTGGCACACATGAATAAAATTGTTGGCCCGCAAAGAAAAACATATTCTGCTTTGCAAAGCGAGGCCCTTTTTCTAAATTTCACTTTTGATTTTCCATAAAAAAAGTTTGAATATAGGTGAAATCACGTATTTGTTGATAGTCAAAAACGAGTATTTTGATCCCTTTTGGCAGACATTTAGGCCGATATTTTTAGTATTAAATGGAGATTACTGTTCCAGGTCCTGATTATTAGCCCACATTTTCACTAATCGAGCCTATTTATTAAAAAGAATCATAAAACACACAGAAAACACAAATTGGATGTCTGGTTGCGCCCTCTATGTGGCGGTGGCTGAAATGTGACTACGCGAGGTTCAGGAAACTGCCGAGGATGGCGCTGATTCCAGCTGTGGTTGCCAGCTTCGGAAACTGGTTGTACACTTGGCTTCTTCCGTTTCTTGCAAAATAACGTGCTGGAAAACTTGGTCGAAACTCGTGAGGTCCTTTATAACACGGTACTTTCTGCTAATATAGCTGTTAGGAAGAATTTCAGTCGCTTTCATATTGTTAAACGATTTTTTTTTATGCGAGGCTCCACCGGTTCAGTTTGCTGAATAAATTGTTCACGGAATCGATATCGAAGTTTCAAATTACCGAAATGCCAAAATCGCCAGTTCTGCGTAGATACGCAGCGTGACGCACGTGCTTCTGGTGCGTGTGCACGTACGTGTTTGCTGCGTAGTTCTTCGGTTGCTGCGAGTTTTCGCGTATTTATTGTGCACTGCTTACCTCCGTCTGCGCACGCATCTCATCCTTTTAACTACCCCTGCTCTGTTTGCCTAGAGTGAAGTTTGTGTCTGTCTTTTCGTTCGCTGACTAAGCTCGTGTCGGTGTCCTTCCTACTGGCTGCTGTTCGTGTTTGCGTACCGTGTGTGTCGCTTTGATTACTAGGTCCCCTGCTTATGGGGTGGAGCAAGCGGTGGGCGTCGCGCCAGGGGTGGGTCGTGATTGGGGAAACAGCTTAGCAGCCGACGCCGACTTCGGCGCGTTTCTTCTGCGCACGCGCGTACTGTCATTGATATCGCTACTTCGCGCCGTGACGATGCGCTGATCTACAGGCCGGTCGGCGCTCGCGTGATATTGTTGAAAATTCTCGAGCGTGTATTTACGTTTCGAAAGCCATAATAGAATTAAAGTGGACATTTGGCCGGCAGCCGGCATACCGTGGCTCTGAAAACAGATTGCTAGGAGTGCCCTCTCATTCGCTGGTACCACGCTGGGTGCGCAGTCCGTGCTTCTGGCCTCCCCGGCCGCCCAAATGCGTTTTTCTGATGCTTGTTTTGTTTTCAGTAAACAGACAATAGATTCCTGCTGATATTCTCCTTAATAATCTTCACTCTTGACAACTCTTTAGTGTTGGAAGGAACTCCGTCAAATTTGACGATAATGCATGTGTAAGTACAACTGGAACCTCATAGTTGCAAGAATACTTTTCCTGGATTGTCTGCATTAGAGTGCCTCCATGTGCGCTTCGCGCACATGAAGGCTCCCTAGTCTGCACCTTTCTGATAATATGATCGGTCTCCATAAATTGCACTTCCCCGCTTCGGGAGCACGGCCAGCGGTGGTTCTCTGTCGGTCATCGAACCTCACACACGTGAAGCGTTGTCAAAGCTGTGATATACCGGGCGTTTTATTATTCTGTTTTTTTTTTTTTTTTTTTTTTTTTTTTTTGCTGAAAGAAATTATACTTTTGGTATTCCCGGGGATAACATTATCGGCTGCGGCGGACGTAAAGGAACGAGCGTAAATAGGTGACCGGCGTTTGAGCCGGAAGTTTCGTCATCCGAAGCGAGGCACCACGTGACTTCACGGTTCCGGTTCGTCCGGTGCCGGTCGTGGCGCGTCCAGCTGCATCAAGAGCCCTTCTAGGCGTGGTAGCCGTGCTGTTTTCGCGGTGAAATTGGTTCGCAGTTTTGCGGTACGTTGTTCTAACGCAAGCCATAGAGGGCATACGATGTTCCAATTCCCGTGAAACAAAGCATGGAAGCAACGATGGGTCGTCGCTGTTAAGCGAGTGATGGAGCGAAGTGACCTGTGACACAAACGTCGGTGACCGTTTATGCGTGGCCAATATTGTTACAGGCCAGTAGAACGTGTTCTGTCTTCAGGTAGGGGCCGCGGGAAATAACGATCTCTAACAGTCTTTTGGCACCCACCAAAAAGGTCTCGATTAAGCCGCGAAGGGGTGAGCACTGCTTGTTGTACAAGGCATCCGCGAGAACGCGAGATGCGATCTCGCAGGCAATCAGTTCATGGCATGACGTTTCGTCGACATGCAGTGCCATCGCCAGGCCGTTTAATTCTTATATCGACAACTCGGATTAACTTTTTCTGTAATGAGCCGCCGCAGACTGTTCCCGCGAAGCGGCGGTGAATGGGTGGCTTACTATAATATAAATAAACAAAAGAACAGGTCAGCTTGCTGTAATATAAAGCAGTAAAAGCAAATGGCAGCACCTTCATATTGACCGATAATAAAGCGGTAGTACGACCCTGCGTAGCTCATATCACAATCGGTGCTCGTTCATGCATGCTTTCTTACTCGACATCATTAAAAAAAAATAAAAATAAAACGTGAGAGGGGGTGGGGGATATGGTAGTTTACGGGGGACAACCTAGTCGAAGTACCAAAAACGCGTGAGTGTTAAAAAGCAGGGGAGGAAGTGGCCGAGTGGGCTAACGCGTCTCAGCTCGGAGCGTGGAGCGAAAGCTTGCGCTGGGAACCTCCTGGGCTCGGTTCCCCACCGCCCTCGCCCGTTTCGATCTGGATGAGTTTCGTACCGGCACGGGTCCGTGTGATCACTACTGCGTGATGCATGTTAAAAACCCCAGGTTAGTGGTTGTACTGCACTGGCTAAATTTCTCATCTACTGCTAAGAGACCGATTACCTGTTGAGGCGCATCTCCATCATGGCTGTATAAACATACAGAGCGAACCAATTTTTAGTGTTAAAAAGCAAGGATTGTCACGTAGTCAGATGTCATCGAAACTAACTTGTGTATGGAAGTGGCGTTTCAATCGCGCGAGAAAACATATTACCTGAGTTTGAAACGCCGTCTGACATTCTTCTTTCCCTGTCTTCAACTTTTGATTGCTTCAAGATTTTCTTACCCAGTCTCAGGTGTTCTAACAAAATGAGAAAAGTACGCCAGACCTCCGATCGGGCATTTCAGCTGGCCGCGTCCTACGGCTTACATTCGCACCTATTTCAGTCGTGATGTGATCTAACGTAACCATCAAAAATAAACAGTACCCAAATAAAAAACGCTGGCTCAAAAGGAAAACGAAACATCTAACCTCAGTTTTCATGCGAAGACCCGGAAAGCGCGGTGCGAGTGCAGCTTGCCGCCGGCCGCACTCGCTCTGCGCTTTCGAGGCCGTTCTCGATGCTTCTGCGTACCGACTACTACTTAACATATCCGTAGAAGTAAGTTGAGACGTTCAGAACTGCGTAAGTCACCCAGCAGCAGAGGAAGGTGGCCCGGATTGATCGGGTTTCAACACCCGCACACGCTTCCATAGCCGTCCTGGGGCTGCGTCGGCTGCTAGCTACGAACCGGAAGTGAAGAATACCCAGAGTGCTTTGCGGCTGCTGCCAAACGCCGGTCACCTATTGACAGTTAGTGGCCTAATAAACTAATATTTGCCATTCGCGAACGCTGGAGAGGGGGCGACCTCCTCTCCCCCGTTCGCTCCGCTGAAGTGGAACAGGGTGGGAGGAGCTCCCACTTCGTTCTTGACCTGTCACCGACTACAGTTGCGAATTCCACTTGTCATTTTGGAGCGATGACGAGATAGAGATGAGTCATGTATTGCGTTCCCTGAGATGAAGAACGCAATGCGCGCGGAGTTGCTCCACGTATGCACCAGTCACCAGTAAAAACGACCTGTCCTCCGAGGAGGTCGAGCGAGACGCCGGCTGACATGGGGGTCGGTCACCTCACCGTCACCACCGTCTACCGTGCCTTCAAAAACACAGGGCGCAATATGTTTCTGCAGTATAACAAAAAATTGAACAAACAAGGTGCAAACTTTCATTTTTTTCCTAAGTGTGGTTTGCAGGGCTGAACCGAATACAAAAACGATACGCCGTGCTGGGATGACGTCGACTACAATGGTACACGATCATAACAAGAGCACAAATCCTGCCACGTTATTTTGCTACAGTGATAAGAGCATATATATCTTTGTCCGCGATGCGGCAACAGAGACATTATTTCCAAATTAGAGTTCGAAGTTAGCCTTCGATGCTAGCACTGACCAACTCACTTCACTCACAGGGTGAAAACGTGAAACTTTGTATCATTCGGACAGAGATCGAAAAATAACACGCACCGCTTCAACTTGGACACCCCAAAATAATTAACTGTAGTGGATCGCACGCAAAAGCTTCGCGTACGCAATAAAATTGCCGGTCAGAAGTACGGTTCCGCAAACAAAATCAACATATGAGTCATCAAATTATGAAGAAAAACCAGGTGTGAGCGTGCCAAAAATATTCGACAATTATTGTTGTCAATATTTGTTTTTCTATCCACGTGCTTATGTCGCAGCGGAAAGCCGTGAAACTCCCTATAAAATTATTTTGGGCAGTGTTTCCGACGGTGCTCGCTCGATCGTAAAATGTCGCTTTGTTGCTACTTTGGCGAATCAAACAAGGAAGCCACGTTCACCTACAATGCCCTGTCCACAAGAAAGGAAATCGAAATTTTCGCTTCGTTTTCTTTTTTTTTTTATATTCTTCTCTTTTGCACGATATAGGGTATGAATTATTATCCTTCCCTGTACTCTCGCTGCGACGAACAGTCCGATAAACGAGTCACCCTATGACAAAGATGGGGGTCCCGAAAATCTCCTAAAATCTTGTTTGTTCTCAGAGGCACATCCGTGTGTAAGAAAAACCGTGGCCCTCTCCACGAAGTACGGACATATTTGATAAATAGCGTTGACTTGAGGTTGAACTTTTCATTTGCTTTGTAAACACAAGCGTGACGTCACGTGCGCATCCCACGCGACCCGACTGAAGTCTGAACTGGTGTACTATGTGTGGACAATAGGGCATTATTTTGACTTCCCGGCCGCGACGACCTTGGCGAGGGAGGACAGATGGGGGTCCCGAAAATCCTAGAATCGAGGTTTGTTCGCAGGGACACACACATCCGTGTGTAACAAAAAACGCGGCCCTCTCCACGAAGCTTACACAGGCATTGTTGTGTGACTACTGAAGATGCCTCCCGCAAGGGAGGCGAAACTGGTCAGAACTTCAGCTTGGGCGAGTTGGTTATTCATGATTCATGGAGGCGTTTATTCATGGAGGCGAAACGTCTAGTGAAATTGTTTTTTCCTGTTCTGTGAAGTCGGTGCTTTTATTTTAATTATGTTACCAGTCGGCCTGTGTGACCAGTGCTCATTTGAAGAATCGCCTTTGTCTTTTTTGAACCCTAACAAAAACACCCTTATAAGATTTTTTTTTACTGTTCGGCTACGTTGGCATAGCCTATAATCGACATAATTTTTGCGAAAGCCTACTTTTATTTTATAATTATCTGTAACCATTTCTAATTGAAGAAGTGACAAGTATAATAATTATATTATGATTTTATATCAAAATTCGACGAACCGGGAGATGCGAAATTCGGTGAAACAGCTTTTCAAAAAAATATCCGGTGCCCGAAACTTGCTTATATTAAAATGTCTAACATGTGTATGTGTTCTAATACAGAAGATGAGTGCAATGTGGAAACTGAATGGCCTCCCAAACAATTAATTGTCAACGAGTTGGAATTTTTGATGAATTACCCTTTGTCGAGTCATCCTACTACCGATTGGCCTCTTCAATCAATTGCCCGTCGACAAATATTGTTGTTGGTTTATTTGCCATCTGCTGTAAGGGGAGAGTGTGGGGCTCGTCAAGCCGACATCTGCCAGCATTTTCATCACGCCTCCAGCGCCTGTACCGACTGACGCCGACGAGTTGGCCTAGAAATAAATACCCACGGACTATACTATAGCCGCTAAATATCTCTACGTGAACATGATTTGTTTTCAAAGGGGCACCCGCCTGTCGGTGCTTCTTTGAATTATACATACGTCACGGTCAAAACGTTCCGCAGCTAATGTGTGAAGGCCGACCAACCTATTTTGTCCAAATGTCCGTGTATGGGAGATGAGAATGCCACTGCGTCAAAGGCGAGACGTGTGCGAGCGTCGCTAAAAATAGAGACCACTATCGATGTTTTAGTATACATGGTTTCATTCTTAGTCAGAGCGCAAACAGAGGTTAGATGTCACGAAAACACATACACAAAGACAAAAAGCACTTTATCACGGCGCATTGTATGAGTTGTTATATTAGTGGGTGGAATCACCCAAACAAAGATAGTGAACGCCGTGGCGTTTAGGTGTTGAGCTGTTGGTGATGCTTGATCGGCGCAATGTGTCAGTCGAGCTCCAACTGAGGGTGATATGAGGCGGGGCAGCTCTGTGGTTTTACTTGTTGTGTTGCATAGTTAGTTTCGGCCGTCAGCAAATAGTGAAAAATATCTATCTACCTATCTCTCTCTCTCTCTCTCTCTCTCTCTCTCTCTCTATATATATATATATATATATATATATATATATATATATATATACAAAGGCAAAAATGCGTACTGTCAGAGTTACTAATTCGAAGTTTACTACGACGTTTCGAGCGGGGACCACTCTTCATCACCTAATGAAGAACGGTCCCCGCTCGAAACGTCGGAATAAACTTCGAATTAATAACTCCGACAGTACGCATTTTTGACTTTTTATTTATATATATATATATATACATTTTACTAATACAATGTCTGGACATTTACACTTACCAAGTAACCATTTTCAGCTGTGATTTGAGACTGTGTTGCGCTTATCCCGCTCTTATTTATTTATTTTTTGTTTCTCTTGTTTCTGGCCTTTTTAGTATAGGCTTCCACCAGCTCGCTTGCGCGTGAACTCTAATTTCAAGTGAAACAAGTTTGTAAATTAGGGCGACACTATATAGGTTTGAAATCCTATACCAATTTTATTGCCATTTGGTGAGCCACGTACGAATTTTGAAATATATCTTTTCATCCAAATAATCGATTAGTAAATCGAATAGCGATTCGGACGAATTTACTACGGCGGGAAGAACGAATTTGCAAATCTCATGGCAATTAGGAAATTTCAGCCATCCTTGGTTTCCGATTGGTCGCGCTCAGTAGCGGCTCCCTCCGCACAGAGTAGCCTCGAGTCAGAACTCGCGGAGTCTCTACTGACCGGCCAAAAAAGTGCGGCGCTTCAACTGCTCCCGCCCAGACTACTTGATGTATTTGTATACGCCCATGACATCGGCCGCGATCGGCGATTGAGGTTCCGTTAGCCGACGCAAGCGTCAGCGGACGTCTCATATTTCCATACTCTCATTTAACAACAGAAACAAAAACAACAACAAAAAAATCATCCAGTTCATGCTCACTATGTTCACCACTGACAAGATAGTCGGTAGTTTACGAGTTTCCGTGCAAAGCCGATCAAAACGAGGCACCAGATCAACTTTTACGGCAGCCATCAGGAAAGATCTGGCTTGTCGCGTTCCCTCAACGTCACTCCGAATATTGTTTGTGCCCCACGCACCATCCTCTTGTAGCAATATTTTTATTGTCCCCATGTGATTTCTTTTTTATGTTCTTACTGGTGTTTGATCATAATTCGGTCATTGAAATAGTTTTTGCTGCCGACCCTACCATTATTTTGACCCTCTGGCAGCAAAGGAATATTATGCCGGCATTACACACGAAATAAGAATGTAGACACTCCGTCCCATATCTCAAATTACATCACAACGTGTTTACACAACTGTAGTGCAGAGGTACGATGAGCAGGGTCTGAGAAAATATTAGTTTCCGTATTTTCAAAAGAGCGACGAAACAAAATAAAGAAAGGACCGCCAATCGGCAGCGCGTGCAAGCAGAGGCAGTAGTGACAGGAAGCGCGAGGTGTGTCTTTCGTACGGCCGGCATCAACTCACGCACTGTCCGAAGATGTACTCTGTTTTACTCGTAGGATTGCAACGCTGCGGAATGTAGGCGTGTGATTTCAGAAAGCGCGTCCTACCATTTCTACGCGCGAGTGCTCCTGCAACCCAAGCATTGTATAGGGTGTTTTCACTGACGTAATTTCGTCCACCATTTTGTTGTTGCGATCTGTCTGGCGTGTGCCAAACTTGAGCATTTCAAGGATTTACATGCGTTCTCAAATGCGTAGAGCACCGCTGACATCATTTCAAGCGGTTACGGTGTAATCCTTCAATGTAGTAAATTTGTTTGAAGAAACAAACTAACAACAAAATGGCGGATTGACGTCATGTGCAAACAACCTATACAGTTACGTCCTCGCGCCCGTGCCTTGGCCAGCCCCGTACACAACTTATGCAGTATCGAAAAGGCATAGTTCAAAATTGACGGTCCCACTTTTCCATACCACTTCAAAACCCCATCTCGCTCAAATCACTTGGCAGCCGGACAATTTTGGCAGGGGGCCTCAAGTTGGGGATTATCCGGTACATTGTCCTCCCAACAATGAACGTGGGCGCGACGCGCCAGAGGGTGAACACGTGAAAGGAGGGGCGTAAGAGTGGAGAAGGAAACTCAAGGTCGCAAGCGACGGGAAAAAGGGTTTCGAAATTGGCGCGCAGGTTTTGCAGCATTTGCTCATACGGACAGCCAACGCCGCCCTGGTGGTTCAACTAATGTTTTGTTCAAGATGGCCGCCGTGGTACCGCAGCCTTAACCGTCCGTTTTATAGCGCCGACCAAAGCGAAGCTCGATGGTGTCGCCGCCGTGTAGCAGACTTCACGACGCAAGATGACGAAGTCCGAAACCTGAGCGGCGGTTAAAAGATGGATGAACCATGCAGGAGTGATAGCCGTCGTGCTCTGCTTTGCTCATCAAATCGGGCGGACGAAAAGCTGCGAGACGATCGATAAGCTTTTCAGCCAAGAAGGCCGCAAATCCCCGCTTGGGGTCTCGCGCTCAGTTGTTCCGAAAAAAAAAAGAGGAAAGCCTTGACCGTTTTTGCTTAGAGCTGAGTGAATGACACCAGCACACCCAATTCCTCTCGTTAAAAAAAATAAAAATAATGATGTTTAAATACATTACTCACAAGAGGCTGGATAAGGTCACTTTTCATGACCGGACGTAGTCTCCGGTGTACAAAAAAAAAAAATGCAGCCAGGAAACGAAGCATAGTGAAGTGGCCTACTAACACTCGAGGTCCCGTGCTTAGTTGTTTCGAAAAAGAAAAAAAAAAATTGACCGTTGTCCAGAGCTGAGTGACTCCAGCCCATCTAACCCATCCAGCCCCCCCCCCCCTCCCCCCCCCCCAAAAAAAAATAAAGTTTAGAAATATTTTAATGGGTAATTTTGTAATTGATTACAGCAAAAAAGTAATTCAATTACAAGGATCGAGACTCCTTAAAGGAATTAATTGAAGCGTTACAAAATTACAGTTAAATGTAATCGATTACAAGTAATCCATTACGCGTTACAACTAATGGATCACAAGTAATCCATTACTTGTAACGCGTTCCGTACAAGTCTGCCCAGAAGATGAACAAGTGTGCCATAGGTTACCTTATCTGGACCTGGCGATGAAGAATGATCGAGAGAAGCCAGAACTTGATCCAATTCTGGGGCACTGAGTACAGCATCCATGAAGGATGAAAAGATTGTGTCAGTTGAAGTTTCAGTGCTTAAAGGTGGACCACCATCGTTTATGGCTGACAGAAAAAGTGATGCAAAAAACTCTTCAGTAATACTCAACGGCGACTCTCTTAAGAAAAGTGACAACGCATCAAAGGATGTTTTGTTGTGGTGGAGATTTTAGTCCGCGGGCAATATGCCATAAATTTGTAAGCGTATCACGTGGGGAATGAGCAACGAGGTAGAGGGCCTTAGAGTGATAAACTAGTATACCGTTCATCAGGCAAAAGCGACCCCCGATTGGCCGCCGCCACGTTGTACAATTTTGACCACTAGACACGTGACCCAGCCAAATCTATGACGTAAGCAGACCAAATCTCTGGCGTCAACGATAAGATGGCAGCGCCCAGTGCGTGTCGGAAGCGTTGAGGGCGTTGATCGGAGTGTGTGGATTTCGTGTGCGGAATTCGGTTTTTCAGGGTTTTGTGTGCTCTCCCGCGTAGGAATAACGTGAAGTACGAGGAAATGAGGCTTTTCTTTTTTATTTAATTCAGAGTAAACTAGATTCGGTCCCGTGCTTCTCGTACCTGCTCGGATCACTACCTCGGACATCGCTCGGTCGTTCGAGTTTAATTAAAATATCCGCAATCGTTAACCACGGGAACTCCTCGATAATCGCTGTGTCGAAGGATACGGCGAACCCATCCAGAACGCGGAGTCTAAAGGTATGTAGGACGTAACCAGAACGCGGAGTTCTAACGGTACGGCGGACGTGCCCGGGCAATTTTCTTAGCTCGACGGTCAAGATTCTCATTTGAAGCAGCGAGAGAAGTGTTGAAATCTCCGAAGTGCTTGGTGCTGAGCTAACTACGGACCACGTCACTACGTGATTCGTAGTGACGTGAAAAAGACCGACGGCGGTCACTCCGGGCGGACGGCGGCTCCCGGCCGCCTGCCGGGTGCCTTCTGTGAAGGGGCGACAGTAGTGTAAGCAGTACTCTACCAGCTTCTCTTATAGTTATGTTGTTTTCAAGCAGCTTCCCGATCACTAAACCCCGCAAACGCGTGCCGAACTTTCAAAAGGTGTCTGCCAACCTGGAAAGCCTTGAACTCCCAGGGAATTTCGGATCATCTGGGAAAGTCAGGGAATCATTCAAAAAGTGGGCAAGATAAGGGAAGACGACTAGTTAAAGCGGCATGGCGGTTGCTCGTCGGCCCGGCCATGCTGAATGACTTTGCCGAAATCTCATCCTTCGACTCAAAAACTCAAGGAATTTGATCAAAATAATCAGGGAAAAACTTGGAAAAGTCGGGCAATTTGAAATCAGTAGTTTGTTAGACACAATGTTTGATTTTCTTGGCACTCCACGCGTTTTTACCCACGACACGCACACGCCCGTGTATCACACGGCGGCCAGGCCAAGCGGCTGCCAGCCACTTATGCAAGGTCAATAAGACGCAAGCGTGGAACGCTTTCGGACCGCTACAAATACACCAGCGGGAGCGTCCGGCCGCAGTCCGACTGCCCACGCTAGGACACCCGACACAGACTCCGCGTCCTGGGTACGTCTGACGTATCTTTAGATTTTGCATCCTAGGTACGTCAGACCTATCTTTAGACACAGCGCCTGATAATAGTAGTGAATAGGGTCACGTTCAGTGCGCAAGTCACTTTATTACACTTGGAGAGCAGTATTCCATTCCCGTTGCGCAGGTAGTTCACCAGCTAGGCATGCACTTGAAGACTATGTTTCACTCTTTCATAAAGCAAGCTTTGCGGGACAACTCCGCCCTCTTGCACCCATTCGCAGGTCGTGTTGCCTCACCTCACGTAACTCCCGCAGGTTCAGCGAGTTGCCGAGCCACTGCAGCCCCGGCGTCGCTCGGTACATACAAGAGGCGGCTCACGTCGGTCGTCCAGCAGCACACTGAAGGGACGCAAAGCTCGCAGCCTCCTTGGTGCATGCAAGACGAGGCTGAGCAGACCTCCAAGCTCTTCTGACGCACATGTGCACTCCAATGAGTCAGGTGTCGCACTAGCAGTCTTGTTGGTCCTTGGGGGCCGTCGAGGAGTGCCAGAAAGCAGAATTCCATCCTTCTTCCGCAGGTAGTTCCCCAGCTAGTCACTTCCTTGAAGACGACGTCGCACTCTCTCTAGAAGCAAGCTTCGGGATGCTCTTGTGCACCCATTCACAGGTCGTGTCGCCTTTGCCCACGTAACTCCCGCTGGTCCAGCGAGTTGCCGAGCCACTGCAGCCCCGGTGTCGCTCGGTACATAAAAGAGACGGCTCACGTCGGTCGTCCAGCAGCACACTGAAGGGACGCAAAGCTCGCAGCCTCCTTGGTGCTTGCAAGACGAGGCTGAGCAGAGCTCCAAGCTCTTCTGACGCACATGTGCACTCCAATGAGACCGGTGTCGCACCCTGATTCCGAGAGATGTGGTCGCACTGGCAGTCTTGTTGGTCCTTGGGGGCGGTCGAGGAGTGCCAGAAAGCAGAATTCCATCCTTCTTGCACAGGTAGTTCCCCAGCTAGTCACTTCCTTGAAGACGACGTCGCACTCTCTCTGGAAGCAAGCTTCGGGATGCTCTTGTGCACCCATTTGCAGGTCGTGTCGCCTTTGCCCACGTAACTCCCGCAGGTCCAGCGAGTGTCCGAGCCGCTGTAGCCCCGGTGTCGCTCGGTACATACAAGAGGCGGCTCACGTCGGTCGTCCAGCAGCACGCTGAAGGGACGCAAAGCTCGCAGCCTCCTTGGTGCATGCAAGACGAGGCTGAGCAGACCTCCAAGCTCTTCTGACGCACATGTGCACTCCAATGAGACAGGTGTCACACTGGCAGTCTTGTTGGCCCTTGGGGGCCGTCGAGGAGTGCCAGAAAGCAGAATTCCATCCTTCTTGCGCAGGTAGTTCCCCAGCTAGTCACTTCCTTGAAGACGACGTCGCACTCTCTCTAGAAGCAAGCTTCGGGATGCTCTTGTGCACCCATTCACAGGTCGTGTCGCCTTTGCCCACGTAACTCCCGCTGGTCCAGCGAGTTGCCGAGCCACTGCAGCCCCGGTGTCGCTCGGTACATACAAGAGACGGCTCACGTCGATCGTCCAGCAGCACACTGAAGGGACGCAAAGCTCGCAGCCTCCTTGGTGCTTGCAAGACGAGGCTGAGCAAACCTCCAAGCTCTTCTGACACACATGTGCACTCCAATCAGAGAGGTGTCACACTGGCAGTCTTGTTGGTCCTTGGGGCCGTCGAAGAGTGCCAGAAAGCAGAATTCCATCCTACTTGCCCAGGTAGTTCCCCAGCTAGTAACTTCCCAAAAGACGACGTCGCACCCTCTCTGGAAGCAAGCTACGGGATGCTCTTGTGCGCCCATTTGCAGGTCGTGTCGCCTTTGCTCACGTAACTCCCGCAGGTCCAGCGAGCTGCCGAACCACTGCAGCCCCGGCGTCGCTCGGTACATACAAGAGGCGGTTCACGTCGGTCGTCCAGCAGCACACTGAAGGGACGCAAAGCTCACAGCCTCCTTGGTGCTTGCAAGACGAGGCTGAGCAGACCTCCAAGCTCTTCTGATGCACATGTGCACTCTAATAAGACCGGTGTCACACTGGCAGTCTTGTTGGTCGTTGGGGGCCGTCGAGGAGTGCCAGAAAGCGGAATTCCATCCTACTTGCCCAGGTAGTTCCCCAGCTAGTAACTTCCCAAAAGACGACGTCGCACCCTCTCTGGAAGCAAGCTACGGGATGCTCTTGTGCGCCCATTTGCAGGTCGTGTCGCCTTTGCTCACGTAACTCTCGCAGGTCCAGCGAGTTGCCGAGCCACTGCAGCCCCGGCGTCGCTCGGTACATACAAGAGGCGGCTCACGTCGGTCGTCCAGCAGCACACTGAAGGGACGCAAAGCTCACAGCCTCCTTGGTGCTTGCAAGACGAGGCTGAGCAGACCTCCAAGCTCTTCTTATGCACATGTGCACTCTAATAAGACCGGTGTCACACTGGCAGTCTTGTTGGTCGTTGGGGGCCGTCGAGGAGTGCCAGAAAGCAGAATTCCATCCTTGTTGCGCAGGTAGTTCCCCACCTAGTCACTTCCTTGAAGACGACGTCGCACTCTCTCTGGAAGCAAGCTTCGGGATGCTCTTGTGCACCCATTCGCAGGTCGTGTCGCCTTTGCTCACATAGCTCCCGCAGGTTGCGGGGCAGCGAGTTCACACATGAGCCCTCTTCGTCCCCCAATTGAGGGTCATATGAGCTCTATAAACTAACCTTGCCATGTTGGTTGTCCATCTCTGGCTCCATTCTTGGCACTCTTCCCTTATTAAATCATCGTCTCTTGTGATTATGTTACATAGAGCGTGCAGTGCTGTTTTGGGTACAGTTTTCACGACAGAGCTGACATTTGAGTGAAAATGCTTTGGTGCTGCAGTGGATTCGTGACCCTTATCAATGCCCGCGAAAGATTACCAACTTCGTCAAGAACTGTCGGATGGTGCTACCTCTTTCTGCGGCACTCTGCTGACGGCACATGTGGTGGATTCGCAGCTTGAAGAAGTATTCCAGCATTGTCTTGACCATAATGGCGCAGTGGGACTGGTTGTCGATTGTCTGTGCCAGGAAGAGGTGGTCAAAGCTCTCAAACAGCGGGGTCATGAAGATAATGGCCATTGCCTCTGCCTGCAGTCTTTGTAGCCAGTTTCGACCTCCTTTGGCCGCCTTGCCAAAGTGCCTCCGAAGCACCTTCTCCGCTATTTTGCACAAGCCCAGGATGTCCTGTGAGGGGCTGTGGAGCCCCCCAGCATCCTTGATCAGTATAAGCTCGCTCTTGGCTCTTGTAAGAAGTGCGATTTTAGAGCACTCTGGGCACTTGGTCATTTTTGCAAAGTTGACTGCCACGTTTCCAGCAATGTATTCTATAACACATTCGGCGAATTCTGAAAGTGGCTTGCAGGGGACAGTACGGTTGGCCTCTTCGCCTCTGCATCCTCAGCCCTTCTCTGATCTTGCTGGTGTTGCGCCGACGAGCTTACGAGAAGCGTCTCGGTGCCGTCGATCTGGCAGTTGTCGCAAGTTGAAGGCAGGACGTTGGCGAGCAAGCACTTTCTGTACGCAGACCGAAACTCTAGCGCTGTGGGGTTGTTGTTGTTACCCGTCCTGTTGCGTACAGTGGCAAAAAACAGCTCAAGGTGGTCCTGACTGAGCTTTCCCGTCAGCAGGCACCTGAGTGGCGGACTGGGGCTCCAGACCAGGTCTTCTGCCAGACCTTTGATGGAATCAAGGACAAGTAGGAAACCGAGGACGGGAGTCTTCTTTGCCCCTTGGCTCAACGGCTTGCCCGTTACGTCTTTCAGGGCTCGAAGGTAGCGTGAAGCTTGCTCAATACTTTCCAGAATGGTAACTTGGTTGCTGGCACGAATGGGACATTTGCTTCCACGACCAAGGGGATGACATGAGTTCGTCAGGTCAAATATATCATCGACTGCTGCGGCAAACTTGGCAGTCGCCTCAGCACCCTCGAAGCCTTGGATACCCTTTTCCTTGCAAAACAGCAAGGCGCAGCTGACGGACCGGCTCAAGGTTTGGGCTTCCAGTGACACCCTCATCTTCTCTCTCTCGAAGTCAATGTGCTGCTTTCGGAGCTTTTTGGCTGCATGAAGGCCTTCTTGCTGCTGCAGGTTGTCCAAGGCCGCAAGGTACCGCCAGGCCACGACCTTACCTGCCCCATCTCTGATGCACCCTTTCTCGGCGAGCAGGTTCCGCATGGGCTTTAGCATATGGCAGGCGTCCAAGACGGCATGGACCCTGCTGGTGGGGTCCGATGGATGTGTGAACCAGCTCTTCATCGGCTGAGCAAAGCGCACTCCGAGCGCTGTGAGCATGGTGATGTTGCAGTTAATATAATCAAACGACCCTAAAAACAAGACCATGCCGAGTACCTGCGCCGATATTGGTTGCGCCAACAGGGGCAGCCAGGACTTGGGGATCTCGTATCATAGGTAAGTTTCTTAGTTCTTGAAGTCAACCTGGTCACACCGTTCGTTTTGCTGGCTATGCAAACATGTTGAGACTGTTTGACGTGACGTGCATTTCTCTTCCGTCCCCTCGCGCGCTAGAAGATCCGTGGCTCGCCTTCCGGTGCACATATATAGTGCTCAACAAGGAAAGCAGCTTGTAAGCGGAACCCACTGCCAAAACTTCACTTAAATTCATGCCTTCCGCAGGAGGAAATGCGATTCCCTACAAAATTATGGCATTCTTATTGCTAGTTTCCGAGAGCAGGGCGATTTGAATAAATAAGCACATACCTTAACCTACTGTTCCTCAGAGTGACTCAAAGAGGTGGTCAGTCTGCAAGATACCAGATTCTTGTTCATTTATGCACTTGGAATGTGCATAAAACAGTCTTTTACCAGATGGCTTGGTACATTTCTCTTTTCATGCAAAAAAAGAGGTTTCACAATTGCTTCATTATACCATCACAGGTTCCCACTGAATGATCCGGAACTCCTAAAGGCATGGATGGAGAAGCTGCCCTGCCGAGACTGGAAGCTCAGTAGATGGTCCAAGTTGTGCTCACTGCACTTTGCGGACAACTGTTTCTACCAACTGAACAATAAGACGTACCTCAGGCAAGGAAATGTGCCAACGGTGTTCAGCTCTCCAGCAAGCAAGACAAAACGGTCACCTCGGAAGCGATCAAGATCGCGGTCTGATGAGGCCTTCCTTCTGTGCCAGCGATCGAAGCACACGCATAGGTATGAATAGAGCAAGTTTCATTGCAGCAGATCACAAGATTTTTATTTGCCTCAAAATCATTGTTGCAGATGCATTACATGAGGGGGTATAGGTTCCATGGAACTCTAATAAACTAGCATGCTCACTGTTTGCACTTGAAAGCACTGCACATATAGAAAATGTCAGTACAACAATGACAAGGTAAAATTACACATGATGCAGGCTCCAGTCTTCAGGTACTTCGGGCGACTAGTTGCACAATTTGCAAAGGTGTGTCTCTTGTATCTGAAAGTGGTGGTCAACGAATCACTAGAAAAGTGGCATCTTTGGAATCAAGTTGATAGGTTTTAGTAAAACATTCAGGTTCTTTGCAACACTTTGAACCACCACCATTATAATAATTCCATGGCATGCTGTATGCTTTTTACAATCATTCAATCATAAGTGGGTTCCATGTTTTCAGTATACACTGATATACATAAAAATATGACCTCCAAACGATTTTTCTTGAAATCTGCAAAAACCGAAAGAACCCGAATTGAGCTTGCTTTGAAGAGAAGTTGCACTTTCCACGACAGGGAACCTTTATAAACGTCTGTACTTTTGTTGAACCACAACACCGACCACACTGAACTGTCTGCGAGGCTGCTCTTTTTCTTTGGAAATTGTTTTTATGTGCTCCATTTAGCAATGAATAGTGCATATCATGTTGCGTCTCCTAGAAACGCCACAGATATGCATTTGCTTTTACCACATAAGTACTGTTAAACTCCGAGTTTTGGTCGATATCAAAAATAGTCACCGAAAAACTCAAAATTCGACAGAACAAATAAGCACCAAAAAATCACCCACATTTAAAAAAAAAATAAAACTACGAGAGCACCTCAGCTTTCTTTCATGATGTGAGAATCCGTGAGCTTTACTTTTGGCCGAGTTATATTGACGTCAATGAGCAAGGTTGACGCATCAAATAGCACACTAGTTTTGCAATCATGAGAGCCTAGGTTCGAAACCGGGCAGGGGATAATTTATTTCTAGGTTTATTTTTTGTTCGATCAGGTGATCAATAATTAAGTCACGTGATGAAAATGATAACGTGAGCACAGATGTTTGTTTTCCTTGTATTTTCTTTTCCCTTGGATTGCGTCGCATTGGTCACGGCATTTGGACACAACTTTTGGTTACGGCTTTTGGCTGCACCCTTTGATCACGGCTCTTTTTTTGCTCACGGAGCCAGGTAATACTCACAAATTAAAAACACCCAAAACATGGAACCCTATTCATAAGCCAGAACTCCCAGCACCCCCTTTTTGTAGGTCAGTGCCAGTTCTGGCCAACGCATAAAAGGTGTGGTCACATATCACACTGCACAGTATAACCTGCCAAGAATGCATGCCCTGGCACACAGTCTCGTGAAATACAGTCAGTCTTGAATGTCACCGCTCGTTGTTCTGCTGACAGGTCTCACCCTCCAGAGAGGCAGCCTGGATCGACAACTGATCAGCCAACCCCAGGGGAGGCCCAAGCTGCTGCTGGTTCTGAAAGCACTTCCCCCTCTCAGGCTACGACGTCAGAGACTCCCCCTGAAGCTGTGTTCATGCGACGCAACACTTCCTTCGGTGACCACTCGTACGCAGCTGTGTCACCACGACTGCACAGGGTCCTAGCCATGAGTAGGCACAAGCTGCAGAAGGCGAGGAAACTGTTGAAACAGGCAAAGAAGAAGATCAATCCGAAGACGGCCAGGATTAGGAAGCTGAACAGGCTGCTCCGTGAACTGAGGACACGACTTCCTAAGCAAGCAGTTGACATACTTGACAATGCATTCACCAACACAATGCGCAACCTCGTCTTAAAAAGAGTCAGGCACAACAAAAACGCATGTACAGAGGATGTGCGCAAGTTTGCCCTCACGCTCCATTTTTACTCGGCAAAGGCATACAGCTTTCTGCGATAGCACGTGAAGCTACCACACCCAAGCACTCTGCGGAAATGGGCAGCGGTGGTTGATGCACGACCAGGATTCACCCAGCAGTCGTTTGACAAAGTTGCACAGGAAGCCCAGAAGAGACCTCTGTTCGTCAGCCTGATGGTCGATGAGATGGGAATAAAAAGACAAACAGACTGGGATGGCAAAGAAGTCGTCGGGTGCTGTGACCTGGGTCACGGCATCATCCGAAACGACTGCGTCACCTTTGCAAAGCACGCACTTGTATTTTTGGCGGTGGCAGTCAACCGAAACTGGAAGATCCCCCTGGGTTACGCCCTCATCGATGGTCTAGAAGGCAACGCTCGCGCCAACCTGGTACGGGAGTACATCATTAAACTGAATGATGTTGGAGCAAAGTGTATAAGTGTGACCTGTGACGGGACAAACTGCAACATCACCATGCTCACAGCGCTCGGAGTGCGCTTTGCTCAGCCTATGAAGAGCTGGTTCACACATCTATCGGACCCTACCAGCAGGGTCCATGCCGTCTTGGACGCCTGCCATATGCTAAAGCTCATGCGGAACCTGCTCGCCGAGAAAGGGTGCATCAGAGATGGGGCAGGTAAGGTCGTGGCCTGGCGGTACCTTGCGGCCTTGGACAACCTGCAGCAGCAAGAAGGCCTTCATGCAGCCAACAAGCTCCGAAAGCAGCACATTGACTTCGAGAGAGAGAAGATGAGGGTGTAACTGGAAGCCCAAACCTTGAGCCGGTCCGTCAGCTGCGCCTTGCTGTTTTGCAAGGAAAAGGGTATCCAAGGCTTCGATGGTGCTGAGGCGACTGCCAAGTTTGCCGCTGCAGTCGATGATATATTTGACCTGACGAACTCATGTCATCCCCTTGGTCGTGGAAGCAAATGTCCCATTCGTGCCAGCAACCAAGTCACCATTCTGGAAAGGATTGAGCAAGCTTCACGCTACCTTCGAGCCCTGAAAGACGTAACGGGCAAGCCGTTGAGCCAAGGGGCAAAGAAGACTCCCGTCCTCGGTTTCCTACTTGTCCTTGATTCCATCAAAGGTCTGGCAGAAGACCTGGTCTGGAGCCCCAGTCCGCCACTCAGGTGCCTGCTGACGCGAAAGCTCAGTCAGGACCACCTTGAGCTGTTTTTTGCCACTGTACGCAACAGGACGGGTAAGATCAACAACCCTACGGCGCTAGAGTTTCGGTCAGCGTACAGAACGTGCTTGCTCGCCAACGTCCTGCCTTCAACTTGCGGCGACTGCCAGGTCGACGGCACCGAGACGCTTCCCGTAAGCTCGTCGGCGCAGCACCAGCAAGATCAGAGAAGGGCTGAGGATGCAAGAGGCGAAGAGGCCAACAGTACTGTCTCCTACAAGCCGCTTTCAGAATTCGCCGAATGTGTTGTATAATAAATTGCTGGAAACGTGGCAGTCAACTTTGCAAAAATGACCAAGTGCTCAGAGTGCTCTAAGATCGCACTTCTTACAAGAGCCAAGAGGGGGCTTATACTGATCAAGGATGCTGGGGGGCTTCACAGCCCCTCACAGGACATCCTGGGCGTGTGCAAAATAGCGGAGAAGGTGCTTCGCAGGCACATTGACAAGGCGGTCAAAGGAGGTCGAAATTGGCTACAAAGAATGCAGGCAGAGGCAATGGCCATTATCTTCATGACCCCGCTGTTTAAGAGCTTTGACCACCTCTTCCTGGCACAGACAATCGACAACCAGTCCCACTGCGCAATTATGGTCAAGACAATGCTGGAATACTTCTTCAAGCTGCGAATCCACCACATGTGCCGTCAGCAGAGTGCCGCAGAAAGAGGTAGCATTATCCGACAGTTCTTGACGAAGTTGGTAATCTTTCGCGGGCATTGATAAGGGTCACGAATCCACTCCAGCACCAAGGCATTTTCACTCAAATGTCAGCTCTGCCGTGAAAACTGCACCCAAAACAGCACTGCACGCTCCATGTAACATAATCACGAGACGATGATTTAATGAGCAAAGAGTGCCAAGAATGGAGCCAGAGATGGACAAGGAACATGGCAAGGTTGGCTTATAGAGCTCATATGACCCTCAATTGGGGGACGAAGAGGGCTCATGTGTGAACTCGCTGCCCCGCAACCTGCGGGAGCTCTGTGAGCAAAGGCGACACGACCTGCGAATGGGTGCACAAGAGCATCCCGAAGCTTGCTTCCAGAGAGAGTGCGACGTCGTCTTCAAGGAAGTGACTAGCTGGGGAACTACCTCCGCAAGAAGGATGGAATTCTGCTTTCTGGCACTCCTCGACGGCCCCCAAGGACCATCAAGACTGCCAGTGCGACACCTGTCTCATTGGAGTGCACATGTGCGTCAGAAGAGCTTGGAGGTCTGCTCAGCCTCGTCTTGCAAGCACCAAGGAGGCTGTGAGCTTTGCGTCCCTTCAGTGTGCTGCTGGACGACCGACGTGAGCCGCCTCTTGTATGTACCGAGCGACGCCGGGGCTACAGCGGCTCGGCAACTCGCTGGACCTGCGAAAGTTACGTGGGCAAAGGCGACAGGACCTGTGAATGACCGCACAAGAGCATCCCGAAGCTTGCTTCCAGAGAGAGTGCGACGTCATCTTCAAGGAAGTGACTAGCTGGGGAACTACCTGCGCAAGAAGGACGGAATTCTGCTTTCTGGCACTCCTCGACGGCCCCCAAAGACCAACAAAACTGCCAGTGCGACACCTGTCTCATTGGAGTGCACATGTGCGTCAGAAGAGCTTGGAGGTCTGCTCAGCCTCGTCTTGCATGCACCAAGGAGGCTGCGAGCTTTGCGTCCCTTCAGTGTGCTGCTGGACGACCGACGTGAGCCGCCTCTTGTATGTACCGAGCGACGCCGGGGCTACAGCGGCTCGGCAACTCGCTGGACCTGCGAAAGTTACGTTGGCAAAGGCGACACGACCTGTGAATGGGTGCACAAGAGCATCCCGAAGCTTGCTTCCAGAGAGAGTGCGATGTCGTCTTCAAGGAAGTGACTAGCTGGGGAACTACCTATGCAAGAAGGATGGAATTCTGCTTTCTGGCACTCCTCGCGGCCCCCAAGGACCATCAAGACTGCCAGTGCGACCACATCTCTAGGAATCGGGGTGCGACACCGGTCTCATTGGAGTGCACATGTGCGTCAGAAGAGCTTGGAGCTCTGCTCAGCCTCGTCTTGCAAGCACCAAGGAGGCTGTGAGCTTTGCGTCCCTTCAGTGTGCTGCTGGACGACCGACGTGAGCCGTCTCTTGTATGTATCGAGCGACACCGGGGCTGCAGTGGCTCGGCAACTCGCTGGACCAGCGGGAGTTACGTGGGCAAAGGCGACACGACCTGTGAATGGGTGCACAAGAGCACCCCAAAGCTTGCTTACAGAGAGAGTGCGACGTCGTCTTCAAGGAAGTGACTAGCTGGGGAACTACCTCCGCAAGAAGGATGGAATTCTGCTTTCTGGCACTCCTCGACGGCCCCCAAGGACCAACAAGACTGCCAGTGGGACACCTGTCTCATTGGAGTGCACATGTGCGTCAGAAGAGCTTGGAGGTCTGCTCAGCCTCGTCTTGCATGCACCAAGGAGGCTGCGAGCTTTGCGTCCCTTCAGTGTGCTGCTGGACGACCGGCGTGAGCCGTCTCTTGTATGTACCGAGCGACACCGGGGCTGCAGTGGCTCGGCAACTCGCTGAACCTGCGGGAGTTACGTGAGGAAAGGCAACACGACCTGCGAATGGGTGCACAAGGGCGGAGGGGTCCCGCAAAGCTTGCTTATGAAAGAGTGAAACATAGTCTTCAAGTGCATGCCTAGCTGGGGCACTGCCTGCGCAACGGAAATGGAATACTGCTCTCCGAGTGTAATAAAGTAACTTGCGCACTGAACGTGACTCTATTCACTACTATTACCAGGCGCTGTGTCTAAAGATAGGTCTGACGTACCTACGATGCAAAATCTAAAGATAAGTCAGACGTACCCAGGACGCGGAGTCTGCGTCGGGTGTCCTAGCGTGGGCAGTCGGACTGCGGCCGGACGCTCCCGCTGGTGTATTTGCAGCAGTCCGAAAGCGTTCCACGCTTGCGTCTTATTGACCTTGCATAAGTGGCTGGCAGCCGCTTGGCCTGGCCGCCGTGTGATACACGGGCGTGTGCCTGTCATGTGTAAAAACACGTGGAGTGCCAAGAAAATCAAACATTGTGTCTAACAAACTACTGATTTCAAATTCCCCGACTTTTCCAAGTTTTTCCCTGACTATTTTGATCAAATTCCTTGAGTTTTTGAGTCGAAGGTTGACATTTCGGCAAAGTCATTCAGCATGGCCGTGCCGACGAGCAACCGCCATGCCGCTTTCACTAGTCGTCTTCCCTTATCTAGCCCACTTTTTGATGATTCCCTGACTTTCCCAGATGATCCGAAATTCCCTGGGAGTTCAAGGCTTTCCAGGTTGGCTGACACCTTTTGAAAGTTCGGCACGCGTTTGCGGGGTTTAGTGATCGGGAAGCTGCTCGAAAACAACATAACTATAAGAGAAGCTGGTACAGTACTGCTTACACGACTGTCGCCCCTTCTCGGAAGGCACTCGGCAGGCGGCCGGGAGCCGCCGTCCGCCCGGAGTGACCACCGTCGGTCTTTTCCACGTCAGTACGGACCACGTAGTGACGTGGTCCGTAGTTAGCTCAGCACCGAGCAGTTCGGAAATTTCAACACTTCTCTCGCTGCTTCAAATGCGAATCTTGACCGTCGAGCTAAGCAAATTGCCCGGGCACGTCCGCCGTACCGTTAGAACTCCGCGTTCTGGTTGCGTCCTAGATACCTTTAGACTCCGCGTTCCGGATGGGTTCGACGTATCCTTGGACACAGCGATTATCGAGGAGCTCCCGTGGTTAACGATTGCGGATATTTTAATTAAACTCGAACGACCGAGCGATGTCCGAGGTAGTGATCCGAGCACGTACGAGAAGCACGGGACCGAATCTAGCTTACTCTGAATTAAATAAAAAAAGAAAAGCCTCATTCCCTCGTACTTCACGTTATTCCTACGCGGGAGAGCACACAAAACCCTAAAAAACCGAATGCCGCACACGAAATCCACATACTCCGATCAACGCCCACAACGCTTCCGACACGCACTGGGCGCTGCCATCTTATTGCTGACGCCAGAGATTTGGTCTGGTTACGTCATAGATTTGGCCTGGTCACGTGTCTAGTGGTCAAAATTGTACAACATGGCGGCGGTCAATTGGGGGCCACTTTCAGCTGCAAGTTTATCACTCTAAGGCCCTATACCTCGTTGGGAATGAGGCACATTTTCGTCTGCATTTTTTTAGCGAGTTTATTTATGGGATGGCGAATATGTTTTTGAGTTCGCTTGTCTTCACAAATGTCAGCTGGCAATTTGATTCTCCTGGCTGGACGTTCTGCTCGTCGATGAATAGCTTGAAATTTTTCGTACTCTGCGTCTACAATAGTTCGTGAGAACAAGAGCCGGACACCCATGGTAGCATATGCAGCTGAATGATGTACAACTGAAACAAACTCTTGGTAAGTATTTGCAGTCTGTATGCGCAGTTCTACATTTTCCCGAAAACATGTCCAGTCGATATACAAAGTCCTATCATGTCTGGCACTGCTGGCTGTGAAGCCTCGAACCGTAATGTATGTTGCAAAGTGGTCACTGTCATGGCTTTCATGTCCACACACCAGTAATTCTGAGAAACGAGCTCACGTGACATGAATGCAACGTCTCAGCAGCTGCTACAGCGACTGCCCCGAAAGAATGTGGGCGAACCGTCATTCAAAATGCAGAGGTCATAATCATCTACCAGTACCAGTAGTTCTCTTCCGCGACGTGTAGTTCGAACACTACCCCAAGCGATATTTTGGGCATTAAAGTCGCCAACAACAAGAGCTGGTGATTGACGTCCTCGGATAATATCATCTAGTCGTGTAGTATCAAAATCGCAAGCGGGGGGTATACGCTCGGTTCGGGAACTATAGGGGGCGCTTTGAAAAACGCGCGTAGTGCCGCTAGCGGGGGAGCTGGCGTTCGACAGTGAGGCGCGTTCAGCAACCTGCGGCGCCTTTTGTCATGCCAAGCTGTGGCGCCGGAAAAGCGCACGGACGAAACTTTTGTTTTTTGAGTTGATACGTTAAGTGTGACGTTGCCTGAGTGCTGGGGCAGAAGGGCATTTAGCTGTTTTCCACTTCTTATATATTGAGTTTGAGTCGTTATTAGGGTTAATTTCTCTAGTTGCGACCGAGAAAAGAGTTGGAGCAATTTTCCAAAAAGCAAGACGGCCCTCGCCATAATTGCTCTGAGTGGGGAATTTGTTTCGCTCGTCGCTGTAAACGTAGGGCTGCTGGAAAGATGATATTTGGAGGCGAGTGAGACGTTCACCAAGTTTGTGCACGAAGTGTGCCAAGTTTAATTAAGACAGCAGGTATAAAAGTTATGTTTTTAACGAATAAGAAATAAAGCTGTACTGGATATCCAATATTGAACCCAAAATGTTGTGTTATAGCGGGCTGTGCAAAGTGCGGATTTGGGCACACAGGTGCTTGGACTTGACAGTAACATGACACAGCACTTATTGTAACAAAAAGAGGTGGCATATGGAAACCAGGTGGAAATTTGCTTCAAACTGCGTGACTCAATGGGAACCGGTTTTGACCATGAAAGGGCTGTCAAAAGAATACCACTCGTCGTGGGAGGTGGAGACTTTACAGGTAGGAAGGGACTAACGGACTGTACTTCGAA
Source organism: Ixodes scapularis (assembly GCF_016920785.2). Taxonomy (NCBI): domain Eukaryota; kingdom Metazoa; phylum Arthropoda; class Arachnida; order Ixodida; family Ixodidae; genus Ixodes; species Ixodes scapularis. The sequence goes on along the minus strand of NW_024609855.1, from coordinate 1,010,188 downwards.
TTGAAACAACTTTACGAAAGGTGGTTCCAAAGCCGAGAAAACAAAGTAGTCGTCGAACACACGGTTTGGCCGTCAAGGGCTTTTGCGGTCACCTAATGTGTAATAACCTGTTGTGCCAGGTGCTGATTTTCGGCGCACAGGCCTTACTTTGACATTACCGTAACTGGACACAACACTTGTTATACCAAAAAGAGGTGGCATAGTGAAACCAAGTGGAAACTTAGTTTGGGCGGCGTAACTAAATAGGAACTGGTTTTGACCGTCAAAGGCTGTCCAGATAATACCACTCATCGTGGGAGGTGCACACTTTACAGGTAGGAAAGGACCAGTTGACGGTACTTCCAGTTCGAACCACTTTGCGGTAGGTGGAAGCCGAGAAAAAAGATTGTTTGTCTACAGAACTCGGGGTGTCAGCGTTTCCACATCCAAAAGTAGGCTGATCAAGAAAGAACGCACACCACGTAGACTTCCATTCCATACTCAAACGTCGATTCTCCAGTGATTCCGACTTTGATTGTAGTTTTAGAGCGCAGCTCTTGGGGGCCGTTTCCAGCCTGACCGGCGTCGGCGTCGCCGTCGGCGTAACCGGGGGGGAGATGTCGCGTGACCCCCCCCCCCCCCCCGAGGTCACGTGACCCCCCCCCCTTGAAGTCACGTGACCCCCCTCGAGGTCACGTGGCCCCCCGCGGTCATGTGACCCCCCCTGGGTCACGTGACTACCCGCAGGTGACGTGACCCCCTCAGTACCCTTCCCTACTCCTCCTCAAGAGCTGCGCTCCAAGTCGGCGTTGCACGGATTTGTAAACGGCTTTCATTTTAGAGCGCAGCTCTTAGGGGCCCGTTTCCGGCTTGAGCGGCGTCGCCGTCGCCGTCGCCGTCGGCGTAACCGCGTGGTGCATCATGGGAAATATCCCATAATGCACCGCGCGAGCCCCCCACCGGGGTCACGTGACCTCGTGGGGGGCACGTGACCCCCCGAGGTCCCGTGACCCCGGTGGGGGGCTCGCGCGGTGCATTATGGGACATTTCCCATGATGCACCGGGGTCACGTGACATCGGGGGGTCACATGACCCCCAGGTCACGTGACCCCCCGATGTCACGTGACTCCCCTGAGGTCACGTGACCCCCCGATGTCACGTGACTCCCCTGAGGTCACGTGACCCCTCCTCGAGGTCCCGTGACCCCCTCCTCGAGGTCACGTGACCCCCGCCGATGTCGCGTGACCCCCCGATTACGTCATCGTCACTGATGACGTCACCGGCATCCACATCGTCATCGTCATCATCACTGATGACGTCATCATCAATGATGACGTCACCGGCATCCACATCGTCATCGTCATCATCACTGATGACGTCACCGGCATCCACATCGTCATCGTCATCATCACTGATGATGTCACCGGCATCCGCATCGTCATCGTCATCATCACTGATGACGCTACCGACATCCGCATCGTCATCGTCATCATCACTGATGACGTCATCAGTTACGTCACTGATGTCGTCACCGGCATCCACATCGTCATCGTCATCATCACTGATGACGTCACCGGCATCCGCATCGTCATCGTCATCATCACTGATGACGTCACCGGTATCTGCATCGTCATCGTCAACATCACTGATGACGTTACTGACATCCGCATCGTCATCACTGATGACGTCATCAGCGACGTCACTGATGACGTCACCGACATTCGCATCGTCATCGTCATCATCACTGGTGAAGTCATCAGTGACGTCACTAATGACGTCATCGGTACCCGCATCGTCATCGTCACTGTTGACGTCATCAGTGACGTCAGTGATGACATCATCGGCATTGGGGGTCACGCGACCCCCAAGGTCACGTGACCTCCCAAGGTCACGTGACCCCCCTGGTTAGTTTAACGCCCCCCCAGTGCCCTTCACTCCTCCTCCTCAAGAGCTGCGCTCTAATTCGGCGTTACAGGGAGTTGTAAGCGGCTTTCACTTTTTTTTTTCTTAGATTCATAATTTTTTTTTTTTTTTGCTGTTTGAATTTTTTAAATGAAGTACAGATTGCGTGCCGTACTCGTCCGGAAATACCATTGACACGTACGATGGGGACGAAACTTCTTTGGAGGACATTCCTCCAACGAAATTGGCACTGCACACCCGCGAGTGTGGGATGGCATTTCAGTTCATCCCATCGGCGCTGACACCTGTGCGAAAACAAACGCAGAGCGCAAAGCGGCAGTGTAGAATATGTCAGCCGTGCCGACACACTGGCAGACATGACCGGGAGACCAAATTTCTCGCGTCGTACGGCACGGGTCCATCGTTGTCGCTGTCCCACAACACATCGGCGAGGTGAAAAACTGCGAAACTTTGTCCCCATGCACGAGATACGGCGCATAACTATTGAAGCACTTAGTGCTTCAATAGTTATGCGCTATTGACGCGCATTGAAACCGCTTTGATTTCAATGCGTATACGTGGGGTGGTTTCGGTTTCGTTTTCTCTGGGGTTCTCACCGCCTACCTTCGGTACCGGCCGCGCGGCGGCGCGCCAGTACAGTAACACAGACGTACTCATTGTTATGATGAGGTTAGATACTATGCGAAATATAGGTTAAGTCCTTTCGTAATACGAGAAAGACTCGGCTGACGTCAGAATTGCGAGCTGATTGGAATACTTCATAACGCGATGGTCGGAAATCTGGCGCTACAGGCGATTCGCTAATCTCCAAAATTAGAAACTGATGTTTGAACGTGAATTGTCGAAAGCCTGAAAGTCGAAAGCCCTCTCGCGTTCCGTTGAAAAACGGTCGCATTTTTAACTATATCTTCGATTGAAGGGGCATTAACCATTACCCTGATGTCACCCTATCAAGATTCCCTGCAAGATGTCTTTCAAGGCGCATGGTGGCAGCTGGGCAGTGAGACTTCGTAGGACAGAGAAAATAAGGCTTACGACGTCGCTGATTGTCATCGAGCCGAAGATGGGAGGCCTCGGCTGCTGGGGAGGCGTGGCACCACTGGTGGCGTTGCCTTACGTGCGCTTGATACCTACTCGTGGAATTAAATCTGACGTGCCGGAACCCTCTGATGGGGGAATAAGTTCGTAAGTGGAATTATGGTTGACTGTCTTTGTAGTTGCCACAGCAGTATATGTCTTATTTTTGTTTTTACGACGTGCTTCTGGAGTCTTCGGGGATGGAGATGCCGATTCTTCTTTTTGTTGAAGGTCAGGAGTGGTGCTTGTATCAGCAAGCAGGTAAAGGGTCTTGAGCTAGGGTGACCGCCTTCCTGCCGGCGACATGCGGGACATCCTGACCGTGGGGGTATAAAAGGTGGACGGTATTTTAACGCCTCATTAAAGGTAATTCACCAACACGCATACCCCGAAATCTTGTGCTGTCCAAAAGCGCTGTCCAAATGCACCTGCAAATGATTTTGCGACAATTGAGCTAAAATAATTTTCACTCAGTGATATATTCCTTGTTTAATTGTATTTGTAAATATTGTTTAAGTTGAAAACATAAATATCGACTGCAACACTCCCCAATGCATGAAAACGAAATAAGAAACAATACATTTTTTTCGGCTTCTTGTTTTCTGTCGATACTTATCCTTATACTAACATGCTTCTACACAAAATTAGAACCTACTGCTGTTGCTTTTTCGATCGTTGTGAGTTGTAGGCTTTCTTGCCTTGCGTGGCCGTCTTCAATAAAAAAAAAGTCATTCCACAACAACCCTTTTGCACGACACCAGTATGATTTGCAAATAATTACAATAGTTTATTTTTCAACTTTTGGCGAGCAACTTTCACTTGCAATGTTTTGCCATCAAGGCGAGAGGCGTAACGGCGTATGCGCGTCTGTCTTCTGCAAGAATGATGGTCGCTTTCCGCAGTGCAAGTATATAAAACCGCCTACCATCGAGATTCACACGTTTATCAGCGACCTCTGCGCTTCCCCGTACGCCGTTGTTAGGAAGCGCCATAATTTGCGTAGTGGATGTTGCGACAATGTAAAAGGCGGGACATTTTGAAGATTTGGGTATTTCTTGCGAGACACGGGACTCGAGCGCTCATTGCGGGACAGTCCAGCGAGTCGCGGGACGGGTGGTCACCCCATCTTAAGCAGTCTTGTCCTCAGTCGGTGGTGGCGTACGCTTTGGACCGTGGACAAATCTTTGTTTTCGCAAGAGCTGTTAGGCGAACCGTGCAATTGACGCAGCTTGCAGGGTGGTTTCCATCGCAGTTTGCCCACTTGGCTGGTGAATCTCCCCTGCAGTCTTTGGTGAGATGTGGTTGACAACATTTATTACATTTAGTTCCCCCTTTACAATGTTTGGCGACATGGCCAAGTGGTTAACACTTGAAGCATCTGGTCGGTGCTTCAATAAATTAATTTACTTAATGTTTGGTAAATCCAAGATTTACTCTTGATAATGCTCAGAATTTGGGCGAAAAGCGAGGACCACCCGTACTGTTGGTTGCGTAGCTTCATTGGGCTTTTCTCGACGTCGGTATAGACGGCGGACTGCAATTACTTCGTCTTGTTGTAAAAACGATGTCAATTCGGCATCAGTGTGCCACAGGGGAACCCCCTTGATCAATCCGCAGTTTTTAAGATAGGTCCTGGGTAACGTAACTTGAATAGGAACCCCTCTGAGAAAGCAAAGTTTGAGGAGTCGGTCGATTGTGGCGGCTTCAGCAACTGCTACCAGGAGGCCGCCTTTGCTGGTAAAGCGATGTCGTAAAATGGCAGCGGCTGTTGCCTCGTTTACTTCGGTGCTTAGGCTTAGCGGGTTTTGTTTCCGCAACCATTGGTCCGCATTAGCGGGCGCGAGAAGCCCAGGAATACCTGTCGTTCTTTGCCGACGATGTTCGACGAGAACGAAACCTTCCAGGTCGCCTTCTGTAAAATCTTTATCCATTTCTTTGTTCTGAGGCGCTTGTAGTTTCGCCGGTGTCGAGAATGTTTCTGTAGAATTGTTGTTCCCGTCGCTGTGTCGCTTACCTAGATTGAGGCGTCTAAGCGGGTTTTCTTGTTTGGCCTGATATGTGTGCTCTTTGTCAGCAGAAGTCTGCTGGGAGCAACGAAGGTTCGGTCTCTTGTGCCAGTCCGGGTGTACTCGGTTGGGAGGTCATATGACGTGTTTTGGGTTACTTGAAGTAACCCGTACCCCGATCAGCTGCAGTCGGTTGTTCGTGGTCACGACTGATTACTCAGATTCGACTTACTTGCAAATAGAGACAGGGCTGAAATCAACTAAAGTGTCAGGAGCAGAGAAAGGAACGGCTCACCCAGCTGGCTTTCTCTTCTTCCCTTCGCTATCTTTAATCCCCTCTCGATTGGTCTTCGCTGTCTTTCTTCTCTTCGACTCAGCCGTTAGAGCAAGTCGTTCGAGCATGCGGTGTGTGTAGTTTGCCGTTTCGATCTGGATGAGCATAGTACCAGCGTGCGGTCGTGTATCAGTACTGCGCGATATCCTTTAAAATCTCAAGGCTAGCAGTCGTACTGCACTGGATGAATTTGTCATCTGCAGTGGGTAACAATGTCACCATACCCTTACAGACTAAATTGCTGTTGTCTAAACAACTCAGGAATTATTCGTTTTTCTTTTTGTGTTATTTTTGTGAATAGTTTGCGAGTACGGCGCGTGCTACTGTCATGCTGTCACTGTGCGTATAGCTGATTGACCTCACATGTGAGTACAGCACTTCGGTACTGTTTTCAAATGCCCGTATAACCACGTAATTTTTATTGAACGGTGTTCGCCTTAAAAATTCAAGTTCACAAAACGAAATTAAGCATTATTTGTTTTGCTGTCCTCGTTTCCGCAGCACAACTATTCTGATGATGATGACGTAATTTTTTTTTTGTAACGCGGATTACACTAATTATTTTTTTAACTAAAAGTGTTTGTTTTTTGCTTTTTTTAACCAGTTTAAACTGGCTTGCGCTTGGTAAAACTGGTAACCGAACCGTTATTGAACACACATAACTGAACCGGGACCGAACCGGAACAAAACTCAATGCTACTAAAGCCGAACCGAACCGGAATATAACCAGTTCGACATTATGGACACCACTTACGGGGTCAATGGTTATTCTTTGCGTGGTGTTCACATGAAGGCGAAATCCTCGGAAGGAGCTGCGTCACGTCAGCCGGTGAGGCGTCTCCCACCGCAGCTCCGCGAGGAGTGTTTGCATCACCTGAGCATTTCCGCCGCACCTCCGACGCGGAGCCAGCGAATCTCGACGTCACCGTGCCGCCTCAGAAAAGCGTGACGTCAGCATCACGTGACGCGCACTCCGCGGAGCAAAGTGTCGAATTTCTCCCTCCTGTGAATAACGCATTAACCACGTCCCCTGAACCGGGACTCAACAGTTCGAACGCGTTTGAAGAGTGAAACAAAGGCAGCTAGCCTTTGCATCTACCCACTAATCCTTCCAATCAGAGCTCGGCGCTTTGAAGTCCCCATGCGCTCTCATCTCCCTTGTCCTAATCGAAGGCGCCCTCAAGGGAAGTAATAACAAGACCACGTGACCGGAAAGAGCCAGTTCCGGCAACCCTTCTACAAAACGGCATCGCTCATTTTATTACAGCGAAGCTATTTATGGCTAGGGTGTCGTGCATTTTTGGTGTGCGTCAACAAAAACTCAGGCCTTGTATACGTTCGCACCGCCCTCTCTTCGTCGTCGTTCCAAGTGCTTGCGTGCCTATAGCAGGTTACAGGTTAATAAGGTAGCGGCAAATGCCCCTCAAAGGAAATCTTACATCCCCCCCGCGACCTCCGCATCCAATAGCGTCCCATCGTTTCCGTGACGTCGCGGCCAACGCGCGAGGAGACTCTTGCCTTTCTGTACATTATTGCTTTATCTTTCGACTTTGACTTAGCATTGTGGAAGCCACGAGAGGGTGATTAGAGTTTTCCCCCTCTGACTGAAACAGATAAGACTTTCGGGGATTAGCTTCCCCCTCCGATGGATACCAAAGCTGCTTTCAGGGGCTCGGTTCCCCTCCAATGAATACAAAGGTCGCTTTCTTAAAAAGTAGGGTTCGACGACAAGTTGGCATCACTCTGTAGCCAATATCTATCCATTGAAGCGGAACAAGGTGCGTTTCCAGTGAACTCGTCTTTCGACTGCGGAAGGATTTGAAAAGGGGCGCATCACGCTTGTGGGAGGAGCTTCTCTTACCTTCTTGACTTGTAACCGACTATAGTTTGCTTTCCTTCCCCCGGGTGGCGGTCCCGTCGCGCGTGTCTAGTTTCCTCCAGCTTCTCGGGGCGGCGATAGTCCTCGACATGTGTGTGTGTACCTTTCGTCATGATGTCCACCGATGATGACACTATGTTCGTACCTTTGTCCAAAATTCTGTGTCATCTATGTGTCGTGTGCTAAACAGCTTCGCGTCTCATTCACCTCCACAGAGTGGAATGGCTCGTGATTTTTCTTTATTATTTATAAAAAAACTGCGCACCCTATTGGGCCGCATAACACGAATGGAACATTACATAAATAAGTTTATGTACATGCAAAAAAAAAAGCCACAAAGCCGCACTGGTTTACATGATCCGAAACAAAAATAACAAGTGGGAAATAAATACAAAACACTTCACTGCAAAAAAAAAAAAAATATCGCCGAGACCACAAATTGTGTTTATTTTCATTAGACAGCGTGCAGACGAAGAAAACGAGTCACGGGTACAGAATGTCCATAAAGCTGGTTCCAAACTTGGATCGTTCAAACAAGAGAAGCACTGATAGGTGACACAATAGACACTTTCCAAAAGTGATCATGAAGCAACACTGGTCGCCGCCATATTTTAGGCATCGTTTCTTGCGCGAAGCGTGCGATTCGGTCTGGGTTCACGACGACCACTGACGCAGCGCGCGTGTCGAACAGTTTTGAACCTAAGCACGCGCCCCACGCTTACATAGCACTCCTGTCGTTCATTGCGTGCTCACAGTGAATGGCCAAAGTATGGCGGGTCAGAAGGGCCTATAGATTACATCGCAAACATTTGAGGGTCTTATTGCGCACCCCGCTTGAAGCCCTCTGGTGGTGCGCACTTATATACGAAACAAGTTGTGTCAGCAGTGGGTTAATATTTTCAGCCTCTATGCAGGAACAGCGGTTTCCCTTATCTACAGTCATCAAGAAATATAACGTTTTTCTGGCTATATCTGAGCAGAAAAAAGCAAGCGGCCTTTCAATCTTCCTTTTTTTATTATTTCATTAATCTGGTTGTGCTGTTTTGTTTTAGCCATAGTGCCCAAATTGTTTATGTGACATTTCTATGTTCAATATGCCGATGTTTCAATCTCGAAGGGCGTGCGATCAACTGATATCATGGGGTTGTTCCCAAACCTCTATATGCACAAAAAGGTGTTTGTTTCTCCCTTCACCAATCTAACGGGTGCAGTCTTATCGTGATCAATTTTTATTTTTAATCTTTCACACCATCTTTACTCTGCTGCCTGAGAAACTCCGGCTTTTTTGGTTGCAAAAGATCTGCAAACATCCTTACTGTGATTTCAGAACTATCTTCATAAATGGTATCGGTTATAAGTATGGGCCATATAATTTTCCGGTATTTATCTCTAAGGACAATCGGTAAATGTTTTTCGACTGTCATTTTTGAAATATCGGTGTATTTCGGTGATCTTTTCGGACGGACGCCAGAAACGGTGATTATCGGTGAAAAACTCTCATGAACAACTGAGGTAAAACCTAAGAGGAGAGGGTTTCGACAAAGTGTTAGCTGGTGCAAAAGTTTCAACAAATCGGTGTTGTTGTTTCTTTGCTAATCAATTTTCTATTTTCAACAAAGACGGATGTTTATCTGTGTTTCAGTTAAAACCGCAAACTCTATGGCCTAGTTCAGCATTAAAAATAAACTTGTATGCAAAATACAACCACACAAATAGTCCATACTGCTCCTATTATGGACAAAATCATGCCCGCAGTCATCAAGTATGTTCGGAACCATTCAATTAAATCCCTATTAACATCGTGCACAATTATATTTTGTAGAGTCTATTCAAGGGCCATAAGAAAAAAGTCGGAACCCGCAACAATCTGTATTTTTCTGCTTGAAAAAAACGAAAGACAATGCGACATAACAGTCTGAGTTGTTAGGTTATTACCAGCTCATCCGCACACTCCTTGTTTTTTCACCAAAGAAAAATAAGTTTTTTTTAATGATTTCAATTTAGAAATTAAAACTAAGCCAATTTCGGCTGAAATTCGGAGCATATATGGGGGTCCATCGTTCCCAAAATGTACAATTGTGAAATCGGTCATATTATGTGAGAAAAACCAACGCAAAGGTGGCCGCGGTACAGTTCTCAAAGCTAGTCCGATAAGCACAGTTTCCTGTTTATCTCAGCCTTGTTTGACGTGTCTTTGGCTCATTTAAAAAAACAATACTCAATTCCCAACATGACGTAATCAAGGCTGAATTCTACAGAAACGATTTTCACCAAAAAAGAAACCAGGCCTTTTGTAAATCATGTATTCAAAAATTGTCGAGAATCGGTTACATAGGGTTCGTCACCATATTCGCGGAGGGGAACAACATTCGCACACAGTCAGTCTGTGGGAACACCGAGTTGCCTAAATGACGTTAGATCAATAGTTAAATGCTCGGCAACCAACTATAAGTCGGTGACCGCTTGAGATACGTAGGGGGCGCGGCTTAATATACGTTACTGCTGCTTGCTTCCTGATTGGTCCTTTGGCGTCTGCATCAGATAATGCTGCAATCTCATTGGCTGCCCAGCGATAATAGGGTGCTCGGGACTCACCACGCCCTGCGTTTCTTAAGCCGTCACTGACTATGCCGAGTGGAAGTTCGTCTGCTTATTGCGCAGGGGTTGCACTGCCGTCAGAACGCCGAGATCTGATTGGTTCTTATCGGAAGGATAGTGGGTAGACCCCAATGCTACCTGCCTTTGGGTGTATAGCCACTATCCTTCCAGTCGGAGCCAATCAGAGCACGCCGTTGTGACGCCACCGCAACCCTTGCGCAAAGCAGACAAACTTGCGTTCCGCGTAAGCGCATCGCTTAACAAATTCATCGGAGAAGGGTTCCAGCACATTTTTCGCAATCATTTATAACAAAACTAATAAGCCGATCTCTGAAATGATAGAATTCTGGCGTCGTCATAGGTATGTCGTCAAGTTGTACTTCATCCACAGAACAATTGTTGAAATCAATAAAGACTCAGCTAAATATACTCATTGTACTTCCGGGACATGGGAGTAAAATGCAAAATGACAACTCTATTCTCAGCAATGTACTCGGTGTTCTGTTTTGATGGCGCGAGGTATCTAGCGGTGCTGTGTTTATAAACTGGGATAGGGTCTCGTCGAAATATTTCTTCCGAGATCCTTCATTCTTCCTTTACTTCGGTTGAAAGTGGGGCACGTGTATTTTGCTTGACTTTTTGCTTTGCGTTCCGGCTTTATTCTACACCTCAGATTAATAATTTTGCATGTTGTCAAGTGATCTTGTTTATGCACACGGATTTCTCTTTAAAGGAAATGCCTTTGTTTACGTTACCCGCGCCATTAAAATCAGTGTAAAACAATTCTAAGTGGTCCAGTAGATTGGCATCGTCGGAACGGTAAAATGAGCACAGGCATGATGAAGCGATATTGCAAGATCATGAAACAAGATGGGTGGTCCGAAAGACTTTCGTAAACAGCCACAGGAAAGCTGTCACCAAATGAAAATCTAACGCTACACAAAAAGGGGGCCAGCACTCTTTTTTCCTTGCAAGGTACATTACAACTTAGAACGCCGGATAACGGATCGCGAAACAAGGAGTGTGAACATAAGAAGCAACGTCCTTCGTCTTTCAAGATGTCAGTGACTTGGGTAACACCTTCCCTAACTCTTTGAAACAAATTATGCTATCACCATTTCTATAAACTCCATCATGCTGCAATGCCTGTACGCGAAGTTCCACACTTGCACACATTACTGAAAAAAAGTAAGGAATTGCATTTACAATTAACCAAGACTAAATCGTAAATAATTACAGCGGCAATTACCCAGACTTCTTCGGTACACTCGTTGGAATTATTTAAATTAAGTGTAACTGATATTTTTTAAATTCAATTTGTAATCTTTTGAATACCTTAAGAAATAATCGCAAGAAGAATCTGATTACGTGTGGATGTAATAAAATTAATCGTGACACTTCCGATTTTTTCTGCCCCTTATAACAGCGCCCTATTTTCGTACAATTACAACCAAAAATTAGATGAAGGACGAGTGAATGGAATGGTACACGACAAGCGCTGACTTAGAACTGAATTTTAATAAGAACAAACATGAAACCTTCGAACCACCAAAACACAAAACACCGCCATCTTATCAGTGTGATTAGAGTCTTGCATCGTAAGAAAAAATGTAAACAATCTTGCTGCGAAACAATGTAATGGACGGCGAACTGACACACATAGTCTCCTCGCAGTGTGACCTTACTAAAGCTACCGTCATCTCCCTCGTTCTTTGGTTAGTGGCAATCACATTGGCTAATATTGCAGCGACCATGACGAATTTGCTCCGAAGCGAGCGGAAAGGGCGCCGCTACGTTTGCCGACTCAACTTGGCCCCAAGCAATTAGGGGCCCCACGCTTTTTCTTGAATTTCGCGTTAGGGGCGAGTGCCAACCCAAAACTCCAAACGGAGTTTGGGTTCTGTTCATGCGCAGTGGTGAGCCCCTATCTCTTTGGGGCCCGCTGTTCTCAAGCTCTATTATCTTTTAAGTGCTTAGCCATATACTCTTGCACAAACCATTCGAATACAAGGATTCTGGCCGGTGCTACTTTGAGTGTTCGTACGCACGACACTTGCTCAGCTCGCTTTTCATAGCGACGTGCGTAAACAGCGCTGGGCTGTACAGACATAGCTGAGGCACTCGCAGGCAAACTGGACACTGGTGCTTCTCGTGGGGAACAAATTACGATCGGATAAACAACCCAGCCCTATAAGAAAAAAGGTAATTGATATCTAGGAATGGTTCGCACAAATGTCGTTCCTTCACCCTTCAGAAGTGTTACCACTACAAAAAGAAATTCGAGAAATTAGAAAACTACAATAGAATGTTAGTGATTCCAAGTACTCGGCCAAGGCCAACACAATGCGTGCGATGTTTGCGCTGGCCTCAGGGCGCACCCCAGAGTTATGCTGCCAAAGAACAACAACGTTTAAGTTCTTCGGAGTGTCAACCAACGCACGGCTCTGACCTCACGTCGCTGCGCATCCGTGGGCGTTTCACCTCTCGCGACTCTAGGTCCTCCGCACGTGCAGTGCCCACGCCTGGAGAAGTAAAAACTACGGCCTTTTTTTATAAGAAATTCGTTGGCGTACACAAAAAATTAACACCTCTAGCGCTAAAATGACTGCTGCCGCTCCGCAACGTCTGTAGTAAAACCGAAAGAACTGTGTGAAGTGATAAGGAACCAGGAAGACCTCTGCGTCCCCAAAGCGGGAACAGTTCGATTGCAATACCCTAACATCATAGGATTGCAAATGAGTTTCGGATATCCTCGCCACCAGACGGCCGTAATGGCTCGCAGAGAGAAGTTATTTCGCATGTGGGTGCTCGAGTAGAGCGTGTAGATCGTTTCTTTTCTAACAGTCACGATGTTGCCAAACTTTGCCAGGTTCCAGTCTTCAAAATCTGTCGAGAGAAACACGTGGTTTCCACTGACAACCTTATCCGTGCATCCCCCGTCGGCGTCGCTTACAGCAGAATCCTTGTTGGGCGATCGTTGCTCGGCGGCCGCCATGGCGCCGATGATGCCCTGCTTGTCGTCCGATTGCAGCTGACGATCCATGAAGGTGCTCCTGTTAACACAGGGCAGCACTTTCCAAGAGGCGAGCGTGGGGTAGAGCTTGTCAATGGTGTCGTCGGTGTCCCATCCACATACGGAACTCAGGCTAGAGGTCAACAGGCTCTGCAAGTAAGTGGCGAGCGAGAATCCGCCGACCGTCCAGCAGAAGAGCACGCTGCGTCCAGCCAGAACGCGTTCGAACCGTTTCGGTACTGGATATGAGAAGAGCATTGCCGTTGAGACAAAAACCAACACCACTTCTTGAATTCTATTGAGAGGCTGCCTTCCCGAGCAGTAATTAATGAGACAGAAGATGAGTGCGCAGGCCACCATCGAGAGGAACAAAAGGGCCAAGAAGGTGATCGGTGCTTTTCGCAGCACCTCATCTGCCTGACGTCAAGGCCTACGGACCGTGTAGAATACGGCCCTTCCGCAGCGCAAGATGCCGGGAAAGTGGATCAACCGCCAGCGGTGCACGTCGCACGCAGTCTCATCGACCATAATGTCTATTCTGCGCTCTCTAAGGTCTGTAATCCAGTTTTCGCGGCTCACCATGATCGTTCTGTAATTGACATTCAAGCCACTCCAAACATTTTACTACAATGTTCTTTTACGAGATGGAGCCAGTCAAGTAGCATACAACCAAGCACGAAGCTTTGGTTCCGGAGCAGCTGCTTGGTTTGGGCATCGGAAAAGCTCGGCTCCTGTACGGCTGAACCTTCATTCAGGTTGATGTAGCCGCTACCGGTCCAGTTCCAGACTAATCCCTGTAAAATGCTGAGGCTGTCTACATTCGTGGGTAGGTAATAAATAGATTGGCTTGGGTTTTCACGAGCCCGAACGCAAGGTAAACGATTTGTCTCAGAAACGGTCACTTACTTTGATAGTATAGTAATTGTAACCGTAATTACTAACAATTTTCATTTTACTTTATAAGTTGTAATTTTTTACAACTTACAATTACTAACTTTTTTGTATTCTGTACGTGCCTGCCTAGCAGCCCCCCCCCCCCCCTCCTCCCTCCCCCCCCCCCCCCCGCCCCCCCAATCTTGGAAGGAATGGCTCGCTCCCCACCACCCCCAGAACTGCAGGCCGTCTACACATGAACCCAGCTCCGAAACATCGAGAAAACCCAAGAGCTCCTGAAGCTGAAGGGATAGCATTGCGAGTCAAGAGTGCCCGGACTAAGGACAACTCATCAATAAAGACTTTTATCCTGTTTCCCTCTTTGCCTTCCTCTGAAGCGTGAGGGCGACAAACCTACCCAGGTCAACGGCGAGCGTCAACGCAGATGACTGAATTCACAACGATTGTTCTTCTGGCGCCTCATCTCGACAGGCGTAGAGAGCAAACGGCGCACTTAGTCAAAAGTGGACGACCTGGTTGTCTGCTTTCGGCCGCATAGGCCGTCATATCCTTCGCCATTTTTTGGTTTTATAATTAAAACCGCGTCATATTTTAGTACACACGCAGACAAACGAGAGCTGAAGTGCATGGCACAAGGCGTTTTATTTTCGGGGGGCCCAAAGAAACGAAAGTTATGATTCACTTTCTCCTGGTTGTCGACACAGTGTTATCTTAATTCCCTCGATAGCCTCTTCGTTGTCTTTCTTCCATTTCTGCAACGGTTTCCTATTATTTTTGCATGACTGCAATGAAACAGTAGGATTAGTTGCAGGGTAGGTGTTTGACTCGAAGGTACTTCAATTAAAAGCACATATTTTCAAGTTTCCGTCAAATAATATGTCAGAATGTCATAAAAGTGAAAATAAACAAAACAGTTACAAATTTACGGAGTATGTAGCCGTAAGTATAACTTCGCCTTGTAAAGCTGTAATCTTTCTTGTAACCTATGCTATAATACTGCTATCCGACAGCCCTCTGTTTGTGTGTCTTCCACTTTCCTCTGACCTTTCTGCACTGTTCTATTCATTACGAAATATCAGCCTTATTCCAGTTCAGATACGTTAGCAAGTTATTCGGTACGAACACTCACAGCAGGAGCATGAACGAAATAGCTACAAACAAGGTTAAATAGGGTATAAATTCTGACCGAGAATTTTTTAATCCGGAATGTTCATAGTCTATGCGAGAAAGGTTAAAAGCAAAGTGAAAGCTCCTCTCACCTCTTTCTACTTCAGCAGATCGAACGCTGAACGCTAAAAAGGATATCGCCTCCTCTCCAGCTTTCGCTTTTCTCTTAACCTGTCTGTCACAGACTGTAGACATTCTTGTCACCGACTGTAGATTTAACTGGTGTGTTTCACGATAATAATAAAACCTAAAGGGGCCAGATTTTAATGTCATACAAGCAATTATCTGAGAGGAAATATCTCGCACTCCAGCATGTATGCTAACGCTTTGAACCCACCTTAGTTGGTCCGCAAATATCGGATTTTTACGTATGATGCTGCGATTTACTACGAGCGCGCTGCTAGGTGTGATGGAAGCTTGGTGTGAACATATCTACGGATGAACTTGCCTTGTTCAAAAGAAAAACCGATGGCCGTATTTCGGGCAGTCTACGGCGGCATTTGGAGACGGCGCGTGTCATCTGCTCAAAGGGGACCGGTGCATCTCCACCTACTGCGATTGGCCAGCTCCGCGCCGCTGACCACTTGCAGCAGGCGGCAATGTCCCGGTCTCGCTTGGTCCCGCCGTGTTAGATTAGGACCTTAGGATGCCCAGCCGCCGAACTTAGCAGACGATCTTTCGAAATTTTGACACTTGACACTTCCTCAGGGCGGCGCGTATCTCTGAAGTGCGAATTTTGAGTCCGACAGTTTTTTTTGAATAAATCAGATGAGAAAAGCGCTATTTAAATACCTTAATGCTCCCCCTCTCCTCCCGTCCAGCTCACACACACGAACCCACACACATGTCTTGTATGGAGATGATCCAACGAGGCCCCGCATCCTTTCGCTATTTTTTCGTACTTCATGTTGTGTCATCTGTCGGCAGCACTTACAAGTAGGCGAGCATCCTTATAACACCGTCTGCAAATGGTGCCGTAGATTGCCCGATACATGTGTTCTTTGTTTCTCATTTTTGAACTAGGCGAGTTCAACCCTCGATATTTTTACTCAAAACCTTTACCGTCTAACCGCACATGATTGGTAAATAACAGCGCGATCCGGTGAGCAACCGCATTGTACGGACCCAGTTGGTTCGAATCGTTAATGCACACACTGTAGAGTGTTGATATATGATAAGTTGTGACGTCGGTTGCACCAATGATATCTATGCTATCTTAAAGACGGCGATTTGGTGAATATGATAACCGAGCCTCCATATGCCCTACAGATTTCCGCAGCCTAACGATCGTCCCTTATGTTAAAAGCGTGAGGGGGGGGGGGGGGGGGGGGGGCTCCACGAACGCTCTCTTATCGAGAGTTGCTTGACAGGGTCGGTTTGTTAATCAATGCTGGCATCTTTCCTGGCGGCTAGAATAGCCGCAATAGGATTTTCTGATCAAATGACTGGCTTTGTAGGGACCAAGTATGAACAAGGTACCTATAAAAGTAGTTTGCTTCAACTATTTTCTTTTACGTTGTCAAGGTTAGCATAGCGTTCACAGTAGCTTCGCTCGGTTCACCTGCACCTCCTGCATCGGTGTAGTAAAGCGTAGGGAGGTGTACTTCCGGCTGTGTCTCAACACACATACCAGGAAGTACACTGGCCTACACTTTTCTGCATGAGTGCTGGAGGTGTGAATAAATTCAACGAAGATAGTGTTGCAGCTCAGCACTGGTGCGTGAGCATGTGGCTTAACCTTGCGTTTCTTTCGACCGTGCTCTGGTGCAAAAGGGACACCAAATGATGTGACGCGCTCCCGCATGTAGCTTTGTGCCGTGGAAGCCGTTAAATTTAACGTGGCATTTTTTCGCTAAATTTAGCGGTGACGTCAATATGGGAAATTTAGCAGTGACGTCACGCGTGACGTCAATATGAGAAACGTCTCATAATGCAACGCGCGGTTACACCGACGGAGCTCAAGCCGGAAACGGGCGCCTCAAATCTGCGCTCTAAAACGATATAGCCTTGCTGGTTTAGGTAAAAAAAAAAGTTCCTGAAATAAAACTGTCCTTATGTTTCAATAAATACGATGCAATTACCACTTCTCTCAGCTTATGAAAGAGACTTAGGGTAGTGTTCTGAGGGGCGTTTTGTGGACTATTGGTCTTCATAACAACTGTCAGTAGGTATGTAAACCAGGATTTATGTCTAATAATACTCGTTAATGACAACTTAAAGTGCTCGTTTAACAGCAGCGAAAATTTGGTAGAAATATTTGGTATGAAATTACTCATGACGCTGCTGAAACAGTTCGAATCGTAAGAGCATACTTCTCTTTATCTTGGTGGTAGTCGTATCTAAGACGGGTTTAAAAACTTCTAAACTGTCGAAGCAATGTACCGCAAAATGTAGAGCTTACTCTTCCAAAGTCTATCTAACCGAAATTTCAGTCTGAATTTTTATTTTTGTCGTGGCAAAATCTTGAACAGCTTCATATCTTTTTTCTTCAGAACGATCTTTAACAGAAATACTGAGAGGAACATCTTATTTTTAGGAATTACCGGACTACGGTTGTCTTTTTCAACCAAGAATCTAGTGTACTGCAATATTTTGTAACCTCGGAGGTTCATTATATCCGGGTGATAAAAAACGAAATTGAAAACTTTTTGAATTATATCAAGAACAGCGAGTCACTGAGTTGAACAACAAGAGGGGAAGGGTAGGAATTAAATATTTTGTAACTACTTACGAAACTTCCCTTTTTGCAGGGTATATTTCTCGGTAGTGGAATCATCACATCAGATTGCTGGCATTGAACAGAGCAGTGGTTAGGGGCCCACTGACCAAAACCCTAAAAATATATGGTAAGGCTTTATTGGCGCAACCCACGTTATCAACATTGATAAGTATTTGTTAGTCACATTCTGTATTTTAAAAGGCGTGTTGGCAATACCTGATTTTTCAGATAAAAACGCTTGCACCTTTGCTTTACTACTAAAGATTTTGTCAGCCTTTGGATAATAGCAATATGATAGAGTACCTCGATTTAATAATTCAATATAAACACTTTAACCCGACGTTTCATTGGCGACTTAGAAGGTCTTTCGATAAAAGGTTTGGTCCAGTCGAGCCGCTGTTGTCGACTTTGTCTTGTCATCTGCCGAACTTTTATTGTAATAAAAACAATCTAGTCTTATAATGTTATTATAAAGAGGGTTCAAAAAACGCTGAGAAACTGTGCAGCGGAGTTAATGCTAAGCGAGTTTTTGCATTTTACTTAGAAAGGGGTTGACCAGCGCCAAACTTTTAGCGCGTAAGCTTGTGCCTTCGACGAGCTATTTCCACCGTACTAGTAGTCTGACGTAACCTGGATAGGGGAAATACGACCTTTTTTGTTTTCCGATTAAAAAAGGTTAGAATTGAAACCGCTGCATGCTTCTTTAAAAAATGGTGAAATGTGGAGATTTTGACAATGGGGTTTCGGTACACTGCGTAAGAGGTAATTCCATAACTAAATGTCCATTGACTCGGTTCACCATCCTGGACATAAATAAATGTCCAGGATGGTGAACCGAAATTTGGATTTCACAAAAAAAAAAACAATGCTGGAGATGTAGGCGGGACGGTACAATTCCTACAACACTACTCGTAAGGCGATATCTCGAATGGACGGCTGTATTTTTCGAAAAATAGGTCGAGATTGACCCAGGCCGACGAGGTGCTTGACGTCAAGATATCTCGTTTCCTCCTCTCTTCGCTTCGCTCGCTCAAGGCCGCGAGGCGGAGAACACGCGAGGCCGATCCCTCTTCTTCTCGCAGAAACATGACGTGAACATTCCTGCCAAATGCGCCTCTTTTTTTGAAAAATACGATCATCCGTTCGAGATATCACTGTATGAGTGATGTTTTGGTGTTTGTAGCATCCCGTTGCACGCTTTTGCCGCGTGTTTTGTGGAATCCAGATTTCGGTTCATCATCCGTGTAAATAAAAAAAAAAAGCTTCCAGCCTTTCCACTTCGGTGAAGAAGAAAGAGCAGCGGAGCTGTAGCTTCTGTTCTCGGCGGTGGCTTTCCAGACGGGCGATCTGCTCTTGTTTTGCAAGAGAATCTAAGCGCTCGACGCAGTGGAACTTTAGGCAATAGCGGCTTCGCGGCGGTTGCGGAATCATTCGCGCTCCTGCGCACATTGCCGCTCGTTCCGTTCCTGCTCTTCTTCCTCCGAAAAAAAGTAAGAAAAAAAGGTAACCAGCTGTCTGGTTTCCGCCGTCGCTGATAGATCGGCGTCATAGTTTCTTTACTGGTTGACACGATCTTGGGCCTTAACAGGTGCCCTGTAATACCTTTTTTGTGATCCGTCACTGAAACAGGCCCTAGAAAACAAATTTAGGTGGGGATAAAAAAAAATATTGTTAAAAGGTCGGGGTGATAGAGGTAAAAATTCCCTCCTCAAAATACAATTTTTAGCGAAATTTGTGTAACATTATTAAGGTATGCATTAGCTAAATTAGACGTACGCTAATACTACTGACGCATTCCGGCTTTTGCCACCTTAACGCGAGACAAGGCCGGCCCTGTACCGTCAAGTGCCCTGGGCGAACTACGGCCGTAACGCGCAGCAAAGCCTATTTCGCTCATTGTGGTATTTGGTGAAGTGATATTTTTTTGCAGGACATTTTACTAAAGCCTAAAACCGTGGCACGCGTAGTAGTGCTAACAAACACTATTAGCTTTGAGGTGTCGAAGCGCCCGGATGATGGTGTGCTGTTCTCTACCCGGTACAAAAAACGCTGGATAATGAAAAAGGATATCCAGCGCTGTACCCTACCGGGGTGAATTAATTGTTTTTCTTATTATGATTCGGACAGCATAAAACTGAGAAAAGAATGTCTCATCAAAATGAAAATAAAAACGAAATTCGAGAACTTCTCGCGTGTGTAGCAAACACTGCAGTAAAAGCGACTCCGTCCTGTTGGTTTCAACAGGTTCGGTGAGTGCTGGTCTCTTAGTTCCGAGTTAACTCGTTTGGGAATTTTTAAACCAGTAAACAAACATTTCCTCAAAATAACTGGCAGGAACAAGCGGTAGCTGGATTCAGGAGTCATTTCAACTAAATCCCTGCTTATTCGCCTCGTTGACGTGAAACGTGCGAGGTCCCCCGCGCTCGAGGTCTATTAAATCTAGTAGGTTGGTGTCACTTCAGCGTCCCGAACAAATTCAGCTAATCGCAACTCCAACGCCCTGTTGGTGGCGAGGCGGTAGTTCCAAGATGGCAGAGGAAACGGGGATAGGTTCTCCAGGATTTACCGTGCGCCTGCTCGCTGACGCTGGTCAGCGCGCTTAAAATGATTTATTTTCCTACAAATGTTTAGCGGTTAAAACACGATCACATTACAGGTAACTTTTGATGCGCGTTAGGAAACCGAGCATGCTCACTTGCGAAACTTTGTGGTGGGCGAGCGCGTTTTAGGCACCGGCCACGTCACTTTTTGTGGAGAATATATTTGCGAGGGTGATGAAGATGTGCTTGCGCTTCGCGTGGTCATCAGTGCTCTAAAACGTGAGACGCGCACGGTGACCGTCAAGCTTCTGAGAAGCAGCGTTCACAATATTGATATCTTTGTGTCACAGACTCACTACTCGTTGCTCACCGTCTCGGTTTTAGTGTATTGCAATACGTGATGAAAATGCTCTCAGGTTATTGATAGGAAGTTTGTTACCGCAGGCTACCGTGCGGTATAGCATTATAACCGGAAGCTCTCGCTGCGCCTTTGACGCACAATTTTCAGCGCGCGACAGGGGCGTTGGATCGTGTTCACGGTAGCCAACAGTAGTCTGCGGTAACGCTATGCTAAAACTGCCTATTAACATAATCGGTGTGTTTATGGGTTTTATTTATTGCTCTATCAAAAATAAATATTTTAATATACCGGACATTTGTTGCACCGTGTTATTTGCAACGTTGCGGCCTCTCTCGCCAAAACTGCCCCTTCTAAGCTCTCGTCATGAACGGCTGGCTAACACGGAGGCGCTGAAAATGCTTCGAGCGTTTCTTTAATTGCTTTGTAATTACTTTAAAGCAAATAAGCGCATTGTGTCTTTTGAAAGTGCTTGGAATAAATGGTCATGCTCCTTGTAACAGCCTCGAAACGCGAACCCATTCCCGATGTGTTTGGCTCAACATATTGTTGCGCAAAAGGTTTTTTCTTACGTATGGCAAAGAATAGACTTTTCGAAGACCGTACGCTAGAGGTCTACACTACTAAAGGGAGCGTTTGCCGTCACGTTGAGCACAGATTGAGCTGGTAGTCGTGCACAAGACCAGAAATCCGCAACGTATGCGATATACGAAGAGTCCCTAATTAAATTAGACATCCCGGCAACGCTGTTGCAAGGCGGAGCACAAGAATTACTATTTTAACGCGCTCACTTTTTTTGTTAGAAAGGCTTCACGCATGAAGGCCAACAGTCCCTGCCACCATTGCCGCGCCTCCGCCACCGCTGCCGTCCCCGCTCCTCTGGTTCTTCGTTCGTCCGCGAGAGGGCGAGCGGCGGGCTAGAGTTGCGAATCGTCAGTTACAGGTTAAGAAAAGTTTTCGAGGAAAAGAAAGGTTGGGGAGCAGGAAGCAGACGGAATGCTGGAAAAAAGAGGAAAGAACCTCCTCCTCTTTTCAGCGTTTAGTCTGCTTCCTCCTCCCCATCCTTTCTTTGCCTCGGAAACTTTTCTAAACCTGTTACTGACTATAGTGAAGTACAGAATGACCGCATGCGCAAAGGCCCCCCAGCGTGCTTTAGTTGAGTCAACGCATTTAAAGGAGTTCTGCAACGATTTTGACGTTGAAAGAATTGACATCTTCTACCTTTGACATTGTTTATCTTGTCACAAAGGACAGAAAACAAACCCTCTTCCTTCAAAATGTTGCGATTCCGCCGTGGAATCGCGAGGCAAAAATTAGAGTATTCCCCGATCTGCAGCCGCGAGTGGCGGCCATGAGAACCACGCGGCATGTCGTCTATTGGGGTCTTGTAGAAAGATAGCAAGTTGTGCGAATACCTGCTCGATAAAAGGTAACTTTTCAATAAATCTTGTCGTTACAACATAAATATAAATGCGTCAAAAACCCGGTATCATCGACAAAACGTTTATTATACGGAGTTTTAGTGGCGCCATCTATCGTAGGTCCACAAAACCGTCAGCTCTATCCGCTACCGCGAACACCCGTCAGTAGCCGGAGGGGGAAGGGGACAAAGCCGCACGGGGATGGCCGGACCCGGATGTGACTTTCCTCCTTTCACCATATTGCACGCGCTGCGTCGCACGCGGTCGCGAGCAGATGGGTTCTCGCTGTTCATTGATGGCTCTAGAGAGAGAGCTTCACCGGACCCCCGCGCGACCCCCATTGACGTCACAGCACACGTGACTCCGAAGATGGTGAAGGAGTGGAGAGGTGCCGAAAACCTGAATCTTTGTCCATTTATAAAATAAAAACTAGGATATGCAGGCAAAGGCGGTTTTTCGTTCTTTACTTCAGAAAGGTCGAGACACCAATTCCCAAATTATTTAATAGCAAGCACTGAATTTGTTGCACGGCTCCTTTACCTTGAGTGAACGCGTGATTTTTAGTTTCGTAAATGGGCTCTTCTCTGCGTCGGACAGTTTGGTGGTGAGCTTTTTTCCGGTAAAATTTTCTCCGGTGAGCTTATCTCCAGTGTGCTTTTCTCCACCGCACCTAACGGATGCAGTAGCAGACGTACGAGGTCGCGACTTCGCACAGTTACCTATTCATAGAATAGCGGGTGCGATAAACCTCTTCTACAAGAGGGGCTCCTCGCAATTCAAGAGCAAGAAGAACCCAAAACGCTGCATACGCCCTCGAAAAAAAAAATGCAGAGCCGCAATAACTTTCTATTAAAACATCCCTACACGTTCCCTTCCTGGGTCGGTTTAAAGTGGCCTTCATCATTCTGATAAACTCGGGGAGTACACGAGCGTACCCTCTGTGAAACACGTCTGAAGTCACTCAAAGCTCCCCGTAAACTAACATAATAAATAATAAAGGACGTGTAATGCACCGACGACACACACTTCTCTCCGGGATTACCAGAATGATCGAGGCAACTTTAAATATTTCAAGGAAATATGGGTTACCCTGTGCATTGTGACACCGATTCTTCTTTTAGTGATGACATCTATGATTCGAACATATATTTCAGTCAGTTCACTCTAGATAGGAACTCACTTCGAATCCACGAGATCGGCACACAGGATCTCCAACTTCCCTCATGAAGTCGAGGCAGCCTTTTACCTTAGGGGTCGTTAAGGCATCAGGGGAAGCACCTTGAGATGACACGCCTGAAACAACAAAACGCAAATGGTAATATCAAGGTTTTTTTTTTTTTTTTTTTTTTTCTATTTTAACACGTATATTATTTTTAGAGCGGACAAGAGTTGACTGCGACAATCCGAAGCTATGAAAGGGTTCCTAAGTTCTTGCTATCATTTGCGACAATTTCATGTTCGGGTCGAACGCACTTCAAATCTCTGGTTAAGGGTTGGCAATCCACGGTCCCCGACACGATACCAGGAAAGTACCCCCCCCCCCCTCCCCCCATCCCCCTTGGCCCGTCCTAACAGACTGAAGGACCACACGGGGTCCAGTTCACCAGGTTGGCTTTCTGAATAGCTCTTTCGTTCGCTCACAACCGAATGCGTTCTGTATTAACACAGAATGTGTTTATGGGTTGGATTTCATGCGAAAAGCGATACGCTCCTGTGTGACGAAGGAGCGTTACACGCAGGCCAAGGCAACATAACGCATGCTGAGGCCATAGCAGACAATTCATAAGCATAAAACGAAAAGACATGCTTCATAATTTATTGTATGCGACCATAATTAGGTATAATTAATCGTAACAAGCGAGATTCACGAACCGTTTCTGCGGAAGTCGGACCGTCCGGACCGCATCCCAACGCCTTTGCTCAGGCCAGAAGGGCAAGGTAAAAGGAAGCGTGACCAGCAAAAAATGACTGGTATCACTTTAATGCCACAAATCATGATCTCAGCTCAAATAATACATCAAAGTGAAGCCGCGTACTTTCTTAAAACCGATTTTTAAAGATGTGACCGGCTTTTCTTTAGCGGGTGGCAAGCGGGTTAGCTTTCAGTCACGCAACACTGAGCCACGTGTACAGCAGCCCCGTGACGTCAGGTCGCAGTCATGCTGCGGTTGAATCCACACGTTCCGCGTATCGCAGCACCACGGTGATGTCATGTCGTGGGCTTACATCTGATCATGAATGTTGCCATCCCTCTCTACCAAATAGTTTCGGTGTTGCCCTTGATGCCCAAAAGCGAACTTTTCGCCATTGTATTTATAAAGCTACACACAATCGAGAAAAAAAAAAAACCTTGTAATTTAGGGGCGCTGACTGAGCTGAAAACAGTCGTACTCTCAAATTCAAAAATGATGACCGGAGTTGCCTTTTAAGTATGACTCGCTGGAGCCTGCAGTTGCAGGCGACCGTTGGCATGTGCAACTGGCTCCTCAATGACGAAGCCTATGCGGAGCGCAAGTTCGTCTGCTTCTTTTGCAGGGGCTATGGTGACGTCAGAACGCCGAGCTCTGATTGGCTCTGACTGAAGGATAGTGGGTAGACCTCAAGGCAGCTTCCAATTTGAGGTCTACCCGCATACCTACAAACAAAGCTAATCAGAGGTCGGCGTCGTTCCGAAATCACCAAAACCCCTGTGTAAGAAGCAGGCGACTTGCTGTCCGCATAGCTATATACGTGACCCCAGGACGTCACAGGATGGATCATAACGCATCAACCAACGTCGCTAGTTTACCTCAGTTGTGGAACTCCCGCGGAAAGGGGTACCCCCCTCACTCACTTCAGTCCACCTCTCATCGTTCGAAGCGCCATCTAGATTTTCGTTTAATCACTGTGTGGTTCATAGAGTACGGTAGAACGCCATCTAGACGCTGTGTTTTGAAACGTACGTATTCCATAGAATACATTGCAGTTACCAAAGCACCCGTACGGCGTGTCGAACGACGGGAGACGAGTCTTAGTGAGCGAAGGGGGGGTGGGGTACTGCTCGTGCAAGCAGCGTCTATGAGCAGTTCCGTAAAGGCCCGTTCACACTCTTGCAACCGAGTACGACCGAGAGAGACCAGACCTGTTGAAACCTCTTAGTATTACTTAGGACGAGAGAACACACTGGCACTCTGGCGCCATCTATGCGGTGGCCCTGGAACTGCATTTCAAAAGAGCGAATGTTTTGCGGGATTTTCGAGGTGGAATGTTCGTAATACCTGTAAGGAAGGCTCGTTTATAACGTTGACAAACGTTTTTCGAGCCAAGAAAGAAAAGATAATGCGCGAGAGAAATGGAAAATATGCCGGACCGCGAAGTATACACTGCTACACAGTACATGGCACCAGTGTGTCCTCTCGTTGTAACAGATATTAAGTTGTTCCAAGGCACCCGGTTCTAAGAGGTCGCAAGTGTGTGAAGCGGCCTTAAATTAGCTAATATAATAACGTTGGCAACAACGGATAGCGTAGCAAGCGTATGACGCCACTACTGAGCGTAAAAACCAATAGATAGTTCAGGGGGCGCGATAAACTTCCTCTCCTCGTGATTACTTCATTTAAAAACAACGAGCGCCTAGCAATCCAAGATGACTAAGAACACAAGGCGCTACATGTACCCTCAAACGATGAAACATCATGGAAACTTCTAATTAAAACACACTCCTCACACTCTCCACTCCTGAATGTCTTTAAAGTTGCGTTGTTCATTCTTACACACCTGGGATGCACACTGGTGCGTCGCGTATGCAACACATCACCAAATCACCCAAAACTTCCTGTATACTAACAAATTATAACGCACGTACGATGCAGGGGTTGCACATTGTGTTCCTTTATCAGAATTACCGAAATAATTTTTATTTTTTATTCTTGTGGCAAATGCTGCTACGAAAGGGATGGCAATATTCCTTCTGAACCTTGAGGAAAGCACGCTCGATGAAAAAGAATCCCGCCCCCTGTGGCACAGATTTAACTGTCAACGAAGTAAACAACACTGCCGTCGTTGTCTAGACGTGCAAATGTCTGCTAGCGTGTTGAGTGTTCTTCCCTACTTTACCACACGTGTTGTGTGTTAAAGTGCTATCTTCCGCGAGGCATTTGCGAGCTGCCAAATAACCCTCGAGGTACCTGATACGAACAGAAACTAATTGTAGAGAAGTTGGTGTTACCAAAATGAAAAGTCGGCAAGGCAAAGGCAGCAATCAACAGAGTGAGCTGCATTTTCTTTGGGGGCGAACGACTTGGTGTAGGTTCACTGCAAACTTCGGCCTGTAAAAGCAATTGAAAACACAGAATTGTCTTTTAGCCAGTTTACCTGAGAAAGTTCGCAGCAGGTATTTGACACAACAAAACAAAAACAGCGCGAAGACGAGGGCAAAGTAAAAAGTAACCGGGAGGACAAAGCGCTGCTTTTGACTTTACATTATTATGCGATCCTCTTCTACAGTCTTAATTTCGCAAATATAAAACAACGGCTGCCATCACAAAAGAAGACCCACCACGGTCGTGCAAAAAGGAATTGTTTATTTCTAATTAAACCAGCCTGTAGTTCAAAGCATTCAACGGACGAAAGCTGTGTCCTCGAGTGAGAACTTAAACGATTCCTTGGACGATGTAAGCATCTTTTTTTTATACTGTGAAGTAAATTATGATGCCTAACAGTTAACACTTAAGATGTTCATGAGTCTAAGTTTGAAGGTGTTTTGTTATAAATAATTTTAATCAGCCTTTTTGACGTCGCCAAATATTTTATGCTCGCAATTTTCCATAATTTTGTTATGCATCCAAGTAAAATGGTTAACTATGATGCCGCATAATATCTATGCAAAGTAAAAAAATAATTTTAACGAAAAATACCTTTGTTTTTATGTTTTCTGATTTTTCAGAACTGCGATTCTAATAGAACATTTCGGTTCAGTTTAATACGTAGTTATGTCTGGCAATGTTTCGAATTGGTTCACAGATACCTATTCCATGCAAAGTTTCGAAATGAGCGTGGAGTATACTGTGTCAATATTAATGCAGGTAGTTCCACATTCAACAACCCAGGTGCAATGCCAGAGAAAAGCCTAAATTGGCACAAGCTTGGCAATCCTAGGGGCATAGCTTGAACCTAATACGGTTGTGCTTCAAAGCATTAGCTAATGCCAGAGTATTTTATTTGCCGTTTTTATGACTTTTGTTTCGCTCGCCACATAATTACAAAGTACCATACTTATTGAGCCAGAGATGACACGTTTGACACCTGTTTGACACTCAAACAGGTGTCAAACAGTGGAGCCCAACTTTGACACCTGTTTGACGAATCAGGGCCAACATACCAAGACATTGGCCAAAGAAAGTCAACTTTGGCTCTACCTTGGCTTCGAGCTCCTTAAAGTACCCAAATTTCCAAACAAATTACAAATTGTGGCAGAAAGAACTATAAGGGACGTTTGTATATACCTGTTAAAAATTAATAAGAATCGGTGGCCGAGTGAGCTAGCGCACACACACTCAATCACATGGAGCGAAAGCTCCGGCTGCAGAATCCAGCGATGTCCACGCTCTGCCCGTTTCGATCTGGATGAGCATCGTACCGGCGTGCGGTCGTGCACCATGCAGTACCACTTGTGCGGGGTGCACGTCAAAGACCCAAAGCTAACGGGTGTACTGCATTGGCTCAATCGCTCATCTACAGCCTAGACACTAGACGCCGATTGAGTCAGATTAACTTCCGGCTGTAGAGACATACACACAACACAACTTTTAAAAATGGTGTAAATGTTATAGGTCAAAATATTCTCACCGCAAGCCTTCGTATGCGACCCAGCTTCAAATTCTCGAGATTGGGACTGTGCTCTGTACTGGTAGTCGAAGCAACAGTTCCTTTTATACTTGACCAAACTCCATTCTATAAAAAAAAATTCCAACGTCGATTCTGGAGGAAAATATAATCCTTTTAGCCACCTGTCATTTTCGTTATTCGAGGACAAGACGTGAGCATCCACAGCACAATAAAAGAAAGGTGCGGTATCGTAAGGCCTTACAAAACATAATACCTCATTCTTCGGAGGTTATCAAGGTTCAAGATATGGTCACGAATGACAGTTGATGAGGCCACGGAACCCCGAAGAAAACTGAACGTTTGAAGGAGCAACCCTCTTCCCAAACAAAAAGGTTGAGCGGACGATAGAAGGTTTCGATGGCGGCGTAACGGCGGGACCGATTCCAGGCGAAAGATTAAAAGGAGGCGCACCTCGGAGCCGCATAAAAAAAAAAAAGAAAAAACAAGGTTTCTCACCATTTTCGAAAAATTGCGACGTAATGATCTCTGCACGGTTTTTTTTTTTTTCCTTGCAAGTTTTGCTTTAAAGACATTGACGCGTTATCGAGTAATTAAACGAAAACAATATTTTAGTATAAATTTATGTGTATTAAAAGAAAAAAGCGGAAATGGTTAAAATCAGTTAATTCGGCACTTTTTTGTTCGAACAGAATTTACAAAATCCTTTTAAATGAAGGCTGGTAAGTATTTCGGTAAGTTTCTTTTAAATATAACACGGAATGGAATAATACCGAAATTATAAATCTAATTAGCTTCCCACTTCTTCGTTCTTTTTTTTCTTTTTCTTAAACTTAATCTGATTGTGGGCGTGGTGAGGGTGTAACATCTCCTTTTCACAGTCTCCGTTTTACCTTACGAGTCAATCCAATCCACATCACGAGTCAGTCCAATGTCGTGTGAGTGTCACGTGACCTTTGAGAGGGCCGCAGTGACGCGTTGTCACTTGAGACCCTAAACTGGCCAATAGAGCTTGAAGCCACCGCTACATTTCATCATTCCTGAAAACGAAGTATAGTCATGTCTAGATAAAGGAATCCAAATATTTTGTCAACAAGCTACCCGTATTCAAATACTACAAGCGGAATGGAGCGCAGTGGAGCCAAGCACACCACCCTAAGGTCCAAGTGCGCCGCAAAGTTCGGTTTTCATGAGAAACATCAGCAACAACACAAAAGAAAACACAATATTTTTTTGTACAATGCTTCATGGTGATGGGATAATGCGACTAAATATGGGCCACTATGGGCACTGTGCTCGAGCCACACTAGTCGTTCACCCCGCAGGGGGCACCTGTGAAAGCAGGTGTTTGGAGAGTGGCGTCTCTACGGACCCCGAGCCATGCGGGTTCGCCCGCCCACGTCTGACTGTGCGTGGCTTTCCCGTGTCTGGGGAAAAGGGAATCCTGGTGGTTGAGCCGAGCCCGGGGCAGGTTTGGACCCTTCGGGGCCCCCCGGGTGAGGCAATACACCACTTCGGCCCCCGCTTCTCATAGACGGGAGTCCTGGTAAGGCCCGGCCAGGATGATCCAGTCTAGTCGCCATTTCTTCTACTATCCCCTCCGATCTTTCACTTTTACCTTTCCTGCTTCCTTTACTTCTCTCTCACTTATCTTACTCCTTTTTAACCCTCTTTGGCGGCAAGGACTAACCTTGGGTGGCAATGGACCTCTGTCTTGACCCACACTTGGGTATAGTTTCCCGGCAGCACTGTTAGCGTAACGTCTCCAGCCAAGCCCTTCTTGTTATGGTGCGTTACCTAACCCCTTGTTGGGCTCGGTGGTGGGCGGTGCACCGCGGATTCTGAACACTCTTTGCCCTCCTATGGCGCCCCACCCCTCCAAACCCCGTTCAGGGCAAGCCTTTACAAGGCGCTGCCTTGAACACAAAACCATTGAAAAAGAATCTAAGGAAGAAGCCTTTACAAAGTTTTTTGTCGTTCATTCACTGGATGTACAGAAACCAGTTGCAAAGCTCTCACCCTTTGTTGTAGCTAAAGGTCTTGAGCACCTTGTAGGGTTCTCCTATAAGGCTAAGAAGCTCCACTGTGGAGACCTCCTTGTGGAGGTAGAAACAAAAAAACAAAGTGAAGCACTCTCTAAGATGACCAACATTGTTGACTTGAAAGTGTCGGTGAGCCCTCACCGTACACTTAACACCATTCGTGGTGTCCTCTCTGAGGATGACTTCCTTCATACCAGTGAGGAGGAACTTCTTGAGGGCCTCGAAGGCTCTGGTGTCATCGCCGTCAAACGAATAATGTTTAAAAAGAATGGTGAAGAAATTCCCTCTAAGCATGTTATTTTGACTTTCGAGAGACACACTTTACCAGAGACAATCAAAGCAGGGTACCTTAATTGCCGGATCCGCCCTTATGTCCCCAACCCACAGCGGTGCTTCCGTTGTCAGCGGTTTGGCCACGGGTCACGCAGCTGTCGCGGAAGGGAGACATGTGCAAAGTGTGGAAGTCAAGGCCACGTCTCCGACATTTGCGAGGCCGTGGCCCATTGCGCTAACTGCGGTGGACCACACCCCGCTTACTACCGCAGCTGTCCTTTCTTTCAGCAAGAAAAAGATATTCTTGCCCTGAAAGTCAAAGAAAATATTACATACGTGGAAGCTAAAAAGCGTTTTTCCTTTTTGTCAAAGGGTAGTTATGCTGAGGCGGTGCGCAGGGGCCCTGCACCGCGCTCGGAGTCAAGGGCCACCCAGGTCTCTCCCGAGATCTTGGCGGCCGACCTCAGGGCCCCAGCTCCCCGACAGGGGCAGCAGCAGCTTCCCCCAGTCCCTGGTGCTGGCACGCGTGCTGCCCCTCCATCCGAGGACAGGTCGGCAGCTGCCGCGCCTGTCCCCTCTCCTAGGTCCCCTCTTAGGGAGGAGCGAGCTTCTCGCTCCTGCTCGCTGGAGAGGGTCTCCCTACCGAAGGAGCAGCATGGTACCCATGCAGCTCCTGTGAAAGCAGGTGTGAAGACAAGCTTGGGTGACCCTTCGCGCAGTTCGTCCGCCACTCCTCCATCCGGTCGTGGCCGGGGTTTTCCCCCACGCGTGCCAGGCCGGACTAGCTCTGTCATGCTCCATCCACCAGACACTCCCCAGGACATGGAGATACCAACTGATGCTGACAGTCAGTCTACTCCTGGGTCCGACCAGGACGGTATGGAATGGGAGACAGCTTCTCGTAAATCTAAAAAGAAGCAACCTGTAGTTGCGCCCAAGTGATAGCCCCGATAGCTGTTGCATTGTGATCACATCTTCCACCTAGGTCGAGTTGGCTCTCCATAGTTATATATATTTTGCTAGGTTTTATATATTTACACACTTTTTTAATAGATGACAAAGTTACATTTTATGCAATGGAACTGTCGCGGTATTTTAAGAAATATTGATGATGTCAATCACTTTATGGATGACCTTCGACCCACCGCTCTTGCCTTGCAAGAAACCCATCTTTACTCTAATTCTTTTAACATTTTAAGACGTCATCAGGTTTTTAGGAAAGACCGTCCCGCTTCCAGTTCTTCTGGTGGCGTTGCAGTAGCTGTGCAGAGTGGAGTCGCTTGCTCTCAAGTTCCCCTCCGCACACCTCTGGAGGCTGTTGCAGTGCGTCTCCTCGTGGACCGCCTTGTAACGCTTGTTTCTTTATACTTACCACCAAATATTCCTTTCAATCATCAAGAGCCACAGGGACTTGTAGGACAGCTTCCTCAACCGTTTTTAATTTTGGGTGATTTTAACGCTCATCATCCCATGTGGGGCAGTACCCGTCAAGACTCCCGGGGTGGTGTTATTGAACGTCTTTTATTGTCTTCTGGGCTGTGTCTTCTTAATGGGAAAGAACCAACTTTTTTTAGTGCAGCACACAACTCATTCACATCTATTGATCTTTCTATCGCTTCACCTTCATTACTTCCTTGCTTTTCATGGAAGGTTCTTCATAACCCTTTTGGAAGTGATCACTGTCCTATTGTTTTAGAAAGTACTGTTCCATTGCCTAATCTTTTAAAGCGTCCCCCTAGGTGGAAATTAGACAAGGCTGACTGGACACTTTTTAATCTTCACTCCACTTTAGATCCTTCGATTCTTTCCTCTATGTCACCCGAGAACGCTACACTTCATGTTACTGAGCAGATACTAAGGGCTGCTCAGCGCTCTATTCCACAAACTTCTGGTAATGTGCCAAAAAAATGTAAACCTTGGTGGAACAAGGAGCGTGCCACAACCCTGGCAGATCAAGACAAGGCCTGGGAAAGATTTCGTAGATATCCCACTTCGCACAACCTTGTGGAGTTTAAACGCCGAAAAGCCAAGGCTCGTTGGACTAGGAAGCGGGCAAAACGGAAGTCTTGGATGAAGTACCTGTCTTCTCTAACTAGTTTTGTCCCTGCCAAAGAGGCCTGGGACAGATATAGGAAAGTAAATGGAGATTATAGATGCTTTGCCATCCCAACGTTTAATGCTCCTTGTTCGTCATTAAAAGACATAGCTGACATCCTCGGAGAACATTTTTATAATTCATCCAGCTCAGCCAACTACAGTGCTAACTTCGCACAGTTTAAAGCCCGTGCGGAGCGACAAAAGCTAGTCGTAACTGGAGGAAAGGCAGCCTCTTATAATCGGCCTTTTACGCGATATGAACTTGAGATGGCCCTTAATGTGAAAAAGCCATCTGCTCCTGGGCCCGATGGGCTTCACTATGAAATGCTTCGTAACCTGTCCACGGAATCCCTTGAAAACCTGCTTCTTTTTTTTAATTCCTTATGGGAAAAGGCTTGTTTTCCTCAGACTTGGAGGCATGCATATATTATTCCCCTTCTAAAGCCTAATAAAGATCCTTCACAGCCATCAAGCTACCGCCCAATCGCACTAACGAGCTGCCTCGGAAAAACATTTGAAAGGCTGATAAACAGTCGACTGGTTTATGTATTGGAACAACAGAGGGCCTTTGATAACAACCAGTGTGGATTCCGCCGAGGTCGTTCTACTCTCGATCACTTGGTACGCTTGGAAACTGTTATACGTGAGGCATTTGTAAACTGGCAGCACTGTGTCGCAGTTTTTTTCGATTTGGAGAAGGCATATGATACAGCGTGGAGACATGGGATTCTTCAAGATCTGTATGCATGTAATATCCGTGGCCGTATGCTGCAATGCATAAGGGAATATCTAACAAACAGAACTTTTCAAGTTCGTCTTGGCTCCAACCTATCTGATTCCTACGTGCAAGAAAATGGAGTCCCTCAAGGAGGAGTCTTGAGCGTAACTTTATTTGTGCTAAAAATGAATTCAATTGCGCGACTGCTACCTCCTTCTGTTTCATATTCTCTTTACGCTGATGATATACAGATCTCGTCTTCCTCTTGTAACCTTTCCAGCTGTGAGCGCCAGTTGCAGATAGCCATAAACAAACTTTCCAAGTGGGCTGACGAAAACGGGTTTCGGTTCTCTGCATCCAAAACAGTCTGTGTGCCCTTTTCTTTGCGTCGTGGGCTGTCATTGGACCCATCACTGGAACTAAATGGAAACCCTGTACCTGTCAGGAAAGAGCACAGATTTCTTGGTGTGATATTTGATAAAAAGCTTAATTTTAGTTCACACCTGAAAGCTTTAAAAACTAAATGTCTTCAGTCTATGAATCTTTTGAAAGTTCTATCCCATAAGTCATGGGGTTCTGACAGAAAATGTATTCTACGCTTGTACAATGCTCTTGTAAGATCTCGTCTTGACTATGGTGCGGCAGTGTATGGATCGGCCCGGCCATCTGCCCTCAGAATGTTGGACCCAGTTCACCACCTGGGGTTGAGACTAGCAACTGGTGCTTTCCGAACATCCCCTGTCTCCAGTTTATATGCAGAAGCTAATGAGCTATCACTGAACAAACGACGAACCTATCTTAGCTTAACGTATGCTTTTAAGATTCTGGCTGACCCTCAACACCCTACTTATTCTTCCCTTACAAGGTCGAGATTTTCCCGTCTCTTTAAGAACAAGCCAAGCATTGTGACACCATTAAGCTCCCGCATTGAAGAACTTTGCACTTCACTGCATCTTTCATTGGACCAGATCGGCCTCATTCGAAATGTCGACGACCGTATTCCACCCTGGAAGACACTGCCAGTTGCCTGTGACTGGTCGCTCACAAAATTTAACAAACATGGCATTTCCCATGCTGTAATACTGCAAGAGTTTTGTGAAGTACAAATCAAGTATGATGGTTATCTTCACGTTTACACAGATGGCGCCAAGACTTCATCCTTCGTTGGCTGCGCTGTGTATTCAGAACGCTTCTCTAAAGTTAAGCGACTTAATTCGTTTGCTAGCATTTTTACTGCAGAACTCTATGCTGTATCAATGGCAATAGACTACATTCTACATAAGAAAATAACTAGGGCTGTTCTTTTTGTTGATTCTCAAAGTGTGATTGTTGCAGTTTGCTCTGTTAAAGACACTAAAAACATGCTTGTACAACAAATTCAGAGTAAACTCAACGCTGCTCTACATGATGGTCAAAGCATAACATTTTGTTGGGTACCTAGTCACGTTGGCATAGAGGGCAACGAGAAGGCCGACAGGCTTGCAGCGTCTGTGGGAAACCTTGTCCAATCGTCTTTCTGTTTACCATATCAGGATATAAAGCCTTTAGTAAAGTCATCACTTTTTCGTTGTTGGCAGTTGGAATGGGACAGGGAGTGCGAAAACAAGCTCCACGTTACAAAGCCTGTTCTTGGAGCTTGGGAAAGCTCTTCATGCAAGAGTCGTCTTTATGAAACCTTGCTGTGCCGTCTGAGAATTGGGCATTCTTTCATCACTCATAAGTACCTTCTTTGGTTGGAAGATCCTCCTATTTGTGATCAGTGTGGTGATTCTCTTACAATTTTACATATCTTATGGTCCTGTCCCGCTCTGGAGCCCACGCATCGTATTTATTTTCCCGAGTTTTTTCAACAACAGATCCCGTTTCATCCGGCCCTCCTGCTAGGGGAGAATCCCATAGTCCCTTTCAGCAGGGTAATAGACTTTCTTACTAGCATTGACATTTTGTACCAAATATAGCTTTACCAAATCCTAGGTTCCACTTTGTTAAAACTCTCACCAAAGCATGCTGATTGTTACTATCGTTTGGCGCAGATGGCCTCGTAGCTCTTGCGCCATTAAACCCCAAAAATCAATCAATCACACTAGTCGTTCAGATAAAAAGACTCCAACGGCAATTGACTGAAAGAAAAGACCTTTCAAAACGCCCGTTTTCTAAATAACCGCAATATAAGGCAACATAAATTTTTGGATTCTGAAATACACGCTTCCAAAAATTCATTCAGGCAAATGTGAAAAAAAAATTGATAATGGATATTTTTATATTGCCGCACAAAAGATAGCACAATTCTGACTTTTTCGATATTTAAAAACATTTCCTGGCGCGATGCAAGAACCCTTTACAATACTTGAGCGCTATTTTTTTCTTTTCCACCGGAGCTGTTAAAGGCTAGTTTTCCCAGTTTTATGTCCGTGGAAAAATAAATCTCGACACAACCCTTTGGACAGCTACCGCCATCTATGAGCGACGGCGGCAACCAGGCAATCGGGTAGCCGGTTTTCTGGTTGTCGCCGTCCGTCATAAATGGCGGCACATAGTACAGTTCCGCTGCTCTTCCTCCTGCACCACAGTGAAAAGGCTGAAAGTTTATTTATTGAAAGTGGACATAGCATGAAATCGGACACAGCCCCGTAGAAAAGTTTCAGCATAAAGCTTTCATCCAGAAATGCGTTTAAAAACGTCTAAAAATGCTTTAATATGAAAGAGTTGCGCAAGTATCCAAGTTTGTCATTTTATTTGACTTGAAATATAAACTTCAAGTATAATTTAAACTTGAAATATAAACTTTTAAGGAAATTTGTTTATTGTTGTTGCGAAGTTAAAGTTTATATCGTTCTATAGACATTTTTTGCTACCGAATATAAAATTTATCTCAAAAAAGGGCATGCCACCTGTATGACTGCCATTATTTCAACACACCCTAAAGTAAATATTTTATTTCGAATATTTCTTTTTAAAAATACACTCCCCGAAGTTTCCGATTGTTTGTTATACCGCTCATACTCGGCATACCAAGCATTGTTTGTTGTTTCGACAGTTCAGCCAATACGAAGATTTCAAAGGTCGTTTCCAGCCTCCAGCAATTCTCTCTGCAGCCTGCGATGAAATCCGTAACTCAGCTGACAGGGTAGTGGTACGCGTGCGCAGAAGTGGCGTCTTCACTGCGGATTGCTAGAAGAGGGGTACCAAAGGGTCTAGGAAAACTTTCTAATTAGAATCACCCCCGCTGTTTTATTTCAGTGATTATTTTGAGCGGAAAAAGGGTGGACACCTTTTTGCGACTGCCACTACAATACCAAAGGAGCATATGGCTCCGATGAACCTGCTTAATGGCTGTTCTGATTAAAAGTAATCAAAGATTGGCATATCGGGTCTCTCGCGAATTTATATCGCCGCGTGCATGGGCGAGAGGAGCGGTACTCTATAGTTCTAGAAGATTCGCGTTTACTTTAAATGCCCGTTCACACACTTGCGACTCCTTAAAGGAACACTGACACCCCCAAGTTTTTTTTTAATTTTTTGCCAGCCGTTTTTTTATGGTGTCGGAATACTACCCAATTAATATTTTGCCACATATTCACGTATATTTTAATAAAGCCAGAAAAACGTAACTGCTCGAAACGGAAACCGAACCAACGCACCGCACGGAGAAGTGGAGAGGAGAGAGTGAGTAACGGAAGTCACGTGGCTACACCCGATCGTGTGATTTTTTTTTCTTCCGGGTGCAGCAGACGAAATGCGTTGCGAGATCCGTTCCCCGTGCGATTCGTTTGCAGTTATGTTTGTTCCGCTCGCTGTTCTGTACCTCAAGATGAGCTGTTTTGTACATTTAAGTGTTGGCAATTGGTAGTGAGTGCCCGTGGTGAATTCCCGTGACCGGCTCTGAAAAGAATACTTTCAAGATGTTGCGTGAAGAGTTGCCTCACATGTCCTGCATCTGAAAGTGGTATTGTGCGGCAGAGGTGTCAAAAATGGAATCCCATATCATTTAGTTCCGCGACCTATCGTCCACAACAATTGTTTTTTTCAGTGATAATATTAAAACTAGAGAAATGTAAACATCGCAAAATGTTTGCAAAAAGTAATGGTACGCCCACACTGGGTCGAACCCGTGCTCACTGCGTGTGAAGCGGACGTCTTTCCACTGAGCTACTGAAGGATTTTTTTTATTTTCTTGATTACATGTAAAGTTTGAACGTGAACATCACATCACACCCAATGTAGCACAAAAAAAACATTTTCCGCGGCGTCAGATAAAAATTATTTCATTTTCAGCAAGCCATCAAGTACCGGCAGATAGTCGGGCACAGTTTCACAGCCATCAAGACACTTTTCACTTGGGCTACTCATTGAATAAAATGCAATCGTACACTGTTTGGTGCAGGTATAGCGTTTCTTACATCCATTCGGGACCTCCATATGCTGTGTAAGCCCAAGAGCGTGATGTGATCGTATGGTACAGTTTCACCCAGCGTCGTAGGCAGAAATCGAATGGAATGCGCTGAAATAGCAAGAGCTTTCTTTAAGGTTCCATTGCAAGACATCCCAGAAAAAAATCGCATTCCAGCAGTCGATACAGATATGTTCGACAGTCTCTGGGGATTTACATAACCAACAGTTTTCCGTCCAGGGAATAAATACCCCCTTTTCTTTTAGCCAGATTTTAGTTGGGAGTACGGAACAGTGAACTTAAAGAAAAACAATTTGGCTGCTGGTGGGATGCCCATCCATTTAACACGGCACAATACGTCTTGGCCTGGGCTATTAACAAAGAACAATGGATAAATTGTTGTTGGAAAAAGAATATCTACAAGGTCACGTGATAGTTTTTCCTCGTAACAGTTGCAAGGTAGTCCCTGGACAATCTAACTACTAAAAAATTTAAGGCGTCAATGATAACCCACTATAACCTTGTGTTTGGTCTCCATTCACGGCGAATGATACCACAAAGGACGGTAGATAACCTACCAGTGTACTCTGGAGCATCTCACGGATTAAAGGGGTCTTCTGGTCCCTAAAAGAAAATGAAACCTCGAAACTATGGAACCGGCGTACATACAGGTGCGGGAGGCCTATCCCGCCGACGGCGATGCGACGGAAAAAGTTTCCTCGTTGCATGGGCTCCCAGGAAGACTTCCAGATAAAAACAGCGAATATACGACGGAACCTTTGAATGTTACACCTTGCTCAGTGGAGAACCTGCAGTACATAACAAAGCTTGGCCACGGGGAAAATATTGCAGATTGTTGACCTTGTGAAAATTGACACATCGCGGAGGGCCCAGCGCTTTTCTCGCCTTTCCAGGTCTGTTGCCACTTCCGACCAATAAGTCGTGCATTTCCTGAAGTGCTGCAAGGGCACTCCAAGGTAGTCACACGGTGTGTCGCTCCATACAGAGCCTTCGTAGTCGGTTGGTGTCGTGGCCCATGAGCCATGCCAGAAACCCCGGCACTTTCGCCAGTTCACGGCTGCTCCAGTGACAGGTCAGAAATCGCGCGTGAGGGCGACAGCATGTTGAACACTTTCTTTGTCCTTGCACAAGTAGGCGATATCGTCCGCATAGGCCAGAACTCCGACTTCCGCGCTCCGCAAGGTGTAACCAGTAATTTTATCGCTTTTAATTATGCTTTGGCACAGTAGTTCGAAATAGAGGGCCCACAGCAAGGGGGATAAGGGGCACCCCTGCGGCACTGAAGAGTTCACTGGCATGCTTTCCAAAAGACTATTATTTATAATTAGGCTCGTACGACAACCCATGTATAACATCTGAACACCTTGTGAAATTATTTTACCAACATCAACGTGCGCAGAACCTCATGCCGACCCCGCAGGGGGCACCTGTGAAAGCAGGTGTTTGGAGAGTGGCGTCACTACGAACCCCGAGCCATGTGGGCTCGCCCACCCACGTCTGCCTGTACGTGGCTTAGCCCGTGTCCGGGTTTACGAGAATATGAGAAAGAAAGGACAGTTTACGATCAAGAATAAGCCCTAGGAATCTCTGTTCCGGTTTTGTTAGGATTGGAGTGGAGTACATGGTCACCGATTGGTCTACTGTAGCTCCCCGTAAGCGAGAAAAACAAACAGAAAGTGTTTCATCTGGTGAAAACCTAAAGCCATTTTGATCAGCCCACTTGAGCAGATTGTTTACTGCTAATTGGATCCTACGTTTACAGAAAGAAATGTTACAGGATGAGACGTACGGATATCTGAAGATCGTCAACATAAAGTGGATATTGTACAGATGATGGGATGGCCCAGGCTATCGAGATTATTTACATTATAAAAAGGGTGACACTCAATACGCCTCCCTGGGGAACACCGTTTTCCTGGCAAAACTCTCGAGAGTAGGTAATGCCTAATTTGACACGAAAGGTACGTATCCCCAAATAGCTCTTTACGAATGCTAGTATCCTGCCTAGAGTGCCAGAGCTATACATACCTTGTAGGATGCCACGCCGCCAGGCAGTGTCGTAAGCCTTTTCTAAATCGAAAAAGACAGAGAGGCTGTACTGTTTATTTATTTAGGCCTAACGGATGGTAGACTCCAAGCGGACAAGATGATCCAATGTAGATCGTGTCGAACGGAAGCCACACTGATACTTATCAACAATATTTTTTTTTCTAAAAAGTACATAAGTCACTTGTTAAGCATTCTCTCCAGAGTTTTGCTAAGACAACTTGTTAGCGCTATTGGGCGGTACCTGGATGCACACGCTGTATCCTTTCCAGGCTTTAGCAAAGGAATGACGGTTACCACTCTCCAAGACGATGGAAATGTATTCTCCTGCCAAATGCGATTAAACAAATACAAAATTATGTCGAGTGTGGAAGGGTGAAGGTGAGTAAGCATATTGTAGTGAATTCCATCTGGTCCAGCAGACGTAGGTTTACTTTCGTGAAGTACCCGTTCCAGTCCATTCACCGTGAGAGGTAAGTTGTAGGCTTCTCGAGCTCCACCGGATGTCCGCACGGATTCAAGTTCTGCTTGTCTCTTGTGTTTTAGAAAAACAGGTGAAGAGCTCTGAGAGCTAGAAACACGTTCAAAGTGTCTCCCGAGGAGATCTGCCTGTTGTTCTAGGCTCTTAGGGCACAGTCCGCTTTCGGAAAGAAGCGGGACTGAATAAGCCCGGTAATGCCCATTGACTTTATATACTGTATCCCATACTTTCTTGGTGGTGGCGGGGCTGTTAATAGAAGAACCATAACCTTGGAAACTTTGACGCTTTGAGACGCGACGGATGCATCCCGCATGAGCCTTCATTTACTTGAAACTGATGAGATTAGTCACTGTTGGGTAACGTCTCAATATGCCCAATGCTCTGTTCTGCTTTCTTCTTAATTTTTCACAGTCGGCATTTCACTAGGGATTTAGGACGGTGGGGTAAGCAAGGTGAAGTCATAGGGATAGCTAAAATTGCAGCATTGAGGATGTGGGCGCTAAGCAAAGTGGTGACTTCATCGATCGATGTACAAGCAAGCTGGGTTGCCTTGCTGAAGATAGACCAGTTTGTTTCCTCAAACTTCTAACGGGGACTTCTTGTGGGCACTGTAACAGGTGGATTCAGTCGTTTCAGAATGATAGGAACGTGATCGCTCCCATAGAGGTTAGTATCGACAGCCCAGGAAAACAAAGGAAATAATGTTAGATCGCAAAGAGACAGATCGATAAATGTAAAAGAACAAGTTGGGGCACTGAAATACGCAGACTCTCCTTTGTTCAGCAAGCATATAGCTGTCGAGGAAAGAAACGCTCGATTATCGAGCCATGTGTATCTCGTCTTCTACTACCGCAAAGAGGATTATGAGCGTTGAAGTCACCGAGAATTAGGGCAGGTTGGGGTAATCGGTCGTGAAGTGGTTCAAGCTCTTAGCGGGGATACAGGATAACTTGGGGAAATGTAAAGCGAACAGACGGTTATTAAACGGCCGGACAGAAGACGGACTGCCACGGCTTCTAGAGTGGTATTCAGATATGGACCTCAACACATGGAGTAGACGGCTGGACAACCATAGCTACTCCACCAGAACTGTGAGACGGAAGAGGTCTGTCCCTGCGACAAACCTGATAGCGCCGTAGGATATTAGAGTGACTATTGTTTAAGTCTGTTTCCTGGGCCCGTTTGGTCGAAGTGTTAACCGCGGCTAAAGTTAGCCGCAGTACCTAGGAGAGGGATTTTGAAATCACGTGACTGGCTCGGTAGGGATACGGGGAAACATGGCAGATCCCCGGTGAGTGAGCGCCGCTCGCTTTGGGACAAATATGTCGATGTAGCTGCAATATCGGGCGCGTTAGTCAGCAACGAATGG
Organism: Ixodes scapularis; assembly: GCF_016920785.2. NCBI lineage: Eukaryota > Metazoa > Arthropoda > Arachnida > Ixodida > Ixodidae > Ixodes > Ixodes scapularis. The sequence continues at coordinate 969,020 of NW_024609855.1, read as the reverse complement.
TACAGTATGCGATTGGCCTTGCCTCACTTAAATCGCAAAGCATGAGAAACGACCCCGCCGCATTTTTTAGATAGTCTTTCGATTCTGGCCAGAATGAACGCGATAATTGTCGCCGTGGCAACGTCTTTGGAAACGGATTGCCTTGACTCAATCGACCGGTTATTATAGCACACAAAAGCAGACAGCGTTCCAATATACCTTTTTCTAAATTACCCAAGCATCGAGGCGTGTAATTCTACGGTCAGCGCGCGCTGGCCCTCCTCTTATAAAAGATTCGAAGTAAATAATCATAATAAGGCTTTTTTTTTTTTATTGCGTCAGTTTTGCCACGGGGCATCAGGAAAGGGGGATAGGGTTAGGGAAGTAAAGATTATAGGTAGGCATGCAACCCGGTTTCGCGCAGGTACGCGCACAATGAGTCAGTGTATGAATTGTTTGTAGTCCATTCATCATAGTCCGAGGGACGATTGCTGCGAAGGCCCACTTCTCTGAGCAGGCGATCGCGCACAGGGGCTGTTTCGGGGCACGACCACAAGAGATGTTTTATGTCACATGCATCAGCGGGAGCACTGCAGTGTGGACAATGACCCGTCGCTGGTAACGTCCGATCTCTCCAGCGGTGACGGACCGCGGGGGTGAGCGCCACGCCTGCTCGGATCCTCCGCAGGGAAGTCTCCATCATCTCGGGTGAGGTTACGAGGGAGGGGATGTGAACACGGGGGAATGAGAGCACGTGTTCGCATGCGGAGGAGGTGAGAGCTGGAGATGTGAGCCAGGAGTGGGTCAGGAGGGAAAGGTGTAGGAGAAGAGGAAGTAGCGGTTGGAGCGCGTGCAAGGGAATCTGCTAGCTCGTTGTTTGAATCGCCGTTGTGGCCGCGCACCCAATGAATGCGGACTGAGGTGGGATAAGACGAGCAGAAGGTATGAATTTCCTGAGCTACCTTCAGGGTGCCGCGGGTAAGCTTTAAATGTTTAATGGCGGCGAGGGAGTCCGTGTAAATGTTGACTGAGCAGAAACTGGGGGCAGAGGGCAGGCAGCGTAAGGCATCAAGGATTGCTTGCAGCTCCAGTGCAAGTGAGGATGGGTGATCCATCGAATACCTATGTTGATCAGTAATGGAAGGGTGGGAAGGGCTGTGGAACGCCGTGGTCCCACAGAACCCCTCAAGTGATGCGTCGGAGTAAACAGTGCACACGCCGGGGTAAATGTCAGGAAGAGGAGGAGTCTTGTTCGTGGTGGGTCTGTTAGTGGTGACCTGGCAGTAGGCCCAGGGTGGCAGTGAGGGACGTCGATGAAGAGCGAGGCTACGCTTGCGTGCCCGGTTCGTCTCCCGCTGTTCAATGAGCTCTGTTAGTGTGTTAAGTTGTGCGTGTTCCTGCAGCACGGGAATGGGCGTGATGCGAGGTAGTCCAGTAATAACTCTCATGGCCTCGCGGTTAAGGGCCTCAAGCGATGACCACTGCTTTTGAGTAAGTCTGTGAAACTGAGCTTGGTACAATATTCGGGGCTGAAAAATAGCACGAACAAGTTGACGCGCTGTATGTGAGCGGGCACCGCCAGCTCGGCGCGCGATGCGGCGGATGAGTCCGAGAGTGGTACGGGACGACTTACGGATGTCAGCAAGCCAGGGGGTGCCCGAGCCAGAAGCATGGAGCAAAAGGCCGAGTATACGGACGCGGTCCACTTCTGGGATAGGTTGGGAGTCAATACTAAAAGTCATGGGTGTAGTGGTGAGTCTGCGTCGGCCTGCTTTGTTGCCTATATGCACGTAGCATGTCTTGGTAGGCGACAGTGTAAGCCCGAGTGGTTGAAGGTGGTGGGCCATGGTGTCAAGGGCCACTTGAAGGGCAGTCTGTTGCCTTGTTAAGGACGGCTGTCGAGACCACAAGGTGATGTCATCCGCATAGGCCATGACGCCAATATCTGAAAGTGAGGATAATGCTTTCACCATTGGGATGAAAGCAATGTTGAAAAGAGTCGGTGCCAAGACCGAGCCTTGGGGAACACCGCGATTGGAGACAAAATGGCCCACAGAGTGCCCCCTAATGCGTATGCCAAAGGTGCGATTCGAGAGAAGGGAGTAAATGGTAAGGCAGATGCGGTGTGGGACACCGAGCGTTGCCATAGAGTCTAAAATAGCATGGTGCATAACGTTGTCGTAGGCCTTCGAGATGTCCGTTGCCAGAACCGTGTGTACAAACAACGTGGCTGTGTGGCGAGCACTGGATGACGTCGCTAGCAAAGATGTCGAGGCCGTCTTCGGTACCAAAGTGTGGACGGAATCCAATCTGGGCGTCGGGGTAGCATTGACGTAACTCGAGCCACCACGATAAACGGGCTGCAACGAGGCGTTCGTACAGTTTGCAGATTGTGGGTGTGAGAGAAATTGGGCGTAAAGCAGAGAGGCTAGTGGGTGGTTGACCGGTTTTCGGAATGGGTACGACGATCGAGTGCTTCCAGTCAGGTGGGATGAAGCCTGTGCGCCACACTTCATTAAAAGTTTCGAGGAGTGATTCTAAGGCAGCACCTTCCAGATTCCGAAAAACTGCATACGGCAGACCGTCGTGTCCCGGAGCGGTGTTGGCTTTGACCTTCTCTATGGCAGAGATAAGTTCGGCCAAAGTGAAATCAGATGCAGCGGGGTCCTCCGAATCTTCAACCGGATTGGGAGGTGGCGGAATGGCAGGACGGTCGTGATACGGGAAGAAGTGAGCTGCCGCTTGCTGGGCAAACGCGTCCTCGTCCAGTGCCATGGCTAGGCGGATGCTCTCGGCATAGTCTTTAACTGTGGGGGACTTTTCCATGGCGTGGAATACTCGCCACAGATGTCTGTTCCCCCGGGTTGAAGAGAGGCAGTCACACCAATCCAACCAACGGGAACGGCAAAGTTGTTTTCCATATTGGCGAGCTTTGGCTGTAACCTTGTGTAACGCGACCAGGGCTGAGCTGTCATCCGGGTTCCGTGATACGTAAAGGTCCGCTTGCCTACGGTGCGCCCATAGATTGAGGAGGTAGGTATCTGGATTTGGTTGGTCTTCGTCAACCGTTGTTTTGGTTGTGTGTGCCGACAGTACCGTAGACAGCGTTTGTAACGCCGTCGCTGGGGTGAGCGTCGTTGTGCGATCATCGGCGCGTACGGCATCCCACGACATGGTGCGAACGAAGCGCCGTAACTTGCGAAGTTGCGTTTCAGCGAGGTGGATAAAAATCGGAGCGTGATCACTGCCCCAGGTATCGGGTTCAACGTGCCAGCGTGGATTGCTTGGTCTAAGCCACCATGTGAGGTCGGGTGACGACAAGCCAGCGCGTGGTCGGGTATGGGTGCCTGGCAGGTTGAGGAGGAGGAAGTTACGGTCCGAAAACGTGTCGTTTATATGAGTACCCCGTGGGCTGTCTGCAGAGTAACCCCAGGCGGAGTGGGCGCCATTGAAATCACCGCCCACAAGGATAGGAACGCTGGGGTGTGCAGCTCGGAGATGACGAAGCCAGCCTAGGTTGGGGGATGAGGAGGAGGGCCGGCCGTAATATGACACGAGAATCACAGGGGTGCGGGCAGGTTGGGTGAGGGCAGCGACGACCTCTTGGCGAGTGTTGCACCATTTCTGTAGATTCAGAGACGTGTGGGGTACTGAGGAGTTTACATAAACCGCAGCTTTGCCAGGGTAGAGGCTATTATCTATGTGACGGCGGTCCGGAATCGAAGGAGTATGGTAGCCACAGAAACCAGATATGCGACATAAGGCATTATGCTCCTGGAGGAGAAAGGCCCAGGGAAACAGCTTGCCTTCTTTTATGCGAAGGTTAATTTCAGTTACTTTAGAGGTCAAACCTCGGCAGTGCCATTGCACCACGATGGATGATGTATTAATGGCCATTGGGAAGGTTGAAAGCTGATGCGATCATGGCCATCAGCTGATGAAGGAGAGTCATTATCGCAGCCACCGGGGCGGCCGCGGGCTGGGGGTTAGCGGTTGTCGAGAGCTGTGATGCTGGAACAGTCAGCGGAGCGGAGGCCGCCGTATGGGGTTGCCGCTGACGCCTGAGGCGCGTCAGCTCTGCGAGGTGTTGTTTCGTTTTTTCTATCGCCTGATCAAGTGAAGCGAACTCGTCGGAGTCGGCTATCTTCGGTAGCGACGGCGAGACGGTTTGGCGAGATGCTTTCCGTGACGTCAGTGCACGAGCCTTCTGTGCGTACGTACATGGGACCGATGAATCGGATGTTAGCGGTGGGAATTCTTCGTCGTCTTCTGTAGCGAGGAGGGCAAATCGGTTAGCCATGGTGCCAGGAGGCGGCTGACGACGCGGTACACGACGTTTACGTGGACAGAGGGGTGACGTAATTTCGTGGTCATCAGACTTGCATAGGGCGCACTTGGGGGCGGCTGCTCCTTCAGGGGAGGTCTGAACTGCAGTAGGATTAGGGCACGCCTTCTGGATGTGGCCTTCACGAAGACAGTTGTAGCAATACATACGTCGCGGCTGGAAAGGCTTAGGGGTGACGACGGACCCGTGGTAATAAAAGTGCGTGGGAAGTGAGCCCGGGCCTTCAAGAGTTAGCAGAAAGGTACCGTTGGTGCCCAAGCACCTGGCCTGCAGCACCTTGTGAGAGGCAGTGTAGAGGTTGTCGAGGACCTCCTCAGGGCCCTCATTCTTGTCGAGACGGTAGACCACACATCGAAGAATATTTGGGCCGGATGCGAAGTACGCTTGCACAGGGACATGATGCGTCGCACTGAGCGGTATCTTGTCGATCACACAGAGTTTCTTTGCATCATGAAGAGAAGCCAAGTGAACAGTTATACTGTTCGAGGGCTTGTGTAGCACGAAACCTCGGTAGCCAGATGTTCCTAGAGCCGAATCGATGGCAGATTGGACGTTCCTTGAGGGAACCGAGGTGATGTCGAAGCGCAGAGTAGGCTTGATCTTGACCCGAAAGGATTCGGAGCGCGGAGGAGCGGTGTAGGCTTTAGGCTGATGCGTGGAAAGCGGGATGGGCTGATGGACACTCTCGTGTGGTATCGGTTGCGGTAGCAAAGCTGATGGGTCGACCGGAAGAGTGATCGACTTGGCCGGCAGGCCTGAGCAGTCCATTTCAGCTGACGACGAAATGTCGGTGGTGGCGACGGTGGCTGTTGTGAACGCCCCCGACGTGGTGAAGGTCGATGAAGTGGCACTACAGGTAGCCTCGGCCGCTGAGGGCAGAGAGTCCATGGCGCCTTTGTTCGGCGTGGCCTCGCTTGGCGGGGCCAAGCTAAGCCTAACCTGGCCACCGAATTTTCGGTGGACCTGTAGATGCCGACGGTGTTTCCAATGAATGGTCCTACGACCGCATGATGAACCAGGAGGTGACGGCAATCGAATAGCGGAGGTCGTGGCCCCGGTGGGGCGCTGAACTCGAAGAAACGAAGGAGAAATCGCAGAGCACAACGCAGTAACGTCAGCTCGAATCCTCGTCGTCTTCGTCTTCCCTAATAAGGCTTTGACGAACGCGCGTGCAAGGCAAAATTTGTTTTAGACTTTTTGCTTTAGAACAATTACTACTGCAGACGCCAGCACGTGGAACGTGTGTAACTGCACTCGTAGCTTGCACCTCGGTGCTTGGGAAATTTAGAAAAAGTTTTATTGAGGACGCTGTCTGCTTTTGTGTGCTATCAATACCCGGCCGATTGAGTCAATGCAATCCGCTTTCCAGAGACGTTGCCATGGCGCAACTTATCGCGTTCATTTAGGCTTAGGAATGGCCAGAATCGAAAGACTATCTAAAAAATGCAGCGAGGTCATTGCTCATGCTTTGCAATTTAAGTGAGGTCAGGCAAAGCGGAAGCCTCCCGCACCATTCGTTGCTGACAAACACGCCCAATATTGCAGCTACAACGACATATTAGTTTTAGAGCGAGCGGCGCTCACTCAGCGGGGCACCGGCATGTTTCCCCGCATCCCTACAGAACCAGTCACGTGAGTTCAAAATCCATCTTCTAGGTACTGCAACTAACTTTAGCTGCGGTTAGCGCTTCGAGTAAAGGGGCGTGGAGACAAAATGCAATGGGGTGATGCTGGTCTAACAGAGAGTACACGTCGTCGTAGTTTTGAAGCAACCCTCGACAGTTCTACTGCAGGAAAGCTGCCATCATGCATGAATTAGAAGAAAGACCATACATCTAGACCTCAAAACGAATTTTGATACGGTGTGTATTTTTCTTTTTAGATGTATCGTTCGGCCTGTCGGTGTGTACCACAGGAGGCCGAAGGTAAGGACTCCGAGCTTAAGTGGGGCCTGTTGTCCTTGGACTTGGGCCCGCTCTCGTCCATCGGCTCATCAAGGGCCGCCTCGGGCTGACCCCTAAGGGCCTGGGACCCCGACGGCTAACCAGGTTTTCGGGCGCCTTCAGAGGGACGACAAGGAAGTCCCCGACCTCGAGGCACCTGGGTTTTGGATGGCGCAGGGATTGAAGAACTCTGCGCTTGAATGGATCCCGAAGGGACAGGATCCGCATTTCTCGTTTTGGGGTTGAAATGGTCTGTGCCACTCCGGATGAGGTTGAGGAAGACTGAAGGGGGAGACTGAGATCGTCCGTTGACGTCTGCGTTCCCGTTGACGCCGTCGACCACGCCGGTCCCCTGCGCGTGGCAGCGGCATACGAGCATTGAGAAATAAAAGAATATCTTCTCCGTGCCTCTGGGTAAAAAATATTTTCTTTGGTCTTTGGTGAGAGAATTTCCTTCTCTCTCTTCCACGGGGGAAAGCTGCGAGAATATGCTTAGTGTGTTCCTTGGCAGTTGGCGCGAAAATGGGTATTGTTGTCACAGTTGTAGGAAGGGTGGTCAGTGCTTGCACATTTTGCACAGGTGGCTTTTCCTCTGCAGCTTAGTAACCCATGTCCAGACGCTGGTAGCGGAAGAAACGCCTTGGATTGGGGACGTAAAGGCGAACTTTGCAGTTGAAACACCCGGTTTTGTGTTCCGTTCTTCACCGTCGCGACGGAAGGTGATGCGTCGCACAGCGACCACCCCTTGATCTTGAAGTCCCTCAAGTATCTCGTCGGTAGATAATCCAAGGAGATCATCTTCAGAGATGACACCCTGCGTGCAGTTCAGTGAGCGATGTGGAGTCACGGTTACTTTGTATTTTCTTACTTTGTTGAGTGCAAGAAGTGCTTTGCTTTGCTCAGCATTTGTGACCGCCACAAGCAGGTCACCAGATGGAAGGTTTTTGGCTTTAAAAGATTTTCCAATCACAGATTCTAGGGTTTTTGTGACCAAGAACGGGGAAAGGTTTGCGAGTGGTTGATCTTCATTGTCCGAGTGCATTACTATAAATTTAGGAAAATTCATGACTGGCAAAGTAGGGTTTGTTGATGTCTCTTCGGTCCGGACCCTTTTCGGGTGAAAGATTTAGTTTTGGTACCTGTATGAATTGGGAAAGGATTTCGGCAGCTGCGGTGTGCCGCCCACCATCGAGCGCAACTTAGGGAGTAGTCGGCAGCCAATAACAAGATGGGCTTTGCTGGAACCGCTTATATACTAGCACTTTCCCAGGTGCTATACCCAAGTGTGGTTTGGATAAAAGTATCGCCACCACACGAGGTTGGCCCTTGCCACCAAAGAAGGTGAAAGTGAGGGAGCGGGGATGAGAAAAAAGAGAAAGAGGAGAGGGGATAGTAAAAGAAATGGCGACTATGCTGAATCATCCTGGCCGGGCCTTACCAGGACTCCCGTCTACGAGAAAAGCTGGGGCCGAAGTGATTTATTGCCTTACCCGGGGGGGGGGGGGGGGGGGGGCGGCGGCGCCGAAGGGTCCAAACCTATCCCGGGCTCAGCACAACCACCAGGATGCCCTTTTCCCAAGACACGGGAAAGCCACGCACAGCCAGACGTGGGCGGGCGAACCCGCATGGCTCGGAGTCCGTGGTGACGCCACTCACAAAACTCCTGCTTCCACAGGTGACCCCTGCGGGGACTTTTAGAAATCCCTTTATTGAGAGGCTTGAGGTTCATATTATAGGTCGCGCCAAAAAGGTGGTTTTCACTTAATCCTAAAAACCATACAGACAATTTTTGACAACAAATGTGAGGAGATACTTAAGCTGGCAGGGCATCGCGATACATGCGACACATTGTAAATGTATTTCGCTACTGTAAATACAATTTTATATCTATCTCGATACACAAATACATACCCAAAAGTGTTTCCAAAATACCGTAAAAGGCCCCTGAAAAAAGAAAGTTAAACAACCTGGTTGGGACACGCGTCTCAAAAAAAATTTACGCGAAAGAATAAAATGTACGCTCCCGTTCTCAAAACACATGCATCTTTAAGAGCATAGCATTGAAAAAATACGTGTCATCCTTCTTGAATCTGGATTTAGCTCTGATCACGAGAAAGAGTTGAAGGAGGTTTTTTTAATTCACAAATTCAATTCGGTTGCTTGTGGTATTAATGCAAGTCCAGGCATGCTCACTTGGCTCCCACGCTGTGTGGCAGCCAACTATATATATATATATATAACTTTCGTTATATATATATATATATATATATATATATATATATATATATATATATATTGTTAGGAAAAGAAGAGGACGACGGGCTCGTGCAGCAAAAGGCGAACGAGAGGGCTCGAGGATTTTGAGCGTGCTGACCCGAACCGCCGATTTACAAACCGCATTGTAAATCTCATCCAGCATTAAATCATCGTTTTCCAACATCTTAACAAGTGGTGGAGGTAAGCAAGCTTTCTCCTACCTCACAACCCCGTCTGCTGCCCTGGAATTGCGCAGTGGACGCTCTACCTCTCGCCCCATGCCTGACGAAACGGGAAACGCCAGCACTATCAATCGACCGGTCAAAACACGCCAACGAGACCCCCCCAACTTCTCAGGCGCACATGACGCAGATGTGCACGACTGGTTGAAGACTTATGATCGTGTCAGCGACCACAACCGTTGGGATGATACCCTAAAGCTCGCCAACGTCGTTTTCTTTTTGACGGATACCGCTTATCAGTGGTACGACAACCACGAAGCAGACTTCCTCTCGTGGGATGGCTTCAAAGCAGCGTTTTCAGAGGTTTTTGGAAAGCTTGAAAGCCGCCGCCAGCGAGCACAAGACAAGCTTGCTCGCCGCTACCAAGCGGTCTCCGAATCTTCAACTGGATACATCGAAGACGTCATTCGCCTCTGCAGCCGTGCTGATCCGGCCATGACCGAACAAGACAAAATACGTCACATATTTAAAGGTTTGTCACAAGAGCTATTCTCCATCGTTGCTCCTAAGTCGCCACAAACAGTCCAAACCCTCATCAAAGAATGCCGAAAATACGAAGAACTTCGGAGTGGTCGCATATCTACGACGCTATTTCAACGGCTTCCTGAGGTATCATTAATGAATGCCTGTACGACTGCTGATCTTCCGGGACTCATTCGAGACATTATTCGCGATGAGCTCCGTGAATTCTTCCGGTCTCTTCACTCGCCTGCTGATGGCTCATCTCTTAACACCGAGCTCCAGCATATTCGAAAATCTGTTCAAGACGAACTCCGTGCTGCACTCCATCCAATCCCCCCGACTCCATCCGTCTACACGCCGGCACCGCACACCCCTACTCCGATTTGCTCTATGCAGCCAGACACTACTCGCTGCTACTCAAGCACGCCACCGGACACAACTTCATACCGTCCACAGAGAAACGGACCACTCCGAAGGACGGATGCCTGGAGAACACCCGATGACCGCCCGGTTTGTTTTTATTGCAATATACCAGGACACATAGCCCGTTATTGTCACCGCCGCATCGATGATAGCAGTTACAACCGTTTCTCAAACAACCGTCGCCCCGCCGCCAACGCCGAGGACCGCCCCTCTTTCGACAATCGCCGGTCCGTGGGCTCCTACTCTGCGTATGACACCCGCCGTGGCCGCTCACCATCGCCGTATCCTCGACGCCCCCGTTCCGTCTCTCCACTTAACAATGGCCCCGCCGCCAGCCAACCGTCAAACTAAAGAAGGCAGCCTGTCTTGACACTGGAGGTCAGGCTGCGCAGCCCCGAACCATTCCAAAGCCTCCCTCTCTCGGACCCACTACAGTCACTGTTACAATTGGAAATCAGCTGTTTACTGCCCTGGTCGATACTGGGGCCGCAAAATCATGTCTGTCGGATAAACTTCGCCGTCGCTTGCACAAAGTGCTCACTCCCCCTTCAGGAACCTTCTTACGTATGGGAAACGGCGACCTTGTGCAACCTATTGGTTGCTCAACCCTCTCATTTGCACTGGGCGGCGGCTTCTACACAGTTGTTTTTACCGTGCTCAGCAATTGTCTCATGGATATGATTTTGGGTTGGGACTTCCTGTCATCTACGGACGCCTTCATTGATTGTTCTAAACAAGAAATTCACCTCAACTCTTCGGCCGGATGTGAAGACTCCCATGACGACGCTCCTATATCCCTCCACGCAGATGATGACTATCTAATACCTCCACTGTCTGCTGTCGCTGTCACTCTCAAGCCTTCACAGCCCTTCGAAGCGCCGTACGGTCTCGTCGAGCCGATGCAAACCACGGCCGAAAAAAAACCCTGTCATCATTCCCTACTCTATTGTCCCCACGGGAAGCGGAAGCATCGGCCTCTTCGCAACAAATGTTTCCGCCCAGCCACAAATTCTTTGTCAAGGTACACGCCTAGCCACGCTACGACGACATTTTCAGGACACCTTAGCCACTCTCTCTGACGTTTCCGAGGCCGAACCTGTCCTCCTGAACACAAAAAGTGACATCTCAACCCGCATTACTCAGATGACTGACCCAAGTCTAACAACCTGCGAACGAGACGCCCTAACAAGACTCTTACTTACATACGAGGCGCTGTTCGATTTCAATAGTCGTCCACTAGCCCAGACTACAGTGCTTCATCATACCATCGACACTGGTAACGCATCACCACTTCGGAGCCGCCCATACCGTGTTTCCGCCGCCGAACGAAACGCAATTGCCAATCATGTTACTGATATGCTCCACAAGAATGTAATAGAGCCCTCTTCAAGCCCTTGGTCTTCTCCGGTTGTACTCGTTAAGAAAAAGGACGGCTCTTGGCGTTTTTGTGTGGATTACCGCCGCTTGAACAGCGTTACTAAAAAAGACGTTTACCCACTACCTCGTATTGACGACACATTAGATACCCTCCAAGGGTCTTCCTTCTTTTCCTCCATGGATCTCCGATCCGGCTATTGGCAAATACCTGTCGCCGACACTGACAAGCCTAAGACAGCATTCATTACACCCAATGGCTTGTACCAGTTCAACGTGATGCCGTTCGGCCTATGTAACGCCCCGGCAACTTTCGAAAGGATGATGGACACCCTTCTGCGGGGACTAACGTGGACCATATGTCTCTGCTATCTGGACGACGTTGTCGTCTTTTCATCGACGTTTGACCAACATTTACACCGTCTACGTCAAGTCCTCGACTGCTTTCAAACAGCCACTTTGCAACTGAATTCAAAGAAGTGCGTGTTCGGAGCCCGCCAGATCAAAATTTTAGGACACCTTGTCAGTGCTGATGGTCTGCGTCCTGACCCAGATAAAGTCCAGGCCGTAACAGAATTTCCAGTCCCAAAACACACAAAAGACGTACGTACGTTTCTTGGACTTTGCACTTATTTTCGCAAATTTATCCCCGGTTTTGCTCACATAGCCGAGCCTTTAAACAGCCTCCTCCGAAATAACGTATCATTTCAATGGACTTCTATTCAGAGTACGGCCTTTCAAAACTTAAAAGCTGCACTGACCTCAGTCCCCATCCTTGATCACTTCGTTCAAGGCGCGCCTACTGAGATTCGAACGGATGCCAGCGGACATGGTATCGGTGCAGTCTTAGCTCAAACCGTATCTGGTGCCGAACGTGTCATTGCCTATGCCAGTAGAACTTTGACAAAATACGAACGAAATTATACTACTACCGAACGGGAATGCTTGGCTGTTGTGTGGGCAATTACTAAATTCCGTCCTTACCTTTATGGGACTCACTTTACAATTCTTACGGATCACCACTCCCTTTGTTGGCTTGCCACACTTAAGGACCCCTCAGGACGCCTTGGTCGCTGGTCTCTAAAGTTGCAAGACTACCAATTTACGATCAAGTACAAATCCGGAAAACGACACATCGATGCCGACAGCCTTTCTAGATGCCCTCTTCCCAATGACCCTGCGCCTTCTGTCATCGCTCCCCTCACCGATGTCACCGCAGTTCTAGATACTATTGACATTCGTATCGCTCAACAAACTGACGAAACGTTGAGTCAGATAATCTCCTGCCTACTCCATCCAACGAACCATGCAAGTCGACGCACCCTGCGGCGTGCACGACTGTTCCAACTTCGCGACGGCATCCTCTACAGACGTAACTACGACGTCCAAGGTCGCCCATGGCTCCTTGTGATCCCTCGCCAATTACAAAGAGAAATCATACGAGCCAGTCACGATGACCCGACCGCCGGACACCTTGGTTTCTCAAAAACGTACTTCCGCATTCGCACACGCTACTTCTGGCCAGGCATGACTCGTACCATCAATCGTTATGTTCGATCATGTCATCTTTGTCAAACGAAGAAAAGCTCCACAACTTCGCCATCGGGTCTACTGCGACCGATTCCCCAACCGCAACGACCCTTTCAGCGGATTGGAATCGACTTCCTGGGCCCTTTTCCCCTGTCCACATCAAACAACAGGTGGATAATTGTCGTCATTGACCACCTGACCCGCTACGCCGAGACAAAATGCGTCCCGTCTGCTACCGCCGAGGAAGTTGCCGTCTTCTTCTTACAAACTATTTTGTTGCGCCACGGAGCGCCTCAATACATCATAAGCGATCGAGGAACACCCTTCGTTTCAAAACTTCTTCAAGAAGTTTTGCGGCTGGCTTCCACCATTCACACCGTCACAACCGCCTACCATCCGCAAACGAATGGCCTAACCGAGCGCCTCAATCATACTTTATCTGATATGATTTCGATGTATGTCACCGACAATCAAACTACTTGGGACGCCGTTGTTCCCTACATTACATATGCGTACAATACGGCTCGCCAATCAACAACTGGTTTCTCACCATACCATCTTCTTTACGCCAGAGAACCTTTCACGACACTGGACACGGTTCTGCCCTACGTGGACGAACGGGCCCAGGGCTCCTATCCGGCCCATATCGTCTCCCACGCCGAAGATGCCCGCCAGCTCGCTCGTATCCACACGTCCCAATCCCAGCAGCAGCAAGAGCTGCGCTACAATGCATCCCACCGCCCAGCGACCTACAACATCGGAGACGAGGTTCTTATCTGGTCTCCTTCACGTGCCCTCGGGAAATGCGAAAAGCTTCAAAGCAAGTTTATCGGCCCTTTTCGTATCACCCGTCAACTTTCCGCTACCAACTACGAGGTTGCCCCTGTATCGCCACCTCGCGATCGCCGATCCCGCGCATCGGACATTGTCCACGTCGCCAGAATCCGCCCCTATCACCGCCCGGACACCTAAACTCCACCACCATCCTCCGTTAACAGCCGCCGGAGGACCGGCGTCTCCATCCACCGGGGGGCTACTGTTAGGAAAAGAAGAGGACGACGGGCTCGTGCAGCAAAAGGCGAACGAGAGGGCTCGAGGATTTTGAGCGTGCTGACCCGAACCGCCGATTTACAAACCGCATTGTAAATCTCATCCAGCATTAAATCATCGTTTTCCAACATCTTAACAATATATATATATATATATATATATATATACGGCGACCATGCGTTTCCTATGTTCTTACAGGGCGGTGCTGTCGTTAAAGAACCCCTGAAAAGAACAAAAACACTTTTTTTTTTAAACCGTCCTCTTGGGACGCGTGTGTCGGAAAATAATGTTTACGAGGAAAAACATTTGTAGAGCAATACAGACAGCGAGAAATTTGGAATTCTGCGTGCAAAGTCCAGGACGTCACAGAATGGTCTTACGCTCAACGAGATGGTAATTCGCCCTGTCCACCTCAACCTGAAGGCGAAGCCGGTCCACCTCTCCTCCACGCGCACGAAATGCCGAGAGAAAACAAGTGGAAAGGAAGTGACTAAATCGCGTCTCCCGCCATGGATATTGCTGCAGTCTGTGCAAAACCAAAATAATGATGTGGCCTCGGCCCTACACACAGCGTGGCAGCCAAGTGAGCGTAGCAGCCAAGTGAGCTCTTACAACAAAACTCTTCAGGAAGCCGACGGACCGTCAACAGTACCTGCACTTCAAGAGCTCCCACCCTAAACATTGCAAAAACCTCGGTCCTACACACAGCGAGGCAGCAAAGTGAGCGTAGCAGCCAAGTGAGCTCTTAGAACAAAACTCTTCAGGAAGCCGACGGACCGTCAACAGTACCTGCACTTCAAGAGCTCCCACCCTAAACATTGCAAAACAAGTATTCCCTTTTTTCAAGCTCACAGATTCCGGAGAATATGCTCAAATTTAGATGAATTCGAACGCGACGCCAGCAATCTGAAACTCGTGCTATCCAAGCAGAATTATCCACCAGCCATTGTCGATAAGGCCATTGAAAGAGCACGTGCTCTCGACCGAGAGCAAATCATCAATCAACCCCAACCCAAATTGTCACAAAACGAGCACGCAAACCTGGTGGTCACATATTCAGCCCGCCTTCCAAATCTAAACAATATTCTCAGGAAACATCACAGTATTTTGCAGCAAAGCGATAAACTACGCACCCTTTTTCCGGTATCACCACGCGTGGTATATCGACGAGGTAGAAACCTTAAGGACATATTGGTGCACTCGAAAAATAGAATTTCTGACGTTTCTGGTTGTAGACCTTGCCGGACGCCCAAGTGTGAAATTTGTGAATATGTCGAAATCACCAATCTTGTCACTAGCGCGAACTCTGGCTTTTCTTTCGAAATCACTGGAAACCTCATCTGCGGTACGCGTAACGTTATTTATCTTTTACGTTGTAAACTATGTAACATGGATTATATAGGACATACCAGTACTTCATTTCGGTTGCGCTTCAATAATCACAAGTCTCATGTCAAGTCCTTACCCACGCTCCCGTTCTCAAAGCACATGCATCTTAAAGAGCATAGCATTGAAAAAATGTGTCATCCTTCTTGAATATGAATTTAGCTCTGATCACGACAGAGAGTTGAAGGAGGCTTTTTTAATTCACAAATTCAATTCGGTTGCTTCTGGTATTAATGCAAGTCCAGGCGCACTCGCTTGGCTGCCACGCTGTGTGTAGGGCCGAGGCCACATAATTATTTTGGTTTTGCACGGACTGTGCTAGCCGAGCACGTCGATCACATTGTTGCACCAAAGGCGCCTGCCATCGTGAGCTCGTTCCACGCCTCTCGTGAACATCCTCGTGAGCGTGCGTCCCGTGGTAATTCCTTCCGTCGCGTCAAATTCTTGGGCGCGTAGGCATCATTCAAATATGATTTAAATACTTCATAAAAAACCGCCACTGCACTCTTGCGCTGTCTAGATCTCCGCTCTCGAAGCGGTGTTAATCCCGAACGCATACTCTTTGCTACTTTTGTGTGCGCTCCGGTTGCTCGGGGGTGATTGTGCTTAAGAGCTGTAACAAAGACTGCGGCAAATACTACACATCAATTTATTTCGTTTTATTGATTTTGATTAACATTGTTTATAGTTAGTAATTTCAAAGATTTACGATAATTTTTTTGCTCCTGTTTCGAATATTTTTAATACCCTTCATAGCAACTCTTCTTCTTCCACGCCAACATCAACAAGAAGAAGAGGACATTTCACAAACATCCCACCCTGAAGAAAAGCGGTCCCTGCTTGAAACGTTGGTGCAATAAAGAAAGGCCTTTCCTGGAGCTCCTTCACTTTCGTTTTACGTCCAACCGGCCCGTTGAACCTCTTCACCGTGCATGACCACGACGACTGCCGGAATAAGATCCATGGATCGGCCTTCGGTAAATCTTCCTCCCTACGACTTCTCCGCTGCGATCATTCGAGACTCTCAGGCGAAATACCTTTTTCATCATTTCGACCCCCTCGCCGGCGACTCGCCGGGGTTTATTTCCTGTCGTGGAGCTCGCATCGCGGACGTTCGCAGTCTAATAGTCAGGTTGCCGCGAGGAATAACCAGACTGATACTTCATGTCGGAAGTAATGACATTGTCCGGAATGGTGCGGCTCGTGTGTGCAGAGACTACGTTTGGATGATACGACAACTATAGCGAAGTCGCCCTGAACTACGAAGCATTCATGTGAGCCTTGTGCTTCCTCGCCACACCAATCGACGCAGGCGCCACATGAATGGAAGCTTTGTTCGCCGCTTTAACTACGAAGCTCGTAACTTCAACCAGGAGATGAAGAGACTATGCTATGAAGATCTCGCGAGAGTGTACTTCATAGACCACGGTTTTCACCAACTTACTTCACGGCGCTTTCTTGCGGCCGATGGGGTTCACACTAGTTTTGAAGGCGTCGCACTGCTGTCGGAGCACTTCAAGGCTGTGCTTGGATATGGCAGAACCCACCGGACCTCTCACTGGCTTGACAGGTTTCCAACTACTGCTTCGTCTAGCTCGAGAGGTCACTTCAACCCATCTGGCTCTCCCCCAGCAACGCAAACAAGCCCTGGCGCTCTTCAGGCACAGCCCGCTGGCCTTTTGTCTGCGGCCGTGAGTGCTACAACTCTTCGAAGAAGCCCTGACGCTCTGCGGGCACATTGCATATTACCCGAATCTTCATCTACCAGTGCCTCGGCCGCGCGAAGGAGCCCCGACGATCCGGCTCCAAGTATTCCGGAGCCTGGTCCCCAGACACCGGCCAGGGTAATCGAGTCTGAGCCCATGAGTGCTCCAGCGCAGATCCCTCTTCCTTCCACTTCGCGGGCTCCTTCGGGTCCTTGTGTTGCCCTATCTTCAGAAGAATTTCCCAGCCTGCCTCCATCTTCATCCCAGCCTAAGTCAGGAATCCCTTCTGCTCCGACAACTGACCCGACGCCCCGTCACCCCTACAATCTGCGGATTTCGTTCTGACTCGCTGGGACAACAGGTACTATCACCCCCGAGCAACATCATTCAAAACGTTTTATGGAGGCACGCAAAATTATAGATAAGAGAATACGATTTCATCTTCATGCTCAAACACTCCGTAGCTATCTTAATTGTGGCACCGCGCCCAGGGGACTAAGCTTACATTTGACTCCATCCATGAATACTCTTAACGAAGGAGAAATGAATGAGTGGAATAACGTCTTAAAAAGAGCATCTCTGGATTTAGTTAATGGTATTGTCAAACACAGTGAACGACGCGCCGGTGACCTAGCCGTCACAGAGTCTAGTTACAAGTCCAACAAATTATTATCTCACACCGAGAAAAACGCGCTTGAAGAATACGAGCGAAAAAGACTAAATGAAATTAACGTGACAAAAAATAAAAAGTTGGCACGCGACAATGTGGTAGGATTATCGGCTGCTCCCTCTAACACTGTCACTCGCCGTACGGACATTATCCATATCTCAGATGACCATACTAATATTTAACCCCGTTCACAATTCACTACCTCGAACCAACCACAACGATGCACACAAGTTGCACCCACTGAGTGCTCATCTACCGGAGGAACGAGCATCCAATCGCTGAATATTATAGACTTGTCCAGTGTTGTTCTATACGCCACAGAACTCTCATTGTGTTCCAGAGGCCTCAGCTTCTGCCCCACGTCAGGAGAATACAATGAATTCCAAAAATATAAGGACCTCGATAACTTTGCAAGAAACACGAGACTCAGAGAGTATTTCCACGATCATCCGCAAGACACCAGAGAGCGCAGTCCTAATACTTCGGATAAGTCATGGACTCCAAAAGAGCAACGCGACAAGTACCTTGATTTGTACATCGAATCGGTACAGTGTGATGTAATCAGAAGCTATCAACAACAAAAATGTCTACGTCACAATCTCACTCCTGCTGAACGCATTGCTAAGCATGAACTCAGCTCAAGAGATGATATTATTATTAAACCTGCTGACAAAGGAGGAGCCATAGTTTTTATGAATAAGCAAGACTATCTAGATGAAGGATTTCGACAGCTAATGAACCAACAGTTTTACAAAAAACTTCAAGCAGATCCGACCAAAAAATTCACTGAACGAATAACGGACACTTTCGACTTAATGCTGGATAATGGAGACATTTGGGAGGATATGCATAAAGCAATGAAGCCGGCCTATCCAAAGGCTGGCCGCTTTTACACATTACCTAAAATTCACAAACAAAGAAAACCAGGACGACCAATTGTATCCGGAATAGACACGGTGACTGAAAGAATCTCTAGCTTTGTCAATTTCCTTATTATGAACTTTCCTCCTACGATGCCATCATACATAAATGACACAAATCACTTTCTTCGAGAAATAACAGAACTTGTAATTCCTACTGACGGAATCCTGGTCACCATGGATGTTGCGTCCCTATATACAAACATCCCTCACCAGGATGGCATTGAAGCAGTAATTAAGGCGTATAGCAATGACTTTCCAACATTTCGTGTCAACAACGACGTCCTCGCAACACTTCTCAGTTTAGTTTTAGAAAATAACAACTTTGAATTCAAGGGAAGACACTTTCTACAGACTCGAGGAACTGCAATGGGCACAAAGATGGCCCCTAACTATGCAAATCTTTTTATGGGCGATTTAGAGTCACGCTTCTTGTCTAGTCGCTCTTTGCAACCTCTGGTTTATAAGCGCTACATCGATGATATATTTATGGTATGGGCACATGGGGAGTCAGCACTCATAGACTTTATTCGGGACTTCAATGGTCTCCACCCCAGTACTGTGTTTTCGCACAGTTATTCTAAAACGAGCATTGATTTTCTTGACGTGACAGTCGAGATCAGCGAGAATGCTCTTACAACAAAACTCTTCAGGAAGCCGACGGACCGTCAACAGTACCTGCACTTCAAGAGCTCCCACCCTAAACATTGCAAAACAAGTATTCCCTTTCCTCAAGCTCACAGATTCCGGAGAATATGCTCAAATTTAGATGAATTCGAACGCAACGCCAGCAATCTGAAACTCGTGCTATCCAAGCGGAATTATCCACCAGCCATTGTCGATAAGGCCATTGAAAGAGCACGTGCTCTCGACCGAGAGCAAATTATCAATCAACCGCAACCCAAAATGTCACAAAACGAGAACGCAAACCTGGTGGTCACATATTCAGCCCGCCTTCCAAATCTAAACAATATTCTCAGGAAACATCACAGTGTTTTGCAGCAAAGCGATAAACTACGCACCCTTTTTCCGGTATCACCACGCGTGGTATATCGACGAGGTAGAAACCTTAATGACATATTGGTGCACTCGAAAAATAGAACTTCTGACGTTTCTGGTTGTAGACCTTGCCGGACGTGTGAAATTGTGAATATGTCGAAACCACCAATCTTGATACTAGCGCGAACTCTGGCTTTTCTTTCAAAATCACTGGAAACCTCAACTGCGGTACGCGTAACGTTATTTATCTTTTACGCTGTAAACTATGTAACATGGATTATATAGGACAAACCAGTACTTCATTTCGGTTGCGCTTCAATAATCACAAGTCTCATGTCAAGTCCTTACCCACGCTCCCGTTCTAAAAACACATGCATCTTAAAGAGCATAGCATTGAAAAAATACGTGTCATCCTTCTCGAATCTGGATTTTGCTCTGATCACGACAGAGAGTTGAAGGAGGCTTTTTTAATTCACAAATTCAATTCGGTTGCTTGTGGTATTAATGCAAGTCCAGGCGTGCTCACTTGGCTGCCACGCTGTGTGTAGGGCCGAGGCCACATAATTATTTTGGTTTTGCATGGACTGTGCTAGCCGAGCACGTCGATCACATTGTTGCACCAAAGGCGCCTGCCATCGTGAGCTCGTTCCACGCCTCTCGTGAACATCCTCGTGAGCGTGCGTCTCGTGGTAATTCCTTCCGCCGCATCAAATTTTTGGGCGCGTAAGCATAATTAAAATATGAAATAAATACTTCATAAAAAACCGCCACTGCACTCTTGCGCTGTCTAGATCTCCGCTCTCGAAGCGGTGTTAATCCCGAACACATCCTCTTTGCTACTTTTGTGTGCGCTCCGGTTGCTCGGGGGTGATTGTGCTTAAGAGCTGTAACAAAGACTGCGGCAAATACTACACATCAATTTATTTCGTTTTATTGATTTTGATTAACATTGTTTATAGTTACTAATTTCAAACATTTACGATATTTTTTTTGCTCCTGTTTCGAATATTTTTAATAGCAACTCTTCCTCTTCCACACGAACATCAACAAGAAGAAGAGTACATTTCACAAAACATCCCACCCTGAAGAAAAGCGGTCCCCGCTTGAAACGTTGGTGCAGTAAAGAAAGGCCTTTCCTGGAGCTCCTCCACTTTCGTTTTACGTCCAACCGGCCCGTTGAACCTCTTCACCGTATATATATATATAAATATATATATTAATACTGAAAAAAAAACGCTGAAAAATATTTTGTGTGAAACGGCGTTGGCGTGTGCAGTTTCAGGCATGTACATTTGGCAGGGTGTGCTGCTCTGGGTCAGCAAACTTTCAGTTACGTGAAACTCGCTATTTCCACATCCCGCGCGTTTGCTCGTAGAGCGGCGCGATTCCTGCAGGGCTAGCCAGACATACTCCTGATAGTATCCGGGAATACAAATACTGAGATACACATACCTTAAGGTACGAAATACAGATCCTAATATACATTTGTATTTTATGCAACCGGGATATCCCCGAGATACTTGTGCCAAGACGGCGAAAAGTATTCCGGAATACAGACAGGCACTTTTAAAAATCCATTTGTTCCCGAACGGTGCTATGCGAGGAGATTGGACAACAGAGCCGTGCAGTTTCTTCACTCAACTCCTTTACAGCTTTCGCTTTGCTAAATTGGAAAGAATGGAGGGCTTTGTCAGGGGTGCTTATTTTGTTCTTCTTGCAAGTAACCTTTTTTAAACCACAATTGATTTTATGATGGTGACTGTGATGAATCATGTTATAGGGCGGGTTCATAATATGAATTCTAAAGCACCTTGCACCTAACAAATCTTTTCATCTTTGAATTTTATCGCAATGGCAAAGTATTGCAATACAACCATCTCTAAGATACTAACGCGGTATACATTTGTATCGCGATACTGCTTAGTCCTGGATTCCTGCCGTTGCGGCGCTCTTGCCAACCGCACCGGCAGAGCGGCGCGGTCCCAGAAGGTAAGAAAGTTTTCGCAGCCGCAGAGCAGTGGTGCAGCAGCATCCTTGCTGGCCATTCATAGAGCCGTGGTGGATCACGTGACAGCACGTTCAGAGCAAAGGTCATGCGGAGAAAACACGCAGCCCATCTGGTTTCTCGTGCTGAGCACTTCTTGGTGGGCTTATTTCCTGCTTCACGTGTGTGTCCAGCCTTGAAGAGGGTTAGCCTGTGCGTCTGCTTTCGATCGAGAGTCCTTGAAGTGCATTTCCTCTTTTATCTTCCCCTGTCTGTCAAAACGTGTATGTTTTGGCATTACTTGGAAACAACTCAAATCCCGTTTGAGACAACAAGCTTTAAAAAAAAAAACGCAAAGCAAAGCCACATTCAGATTTTAGTGTGTGTGTTTAAAATGCCTATACGTTTTGTAGAATAAAATAAAAATTAGGAGCGACCAATAAAGCGTTGAGGTTGTTACTGCTAGACACAGAAACCCATTGTGCGCGTGTGCTTGCTGCAGGCAACATTGGGCATCGCAGCGCCAGAAAACGCTCATCTGAAATTAAATCTTGCAAACCGCTAACGTGAGCGAATCGGGCCGCGGAATTGCAACATGTAAAACAAACTCAGAAAGAATTTTTGTTTTAGAAATACTTAGTAGGTATTTATTAACAACTAAATGCTTCCACGCTGCATTCATACCATTTTTTTTTTTGAATTTCTTTTAGATTCTTTCTGTTGCTTTACTGCGGTAGAAAGCGGGGAGAGCTCAATAAGCGATGGGCCACTTCTTCGAGAAGCTGGAGGCAGTAGGTGCACAGACGATACATCAATTCGTTGTCCCAGCGGGACAAATGAGGTGGGTTTCGTGAATTATGCACTAGAATTCGGAAAACGCGGGGGCTATAGGAATCTAAACTTCCAGACTGGTTGGTCACTGCAAGTTCCAGGCGTCTTTAGACGAGTCGTATTTACCTCTACTGGAAAGTGGAACTTTTTGTAAACCTGTTGATTTAATGACTAAAGCTTTAAACTGACATCCGATATCGCACTAAAGATAGTAATCATAAAAGTGTACTACGGCAGGTATGGCAAGACAACATACCTGGTAACAGCTGCTAGCAGTATGATCATCCTGTAGGCATCATTCCAAAGACATCTTAGGCAAACAAGATCGCTCCTCCCTAAAAGTCATTTTATTCATTGTATTGCTTTTGACTAATTATAGCAGTAAATTGTATTAAAATAATTTAGCCCTGCACCTGTAATTTAGCGGCTTTTTGTATTTTTGATTTGAGTTGGCAGCACTGAAACACAAAGTATCATAAACACAACGTTGAAACGTTGTGTATGTCCGTCTTTTTTGCCTCCGTCTCGGGTTTCACTATGCCGAATAACAACCAGCTGCATGCCCGGTAACGTTGCCTTCAAACACGTGTTGTGATTTTTAGGGCTTGGTTCTGGAGTGCTTGGGAGCTCACTAACCGAGCACAGCTGGTCTGTTATCCGCATGCCACAGCAATTCGGCTCAAAGGAACTGTTGGTCTTTGGCAGACCGGTTGTGCATTAGCTTCAAAAGAGGGACTTCAGGGCAATTTAGTTGAATAACCCTGGAACGCACTTCAATGAGGTTTATTACATGAGTGGGGATCAAGTACAAAAAAAGAACTAAGATAAAATGTGTATTGTGCCGCAAAAATAACTAATATAAAACGTCTAGGGTGCCGCAAAAAGAACTAATATAAGACGTGTATGGTGCTGTAAAAATAACTAATATAAAACGTGTATGGTGCTGTAAAAATAACTGATATAAAACCTGTATGGTGCCGCAAAAGGAACTAAGATAAAACGTGTATGGTGCCGCAAAAATAACTCATATAAAACGTGTATGGTGCAGTAACATTAACTAATATAAAACGTGCATGGTGCTGTAAAAATAACTATTATAAAAAGTGTATGGTGCCGCAAAAATAACTAATATAAAACGTGTATGGTGCTGTAAAAATAACATGAAAACCGTTTACAACTCCCTGTAACGCCCAATTAGAGCGCAGCTCTTGAGGAGGAGGGAAGGGTACTGAGGTTCACGTGTTTTCCGGGGGGGGGGGGGGGGTCACGTAAGCTGGGCTGCGGTCACGTGACCTTGGTGGGGTCAGAAGACCCCCTCCCAAGGTCACGTGGGAGTCACGTGACCTTGGGGGTCACGTGACCACGGGGGTCACGTGACTTCGGGGGGTCACGTGACCCCCAGAGAATTTTTTCCGCTAGATTTAGCGGGGAACTTTTCCGCTAAATTTAGAGGGGAAAATTTTCCGCTAGATTTAGCGGGCAATTGTTTTCCGCTAGATTTAGCGGGGAAATTTTTCCACTAGATTTAGCGGGGAAGTTTTTCCGCTAGATGTGGCGGGGAAGTTTTTCCGCTAGATTGAGCGGGGAACTTTTTCCGCTAGATTGAGCGGGGAAATTTTTCCGCTAGATTTAGCGGTGAAATTTTCCCGCTAGATTTAGCGGGAAAATTTTTCCGCTAAATTTAGCGGGGACATTTTTTCCGCTACATTTAGCCGGAAAGTTTTTCCGCTAGAGTTAGCGGGGAAATTTTTCCGCTAGATTTAGCGGGGAAATTCACCCATAATGTACCGCGCGGTTACGCTGACGGCGACGCCGACGCCGACGCCGCTCAAGCCCGAAAAGGCGCCTAAGAGCTGCGCTCTAGAAAATGAAAGCCGTTTACAGCTCCCTGTAACGCCGAATTAGAGCACAGCTCTTGAGGAGGAGGGAAGGGTACTGGGGGGTGGGTGGGTCAAGTGACCTCGGGGAGCAGGGGGGTCACGCGACCTTGGGGGGTCATGTGACCTTGTTTGAGTCACGTGACATTGGGGTGTCACGTGACGTCGGGGGGTCACGATGCGGATACCGATGACGTCATCAGTGACGTAACTGATGACGTCATCAGTGATGATGACAATGCGGATGCCGGTGACGTCATCAGTGACGTCACTGATGACGTCATCAGTGATGATGACGATGCGGATGCCGGTGACGTCATCAGTGACGTCACTGATGACGTTATCAGTGATGATGACGATGCTGATGCCGATGATGTCATCAATGACGTCACTGCCCCCGCAGGGGTCACCTGTGAAAACAGGTGTCCGCCATCCCTGTGAATTCGGCTCAGCACCTATTGGACTCGAATGCTGCATTGGCGTTCAACGTGAACTGAGGCCCATTTGTGTGCTTTGCGCCGAAAAAAATGGTGACGGTTGTGTTGCTTGATAAGGTTCTGCAAAGGGTCTATTGTGTCATACATATAGGAAGTGTCATGCTATATAACAATGCATCAACACATACTATTAAACTATATGCTCAGAGGTGTGTTTGTTTTTCCAATTAACAAGTTACAGCAGTGTGCTTTAATGCTATTATCATGTGTGTAGTTCTAAGTATCCTCTCTGCAATGCCTATGAAGGCCCCTGGAAGGAATAAATTAATAAATAACATTTTCACATCACTGGAGTTGGTTTTCGGATGCACCACATGTTCAGGAAAGGTTGATTGAGTGCAGCCCCTTGCAAGAAGTCTGCCAGTCTGGTATGACCCCTTAATTAGTATTGAAGGGTCAGAGAAGCGAGTGTCCTCGTAAGGTCCAGAGCGTGCAATGGACACAATTCTCGGTGTGTAGACTCTCAAGGCATGAAGGCAAGCGGAAATATGTTTATCTGGTTAGTGTATCAAATATGTTTATTTCCACTTGATTACAAAATTATTGATTCTTAGTAAATGGTTCCATAACGAGTTCTTTCTGCGACAGTCTCGTGTCAGGCGTTCAGTCGTAGTACCTGTGGACCTTGTTGTTGGATGACGCTCCTGGCACGTCGGTGTTCAGTTTGGTCGAGTGGCAACTTTGACCGACTGATGCTGTCTTGTAATCATACGTCATGTGCACTGAAGCTGCAGGGCTGGCTTCTAATTCGAAAATTTTCCTGGTGGTTTTCGGCATCAATGTAGCAAGCTCGGGCATGTATTGCTTACGTGGCTGTGCCTTTTGCTGTACCGTTGACTTGAAAGCTGGCAACAATTTTTGTTTGCTATCCAAGTCTGGTGATGCTTGCAGTTCACTTTTGAGAGCAACCAACCATTCTATTCCCTCAAGTCCCTCAGGGGCATTCTCCCTCAAAGTTGGAAATTGTGTGCTTCGTGGAGTGGACACAGAAAATTGGTGTCAGCAAATTTTTAGGTATTGTCCTTGGACGACAACCAACACCAAATCCACTGTCACTGCATCGCCGCTCACCTGCTTTGTCGTTCTTACCTCTTGTTGAGGTGATGGACATGAGGAGCTTTGGGGTAATCAAGGATTCAGAATCTTCGATTCAGCACCTTCGGCATCAGGGACAAAGGTCGCCGAAGGTAATCCTTAATCTCCCGTGGTCGCTCCTCGAGACGTAATCGAGGGTCGTTTGGCACGAACCCTCGCCCACCAATTCATTGGTGTGGGCTGCTTTGGTAGACATGGTCGGCTTCATGCAGTGGTAGCAAAGTGGTTTTCGGTCGCACATTCGCATCACCTACGTTTTCCTCTGTGTACTTTGTTGAGCACAGACCTACACACGATGTCGGGAATGCTTCGGCGTTAGAGTGTCTCATTGAATTGGCATTGAATACTAAGGGGCAGCCGGTGGCGGTCGTCGTGCCATTGTGGCGTAAGTTGCCCTTGGTTTGTCAGATGCCGCTTCGCTCGCAGAAGTCTCGGTTGAAATACCTGTCAAACTTGTTCCGAAACAATCTCGGCAATCAAAATAAAAGCCGGGCAACTGATGGCAGGAAGTAGCTTCCTGATCTCCTCCCAGACAACGTCGCGGGTGATGTCGTGGATGCCCGGGAGGCTGGCGTCGAAGTAGTAGCTGGACAACTCGAGTGTCGAGACGCCGGGAAGTTGTTCATAGTGGCAGGCTCGGGCATGCAGTGCACATTCCATGTTGGAAGCCTCAGTGATATGAACACTTTGACTGTTGTTGGGGGGTTGCGGACAAGGCTGCCGAAGGTGTTGTCCCTCACGTGAGGCGCATGGGATTCTTAGGTACTTGTCTTCTGTAGCATCAAGGTCGGCGTGGGCGTGGGAGCTCGATCAAGCGCAAAACAACCTCCACGAGTGCGGTGGCGCTCTCATTGGGGCAGTGTCCTGGACAGAATCAAGAATGCGGCTCTCTTTCGTTGATGTTGGCTGACGGATGCGTGCTTCAGCTTGATTTTGCAAACTTCCCATGACGTTAAGGAGGATCCATGGTTCTCAGACCAGCACCGGCAGTTGCTTCCACGAGAAGTATAGGTTCTGCAGGAGCTGGTTGTCTGTCCACCCAATGTGGCGGGCGACACTGTCATATTGTTCAATCCAGTCCTTGACGTCTTCATACAGCTTGCGTGAAAAAGCGTCGGAGTGTGATTTGCGACGGGCATGCAAACAATGGTGGGAGGGGACACGGTTTGCTGCTACAGGTGTGTCATTGTTTGCTTAGTCAGCTTCGGATTTTCTGACAGGAGACCGAATTCCGATGGTTTTTCCTGGTAGCAGCAACTGGCTCGGATTTCAGGTGCTTCGTGGTGTATTTCCGAGGTTACTCCTTGTGGTACTCGGTCGTCTTGCGGTTGTTCTGCCAGGCTCGGGTCAGGACTTTGCCTACGGCTCGACAGGGGTATAAGACGCAGAATAGTCCGCCAGCCGTGTCCCATTATCGAATAACTCGGCTGAAGAGCCGCCGGGTTCACACAGAGTGAAGGGCTACGGGTAAAGTGCCCAGCACCTCCACCTGAACATACGATCACAGCTGAGCATGACCTGCAGTGTCCCAGAATAGTGAATATTGATAGAAGATAGGACTGGAACAAGGATCCGTGACAGTTAAACAAAATTAGCAGAAGAGAATCTATCCTGACCACTGAAGAAGCTGCATTGCTTTAGTGGCATTCTGTCCGAATAAATCCTCTCCTTCGGGGTTTGGCGACTGCCGTGGACGAACTGAACTGAAATGGATGTGGGACCACTTTTCTGGTAATGAGCCACTGCAGACTGTTGCCACAAAGGGGCGTGAGCTGGGTACGTAACACGCTCGATGAAATGTCCGGACAGCTTGCAATTCGCGTAACGAGTGTGGATGAAACGTTTGTGTTGACGAAATGTGCGACAGACCAGCGGGATCAATGCCAACTGCAACACCTGTGCTCCGTGAAAGTGCACGTCTACGCCGGAACAATTCCGGAAGCAGGCACAGCATCACCTAAAGCATGGCACAGGAACTACCAGCTTGAAAACAGCTCTTCGGTGCGCCGCACACCTGTGCTCCGTGAAAGTGCACTTCTACGCCGGAACAATTTGTAAGCAGCACAGCATCATTCAGCACGGCACGGGAACTACCAGCTTCAAGGCAGCCTTCCGGTGCGCCGCACAACCCAAGTGAGCCCTCGGTCATTTGATCGAAGCTGCACCACGATTGCACACCGCCAAGCACGACTCACGCAATTTCCGTCGCTAAACTGTGTATCCAAATATATTGCACACGCTTCACTGCAAACCTCGAAGATTCCGATGGTCAACGAGAGCACAGAAACGTCGCCTTAAATTTTATCCTAGCGGTATCCGAATCAATCCGAGGTCCGAGCAACGTAGGTCAGATTGTCTCTTCCGTGGAAATATCCCGGTCGGTCACCAGCGAAATGCACACCGTTTCTCCGTATTTTCACGTTATACCTACGTCAAACACCACGCTGAACTCTGAACTCGCTTTTGACCGGCCTCATATGACGGCTTCCGCGTCTGAAATCAACTCGCCGAGACGAACGACAACCAACAAAGCATCCGACAAGCTCCGGCCCAGCTGGGGCCAGCCACTGCATGGGCGCTGCCATCTTTCCTGTGACGTCACGTATTTGGTTTGGTCATGTGACGTGTGGTCAAATTTGCGTACAATGGCAGCCTCCTTATGGGGGTCACTTTCGAGTGCAGACCGGAACCCCGGTTTATCGCTCTAAGCCCCTCTACCTCGTTGGTGGGGTTGCACCTTAAAGCTCGTTGCCACATTTGCGACATCTGGAGACCGTGTGCCTTGAAACCGTTGAAACCTTTTGCTGTCCTCCATATTTTTTTTCTTTCGCTCCAAAATTTTCTTCGTGTTATAAACGTTTATTTTTTATAGATACTTGCCTCGCAAATACTTGGCCTCGCAAATACCGCGAAACTTCTTGTCTTGCTTAATGCAGTTTCAGGCTCACCGCATAGATAGTGCCGTGTAGCAGTGTCATCTAGAGTGCCTCAATGTCGCTCGCTGGCGCCGTCCTAGAGTAGAGACAACTGTGGCGTCTGCTAGCGGAGCCACCATAATGCCGCCTTCTTCACCCGTCGACTCTATGTGGAACAGGGCTTATGCGGCCGTTTGTGAGCTATCTACGCAGTTAGTGACCATTCTCACTTGTGAAATAGAGCGTGACCACTACAAGACACGTAACGTCACGCGTTGAGTCAAGTATGGGTTTGATTTCCTGTTTAAATTTACGATTTAGTCCGCGCATAACGCGTATGTGCTCGCAAAAGTTCCGTCGGCTGCTGCTCGCATTCTGGTCCACTTCTTACAGATGGTAGACCTATGCAAGTACATTTGATGCCGACAATGTTCGTTATCGTCTGCTGCAATGTCTACCCATGTTTGGCCTTCCATTGAATGAAGAAAGTTAAAACGATCAACGAGCGAGGCGCAGATATGAGCATAGCAAGGCCACTCCAAAACGGTGACCTGCGTCAAAGTCAACCTAGTCTGGTTGACTTTGACTTTGACAACCTTGGGTCGGCTGGTGCCGACACAGCCGGACTCCTGACAGCGCGCTCGGATCATCGAGACGCAGCTGGCGCAGAGTGCTCCACGAGGGGGGCCAGTGCAGTCGTCGGTGAGGACGGCTTCCAGCAAGTCCCACCACGTCGACCTGTGAAGATTAACGTGGCCTCCAACAAAAAAGCGTTAAATTGCGTGTCGTGGCGAAGCATCCAAGAGAGAAGGGTCTCTTCATGTCAGATTACATCCTGAGACAACATGCGACGAACTTTCGGAAATTCTGCTCTGTGCGCTAGGCAGCCAGCGCTTTACTTGCACGAAGGTGTCTTCTAGGTTTAACACCTACGCTTATTTTCACGTCTCGGTAAACGAGGAAGACTTTGATAAGCTAGTGTGTCCTGATTTGTGGCCGGACGGTTGCCTTTTTCGGCCCTTTTTGGGACGGCTCAGCCTGGATGACAACGGAAGTGATGGGAACACCGCAATTAGCCAGAGCCCTGACCCGAGTCGCCTTTAGACTGATGAAGATTAATGCGAGAGGCGTCGTCAATAAACCGGAAGAGCTTGAAAGTGTACTCCTGACTTACGACCCCGATATAATAATAATTACTGAAACTTGGTTGAACAAAAAAATACAGAATAGTGAATTTTTTTATAGATGGGTTTCATGTGTTTCGGCGAAATCGTGGCTCCAGGGGTGGAGGGGTCGCACTCCTCGTCACCGACAGTTTTGAGTGTTCACCGATCGAACAGAACTCTGATTGTGAAATGGTCTGGGTGTCCGTCCGTTGGAGTTGTCACTCAATGCTTATAGGGGCACTGTACAGGTGCCTGCAAGCTTGTATAGAAGTGCTCACAAAATTATCCGAATTTTCGTCAATCAACCTAATTAATTTTTCACATGTTATGCTGGCTGGAGATTTCAACTTGCCAGATATTGACTGGGACAACATGATTCCTACAGGAAGCTATGCACACTTAAGCCTATTTGTAGATATTGCTTTTAGCAATAACTCCAGCAAGGTAGTGAGATGCCCCTCGCGCGTGTCTATACTCTGTTTCATACTTAGCGTGCAACACTGTCAAAGTGTTGCACGCTACTGGCGTGCAACACTTTGAAGCGAGCATGGGGCTTGATCTCGTTGATCATTAGCACGCGTTCTCGCGCAAACAAAACCATAAATGAAGCTACGCACTCGCGCCAGTAGCTTTTACAGCGTTGCACGCTAAGTATGAAACAGAGTATAGTGTGCGTGATTCATTGCTAGACCTTGTCTTCTTATCGGAGGCCGTTGCCAGAATTATTAATACATCAATTGTAGAGGGCATATTTGACCATTCAATAGTTGTCTGTGATGTGTCTTTCCGGCGAATTACGAGCGGTACTAAAGAGTTGAAACGGTTCCGGGATTTCGCTAGGGCGAATGATGTTGGCATCCTCGATATGTTGAAAGAGGCATTTGAAGAATTTTCTGAGATAAGCAATCAGAATGGTGTATCTGTTGATAAGTTATCGCTTTCTTTTTTTTTTAAGAATGTTGTCTTATCGTGTATTGACAGATTTGTTCTAGAACGTTCAAGAAATAAGAAGCAGATTCCTCTGATTACACGAGATATTTTACACCTGAAAAGTAGGACACACCGTATTGAAAGCTACCAACCAATTTTAAAAAAAAGTACACTTCCTTCCCTTCG
Source organism: Ixodes scapularis (assembly GCF_016920785.2). Lineage (NCBI taxonomy): Eukaryota > Metazoa > Arthropoda > Arachnida > Ixodida > Ixodidae > Ixodes > Ixodes scapularis. Next base: position 938,254 of record NW_024609855.1, on the reverse strand, counting down.
CTTCACCGATGAACCGAGTATAGGAAGCGAGATTAATCGCTTTCTTTCTACTGTATTTCTACCATAGATAATTCTATAATGCCACCATTTACCCATGACCATCGCGAAATCGGCGACTTAGTAGTGTCAGTAAGTATTATTTTTGACAGCCTTCTCCGACTGGACGTTAAAAAGTCATGCGGCCCGGACCGGATTCGTAACTCATTCCTTCACAAATATGCTGAATGGAGTGCGAAGTTTCTTTCTGAAATATACTTTTGCAGTTTAAAAACTGGCGAGGTGCCAAAAGACTGGAAAGTAGCTAAAGTTGGTGCCAATTAATAAACGTAGAGAGATAAAGTGTTTCGAATTACAGACCTCTCTCGCTGCTGAGCAGATGCCGCAAAGTTCTTGAACATTCTCTCTTTAAACACATTCTAACTTTTTTAGAATCCGCAGAATTTTTGTTAAAAGATCAACATGGGTTCCGACGTGGTTATTCAACAGTTACTCAGCTTCTCCACACATTCCATGAATTTGCTGCTACAGTGGATAACGATGGCCAAGTGGATTCCAACTTCTTAGATTTTGCGTAAAGTAGAAGTTTGGGCTAGTTGGTATTTCATGATTAAAAAAAAACAGCGCAAGGACACGGACAAGAACAAGAAGGTAGACAAACAAGGCGCTGCGCCATGTTTGTCTACCTTCTTGTTCTTGTCCGTGTCCTTGCGCTGTTTTAATCTCAGATTTTGCGAAAGCCTTCGACAGGGTATCGCATTGGAAACTAGTCTTCAAACTTAGGAAGATACTCGATAACGATTACCTTTTACGTAGGATCGATTCCTATCTTACGAACCGTCGACAGTATTTGACTGTTGGGAAAGCGGAGTCCCTGGATTTGGCAGTTCTGTCAGTAGTACCCCAGGGCTCGGAACTCGGTTCATTTTGTGTGTGTGTGTGTCTGTTTATAAATGATCTGCATGTAGATAAGCCCGGAATTCAGTGCCGCGTTTTCGCCAAGGACTGTGTTTTGTTTGCCAAAGTGTCATGCACTTTCGATCAATTATGTTTAGACAGTAGCCTACAAACTGTCTTTTCCTGGTGTCAAGAATCGCAGATGGATTTTAACGTGAAAAAATGCGTGCAAATGAAAGTAGCACAAAAGAAGTATCCAATTTTGTTTTGCTATTCTATCGACTCAGTACCGTTGGAAAGTGTCGCTTATAAATATTTGGGTATTACCATCACATCTACTTTTAGCTGGTCTGTTCACCTAGGTAACATTACAGCAAAAGATTCTCGTAAACTGTGGAGTCTTCGAAGGACTATGCGACATTGTACTATCGCGGACAATATGAGCTGAAGCAGCGCTCCGGCCTAGGCACGGTGCGACCTGCGCCGCCTGTCGCATGGCTCCGCAAACACGACGCACCCTGAGGGCGAGATTAATTATCACTTGTGCTCACTGCGCCACTGCGCTCTTCCGCCCGTCTGCTAGCGAAAATATTGGCTAACAGAACCGTGATCACGATGCCTCTTCGTGCCGCCCTCTGTTCACGTTTTCAACTACCGTGCATTTCAGTGCATTTCAAGAGAGCGCCGAAGTGGAAAATGCGTTGTCACGCTCGTATCTCCTCGAGGAACGCTGCCTGACGGAGCTGCCTAGGCCCCCAAAAGGAGCCGATCTAAATACCGTCGAAGACATTTGGAGGCGCATCAAGGTAGCCGATTCACGGCGTCCCCTTCACCGCGCCACTGCCAACGAATTGTGGGAAGCGGTGAGGAGTGAATCGGGGAGAGGCTTCGGACCGAGCCAGACTTCGTGGCCTCGCTCTATGAGTCCTTATCAGACAGAATGAGAGCCGCGGACTCGGTATTAAGTTCTTTCGTAAGTTTTACTGCACCTCAGGACTCCCTGAACTAGAATTTTGCCGATTGCAACAAAGCTTGCTGCTACGATTGCAATACACTTTTTGACGACGTTAACCAGCGGATATTCTTGTGCATTGCATCCTTGATTCCGATGTTCTTGTAAAGTGCAGTTGAACTTCCACGCCGACTATTAATAGTTTGTGTATTGCATTGTCCTCTGCGAACATTCTTTCGATGAATTTCAAGTTCCTGCTCCTGGCAAATGTATGACTCTTTGTTGTACTTTATTTAGATAAGGAATTTCTAAATAAAACACTCGTGTTTTGTCAGCACTTGTTTTGTTTGAAACAAGCACGTGGGCCTAGTAACAAAGAAATAATATTTTAGAACCTTCTCATACCAATCCAGGTACAAAACCTCCGCGGTAACATGTATGGTTACCGTTTTTTTTTTTTTTTTTTTACACAGCTGTGCACAATAAAAAGAAAAGTAAATACCTTGGAGCCTGCCTAAATCGCGTATGCGAATTTTGGCCCATATTTTACAATGTCCTACATTGTGCAAGCACTTCATAAAAAGAAAAAACAAAAAAAAACAGAATGTTTTTCTTAATGTAATTTCCGTATAACATAAACCGCAGCTGCAATTTAAGATGCTTCAACATCTTTTCTTCACCAGTCAGAGTTCTTTCCACGTGATTCTACACGATGCAATGAAGTAAATCAATAGCAAAAAAGGAACAAATGTAATCTTCTGCCCCCCCCCCCCTTTTTCTGTCGCCCTCAATACACTTCCGCTGTCGCACCCGCCGTCTCGCTTTCAGACTACTGGAAGAATACACTGGAGCAGCGAGCGGAAGTGATAATTTATCTCGGCCTCACGGTGGGTGCGCCGTGTGTGCGAAACAAGGCGGCAGGCGCCGCAGTTAGTACCGTGCGCCGGCCGGAGCGCTGTTTCAGCTCATATTGTCCGCGATAGTACTCCGGAAACCAAGCTTACTGCGTACACTACTTTAATTCGTTCATTATCGGAATACGCGGACATTTTATGGTACACGTATTCGCAGTCATTGATTAACAAATTTGAGGCAGTACAAAAACGGCACAGCGATTTATATGTAACGGTTACGGCATGCATACATCTGTGTCATCCCTTTATGCGTTATCCGGATTAACCCAGTCATCGACCCGCAGAAAAGTGAAGCGTCTGAATTTTTGTATAAATTAATGCGCGATAAGATTGGAACGAATTTCGAAGGCTATCTGGTGTACAATCTCAGTTGAGTCACACGGCAGAAGCATGAAAATCTTCTTCGAGAGTTTCAGTGTAGAAAAGACATTTTTAACTACTATTTTTTTCCTAGAACTGCCCGAGGCTAGAATGGCCTGTCTCACAACATTACAGGCAGTGCCACCTTCGACTCGTTTGTCAGCGCCTTAGATGGAGTTTTGAATCAATTTGACTGATAATTGCCAAGTGTTACCTCTGTTTATTGGGAAGCGTCTGTTCTATATGCCTTTTACTTTTTCTCAACTATGTTTTTGAAGCCATGCATAATTAGAGCTATGTTGTTGTATATGTCACATATGTACTCACATGCCTTGGCCCACAAAAGTAGGCCGGCATTATTATTCAAATAAATAAATTAATATGCGTTCTGCTTTCTATGGCCTCTTAATCGCCTATATTGTTATCGCGGTACATTTTGGGTTAGCCTTCAGAGCTTGTGAAATAGAAACTTCACGAGAAGAGACGTCAAATGAGGACCTGTCTAGGCTTTTTGTTTGTTTTTTAATCGGAGGGAGCCAAATTGTCAAACCGAAAATAAGCCGATATCGCTGCAATTCTGAGTGTATTTGGACGTCTTGTGCTTCCAAAACCTATGAAAATGCAATGGGTCATTTGATGCAAGAAAAAACACTAAACAGGCGGCCGCCGCACAAGGTTTAAAAGTAATTTGAAAAGCAAACACTTCCGTTTTTTCATGGCTCATTTGGAATATAAACGTTCCTCACCTGCTGGTGCAGCAGTAATACAAACCACACAACTTACCATTTCAAAAAAATATTTGGTCGCCTATTCTGTGTGCGATGGTGCCCTGTAGGTACCAGCGCAAACACAGAAGTGCACGCACAAATCCAAAAAGATTAAGGTTTTTTTTCCTATATTCCCCTAAACGGCTGCCGTAGATATCTATAAATTTTGTTTGCTGTCCTGTTTTCTCACAAGGCCTTCCCCACAAATAATCAAACACACACTTTCCAAAAGTGCAATCAAACACACACTTTCGAAAAGTGCAACTTCCTAAAACATGCAGTAGTGCACAAATGATTCTGTGACTGCACAACACAAACATAAAAAAACATGACTCGTAGGTACCTGGATAGGAAAACAAAGAAGTGGAACACACGCAAAATCAAAAAGAATCAATCTCTCACAACCAAAAACATACATCCCACAAGAAACTATGACAACATATCCAAGTAAACCAACTTACAGGAACATGTAGCACAAAAAATTAATCTGGAACTCCAAGAATCTCCTAATTTGTTGCTATTGTTCAATGGAAGCAGAACTTCATGACACAACCATCACACATAAAAAACACTGACCCGCTTGTGCTGCGTCCTCTGACCTAGAGTCACAGGCTAGAGTTTTGTCTTACTGTCAATTCTGTTGTCAAGCTGAACCTCTAACAAAAAAGAGGGAATTCAAAAATAAATAAGGCTCCTGCAATTGACGACACTCTGAGGAAGCAGAATAGAAGCTGACGCCAAGACACTAACTCGAGTCACAAAACTGCAAGCATTGCACAGCGCTGCTACTACTTTTGTTGCCTACGTGATCCATCAACTTTTGGGGGAATTTTCTTTCTAAACGAGCCGAATCCATGTAGTAAAAGGCAACAGGTCAACGGGATTGTTTGCTTATCAAATTAGCTTTGAGTCCTGTACCACAGTGTCTGTTAACACTTTTTCTCACATAAGATGACTGATCTGAGCAAGATAGCTCTTGGAAACAATGCATGCCCATGTGTACGAGTTCCAGCAAATATTGGCTTAGCCTCAATTTCTGGATTGGGTTCATATAGACAAATTAACTCCCCACCTTTTTCCGACCTTTCTCAGGCTAATCCCACGCCAGCACAAGCTTTGCTCGAAAGCCCTGCAAAAGCCGCCTTGTGCTTGTGGCGCAGGTAAATTTTGAGCCTCAGCCGGGAGTACAGGTCTGTGAGCAGCTTGTTTGCCTTCTCCCTGTGCTGGTCACAAGTCATAAAATTGCCAGCAAACTTGAAAATCAATAATGTGGCGATTGATTTGACTGGGACTTCAGGCGTAGGAGGCACAGCGTCAGTCTGTACTGAGACCACATGTGCTCTAGCAGACACTGTATCCGCTCCTAACGTTAACGTTGAAGTCCCCCATCGGAGTCGAAGGTCGGCGCTTGCACCAGGGCACCAACCCTAAAGCATTAAGTATAAACCGTATGCAAGCGATTTGGCGAGCGACAAGGCAGGCGGCGGCGACAAGGACCCACTATCGCTCGGTCAGTTCCACGACGAGGCAAACTGAATGAAAGCGACGGGAGGAAGCGAACCAAGAGCCGCTGCGATGTGGCTCCACGCAAAAGCTTTTAAATTCTGTGCTTTGTATTTGGCAAGGAGATGTCCCAATGATCCTCTCTCACTCCACCTCATCGATAAGGCGTTCACTGAAGCGACACTTGTCGTCGAGGTTATTACCCATCGCAGCCGGTGATCAAACGAAGCTTCTCAACAATATACGACCCAAACCAGCCACGCAATCGCGCAAGAGAACCGGTACTGACGTAAAACGGAACGTTTTGCGCTATTGGCTAACCGCTTCAGCTACCTCCGGGCGAAAAGCGACGTTTTCTAAAAATTCGCGTCGCTCGTCGCTTGACAAGACAGCGAGAAATTTCTGTCGCTCGTCGCTGAGCATCTTCGCTCGCCACTGTCGCTCGTCTGAACCGGATGTTGGCGATTTAGCGAGCGACGAGACGAGCGACGGCGAAAAACGACGAGAGTCAGAGACGAAGATTTCTCAGTGTCGCTTGTCGCGTTGCTCGATCCAGGACATCTCCTGCGACGCGAAGGGCAACACTGAGAAATCTGCGTCGCTCATCTTGTTGCTCACTAAAGCTCTTTCATGCGGTTTAAATGCACTGTCGCTTGTCCTCTCGCTAGGTTGCTGAAAGGCTGAGCCGCATGTGAGCGATTAAGCAACCGACGGCGGTAGAGACGAGCAACGGAGATTCCTCACTTTTGCTTGTTGCGTCGCTGGGATTTTGGATTTCTAGAAAATGTCGCTCATGGCCATGGTCGCTTGCTCCCATCGTTTCCATACGGTTTGCCTTGTCGCACGACTGACCGAGCGACAGCCAAGCGGGTCGCCGTCGGTTGTCTCGTTGCTCTTTAAATTGCTTATATGTGGTTTACACGTTATACTCCTTGTATCCAGTTGTGTGCAGTGCAGGCGAAGGGAATGCGTAACGTCACAGGAAATATAACGTCAATACGTGATGTCCTGTGACGTCAATACGACGTCACGTTATTTCCTGTGAGGTCAATACGTGACGTCACAGGAAAGATGGCAGCGCCCAGGCAGCGGCTGGCCTTGGCGGGGCGGGTGCATTGGCCGGAGCATGTCGGATGCTTTGTTGGTTGTCATTGGTCTCAGCGAGTTTATTTCAGATGCGGGAGCCGTCATATAAGGCCGGTCGGAAGCGACATTAATGTTCAGCGTGGTCTCTCACGTAAGTATAACGTAGAAATACGGAGGAACGGTGTGCATTTCGCTGGCTAGCGAGGGGACTATTTCCGCGAGCGTAGCCGAGTGGTTAACGCGCTTTGCTTCTACGCAAAGTGTCCCGGGATCGATGCCTGGGCACATCAATTCTTGTTAATTTGTTAGAAAGTGTTTTTAGTTTATTCGAGAAGCTTCTCGATTGTTCTCGTTAGTTCTGGGTCAGAAAGTTCCAAGGCAGAACTACGAATGTTCGCGACACTTTCCTTCTCAATGAAACGTGCTCCGCGTGGCTGTGGCTCACTCTTTTCGCTAGTGTTCGAACGTGCCATTGCGCCGTCATTGACGCTCACCTTTCACGCCTGTTCTCTTGTTTTGACACAAGTTTGCCTTATTAAATGTTTAGCTTCCTTGTATGTCCCCGTCTCGCCCATCCATCGGTGACACTATTTCCACGATTCGAATACTGCTAGGATAAATTTTAACGCAACGTTTTTGTACTCTCGTTCACCATCGGAATCTTCGATGTTTGCAGTGAAGCATATGCTATATATTTGGATACTCGGTTTAGCAGCGGCAATTGCGTGAGTCGTGCTTGGCAGTGTGTAATCGTGGCCCCACTTCGTTCAAATGACCGAAGGCTCACCTTAGTTGTGCGGCGCACGGGAAGACTGCCTTCAAGCAGGTAGTTCACGTTCCATGCTAGATAACGATGTGGTGCACTCTCAGAAAAAATTGTATATTCTTCATAATGGAACAGCGCGAATTTTGCAAAGATAAAAGAAGGAACTAAATAGGACGAGCGCTGGTATGTTCTTACACCCCTTGTCCCATATACGACACCCGTAATGTTCAGTTGGACGTACAGCGTGGTGCCGCCGAACCGACGGTAGGCCAACTTTCATGAGCGGCTTGATAGCCAAGCGGTACAACTGATTAAAAAAGCTAATGCACGTGTTCCTGACTACGAAAAAAGTAATCAGGGTTTTCTTGGCTCTATTGCAAAAATCAGCGTGTTTTTTTTCTGTAGACTTTGACACGTATCTTAGCTGTTTAATGAGGTATATATCAGCGTTCTTAAGGCTCTCGTAAAAGTTGAGGCCGTTGTGTTCGACGTCATTGCGCTGTTCGTCGAAATGAAGTTTTGGGGTGTCTTATATAGGACAAAAGGTGTGAGAATATACCCCTTTTCCTGAGAGTGTACATCCTGAATTCTTGTGGCGTAGACGTGCACTTTCACGGAGCGCAGGTGTGCTGCCGACCGAGGAGCCGCCTTCAAGCTGGTAGTTCCTGTGGCGTGCTAGATGATGCTGTGCTGTTTCCTAAATTGCTCTATCATAGACGTGTACTTTCACGGAGCGATGGTGTAGCAGTTTGTATTGAATCCGATGGTCTGCGGCACGTTTCATCGCCACAAAGGTTTCATCAACACTTGTTACGTGAATTTCGAGCTGTATGGACATTTCATCGCGCGTGTATAAGTGGGGTGCGTGTTAGCTACCCAACCCACCCGTTCACGCCGCTTTGCGCGGAAGTTTACAGCGGCTGGTTACCAGAAAAGTGGTCCCACATCCATTTCAGTTCAGTTCGTCTACGGCAATATTCACAATCCCAACGGAGAGGACTCATTCGCACAGAATGGCACTAAAGCAATACAGCTTCTTTACTGGTCAAGATAGACTCTATTTTTCAGCTTTGTTATATTGTCACGGACGTTTAGTCCAGTCCATTCTTCTATTAATCTTTACTATTCTGGAAAGTTAAGGCCATGCTCGCCTGTCATCGCGTGTTCAGGTGGAGATGCTGGGTAGTTAACCATTCAGCCCTTCACTCTGTGTGCACCCTGGCGGCTCCTCAGCCTAGTGTTCCGGCAACGAGACACTAGGCAAAACAAAATTTGCACCACGTTCTTTACTCAATCTCAGGGACTAAAGTTTACCCACGAGTTACCAGATGAAAGCAAGCTTCAATTCCTAGATCTTCAGCTGTCCTTTTAAAACAACCATACTAGTTGGATATGGAAACCACGGTCCAAACACTCATTTCTACCATTTGATTCGGCCCATTCTAAACTAATCAAGAGAGGAATTGTAAAAAGCAGCTTCATAGTAGCCTTGCAAAAATCATGCGAGCTCACAGCCAAGCAGAGTTTTGAGGCACAAGTTCAAGAACAACGTGAATCTGGGTATAACAGTTCTTTAATTTTCGATGTAGCAGAGAGCCTGACCACTCGATGAAAAAAGAAGAGATAAGACAGCACGTCCGGCAGTGATACCCTACCAACACAAAGTATCCCACAACTTGAAACGAATAGCGGCTAAATATGATATACAGGTGTAACATCAGCTTATGATAAACTTAAGAAACGGCGTCCAGAAATCAACTCCCAGAACGAAAGACAAGACCAATGCTCAGTCCAGCACGCACATAAATATATCAACTGCAGCTTCAATATCGCATACGAAATTCCGTGCAGATATGGGAGAGTGTACCCCGGTCAATCTGGGTGCTGTGTAAATGTACGACTACGAGAGCATGATCTTTCCCTGCATGCGTCACCGTCGGGACACTTGGCCATACATGTCAGAGACTGTAAATGCACTCATCTATTCAATCAAACGAGAGTGCTCAATCCCATTAGGAGCAAGAGAGCCCGAGAAATTTTCAAGGCAAAAACTAGAATAGAAAAAGGAGACACGTGCGTTAGCACACCATAACTTTCACTGTCCGAGAAAGAGATTGGTTACCTCAACCTTTTTTCTTAATCTGGCTGCTTTTTGTTTTATATTTTCATTTCTCTATCCATCTCTTTTTTCAATTTAATCTTGTTAATATTTTACCAAATAATTTTTAAGCATTTTTCGTGCGAATGCAATTGGCATTTTAATTTAGCAATTCTCCTCTCATTTTCGTCTTTTAATCGTTTTGTCGGAGCCCACGTTAATCTTTACACGTTGACGTGGTGAGACTTCCTGGAAGCCGTTCTCGCCGACGACTGCACGGGCCGACCTCGTGGAGCATTCTGCGTCAGCTGCGTCTCGATGATCCGAGCCCGCTGTCAGGAGTCCGGCTGCGTCGGCACCAGCCGACCCACCCCCCAGACTAGGTTGACGTTGACGCAGGTCACCGTTTTGGAGTGGCCTTGCTATGCTCATATCTGCGCCTCGCTCGTTGATCGTTTTAACTTTCTTCATTCAATGGAAGGATAAACATGGGTAGGCATTGCAGCAGATGATAACGAACATAGTCGGCATCAAATGTACTTGGATAGGTCTACCATCTGTAAGAAGTGGACCAGAATGCGAGCGGCAGCCGACGGAACTTTTCCGAGCACATTTGCGTTATATGCGGAGTAAATCATAATTTTAAACAGGAAATCAAACCCATACTTGACTCAACGCGTGACGTTACATGTCTTGTAGTGGTCACGCTTTATTTCACGAGTGAGAATGCTCACTAACTGAGTAGAGAGCTCACAAACCGCAGCATAAGCCCTGTTCCACATAGACTCGACGGTTGAAGAAGGCGGCAGTATGGTGGCTCCGCTAGCAGACGCCACAGTTGTCTCCACTCTGGGACGGCGCCAGCGAGCGACATGGAGGCACTCTAAATGACACAGCTACGCGGCATCATATATGCGGTGAGCCTGAAACTGCATTGAGCTAGACAGAAGGTTTGGCGGTATTTGCAGGGCCAAATATGCCACTACCTATAAAAAAATAAACGTTTATAACACAAAGAAAATTTTTAAGCCAAAGAAAAAAATATGGAGGACGGCAAGAGGTTTCAACGGTTTCAAGGCACACGGGTCCCAGATGTCGCAAATGTGGCAACGAGCTTTAAGCTTAGCGAGGACACACAAAAGGACAAGAGCGCTTCCCACTTTCCGTCTTTATTTTTTAGACGCTTTCCCTTTTTTCTCCTTTCTCTCTCCCTTTCATGCATCTCTTGGTGAGAGATGTAAGGGGAGAGGGTGTAGGAACATGTTTTTCGCTCAAGTCCAGACACATTCTGGGAACAGCCGTTGAAACGAAAATGGATGTCCAGTACTCTTGGCCTTTGCTTTCATCAGAGCCCCAGCAAAAACACAACAAAAACAACTACTCCAACAACAACAACAAGACAACAACAGCCTTATTTGTCTGTTCTTATGAAACCAGGGACATTCTTTTAAGACCTGCTTCGATTTTTCTTTAGAGCCCGAACCCAAACCGGAACGAGGTCCTCCAAGCTTAGCGCGCACAACACCGCCTTCGCCAGAGCCTTGGACATCAGGTTCCAGGCATAAAGGGAACGAGCTGCCGCAAGACACCCACATGCTGGCGAAAGAGGCGCGAGTTTTGCTGCCGAAGAGGATCCCAAAGGTAGAGGCGGAACCGACAACAATAGATGCAAAGGGATTCCATCTGGCAATTCAGTGAGAAAGAAAAATACGTGTGAAACTAAGAAACCTACAAAACAACATAAATATTAAAAAAAGCTTGCTGAAATTTTTGACGGTGCCTTTCACGGATTTTTTTTCCAATACATTCGTTCGAATTAGAATGACACACCTTGCACTGGCACGGGCGAGCGTTCAAATCAAAGTGCCATGGTCTTAAAAAAATACTGTGCTTCCTAGTATTTGTTATTTCACGTATTCGGGTCTCATTTTCCGTAATGCCTTTTCATTATACCTTCCCTATCTGTTTTCTATTTTCTGTATACACATAGAAAATATTGAAAGACTCTGCCTGAAATTTCTAAGACCCCATTTGTTTGTTCGGAGAACATTCATAAATCAAAAAGCCGCTGTCAGAAACACAAACGTAAAAAAAAATCAATTAGGCATTCTTATATTGAAAGGGGAGAAAGTTTGACCTCTCCATTCGCGGCAGTGTTTACTTTCAACGCGTTAGATGACTGCCCCCAAACATCCAAAAGCTAAACACACATGTGAAAGAAGAGCAGGGCTTTCACTTGGATTACACGTCTCCGTCGTGCTCCTTGGTGAAGTTCTCGGCTAACCAGACGCATATGTTGAAGATGTTTACATCTTTCGTCTTCATCTTGTTCGTTCACCCTATGACTGTAGCAGCAATGGGCTCCAGACAAGACGGTGTGCATGTCGCCCTTCCGAATGACACATACGTAGACATTCTCTGCGCAAGTGGAAGCATAGAAAACTTCCTCTTCTGGCGCAGAATCGGAACCGTCCTCAGAGCAAGCTACTGGTGCAGCTCCTGGTCAGTTTACCTGAAGCACCTCCGTGACATCACTGCGGACAACAGCAAGCGGGTGGCCGTTATTCCTGAGTCCTTATGGAAGGGTAATCTTTCGCGCTTACTCCCTCCCGACGATCTTTTCTCCTGTTGGTTTATTCTTTCTGAGAAAATGCACGTACCTTACGTTCGGGATCGTGAAAGCCCAAGCCAATCTATTTATTATTTACGCACGAATGTGAACAGCCTCAGCATTTTACAGCGCTTAGTGTAGAACTGCACCGGCAGCAGCTACATCAAACTGAATCAAGGTTCAGCCGCACAGGAGCCGAGCTTTTCCGCTGCACAAACCTGGCAGCGGCTCCGGAACCAAAGCTTCGTGCTTGGTTCTCTGGATCCTTATTACGCCATCCCGGAAAAGAACATTGTCGTAAAATGTTTGGAGTTGCTTGGTGTCAATTACAGAACAATCCTTGTGAACAGCGAGCACTGGATTACAGACATCAGAGAGCGCAGAATACACATTATGGTCCAAAATGCTGTTTGCGACGTACACCGCTGGCGCTTGATCCACTTTCCCGGCTTCTTGCGCTGCGGAAAGGCCGTATTCTACACGGTCCGTAAGCCTTCACGCCGGGCAGATGAGTTGCTGCGAGAATTCATTCATTCATTCTTTGCCCTTTTGTTCCTCTCGATAGTCGCCTGTGCACTAGGTTTCTGTCTGGTCAATTACTGCTCGGGAAGGCAGCCGCTCAAGGGAATTCAAGAAGTGGCGTTGGTTTTCGTCTCAACGGCAATGCTCTTCTCATATCCCATACCCCAGCGGTTCGAACGCGTTCTGGCTGGACGCATCATGTTCTTCTGCTGGATGGTCGGCGGATTCTCGCTCGCCACTTACTTGCAGAGCCTGTTGACCTCTAGCCTGAGTACCCGATATGGCTGGGACGCCGACGACACCATAGACAAGCTCTACCCCAAGCTCGCCTCTGGGAAAGTGCTGCCCTGTGTGATAAGAGGCAAATTCTTGTACCATCAACTGCAATCAGACAACAAGCAGGGCATCATCGGCGCCATGGCGGCCGCCCAGCAACGATCGCCCAACAAGAATTCTACTCTAAGCGACACCATAGACGGCTGCAGAGATAAGGTTCTCAGAGGAAGCCACGTGTTTCTCTCGGAAGATTTCGAGGAATGCAGCCTGGCAAAGCTTGGCAACATGGTGACTGCTGGGAAAGAAACTATCTACACGCTCTACATGAGCACCCCCGTGCGAAAGCACTTCCCGCTGCGAGCCATTTACGGCCGTCTGGTGACGAGAATATTCGAGACTAATTTGCAATCCGAAGAGATGAAGGTATGGAAAGGGAACTGTTCCCGCTTTGGGGACGTAGATGTCTCCCCGGTACCATATGACTTCACACAGTTCCTTCGGTTTTACTACATATGTTGCGGTGCGGCTGCAGTTGTATTAGCGCTAGAGGTATTAATTTTTCGTATACGCCAACGCTAGAGGTATTAATTTTTCGAATACGCCAACGGATTTCCAGAGCTGGCCAAATTACTCATATTTTGTAATTAAATTACATTACTAATTACTTTGCTGAAAATTGCTGAAATGTAATTAAATTACATTACAAATTACCACAGCCATAAAGTAGTTAATTACCATTACAAATTACTTTTAAAAGTAATGACATTACTTTCGCATTACTTTTGTATAATTTTAAATATAAAAGAGCTATTGATAACTTCCTTTTACAGATAACTTTATTTACATTATTTACACAGTTCACGGCACACAGCTAGAACTCTCTGTTGCATGTTTACCGATGGACAGAGGAACCCACGCGACTGATCCGTTTCCCACCCCAACCCGGACAACTACCAGGGGCCTTAGTTCGACCTACTTCCCCTCCTTCGTTTCCCGAGAATGTCGAGCCGAAAAGCTCGAATGGCAGGCACTTACCAGCCCTATTTCTCACAGTGGAAGATAACACAGAGAGGGTACGCAGCATGCATCAGAAAAAGTAAGCGGGAACTTTCAAGAGGGGCCAGAAAACGTCGAATGCAAAACCGCAAAACATAGGTAGAGAATCGCGCTGAGCGGGTTTTTACAGTTCAAGAGAGTGGCAGAAAATGTTTAGCTGATGGCGGGCGCGAGAGTCGCACCAGCCGCATGAGCCTCAGCAACGTAGCGGCGGCCGAAGAGCGTTTTTTGGAAAGGTGTAGAGGAAAAAGAAAAAGTAAAATAAAAAGAAAAGCGCTCTTGTGTATTGTGGACACAAAAATATGCCTGGTGCAAAAAAGTAATTAGGTAATTTAATTACAATTACCGTCGCTGGAGTAATTCATTACATTACTAAATTACCTGCTACAAAAAGTAATGAATTACATTACTAATTACTGGAACAAGTAATTAAATTACTGTAATTTCATTACAGTAATTACATTACCGCCAGCTCTGCGGATTTCTTACAAAAAAAAAAAAAGCCGGAGTCTGCCCACACCAGGCGTGGGCACTGCACGTGCGGAGGATCTAGAGTCGCGAGAGGAGAAGCGCCCGCGGATGCGCAGCGGGTTGATGTCAGAGCCGGACGTTGGTCGATATTCCGAAGAACTTAAATGCTGTTGCTCGCTGGCAGATGAACTCTGGGGTGCGCCGTGAGGCCAGCACAAACATCGTGCGCATTGTGTCAGGGCTGACTGAGTGCTTGACATCAATAACATTTTGTTGTAGTTTTGTAATTCTTGAATATCTTTTCGTAGTGGTAACGCGCTTGAAAGGGGCACTGACACATCAAAATCATATTTTATTTTACTATCCGAAACGATTGAAAACGATGCCGGGACATTACCCTCAAAATTTGAAACTTGGGAATTCCGTATTTCTGAATTAAAAAAACAATTTCCAAATGCCGAATTTGAAGTTCCCGCGCGATCCGCGCCAGTGCAGCGAGTCAAATTTTGCGTTCTCCTGCGACTCGACTTTCTTTCAGACCTCCGCTCCACGCTGTGAAGCTATGCGCCGTTGCTACCGCGACCCGAAGCGAGGAGGAGGCGAGCAGGCGGGATAGAAGGGTGCCGGCGCGGGAAAAAAACCGGTTTCTTCCCCGACTCGCCGATAATCCTCTGCTCGAGCGCCGCCAAGTTTTCCGAGGTTTCCGAGGGAGCATACAAATCCAGGAAGCGACATCACACCGAAATCTTATTTTCAGTATTTCAAAAAGAAAGGCCGTAGTGCGTTCGTAATTGCGTTAAAAAACATGTTTTACGATTGCCGTTATTAAATGTTATAGAAAGGTCGCCTACAAAGCTTCTAAATTTCCTGATTTTTGACGTCACCGATCAAAAGAAGCAAGGAGGTGAGCGCGGGAAATATAAACGCCAAAAATAAAAAGGCGCGCGCGCGCGCGGGGAAATTTTTTTTCGCGGTGCGGTTTTTTTTGCGTGTCTATGACTACAACTTGCATCGTTTTAGACAATAAAAAAGAATACGACCTTTGGGGTGTCAGTGCCCCTTGAAGGGTGAGAGAACGACTTTTTTGCACCCAATTTCTTGAAATGGATTACTTTTTCCATTAGGGCTCGGTTGTTGATCCGATCGCAATTTCTTTCCCACGAAAAACACCAATGTCCAGTATGGCTTTGGAGTGCCTCAACTGGGTCTGCACAGCCCAGCACTGCTCACGCACGTCGCTTTGGAAAGCGAGCTGAGCAAGTGTCGTGCGTACGAACACTCAAAGTGGCACCGGCCAGAAGCCTTGTATTCGAATGGATTGTGAAAGAGTATGTGGCACAGAACTTGAGAGATAATAGAGAGTTTAAGAATAGGGGGCCACAAAGAAATAGGGGCTCACCACTGCGCATGGGCAGAACCCAAACTCCGTTTGGGGTTTTGGTTTGGCGGTCGCCTCCGAAGCAAAATTTAACTAAAAGCGTGGGGCCCCTAATTGCTTGAGGCCGGGTGAGTCGGCAACATGGCGGCGCCCTTTCCGCTCCCTTCGGAGCAAATTCGTCATGGTAGCAGCAATATTAGCCGATTTCATTGCCATTAACCAAAGAACGAGGGAGATTACGGAGGCTTTTGTCATCTCACAGTACGAGGAGAATATGTGTGTCAGTTCGCCGTCCATCGCCTTGTTTCCCAAAGAGATTGCTTACATTTTTTCTTACGAAGCATAATCACATTGGTAAGATTGGCTGTGTTTTGTGTTTTGGGAGTTCGAGGGTTTCGTGTTTGTTCTAATTAAAATTCAGTTGTTAGTGAGCACTTGTCGTGTACATTCCTCTCACTCGTCCTTCGTCTAATTTTTGGTTGTAATTGTACAAAAATAGGGCGCCGTTACAACGGGGAAGAAAGAATCGTAACGGTCACGAGTAATTTTATTACTTCCACACGTAATCAGATCCTTTTTGTGATTGCTTCTTAAGGTATTCAAATGATTACAAACTGAATCTAAAAAGAAATCAGTTACAATTATTTTGAATAATTGCTATGAGTGTACCGGAGAAGTCTGGGTAATTGTCACTGTAAATAATTACAATTTAGCTTCGAGTTATTGTAAATGCAATTCCTTACTTTTTCAGTAATTTGTGCAAGTGTGGAACTTCGCATACAGGCGTTGCAGCATGATGGAGTTTATAGAGATGGTGATAGTATAATTTATGTCAAAGAGTTCGGAAACATGTTACCCAAGTCACTGACATCTTGAAAGACGAAGGACGTTGCTTCTTATGTTCACACTCATTGTTTCGCGATCAGTCATCCGGCGTTCTTATGAACATATGACGTCATCTCAGAGTATGTGCAGCAATTGGAATATGTGTCGTGGAAATTGCTGCACCGCGCATTTTTTGAGCTGCCACTGCGTTACTATACAATAAAAAAAAATGCTTAGAATAACCACATTTTATTTCCGCGAGCGCTCATTCGCTGCCCGCGTTGTTTTCAACTGGTAGCTGTAGAGCATCTATGCGCGCTTTGATCTTCATCGTCAAAGTCAAAAGCTGAAAAAAAGGCTCGAGAGACAGTTCAAAACTTAGCAGCACGTATCTGTTGAGAAATTATAGTAGAGAAATCGCCATGAGAAGTGAAAAGCAATCCTTAGGTTGGGAGTGTATTCAAATAAGAAAAAAATATGGTCAAACTTATTTCACAATACCCAATACAACGCCAAGGTCACAATTTCTTCCCCGATTATATGCCAAACGTCTCGATAACGAATAGAAGGTACGAAGATAGAAATACAAGACAAACCGGAGCAAATAATCGCTTTCTCGACTGAAGCTATAAACGAATGAAACCATGTCTTGAGAGGTTATAAAAAATAGTAACCGCGTTTTATCCTGCATTGTGCTGGTGCATGTTCCATTTATTTTCAGTATATCCTTTGTTTGCGCTATCTTGGGCGTATGCACCTGCGCTCTCTAAGATGCACATTTTGTTCTCTTTATATTTACGTATCCCCGTCACTGTAATGCAGTCCATAAACCATTTTTCAGATCACACTCAAACTATACGTTCGCGCTATTTCGTCGTCTCATCAAGCATACCTCATTAACAAACTCTAATCAGTTCAAAATGAAGCATCTCGTTTCATATCGCACGACTTCCCACGTACATCAAGTATAACTGCATTAAAATCAAATCTAGAGCTTAGTCCACTGACTGAAAGAACTAAATTTGTTCGACTGGTCATGTTTCTCAAAATCTATTATTTCTCTTTCACCTTACAAGTGTTTTAATGAGTCAAAATGCGCATTCAGTATCACTCTCTTTTTCTGTTCCTTGTCTTTTTAGTGTGTCTGTATAAGATGCCTCTAGTTGTTCATTACGGACTTTTACAAAACTTTTACCGTGTTCCGCGTTCCGTTGGACACGCGCTTAAAAGCACGCTTCAAAAGGTTCCGGTAGTGCGTTACGCGGAACCCGATAAAGGTTTGCTAGAAGTCTTTATTAATAGAACTATTATTCGGCAACCTTCTCTTGATCTCAACTCATGTAATGCACCCAATTGAAGTGCCTTTGAGGGTTATTCAACTGAAGTGAACAAAATCACTCTTTTGAAGCTAATGCACAACTCGTCTGACAATATGCGACAGTTTCACCCGTGCCGTGTTCCTATAGCGTGCCGATAACCGCGCAGCTGCGCTGGATACTTGAAATCTCAATCACCTTGATTACAAAAGCGCAAAGGACAAGGACAGAACAAAGAATGAACAGGACAAGCGCTTACTGACCACTGATTGCTTAATGCATGATGTGATGTATCTTTCCGGCGAAATACGAGCGGTACTAAGGAGTTTAAACGGTTCCGGGATTTCACTAGGGCGAATAATGTTGGCATCCTCGATATTTTGGAAGTGGCATTTGAAGAATTTTCTGAGATGAGCAATCGGAATGGTGTATGTGTTGACAAGTTATCGCTTTTTTTTTTAAGAATGTTGTCTTATCGTGGATTGACAGATATGTTCCGGAACGTCCAAGAAATAAGAAGCAGATTCCTTGGATTACACGAGATATTTTACACCTCAAAAGTAGGATACACCGCCTTGAAAGGTGCCAACCAATTTTCAAAAAAAAGTACACTTCCTTCTCTTCGCTTCACTTATGAACCGAGTATAGCAAGCCAGATTAATCGCTTTCTTTCTACTGTATTTCTACCATGAATAATTCTATAATGCCACCATTTACCCATGACCATCGCAAAATTGGCGACTTAGTCGTGTCAGTAAGTATTATTTTTGACAGCCTTCTCCGACTGGACGTTACAAAGGTCATGCGGCCCGGACCGGATTCCTTACGTATTCCTTCACAGGTATGCTGAATGGAGTGCGAAGTTTCTTTGTGGAATACTGGAATGTAGCTAAAGTTGTGATAATTCATAAAAGTAGAGATAAAAAGATCGTTTCGAATTACAGACCTCTCTCGCTCCTAAGCAGATGCCGCAAAGTTCTTGAACATTTTCTCTTTAAACACATTGGAACTTTTTTAGAACCCGCAGAATATTTGGTAAAAGGTCAACATGGGTTCCGACTTTTTTTATTCAAGAGTTACTCAGCCTCTCCACACATCCCATGAATTTGCTGCTACAGTGGATCACGATGGCCAAGTGGATTCTATCTTGTAAGATTTCGCGGAAGCTTCAACAGGGTATCGCATCGGAAACTACTGTTCAAACTTAGGAAGATACTCGATAACGATTGCCTTTTACGTTGGGTTGATTCCTATTTTACAAACCGTCGACACTACGTGACTGTTGGGAAAGCAGAGTTTCTGGATTTGTCAGTTCTGTCAGTAGTACACCAAAACTCGGAACTCGGTTCATTTTTTTTTTTTTTTTTTTTTTTTGCGTTTATAAATTATCTGCGCGTAGATAAGCCCAGGATTCCGTGCCGTCTTTTTGCCGAGGACTGTGTTTTGTTTGCCAAAGTGGCATGCACTTTCGATCAATTATTTTTTGAGAGTAGCCGACAATCTGTGTTTTCCTGGTGTCAAGCATGACAGATGGATTTGAACGTGAAAAAAAATGTGTGCAAATGAGAGTAACACTAAAGAAGTCTCCAATTTTGTTTTGCTATACTATCAACTCAGTACTGTTTTTAAAGTGTCACTTTTAAATATTTGGGTGTTACCACCAGATAGATCTATTTTAAGCTGGTGTGTTCACTAAGAGAACCTTACAGCAAAAGCGTCTTGTAAACTGTGGAGTCTTCGAAGGACTGTGCGACATTGTACTCCGGAAACCAAGCTTGCTGCGTACATTGCTTTGATTCCTTCAATATTGGAATACACGGACATTTTATGGTACCCGTATTAGCAGTCATTGATAAACAAACTTGAGGGACTGGCACTGCGATTTATATATAACGAATAGGGCACGCATTCGTCTGTGTCATCCCTTTATGCGTTATCCGGATTAACCGAGTCATCGACCCGCAGAAAAGTGAAGCGTCTGAATTTTTTGTATAAATTAATGCACGATAAGATTTGAATGAAGTTCGAAGGCTATTCATAGAGAAATGTAGTACTACGTAAAGAGCGGACACTTCCATAGGCCCCAGCGGCCCAATTCAGCGTCAGCGAGCGCACCCAGCGGCCAATATAGTCCTTAGTTGAGTGTTTATTGGATGCATACACGCAGTAACCGCTGTCCAGATGAATGAATGGATTCAAGGCGAATTCTGGCGGTATTTATGTATCGGGCAGTAGCATGCGCCCTCTATTTTAGCGAGTCAGTGTTACTGTAACAGGCATGGTTTTTGTTTAAAATAGAATTGTTTTAAAATCATACCTTAATTGTACTGCAGAAGAAAAGTCATCCGGCGCTACATATAATTCAAAGTGACCGCACACCGAAAAGGATATTTTCACATTTGTGCTAACTCTCTTGAAGGGACGACATGGGACACCAGGGATAGACACACAAAAGTATTTATTTTTGTAGCTACGACAAGCAAAACAAACATCAACTCTGAAGACAAGGAGTGATGTATGTTATTCATACATTACAAAATAACAATACACATGCAAAATGTATGAATGACGCGTACAGGTTTACACTTGAAAAAAGTACTGTATTACAGCGAGACTTACAGCCACAGATGCAATATGATGGAGGGCATTTAAAAAAAATTACCGTCCAAGTTCCATGAAAGGGGCTGCACATATGACCATGTGCTGAAAGGCGCTTGCACACATGACTGGCCCCCTTGGCTTGTAAATTCAGTGACTTTGAACTTTGAACTTTATTTCAGCAACATTATGCCGAGGACACCGGACAAAAAGCTAACAGAAGCAAGCTTGACTGGGTCCGGTGCCCTTGCATGTACAGGGAACACAATCATATTTAAACAATCCTAAATATTTCTTACAATATTCAAATCAAACAATTTAAAATGTTCCAATAAAAATTTTAAAATCACCGACATTAGAGAACATTTCTTTTTCTTAATTTAACAACACAAAAAAGTACGCAATGTTTTCTTAGTTATACAATGAATATCGATGCGGTTCAGTACAATGTTGTTAAGCAATGTAGGTAGATTATGAGCAAGAGACTGCAGTGCATAATTTGTACAGAAATGGGGAACCTTCCAGAATTCTCTACCACGAACATCGAAGACTGATTCACGCTCAGTCAGGTTTGCTAGCTGTGACAAAAAAGCAATAAACTCCAAAGTTGAAAAGGCGTAAGAAAATAGCAAACGATAGTCATAAATACAAGAAAATTTCATGATATTGTAGCTCAAATGTAATGGTTCAGCATGTGTGTCGTACGGAACATTAGCAATGAAACGAATAATTTTTTTCTGAAGAGTTGTTAGTTTGTTGACGTTACTTTTGGTCGTTGCGCCCAAAACTAAATGGCAGTAGTTGATTTGTGAGCCGAACAGAGCATGATAAATTTGAATCTTAACTTTTGTAGGCAAAAGAGAGCGACAGTGACCGATGATGCCAGCTACCTTTGCCAGTTTGTGAGTTAGAAATTCTATATGATGATCCCATTGCATAAACTCTGAAAAAATGCAAATGTCCTGAATGCAAATGTCCGCCAACAAAGAACCTACACTCACAATACTTTTTTTACATATATCGTACACCATGACCGCAACGGAAGAATGACTAGAAACCCGCACGAGACAACAAGCCCGAAACCAACTCAACCCACAAAACGAGGCAAGAGACACAGACCAAGCAGCCAAAGTATCCGCCCTCCGTCGAGTCCACGACTCCGAAGCCAATCGTCGCGCCGCAGCCATAGTCACAGCCGTTGAAGTCGTTTTTGAAAGTTTTCGAAGTTCGTAATAATTTTAAAAGTTTACTCTATACAATGAAGTCATTTATTAATAATATATATCTGACAAATGTTCAAAATAAGTGGCGCTGCTGCGCCTACTAACGGCCAGTAGAGTCCCTAACTCCTGGGCCGCGAAACGGCGTGAGTGGTCACTCCTTACTTAATTCTGTATTTCTCTATGGTCTATCTGGTGTACAATCTCAGTCGAGTCACACGGCAGAAGCATGAGAATCTCCTTCCAGAGTTTCAATGTAGAAAAGACGTTTTTATCTACTATTTTTTTCCTAGAACTGTCCGAGACTAGAATGGCCTGCCTCACAACATTACAGGCAGTGCCACCTTCGACTCGTTTGTCAGCGCCTTAGATGGAGTTTTGAATCAATTTGACTGATAATTGCCAAGTGTTACCTCTGTTTATTGGGAAGCGTCTGTTCTATATGCCTTTTACTTTTTCTCAACTATGTTTTTCAAGCCATGTATAACTGGAGCTATGCTGTTCTATATGTCACATATGTACTCACATGCCTTGGCCCACAAAAGCAGGCCGGCATTATTATTCAAATAAATAAATTAATATGCGTTCTACTTTCTATCGCCTCTTATTTGCCGATATTGTTTACGCGATACATTCTGTGTAGCCTAGAGCACTATATAGCTCCTACGGAGCAGAGTAGCGCAATCCTTTGATCCGCGTGTTTCGCCGACAACATGGCCGACAGAGCAGCTCGGCGCGAGTCACGTGGTACTCAGGGTTCCACGAGGCGGCCCGCCCTATGAGAGAATACATGGAGACCGACTCAACACGGCTGATTAAAAAATAAACGCCAAGTTCACACTTTTCAAAACTAGTCTGTCATGAAGTTGGTAGAGCACTAAACACTTTATCAAAGTTTCCATAATATTGGAAGCGTCTGAAAATCGCGAGAAGGCAATTTCCAAGGCGATGGCGTTTGAAGCAGACGATTTGTGTGCGCAGCGGAGAGGAACTTTCTGGGTTGGCCGGAGTGGGTCACGTGGACGCTGCGACGTCGCTGTGACGTCACCGCGTCGTCTGCTGCGTTATGCCGTTCAGGCAATATTTTAAAAAAAGTTACGTCCTTACATGTCTCGCAACTTAGCGCAAATTAATCTAAAATGTTCCTTCTGCTATATCGCCGTACGGCTGCGTCACCGCAACCAGGAGCGGCGCGTTCCAGCGCATGCCCGTGCCGGACATACGTCACCGGCGCGGGAGGTAAAAAGAAAGCGCTTGCCAATAAACCACGTTTTCATGTCCCGGCCACCGGCGAGTCTGGTCGACGTTTCAGTGGCGACGAGGGTAAACCGATATGGCGGCACGCCCGCCGCAGTTCGACGAGACGGCAGGCACCTATGGCACATACCGGGTCCGGTTGGAGGCGTACTTCGAGGGTCACGGTATCACGGACGCGGCGAAACGTCGCGCGTTGCTGGTGTCTTCCCTAAGTGACAACGTGGTCCGAATTCTGCAAGGCCGCTGTCAATCGGCGTCCATCAACAGCCTGTCCTACGCAGACGTGGTTGGCTACCTAGAAGAACACTACGACCCGCAAGCCAACGAGATTGCAGCTAGCTACTCGTTCTTCGTGCGGAAACAGGAAGAGGGGGAGAAAGTACAAGACTTCGTGGCAGAGTTGCGGCGGCTCGCGAAGCATTGCAAGTTCGGCGACACCCTGGACCGGATGCTGCGAGACCGAATCGTCTGCGGCATACGGGATGACGAAGCGCGACGGGTTTTGCTGACGCGTAAAAAGTTGAGCCGGGAAGAGGCGGAGGAATTCGTAATCGCGTCTGAGATGGCCGATAACAACGTCAGGGCAATGGGAACGGCCCCCCAGGACTCAGCTGGCGGTACGCATTTCGTCCAAGGTCGGCGGAGGCCCCCAAGACAAGAAAACCGGAGGCCCCCAAGACAAGAAACCAGCGGTGCGAATCCACGCGCCTGGTGCTGGAGGTGCGACGCGAACCACTCCGAGGACGACTGCCGGCACCGCAAGACCACATGCCACAGGTGCGGCACCAAGGGACATCTGGCGAGGGTGTGCAAGTACAGTCGGCCCAGCCAGCCAGGTGCGTACGCGCTGGCGGACATCAACACCGAGGAAGAGAGTGGCGAGGAAATGCTTCACGCCCTGGTGGCTCACAGTACAGCCAACAAAGACACGACGCCGCCGATAGAGCGGGATTTGCTATGGGAAGGCAGGAAGCTGCGAATGATTCTGGATACGGGCTCCCCAGTCAGCGTAATTCCCGAGAGCGCTTTCAAAAGACACCGTAAACGGTGGCCGGCCCTGGAAACGACCCCCCTACGCTTGTCGTGCTTCCTGGGGCCGCTGCCCGTTGTCGGCAAGATCACCATGAGTGTACAGTACGGACAGACGCAGGTGCGCAGCTCGTTGATTGTGGTGAACTGCCCAGGGCCGCTGCTTTGCGGTAGGAATACGCTGCGGGCGTTTTACGACGCACGGGCACCGCTTCTAGAAACTGGGGCACCGCTTGGGGTGAACATGGTGCAGGCCGGCGCAGAGGGGCAGGACCTACTGGAAGAATTTGCAGACGTTTTTGAAGAGAAGCTGGGGTGCTGCCAGGGCCCACCAGTAAAGCTGTACAGGAAGGAAGATGCGCGACCCCGTTTTTGTAAGGCGAGGCCGGTGCCCTACGCGCTTCGCGACAAGGTGTCGGCGGAAATCAACCGCCTGGAGAAGGACGGCGTGCTCTCGCCGGTCAGCGTGTCAGAATGGGCTACACCTGTTGTTCCGGTGGCAAAGAAAAACGGCGAGATACGACTGTGCGGGGATTTTAAGTTGACGGTAAATCCAGCTACACACCTGGAGCGATACCCCTTGCCCAAAATTGACGACATTTTTGCGGCGTTATATGGGGGGGAACTCTTCACCACGCTGGACTTACGCAACGCGTACAATCAGCTTCCTCTTGACGAAGAGGCTCGAAAGATGACTGTGCTGAACACGCACCAAGGATTGTACTGTTACAATCGTCTGGCCTTCGGCATTGCGTCCGCACCGGCTCTGTTTCAACGGCGCATTGAGTCCCTCCTGCAAGGGCTCCCAAGGGTGCAAGTCTACTTGGATGACATCGTCATCGCAGAAAAGAAACACGACACGTCGACACTCCGGCAGGTGCTGCAGCGGCTACGGGAAAACGGCCTGAGGTTAAACCGAGCCAAGTGCCGTATCCGGGAGAAGCAAGTGTCCTTTTTGGGCCACAGAATCGATGCCCAAGGTCTTCATCCGGAGCGGACCAACCTCGAGGCAGTGACCGAAGCTCCAAGACCGACCTCGGTAAGCCAGCTCAAGTCTTTTCTGGGGTTTGTCACTTATTACGCCAAATTTTTGCCCAACTTGTCAACCACCTTGGCCCCTTTGTATAGATTATTGGCAAAAGGAGCGCAATGGCAGTGGGACGGGGATCAGGAAAGGGCTTTCCGGAAGACTAAGCAGGCTATGGCCGAAGCTAAGTTCCTGGTTCACTACAACCCCCGGCAACAGTTACGGCTAGAATGCGACGCGTCGCCAGACGGCTTGGGTGCAGTGTTGTCACATCGCATGCATGGGAAAGACTACCCCATAGCGTTCCGGTCGAGAACGCTGACGAAGGCAGAGCGTAATTATTCACAGCTCGAGAAGGAGGCGTTGGCGCTGGTTTTTGGAGTTACCAAGTTTCGAGATTACCTGTTCGGCAACCGCTTTACGCTCGTCACAGACCACAAGCCGCTGACAGCGCTGTTCCACCCTGAAAGAGCAATTCCACAAATGGCGGCGGCTAGAGTACAGCGTTGGGCGTTACTACTCGCAGCCTACCAGTACGATCTCGAGTACCGAAAAGGAGACCACAATGGGAATGCAGACGCTCTTAGTCGTCTCCCGTTGCCGGCGCAGGAGGAGGGCAGCAGTGAAGTGCTCTCTGAATATGTGCTGTACACGCGTGGGTGGGACGACCAACCTATGTCCGCCCAGCAGATGGCCACCATGACTACGCGGGACAGCCTGCTTCGCCAAGTAAAAGCCTGGATTTACGCCGGATGGCCGTCGCACCTGCGCCCGGAGCAGCACCAGTTCCTACCGTACTTCAGCCGCAGGTATGAACTCACAGTGAGCCACGACCTGGTTTACTGGGGGCATCGCGTAGTTCTACCGGAAGCTGCGCGAGCGTTCATGCTGACGGAACTGCATGATACCCACCCGGGAATGACTGCGATGAAGCGTCTGGCTCGCTCCCTCTATTGGTATCCTGGTCTAGACAAAGATATCGAAAAACTGGTAAATAACTGCTCGACATGTATACAGTGTTGGACGATGCCCGCGGCACAGGTTCCTTCCAAGTGGCCGGAGACCCACCAACGGTGGTCCCGTTTGCACTTGGACTTCGCGGGGCCACTGGAAGGGTACATGGTTCTAGTACTAGTGGACTCGGAAACAAAGTGGATTGAAGCCATACCACTCAAAACAGCTTCGGCCGAGACTACCATTGGAGTGCTCCGAGAACTGTTTGCGCGTTTCGGAGTGCCACGAACAGTGGTTTCCGATAATGGGCCGCAATTTTCAAGTGCAGCGATGGCACGATTTTTACAAGGGAACCATATACGTCATTTCACCACTGCGCCCTACCACCCTCAGTCGAACGGGTTAGCCGAACGGGCAGTACGCACGATCAAGGAGGGGCTAAAGAAGAACAGGGAAGGCTCGTTGCAAGATCGTATTTCCAGGTTCTTGTGTCGTTACAGATCTACCCCTATGAAAGAGGGCAAGTCGCCAGCCGAGTTGTTGTTAGGCTTCAGGCCCAGGACAAGGCTAACCGGCTTCTTCCCGAGGGGCGAGGAAGCGCAGCACAGCGTGGTCGAGCCGCAAGCCCCGGCCACGACACCACCGCCATTTTCGCCAGGAATGCCGGTCTGGTCACGCCAGTTCCAGCCGAGGCGGAGATGGCTACCGGGGACTGTGGTCTCCAGTGAGGGTCGGCGCATGGTCACGCTACGCACACCGGACGGCCAACAGAGACGGCACCTGGACCAGCTGCGACCTCGAGACGCTTCAGGGTCCCCGGAAGGCGCTGACAAGGCACGTCGAGTCGCCGGCCGGTCGGAGGTGGGAGCAAGCCCGCCCAGCACCGACGAAAGAGAGGTCGCCACCAACGGCGATCCCGAGGTGGCGCCCACAGCAGACCCGGTTCCTCTCAGGCGCTCTACGCGCCTGCGGAAGCCGCCGGACCGTTTGAACTTATAGGGGGGAGGGGATGCTGTATCGCCGTACGGCTGCGTCACCGCAACCAGGAGCGGCGCGTTCCAGCGCATGCCCGTGCCGGACATACGTCACCGGCGCGGGAGGTAAAAAGAAAGCGCTTGCCAATAAACCACGTTTTCATGTCCCGGCCACCGGCGAGTCTGGTCGACGTTTCACCTTCATTATGTTAAAAACTATTGACGTTCCGTACATCCCCCCAATATTGAAGAAACAATGATTTTCTCACGTTCCCCATGCATTTTTGATGGGAGTTGGAACCCCCGCGCGTTTGCTGCTAGTCGCCGAGAGATGGCGTTCTCGATTGCGCTACTCTGCTCCGAAGGAGCTATATAGTGCTCTAGGTTAGCCTTCAGAGCTTCTGAAATAAAAACGACAAGAAGAGACGTCCCATGAGGACCTGTCTAGGCTTTTTCTTTGTTTTTAATCGGAGGGAGCCAAATTTACATACCGAAACTAAGCCACTATCGCTGCAACTCTGAGTGTATTTGGACGTTTTGTGCTTTCAAAAGCTATAAAACTGAAATGGGTCATTTGATGCAAGAAAAAACACTGAACAGGCGGCCGCCGTACAAGGTTTAAAAGTAATTTGACAGGCAAACACGTCCGTTTTTCATGGCTCATTTGGAATTTAAACGTTCCTCACCTGTTGGTGCAAAGGTACTACAAACCTCACAACTTACCCCCGCCGTGGGCACCTATGAAAGCAGGTGTTTGGAGAGTGGCGTCTCCACGGACCCCGAGCCCCGCAGGGGGCGCCTGCGCCTTAGGTGCTAGGTGCTTGGTGAGTAGCGACACCACGGACCCCAGCCACAATGGCTACATTACGGACCCTAAGTAAAAAGTGGGTAAGACCCACCCAGTCTGGCTGTGCGTGGCGAGGCCGTGTCCAGGGAAAAGGGCATCCTGCCCTTTTCCCTGGACACGAAGGTTTGCTTTAGGGTTTATGCATTCGCTTAGAATTCGTTCGGTTCCCTTGCAGCCTTCTAGAGAAGCTGTTGAAGAAATGAGATATAAACGTACTTTTGACAACAAGCCCAGTGTAATACCACCTTTTAATATGAGAAATGCATCCAAAGCAAATTCAATTGAACTGAGTAGTACAATGCCCGTCACTCCTGTTCCACAAGCAATAGCTACGTGGGACCACTGCCTCATTTCCTGTGACCTCTCACTAACGAAAATTAAAAAGAAAGAAACTCCACCAGAATACACAAAACATGATTTTTTTTAGCTTCAGAGTAGATATTCAGGACACAACTCATACTACACGGATGGTACAAAGACAGAATCGTTTGTTGGATGTGCTGTGGTCCGCCCCTCTGTTCGCTGTGTAAAGCGGATTGCGTGTACAGTCACTATCTTAACAGCAGAGTTATGCTGTCTCCGTCTTGCAGTTGATCAAATTGTAAAAACAAAGAGCAAGCAGTCAGTCGTGTACACTGATTCACTGAGTTCTCTGCATTCACTCTCATCGTTAAAGACTTCAAAAAACCGAATAATCATGAATTACAGAATAAAATTATTGATGCTTCAAGAAGGAATATTAAAATAATTTTATGTTGGGTTCTAGCCATGTTGGTATACCCGGAAATGAAGAAGCAGACCTTGCTGCAAGTTCTGCTGGTGAGCAATAAGTGGACCTGCGTGACATTCCATACAAAGATTATAGCACACTTTTAAAGCATTCTATTAGAAGGAAGTGGCAGCAAGAATGGGATGAAGAAGTTTATAACAAGCTCCATTATGTAAAACCATTGGTTAGTGAGTGGGAGAGTGCCCGACACTGTGAACGTTTCTATGAGGTTGTCTTGTGTCGACTGAGGATAGGTCATGTACACCTTACTCATGGACACCTCCTGCGCAGGGAAGAGGCCCCAGAGTGTGAGAACTGTTTTAGTCCTCTAACAGTTTTACACATTTTACTTGAATGCCCAGCGTATGACCGAGAACGTCAGAAACATTTTTCTCAGTTATATAACGAGCGTACGCCTTTACACCTTAGTATTCTACTTGGCAACGACTCACTTGTACCACAGAGTTGTGTTTTTGTCATTTTGAGAGCTATTGGTCTTTTACACCGACTATTTTATATTCAACTTCATCTCCATCAATATTTACAAGTCATATACATAGTTTTAATTCAGCACAGCTACTAAAGCTCTTTCCCCTCTGAAAGCTGTTCTGCAATAGTCTGTATCTGGCGCGTCGTAGGTGGATTTTCTGCACTCCACTCCCTTCTTTAACCCCCTGCAGGACACACACTGCGTTACTGCGCCTAAGATGCTTTTGCGCTATAAAACCCTAATCAATCAATCTCACAACTTACCTATTAAAAAAAAAAACATTTGGTCGCCTATTCTCTGTGCGATGGTGCCCTGAAGGTACCAGCGCACACAGAGAAGTGCACGCACAAATCCAGAAAAACTTAGGTTTGTCTCCTATATTCCCCTAAACGGCCGCCGTAGATATCTATACATTTTGTTTGCTGTCCTGTTTTCTCAAAGGGCCTTCCGCACAAATAATCAAACACACACTTTAGAGAAGTGCAACTTCCTAAAACATGCAGTAGTGCACAAATGAATCTGTGACTGCACAACACAGACATAAAAAAACATGAGTCGTAGGTACCTGGATAGGAAAACAAAGAAGTAGAACACACGCAAAATCCGAAAGAATCAATCTCACAAAACCAAACACATATATCCCGCAAGGAAAATGACAACATATCTGAGTAAACCAACTTACAGGAACATGTATCACAAACAAATTAAGCTTGAACTCCCGGAAACTCCTAATTTGTTGATATTGTTCAATGGAAGCAGAACTCCATGACACAACCATCACACCTAAAAAGAAAAAAAAACACTGACCCGTTTGTGCTGCATCCTGTGACCTAGAGTCACAGGCTAGAGATTTGTCGTACTGACAATTCTGTTGTCAGTCTGAACCTCTAACAAAAAAGGAGGGAATTCAAAAATAGATAAGGCTGCCGCAATTGACGACACGCTTAGCAAGCAGCATAGAAGCTGACGCCAAGACAAACTCGAGTATGAACACTACAAGCATTACACAGCGCTGCTGTTAATTTTGTTGCCTACGTGATCCATCAACTTTTGGTGGAATTTTCTTTCTAAACGAGCCGAAACCATGTAGTAGAAGGAAACAGATCAACGGGATTGTTTGCTTATCAAATTAGCTTTGAGTGCTGTACCGCAGTCTCTGTTAACAGTTTTTCGCACATAAGATTAACTGATCTCAGCATGATAGCTCTTGGAAACAATGCATGCCCAGGTGTACGAGTTCCAGCAAACATTGACTTAACTTCAATTGCTGCATTGGGCTCATATAGACAAAATAACTCCCCACCTTTTTCCGACCTTTCTCAGACTAATCCCACGCCAACACAAGCTTTGCTCGAAAGCCCCGCAAAATCCGCCTTGTGCTTGTGGCGAAGGTAAATTTTGAGCCTCAGCCGGGAGTACAGGTCTGTGAGCAGCTTGTTTGCCTTCTCCCTGTGCTGGTCACAAGTCATAAAATTGCCAGCAAACTTGAAAATCAATAATGTGGCGATTGATTTGACTGGGAATTCAAGCGTAGGAGGCACAGCGTCAGTTCATACTGAGACCACAAGTGCTCTAGAAGACACTGTTTGTATCTGCGCCTAACGTTAACGTTAAAGTATCCCATCATGATCCAAGGTCGGCGCTTGTACCAGGGCACCAACGCTAAAGCATTAAGTATAAACTGTATCCAAGCGTTTTGGCGAGCGACAAGACAGGTGACGGCGACAAGGACCCGCTGTCGCTCGGTCAGTTCCACGACGAGGCAAATTGAATGAAAGCGACAGGAGCAAGCGAACCGAGAACCGCTGCGCTGTGGCTTCACGCAAACGCTTTTATATTCTGTGCTTTGTATTTGGCGTGGGACATGTCCCAATGACCCTGTCTCACTCCACCTCATCGATAAGGCGTTCACTGAAGTGATACTTGTCGTCGAGGTTATCACCCATCGCAGCCGGTGATCAAACGAAGCTTCTCAACAATATACGACCTAAACCAGCCACGCAATCGCGCGAGCGAACCGGTACTGACGTAAAACGGAACATGTTGCGCTATTGGCTAACCGCTTCAGCTACCTCCGGGCGAAAAGCGACGTTTTCTAAAAAATCGCGTCGCTCGTCGCTCGACAAGACAGTGAGAAATTGCTGTCGCTCGTCGCTGAGCATTATCGCTTGCCACTGTCGCTCATCTGAACCGGATGTAGGCGATTTAGCGAACGACTAGACGAGCGACCGCGAGAAACGACGAGAGTCAGAGACGAAGATTTCTCGCTGTTGCTTGTCGCGTGGCTCGATCCTGGACATCTCCTGCGACGCGAAGGGCAACATTGAGAAATCTGCGTCGCTCATCTTGTGGCTCACTAAAGCTCTTTCATGCGGTTTAAAGGCACTGCCGCTTGTTCTCTCGCTAAGTTTCTGGAAGGCTGAGCCGCATGTAATCGATTCACCAAGCGACGGCGGCATAGACGAGCAACGGAGAATTTTCACTGTTGCTTGTTGCGTCGCTCGTTTTTTGCATTTTTAGAAAATGTCGTTCATCGCCATGGTCGCTTGCTCCCATCGCTTCCATACAGTTTGCCTTGTCGCACGACTGACCGAGCGACAGCCAAGCGGGTCGCCGTCGCTTGTCTCGTCGCTCGTCAAATCGCTTACATGTGGCTTACACTTTATACTCCGTGTCTCCAGTTGTGTGCAGTGCAGGCGAAGGCAATGCGTGACGTCACAGGAAATATAACGTCAATACGTGATGTCTTGTGACGTCAATACGACGTCACGTGATTTCCTCTGAGGTCAATACGTGACGTCACAGGAAAGATGGCAGCGCCCAGGCACCGGTTGGCCTTGGCGGGGCGGGTGCATTGGCCGGAGCATGTCGGATGCGTTGTTCGTTGTCATTGGTCTCAGCGAGTTTATTTCAGAAGCGGGAGCCGTCATAAATGGCCGGTCGGAAGCGACTTTAATGTTCAGCGTGGTCTCTCACGCAAGTATAACGTGGAAATACGGAGGAACGGTGTGCATTTTACTGGCTATCGAGGGGACTATTTCCGCGAGCGTGGCCGAGTAATTAACGCACTTGGCTTCTACACAAAGTGTCCCAGGTTCAATTTCTGTTAATTTGTTAGAAAGAGTTTTTAGTTTATTCGAGAAGCTTCTCGATTGTTCTCGTTAGTTGTGGGTCAGAAAGTTCCAAGGCCGAACTACGAATGTTCGCGATACTTCCCTTCTCAATGTAACGTGCTCCGCGTGGCTGTGGCTCACTCTTTTCGCTAGTGTTAGAACGTCCCATTTTGCCGTCATTGACGCTCGCCTTTCACGGCTGTTATTACTCTCGTTTTGGCACAAGTTTGCCTCGTTAAATGTCTCGCTTCCTTGTCAGTCTCCGTCTCGCCAATCCATCGGTGACAATATTGCCACGATTATACTCGTAGGATAAATTTTAACGCTACGTTTTTGTACTCTCGTTCACCATCGGAATCTTCGATGTCTGCAGTGAAGCATGTGCGATATATTTGGATACTCGGTTTAGCAGCGGAAAATGCGTGAGTTGTGCTTGCCAGTGTGTAATCGTGGTGCCATTTTGTTCAAGTGACCGAAGGCTCACTTTAGTTGTGCGGCGCACGGGAAAGCTGCCTTGAAGCAGGTAGTTCACGTGCCGTGCTAGATGATGATGTGGTGCACCCTCAGATAAAAAAGGGGTATATTCTTACACCCCTTGTCCAATACACGATACCCCGAATGTTCAGTTGGACGTACAGCGCGCTGTCGCCGAACCGACGGTATACGAAGTTTCATGAGCGGCTTGATAGCCGAGCGGTACAACTGATTCAAAAAGCTAATGTACGTGTTCCTGACTACGAAAAAAGTAATCAAGGCTTTCTTGGCCGTGTTGCAAAAAATTAGTGAGTTTTCTTTCGGCAGACTTTGACACGTATTTCAGCTGTTTAATGAGGTATAATTCAGCGTTCTCAAGGCCCTTGTAAAAGTTGAGGCCGTCTGTTCGACGTTAGTGCCCTGTTCATCGAAATGAAGTTTTGGGGTGTCGTATATAGGACTGTGATGGGTGATCCACTACGAAGAGAGGGAAGAAAAGAGATGCGCGAGGAATGGCGCGGTTTTTAAAACAGGGCTTGAGAAGGGCACGAGCACAGCTCGGACTCGGAAGGCGAAGCTGCGAACAGCTCTTCGGACCTCGATAGACGTGACCAAGCGTCAGAGGTCCGACTCTGTCCCCGCCTCCTCTCGTGGTCAAGGCGCCGGCCTCCCTGAGGCCGACTGGACTACCTGAGGCGCTGAAGACAATTCCAGCGACCGGGTTAACCAACATCTCCGGGAATGAGACGCTCCAGGCTAACAACAACTGCCGCCGAGCCCATCAACGACGAGCCCTCCACCATCCTCCTTCGACGCTACCCGTTCATGTGACCAGGACAGAAAACTGTGAGACAACACGTACAATGACATTCTGTAAATAGCCGCAGTGTAAATATTTGGTTTTTCTTTTCTTCTGATGTCTATGTCGCAATAGTTAGATATTTCCTAACGCAGCCTGTGTCTTTCGTATTTATATATTAAGACCCTAAACACACCAACCACGTACCATCACAGTCGGCGTCCGCGACAGGACGGAGGACACATTGGATCGTTCGGAAATAATCATTCAGCTATGGATCTCAAAGAAATGATAGGGCTAGGCAAGCAGCTAGACCTACAAGGTGTTGAACTTAAAGAATGGGCGGACGAGAAAGTCGCTTACGAACGCGAGGAGAAGGCGCGTGAGAGGGAAGAAAGGGCTGCGGATAGAGTAGCAAACCGAGAGAAGGCTGAAGTGGAAGAACGGACATTACAGTTACGCATAAGGCTAGCTGAGACGGGAGCGACAACTACGTCCGAGATCACAACAGGGGGCAGCAATAACGGAAGAACAAACTCCAGTCACCTCTGTCCCCGGAAATTTATTCCTCCATACGATGAAAGGCGAGACGATTTAGACGCCTACTTGATGCGTTTTGAAAGCATTGCTGGGGGCGAAGACTGGCCAGAACCTAAATGGGCTACCGCTCTAAGCATGTGCCTGACGGGAGAGGCGTTGAAAGTCTACGGCAGACTATCGCCTCGGGATTCTATGAGTTATGAAGCGACCAAGCCAGCTCTTCTAGATAGATTCCGTTTTACAACTGAGGGGTATCGAGAGAAGTTCAGGAAATCGAAACCCAAAGAAGGGGAGACAGCCAGCCAGTACACTGCCCGGCTTCAAGGATACTTCGATAGGTAGATGGATGTGGGGGAGACACCTTCAACATAACGAAGCGCTGAGAGATAAGATCCTGGCAGAACAGTTCTTATTTCAGTATCACACAAAACTTACGATATTTTTGAAAAAGAGAAACTGCCAGACGCTAGCATCAATGGTTGAGGCCGCCGATCGATTTCTTGAGGAGCAACAACAAAAGAACCTCTCCTCCTTTAGAGACGATGTAAGAACCACGCCAACCCATAGACCTAACCTTGATGCGCCGGAGTTTGCGAAACCTAAATGTTTCCTGTGTGGCAAGCTCGGTCACAAATCACAAGAGTGCAGAAGTAGTTTCCGGCAAAAGATTCCATCCTGTTCGTTTTGTCAAAAAGCAGGGCATGATGTAAAAGACTGCCCCAAGAAACAAAAAAATCCACAAATCCTGTGTACGGTGGAGCCAGAATCAGTAGAAAGCACACAAACTCCACTTGGAAACTTTGTAGAGGGATCAGGTCTTGGATCCACAAAGGATTGCGAGGCAGGGCTAGTTAACGTGGTTCACGAAAACGACGAGGTATTCGACGTATATAACATGCCCGTCTTACGGGGGTTGCTTAATCAACAACCAGTCAGCGTGCTACGTGACACGGGTAGCAATACAGTGATAGTTCGACGCGACTTGGTAAAAGAGTCTTGTCTCACGGGATAGACAGGAAAGGTTTTTCTCGTAGATGGCACATCGTTGCAGCTGCCGGAGGCAAAAATAATGCTGCGTTCTCCATACTTTGTTGGGGAATTGATCGTGAAGTGCATGGATACACCTCTCTATGATGTGATTGTAGGGAATATTCAGGGTGCACGATGAGTCGATGAGCCGGACTTCGAATGGAAAAACAAAACAGTCCAGCAGGCCTCACAAGAACCTGAAAAGGAAGATTCCTCGATAGACGCTGCAGCAACGACTGACGTGTCAGCTGCAAATAAACTGAAGCCCTCGAACCAAAAGGGCACATCTAAGGAAATGAAAAGGCAGGAGGTCACCACCGAAGTCCTAAAGGAATATCAGCGATGCGATCGCACGTTGGAGAGTTGTCGGAACAAAATCGGAGAGATACACCACACCAAGGATGGATCAACATACAGCTTTTATTTCTCGAAAGAAGTACTATGTCGACGTTATGAACAGAAAGAAGGTAACGTGTTTAAGCAAGTAGTCGTTCCAGCCGCCCTGAGAACGTACGTCATGGAGGTAGCACACGACAGCGTAATGGCTGGCCACCAGGGAATGAAGCGTACCACTGACAGGGTACTAGAGGCCTTCTATTGGCCAGGGGTGCAGGCCGACATTAAAAGATACGTGAAATCATGTGATGCATGTCAGAGGGCCACTCCTAAGGGAACGGTCAAGAGGGCGCCCCTCGGCCGAATGCCAATCATTAATGCTCCATTTGAAAAGGTGGCTATTGACCTGATAGGTCCGCTTCCTACGAGCTCCGAAAATAAGAACCGCTACATTCTAACTATGGTAGATTTCGCGACGAGATACCCTGATGCGGTAGCGTTTCCATCCTGTGACTTTCACAGAGTAGCGGAAGGCCTATTGGAGATCTTTTCGCGCGTGGGCCTCCCCAGACAGATTTTGTCTGATCGTGGGACAAGCTTCACATCGGGGCTCATGCGGGAGCTTACTCGAATGATGTCCGTCCAACAGCTGTTGACGACTCCTTACCACCCCATTTGTAACGGTTTAGTGGAGAGGTACAACGGTACTTTGAAGCAGATGTTGTGCAAGATGTGCCAGGAGAAGCCCCGATCATGGGATAAGTATCTCGCCCCACTCTTGTTTGCCTATCCAGAAGTCCCCCAAGCGAGCCTGGGTTTCTCTCCATTTGAATTGATCTATGGGAGGCATGTTCGGGGACCATTGACGATATTAAAAGAGATCTGGACGGATGAGGAGTTAGGACGAGATCTTAAAACAACATACTCGTATGTTTTGGACTTGCGGGATTGCCTTGAGGAAATCACAAAACTGGCACATCAGAGCTTGGCAGCCGCCAGCAAACACCAGAAGAAGATGTACGACAAAAAGGCAGGAAGACGACTTTTAAAATTAGGAGATAGTTCACTGCTATTGGTACCGGCCAAGAAGAACAAGCTGCTCGTGCACTGGAAGGGTCCCTACAAAGTAGTAGGAAAAAAAACGAAGTCGACTACGTCATAGATTTAGGCCATACTACGAAGGTATTTCATATTAATATGTTAAAAAAGTATGAGGAGCAAGAGAGGGATACCGAGGTTAAGAATCAGGCGTGCTCAATAATACCTATCGAGGAGGGGGAAGCGGAGCAAGGCATACCGTGTATGGACGTCAGGCCTTCCCAGGGAATCGATGATGTGGTGGTGGCCGAAGACCTAAGCGAGAGAGAGAAAATGGACTTCAAGAACGTTCTACAGAAATTTGAAGAGATATTTACCGAGGTGCCTGGACGAACAGAACTGTTGGAGTACAAGTTGGAGTTGACGACAAGCGATCCTATCCAGACTCCACAATACCCAATCCCCTTCGCAACGAGGGAGACGATAGAAGAGGAAGTGGCACAAATTTTGGCGCTACAAGTGAGTGAGCAATCAACGTCGCCATTTCGTTCTCCTCTAGTCCTAGTGAAGAAGCAAGATAAGTCACATCGCGTCTGCATTGACTTCCGACGTCTAAACGACGTACTCATTCCGGATGCCGAGCCCATTCTGCGGATAGAGGATGTGTTCGCGGAAGTTAAGAAAAAGAAATATTTCTCAAAGCCAAACTTGTCAAAAGGGTACTGGCAGATTCCCCTTGCCAGCGATTCTAAAGATAAAACAGCATTTTCTACCGAGAGCGGTTTGTATCACTTTGAATACATGCCTTTTGGTATTAAGACTACATTTGTCGTCTTTACGCGACTAATGGGGAAGGTTCTCACAGGTATCAAAGGGGTGCAACATTACATCGACGATATTTTTATTGCCACTGACACTTGGGATGAACATCTCAAAGTGCTCGAACAAGTTTTTTGGCGAATTAGCGAAGCAGGACTGACTGTTAAACCGACCAAATGCCAACTGGGAATGAGAGAAATTACGTTTCTAGGTCACAAATTGGGGCATGGGGAGCTAGCTCCGCTACCGGAGACCCTGCAAACCATAGTAGGCTCTAAGCGACCTGCAACAAAGAAGCAAGTGACATCCTTTTCAGGACTGACGGGCTATTATCGGCAGTTTGTTCCGAATTATGGGGAGAGAGCTCTTCCTTTAGTTGAGCTCACGAAGGGAAGGGAACCCAACAAGGTGCGTTGGACTAGTAGGCACGAAGAAGCTTTTCGAGAATTGCAGCGAGCTCTCTTGGTACAACAGATTCTCCGGGCGTCGGACTTGACGAAAGTGTTTGTGCTTAGGACAGACGCGTCAGATAGCTGTCTTGGTGCGGTGTTGATGCAGGAGTACGCATCGTACCTACATCCAGTTGCGTATGCCAGTAGGGGCTTGATGCCCCGCGAGGAAAATTACCCTACCATTGAGAGAGAGGCCCTAGCTTTAGTTTGGGCAATCCAAAAGTTTCAGGTTTACCTATACGGGCGAGAGTTTATAGTCCAAACGGATCATCAGCCGCTGGAACATCTACATAAGTTGAAAACAGCAAGCAGTAGAATTACGAGATGGAGTTTGCTTCTACAAGAATACCGATTCCGGGTACACAATATAAAGGGAGTAGAGAATGTAGGGGCTGATTATTTGAGCCGGGCGTGACATGAGCTGAGGACCCTTACGGGGCACGTTGTTGTCAATATTTGTATGGTGCGTGTGTTTGAATAAGGGGGTGACATTGTAACTAGGACTGCAAACAAAGTTTTGTTCGAACTGCGGCGAAACGTATAAATAGAACTTCGAGATCTACCCATGTGAAGTGTTTTTTTTTTTTTCTTTTTGCCCTTCAAACGAAGAAAAAGACGAAAAAAAAAAAAACTCTGGTGGGGGGTCATTGTGTTTTGATCCACCACGAAGAGAAGGAAGAAAAGAGATGCGCGAGGAATGGCGCGGTTTTTAAAACAGGGCTCGAGAAGAGCACGAGCACAGCTCGGACTGGGAAGCCGAAGCTGCAAACAGCTGTTCGGACCTCGATAGACGTGACCAGGCGTCAGAGGCCCGACTCTGTCCCCGCCTCCTCTCGTGGTCAAGGCGCCGGCCTGCCTGACGCCGACTGGAATACCTGAGGCGCTGAAGACAATTCCAGCGACCGGGTTAACCAACATTTCCGGGAACGAGACGCTCCAGGCTAACAACAACTGCCGCCGAGCCAATCAACGACGAGCCCTCCACCATCCTCCTTCCGCGCTACCCCTCCATGTGACCAGGAAAGAAAACTGTGAGACAACACGGACAATGACATTCTGTAAATAGCCGCGGTGTAAATATTTGGTTTTTCTTTTCTTCTGATGTATATGTCACAATAGTGAAATATTTCCTAACGCATCCTGTGTCTTCCGTATTTCTATATTAAGACCCTAAACACACGAACCACGTACCATCACAAGGACAAAAAGTGTGCGAGAATATACCCTTTTTCCTGAGAGTGTGCATCCTCAATTCTTCTGCCGTAGACGTGCACTTTCACGGAGCACAGGTGCTCTGCACACCGAAGAGCTGCCTTCAAGCTCGTAGTTCCTGTGGCGTGCTAGATGATGCTGTGCTGTTTCCTATATTGCTCTGGCATAGACGCGTACTTTCACGGAGCGATGGTGTAGCAGTTGGCATTGATTCCGTTGGTCTGCGGCACGTTTTGTCAACATAAAGGTTTCATCAACACTTGTTACGTGAATTTCGAGCCGTATGAACATTTCATCGCGCGTGTATAAGTGGGGTGCGTGTTAGCTACCCAACCCACCCGTTCACGCCACTTTGCGGCGGCAGTCTACAGCGGCTGATTACCAGAAAAGTGGCCCCACATCCATTTCAGTTCAGTTCGTCCATGGCAGTATTCAAAATCCCGAAGGAGAGGACTCATTCGCACAGAATACCACTAAAGCAATACAGCTTCTTTACTGGTCAGGATAGCCTCTATTCCGTCAGTTTTGTTATATTGTCACGGACGCTTAGTCCAGTCCATTCTTCTATTAATCTTTACTATTCTGGAAAGTTAAGGCCATGCTCGCCTGTCATCGCTTATTCTGGTGGAGATGCTAGGCAGCTAACCATTTAGCCCTTCACTCTGTGTGCACCCTGGCGGCTCCTCAGCATATTGTCCCGGCAACGAAACACTAGGCAAAACAAAATTTGCACCACGTTCCTTACTCAATCTCAGGGACTAAAGTTTACCCACGAGCTACCAGATAAAAGCAAGCTTCAATTCTTTGATCTTCAGCTGTCCTTTGAAAACAACCATACTGGTTGGACATATAAACCACGGTCCAAAAACTCATTTCTACTATTTGATTCGGCCCATCCTAAACTAATCAAGAAAGGAATTCTAAAAAGCAGTTTCATAGCAGCTTTGCAAAAATCATGCGAGCACACAGCCAAGCAGATTTTTGAGGCACAAGTTCAAAAACTACATGGATCTGGATATACCAGTTCTTTAATGTTCGATGTAGCACAGAGCCTGACCACTCATAATGAAAGAAGAAGAGATAAGACACGCCGTCCCGCAATGATATCTTACTAACACAAAGTATCACACAACTTGAAACGAATAGTGGCTAAATATGATATACAGGTTGTAACATCAGCTCCTGATAAACTTAAAAAAAAACGGTGTCCAAAAATCAACTCCCAGAACGAAAGACAAGACCAATGCTGAGTCCAGCACGCACATAAATATATCAACTCCAGCTTCAACATCGTATACGAAATTCCGTGCAGATATGGGAGAGTGTACCCCGGTCAATCTGGGTTCTGTGCAAATGTACGACTACGAGAGCATGATCTTTCCCTGCATGCGTCACCGTCAGGACACTTGGCCATACATGTCAGAGACTGTAAATGCACTCCTCTGTTCAATGAAACGAAAGTACTCAATCGCTTTCGGAGCGAGAGAAACCGATAAATTTTCGAGGCAAAAACTGGAATAGGAAAAGGAGACACATGCGTTGGCACACCATCAATTTCACTGTCCGAGAAAGAGATAGGGTACCTCAAACTTTTTTTTTAATCTGGCTGCTTTTCTTTTTTATATTTTAAGTTTTCTATCTATCTCTTTTTTCAATTTAATCTTTTTTACCAAATAATTTTTAAACATTTTTCGTGCGAATGCAATTGGCATTTTAATTTAGCTATTCTCTCATTTTCGTCTTTTAATCGTTCGTCGGAGCCCACCTTAATCTTCACACGTCGACGTGGTGAGACTTCCTGGAAGCCGTTCTAGCCGACGACTGCACTGGCCGCCCTCGTGGAGCACTCTGCGTCAGCTGCCTCTTGATGATTCGAGCGTGCTGTCAGGAGTCCGGCTGCGTCGGCACCAGCCGACCCACGCCGCAGTCTAGGTTGACGTTGACGCAAGTCACCGTTTTGGAGTGGCCTTGCTATGCTCATATCTGCGCCTCGCTCGTTGATCGTTTTAACTTTCTTCATTCAATAGAAGGCCAAACATGGGTAGACATTGCAGTAGATGATAACGAACATAGTCGGTATCAAATGTACTTGCATAGATCTACCATCTGTAAGAAGTGGACCAGAATGCGAGCGGCAGCCGACGGAGCTTTTGCGAGCACATTCGCGTTATATGCAAACTAAATTGTAATATTAAACAGGAAACAAACCCATACTTGACTGAACGCGTGACGTTACGTGTCTTGTAGTGGTCACTCTCTATTTCACAAGTCAGAATGCTCACTAACTGAGTAGAGAGCTCGCAAACCGCTCCATAAGCCCTGTTCCACATAGAATCGACGGGTAAAAAAGGCGGCAATATGGTGGCTCCGCTAGCAGACGCCACAGTTGTCTCTACTCTGGGACGGCGCCAGCGAGCGACATTGAGTCACTCTAGATGACACTGCTACGCGGCACCATCTATGCGGTGAGCCTGAAACTGCATTAAGCTAGACAGAAGGCTTTGCGGTATTTGCGATGTCAAATATGCCACTACCTATAAAAAATAAAGGTTTATAACACGAAGAAAAGTTTGAAGCCAAGGAAACAAAATATGGAGGACAGCTTGAGGTTTCAACGGTTTCAAGGCACACGGTCCCCAGATGTCGCAAATGTGGCAACGAGCTTCTTAGCGAGGCCACACACAAAAGGACAAGAGCGCTTCCCACTTTCCATCTTTATTTCTTAGACGCGTCCCCTTTTTTCTCCTCTCTCTCTCCCTTTCATGCATCTCTTGGTGAGAGATGTAAGGGGAGAGGGTGTAAGAACATGTTTTTCGCTCGAATCTAGAGGCATTCTGGGAACAGCTGTTGAAACTAAAATGGATGTCCAGTACTCTTGGCCTTGGGTTTCATCAGAGCCCCAGCAAAAACACAACAAAAACAACTACTCCAACAACAACAACAAGAAGACGACAACAACAGCATTATTTTTCTGTTCTTATGAAACCCGGGGCATTTTTAAGGCCTGCGTCAATTTTTCTTTAGGGCCCACACCCACGACGGAACGAGGTCCTCCAAGCCTAGCGCGCACAACACCGCCTTCGCCAGAGCCTTGGACATCAGGTTCCAGGCATCAAGGGAACGAGTTGCCGCAAGACATCCACGTGCTGGCGAAAGAGGCGCGAGTTTTGCTGCCAAAGAGGATCCCAAAGGTAGAGGGGGAACCGACCACAATAGATGGAAAGGGATTCCATCTGGCAATTCATTGAGAAACTCACAAAACAACATAAATATTTAAAAAAGGTTTGCTAAAATTTTTGACGGTGCCTTTGACGGATTTTTTTAATACATTCGTTCGAATTAGAATCAGACACCTTGCACTGGCACGGGCGAGGGGCCTTAAAAAAAAGTGTGCTTCCTAGTATTTGTTATTTCACGTATTCGGGTCTCATTTTCCGTAATGCCTTTTCATTATACCTACCCTGCCTGTTTCCCATTTGCTGTGTACACATAAATATTGAAAGACTCTGCCTGAAATTTCTAAGACCCCATTCGTCTGTTCGGAGAACATTCATAAATCAAAAAGCCGCTGTCAGAAACAAAAACGTAAAAAAAAAATCAATTAGGCATTCTTATATTCAAAGGGGAGAAAGTTCACCCTCTCCATTCGCGGCAGTATTTACTTTCAGCGCGTTAGATGACTGCCCCCAAACATCCAAAAACTAAACACAGATGTGAAGGAAGAGCAAGGCTTTCACTTGGATTACACGTCTCCGTCGTGCTCCTTGGTGAAGGTTTCGGCTAACCAGACGCATCTTGAAGATGTTTACATCTCTCGTCTTCATCTTGTTCGTTCACCCTATGACTGTTGCAGCAATGGGCTCCAGACGAGACGGTGTGCATGTCG
Source organism: Ixodes scapularis (assembly GCF_016920785.2). NCBI lineage: Eukaryota > Metazoa > Arthropoda > Arachnida > Ixodida > Ixodidae > Ixodes > Ixodes scapularis. Next base: position 895,596 of record NW_024609855.1, on the reverse strand, counting down.
CCCTTCCGAATGACACATACGTAGACATTCTCTGCGCCAGTGGAAACATGGACAACTTCCTCTTCCGGCGCAGAATCGGAACCGTCCTCAGAGCAAGCTACTGGTGCAGCTCCTGGTCAGTTTACCTGAAGCACCTCCGTGACATCACTGCGGACAACAGCAAGCGGGTGGCCGTTATTCCTGAGTCCTTATGGAAGGTTAATCTTTCGCGCTTACTCTCTCCCGAGGACCTTTTCTCCTGTTGGTTTATTCTTTCTGAGAAAGTGCACGTACCTTATGTTCGGGATCGTGAAAGCCCAAGCCAATCTATTTATTATTTACGCACGAATGTGAACAGCCTCAGCATTTTACAGCGCTTAGTGTGGAACTGCACCGGCAGCAGCTACATCAACCTGAATCAAGGTTCAGCCGCACAGGAGCCGAGCTTTTCCGCTGCACAAACCTGGCAGCGGCTCCGGAACCAAAGCTTCGTGCTTGGTTCTCTGGATCCTTATTACGCCATCCCGGAAAAGAACACTGTCGTAAAATGTTTGGAGTTGCTTGGTGTCAATTACAGAACAATCATTGTGAACAGCGAGCACTGGATTACAGACATCAGAGAGCGCAGAATAGACATTATGGTCCAAAATGCTGTGTGCGACGTACACCGCTGGCGGTTGATCCACTTTCCCGGCTTCTTGCGCTGCGGAAAGGCCGTATTCTACACGGTCCGTAAGCCTTCACGCCGGGCAGATGAGTTGCTGCGAGAAGCACCGTCTACCTTCTTCGCCCTTTTGTTCCTCTCGATAGTCGCCTGTGCACTAGGCTTCTGTCTGGTCAATTACTGCTCGGGAAGGCAGCCGCTCAAGGGAATTCAAGAAGTGGCGTTGGTTTTCGTCTCAACGGCAATGCTCTTCTCATATCCCATACCCCAGCGGTTCGAACGCGTTCTGGCTGGACGCATCATGTTCTTCTGGTGGATGGTCGGCGGATTCTCGCTCGCCACTTACTTGCAGAGCCTGTTGACTTGTAGCCTGAGTACCCGATATGGCTGGGACGCCGACGACACCATAGACAAGCTCTACCCCAAGCTCGCCTCTGGGAAAGTGCTGCCCTGTGTGATAAGAGGCAAATTCTTGTACCATCAACTGCAATCAGACAACAAGCAGGGCATCATCGGCGCCATGGCAGCCGCCCAGCGACGATCGCCCAACAAGAATTCTACTCTAAGCGACACCATAGACGGCTGCAGAGATAAGGTTCTCAGAGGAAGCCACGTGTTTCTCTCGGAAGATTTCGAGGAATGCAGCCTGGCAAAGCTTGGCAACATGGTGACTGCTGGGAAAGAAACTATCTACACGCTCTACATGAGCACCCCCGTGCGAAAGCACTTCCCGCTGCGAGCCATTTACGGCCGTCTGGTGACGAGAATATTCGAGACTAATTTGCAATTCGAAGAGATGAAGGTATGGAAATGGAACTGTTCCCGCTTTGGTGACGTAGATGTCTCCCCGGTACCATATGACTTCACACAGTTCCTTCGGTTTTACTACATATGTTGCGGTGCGGCTGCAGTTGTATTAGCGCTAGAGGTATTAATTTTTCGTATACGCCAACGCTAGAGGTATTAATTTTTCGTATACGCCAACGGATTTCTTACAAAAAAAAAAAGCCGGAGTCTGCCCACACCAGGCGTGGGCACTGCACGTGCGGAGGATCTAGAGTCGCGAGAGGAGAAGCGCCCGCGGATGCGCAGCGGGTTGATGTCAGAGCCGTGCGTTGGTCGATATTCCGAAGAACTAAAATGCTGTTGCTCGTTGGCAGATGAACTCTGGGGTGCGCCGTGAGGCCAGCACAAACATCGTGCGCATTGTGTCAGGGCTGACTGAGTACTTGAAATCAATAACATTTTGTTGAAGTTTTGTAATGCTTGAATATCTTTTCGTAGTGGTAACGCGCTTGAAGGGTGAGAGAACGACTTTTTTGCACCCAATTTCTTGAAATGGATTACTTTTTCCATCAGGGCTCGGTTGTTTATCCGATCGCAATTTGTTCCCCAGGAAAAACACCAATGTCCAGTCTGGCTTTGGAGTGCCTCAACTGGGTCTGCACAGCCCAGCACTGCTCACGCACGTAGCTTTGTTAAGCGAGCTGAGCAAGTGTCGTGCGTACGAACACTCAAAGTGGCACCGGCCAGAAGCCTTGTATTCGAATGGATTGTGAAAGAGTATGTGGCACAGAACTTGAGAGATAATAGAGAGTTTAAGAATAGGGGGCCACAAAGAAATAGGGGCTCACCACTTCGCATGGGCAGAACCCAAACTCCGTTTGAGGTTTTGGTTTGCCGGTCGCCTCCGAAGCAAAATTTAAGTAAAAGCGTAGGGCCCCTAATTGCTTGAGGCCGGGTGAGTCGGCAACATGGCGGCGCCCTTTCCACTCCCTTCGGAGCAAATTCGTCATGGTCGCAGCAATATTAGCCGATTTCATTGCCATTAACCAAAGAACGAGGGAGATTACGGAGGCTTTTGTCATCTCACAGTACGAGGAGAATATGTGTGTCAGTTCGCCGTCCATCGCCTTGTTTCCCAGAGGGATTGCTTACATTTTTTCTTACGAATTAAGACTCTAATCACATTGGTAAGATTGGCTGTGTTTTGTGTTTTGGGAGTTCGAGGGTTTCGTGTTTGTTCTAATTAAAATTCAGTTGTTAGTGAGCACTTGTCGTGTACATTCCTCTCACTCGTCCTTCGTCTAATGTTTGTTGTAATTGTACGAAAATAGGGCGCCGTTACAACGGGGAAGAAGGAATCGTAACGGTCACGAGTAATTTTATTACTTCCACACGTAATCAAATCCTTTTTGTGATTGCTTTTTTTTTTTTATTTATACATACTGCAGCCCCAATGGGGCTATGGCAGGAGTGGGAGTTAAACACAGACGGTCCGGACATCACTGTGGACCACTGTCAACGGCACACAGAAATTCATCTGGTTCTAGTGATCGGATGTTTCCTGGTAATAAATTCCAGCGTTCAATGGTGTGGGGAAAAAAACTGTATTTAAACATATCAGTACGAGGATGAAAAGGTAAAATGTTTAATTCATGGTGGCTCCTAGTTGCAGTTGGCTCGAGAAACTTTATGTAGTTATGTAACAAGTCAAAACGTGATGAATTAACCATGAAATACAGAGACTTTAGGCGCTCGATACCACGACGCTCAGAAAGAAGTCTTAGGCCTAGCACGGAAAGATTAGAAGAAGGAGAAAAGTTTCTGTCATACCGACGACAAATAAAACGTACCGATTTCTTTTGTGCTGATTCGACCTTATTTATAGCGGACTCTTTGTAGGGAAACCAAATAATAGAACCCTATTCGAGGATTGGGCGAATCAAAGTTTTAAAAGTTAAAAGCTTAGTATCTTGTGGTGCCACACGTAAGGTACGCCGCAGGTATCCAAGTCTTTTAAGAGATTTGTTACATGTCGTATCAATGTGCTTAGACCAAGATAAATCAGGCGTGAAAAGGAGGCCAAGATATTTATATTCAAAAACTATTTCTAGGCATAACCCGTCAAATGAATAAATAAACACAGAAGGTGATGAACGCCTAGAAAAGGTCATAAAAACCGTTTTACTAAAGTTCAGGTTCATTTGCCAGGTTTTACACCACGTACAAAAATTCACGAAAGAATTGTTAAGAGTTATATGGTCATCGGAGGAGTTTATCACATGATATAGTACGCAGTCGTCAGCGTAAAGTTGGACCTTAGTGGAAATACAGCGTGGCAAATAATTGATGTATAACAAGAAAAGTAGCGGTCCAAGAACTGACCCTTGTGGAACACCTGGTGATACGTCAACTGTACTAGACTTGGATGAGTTAAAGTAGACAAACTGAGACCGTTGAGAAAGAAAACTGGATATCCAGTTCACAAAGTGATGATTATTTAGAATTAGGTTAAGCTTGTGTAGGAGTTTAGAATGAGGAGCTGTGTCGAAAGCCTTTGACAAATCTATAAATATCGCATCAACTTGGTTACCGATGTCAAGAGACAGACCGATATCATGAACAAACTCTGTTAGTTGTGTCATAGTACTATAACCGCGTCGCAAAGCATGTTGGAAATTGCATAAAATATTGTTAGTATCGAGAAACTCTATTACATGCCTGTAGACTATATGTTCCAATAATTTGCATGAATGTGACGTTATAGAAATTGGTCTATAGTTTGACAGTGATTGTGTGTTGCCAGATTTGTATACGGGAATAATTTTTGCGAGTTTCCATGAAGAAGGAACTGTGGCCGTTGACAGTGATTTCTGAAAAATAACCGTGAGATACCGACTGCACCATTGGGAGTACCTGACAATAAATGAATTAGGAATGCCATCAGGACCAGGACTTTTTTTAGTGTCTAACTTCAAAATCAGGTTTAGTACGCCCCGAACGTTCACATCTATGTCGTCAACCGCAGACTGCGAAACATGAGTAAAAGGAGGAACTTCGAAATTATCAACTGTAAATACTGACTGAAAGTACGTATTAAACGCTGTAGCGATTGTCAGCGCGTCCATAGTAGTTACGTCGTTAATTATAAACGAGTTTGAAGTTGTGCTGCCTGGTAAAATAGATTTCCAGAATTTTCGAGGGTTGCATTTTATTACGTTTTGTAAGGTAACACGGAAATAGAAGTCCTTCGCGGAATTAGTTTTTAGTCGGAGTTCCTCCTTAGCTTGAATAAACTGAGCAGACTTTACTGGGTCAGCGCAACGTTTTCTACTCCGCAGTCTGCCGACCCGTCGCGATAAATGTAATAATTCTCTTGTTATCCAAGGTTTGACAATGTTACTTTTTTTAGTTTTGAGTGGCACAAATCGCTGGATACACGATTTAACCAAGTCTTTAAAAAGATGTAATGAGTACATTCACGTCACTGGAGATACTAAGTTGTCCAAACACTTCAAAGGAATAGCTTAATGAGTCAATTATGGACACATCATCGGCACGGTTAAAATCAGGAAACGTGTCGTAAACAAAACGTGTTTTAGGGACAGAATAAGCAACAGAAACAAAGACTGCCCTGTGATCTGGTATACCGTCAACGACTTCACATTCAAAATGGTTTTCTAGAAGAGGTATACTAAGAAATACCAAATCTAAAACTGACGACTCTCTCGTGCTCTCCTGAACAATCTGTTTTAAACCAAATGACAAAGAAAAGTTCACTAACTCTCTAGATATTTGAACGTCAGGACCAGATAGCGACAAAGAGGACCACTGGATGCCAGGTAAATTGAAATCACCCATTAATATTAAATTGCTTCTTAAGGTATTCAAATGATTACAAATTGAATCTAAAAAGAAATCAGTTACAATTATTTTGAATGATTGCTATGAGTGTACCGGAGAAGTCTGGGTAATTGTCACTGTAAATAAATACAATTTAGCTTCGAGTTATTGTAAATGCAATTCCTTACTTTTTCAGTAATTTGTGCAAGTGTGGAACTTCGCATACAGGCGTTGCAGCATGATGGAGTTTATAGAGATGGTGATAGTATAATTTATGTCAAAGAGTTCGGGAACATGTTACCCAAGTCACTGACATCTTGAAAGACGAAGGACGTTGCTTTTTATGTTCACACTCATTGTTTCGCGATCAGTCATCCGGCGTTCTTATGAGCATATGACGTCATCTCAGAGTATGTGGAGCAATTGGAATATGCGTCGTGGAAATCGCTGCACCGCGCATTTTTTGAGCTGCCACTTCGTTACTATACAATAAAAAAAAATGCTTAGAATAACCCCATTTTGTTTCCGCGAGCGCTCATTCGCTGCCCGCGTTGTTTTCAACTGGTAGCTGTAGAGCATCTATGCGCACTTTGATCTTAATCGTCAGAGTCAAAAGCTGAAAAAAAGGCTCGAGAGACAGTTCAAAACTTAGCAGCACGTATCTGTTGAGAAATTATAGTAGAGAAATCGCCATGAGAAGTGAAAAGCAATCCTTAGGTTGGGAGTGTATTCAAATAAGAAAAAAATATGGTCAAACTTATTTCACAATACCCAATACAACGCCAAGGTCACAATTTCTTCCCCGATTATATGCCAAACGTCTCGATAACTAATAGAAGGTACGAAGATAGAAATACAAGACAAACCGGAGCAAATAATCGCTTTCTCGACTAAAGCTATTAACGAATGAAACCATGTCTTGAGAGGTTATAAAAAATAGTAACCGAGTTTTATCCTGCATTGTGCTGGTGCATGTTCCATTTATTTTCAGTATATCCTTTGTTTGCGCTATCTTGGGCGTATGCACCTGCGCTCTCTAAGATGCACATTTTGTTCTCTTTATATTTACGTATCCCCGTCGCTGTAATGCAGTCCATAAACCTTTTTTCAGATCACACTCAGACAATACGTTCGCGTTATTTCGTCGTCTCATCAAGCATACCTCATTAACAAACTCTAATCAGTTCAAAATGAAGCATCTCGTTTCATATCGCACGACTTCCCACGTACATCAAGTATAACTGCATTAAAATCAAATCTAGAGCTTAGTCCACTGACTGAAAGAACTAAATGTGTTCGACTGGTCATGTTTCTCAAAATCTATTATTTCTCTTTCACCTTACAAGTGTTTTAATGAGTCAAAATGCGCATTCAGTATCACTCTCTTTTTTTGTTCCTTGTCTTTTTAGTTGGTCTGTATAAGATGCCTCTAGTTGTTCATTACGGACTTTTACAAAACTTTTACCGTGTTCCGCGTTCCGTTGGACACGCGCTTAAAAGCACGCTTCAAAGGTTCCGGTAGTGCGTTACGCGGAACCCGGCAAAGGTTTGCTAGAAGTCTTTATTAATAGAACTATTATTCGGCAACCTTCTCTTGATCTCAACTCATGTAATGCACCTAATTGAAGTGCCTTCGAGGGTTATTCAACTGAAGTGAACAAAATCACTCTTTTGAAGCTAATGCACAACTCGTCTGACAATGGGCGACAGTTTCACCCGTGCCGCGTGCTATAGCGTGCCGATAACCGCGCAGCTGCGCTGGATACTTGAAATCTCAAGCACCTTGATTACAAAAGCGCAAAGGACAAGGACAGAACAAAGATGAACAGGAAAAGCGCTTACTGACCACTGATTGCTTAATGCATGATGTGATGTATCTTTCCGGCGAAATACGAGCGGTACTAAGGAGTTTAAGCGGTTCCGGGATTTCACTAAGGCGAATAATGTTGGCATCCTCGATATTTTGGAAGTGGCATTTGAAGAATTTTCTGAGATGAGCAATCAGAATGGTGTATGTGTTGACAAGTTATCGCTTTTTTTTTAAGAATGTTGTCTTATCGTGGATTGACAGATATGTTCCGGAACGTCCAAGAAATAAGAAGCAGATTCCTTGGATTACACGAGATATTTTACACCTCGAAAGTAGGATACACCGCCTTGAAAGGTGCCAACCAATTTTTTAAAAAAAAGTACACTTCCTTCTCTTCGCTTCACTGATGAACCGAGTATAGCAAGCCAGATTAATCGCTTTCTTTCTACTGTATTTCTACCATGAATAATTCTATAATGCCACCATTTACCCATGACCATCGGAAAATTGGGGACTTAATCGTGTCAGTAAGTATTATTTTTGGCAGCCTGCTCCGACTGGGCGTTACAAAAGTCATGCGGCCTGGACCGGATTCCTTACGTATTCCTTCACAGGTATGCAAATGGAGTGCGAACTTTCTTTGTGATATATACTTTTGCAGCTTAAAAACTGCCGAAGTGCCAAAAGACTGGCATGTAGCTAAGGTTGTGCTAATTCATAAAAGTAGAGATAAAAAGATCGTTTCGAATTACAGACCTTTCTCGCTGCTGAGCAGACGCCGCAGAGTTCTTGCACATTTTCTCTTTAAACACGTTGAAACTTTTTTAGAACCCGCAGAATTTTTGGTAAAAAATCAACATGTGTTCTGACGCGGTTATTCAAGAGTTACTCAGCCTCTCCACACATTCCATGAATTTGCTGCTACAGTGGATCACGATGGCCAAGTGAATTTTATCTTTTTAGATTTCGCAAAAGCTTCAACAGGGTATCGCATCGGAAACTACTGTTCAAAATTAGGAAGATACTCGATAACGATTACCTTTTACGTTGGGTCGATTCCTAGCTTATGAACCGTCGCCACTATGTGACTGTTGGGAAAGAAGAGTACCTGGATTTGTCAGTTCTGTCAGTAGCACACCAAAGCTGAGAACTCGGTTCATTGTTTTTTGTTTTTTTTTCGTTTTTTTTTCTTTATTTGTGTCTGTGGATACATGTTCCGCAGAGGGGGTCTAAGGCTAAAGGCACGAGTTCCTGACTAGGCCTTAACCCCCTCTTGCTATGCAGCGAGCATCAACATACATATACAATACATCATATGCACATAATACATCATACACACATAATACATCATACATATTAAATACATATACATTAAATTCATACAAGTTCAATAGCCAAATCTTAATACTGCCAACTATACAGTTTTTTAGCTTAGACAAACTAAAACATATAAGTATTATATACATATGCGCGGTATGATCAGAAAGTCTAGATCGCAACAGTTTCACACAGGTTTATAAGAGATATACTTTGACAAAATTATGTCGAAAAACGGGAAGCTACAAAAGAAAGTATTTCAAAATACGGATAACATTTTTATACAATAACTCTGCATAGACTGAAAAGACCGTTCGAAAGACGAAGTAACGAGAAAGGTAAGATCATTGCTAACAAAACATGATTCCAGTTTCAAGAAAAACGAGCAGTATCTAACACTACTTTAGAGCACTGCAGTAAATTTATTTTACAATCTCTTTTAAATTGAGATATTGATACGTCAAATTTTAATTCGAGTACGTCACGATTCAAAATTGTAGCAGTCTGGAAGGCTAAAGTTTGTCGTCCGTAATTTGTTCGTATTATAGGTACTTTACGTTTCGGTCGTCGAATATCGTACTCTGGCGTTAGTTCACTTTCTGGCGTTAAGTAACTTCTATTTCTGTGGATTAAGTGAAGCAATTTAAAGTAATATATTTGATTTGCCCTTAGCATGTGGTGTTTTAAAAACAGAGGTTCCGTGCGTAGATTCCTGTAATCCCCCTTGTAGTCCTTGTAGTTATAAATTATCTGCGTGTAGATAAGCCCGGGATTTTGTGCCGTCTTTTCGCCGAGGACTGTGTTTTGTTTGCCGAAGTGGCATGCACTTTCCATCAATTATGTTTTGACACTAGCCTGCAATTTGTGTTTTCCTGGTGTCAAGCATGACAGATGGATTTGAACTTGAAAAAAAAATGCGTGCAAATGAGAGTAACACTAAAGAAGTCTCCCATTTTGTTTTGCTATACTATCAACTCAGTACCGTTGGAAAGTGTCACTTATAAATATTTGAGTATTACCACCATATCTACTTTAAGCTGGTCTGTTCACTTAGAAAACCTTACAGCAAAAGCGTCTCGTAAACTGTGGAGTCTTCGAAGGACTTTGAAGGGCACATCAATTTTGTTAATTTGCTAGAAAGTGTTTTAAGTTTATTCGAGAAGCTTCTCGATGGTTCTTGTTAGTTCTGGGTCAGAAAGTACTAAGGCCGAACTACGATTGTTCGCGACACTTCCCTTCTCAATAAAACGTGCTCCGCGTGGCTGTGGCTCACTCTTTTCGCTAGTGTTTGAACGTGTCATCTCGCCGTCATTAACGCTCGCCTTTCACGCCTGATATTACTCTTGTTTTGGCACAAGTTTGCCGTATTAGATGTTTAGCTTCCTTGTCCGTCCACGTCTCGCCAATCCATCGGTGCGCCAACACTGGGCTCAACTTTGAGACTCCTCTGAGGATGCGGTTTGTTTTTCGCCAAATGAAACAACAAGAAGCGGACCTTTGGCAAACAAAATACGTGTAGGGCTGAAAGTGACTAATTTCCCTAGCAAAAATCCCGATAGATATTGGTATCCGACCGACTGAGATTTCTATCGGGCCGATAGGAATTTCTGTTGGACCGATAGAAATTTCTATCGGTCCCATACGGATCTGTACCGGTCACCTAGGAGTTTTTTTGGTTCCAAAGGAATGTGTATCGGTCCCATAGGAGTGTATATCGGTCCCATAGGAATGCCTATTGGGCCTTTAGAAATTTTCATCAGTCCAATAGGCATTCCTATTGGTCTCAATGGAGGTTAGGGAGGTTCATAGGGAGAATTTATTGGACCATTAGGAATTTTTATCAGTCAAACAAAAAGTTTTTTTGACCAAATAGGAATACCTCCTTGACAAGTGGAAACCTCGAACCGTTCCATAGCAATCTCTAAATTGATTGTACATGTCTATTTGAGCAATAAAAACCAAGTAGACATATGTCTGTCAGAACAATGGAAATACATATTGGACGTAACAGTTGAGAATTGAATCAATATGAACATGTTTCTATACTCTTGGAAAGTTGTTTCTGGACGAAGTTGCTATATATTTGTAGACATCCAACTGAAGTAAAAATAATCTGTGTCAGACATTGAGTCCCATTTGATACATGTGTTATGTAACCTGGCCTGTGTATGCAAATATCTATTCCACGTCCAAAGAATACGTCCAAACTAGAATTTCAGCATGTATAAGAGTACATTACTCACGTTACTTATGCGACAATGTTACGCTTTTTTTTAATATTCTCGAATGGCAAGCATAGTTTCAGCCTAGGTTGCATAGCACATCATCGTTTAACGATTAGGCTTCAGGTATTATCCACTTCACGTTTTAACACCATTGCACGATTGAGTTAATTAACAATAGAATCTAAACAAGTGCAAACGTAAACTGCTATCACTTCAGCGGTTAGTGCATTGCTGCAAAGCAGTGCAAGGCAGTACATATCCGCCTTCTTCTTTTCCATTTTACAAAACCTTAACATCAGAGCATAGAGATCATGCTGAGAGCTTCACGCGCTTTTACGGTACATAAAATAGGAAACTTTGGGACTACCTAAATGATGGACTTTTATAAATCTTCCAGATTATCAATGTTGGCGTCATCAGGACGTTTGCTCACCCTGAACAAGCCCAAAATTCTTTTCAGTCGTGGTTTTTGCTTAGATTCGTTGCTCTTCTTTAGACACCTGCTGAAGAACATAAAATTGGGCCCGGAATACTGCGAAAGTTAGACATCGCTCACTGATCAGAAATATAGTGCTACTAAACCTTTTACGCTTATATAATGCTAATGAAGTCACCTACCATTCGCTGCGACTTAAGTAACAAAGGGGATTCCTCTTATTCTCCGGTAAAAAAACAAAATGTACGTGCGTTTTTGTTTTCTTTCAATACAAATGCACAGGGACACCGCAAGAATCGACTGGTTGAGGTCTGTTTCAATTCGAAGTCGGAAGTCCAGTAGAGACAAAACCCAGTAGTACGGGTTCTTTCGTTGCTCAGTCACCTTGCGCCGTCAGGATTGCCAGGTCCGGATGGGGTGACGGACTTCGTTGTGGGAAGCTGGGCGGGTCTTGCCGGAGACGAAGTTGCTTCCCTTGGCCGTCGACGACTAATTGAGTTGAATTTCGGAATTACTTTTCAATAAACAATTTATACTTTTGTAGCGAATGAAAATACAAAGATAAACAATACTGCGAAATGATAACCTCCCCTGAACGGGGTTGGGAAGGAGGTGGTCGGGTGTTAGCTGATCCAAGCTCGGGAGTTGGCTGGCTCGTGGGATTACGTCCCGATTACGGGGACAGAAGTCCCTCGGAATCCCACGACCTGACTCGATTACGGAGCGTCAGCTTTCGAGCCCCAGCGCGAACTAAATCACTTGCTGAGTTTCCCATCAAAGTCACTCGTTGGTCCGTCGCCTTTAAGTGGACCGGCGAATCCTCGACGCGTCGTGAGACAGGCGTTTCCCACCGCCAACCAATCGGCTCACTTTCTCGCCACGTGGAATTGCCTATATTCCTGGGTGGGAAGCCGCGGTCTGCGTACATCTCACGGTCAAAGGTCGGGCTGGTTCGGAGGCAAGCAAAACCATTTCTCGCATGGCGAAGCGGACAACCGACCCCAGTGTGGATAGCGCCGACTAAGTGAGCCATCTCGCAATTCATTCTGCCAGAGGCGGTCTGACGTTGCCGTTCTGCCGCGATCCCCCACACTCGGGCGAGAAAGACCAAACCGATGTAAACGCGCCGTATAAACAGCGCCGGCCAGAGCCACTGCGTTCTGGTGGTGGTGGTGGTGTAACTTTATTTTCCCGGCCCGGAACGCACGCTCCGATTCTCTCAGAAGAAAACGCGCGTTCCGAACCTCGCGTCGTAAAGTACGCCTGCCTCTCGAGGTCGCCCGCCAATGGAAGTGTTTACAACAGCGCTTTCCCCCCAGCCAAATCCCCCTGGTGCTAACGGCCCACCCGCGAAGCTCTCGTCGATCCTTACACCAGTTAAACCTCTAGCGTGCATTAAAGTTGTTTGTTCTTCCGGATGAATGAATGAACAGGTGGATACGAATAAACCTTTTAATTGGGCGGCGCCTTGCACACCACAAAGTCAAAGCTTCTACTTGCGAAAGTTCACTAATGTCCAATCAAGTTCGCAATTAATGGAGAATCTCATATCGCTGTTAAGCGCGAGCATTCATTTAATATTCTCCACAAAAACACTGAGAGTTTCCATCCGAGTGGCGGTAATACAACTCCGCCCTACGGATTGAAAGGAAAAAAGAACAAAACAATATTCTTCCCTCGACTGATGCCATAAGTACGACAGCAGCGCCTGATGCAAATATCCGCTTTTTTTTCATTTTTTTTTTTTTTTGCATTGCCTTTTTTTTTTTGCCGATGGCCTTGACGATGGCCTCGTTCATGCCACTACACCCCCTTCTAGAGCACCGCACTGCGCGAAACCTTGCTCCGAGGCGTTGGCGCCCAATGGACTTCGCTATTGGTGAGGCAGCGAGGCTTCACTGACACGCAGATCCACAGAAATATGGCGGCGCCCAGAGGAAGTACTCACAGATTGAAGAAGGGGGTAGCAGCTGCGTCAAGTATATTGGTGACACTTATAAAAGCATTGTGGCCAAGTAGTGCGCTTCAGGTTTTCTTATAGTTCTCGGTAATGTCGGCATTTGATGATAAACGGTGAACGATGAAATTGATCGTCGCTTAATTTTGGATTCGAAACATCTCTGTTCATATTGACTGCATAAAGTGGCTGTATCAGTCTCTGAATCTGTTCTGCATTACTCTCATTTCGACAGTGCAACCCCCTAGAAACTATTCACCAGGTCAACGTGTCACATGGCCATGAATATCCGTAAAGCTGCGTAGCTATCATCGCGAATATTCCAGATGATGCATTTCACTTTTTATGGTTCCTTTATGAAATAATTACCCCGCAGGGGTGCGTTACAGCAGGGAGGTTTACACAGATGAAAGAAAAAAAAAACATCTTCAGTAAAACAGTACACTTTTTTGCGTGAGTCGATTTCGTTGAGCTCTCGTTCGAACAAAGAAAGAATTGGGAAACATGCTTGTCCTACCGCGGTACTTTCTAAAGTTAAGACAATGATCATTTCGACTATATATATATATATATATATATATATATATTGTTAAGAAGATTGACGTTCATACTTCGTCATTGTCTTCATTCACAACCACCGTGATCGTCATCGACTCACGCGGCGCATGCTGGCCGAATCAGTTGGAACCTGGTCCTCAACCCACTCGGTTATACATTAAAAGCAACCTTCCATTAACCATCTAAGAATATATAGAATAGGGTTGTTTTAGGCAAGTCTCGCCATTTTATTCATTTTTATTTTCGGCTATTCCGAACAGAAATTTTAAACGCAATTTTTCCCGGCGCGCGAAAAATGGTTCCCGTGTTTAACACTTTTTTTTTTCAATTCTGTGCAGCTTTTGTTCTTCCCATATCTTTCGAGAACAAACCTAGCCGCCCTGTTTTGCATTTTTTCTAGCTGATCTGATAACGATTTTTGAACTGGGTACCAGACGGCACATGCGTACTCTGTAGTGGGTCTTACACATCTCAAATAAGCAGTTGTTTCTAAGCTTGGTTGTGCACATTTTAAGCTACGCTGAATGAAATTCACTGCCGTGCCAGCCTTTAGTATTACTTCTTCCGTATGAGTGTTCCACGAAAAGTCAGACGACAACGTGGCACCTAAATACCTGTATGTAAGCTCCTTAGTTACTGGAGAATTATGTATGCAATACTGGGATTCGCTTTTTTTCCGTTTGAAACTAACATGAACTTTCTTCTTAGGATTTTAATAAATTTTCCACCATGAGCACCGACTATGGATACGATCTAGGTTCACTTGCAAACGAGCGGCACCATCTGAACTTTGAACTTTCTTGTACATACCGCGATAATCGCCAAACAACCGCATACAAGACACATTCTAAAAGGGATATCATTAACATGACTTAAAAACAAAAGAGGACACAAGACAGAGCCCTGAGTAGCTCCTAATGTTACATCAACGTAATCCGAATTTTCGCAGTTTAATACTACTACAGATTGGCGACGCTGAAGCAAAACATTTTCAATCAATCTAAGTACAGTCGAATTTATGTTTAACATTATAAGTTTATTAAGAAGAAGTGAGTAAGAAACCGTAATACAGAATCTATAGCCTCCCTGCAGGTCAACATCAGAGGCTAGGCCAAGGTAAAATTTAGCAAGTTGCGTAGTACAAAGAAAAACTCTTACGAAAATGGTGTTGCTCCTTAATCAATAAGTTGTTTGTTATCAAATAGCCAATTATCTCTGGATATAAATATGCTCTATGATTTTTCATGAGATAGAGATTTAAGAATTTGGCCTATAATTTACACTATTTTTATGCGTCTTTATGAATAGGAATGACGTAAGCGATATTCCCCTCATCAAGCGAAAAGACCATGTCCAGTGTCTTAGAATTCATTAAATTAAGGCAAACCGAAATTGGATTAGCACAACGCTTCAGTACGCAAAATGCCATGCGGCCCAGTTGCCTTACGTTCTTTAACACCGCCTCAATACCAGTCACGGCAAGTTCCGACAGGCTGCATTAATATAACCTTGCTGAAAATGGCTAGATTAAGCTCGTTGTGCTTGGGCGAAAATACAGATTGAAAGAAGTTATTTAAGCACGTTGTTTTTTCAGCATCATTAGAAATTGTTTGATAATTAAAATAATTTCAGTTATTCCGACTGTGTCTAATCCTCATCATTTTAAGCACTTCCAGAAAAGTTTGGAGTTGGTTTTTATCCTGTCTTTCAGTTTATTAAAATTGTCTTTCTTCGCAGTATTTATGCTTTATTTGTATTCACCCGTAAGCTCGGCATGTTTTCCTGTTGGGTACTTTGTTTTGTTTGTTAGTTTTTAAATTTAACGAATGCGCGCCTTCGGTTGTTTTATTATTTTGAGAAGACACACGGTTTCCTTCGTTTATTGAGCTTTCCAGAATCTATACTAGGAATATATTTGTCCGTAAGTTGAAGCGTTTTTTTTTTCTCTCTCTCTTAAAAGCGAACCGTACTCGGTGAGCATCATATTCCTCGCAAAGGCACTCAAAACAGTCAGATGGTTACGAAGCTCTTGAGAAATACTAAAGTAATCAAACATCTCAAAGCAAAACACTCTCCTCGACGCGCATGACTTTGTGCTGTTGAATTCAGTTTGGATGTTTGCTATAACAGCGTGATGATTACTAATACCTGAGATAATGTTAATGGTGGTGACGAGGTAAGGACGGCTACAAAGCAAGAGGTATAATATTCACACACTGCAAGAATCCAAACATATCAGCAATGTTTGTTTTTTTTCAAATTTTATTTGGCTACCAGCTGCAATTCGTTCTGTATTTTCACACATTCAAAGAGCCGAATGCTGCTAGAAGTCCGCACTTTGGCCAACCTCGCTTCAGAAATTAACCATGCAAATGTTCAAAGAGTGAAGTCACACTTTTTTTATAGCTCTGGTATTTTTCCCCCAAACTGGGTCTCTGTCTTATAAGACCGTCCCGCGGGTTTGCAGTATTCTACACTATTTTATTTACTTATTTTTATATTTATGCATATACCTACATCGCCCAGGGGGCATTATTGTAGAGGGGTTATATGAAAGAACATACTAGGAAAAATCAGAGTACAATAGTGTAAAGGCCGGGTAAAATCTGTGCGAGAAGGATTAAGCTTGAAGGTGAGAAGGAAAAGGGAGTGGGAAACGGGAAACCAGACAGCAAGGCCGCGGTGCTGTCTTTTCGACGTCACCTTTTGTGGGCCAGCTCGGGGCAAAAATAGAATATGCTGCGTCGACCAATCTTGCGTTCGGCCGACGCACACTGGGGCTCGAGTTCAATCCTTGAGAGCATATGTCCCAGCCGAGCGCTGACACAACCCTCGTGTCCACTTTGTGCCTTGCAATGGCATCCGCTAGGTGACGTAGTAAATGCGGTGCTACGGCCTTACTGTCTTTCACGTGCTGTGCCATGTACCCTTGCACACACAAACAGTTCGCATCTGCAGGCGCTTCACCTCTCGCGACTCCTGCGCGTGCAGTGCCCGAACCCGGGTGGGTAAACACCGGGTTTTTTGTGAGACGTCCGTTGGCGTATACGAAAAATCAATGTCTCTAGCGCCAATACGATTGTGGCCACTCCGCAAGATATGTAGTAGTACTGAAGGAACTGTGTGAAGTCATAACGTACCGGGGGCACCTCTACGTCCCCAAAGCGGGAACATTCCCAAGCCTGTACATTGTCGTCTTCGGATTCCAAATGAGTCTCGAAAATTCTCGTCATCAGTCGGCCGTAAGTGGCTCGCAGAGGAAAGTCCTTGCGCACGGGAGTGGTCATATAGAGCGTGTATATCGTTTCTTTCCCGACAGTCACCATGTTGCCAAGCATTTTCCGGGTGCATCCCTCGTAATCTATCGAGAAAAACACGTGGCTTCCTTTGACAACCCTATCTACGCAGCCTCTGCGTGTTTCACTGACAGTAGAATTCTTGTTGGGCGATCGTTGCTGGGCGGCCGCCATGGCGCCGATGATTCCCTGCTTGTCGTCTGGTGGCAGTTGGTCGTCTATGAAGGTGCCCGTTATCACACAAGGCAGCAGTTTCCCGGAGGCGAGCTTGGGATAGAGCTTGTCTATGGTGTCGTCGGCGTCCCAGCCATTTCTGGAACTCAGGATAGAGGTCAAAAGGCTCTGCAAGTAAGTGGCGAGCGAAAATACGCCGACCATCCAGCAGAAGAACACAATGCGTCCAGCCAGAACGCGTTCAAACCGTTGCGGTATTGGATATGAGAAGAGCATTGCCGTTGAGACGAAAACCAAAGCCACTTCTTGAATTCCATTGACGGGATGCCTACTCGAGCAGTAGTTTATGAGACAGAAGATGAGTGCGCACGCCACTATCGATAGGAGAAAAAGGGCAAAGAAGGTAGTCGGTGCTTCTCGCAGGAACTCATCTGCCCGGCGTGAAGGCTTACGGACGGTATAAAATACGTCCCTTGAGTGGTGCAAGATGCCGGGAAAGTGGACCAACCGCCAGCGGGGTAGGTCGCACGAAACAGCCTCGACATAAATGTCTATTCTGTGCTCTTTGAGGTCTGTAATCCAGTGCTTGCGGTTCACCATGATCGTACTGTGATTGGCACCAAGCAACTCCAAACATTTTACTACAATGTTCTTTTTCGGGATGGAGCAATTAATTCGCACACAACCAAGCACGAAGCTTTGGTTCCGGAGCAGCTGCCAGGTTTGGGCAGCGGAAAAGCTCGGCTCCTGTACGGCTGAACCTTCATTCAGGTTGATGTAGCTGCTGCCGGTGCAGTTCCACACTAAGCCCTGTAAAATGCTGAGGCTGTCTACATTTGTAGGTAGATAATAAATAGATTTGCTTGGGTTTTCACGATCCCGAACGTAAGGTAAGTGCATTTTCTCAGAAAGAATAAACCAACAGGAGAAAAGGTCGTCGGGAGAGAGTAAGCGCGAAAGATTACCCTTCCATAAGGACTCAGGAATAATAGCCACCCGCTTGCTGTTGTCCGCAGTGCTGTCACGGAGCTGCTTCAGGTGAACTGACCAGGAGCTGCACCAGTAGCTTGCTCTGAGGACGGTTCCGATTCTGCGCTGGAAGAGGAAGTTGTCCATGTTTCCACTTGCGCAGAGAATGTCTACGTATGTGTCATTCGGAAGGGCGAGATGCACACCGCCTTGCCTGGAGCCCGGTGCTGCAACAGTCATTGGGTGAACGAACAAGACGAAGACGAGAGATGTGAACATCATCAACATGCGTCTGGTTAGCCGAGAACCTCAACAAAGAGCACGACGGGGACGTGTAATCCAAGTGAAAGCCTTTCTCTTCCTTCACATCTGTGTTTAGTTTTGAGATGTCCGGAGGCAGTCATCTAACGTGTTGAAAGTAAATACTGCCGCGAATGGACAGGGCAAAGTTTCTCCCCTTTGAAGATAAGAATGCCTAATTGATTTTTTACTTTTTTTTCTTTTTCTGACAGCGGCTTTTTTTATTTATGAATGTTCTCCGAACAAAAAAATGAGGTCTTCTATATGTACACAGCAAATAGAAAACAGATAGGGAAGGTATAATGAAAATGCATTATGGAAAATGAGACCCGGATACGTGAGATAACAAAAACTAGGAAGCGCACTTTTTTTTTTTTTTTTTTTAAGACCATGGCACTTTGATTTGAACGCTCGCTCGTGCCAGTGCAAAGTGTCTGATTCTAAGTCAAACGAATGTATTAATAAAAAACCGTGAAAGGCACCGTCAAGAATTTTTGCAACCTCTTAATATTTATGTTGTTTTGTAAGTTTCTCAGTTTTACACGTATTTGTCTTTCTCACTAAATTGCCAGATGGAATCCCTTTGCATCTATTGTAGTCGGTTCCCCCTCTACTTCTGGGATCCTCTTCGGCAGCAAAACTCGCGCCTGTTTCGCCAGCACGTGGGCGTCTTGCGGCAACTCGTTCCCTTTATGCCTGGAACCTGATGTCCAAGGCTCTGGCGAAGGCGGTGTTGTGCGCGCTAAGCTTGAAGGACATTGTTCCGGCGTGGGTGCGGGCCCTAAACAAAAATCGAAGCAGGTCTTACAAGAATGCCCTTGGGGTCATAAGAACAGAAAAATAATGATGTTGTTTTCTTGTTGTTGTTGTTGCAGTACTTGTTGTTGTTGTTTTGCTGGGAACGTTTGTTGAGCGATGGGGCCATCTGGTAAATCCTCATTTTGGAAATGCTTGCGTGTCGGCGACATTGCTCGGTAAACGCCGAAAGCTAAGGCATGGACAAGTCAATTTCAACGTCGGGGCATAGCGCATAGCCATATTGGCTATGGACCCTGTTGGTCTTTGAGTAACTTATAACATGCACTGACTCTAATGAAAACTAAGGCCAAGATTATGGGGCATCCATTTTAGTTTCAACGGTTGTTCCTAGAATGCGTCAAGACCTGAGCGAAAAACATGTTGTTACAGGTTCCCGGACATTTCATCGAACGCCGTTTCGTCGAACGCCGTTTCATCGATAAAATGAACGTTTCATCGAACGCCGTTTCATCGAACGCCGTTTCATCGAATTGCTGACGGCCGTTTCATCGAATGTCTTTTAAATAAAAAGTGTGAAAGACTCTTTTATGCACGGATCGAGTGCATTTTCGTGTCATTCACCCATTTCATCGTCAGGTTTTTTAATGTACAAACTTGTAGCTATTACAATTTATTTTGATGCAAGTAACCCATGAGGATATCTGTACCGATTTTTATGTTTGCTTCGCACATTGTGCTTATCTGTTCACCCCCTCTGTATTTACCCGATGGGCCTTGAGCGTATTGTAACAAATAAATAAAAAGTCGCACTCCCGGTAAGAGCGCACTCCAACTCATGGAGGCCAGAAGGCGACTTAGGTTTCGCGCAGGCGCAACAACTTTAGCCATGTGAGCCTCCTAGCCTCTCATGTCTTTCTATTGATACCTTTTTACTGCCCGAAACTTGCAGTAGCTAAAGCTTAGGTGCTATTTAGGAAACTACAAGAAACATTGTTTTTTTTTTTTTTTTTTTTTTTACGACTCAAGGAAGTCAAAAGTAAGTACGTCACTACAAATTGTATTTGAAAACTTTCGGGGATTCATGTGTTCGTGCGACAGCCATTCACCGTTTCAAATGATGAGCAATTGCTCTCAGAAAGTCCCCCAAAGTCATGGCCCGTCGGTTCTCATAAAAAGGGCAGACCTTCTTATTTCTTGCCGCTATGGCCTTCTTCTGGCGAAAATGCTCTTGGGAACTCAGCATCGCCTCCAGCTTGTCTTCCGTCAGTTGATGTTCTGCGGCGATGCAAGTCAAAAACTTCCAGAACCCGGGATGGGCACCTCCGACCAGCTTCAGGAAGCGGGAATGCCACCCTGGCGTTCGATAAGACGGCGTTCGATAAAACGGCGTTCGATGAAACGGCTTCGATGAAACGGTGCTCGATGAAACGGCATTCGATGAAACGGCATTCGATGAAACGGCTTTGATAAAACGGCGTTCGACGAAAGGGCGTTCGATGAAATGTCCGGTCCCAGTTGTTACACCCCTTCCCCTTACATCGCTCACCAAGAGATGCATGAAAGAGAGAGAGAGAGGAGAAAAAAAGGGGAAGCGTCTAAAAAAATAAATACGGAAAGTGAGAAGCGTTACTGTCATTTTGTGGGCGGCGTCGCTAATCTAAATGCTTGTTCCCACGTTTGTGACTTCTCGGGACCGTATGCCTTGAAACCGTTGAAACCTCGTAAAATTTCTTACGACGAGAGAATACTCTGGCGCCATCTATCGAGTAGCCATGGAACACTTGGCGGTCCTCCACATTTCCCTTTTTTTTTTCTTAAATATTTTGTCAGTGTTATAAACGATTATATTTTTTCATAGATAGCACTCACATTTGACGTCTCAAATACCGCAAAACCTTCTGTCTAAAGCAACCGCCATGGCAGCAGCCTCACGGCGGCTGCCACGTTGTCCGGGGGAGCCGAGCCTCTCACACGTTATTTCTCTATTTTTATTAGAAGGGGAGGGGGGGGGGGGCGACACTTTGCATAGTTATATACATAATTAGCACACTCCTTCATTCACAAAATTTGTTTCGTGATAATAAACGAGCCTGTACATCCGGGGTGGCCAAACTGCGGCTCTTGGCGGGTCCAAGTGCAGCTCCCGACCTCCCTGGTAAGCGCGCCCCCCTTCCCCTCCTGTGTGTCCCCATGACAAAAAGTGTTCTAGAACTAAACAAAAAAGATCGAAAAAAGCCTACAGCCTTGGCAGGCTGGTTTTAGACTAAATACACATAGCTGGCCTTTTTCTTTTTTTTTTTGACACATAGACGGGCAACACTGTACTCCCCATGGTGGCTAGACGGAGCACATCTTCACGTGTACGCCATTAGAAAGAAAGCTCGTCTGCTTTACGAGCTCTTATGCAGTTTCGAGACTGAATGAATATGCCTACCCGCTGCTGCGTTCCGCTCTCTAAGCGGTACGGATACACAACCGAGTCCGGACGAAAGGTACGTACGCGTCCCGTTGTTCGCGTGTTTAGTCGCGCGATTTATTTGGACAAACTTATAGCTGCGTCGCTCGGTCACTTTCTTAGTACTTCAATTTCTTTCCCTTGTGTTTTGTAAAGAACGTACTCTGTGGGCCGTTCAAAACAGGGCCGTTCAGCTCTCCGATCACACAGCTAGTGCTTTTGCCGGAGTTTGTCGATGTGAACAGAAATTTTCGCGTGTCGCCGTGTTGCTTTTTTTACGATCAAAATTTAGTGCGCTGTCACGAGACGTTTGTGTCGGGCGCCGCACACAGAGCGTGATGACCTGACAGTTTCAATGCGTTTGGTTTGTCTTTCCGCGACTTTTGTCGAGTTTGCGCGTGATCCTGTTTTCCAGCGATGTCAACATTGCACCGCTCCTTTCTGCGCACGATCTTCCCGAATAAAAATCGAGAATGCGCTGCTCACTGAGTAACGGCAAGGTTATTCTCCCAACCGGTTATAGGAAAGACGACCTGGAGCGAAGCGGAGGCCATGTCGTCGAGTTGCGGAGATTCCTTTCTCTAAGCCTTCCTTTCTCAAGGCGGCTAGGGAGCGGCTGCACAGCGTTGCCCGACTGCTGCCACGTGGCTCTTCGGCTACACCCGTAGTATTTTGCAAAGTCTCTATTAGTGTTTTCGAAAGAATTTCGAACTGCATACGCATAATGCGTTTCAGGGGCGGTGGCTGGCTAGCGAACCATGAACTCATTTTTTCTTGGCGGTTTAAGAAACGACTATATCGTTTCTTGTTAAAAGTAGCCCCCCCCCCCCCTTTCTTTTAAATTTCTGCGTCTTGTTTTTAAATTTTTGTAGTTTTGTCTGCGGCTCTAACCCCATGACACTTTGGCCACCCGTGCTATAGTCATTCCGCACCCTGTAAAAAGTCAGCTCGTATAATTCGTGGTCTGCAGTCTGGAAAAGACGTCCCAGGAGTGGAAGCAACATGCCGGACACAAGGGTTTTGGGTCTCGACTTCCGAGTCCGCAGCAACCACGCTGCCTGCACCACACGGTCCCTTCCTGCCCCGGAGTAGAAGTTTCTGCCCATACAAGTTGTGTATGATAGATCGCCCACAGCGCACGCAGATGTAACGAAGCCCGGCATCTATAAAGCGTTTTGCTTTTCTTCGTCCGGCGAAGGGAGCGAGTGTTTTTTGCAGAGGACAGCTTCTGGCGATTGTCGTCCCAAACTCCCGCAGGCTTACGGTACAACCGATTTTTTAAACCTATAGTCTTCTTGCCGCCAAACATAGTTTCCTTCCCTTCTAATTTTAATCGTCCAACTCCCAGATGCACTATTGCGGGGTGTCAACTCCAAACCCACTTTCTCTTCCTTCCTTTTTTGTTTTTTTTACAACTTGGTATTTGGCTTTGCTTCCCGTCACCCAATTTCAATCGGGTCGACCTGCCACTTTAGAAAAAGTATTCGCTCTAAACGTCTGTGTCGTTCTGTTTGTTTGTGTGTTTTCTTGAAATTGAAAGACCGCCCTTAGCCAGTACCAGGGGCACTTGGCATCACGCGATTAATAGATATTCACGTCGTGGGTTTTCCGGGTGGTTTCTTCTATTTCGGGTGGTGAGATGGAGGAGCACAAGCGTGTTCGATCTTGTTTGGAAGTGTCAGAGGAAAGATCGCAACAGCAGTTTGGCATCCTACACGCAGTGGTCGTTTGCACCTCGATCAGTGCTTATCTTGTCGGAGGAATGTTGCCGCAACATTGCTCTCCAAGTGTTTCATGAAAGATTTTTCGCGCGCAGTAAAAAACGATTCGACTGACGAGTGGATTGGAGTGGCATTAGAAAACATCTACAAGCTGATTGCAAGGTACGACATATTATTATTGACTTCATATTTGCACGATTTTTATTGCTTCCATCCGATTTCGCGTTATCAAAGAAACTCGGAATTAGAATTGGCTGATTGTGAACTGGCCCCATGATTGGACATATACGAGATATGGACGCCTGCTGTTGTGTTCGTGTATGTTTTATGGTGGTCGAAGTTTCTTGAAGTTCTTCATGGACCAGGTATGTGCTGTGTTAAAAATTTGAAAAAAAAAAACAACTTAAGTCGCCTGTAACGTTCCAAAGAAGAGACTTTAAATTTGTTTATCATTTAGTGGATTTACTCGGATACCGCCTCAAATTATTATCTTGTTCAAGGAGCTATTCATGGTAAAATTTGAAATAGGAAGAACCAAACATGTTAATATTGATTATTAAGAAAGTCTTAGTTTCTCAAAATAATCAGATTCACTACCGTGAACAACACAATGTCTTATAAGAAATCTATGCCAATTTAAAGGCATACAAAGGAACATTACTTTTATATGTTTTCTCATGTTTCTTTGTGAAGTAACGACAAAGTAACTCCGTTACTTTAGCAATGTGACTAACTGTAACAAGCTACTCTTTCAATTTTGTAACAGTAACTGTAACTGGGTTACTTTTTTGCCTGAGTAACTGTAGCACTGTTACATTTGAGCAGTAATGTGCCCATGACTGCAACTGGGCCAGTTCTTCTGACACCATGATGCGCGCGAGTGCGCACCGAGTTGCTCGCTGAAACGAGCCTTGGAGTCCTCACAAGCAAATAAACAAAAGGCTATACCGAAGCTCCACCGTCTACAGATGAAAGCAACGGCAAAACACGCCAATCACCAGCCGAAGTAGCGGCGGTTGCGCCTCAAATAAACGCATTTTGCACTGCTCGACCGCGCAACGGGTGCGCCCGTCCGGACCAGAAAACAAAAAAAAAAAAAAAAAAAAAAAAAAAAAGAGAACGACCATGACGTCACGGCCCAACGTTGCTTTAGCGATCGGTAACCCGCTGACGACCTGCTTGGAGCAGCGGCTCGCAGCGGGTCGCATTTTTATTATCGGCATTAGTTGGAGAATTCGGCGTCCCCTTGACGTAATATTTTGGCTGGGGTCGTATTTTTTGTCACTTTAGCGATACCAATCATTTATTTCGTTTTGAGTTTTGGCCGGAGTTGCCCTTTCAGCAGTTCTTGATCCTTCTGATTTTCTTAGTAGTGAAGGTCAGGTCTAATGTTGTGTCTTCATGTTTCGTATTAGTGGCGTATCTTGTGTTGACCGATTAGTCGTTCATTAAAATTATGTGTGCTCTTTCGTATCTTTCCACTAATTTCTGTCCTCTCATAGAGGTTGTTATCTAGTTCCATTTCGTGTTTGGAGCGTTGAAGTCTCCACCGAATATTAACTCAACGGTAGGAAACGAATTGCCTTATTTAGTGTACGCATGAATAGTCGTTTTCGTGGTTTTCATGGGTTCATGGTCTGGCGTACGTGTTCACTAGTGTGATTCTTTTTTCGTCTACCTCCGTTCGGACTGCTATGACTTCTTGGGAGCTATTAAACCACTTACTGGTGTCTATCTGTGTGACGGGCAACTCCTCGGTAGGGTATACACTGGGTATACGCTTGTAGCACTACCTTGCCCCTCTGTTTGTATTAGATAGGCGGTGCGAGAAATTTCTTGTATACACTTTATGTGTCTGTGTCACTCTTCGTTTCTTGTATTAGTGTGATATCGTTTGGGTTCTGTGCTAATCGTGGGTTTTCCCGCTTCTGTTTCAGCCCCCTACAATTCTATTGTAGGATTATTAAGGTGCCGCTTTTTTACTTTTTCCAGTGAAATACAGCTGCAGATCAACTCATTGATGGCGCCAGTGTGCCAGTGGTGTTTTTCCGGCGTAAGACAGCACAAGAGCTCGACTCTAAGCAAACGCAGGTATGTGGACGGGCCTTTAGGTGTTCATCGATGGAGAAGGGGTGCATTCTAAGGTTGTGACTCCTGCGGTGCTACAGGACGGTCATGCAGTTGTAGCAGTATAACTGTGTATCTGAGCGATTACGTTACAAAGATAATTGCACGTGATAGGTTTAGTGACCTGTAATATGTGACTGTGGTATCCAATCAAGGTTTTGATCGAAGCATTGAACGATATGGACAATTCAATACCTGTGGGTCACTGAGCTTTTCAGATTCATTCCATAAAATACAGGAGAAGGGGAGAAGGGATATTTGGCTGAGGAACGCTCTTTAGCAACGATTCAACGTTTCGGCCGGGACTGAGGGTAGGTAATGTGGGTTTCTTTAGGGAGGTCGCTCTACTAATAATCGCCGCCCGATCGGTATGCGCTCCGCCCGTCACCCAGGGAGTGGCATACAGCAACGAGAAGACAGCGAATGGGTTTACTGTACCTCTCAGTTGACCGTCGTCGAGAGCCGGTAGTCTGGGCCCGCCGACCCTTGTTGTCGCCCGTCGATCAGAGCTCACAGTCGGGGTCCGTGTCCAGGCCTGCGGATCGCTTTTCCCACGCCAGCGCTGCGTATGCTGGCTGTCCCGGGCTATCAATGCCCGAGTCTTGCTGCGGAACCACCCCGGGAACGTACTAGCCAAAGTCATATGGGCAGGGCTCTCCGTATCTACCGGTCTTGCTCCAGACCTCGCTGGTGGACCGCTCCGGGGTTCGCCATGGGCCAGGTCAGGCAGCTTGGCTTCGACGTTCCTTGTCCAGCCACCAGCCTCGCTCAGCTCGCACTGTCTCGCGCAAGCTCGTGTCTTCTCCGTCGACCGCCTGTCACGTGCCCTCTGCCTCGTCGTTCACCCTCGGCTCCCGCAGTAAATAGGACAGGTTTCTTTTCATTTCAAGGTCTAGCATGTTTCGCGTGAACCGCAGGCAGAAAGAAATTCCCCGTTGTCGCTTCGAACCGATGTAGGAAGTTAAACAAATTTAAACGATAGTATATACTATTGCCAGTGTTGCTCGAGATTTTATTGTTTCTTTTTCACTGAGATTACTCGCAACGCACCTTTGAAGCTATTATGCAGGAACGTCACAGACGGAACTGCTAAAGATGTCTAGTTCGTCTGTTAGAACGAATACAGCAAAAAAAGAAAGGGACGTACAATAACTTGTATCCAGGTGTTAAAAACGAAAGAAGAAATAAATAAAAGTTTAACTAATATTTTTCTTAAGAAATGCAATACTTTAAAAAAATCTTTTAAAGCAAACTTCGGAACTTCGGCGCAATACATAATTTATTTGAACTTGTTTGCCTACACGAAACAAACTACTAGAAGACAGCTTCCATTTCTAGTTACACACCAATATATGTTTAATGGGCTGGTGTTTAGCCGGTAGTTTCATCTCGCTATTCAAATTTAATGCAAAACATGGGATGCAAGCAAGTTCAACGGTGCAACTAACAATGAATTTATCTTTTTCTTTAGAATGGCTCATTTAATACTATTTAGATGTGATATCATTCATCTCAGAAACGCGGTTGGCATGATCACTCGGTTTCGGTTGTCTGCAGCGCAGCACGAAAAACATACTAAAGAATACGTCGTCGTGAAGTACTCTATTGCAACATTTGTTAATATTGAGCCGACTAGCAGCGTTGCGGTGAAGCTAGCATACCGGCCCCGAAGACAAAGAGTCAAGCCAAAAGGCTACTTATCCAGTTGTCCCGAGAATGCAACAAAAAATTAAGCAATATTTATGTTTTTCGATTCCGCACCTTAATGTAAATCATTACAACAATAAAAAATGAAAGAAAATTTTATGTTTAGAAGAAATCTACTTCAAATATATCTAAAAATGCTAAGCTTTCTGAACTTTAGAGCAAAAAAAAAAAAGAAAAAGAAAAAGGCTTTCTTAGCTAGTTGTGGCATGCAAAAAGCAAACAAAAAATTACCCCATATTTATGTCCGGTGTTTGTCATTCTTATGAGGAACAAACACAAATTACACGGAAATAAAAAAAAAAAACAGCTTTCAGAAAATATATTTTAAAAATATAAAAAAAAAAAAGTTTAGGTTTTTAACAAGTTTGGAGCAGAATAGAATTAATTTCAAAAAAGTTCCCTACACGAGCAATATATCATCAAATAGTCGATGCACAAAGCGCTGATTTAATCGGGTCGCACGTTTGCGATTATGTAAACAAAAACCCATAAAAGATCGAAACTAGGCAGTACATTTGTATAGAATACTTCGTAAAATTCTATATATGAAAAATATTAGCAGTCCAACCATAATGAAAGTTCGTCAACGACCAAATTTGCGAAAAAAAAAAACTAATCGAGCTTTCAACGTAATCCACCAGGGGCACTTCAAGATTATTGGTATAAAACTCTTAGGTATTAATTTTTTATGGTAATTTTTGTTTATCAAGGGAGTTAAGCCATCATATATATTCCTTTCGAAGACCCCACCCGAAAAGTTTGGTCGAATTCAAAAGAAAATCATCCATATGGTAAATATTTATCTTGTCTGAAAACTTCACCAACTTATGTTGTATGCACAAAGAACATTCGTCAATAAAAAAATTTAAAAAAAAAGCTGCCAGAGAAAAAAAAAGCATCGACCACCCACTCTTCTATTCAAAAGGGCGAAATTTGAAACTCTCCAAATATGACAATATTTGCATTCATCACGGGAGACGACAGACTCTGGAGATCCAAAACCTAAATACAAACCAGAAGGAACGAGGCTGTCACTTGGATTAAATATTCGCCTGACGTTTTCGCTCTGCTTTGCAGTTACGTTCTCGGCTAACAAACACGCGTTTTGAAAATGCTTGCATCTCTCGTCACAGTCCTGGTCGTTCTTCCTATGCCAGTAGCACCGGTGGGCTCCACAAGAAACAGTGTTCATCTTCTGCTTTCGAATGACATAGACGTCGACATTCTCTGCGCAAGTGGGGACATGGACAGCTTTTTCTTTCTGCGGAGAATCGGAACCATTTTCACAGCGAGCTACTGGTGCGGCTCTTGGTCAGTTTACCTGAAGCACCTCCGTGACAGCATTGGATATAGCAGAAAGGCGGTGGTTGTCATTCCAGAGTCCTTATGGGACGGCAGCCTTTCACGGTTACTCTCTTCCCACGACTTTTCCAGTTGGCTTTTTCTCTCTAAGACGAAATGTTTGTCGTGCGTTCGGGCTTTTGGGCACCCAAGCCAATATCTTTACAATCAACCCACGAATGTAGAAAGCCACGGCATCTTACAGAGCTCAGCGTGGAACTGCACCACCAGCAGCTACATTAACCTGCATAACACTTCAGCCATGCAGGAGCAAAGCTTCTCCGCTGCCCAAACCTGGCATCTGCTTAAAAATCAAACTTTCATACTTGGTTGTCTGAAGCCTGTGTGTGCCGACAGGAAAGAAAACATTATACTAGACATTTTGGAGCGGCTTGGTGTCGATTGCAGAATAGTGATGGTGAACACCGAGAACTGGATTGCAGAAGTCAGAGAGCGAAGGATAGACATTATGGTCGACCATATTGGCTGCACCTTAGAGCGCTGGCGACTGGTCCACTTTCCCGGCATCTTCTATTACGGAAGAATCGTCTTCTACACGGTCCGTAAGCCTTCACGCCTGGCTGATGAGTTCCTGCGAGAAGCACCGACAACCTTCTTCGCCCTTTTGTTCCTCTCGGTGGTGGCCTGCGCATTCATCTTCTGTCTCATCAACTACCGCTCGGGAAGGAAGCTCCTCCATAGCATACAAAACGTGGCGTTGGTTTTTGTCGCAACGGTAATGCTCTTCTCGTATCCCGTACCGCGACGGTTTGAACACGTTCTGGCAGGACGCATCGTGCTCTTCTGCTGGATGGTCGGCGGATTCTCACTTGCAGTTTACTTCCAGAGCGTGCTGACGTCCAGCTTGAGCTCCAGATACGGCTGGGACGCCGACGACACTATAGACAAGCTCTACCCCAAGCTCTTATCTGGGAAAGTGCTACCCTGCGTGAAAAGGCGTAGCTTCTCCGAACATCTTCTGCTGCGATCGGATGACAAGCAGGGCATCATCAGTGCCATGGCGGCCGCTCGGCAACGATCGCCCGACAAGAACTCTACCCAAAGCGACACCGACAATGGCTGCACAGATAAGGTTGGCAGAGGGAGTCACGTGCTCGTCTCGTTTGACTGGAGCGGATGCTACCGATCAAAGTTTGGCAACGAGGTGATTCCTAGTAAGGACACGATCTACACGGAGTACGGGAGCACGCCAGTGCGAAAAGACTTCCCGCTGAGAGACAGTTATGGTCAACTGGTGGCGAGAATATTCGAGACTGGTATCAAGGACCGCTTGGACAAATTGGACAGTTGGGAATGTTCACGCTTGGGGGATATAGAGGTCTCCCCGGCACGCTACGACGCCACACATTTCCTCCGGGTTTATTGCATATGTTGCGGAGTTGCTGCAGTTGTATTGGCGGTAGAAGTGCTGATTTTTCGCATATCTCGAGGGACATAAACGTTGTTTTTTGTTGACAGCTCAATTCGGTACCGAGCCATGAGGGCAGCGCCAACAGGAGTGCGTATTGGGATAGCAGTGATTGGTTACTTGCAATCAAAAACAGTTTATTGGCTTGAATTGCTTTTCTTCGGAGGTAAAGTTCTACATAATTTAGCAATATATTTTTGTGCCCGGTTTTTATGAATCGATTTTTTTTTTTTATAAAGAGAGTTTTAGTATGGCGTATAAAGGCAAGGGCTGCGCGTTGGCGTTCGCGTTACGTGTTCCGCATCGTGCGTGCGCGGAGCCCAAACTGAGTGAGGAACACAACGAGAACGCAGAGTGTCTCGCGTTTCCTCATATACGCAATACTAAGACTCACTAATAACGTCTTGTCGTTGATCTGGGCGCAAATTTCTTCACAAGAAAAGCACAAGCAACCCGTTTGCCTCTGTCATTCCGTTACCTTTTTTCGCCACAGCACATTAAGCGTTGTACAGCCGCGATGCCCCAAGACAGCTTCACACGCACTCGGCGGCAGCAGCGGTGGCGAGGGTCGGCACGCAGCTAAATCTCTGCGGCTTTACGTCTTACAGGTTGGTGGAACGATTTTATTTTTCGTACACCTTTTGAACGTTTTCTATCGCTGCTGCCAGTGCGTGCACTGGCAGAATTGCAGCAAGCACTGCAGTAATAGCAGCAGTGCTTGCACTGCTGCTATTGTTTCCGAACTTTTAATACCATTGCTCGTGCAAAAAGGGGGGTTGAGCAAACGGCGAACGATGTCGTAGGAGGATGATGTGTTCTTGCCTTGTAAGGAGTCTTTATCGGGTGAAACGTGAATGATTTGCTCAGGGTGTCGCTTCGGTTACCACCTGGGGAAACGCTCAGAATAAGCAAAACTGCACTGAAAAAAATTACTGAAGGAACGAGAGAGACATGGCAGTGTCCGATGTGTCAAACTGCAAAAAAGAAAAAGCACTGCCTAGTTCAGAAAAAACTTGACGAAGCGGAAAAGTCTGAGACACAAATGACACAGATGATTATAAAACTGGACACCCTTCTGGCTATGAAGGCAACCGTAGACAGGATCGAGCAGTCCGTGCACCGCATGTCTTACAAGTGCAATGAAGTGCTTGCAGAAATGAAAAGAACAAAATCAAGATATCAGAGAGCAGAAGGAACGAGGGTGGAAAAGATCAAAAACAGTGGGACACAAAGGGAAGTGGAAGAACTGAGGCAGCGAGTAAGCGAGCTACAGTAGTACAATCGGAGGATGATCCTCGAAGTGCATGGTACACCACGCCTATCAAATGAAAACCTGTTGGACAGATTAAAAGAGGTAGCAAAGCTGCTAGACGTTGCTGAACTCACAGAGGGAGACATTGAG
The DNA here is from genome assembly GCF_016920785.2 of Ixodes scapularis. Lineage (NCBI taxonomy): Eukaryota > Metazoa > Arthropoda > Arachnida > Ixodida > Ixodidae > Ixodes > Ixodes scapularis. The sequence continues at coordinate 864,344 of NW_024609855.1, read as the reverse complement.
GCCATCCATAGACTCCCCGGGAAATTAGATAAGGTTCCCCCAGTGCTCATGCGTTTCGCATCCAGAATGACTTGAGACCGCTGGTTCGAAAATAGGACGTTACTCAAGCGGAACAAATCTGACTTTTGGTTGGTATCAAATCTGACCGGTCAAACAATAACACTGCTCTGACTTACAAAAACCAATGCCACCGAAATGCATAATCAGTTTACATGGCAAAGGTGTGGTAAGATTTTTGTTACGAGACAGTCAGGTGACCGACCTATCGCCATAAAAAGTGAAAGCGATCTCACCAAAATCCATTATGCTCGTCTAAAGTGTTTGGAATATAAAATTAGCCATGGCGCTTCAGGGCATGAAGGATGCTTACTATGACGTGACGTCTTTCCGAAGCTGCATAAATACGAACTTCCCAAATTGGGACATGTTTAAACTGTTTCGCCTAAATGCACGTAGTCTGCGTAATAAATCTCATGATGTCTGTCCTATATCTGGAAACGCTGTTGTACTTTCGATGTCCTAGCGTTCTCTAAAGTATGGTATTCTGGCGAAAAAGATATTGTTCAATTTGATGCTTACAAATGTGCAGTGATTTGCCGCGATTGCGTCGCGGGGGCGGTGATTTGTTGTGTTTGCGGAGTAAAATGACGTACCGCGTACTTTCTGAATTTACTTGTGTAACCGTTGGTTTCGTTACGAGGTGTGGAAGTGTCATAATTGCTGTGATGTATGGACCGCCATCTTGTGTGTTCGTTTTTTTCCAATTTTTTTTTTATTCAATAGAATATGTTACCTCAACAAATATATGCAATAGGTGACCGAAATGTTGATCTGCTAAAGAATGAATAAATAAATATTGATTTCTTTTAAAAATAGTTCAATTAAATAGATGCCAGAATATTAGTAATGTCCCAACTCGTGCAACCAAATGTACCGAAACCTTGATCGATATCTGCATCACAAACTGCCAAAGCTCGCATGTTTTCGCTGGAGCACTAAATGTAGATCTGAGTGACTATTTTCCCTTCTTTTGTTTTCTTCCTAAAAACAATACACCACACAATTGCTCCACCAACAATAATAGAATATTTTGTAGGAATATAAATCAAATTAACTTAGAATGCTTCTACAACCTCGATCGTCTCCTTAGAAACATGAAATGACACATTAAATCACCCAAATCCAGGAAAGCCTACGATTCTTTCATAACAAATTACAGGAGTATTACGATAAAGCCTTTCCATTACTTGAAGTAAGAAATTACCAAGTCAAGAAAACCTTGGGTTACACGTTAGATCTACAAATAAATAGTAGCGCGTGATAAAATGTTTTCCAAGTTTATCAAAACCAAGAATAATAATTTACTAAGTGACTCTACAAATATAGGAACAAACTTGCACTGGATATTAAAAAAGCAAAAATAACGTTTTACCAAAATTTTCAAAAATAAAAAGAGTGATTAAAAAAACCACACACGACAATCGTCAATTTAACCCATTAGCCCACCTTCGGCATTTGCTCTCTTTTAGCATATCTAGAAGCTTAAAATTCAAAACCAGTGCATATATCTCTAACAAAATGTATTCTGGCTAAAGGAAGGGTGAGAAGAGAACGCGACGTAAAAGAAATAAATATTAAAATGTTTTTTTTTTATATATACGCAGGGCTGAAATATAACAAAAAGTGAAAACCTTCTCTGTTTCGTTAATTCTTTCTCAGTACTCGTACATGATAAAGACACAATATTCGCTCAGTTTGGAATACAATAAAAGGTTTTACATGTGCTATTATTTTAAAAACGATAATAAACATACTCGATTCAAAAAACAAAATCCGCAGTTTAAGTCACAGCTCTTCGCGGAGGCATGTTTGGGGATTTTTACAACAATTAGAGCTGCGAATAATACATAGTAGTTATAATGTCGTTTTACCTACTTGCATATATATCACAATAAAAAATATAGATGCTCTCTTTTGAATAATTTTAGACTGGGAGTGATTCAGAAACGCCACACGACAATCGTCAAAGCCTCGTCGTTCTTTCCCGCTTTTTTGATATTTTTTTTTCTCAGAAACTAAACATGTCAGGACATTAAAATATAAAGGATTGTTCTTCTTGGAACATCCGCTACGTAATATAAAAATTTGAAGGAAAATAAAAAATTACAACTTTACCTCGTTGCCCGAATCCAAATGAAACCACCCATATATATATATATATATATATATATATGACAAGAAGAGGAATGTTGTGTGTATAAATGAGATAAGGAAAGTTACTGGAAGGACGACTGCAGATAGCGCAGATTTTTTATAATAACCTGAGAGGTGCGGCTGTAGAAGCGTATCTCCGGAATGTTGGCTAGATGATAAAAGTGATGTCGCGTTAGATGTCGTATATGTATCCCTATAGAGATACCCGGGATGGTGTTGCAGACTTCAAGAAGGAAGGGGGGGCAGGGGCAGTGACCAAGGTGGCGTTATTGGTAACATGGGATTTTGAAATGTCGCTGGAAGGATCTGTTTATGTTCGGTAATAACCTGAGAGATGTGGCTATAGGAGAAAAGCTCACCGGAGATAAGCTCACCTGAGAAAAGCTCACCGCAAAACCGGCGGATGCTGAGAAAAGCTCACCGGTCATTGAGCCTATGCATGCGGAGAAAAGCTCATCGATTTCTTTTCTTCTTTTTATATAGAGGCTGTTGGATCATGCGTAACATATATCAATTGATTATCATTAAAATTCGTCAGCTTTGTAAAACGAAAAACGTACTTTTTTGTATAATCTGTTAAGCTTATTGGGCATATTGCTTCCAAATTAATAATTGCGGGAAAGTGTCTTCTGTGGCTTAGTCTCTAGGCAACGAAAGCCTAACTGAAATCCTTGTGAACTTGAAGAACAGGAAAATGTTCGAAAACTGAATAGTGTCTGAGTAAAACCTAAAAATAAAAACTGTAAATGCCGAAAATCCGAAAGTGCATGCGGAACAACGCGGTGCCTGAAATTCCATTCTAAGCTTTTGTTAACAACAGGATAAAACAGTCAGTAGGATATCGAGGCTTCTTTCTTTCACGGAAGAGCACGTTTTCTAGCCGTTCGCGCTGATGTTTCCACACGTTGCCTTTGTGTGAAAGTGCCCTTCTACGGTGAGCCCCCCATGACTTTCAGAGCTGCACACTGGCACCGTTGTTGCTCGTGACCTACGTATATGAGAAGTAGTGTTCTGTAAGGTAGAATACCGAGCGAGTTGGTAAAAATTATACATATGAAAACCGCTCAAACGACGACGACGGAGTGAAGACAACAAACACGACAGGACGAGGCTGTTCGTGCAACTAAAGTTTTGCTACTGGAATTAACAGAAAGAAAACAGCGTAGCCGACACTAATTACATCAAGGAAGACCTACTTATTTATTAGGCACCACACATTATATTTGGAGCATAAATTAACGGTTCACAAACCGCTATTCCTATTAGCTCGCAAAAAAACAAACATCTTTATTTGACAGAGGTACCGACGTCGCACTGTCAGTTGTCAATAAATTGTTGTCTTTTTTACCGGTGCATGATGTTCTCACTTTATACTTGCCGCTTCATTAATATACAAAATGGGTGATTACTAATTTCTGAGGAATTAGTAAATATGCCCAATAAACTTCAAGAATATTACAAGAAGGAGGAAATATTTTAATGAAGTGAGCAATACGAATTGAGTTAAATTGATGCACGTCAGAGAAATAGGCCGGTAGTTGCCTAACGCAAGTCGGTCACCCTTTTTGAACACAGGCACTACTCGCGCCATTAACCAATCATTTGGCAGAGTGCCCGAGGAAAAGGAAACGCGAAAAATGACTGTTAGAAAACGTGCCAGCATTTCAGCACACCGATGCAAAAACGCGTTGGGAATCTTATCAGGACCACAAGTGGTTTTTGCTTTTAACTTTAACAACATCGAAAATACTCCCTCGTAAGATATAAAATCGGCGTGCATGAAGGATGGCGCACTTTTGGCTTGGTTGATCCCCTCATGATTGGAATGAAAAAACGACTGAAAGTAGACGTTGAAGTGCTTCGCAATTTCACTCTGGTCAGTAACCAATGCGCCATTAACCTTGATTTGATCGATCAGCTTTTTCTTGCCACGGAGATAATTCCAATACTTCTGGGCATTGGTTATGAAGCTTGTTAGTGTATTGGAAAAGTGAAATTCCTTGGCGGTGTTGAACTTGGGTGGAAAGTTCGTTAATCAATTTTTGAATCAACCCTTGATTACTGTTTTTTTTTTCTTTTTTTTAGTCGCTTAATTCTACGCTTAAGACGAATAACTCCCCGGTTAATCCAAGCATTTGCTTTACCAATGCGCTTATCCTTGGTTGAAACAAAGTTATCTAGGCAATAAGTACAAATTGACTTAAAATTTTTACAAAGGACGTTTGCATCAGAATCTTGAAAGTTATCCAAACAGAGCTTTAAATAATATAGAACACTTTCATCATTAGCACACGAAAGGTTTTTAACAGTGATAAAAGTACACTTATATTTTTCTGACTGCTTGATTAGAGAGCAACTAAAAGACACAAGTTTATGATCAAAGAGACCTTGTTCAACTGTTACCTCGTAGTCACTTACGCAACGACTAATAAATACAAGGTCTAAGATTGAGCTCCTAGAACCTTGCTCACGTGTCACATTATTCACAACTTAAACTAAGTCATGGGAAAATATAATATCCAAAAATAAGCTCAGCATTTTGGGAATGTTCAGAAGATAAATGTGACCAGTCAATATTTGGGAGATTGAAATCACCAACCACAAGAAACCTAGAGTTACGATGAACAGACATGTGGTTCTATAGTTCACACAAAAAATCAAGGGGGGAATTCGGAGGCCTGTAGACAGCGTATAAAATAAGTGTTTCCCCAACAGTTCACTTTCAAACATAAACTCTCGTGATCGTCAATTTGGTTCAAAAGTACTGCACCAATGCCATTCTTAAGTATAACCACGTCACCACCCCCACGGGAAAGACGGTCTCTGCGGAACTGTTTGTAGGAATCGGATACGATGCTATAGTCGATAATGCTGTCCTGAAGCCAGGTTTCAGTAATAACTGCTATTTGGGGGTCGTGGGTGAGTAATAAAAATTCAAGCTCCTCCACTTTGTTTACTATACTTTGGGCATTTAAATTCAGAAGCCGTAGTTGCTTTCTTACAATACTGGCTTCTCGTCATTCAACGGGTTCAGGTTGTATGAAAGAAGGGAGTTTCACCCGCTCATTGGTCAATTCATCCCACACGTAGGATTTATTGTTTACCCTAAGTTTATTGTTCATGAGCGATTCTCTTTTTCTTGCAGCCTTGTCAACTTTTGCAGTCTCCCACAATAGCCTACGATTATATAACGTACAATGTGGGTAATCGTCCCTTATGTAGATTGTAGTACCTTTCAGTCTACTGACGTTTCGGAGCACGGCCTGTTTTTCGGTGTAATCTTAGAAAAACACGATAACAGGCCTTTTTCCACTAGTCCTGCCTAGTCTGTGTATTCTAGCGATTGATGAACACTGTTCACTCAACTTGCTGACAAGGACATCAACTATGATCTTGCTTCTCAACGGTTCCTCAGTTTCATCGGGAGCCTCAGGGATGCCGTAAACTAATAGATTGGAGCCCCGACTTCGGTGTTCCAAATCAGCAATCTTCTGGTTTTGTACGTTTATTGTTCTTTCAAGAGAAGTTATAGTGCATTCGAGAGCATCGATTTTATCAGCCTTAACCCTGAGCTCCCGCGGAAGCTTGTGCATGTCATTAAATTTTTGTCAAGATCACTGATCAGGCTATCAGTTTTTCCCTGTTGTGTTTTAATATCAGCAATTTTAGTGCGTATGGCATTTCGGTCGTCCAATATTACGGCGAACATTTCCTTAGTTGTAGGACCAGGATCTCTTTCAACGTCCGCACAAATCGATAGTTTGCACACATTCACGCAATCATACGCAATACTAAGACAAGTCCGTGGGCACGGCACAATCAGACGGAACACATTCCTAGATCTAAGGCAAGAGGTAATATGACTAACCTGTACAAAAAAAAGTGCGAAGTTTTAGCAAACATGCTCCTGTTGGTCTCGCCGTGCCCAATGAAGAGGAACTGGTGAAGCGGTGCCTTTATAGCCGTTGCGGAAGTTGAAGTCACGGAGCCGCTGAAGACTGGACGGTGCTGCTCCTCCACGGTGACGATTGGTAGTGCTTGGTCATCCTTGTCGATAAGCTGGAAGGTGCCGATCTGCTTGATTGCCGTACACGTGCTGTACCAGACGGGCGATCCGAGAAAAGGAAACAGGAGGGCCTGTACAAAAAAGAGCGAAGACTTAGCGAACATGCTCCTGTCGGTCTCGCCGTGTTTCAGTCGCTAGATAGTGCCAAACCAAACAGCATTGACGGATGCATATGATCATCAACGCGTGTTGCATGTTAAAAGCTGACAAACAAGCAGAAAGTAGGAAGACCGCCCTCGACGCAACAATATCTTTTCCTTCTCGCCATTTCTCCCGCAACAGGAAAGAAGTAAAGAATGATAGAAGTGAAACGCATGAAGACAGGGACAGAAGAAAACAGATCTAACAGGACACGGCATACATCCAAGTTAATTTTTATATTGAAAACAGAAGCGAAAGAAGAAGAAACAAATGCGCTAAACCATAACCTCCTCTATACTCACAAAGCCTATCAGTTCGACAACGGAACCATAGAGTGCCCGGTCGTAGATTTGGAGCGCTATGATCTGGTAGCACAGAGCATCAAAGAGCCATTTCTCGGGGAAACTGGACGTCAGCGCACAGCTTTTGCAGCGGCGAGGACCCGAAGCGCACTTGTTCGCTCGGGAGAAGTGTGTTTCGGCGTCTCGACGCAGCGAGGCGCCAGTCACGTGGCTCTCCTCTCCGTTTTCTGCCGATCCACCTTTTCCATTTCGGCGGCCGCTTCTCGCGGCTATCTGCGAGGCTTCGTCAGTATATACGAGGCTATGGCTAAATAAACAGCAAAGATAAGAAGGCTACGTCCCCAAACGCATGACTTGATTATTTCTGAGACACGCGAACTCCTTATAAGACACCTCCAGCGAAGGAGCGCTGACACAGACATCGTTGCCATGCGATTTCACGAGAAAGGCTTGACAGGGAGTGTCCAGTAGCGGTGGAGTGCTCTCTTATTCTGCCATTGATGCACCTTCCCGTCTGGCCTACTTATATCCTCCAAGGTATGTATCGTCTCACAAAGCAGGGGAATTTCATTCATCACACCAGTGGCACATTCGGGAAACTGAGTTGCGTGGAGCTTTCTGGATATTTCTTCTGTCTCTATCGGCTCATTCGAGCTTCCTTTAATACAGGTTGACTATACCCGTTTTCACTTCAAGAACCATAGCAAAAAAAGAAAAAAACGGTTCCCCGCGGAGCGTTACTAATTTCCTCCTTTATGTGCAGAATTAAGAGATATGTACGTGAATTTTAGATCATATTTATGTTATCTTATCAAGACGTACGCGCTCCAAACGCCAAAAGCATTGTGACTTCCTCTGACAACCAAATATCGTAATAACATCGTCGCGCGGCGTATAAACAACGCGCCGAACTTGCTTTTTTCTAGAGCTGAAAACGTGTATAGTTTATTCGGTGCAGTAAAGACAACCGCGGTATGCGGAACAGATTAGCCACTTTCTTCAGGTTGTGTCACAATTTATGTTTGTGGGGTAGGGCCACATGTATGCCCTTCCTCCTGAGTGCACTTTCTGGCTGCTCATCACGGATTTCCTTATTTTCTTATCTTTTTTTTGCGATGATTTCTGACACGTCACACACAACTTGGGGAAAAAACCCGCAACGTCCAGTCTCTTGAGCTGAGTTGAGCACTTCACCAGGTTGGAGTGAGTGGAGCCAAACGGTAGCATCTCTTTCTTGGACTGCCCCGCAGACATGTCCGTTTCTAAAATAAAGCCCCATATCCAGAAAGTGCGAAGCTTGCCGTTTTATGAGTAAAGCTCAGCTCAAAAGCTCGTGAAAAGCTTCATCAGCCCAGAAATCACTCCGTCAGTCAACTCTACATAATTAGACACCAACACTCAAAAATCGTCAACGTATCTAAATACTTTTAGGTTGTCTGTTTCTTCCATTTTTCTTTTCTTCTGAAATTGCCTTGTTAGAGAGAAGCCTAGAAAAAATGTCGCATAGAACTAGTGCAGGATGCCCTCGATCCAGGTGCCACGCTTTTGCCAATACAGTTCTCCCTCGAATAAAACCACGGTAGAGCCGATGTAATCAGGTAACAGCTGCAAAACACCTTCTACCGTGAGGCTGAAAAGGAATTTCCCCACTTTCTTTAATGCGAAGTTCAACAACGCCAGCAGTTGTTTGTGCGCAATTGAGTAGAATAAATCCTCTACAATAGAAAACCGACTTGCTCCTTTCATGACTCCTCCCTATAGAAAATTTATAATTTTCTCGGAACTTATCACTAGAACAAGGTCAGGCTTTATTATTGACGTTTCGAGCAGAGATTTATCTTCCTTCAAGTTTGGAGGTTTGGAATTTGTCAATTCAAGAGTTGTGTGCCATAGTTTGTCCTGGTTCTAGCTTTTACAAAACGTATGTGTCTAAAATTGTAGTGTTTATCAGAATAAAAGAAAAATTCCCGGCCGGCATTTAGTTCCCAAAAAAATTAATTCACACAATCCCTGGTCATATAGGGCTTTAATATTCAGTATACAATTTAATTTAAAGTAAGAAGGAACATGATCAAAGCTCGATAAGTATTGAAGAAACCGCACGGCTTTTTTCTGCATTAGATACAGACTTTTAATATTAGATTTAGATCTAACACCCAGACAAGTAAACAATATTGTGGTCGCGAATGAACAGTAGCGAAATAAAGCTGACGTTTTAGCCGCGTAGGAAGTAATGTTCGAAGATCTCTTTGGTGAGGGCCATTCATCACCTTCCTAGCATAACAGACACGCCGCGTTGAGCGGCATGGAGACAAATGGCGCCCCGGTGGAAGCGTTATGTTCTAATAAATTCGATAACTGTAACGTCGTTACAGTTAGCTTTTAGATTTAAGTGCAAAAATATTGCAAACAAGACCACCAAATCGTTTCGCAACTCGTGAGAGCCCCAAGTCCTGGTGCCGGAAGGGCACACCAAAAACTGCTGCAAAAAACGTCTGGGGCAGGAGGGGAAAAAAATAAAAAATATAAAGAAACTAAATTTTGGGTAACCCTGCTTGGCCAAGCTGGTACCGCCAACTGGAATGATGGGGAAATTTGTGTCCGTACAAGTCGTGTATGATAGATCGCCCACAGCACACGCAGATGTAACAAAGCGCGGCATCTATAAAGCGTTTTGCTTTTCTTCGTCTGGCGAAGGGAGCGAGTGTTTTTTGCAGAGGACAGCTTCTGGCGATTGTCGCCCCAGACGCCCGCAGGCTTACGATACAACTGATTTTTCAAACCTATAGTCTTCTTGCCGCCAAGCATAGTTTCCTTCCCCTCTCATTTGAATCGTCCAACTCCCAGATGCACTCTTGCGGGGTGTCGACTCCAGGCCCACTTTCTCTCCCTTCCTTTTTTTTTTTTTTTTTTCAATCCAATATTCGGCCTCACATCCCGTCTCACCCAGTTCCTGTCCCTCAATCGAGTCTACCCGTCACTTGAGAGAGAATATTAGCTCGAAACGCCTGTGTCGCTCTGTTTGTTTGTTTTCTTGAAATTGATTTTGCTTAAGACGTATTTTAATGATTTTTCCACCACCTTGACATTACGTCATTTGTGGGGAAGATGAGGGGTGAGAGATGGGGAATCCTATTAGGATGAAATGTTTAAAAATAGTGCCGCAAACCGGCTTCTCGAATGAACTTAAGCAGAGAGTCCAACACAATCTTCCTGTGCTGTATGTCGCCCCCTGGTCGCGTCCACTCTACGAAAGTTTTGGGTCGATGACAAGCGGGGAGGTCGTTTATGGTGGCCCGCCTTGAGCGTACAGTGGCTCTGCATTCCCAGAGAAGATGAATTATAGTTGCTGGACTCTTGCTCCCGCATCGAGTTCAGTCACCGTCGATAACCGGCCCGGGGTCATCGGGATGTCGGGCTCGCCTGGCTTTGTCCAGCTTAGCCTGCAGGGCAGGCGTTATTGCCGTGTTGGTGCGGATCCGGCGCAGAATAACGCGGTCGCTCCGGCTGTATTGGGCAGGTAATTAGCCGTCCGGATCTTGAGGGACCAGATCTTTCAATGTCTTGCGCCTCCTCGTCCTTTCCAGGGACAGGAACTCGTCGGGGTCGAAGGGGAGGACATTATTTTCGCCTTCTTGACTTTGTTCCTGTTGCTCCTGGTCTGGTCTCGCAGGCGCAGCTTCAAGCGCCGTTCTGGCAGCATTGTCGGCCTCGTCGTTGCCATATATGCCGGAGTGTCCCGGCACCCATCCAATTCGAAGGACGCGTCCTTCATCTGCAAGTTGTGGCCTATTTCTCGCAACTGCCGGACGGTGTTGCTATAGGTGTCAACCTTGTCGCATTCTGCGTGTGCCTCCCTACTATCAGTGAATACCCATACGTGTTTGTAGAGGGCTTCTGTCTTGTTGCAGTGTGTGGCCGCTTGTTTGGCTCCTGCCAGTATAGCTTGTAGCTCGGCTTCCTTGAGGCTACATTCACCCTTAAGTACTTGGCTGCATGTCATCTGGGAGTTTAACATGAACCATCCAATGGCTCCTTGTCCGTCTCCTCGTATTGAAAGCATCTGTATATACGTACAGGTTGGTGAAATCTCTGCTGTACTCTCGAACAAAGTCGATGTGGTCCATGACTCTTTGGAACCGCCGCTTTTCGTGGTCCTTCCCCATGTTGCGAGCCAGTAGGGCAAATGTAGTAAGCCGCATGGTTGTATCTTCGAGGCTTCGGTTTGGGAGCGTCGGAACGTGATCCGTTGCGTAACCAATATGTCGCAATATGGCTCTTCCCGCTTCTGTGGTCTTGAGTCGGTCCAGTTGCGCGTCCTTGAGTGCGTCTGCCCGCTCCTTGAGAGTATTGAGCTTAGAGTGAATGTGCAGGTCTTCGATTTTTGCGAATTGTGAAAGTCCTCTAATTGCTCTCATAGCTTCCCTGTTGACCCTTTCAAGTTTTAGGACTTGTGTTTGCGTAAGTCTATTGTAATTATATGCATAGAGCGCTTTCGAAGTCAGAAGCGCCAGGGCTAGGGTACGTGTTACCCTTTCTGTGGCTCCAAATATCTTCGTGGCCACTCTTCTGATTAAGTGCAGCGTGCTCTTCCAGGTTTTCGTTACCCTCTTCATCCAGGTATGGGGCCTTCCGTCTTGATCGAGGAATAGTCCGAGAATCCTCAAACTTTCAACTCTCTGTATTTAATCTCCCTTCATGGTAAGGCGTATTTCCTGTGTTTCTGTCTGGGATTGAATGTGTCGGTTACCCACCACTATGTATGAGGTCTTATTTGGTGCTGCAGACATGCCTACGGAATCCAGAAACTCCACGATGGTGTCCAGTGCCTCCTGTAGTACCTTTTCTTGTCTTCCGACAAGAATCTGGCCTTTGGTCCAGATTGTGATATCATCTGCATAGATAGTGAAGCAGAGGTCTTGGATCCGGGCCAGGCGAGGCGGGAGATCGGCCATGACTAGGTTGAACAGCGTAGGACTGCGCCTTGAGGGACTCCGACCCCATTCGGTGTTTCTGGACCTGCGGTGTTTCCCACTTTGACTGTAAATTTACGTCCCTCCAAGAAGGATTTTATGAAGTTGAGTGGTGCTCCTTGGATACCATGGGCGACTGCGCTGTCGATTATTGACTTGTGTGGTACGGAGTCAAACGCTTTTTTGGCGTCTACTGCTACAACGATGCGTAGATCAACTTTGGAAGGTGTTTCCAGCACATCCGTGTAGATCATCAAAAGACTATCTTGAGTTCCCAGGTGTTTTCGGAAGACTGTCTGCGTGCAGTGAAATGTGCCATTGTTCTCTAGAACGTGCTGAATTCTGTATAACGCCATTCTTTCTGTGAGCTTGCATAAATTCGAGGTGAGTGAAATGGGCCTCATGTTAGCAAGTGACGTTGTGGGTTTGCCTGGTTTAGGAATCGGGATGACCCAGAACGTCTTCCACTCTTCTGGAACTTGACCTGTGGTCCAGATTTGGTTGATCCATGTTAAGAGCTCCTCTGAATGTTCGTCTGGCAGGTTCCTAAGGAGAGCATAGGTAATGCCGCCTGGGCCTGGTGTGCTCTTGGTTTTGCATTGCCTTAGGGCCGAGATCAGCTTCCCCATAGTAAAGGGGGCGCTGGCAGGATCCCCTGGAGCATAGTATTGACATTTGTAAGTCTCTTGTGGCGCGGGTGTTGCGGGTTGTGGGAAGAAGAGTTGTCCTGCTTCTGCTGCCACTTGGTCTCCTGAAAGTCGCAGTGCCAGCGCGATGTTTTGTGCTGCAGTCCTGCTTTTTTTTCGGCCTTGCATAGCTTGGAACGTCCTCCACATCTTGTCAAGGCCCGTCCTACCGTTGAAAGAGTCACAGTGGTCTTGCCATTGCTGCCTAGCAAGTTGGTTGGCGTACCTCTTCGCTGTCGCCGTCGCCAGATTGCGCTTTTCCCTCAATGCTGGTGGTTTGCCCTCATTCTTATATCTTTCCAGGGCTTCAATTCGGGAGGCCCATAGGTTGAGAAGGTGTGAATCCGGTGTCGGGTCGCCTTCCTTGACCTTTATGGCTTGTGCGGCTTCCTTGAGTGCTGCCTGTAATCTTTCTGTGAACCCGCTCTCGGTCAGCCCTTGAGTTAAAGCTTCCCTGAATTTGTCCAATTTCACACGTTTGTGTACCCGCCTCTTTACGCCGGTTGAGAAATGGGTCAGTCTTACGGTGATTGGTAGATGGTCACTGCCCATACAGTCTCTTGAAAGTTGCCACTCGAGTTCGATGTTCCGAGTTGCCCAGGTGAGGTCGGGTGTGGTGTCCTTCTGCTTTGCGTGCATACCTATTCGCGTAGGCATGTCTACGTCGTTCGCGAGTCTAAAACAGTTCAGTGTCATTGCTTCAGCTATTTCCTCGCCTTTGGGTGAGTCACGGGAGCATCCCCACATGGTGTGCGTCGCATTGAAGTGCCCACCCACGATGATTGGTACCTTCCCTGCTCCAAGTTTCAGGTGGGGGATCCAAGCGGTCGCATTGCTGCGTACGTTATATCCCGGGCGCTCATCAACCGACACCATTACCAACCAACGAGCACCGATTTTCACCAGCACTGCTACAATTTCGTGATATTTGTTGCACCATTGCGACATGTCGATCTGGTCTTGCGGTAGGTTATCATCTACGAACACTGCTGCTTGTCCTTTAGCTACCGGCACGTTCGGCGTATCAGACCCCCTGCGCGGTCTTCCCCGTTTCTTGTACCGTATGGTCGGAGTCATATATACGTTATACCCCGCTATTTTTTGTTCTACACCTCCTACCTCCTGCAGCAGGAAGGCTACTGGTTTCTCTAAAGTTAAAACACGTTTGTTCAGTTCACTCACTTTTCCCGCAAGTCCGTGACAGTTCCACTGAACAACACATGGCGGCCTCGGGGCTTGGCCCCGATTTGAAGCCCTATTATTAGTTAAAGTCATCTTGACTGCGGTGGCTCATCGTGTTGGTGCTTGACCAGTTTGGTTTGCTACTATTTTCTTGTCCTTGGAACAATGAGCGGACAGCCTCATGCAGAATTGGTGTTATCATGGCTTCAAGCTCCTTTTGCATGATCTCTCTGACAACGCTCATGATGGTGTTCTGGAGATCGGCCTTGATGCTGGCGATCATTACCTCCATAGAGGTCTTGAATTCCGCCCGTGTTACCAATGCTTGGTCTCTATCTGAGCTTGCCTGGAATATGTTTGTCGCCGTGTATGTGGCTTGGTGTTGTAGTGGCTCGGAATGCCGTTGGGTTGTTGTTTCCATCTGCCCCCGAGTCGGTGCTCGTGACCTGGACCCCATGAGAGCTGCTTTCATGGCTTGAACCATGCGTGGAATATCTTCGTTCTCTCTTTCTTCAAATTTATTTGCTGCGGGTGCTATCGCCGCCTTTGGAAGCGCTAGGAAGTGTCCCTCAGTCTTTGGCGGCGGGGTTGGCGTGGGAATCTCTTCTCTTTTGGGTAGTTGCGCAGCACGGTCCCGTTGCGTGCTTTCATCCCTCGGCCCAGTGTCCGAAGACCGTCTTCATCGAGGTGCCTGACGTCTGTCGCGTCTGGGTTTCGCCCTCGCTTTTCCCTTCTGTCGAATCTGTACGTTGGCCTCCCTCCATTTGGGGCAGGAAGAATCCGTGGCCAGGTGGGCCCCCTAGCAGTTCTTACACTGCGGGGAGGTGTCCATGCAGCCATCTTCTCCGTGCATGTGTTCCCTTCCACAGTCCGGGCATCTCTGCTCTTCTTCGTTAGGGAAGATGTCCGCTTTGTGTCCGATAGCATGACAATGCATGCACACCACCGCGCGGGGTCTGTATGCACATACTTGCCTCATGCAATCGTAGTATGTGACATATATTGGTGTTCTTTTACCCTCGAATGTGATTAAGGCTGTCTTACTGTTCTTGCCCATCGGTCTTGCTTCCAGGATCCAGCGTGTAGTGCTGACCAGGTTCGGTAGCAGGTTTTCTGGGTCGTCGGTTGGGTCGATTCCGTAAATTACACCTCTGACCTGGTTTCCATTCAGGGCGAGGCATGTGGAAACTGGAATTTCCTTGTCTGGTGTTCATATCGTCTTCAGCTTTAAGAAGTGTTCCGCAAGGTGTGGCAACCAGGTGTCCACCGCAATGGTATCAGTGACCTCTTGGATCCTAATTCAATAGCACCTTCCGTATTTGGAATGGTTGTCAATAGATTTTGCTAGGCAGTCTTCAGATCTTTTGGCGACAACTCTGTCACACGCACTCGCTCACGCGGTCTTAAAATGACTGTGTCGTGTTTGTCACGATCACCTCCCGGCTGTTTCTTCATGGGTGTCGGCGCTTGAAATTGAAAGACCGCCCTTAGCCGGTACCAGGGGCACTTGCCATCAGTTGATTAATAGATATTCACGTCGTGGGCTTTCCGGGTGGTTGCTTCTATTTCGGGTGGTGAGATGGAGGAGCACAAGCGTGTTCGATCTGGTTAGGAAGTGTCGGGGAAAAGATCGCTAGCCGTTTGGAACCCTACACGCAGTGGTCATTTGTACCTTGATCAGTGCTCATTTTCTCGGAGGAATGTTACCGCAACATTGCTCTACAAGTGTTTCATGAAAGATTCTGCGCGCGCAGTAAAAACCGATTCGACCGACAAGTGGATTGGAGTGGCATTAGAAAACATCTATAAGCTGATTGCAAGGTACGACATATTATTATTGACTTCATATTTGCACGATTTTTATCGCTTCTATCCGATTTCGCGTCATCAAAGAAACTCGAACTTAGAATTGGCTGATTGTGAACTGGCACAATGATTGGATATATACGAGATCTGGACGCCCGCTGTTGTGTTCGTGTACGCCTTATGGTGGTCGAAGTTTCTTGAGGTTCTTCATGGACCAGGTATGCGCTATGTTAAAAATTTGAAAAACTTAAGTCGCCCGTAACGTTCCAAAGAAGAGACTCTAAATTTGTTTATCATTTAGTGGATTTACTCGGATACTGCTTCAAATTATTATCTTGTTCAAAGAGCTATTCATGGTAAAAATCGAAATAGGAAGAACGAAACATGTTAATATTGATTATTAAGAAAGTCTAGTTTCTCAAAATAATCACTCACTACCGTGAACAACACAATGTCTTATAAGAAATCTATGTCAATTTAAAGGCATACAAAGGAACGTTACTTTTGAATGTTTCCTCGTGTTTCTTTGTGAAGTAACTCCGTTACTTTAGCGATGCAACTGCAACTGTAACAAGTTACTCTTTAACTTTGTAACTGTAACAGGGTTGCTTTTTTGCCTGAGTAACTAACACTGTTACATTTAAGCAGTAACGTGCCCATGACTGCAACTGGGCCAGTTCTGATACCACGATGCGGGCGAGTGCGCACCGAGTTGCTCGCTAAAACGAGCCTTGGAGTCCTCACAAGCAAATAAACAAAAGGCTATACCGAAGCTACACCGGCTACAGATAAAAGCAACGGCTAAACACGCCAATCACCAGCCGAAGTAGCGGTGGTAGCGGCTCAAATAAACGCACTTTACACTGCTCGACCGCGCAACGGGTGCGCCCGTCCGGACCAGGGGACAAAAAAACACAAAAACAAAGAGAACAACCACGACGTCACGGCCCAACGTCTAACAGACAGGACCCTTCAGGAGTGAAGCCGGAAGAGGCGTTTAATCCCAGACTGCCTTGCGCACCCGTTCCGAGGCTGTGGGGTACCGCACCGGCATTTCGTCTGCTTTCTAATCTGCTCCGGCGTGTGCTCTACGAGGCTAGCTATCGACGCGGTCGGCGTCGGCCGTGGGCGTCCACGATGCAAATGCTTTGCAGCGTGAGTGTTTATACTTAGTTCCACATTATGTGCGAGCGAAGTCAGAACTGGAAGCGCGAGCCCGTTGTTCTGTGCGATCCTGTCTTCCATGCGCGCTCGTGCGATCTGTGCACTGTCCAAAGCTGTATGCTCGTGCTCGAAGTTCCGGCTCCGCTCGGACCGCCCGGACCTACGATTCCTCCCGTTAAGCGCTGTTTCAAATAACAGTGGGTGCCGCCATTACTTTCGGTGCACACAATCGCGTTGCCACGGAAATGTCATCGCAACGCGGTTGTTTGCACCGAAATTAATGGCGGCGCCCTCTCACTAGGCTTCCTATTGGTCACGAAATGCTCGTTGCGGCTCGTGGCCACACCTACTTCCGTTACACTTCGCTCCATGCATTGGGGATAGGGACGCCACCTCCTGCCCATTATAACCTCCTTGAGCGGGTCGCATTTCTATTATCGGCATTAGTTGAGAATGCGGCGTCCCCTTGACGTAATATGTTGGCTGGGGCGCATTTTTTGTCACTTAAGCGATACCAATCATTTATTTCGTTTTGAGTTTTGGCCGGAATGTCCCTTTTAGCACTTTCCCGTTCCCTCTCATTTTCTGAGTAGTGAAGGTCGGGTCTGGTGTTGTGTCTTCATGTTTCGTATTGGTGGCGTATCTTGTGTTGACCGGTTAGTCGTTAATTAAAATTATGTTTGCTCTTTCGTATGTTTCCACTAATTTCTGTCCTCTTATAGAGGTTGTTATCTAGTTCCATTCCGTGTTTGGAGCGTTGAAATTGCCTTATTTAGTGTATGCATGAATAGTCGTCTTCAGAGTGTCGAACCGATATTTTTGTTGGTTCGGTTCGGGTTCGGGTTCACGGCTTCCGGTTCAGTTCCGGTTCAGTTCCGGGGCGCAAAAAATAACGGTTCAAACCGGTTCAAACCGGTTCGAACCGGTTTCAACTGCTAAATTGAGAATATATTTTCCGCGTTGTTCTGTCAATAGGCGCTATTTAGGCCGTGAAACTAACTTCTGTAAACGATCTGATTTTTGCGAGGACCTATTTTTGAGAATTTCGCGAATCGCCTACAATTCGCGAAAAATGGGTCCCGCGAACAATTTCGATAAAATGTAAACAGATTGAAATTTATATTGAGATTCCACCGCGTCGAGAAAATTACAACCCGCGAATTATTCCAAAACTTCAGCTTTGACCTAAATCGCGAAATATTGAGCCCACGAAAAATAGTCGTTTACAGTATATAGTTTTTTTTTATTGTTTCTTCAATTCTGTTTTATTCTCAGGTACCAAAATTATAAAATTCTGTTATTTATTCCTACACAACAAGAAAGGAAAATCTACATTAACATACAAAACGTCGTGTTTATACGACTCAACATCCCTTCGTTTACCAGAATCACATATATTGTACCTGAATCGAAATGTTTTCGGAAGTGAAGTAGGTTGCCTAAAATACCCGTGATTGGTACAACTTTGTATCGCAGTATTAGATGTTGAATCGTGGTTTTGCCCTTGAATTAAGGAATTAATTACAGTGAATACAATCATGAAATGGGCACCTCGTCGCCATATATATCATGAAATGTGTTTTACGGAATACGTTTCACAATATATATATAATGACGAGACGACTGAGCTTAAGGGAATATAATTTTCAAAATGTCACGAAAGTCACGGGACAAGTCCTTCCAGTCTATATTTTATAGGAACACTAAGCGACAATCGCAATGCTTGTTTTTCTAACTAGCATATTGTTTTCTCTCAGCACCATGATGCGGGCGACGAATCATGCAGAAAGGAGTGACTGAAATTGTTCACTCTAATCTATTAGCACTTTCGTACTGAGATATAATCTGGCCTAAAACAGTGCTTACCCATGTGAACATTTTCTTATATTGGATAAACTGGCATAGCCTGGATGTTGAGGTTTGCTCTTGACAAAATGCAGTTCAATTTAATTTGCAAATAAGCATCACCCTCGCTAATTGATGATTTTTGTTAAATAGAACAAAGTGGTATTTCATGCTCTACTCAATTCGGAAGCTACCTAATTGGACACTTTCTGAGAGTTTAAGTGTGCAATCGTTATAGTTCCACCATTCGTTCCAGTAAAAAAAGGCGATAGTAAAAACACATAAAAAACGCGATAATAAACTTCTATATATTTGAGAAGTTATATATGCGTGAGGAACACATATAGTTATTTAAATTAGCTTCAAAATAATCAAAAAAACATTATTTAAAGCTTTTCAAAATCACCTATAACGTGTCTATAGAGGATAAAAGCGCCGAAAAATATTTGCCGAACATCTTTCAGATAATTTAAAAGCGCATTTACTTATATATCTTGGAGGTGAGAATCTTCTATTTATGCTGCCAAATCTTCAGACAGGAATTAAGTATATTTTTATTATCATCGATAAATTTGACTTTATGAAGTTCACATAACTGCCTGAGACCGACACGGAAGGACGATACTCGAAAATACGCCAGCTGTTGTGTCTTCGGCAACGTGCTTTTGTTAGCTGTTTTGCAGTGTAAAATAGTGGGTTGCAGGGCATGCCAAAAAACACTGTGGTCACATGATATATCGGAAGGTAAATACACGAAATGTGCAGAAATAAGGAGATGACACGCAATTTTTTCTAAATAATCCCTTACACAACGCTTTACTGCAAAAAGAAATGCATAGAAATGCATAAAATGATATTCCTAATTAAACATAGATTCCGCGCAGGTCAAACAAAG
The DNA here is from genome assembly GCF_016920785.2 of Ixodes scapularis. NCBI lineage: Eukaryota > Metazoa > Arthropoda > Arachnida > Ixodida > Ixodidae > Ixodes > Ixodes scapularis. The sequence goes on along the minus strand of NW_024609855.1, from coordinate 845,070 downwards.
ATTTTTTAGAATCCTAATATAAATCACTTTTGGGCATCAGCTTGCCTCAGCTCGAAACGTCGCGGGATACTACCTCGGGAGGGTAATGTTATCTTAGGTTTTACGTGCACTTGTTTTGAGACCTTACTTCATGACTCTGTTCCTTATCAGTCATGTGCTCCAACATTTCATTAGGCTGCCGTATATCATCGCGAGACTACTATAAATATTACACAACTTTACACATTGGACGTCCACTGCTGGTGTTGCGAACGGCGCACTTCACCAGAAAGCTGAAGTATTTAACATGGTTTGCACGTGACGTAATCGCACTAGATACTGGTTGTCATTGCGAGTTGTTCTTGCTGAGAAAATCAAATCCGGTTTGGCAAAATGCACGCTGCAAAAGTTTCGCGCTCAGTGCAAGCTATGTATTTGAGAAGCACACATTTTTCTTGTTGGTACATCGTCGTTAGGCACGGCGCGAGTATCTGGCACGACGAAAACGTGCTCTCTGGCACGACGAAAACGTGCTCTCTGGCACGACGAAAACGTGATTTCTGGCAAGAGTGTTTTTACAAATAAAAGTTGTACCAACTACCCATCTGTCACTATCGTTTCCAGGCCACGCTTTCTAGTCTGCGCCGAAAATGTGGGGCAGAGGAATCTTTACGACACGGTATGCTTTAAAACTACCCCCCTCCCCACTACTTTTTTCTTTAGTTGCTCCTCAAGATACTTTTTATTCCTCAGGGATTGCCTGCTCCGTATTGAGTGGTGTTCACTCGACAATTATATTTGTGTCACTTGTTAACAGTAATTCTTCCTTGCTTTAACTTTGCACCAAACTGTGAAGGTTAAACAAAATACAGGGCGGTCGAAACTTGGAGAACTGGAGAACGACACTCCTGTGAGACTTAGAGCGGCTGCTATCCCCCTGAGGCCACTAGGATCTTTCTTTTCAGGTATCCCTCCCGTACACACTAATAGTTCCATGTAACGTCTGACTAATACGTCACATTTAGACCCTTTAACACTTCTATTCTCGGGACAACTTTCTGAGGCAGTTCAGCAATAACGAAAACATGTTTGGGAACCTCAATGGTGTGCATACATGTAAAATGGTCGTGCAGCATCTTTTTTTTTTACCTTAAGTTCAACAAATATCACTAAGTTGTAATCCTTGACGTTGATAACTTGCAAAAGCATCCATTAGTTTGCCCCTCCGCGAAATGGCAGACAGTCGAAAGGAAGAAATGAAACAGCTTTCCCCTCCTCAACTCACAATTAGAACTATCAGCCACGTGATCTGATCCTAATATATACACCGTCAGTGTTTATCATAGTCATACGCAGGGTTGGCGAAGCAGAGAGCATGGGCTGATCTTCAGATATAATTTTAGTTGGGCTATAATGCCCGAGCCCTACTAAAGCGACAAACAGAAACAAACAACAGCGGCTAGCCTTAAACCAGAGTATTTCGCGATTTGACAGGCTTTGTAGAATAAAGAAGGCTATGCTCAAACACGAGTATCATGCACACGATGGTACCATTTGCAGGCTTGTAAACACTCGTGCTAACTTCGCGAGCACCGAACAACTCAAAGCCGTATAAAGGCACCATCGCGAACATGCTGCACGTGTCTGAGGCTTGTCGCTTTCGTTTGTTTCTGTTTCTAGCTCTAGTGGGACTCGGGCCCATCATAATCTTTGAGTTGAACACGAGCGTTACCCGAATGTTTGGCGATACTGGTTGTCATGAACCAGAGCATTTGACTCGGGATCATGACAATCGGGTACATCATGGTGTCACGTGACTCTCAGTGCGAAGTTGTGATGTCATGTGACGTCACGGTATCAACAACGTTAATAGATCTAGCGACGTCCTCAATTCGAATCGACTTAACGCGGTGAGTCACGTGACGTCACGGGGTCACGTGATGTGACATTACTTGACAGCACGTCTTGACATCATGACGTCATGTGACATTGTGACACATGGCTAATCATAGTGCAAATAAGAAAGCGCCGCAAAAACCAGGATTTATTATACATTGCAATTCTGTATATGACGATTTGATCAATACGTAGAGGAATACACGTGCCAATAATAATAAATTTGTAATACTAACAAAAAAAATACCGTGAACCGTTTTGAACCGGTTACCGTTATATTTTTTTCCGGTTCAGTTCCGGTTCAGTTCCAAGATGGCGGCGAAGATTTCGGTTCGGTTCTGTTCCGGTTCGGCTAAAAATAACGGTTCTGTTCCGGTTTTCGGTTCGGTTCGGTTCCGGTTCGACACCCTGGTCGTCTTCGTCGTTTTTATGGGTTCGTGGTCTGTTATACGTGTTCACTAATATGATTCTCTTGTCGTCTACCTCCGCTCGGACTGGTACGAATTCTTGGGAGCTATTGAACCACTTACTGGTGTCTATCTGTGTGACGGGCAACTCCTCGACAGGGTATACACCGGGCATACGCTTTTAGCACTACCTTGCTCCTCTGTTTGTATTGGATAGGCGGTACGATAAATTGCTTGTATCCACTTAATGTGTCTGTGTCACTCTTCGTTTCTTGTATTACTATGATATCGTTTGGGTTTTGTGCTTTTGTTTTCAGCCCCCTACAATTCCATTGTAGGATTGTTAAGGGGCCGCTCTTCTTTGACTGTTTCCAGTAAAATGCAGCTACAGGTCACCTCATTGATGGCGCCAGTGTGCCAGTGGTGTTCTCTCGCCGTAAGACTCCACAAGAGCTCGACTCTAACCAAACGCAGGTATGTCAACGGGCCTTTAGGTGTTCATCGACGGTGAAGGGTGCATTCTAAGGTAGTCACTCCTGTGGTGCTAAAGGACGGTCATGCAGTTGTAACAGTATAACAGTGTATCTGAGCGATTACGTTACAAAGATAATTGCACGTGGTAGGTTTAGTGACCTGTAATTCGTGACTGTGGTATCAAATCAAGGTTTTGATCGAAGAATTGAGCAATAGGGACAATTCAACACCTGTGGGTCACTGAGCTCTTCAGATTCATTCCATAAAATACAGGGGAAGGAGGGGAGGGATATTTGGCTGAGGAACGCTCTTTAGCGACCATTCAACGTTTCGGCCGGGAGTGAGGGTAGGTAAATAGGACAGGTTTGTTTTCATTTAAAGGTCTAACATGTTTCGTGTGAACCGAAGGCAGAAAGAGATTTCCCGTTGTCGCTTCGAACCGATGTCAGAAGTTAAACAAATTTAAACGGTATTATGTACTATTACCAGTGTTGCTCGTGATTTTATTGTTTCCTTTTCACGGAGATTGCTCGCAACGCACCTTTGAAGCTATTATTCAGGAACGTCACAGACGGAACTGCTAAAGATTTTTTAGTTCGTCTGTTAGAACGAATACCGCAAAAAAAGGACGTACAATAACTTGTATACAGGTGTTCAAAACGAAATAGGAAATAAATAAAAGTGTAACTAATATTTATTTTTTTAAGAAATACGCTACTTTAAAAGACATTTTAAAGCAATCTTCGGAACTTTGAGGCAATATATAATTCATTTTAACTTGTTCGCCTACACGAAAGAAACTACTACAAGACAGCGTTCGTTTATAGTTACGCACCAATATATGTTTAATGGGCTAGCGTTTAGCCGGTATAGTTTCATCTCGCCATTCAAACTTAATGCAAACATGGGGATGCAAGCAATTTCGGCGGTGCATCTAACAATGAACCTATCTTTTTCTTTAGAACGGCTCATTTAATACTATTTAGATGTGATATCATTCATCTCAGAAACGCAGTTGGCATTATCACTCGGTTTCGGTTGTCTGCAGCGCAGCACGAAAAACATACTAAAGAATACGTCATGGTGAAGTACTCTATTGCAACATTTGTTAATATTGAGCCGACTAGCAGCGTTGCGGTGAAGCTAGCATACCGGTCCCGAAGACAAAGAGTCAAGCCAAAAGGCTACTAATTTATCCAGTTGCCCGAGAATCCAACAAAAAATTAACCAATATTTATGTTTTTCGATTCCGCATCTTAATGTAAATCACCACAAAAATAAGAATTGAAAGAAAAATGAATGTTTAGAAGAAATCTACATCAAATATATCTAAAAATGTTAGGCTTTCTAAACTTTGTCGCAAAAAGGGCTTTCTTAGCTTAGGGATTTCCCACAACCTAAAGGCTCTCGCAAAAACGTTCGACGTGGACGTGGTTTTCTCTTCAGATTTCAAAATGAGCAGGTTGACGCCCTTTCTATCAGACCACAAGGGCTGTCAGAAGGCCCCACCGGGAACCTTCAGTTCCTTGCAAAGAGAGTGTAGTATATGAGATTCCGTTGTCATGTGGATTTAGGTACGTGGGACAAACTTCAAGATGCGTCAATGACAGGTTACTAGAACACAAGAGAAATGTACGCACGCATGCGCCAAACTCTGAAATAGCAAAGCACATAGAGGAATGCAATAATTGTAATGCGCATTGGTCAGACAGAAGTTCTGCATAAAGAGCGAAATGACATTAAGAGGGTCGTTAAAGAAACAATAAGAATAAGTTCTATTGGAAACTGCATAAGCCAAGCATCACTGCAACTTGGACACAACTCCAAAAAGTTCCTCAGACTTTGAACGAACGCATTCGGTTCACGAGGGAAGGGGGGAGAGACAATGTATATGTGTATACACATCTATAATTGTTTTTTTTTTTTATGTGCTTGTAATCGCGGTTTTGAGATCACTTGGGTGTGTTTTCCAAGAAAAAGGTGTTCTCTTTGTGGTCTCTTTATGTCTGGGTGCGTCGGCACGGTTTAGAGGCCACCTGTGTGTGTGTGTGTGTGTGTGTTTTTTTGTGCGCTTTGACGCGACTGTTAGGATAATTCGGGACATATCTCTCTCAAGGTCACTGCGATGTTCCGCAGTGTCCCATTGTCAAGTCCTCGTCTCATGTGTGGGTTGTTTTGTATCTTTTGCGCGTGTTCCATCCGGTTCGAAATGTCTGCAACAAAGGAGTTTATCTGTAGAGGTGGTTGGGAAAAAGTTCCGTGGGTGCTTAAAGGCTGTTTGAGAAATAAACCAGTTAGCTGAGTTTGAGACGTTCTCTGTGTATGTTCCTTCTACTGAAAGTTCTTCCGATTTCTTTCACCGCAGTCTCAGGTGTAATACGACATGATTTCTTAGCTAGTTGTGGCATGCAAAAAGCAAACAAAAAATTACCTGATATTTATGTCCGGTGTTTGTCATTCTTATGAGGAACGAACACAAGTTACACGGAAATTAAAAAATAAAGCAGCTTTCCGAAAAGATATTTCAAGAATATAAAAAAGATTAGGTTTTTAACAAATTTGGAGCAGAATAGAATTTCAAAGAAGTTCCCTACACGAGCAATATATCATCAAATAGTTCATGCATAAAGAGCTGATTTAATCGGGTCGCACGTTTGCGATTATGTAAACAAAGACCCATAAAATATCGAAACTAGGCAGTACATTTGTATAAAATACTTCGTAAAGTTCTATATATGAAAAATATTAGCAGCCCAACTATGTTGAAAGTTCGTCAACGACCACATTCGCAAAAAAAGAAAAAAGAAATCGAGCTTTTAACGTAATCCACCAAGGGGCACTTCAAGATTATTGGTATAAAACTCTTAGGTATTAATTTTTTATGGTAATTTTTGTTTGTCAAGGGAGTTAAGCCATCATATATATTCCTTTCGAAGACCCCACCCGAAAAGTTTAGTCGAATTCAAAAGAAAATCATCCATATGGTAAATATTTATCTTGTCTGAAAACTTCACCAACTTATGTTGTATGCACAAAGAACGTTCGTCAATAAAAAAAATTTAAAAAAAAGGTGCCAGAGAAAAAAAAGCATCGACCACCCACTCTTCTATTCAAAAGGGCGAAATTTGAAACTCTCCAAATATGACAATATTTGCTTTCATCACGGGAGACGACAGACTCTGGAGATCCAAAACCTAAATACAAACCAGAAAGAACGAGGCTGTCACTTGGATTAAATATTCGCCTGACGTTTTCGCTCTGCTTTGCAGTTACGTTCTTGGCTAACAAACACGCGTTTTGAAAATGCTTGCATCTCTCGTCACAGTCCTGGTCGTTCTTCCTATGCCAGTTGCACCGGTGGGCTCCACAAGAAACAGTGTTCATCTTCTGCTTTCGAATGACATAGACGTCGACATTCTCTGCGCAAGTGGGGACATGGACAGCTTTTTCTTTCTGCGGAGAATCGGAACCATTTTCACAGCGAGCTACTGGTGCGGCTCTTGGTCAGTTTACCTGAAGCACCTCCGTGACAGCATTGGATATAGCAGAAAGGCGGTGGTTGTCATTCCAGAGTCCTTATGGGACGGCAGCCTTTCACGGTTACTCTCTTTCCACGACTTTTCCAGTTGGCTTTTTCTCTCTAAGACAAAATGTTTGTCGTGCGTTCGGGCTCGTGGGCACCCAAGCCAATATCTTTACGATCAACCCACGAATGTAGAAAGCCACGTGTCACGTGACGTTTGAGAGGGGCTCAGTGACGCGTTTTCACTTGAGACGCTACATTGGCTGACGTAGCTACCCGTATCCAAATACAACATGGGGAATGAAACGCAATCAACCAAGCGCAACACCCTAAGAACCGAATGCGCCGCAAAGTTCGGTTTTTATGGGCAGCATCAACAGCACTAATTTTAAAAAAAGGAGATTGTTTTGTGTAATGCTTTATGATGTCGGGGATAATGCGACGAACTTTTTGGCCACTATGGATACGGTGCTCGAGTCACACTAGTCGTTGAGACAAGGAACCTCCAACGGCAATTGAGGGCAAAAAAAACGCCTTTCAAAGCACTCACTTTTCCTATAAAATTCAATATTATACAGCATGTATTTACGGATTTTGAATTATTCGTTTCCGAGGGTTCGTCTAGAAAAATTTGGAAAAAAATTGAGGATGGATATGTTTTTATTGACGCACACAAATTTCCGGGCTCAGTGCAAGAACATTTACAATAGTTGAGCGCTAACTTTTTTATTCAAAGTGAACAAAGCATGAAATACTCTGTAGAAACGTTTCAGCCTAAAACCTTATTTTAAATGCGTTTAAAAAACGCCGAAAAATGCTTTAATATGAAAGAGTCGCGCAAGAAGCCAAGTGTCTCATTTTATTATTTTTTTATGTAAACTTCAAAAAAACTAAATTTAACTGCTTCAGGTATACCAGTTCGAGTGATAGATCAAAATGTTTAAGTTCTAGAAAATATTCATTTTATTCCTGTGGGCTTCAAAGTTGCGCCTACGAGCGATTCCGAAAATCGTAGTTGCACGTCCTCCCAGACGCAATATTTTAACGAAAAGAAAAAGTTTTTTTCTTCAAAAGTATGGTTTATTTTGTTGTATGTACATGTTTTGCTACCTCTCATACCAATATATTTGAAAAGAAACAGGCAAGAGACCCTTGTGACCGCCGTTATCTCAACACACCTTAAAGTAAATCTTTATTTCAAATACTTTTTTGTGTGTCAGAAGTCACTCTGTAAAGTTTTCGATTGTTTGCTACACCTCGAGCGCTATGTGCTCAACATACCAAGCATTGATCGTCCTTTCGACAGTTCAGCCAACACGAATGTTTCAAAGATCGTTTCCACCGTCGAGCAATGCTTTGTGCAGCCTGCAATGAAATCTGGAACTCTGGAGACAAGGCTAGTGGCGCGCGCTCGCAGTGGTAGCGTTTTTATTGCAAGCTTCACTGCAACAACTACAAAAAAAAATCCTACTTTTTTATTTTATTTGTCGAATTTTTAGGAACGAGTAATTCATAATACGCAATACGGTGTATTATATTGTTCAAAATTAGAAAAATAAGCGTTTTGCCAGGTCTACGTTGTAGTCAAGTACCGTTGTAGGCTTTTCGTCTCGACGAGTAGTGGTTCTCGAGCGCCGTATCCACTGTGGCCTTAGTTGGTCGCATTATCTTCCAAACACCATGTAGCACTATATAATAAATATTAATAAAAAACTTTTTATTGATGTGGTTGATATAGTTTATAAAAACTGAATTTTGTGGCTCATTCGGGCCTTGGGGTGCCGTGTTTCGTTGATTTTTATTTAGTACATACTGCGGACCTTTTGAGGTCCAAGGACGGTGGGCGGTAAACATAAATAACGTTTCAAAAAACAATGGTTGCACAAAAAACAAGAAAACAATGGTTGAAAAACTGCTGCAGAGGAATACAAGATACACAAAATATACATAAATTAAACTCTAGTAAATCACAAAGTTATAACAATGACCCATCAAAATATACAATTACAAAGATAACAGTGAAACTACAAAGCTGAAAGCTCCATCAATATATACATTGACAAAGATACTACAATAAAACTATAAAGCAGCGAGGGTCACTGGGATAGATAAAAAGATTCCAATGATGATGCAAAATCAGGTGATGAAAACTGTTCCAGGGGCAATAAATTCCACTCGAGTATTGTTCTCGGGAAATATGAATACTTAAATGTATTTGTACGTGCGAAGTAGAGTGTTAAAGAGTAGCGGTTATTGTGTCTTGTTTGCCTGGTTGAAAGTTGACTAACGTAAGAACAGGACTTTAGAGAAATCTTAGAAATGACTAGTTGGTGTAAAAACTTAAAACGGGCAATCTTACGTGGGTGTTGGAGAGTAGGTATATTGTTTGTCTCCATTAGTAATGATGGGGAATCGGTGCGTTTGAATTTACTACAAACAAAGCGAACAGCGCGTCTTTGAACATTTTCTAGAATGTCCGAATGTTTTTTTTTCTTTTTTTTTTTGTAGATGGATCCCATACTATGGAACAATATTCGACTTTGGGTCGAATGAGAGAAGTATAGGCTAACAATTTAACGTTTTTATTTAGTAGATACTGCGGATCTTTCGAGGTCCAGTATGTACTAAATAAAACTGTATTGTGCTGCACTACTCTACTCTTCCAGAGTATCATTTTAATATGGGTAGTTAGTTGATAAATTATTAAACTCATTTCTCTACACATCACTACGCTCTCCATCTAAGTATGAAAAAAGAAAAAGGAGCGAAGAAGTGGAAAGCTAGGTCAAGCGGAAGGCTCTTTTCAGGCTCAAAAAGGGAGCTCCATGGAGGAGGTGTACCGCCTGCTTCAATTGTATATGCTGCATGGTTTTAAAGGATCGTAGAATGTAACATAATTCACGAAAATCTTAAAAATGAAAATGTTTTAACCATTGTCAGAAAATTTTGTTTTTGGTATTCATCAGGTGTCTGTGTGCGAAAACTTGAAAGTCTGCAGATAATCGCTCAAGGTGCTACGTATAAGTGTTTTTATTGGTCTATATAAAACATAAGTACTATCGGGGAAAAATGAAATGCGAACAGAGGAGCGCGTGGCTCGCGGTACAGGCTGCGCCGCCTGGAAGTGAGCCTAGAAGCGAGGGTGCGTGGCCTACTCCGACGTGTTCACGCCCCTCCCTCTGCGCTCCCCAAGCTTCAGCAGTGCGCCTCTTGGTGCGCTGAAAGCTATCACCGCTATCTTTGCTGGCTCAGCGCGTGCGGTGCAAAGAAGCTCGCCGCACTCGCCGAGCAGGCAAAGATAGCGGTGACAGCTTTCAGCGCACTGAGAGGCGCACTGCCGAAGCTGGGGGAGTGCCAATCGAGGGGCGTGAACACATCGAAGTAGGCCACGCACCCTCGCTCCTAGGCTCACTTCCAGGCGGCGCAGCCTGTACCGCGAGCCACGCGCTCCTCTGTTCGCATTTCATTTTTCCCCGATGGTACAGTAATTAACATTATTATTTCGGGGAGCTGACCTTTACCTAGACATTTTTTCCCTCAAACATTATGCACTTCTCAATAAAAGTTTTAGAATGACGAGTTTAGAATGACGAAATCGCATAAAAATATTTTTATGCGATTTGTTTATACTATAAGTTGGGCAATGACACGAACAACATCAAAGGGATTAAAAATGTCTACCATTCACCCACTGTTTATTCTCTTCCGAAATCATCAAACACCATGGTGTTGGGTGAGTTCAGCCTACAGTTGCATGGTGTAAACATCACCGGGTGTGCGGTGGTGTTACAAACATCAGAGGCATCACTTGCGCGAAGAATCAACGCTGGTCCAATGACGCTACCTAGCTTCCCACTTCTTCGTCCTTTTCTTCTTTTCTTTTTTGAGACACAACCTGCTATTGTCTCACCCTCGCCAAGGCCGCCATCAGTTGGGTCATGAGATTCCTGACGTCTCCTGTTCATATGCTTCGTTTTATCCAACGTTGGTTTTATCTTCCGATGGACCACAGACGACGCTACGAGTCAATCCAATCCAAGTCACAAGTCAGTGTAATGTCGTGTTAGTGTCACGCAACGTTACTAAAACACTCAGTAGGGAAACTCCCATAGAGACAGCTTTGAAAAAGTGGCCCCAATCTGTCTCCGAGCACCGAGCTAATGACGAACACAACGCCACCAGTTCTCCCGCAGCGGCCACTCGAAGAACTGCACGTGACCTCTATTTCGGCTTTAAGAACAGATACAGCGGAAGAGGTTACAGGGGTGCCAACCCCGTCTCCCCGGCGGACGCGCCGCGTCGACCTACTAAAGTTAAAATGCACCTAGGTCGGGACGCGCTACCTGAAAGGACCGCTGAGGCAGGGTTGTATAAAAACGATATTAATTGTGCCGCAAAAGCCTGCAAACTAAAGATTTTAAAAACATAACGCGCCCTTCTTTTTGTACTAAACTCCAATAAATTTCATACAAAAAGAGTGTTTTCCGTTTGTTTTTACGTAAAAACAGGCTTTCAAAAAGCTCAAGGTGACCACAGTACAGACAAACGGTAAAGAGTGGCGCTGTTGTCGCATTTAGCTCGGTCTCGGTGGACGCCAGCGGCCCAGGTTTCGACGACGAGTTTCCCAACTGAGTGTTTTAGTAACGTTGGTGTCACGTGACGTTTGACAGGGGCGCAGTGACGCGTTGTCACTTGAGACGCTAAACTGGCTTCTAGAGCTCGTAATCACCGCTACAATTCATCATTCTTGGAAACGGACTATTGCGATGTCTAGATAAATGGATCGAATCATATTGTCAACAGCCTAACCAAATTGAAATATGCTCACAGGTTTCTTTTTGTATAATGCTCTTTGGTGTCTGGGAGAAATCGACAAACTACGGACACTGTGGATGTGTTGCCCGAGTAGCACTAGTTGTCGAGACAGAAAGCAGCCAGTGGTAATTGGCGGCAACATAGACCTGACAAAACGCCTATTTTTTTTTTTTTCTTCAACTGAACACAATATAATACAACATGTATTTCCGGATTATGAATTAATGGTTTCCAAGGTTTTATCCAGGGAGATTAAAAAGAAAATTGAGGAGGAATATTTCTTTTTTTTTTTATTGCCACGCTGAAACTTCACAATTTTGACTTTTTCGATAATTAAAAATCTTCCGGCTGCAATGTAAACAACACTCAATAGTTGAGCGCTAACGTTTTTACTGGAAGTGAACAAAGTATAAAATGCTTAGTTTCAGCCTAAAATTTTAATTCTAGAAAATGTTTAAAAATCACCGAAATATGCTTAAAGGGCAACTCCGCTCAATTCCGAAGATTTCGGGATAATGATTGGTTTCGAATTAAAAAGCCCTAGTAAAACAAACTGCGTCGTTTGCTTCGCGAAAAATGGGATATATATTTTTAAATCTAATTTTAAACACGAGGGGAAATCGAAACCGAAACTTCGGCTCCGCCCGACAACATTGGCCTCGGGTCGCCAAGTACATGGCCATCACGTGGTCCTCGGCCCAACGACGGGCGGGATTGGGGCGGGCGTATGGCAGGCGCGAGTGTCGTCTGCACCGCGCCCTTCGCCACGTTTTGGTGTCTACGGCATTCAACGACGTCTGCCCAACTGCGGCATAAGTGTGCGCGCACGTGGTGTCCATAGTGTGGACGAAACTCCGAGAGACATTAATCACAATCGGTGAGACGACGACGGCGGTTGTGACGCGGAAGACGGCGGTAACGGCGGGACCACGGCGGGGGGCCGGACGGCTCCCAAGAAACGCGCTGCGCAGCCGCGTTACTCCAATCACGTGGACACTGCTGAGCGCCGAGATGCAACGTTGCTGACGTCATGTGCTACACTCGCCCGGAGAAGTGAAAACAAGCAAAAAAGGGCCATGTAGATGGCGTTTAGCTCAATGTTGGCTCCGCCCATGCCGTAGCCTTGACTGCGCTGTTGGTTGCGCCTGAATTCGCCCGCTCAAGTCAGCCGATTTCGGCAACTTGGCGAGTTGCAAAGTTTGCCGGACCGTTTAAGAAATATTTAGACAGAACTGCGTCCTAAGATTTCACGTGTGGTCTTCCTAGGCGATAGTGAAGAGGACTGCATTGTTTTTTCAAAACCAAAAATGAAGCGGAGTTGCCCTTTAAATATTAAAGAGTTGCGCAACAGGCCAAGTTTGTAATTTTATTGCACTGGAAATATAAAAATTCCATAAACTAAATCTAACTGCTTCGGGTATACCGCTCGAGTGCTTTTTACATAAAATATTTACGTTGTAGAATTTTTTTTTCTATTCTCCAACCCCAAGATTCTCGGACAGGCGAGCGCCGCCACTACTTACGCCATCTATCGGCCGCCGTTGCGCCGGCGCCCGTAACTCAATGGAGCAAAGCGATCTTTTTTTATACAAAGAAAACTAATCACTCAATCCCTTTGCACTTTATTGTCACGTTTTAATTCGCTGCCCTCAACCTCCACGAGAAATTTCGTGGTCCTGGGTTTATATTAAGTCTGGCCAAAATGCAACCAAACTTTTACTCATTGGTTCCTATGGCGAACCGCAGAAAAATCATACGTCTTTTCAACATTCAATGCAAACCCTAAGAGAACCACACCATCAATTTAGTTGCATTTTGCTATATATATAGCCAATGTCTCTAGCTCCATGGAAACCTTTTTTGTTTTCAAATTACTTAAATTTAAAGTGGTTCCCCAGGACTTTAAATACCAAAAGGAATCCGCAGTTGGTGAGGAGACTCGAGGATTCAGTGACGTTGTTGCGTTCCTAAATACATTTTTTAGCAACATATGTAATGTATAACAAAACGGCAACTACACTGAATATTTTCTTAATTGATAAACACAGAACCTGAATGCAGGTTTTTTTCTTTTCTTTTTTTGTTCTCATCGCGTAATTAGTTCAAATACATTATACTTAAAGCGCTGAATAATTAAGGAGTCAAAACGTTTTTTGATCCGAACTATATTTTACAAAGAGTCCAAATTTCATTTCACCAGCTATTCCACTTCCTCCCCCCCCCCCCCCCCCAAGAATGGTATTAAAAATAAAAATGCCAAAATGAGTGGGCGTGGTCCAGACATTTTGGCCAACGCGACATGAAAAGTACCATTTATGGCGACATTTAGCACGCTGTTACTGCTAATTAATCAATCTTATGTAGGTTTGCTGCGCGTGCGACCCAAGAGCTTTTGAAACGGCCCAGTATCTCTTAAGTCATCACAACCTCAGACGTCAAAATCAGGCAAAAAAGGGGCGTGTCCCAGAAATTTGGCATACGCGCCGCCAATTGTACCATCAATGGCGACACTCAGCACTCTATAAGCCATAATAATGCATCTCCTCTAGTTCTGCGACGCATATGCCCGAGTGCTTTTGAAGCGGCCCAGAATTTATTTAGTTATGGCTCTCCAAAGCTTGCCTCAACCGTCAAAAGGGGGCGTTTCCCACAATTTTGGACATACGCGCCGTCAATTGTACCATCAATGGCGACGCTCAGCAGTCTGCAATTCATTATAAGGAATCTCCTCTAGGTGTATGACACATATGCCCGAGTGCTTTTGAAGCGGCCCAGAATTTATTTAGTTATCGCTCTTCAAAGGTTGCCTCAGACGCCAAAATCAGCCAAAAAGGGGGCGTTCCCACAAATTCGGGCATACGCGCCGTCAATTGTACCATCAATGGCGACGCTCAGCAGTCTGTAATTCATTATGAGGAATCTCCTCTAGGTCTATGACACGTATGCCCGAGTGCTTTTGAAGCGGCCCAGAATTTATTTAGTTATCGCTCTCCAAAGGTTGCCTCAGACGCCAAAATCAGCCAAAAAGGGGGCGTTTCCCACAAATTCGGGCATACGCGCCGTCAATTGTACCATCAATGGCGACGCTCAGCAGCCTGTAATTCATTATAAGGAATCTCCTCTAGGTCTATGACACGTATGCCCGAGTGCTTTTGAAACGGCCCAGAATTTATTTAGTTATCGCTCTCCAAAGGTTGCCTCAGACGCCAAAATCTGCCAAAAAGGGGGCTTTTCCCACAAATTCGGGCATACGCGCCGTCAATTGTACCATCAATGGCGACGCTCAGCAGCCTGTAATTCATTATAAGGAATCTCCTCTAGGTCTATGACACGTATGCCCGAGTGATTTTGAAACGGCCCAGAATTTATTTAGTTATCGCTCTCCAAAGGTTGCCTCAGACGCCAAAATCAGCCAAAAAGGGGGCTTTTCCCACAAATTCGGGCATACGCGCCGTCAATTGTACCATCAGTGGCGACGCTCAGCAGCCTGTAATTCATTATAAGGAATCTCCTCTAGGTCTATGACACGTATGCCCGAGTGCTTTTGAAGCGGCCCAGAATTAGTTAGTTATCGCTCTCCAAATGTTGCCTCAGACGCCAAAATCAGCCAAAAAGGGGGCGTTTCCCACAAATTCGGGCATACGCGCCGTCAATTGTACCATCAATGGCGACGCTCAGCAGTCTGTAATTCATTATGAGGAATCTCCTCTAGGTCTATGACACGTATGCCCGAGTGCTTTTGAAGCGGCCCAGAATTTATTTAGTTATCGCTCTCCAAAGGTTGCCTCAGACGCCAAAATCAGCCAAAAAGGGGGCGTTTCCCACAAATTCGGGCATACGCGCCGTCAATTGTACCATCAATGGTGACGCTCAGCAGTCTGTAATTCATTATGAGGAATCTCCTCTAGGTCTATGACACGTATGCCCGAGTGCTTTTGAAGCGGCCCAGAATTTATTTAGTTGTCGCTCTCCAAACGTACGCGACGCCATATCCCATGTTACAGTAGCCATGTCCTCCGGATTTCGACAACAGCGCCACTCGCGGCAGTCTGCACAGTCTGCACTTCTGGCTTCACACGGCCGATGGGACGCCGCCGACACTTTTTCCATTGCCCCTATAGACCGACACGCTGTTTACAAACAAGCCCGCGTTTGCCCACACCAGGTGTGGGCACTGCGCATGCGCAGAAACGGAATTGGAGTGAACTGGAGCGTCTGCGCTTGCGCAGTGCCGTTGACAGCGCCACCGCAGCTGCGTGACGTCAGGGACGCGTGTTGGTCTATATTCTAGTTCAGTGTAACTAGAGCGCCGACGTTAGAACGCGCGACTCGAGAGCGCTGCGATAGGAGCGCGCTTGCCATTAGAGTGCACGTCACAAGAGCGCATGACCAGTAGAGCGCATGTCACGAGATTGATTACCTTGTCCGAAAAAGAAGCTTTATTGTACGCAAACACTTTAAAGCACACAGAACCACTTGACGATCGGCTGGGTGCAGGAGCCGAGATTGAATGTTATTTCGAATGGTGAAGTTGTGTACATTAGGAAGTGACTTCATACTCAACCATAACCACATTTTCGGAGTTCCAAGTTTGCGAAGCGCTGCTCAACAACACAAGGTGCACCTCACTAGACTGTTTTTCTCTACCACACAAACTTATGGTGTAGTGGAAAGTCATCACTGGGGCCACTAACTTTAGCGCGTCGGTGTCGCATTGGCCCTGACAGCATTCACAAACACGTTATGAAAGTGCGTCACACACCGCTAACAAATAAATGCGCCCCGCAAACTCAATAATGAGTGGCCGCATCATCGACGTCTGTCCTGAGTCGGCTCTGCATGCCATTCGTGCCTTGTTTTTCTGGACAGCATCTCCGTCGCAGTGCACACCGATGTTGCGATCGCCGGAGTACGGTAGAAGCTGGCCGTGTAGTTTCCGCTTCTTTTTTGTTGCGCGAGCGCTTGCGGCAGCCCAACGCACCACCGTCTTCCATAGCTCTGTTGCAAATCGCGGTCGTCTCAACCACCATCATGGTCGACACCGGCGTGCGACGTCCTTTTGTGGCGTAGGTGCAGCCCATGAATAGTACAATGGTTTGTTTTAGGCTTCATCTAGCAGTCTGAAGAGTCCAGGACATTTCGGTGCTCGAAATATTCGGTGTGCGGAGTTTTTGTTGCATGAACGTGGAACACAAAGCGACGCAAAGAGTCGCTTTTGTCCTTATTTTACGATTATTGTTTGCCCGAACTTCATAAAAATATGTCATCTTCTCTTTCTGCTCGACTTTTTAGCAGACACCAGCGCCCCACGGGCGTTAGAGCATGTGTCTTCTCGCCTCCGACCACAATGAATAAACTTGCACCCCCGTGTAGCGTCTTTTGGGAAGCCGGGATCAGGGACTGCAATGATGCTCGACGATTCCTCAGAAGCGTTGCTAGCAACGCCGATTAGGTCACAGAGCAGTGAGCACAAGCGTTTTGTAAATAAAAGGGGTCCACATTACCCTTTGTGCATGATTATATTTCTTTTGAAGGCAGCTGGCCTCAGACTTACTTTATTACGTATACGACGACTCACCTGTGATACGAGGGCGTTATAGTATTTGGGAGGGCTAGAAACTGGCATTCTTTCCGGAATATATTATTATCAAGCCACACATGCGAACAACTTCATATGCCTATGCTTATGCACGTTACATACGTATCATCCAGACATATTTATGACAAATCTTAATAAAGATGTCCTAGACGTATATTCTAACCTTTAGAATATTAAAGCATGCTATTGCCAGAAATGACGGACCGTTTACACCGAAATATCCGTGTACCTGACGTCTTTTATGAACATGTCCTCATTGGATCACACAGGCAAATAATTGCTTAATTACACATATCGTATATTTTCATGAGGGGGAAAAACATAGTCAAATAAGAAATCTTGATAATTACATCCATTATATTTTATGCGCCACTGCCGCCACAATATTTGAACATTCAAATGTCCACAATGCCTGCTGGAAAGCTCAGCTATTTGAACTTCCAAACGTCTATTTACACAAAAATCTCCATGCAGCAAAAAGTCCTTGCACCGAAAAGTCCGTGCTCCGAAATGTCGGCACCGAAACGACCTACACCGAAACGTCCTACACTGAATTGTTCGGATCCCCAGTCTGAAGAATCCAACAACCTTGCGAATAAAGACATAGCCATTTGACTCTCCTTGTATTTTTCTAAATTTGTAAAACGCCAAGTATCCGGGTTCATCAGAGATTTAAGCCATAACTGCAGCGACTGGCGGCTTCATAATAATATATAAAAACAAAACTTATGCAAACTTTCACAAGAGCGGTCGTTGACGGACCGTTTACATGCCATGCCTCCCGCGCTTGGAAATATTGAATTTAAAAAAAAAAAAAGAAGCAATACTGGAACGGGGTGTGTGTGATTCATGCTGAAAGCGAGGACGGGGGGGGGGGGGGGTGCACTTATCATTCTTCTTTGTTCAGTATACCAGGAACTCTGTGATAACGTTATTGCCCCGTTCAAGGTTTTCGAAACGCACAATGGAGGGGGGAGAAGGGGCGGGGGGGGGGGGGGGGTCGCTTTAGAGCCTGCTTGGGGAATTTCTTCGGGTCGCTGAGGTGGGGCTTGATGGAAGTAGGACATCCGGACGCTACAAGCTGTTCCAGCCGATGCACTGCTGTGAGGGTTTCATTAGCAAAGCGCACATGAAGGCTCCCTGAGTTGCATATGACTTCTCGCTTTTTGGCGCGCATCGCTGCACCAAATCCGAATGCCACGTGTCACTTTTCCCAGCACTGAGTCACCTCCGATGTCTCATGGTATCGAGGCGCTCGAGGGGGAAGGAAGGGGGGGGGGGGGGGAGAGGAGGCTTCACTACGTTCTTTCTTGCGTTTGGGTTCAATGTTTCAAGCCCAAGTCTGTAAATAACGGGGAGGCTTGGGAGAAAGCTTCGAAAACCAGACAGCCTCTTGTGCAAATCGTGATTGATTTGAGCCTGAGCTACGAACTACGTGCATAATGAAATGTCCGAAAATATTTGTACCCTTTTTTTATCCCTTTCATCGCCTCATCTAAAACTTTCTGGTTTTCTCGTGCGTAAATGACATCTTTAAAACAATTGTGAGCTTGGATGTTCCCTACTTTAGACAAGCTTAGCAGCACAAGTGTGACACAAATAGGCGGCGCACACCAAGTCACTGAGCCAGAAACTTTCTGGTTGTCGCGGGGTAGTCAGCACTGCATAGTGTACGCGTGCTTGTCCTCATGCGACTACCATTATATTACCAGAGAAAAGCAGTTCTTTTCTTGGTCCTGACATTTAATTGAAAATATGGCATAGAATATAGTTATCCTTCGATGCAAAAGGAACTGTTTCCGAAAACGAGAAACGATCTCCAAATACTTTTTTAAAGCATTCAATTAAACGGCTTTGATGAAATGGCGTTTGATTCAATAACGTTCGATGAAATGGCTTCGATGAGATGGCCTTCGATGAAGTGTCCGGACCCAATCACCGTCATTAATTTGAAATACGAGTTCATCTTTCCTACCTTGCTCAGTCCACGGATAAAACCACCTCATCTGGTTGGTTGCTAATATCAATGACCTAACTTGATTAGAAATGCCATCAGTGACGTTTTTGCGGTGGCCCGTGACCTGCTTCTTTGTTTCTGTTTATTATTAGTAATTATTTGTTACAGATGTACAGACTATTTTGGCAATGTATTTACCTTCCGCTCTATAACGACTTCGGGCCACGAGAGCGCATTCGATAAACAAGTACACAAAAGTAGTAATTGTGGTCGCGTTGTCAACTCTATCCCTTGCTTAATCATGTATACAATGCGTAGGAAGAAACGCGTTGACAGCAATATAAGGGGAGAAGCTTGGAGAATTGTTAAGCGGGCGTTGGTTTTTAAAAGCCGGGGATCTTGAAGATGTGTGACAGAACGCGGGGGTTTGCGGCAGGGGTATGGAAACGGGGCTTTCGGATTTGGATTATTTCTTAAACTGATTATGGAATGGGGCAGAATCGTAAATGTCGGCGAGGAGCACTTTATTCTGTCAGGAACACCCGGCTTGCTTTTGTAAGTAAACGACCGCTGAAACAGATAACAGACATGCACTGGATTCTCCAGTAGGTTCGAAAAGCCACGTTACGTTCTCCGCTCAAACCGTTACATTGGACTTCAAAAATAGGTGGAACAGAAAAAATGATCAGATAGAAAAGCTACACGGACTGAGTGTATCTCCGTTTCAGCATAACTTGATAAACGGCGAAAGCTACGATCCCCGTTGGCCAATCAGAGCAAAGGAGCGACGCACGAGACAGCTCTCCGTGGGAGGATCGTGTTTCAATGGTACATCGTCAAGTGCTTTGCTCCGATGCCCCGATTGGCTCACGAGGGTCGTAACTTTATATCCTGTCTTCAAAGGACTGGCTCTCACCACGCTTGAACGAGCACTTAACGCCTCGCCTTGTCCTGTGCGGAAGGTACTCCGTGATAATGGTTTTGTCCGGTTCAACATTCTGACAATATACAATGACACTTTTGTGAGCTGCTTGGAGATGTCTTCGGGGTGATCCGGGAAGTAAGACATACTGCTTTGGTACAAGATTATGTTCTTTATACCCAGGGATGGACCACACCGGACGCTGCAAGTCATTGCAGCCAATGCAGCGCTGCGAGCGCTTCATTTGGTCTCGTGCTTCGCGTGTTTCCACACTCAGCGCATGTCACGTGTCACACACTCAGAACTGATTTAGCTCCGATGACTCGTAGCGTCCGCTGCGGTCCATTTTAAGGTAGAACGGATCGTAACAGACTACGCTGCTTTGTGTTAGCGAATAATGGATCGCTTAGAGTGGTTCATTGGTAAATCCTGCTTGACTTCCGCCTGAGCTCGCAAACTCTGGACACAATAAAACTATGTGGCGTAGAAATAAAAGTCACTGAAAATGTCAGTACCGTTTTTCTTTTTGTACTTGCAACTTTTGTTATTGCTTGGGACCGAGTTCGGCCCTGGGAGCTGTTTGCCGCACTGTAAATTTGTCCAGTTATTAGTTAGTGCAATGATTTTCATGTAGGTGATAGGCCCTCTTGGGAAGAACATATTAGAAATAGTTCAATGCTATTTCTTGAAGACATTGCCAGATAACAACTCACAAATATTGGGTAAAAATTTCAAAGTGGCCTAGTTCGTGTATTTCGAAGCGCTGCATTTTGCATGGAGACAAAATAATGCAACATATTAATGGAACACCACGCGATATAGTGTAAAATATTTTCCTCGAGAAAAAAAGAAAAACGAAGTTTTCTTTTAATTGCACGCTGAAGTTGGGGAACTTTTCACATTGAAGCACGTTTGAAGCGTTGTAAATATTTTCAGTTATAAACTCGAGTAAAAAAAAATATTTTTAGATGATTTACCGTTCCGGAAAGAATATACAAAAAAAAAAATTCAACGCTATATCTAGAAAATATTACGAAATATGCACTCGCAAACATCAGATACAAATATCAAAGTAACACGCACGCACACACGCACGAAGGTACACAATAACCTGAAAGCCGAACGCAGAGGCTGATGTACGAGTAGTGATCAAACTGTTTCTGCAGTTGACATCATGGGACGTCGCGTTCATGTGGGAGCTGTAAAGGTTAGGTGATCAAAAATGCACAATCATGACAATCAGAGCACATATCTCCAACATTTTTTACCCTCAACAACCTTCTCTCCCCCTCCCCCTTTTTTCTCGCTCAGAAAAAAAGAAAAGAAAAATAAGGGAGATCATTTAATGGTGCGACTTTTGCCGACGGTGCACGCGCGCAAAAGTACTTGTCAATCGCAAAAGTGTTATTTACGAGATAAAGTACACATCAGAGTGATGTCGCTTTAGATGTCATTATAATTGGTTTTAGTAGTGCACCCATACAGTAGCCTAACCACATAGTTTTAACCCAACTACGTGAAAACGATCAGTTCTTTCGTTGACCCGTTCAAGACTGGCAGTTGTTGAAATATTTTAGCAAAGCGAAAACCGGGTATCGGCGCAAATGATAATCTCTACGCAAACCCGAGCCCCTGAAACTTCAACAGTGCCTCCGGTATATGTGTGCGTGTGTTCACCTCGATTAGAGAAGTCATTCCAGATATAGTCACGGCAGTCCGGAAAGTCGAAGTGCTTCCGTCGCATTCCAATTAATGCTCGGAGCCTTTATTCTTGGCTGTAAGTATAGGTTAGGTTAGCTCGCACCTCACGCGTGATCCTAAAAACAAACGATTCCGTCGAAGCATTTTATGCTGCACAGGTTACGCCACCTCAGCTTATCGGATATCAGTGATACATTACAATAGACTTGAGTAGCTCTTGCTGTGTTGCAACTTACAAGCACAAGTAGAGAATTAAAGAAAAAATATTATCTTCTTTTTTATTAAAAACGAGCTTGCGAGAGCACGGTTATGGTCTCATCTCATATGTTGCGCTCTAGTACAGCATGGCGACACCACTGATTCAGATACTTTGGAGTTATTAGCTCATCGTAAAACCTCGTTGTCATCGGCGGCTTCCTGAACAAGCTCGCGGCATGACAGTAATATATTATATTGCGCCTACATTGCACAGTTTGCAACAGCAGACTGATATTTCATTATCGACAAGCAAACTCTACCTGCAAAAATTAAATGTAATACGAAGAGAATGCCTATAGTTTTAGTAATCAGTAATTTGTAATGTGATATAATTAAATTTTAGTGATTTTTAAGAAAGGAATCGGTAATGTAAAACAGTTAGTTTGGAAAGTGCTTTTGCCATCTCTCGCCTAGAAATCTCAAGAGGGCGACTGTACTAAAGTGATTAACCATTTCGAGAAGAGATATTGAGTTGAGAAAAATTAACGCAATATTGTAATTACACGTCCAAAATTTGACGGGTGAACTTGTACTTTAAACTTTTGCTTACGGAAGGGTGAGTTCTAGTCACCGGTGTGTCCACGTGCAATATGACGTCTAAACGCGGCACTGGTCACTAGTAGGATCTCAAAACGCAATATAAAAATGCAAGGAACCGGGAAAAAAAAAAGGCTGTTTCGTATTATGGATTTTTGCAGATCTCAATATTTGGAATTTTGGTCAAATTTCAGTACAAAAACAACGGTTTGACAGCCCCCAGCACTGTTTATTTCAACGTGTGTCATATATAGGCAACACCAGGTGGGTTGGGGTAAAAGCACCGGACATGTTAGAGTACGCACGCTGGCATGAGTTCCCGTCCCGTAAACACTTTTTGTAAGGCTCGCCGCTTTCTCTATAAGTACCAAGGGTCACAATACACTCTGTAGCACCGTATTTTCCGGACTATACAAGTTTAAAAGTTGAAAATTCACCCGATGCAGAATATCTACAGGTGCGGACAATACAATGATTTAATTTTTCTAGATCCTTCACTATGACAATCGTGAAGGATTTTATGAGTAACGGACTATACTAATGTTGATTTACGTACGATAAAGCTTCATCGTGAGCTAATACAGTAGGCGTTTGTCAAGTTCTGCTGAGTATGATACTTTTTACGTTCGGACTAGGTGCTAAGTGCGGGCTTTGCACTGGGTGCCGATTGTGTACCGGGTGCGGACTATCTAAGAAAACACTTCTATTTTTGACGCAAAATATTTCCCTGCGGACTATGCACCGGGTGCGGGCTATAGTCCGGAAAATGCGGTAGTTCCTTCGAACTCTAGGGTTTTTGGACGATGGCTCTTGGCCTATGCCCATCCTCACATGGCCCTGGGTCACTTCACATGGACGGCAGAAGCAGTCAAATGCTCGGAGTAGCCAAGCATGCTTATCGCAAAACAAAACAAAAATTCAGAGACAAAACCGAGAGGCTAGGCTTTGAAATGCTGCAGAAAGGAGAGTTCGGTTTCGGGCGCTTCTCTGGTATCGCCGGAGGAAAGGGGTCGCTGTGCCTCCCGCCGCAAATCGCCCATTATGCGCTTAGCTTGGCTTATCTGGCCCCGAGATGCAGCAACAAAAGGAGTCTCCCCGCCGTCAAGTTAACTATGGGAGAGGAGGAAATGGGAAGTGTGGCGAGGGGAACTTTTTTTCTGGTTGAAAAATATTCTGCAGGTTGGTCTTTGAGCGCCGCGTGGTGGGAAGTTTTGAAACTAGCCCGAATGTCTCGGAATCTTGGCCTTGCCGGCCCCCAAATTTGAGTCTACACGCAATTCGGAAAATCGTAGTTCCACCTCCTCTCAGGGGCAACTTCTTTGAAACAAAAACCAAACGATTTCTTTTTTGCAAGGGTAAGGTTTATTTTGTTGTATAAACATCTTTTGCTATTTCATATAAAATTTATATGAAAAAAGGGCATGACACCCCTATGACCGTTCCTATCAGAACACACCCTTAAGTAAATATTTTATTTAACTTTTTTTTTACAGGGCACTTTCCGAAGTTTTTTATTGTTTGCTACACCGCAAAATGCTCGGCATACCAAGCATTGATTGTTATTCTGACAGTTCAACCAATACTAAGATTTCAAAGGTTGTTTCCAACGCCCACTAATGCTCTGTGCAGCCCGCGACGAAATTCGAAACTCGGCAGACAAGGTAGTGTTGCGCGTGCGCAGTGGTGACGTCTTCACTGTGGAGTGCGCTGCAGAGGGGGACCAAACAGTCACTTTCTAATCAGAGTGACTCCCGCTGTCATATTTAGTGGTCATTATAAGCGGAAAAAGTGGGGACGCCTTTTTGCCACTGCGATGCGTCTCTCCTCTAACGGGATAAGATACTTGTGCAAAAACGGTAGAAAAGTAACCCAAAATAGAATTACATAAAAAAAAAAAATTAGCGCCGAGATGTTTTGATGGCGCCCTCTAATGGTTTTCGTCCGTGGCGTCAAGATCAAGAATTTTCTCGCCGTGACGTCACTAGATATCATCCTAGCGGTTTACAATAATTTGCGAGCTACGAGTTTTATCAGAGATAAAATAATAAGGGTGCAGGCGAGCTGGTGAATGTTAACCATGTTGAATAAACCTGAGACTGGGGCAGAAATGAACATAAAAGTCGAAGGAACAGAAAGAGACGTCGTCCTGTCCTTTCTGTTCCTTCGAGACGTCGTTCTGTCTCTTTCTGTTCCATGGTTAAGGAGTTTTATGGTGCATTTAAAACCCAGTTTGATGTCATCACATTCTTAATGGGTCCATGAAACGAATTCTGGGCTGGTATAAATCACTTTAGATTGGGATTTTACTAATAGAGCATTGTTCAGTGGGCCAAAAGAAAAAAAGGTAGAAAGTCAGAAGCCTGAGTTTCGGTACGAAAATTTGAAAACACAGCGGACTATTTCGTACCTCCTCCCCTTTGTAAGCTCTCTGCTTTTTCACTGTGATATATGCGCGGTTCCCAAAGCGCGTCACCGGGTCCAAACGCACGTCACACGATACCGGACCTCCTTTGTTCCCTTCACCCCTGAGCTGACATTGTGGTGTAAGCTACGCGCTTGCCCGACCAATCAGCCGCCTCCCTTTCATCACCTGACCTCATTCTCTGCGCGTAGGTTTGCGCGAGAGAGCGTGATCACGTGGCGAAAGCGTGGCTGGCCCAACACGCACGTAGTTTCCACAGCACTGTCAGCTTCGGGGTGAGCGGGTGAGGAAAGCAACTTTTGTCTGAATTTTGAGCGACGGGCTAATCTTCTAGGGGGACAATGGCTCCCCCTCTTTTCGTCTTCGTGGACTGCTTGGTAGAATGCGCGATTTAAGAGTTGAGGAGGAAAGCTAAACAGGATAAAGTTGGAAAAGCATTTCAAGCCCCTTTAAACCAACAGCTTTAGAGTTGGCAGTGTGACATTACTCGTTTTTCTGTCGATGAACGCAAAAGTAATATAAATAAAAACGTCAGTTGAGCGTTTGACCAATCGTGAATGTCGACCACAGCAACGCTTCTGGTCGTGCATGTCGACAATATTACGTGCTTGTTAATCTCCTCTTGGGCATCTCCTCCGTTTATTTAACCCCCCCCCCCCCCAAATGAACCCACGTGATTCTGGTTCCCCGACCTCAACCAATGGCGGCTCGCGCTTACCTGCCTCGTCATCGAGCGTTCCCCTGGGCGTTCTCTATGTTGCCCTTTGATTGGGGTGCCACTCCTGGCGTTCTGGTGCGCCAAGAGGCGCATTTTGGAACACTTGCACAGCGTATTCGCGGTGAGAAGCTCGCGAGGGGTGCTTCTGTTGTCCTTACTTTGGTTAAGTGCACGTGCTACCCACGCGGTCATGTTTTAATTTTCATAGTGCATAGAAGCTTGGCATTGCACGTGCTTCTACCAGCAGAGGAAGTTGGAGTATCCTCACTGTGGGTTGTGAAAAATTTCCACCAGGCGGCGAAACCCAAACTATTCGCCGCGAAGAGGTTTTGCTGACTGTTGGCGACGTATCGAGCTTTCGTTTCAAGGCCGTTTCACATATTTCCCTTCAAAGCGACCCGAGCGAAAGCAACGACCAAGTGATCAGGACAACCGTTGGGGGGGTCCATACAGAACATGGCGACCAATGCAATACGTGGCTTCTGGGAGCGATTATGAGCCACAGTTGTCCCGCTTATTTTTGTCGTTGCGCTTGCTGTGGACGCTGTTAACTTACACAAATGTGTAAACCAGACTTTAGATATTTTTCCATTTCTTTCCTTTTTTTTTGTAGAGGGGGTTACGTCGACGGTTCATATAAAGCCCTTCGATGTACTTGCGTTTTTTTTTTGCAATTAATTACAAATGCGCCACTTCACGAGGCCCGTGTCTCTAGCAACCCTTGGAACCAAATGGCGGCGCAGCACTGAAATAAGCGGCCCTTGGAGCCGAAAGGCGGCGGAACACCCGCTCGTGCGATGTGTCTAAACTGTTTCCATGTCAATAGTTGGCGGTACTTGGAAGAAACCCCTTCATCGAGATGCTTGAAATTCAGATTATAGAGATTGGAACCCCTCGCACCAGGCAGGTGGTTTCCTTGCCGCAGCCCAATGGAATTTTATAGACCACGCCCACCGCACATTCCAAGTATTTGTTTACGTGCTTCACTGTGCATTGCCGCTTATCTTTGTTTTTTTCCCTTATCCTCGGACATAGTTGAGCCAGTTTACGTGGTGCTGAGAATACCAGAGGTACCTCGAACCTTTCCGCCACTTTTTTAATATTGTGTGACACCCTGTGTAAGTATGGCATCACGTGGGGTCTTGCTCTCTTTTTTTGCTTGTCCTTTTGGCTTTTGCCCCTGAACTTCTTCAGAAGTTTTTCAGCCACTGCGAGCATAAGGGAAGTAGGATACCCTGCAGTTCCAAGTCTCTTGACCTGACTACAGAGGCTGTCGTGCATGGCATGGTGACATGACTTTCCAATTGCCGTCTCTAGACATGACGACGCAATGCTCCGTTTCACCAACTTCGAATGCGCCGAATCATAGGGGAGGATTCCCTTCTGGGTACGCGGTTTGTAACCCCAGCACACGTGTTCCCCTGTGAATTGCATTCGCAAATCCAGAAACTGTAAAAACTGCCCATCCTGGCGCTCAAGAGTGAACCTCAGGCCTCTAGAACTTTCTTTAAACACGCTCATCACATCTTCAACAACTTCACATACAGTAAGGTTTTCACAGTTTTGCAAAATAACTAAATAATCGTCTACGTATCTAAACAACTTGGTCACAGGTTTGCCTTTCAAGGCATTCTCAATGGCTCGGTCACATTTGGCCAAAAAAATATCACAGAGCACTGGGGCAGCACAGGAACCAATGCAGATACCAGCCCTCTGCACGTAATGGCGGCCCTCAAAAAGAATAAAAGTCGACTCCAAGTAAAATTTTAAAAGTTCCAAAAAACCCTCAACACTCACACCACAGGCGTTTTGGAAACCAACCACGCCGTTTCTCTCAATACATTCACGTACTGCCTCAAACAATTCTTGGTGGGGGATAGAGTAATAAAGATCCTCTACGTCAATAGAAAACGCCACGGCATCCCCTGGGACATCCTTCCTAAGAAACTCCACCACTGATTGAGAATTTTTTACCAAAAAGGGGTCACTGGTATCCAGAGCACTCAAGTGCTTCTGCAAATAGAGGCTAACCTGTTTTTGCCACGATCCCCTCTCCGTGACGATTGCTCGAAACGGTGTATCAGGCTTGTGGGTCTTTGCCGAGAAAAAAACATCAAGATGGGCGATCTTGCATTTCTGTATGTTTTTTTCCAACGTTGCAAGCTCAAGACCATTGCATAATTTGAGCGCAGCACTTTTTACCTTTTTGGGTTCAAGATGTGACAGCTTAAAGTTCTTCTGAATTGCGTTCCTAGACCTGACTTCCATCATGTCTATTGGAAGCGCCACGAACCCTCCCTCTTTGTCTGCCTGTAATAGGCTTAGGTTATTGCTCTGGAAAAACAAAACGACTTTGTTTAGCCTGCCCCCATTATGTGTCTGGGCCTTTATCGAGGCACACCTTAACAGGCAATCCACACCCTCCAAAACGCATCTCTCCCGCTCTTCAGCTGGCGCCTTGTCGGAAACAGCCCGCACCTCGGCTAAAAGCTCATGCGGTTTCATGCGGGGTTCTACACTATACTTGGGTCCTTTTTCCAATGTACTTGCGACATCTTTAGGAACGTGAACATCTCCCAGAATTGTCAGACCGCTTTGACTTGTGGTTCCTGACCGAGTCTTTTTGGGAATCCCAAGTCTCACGCGTTGCCACATGAAATCAGTCACCTGTGTCACCAGTTGAAGGTGGTCCCGATGTTTTCGTTGACCGGTTGTAGGAACGTTGTTGCACAAGCACAGCACCCTAAGGTACTCATGAAGAAACCGCACTTCCCTCCAGCATTCTGATCTCAAAATCCTGCAGATACGCTGGGTGTGTCGGCTGGAAGCCTGCAGATATCCGAAGAGGCTGCACACTTCAGGTGGTGCTTGGCCGCTCCTTATGCAGGATGAAAGGTACCGGGCACGGCACGTTGATGTGGCGATTAAGTTGACACAGACGATGGCTTGATTGCTGTTACCGTTGAAACATGTAAAAGAGCCTGCTGTATGAGAAATAAACTGAACTAATGTGGCGATGCAGGCGAGTTGGTTACGCATGTTGAAAGTAGTGAAAGCGCACAATAAAGACAAATACGAAGACGGAGAGGCAAACAGGACGAGCGCTGATTATCAACTGAATTTTTTATTGGAAAAAATAGAAACAGCAAAATAAAACCAGGGAAAGCCACAAATACTACAAATGTGACTAGTCATCAATGACTCGGCCACCACACGTGTCAATAAATTCCACTTCCTTTTTGTGAAGGAAAAGTGAGGGTTGACTGATACACTTATCAGGACATTCCTTCTTTATCATATAATGTATATTATCATATAATGTATAATTATCATATTATATTTATCATATAATGTATAATATGTCTGCCTTTTTTGCCTCTGCCTCGGGTTTTACTATGCTGAAAAACAACCAGCTTGCATGCTCCGTAACGTTGTCTTCAAACATGTATTCTGATTTTTAGGGCTTGGTTCTGGAGTGTTTGAGAGTTCACTAACCGAGCACAGCTGGAGCGGTTATCCGCATGCTATAGCAACGCGGCACGGGTGAAACTGTCGGCCATTGCCAGACCAGTTGTGAATTGGCTTCAAAAGAGGGACTTTTGTTCGGATCAGTTGAATAACCCTCAAAGGCACCTTAATGAGGTGCGTTACATGAGGGGGGATCAAGTACAAAACAAAATAACAAAGAAGGTTGCCGAATAACACATATATTGACAGGGACTTTTAGCAAACCTTTACCGCTTCCCGCGTAACGCACTAGCGGAGCATTGTGAAGCATGCTTTTAAGCGCGCTCCCCGCGAGCCGGAACACGGTAACAGTTTGCTAAAACTCCCTAATGAACAACTAGAGGCATATTATACAGATCATCTAAAAAGACAAGGAACAAAAAAGGAGAGTCATATTGAATACGCATTTTGACTAATTAAAAGATTTTGAGGTCTGCACTGCAAATATCACCGAATTTCGACTGATTAGTTTCGAGTACGATTATTTGTAGAAGATAGTCGACGTCAGTTGTAACTGTGAAAGCGTGGAATTCTGAAATTTACTAGTTTTCGCGAATAAAAGTTTTACTTTCAAGTTGTGCATAGTCATGACGTAAATCGATGTGCGGTGGGGGGGTCACAGTAACCGTCACGAAAAGAAGAGAAATGATAGATTTTGTGAGACATGACGAGTCGAACAAATTTAGATCTTCCAGTTAGTGGACGAAGCTCTAGATTTGATTTTAGTGCCGTCATACTTGATTTCCGGGAGTAGTAGTACCATATAAAACGAGATGCTTCATTTTGAACTGATTAGAGTTTGTTAATGAGGTAGGATTGATGACGCTACCAAATAAAGCGAACGTATAGTGTGAATTGGATCTGACGAAAGTTTTATGGACTGCATTACAGTGACAGAGTTGCGTAAATATGAAGAGAACAAAAATCAGCATCTTAGAAACCGCACAGACGCCCAAGAAAGCACAAGCAAACTATGTACTCGAACTAAAAGGAACATGCACCAGCACAATGCA
This sequence comes from Ixodes scapularis, assembly GCF_016920785.2. Taxonomy (NCBI): domain Eukaryota; kingdom Metazoa; phylum Arthropoda; class Arachnida; order Ixodida; family Ixodidae; genus Ixodes; species Ixodes scapularis. Next base: position 815,342 of record NW_024609855.1, on the reverse strand, counting down.
GGATAAAACTCGGTTAATTATTTAATAACCTATCAAGACATGGTTTCATTCGTGAATAGTTTCGTGGAGAAAAATATTATTAGCACCAATTTGTCTCGCATTTGTATCTTCGTACCTTCTCTTCGTTATTGACGCGTGTTGCATATTCATATAACACGGGGAAAAATTGTGACCTTGGTGTTGTATTGGGCATTGTGAAATAATTTTGACCGTATTTTTTTTTTTATTCAAAGGATTCACAACGTAAGGATTGCTTTGCACTTCTCATGCTGATTTCCCTACTACAATTTCCCAACACATACGTAACTTCTAAGTTTGAAACTGTCTCTCGGGCGTCTTTTTTCTTTTTTTTCTCCAGCTTTTGGCTTTTTTGCAACAAGTAGCATGGCACCTTTGAAATCAAAGCGCGCATGGCTGCTCTATACGATTACCAGTTAAAAGCAACGCGGGCAGCGAATGAGCGCTGGCTGTAGCAAAATATGGTTATTCTAAGCATTTCTTTTTGTACTGTATAGTCACGCATCGGAAGATTAAAAAACGCACGCTTGAGCGATTTCCACGACGCATTTTGCAATTGCTCCACATAATGTGAGATGACGTCATATGCTCATAAGAACGCTGCATGACGGATCGCGAAACAATGGGTGTGAACATAAGAAGCAACGTCCTTCGTCTTTCAAGATGTCAGTGACTTGGGTAACATATCCCCTAACTCTTTGACACAAATTATGCCATCCGCACTTGCACACTTTACTGAAAAAAGTAAGGAATTGCATTTACAATTACCCGAAGCTAAATTGTAATTGAGTACAGTGACAATTACCCAGACTTCCCCGGTACACTCATAGCAATTATTCAAAAAAAATTGTAATTGATTTCTTTTTAGATTCATTTTGTAATCATATCAATACCTTAATAAGAAGTAATCGCAAGGAAGCTCTAATTACGTGTGGAAGTAATAAAATTACTCGTGACCTTTACGATTTTTTCTTCCCGGTTATAACGGCGCCCTATTTTCGCACAACTACAACCAATAATTAGACGAAGGACGAGTAAGAGGAATGTACATGACAAGCGCTGACTTAGAACTGAATTTAATTAGAACGAACATGAAACTCTCGAACCACCAAAACACAAAACACCGATAATCTTATCATTGTGATTACAGTCTTGCTTCGTAACGACACATGTAAGCAATCTCGCTGCCAAACAAGGCAATGGACGGCGAACTCACACAGATACCATAGAGAAATATAGTGCTACGTAAAGAGTGGCCACTCTAGCCGTTTCGCGGCCTAGGAGCGAGGGACTCTACTGACCGTATAGTAGGCGCAACAGTGCCAGTTATTCTGAACATTTGCCAGATATATAACATTAATAAATAACTTTGTTGCATAAACTTTTAAAATTATTACGAACTTTGAAAACTTTCGAAAACGACTTCAACTGCTGTGGCTACGGCTGCGGCGCGACGATTGGCTTTGGGTCGTGGACTCGACGGAGGGTGGATACTTCGGCTGCTTGGTTTGTCTCCCTTGCCTCGTTGTGTGGGTTGAGTTGGTTCCGCGGCTTGTTGTCTCGTGCGGGTTTCTAGTCATTCTTCCGTTGCGGTCAAGGTATACGGTATACGTAAGAAGTATTGTGAGTGTAGTTTCTTTGTTGACGGACATTTGCATTCGGTCCCTGAACTTAGAAGCCACTGGGCCAGGCTGTTCTTCTATTGTTGCTGTATTAGTCACATGGTCATTTCTGCAAGCGCTTTTTATGGAACTTGGACGGTGGTTTCTTTATATGCCTTCCATCATATTGCATTTGCCGCTGTAAGTCTCGCTGTAATACAGTACTTATTTTTCCAGTGTTGCACTGTTGACGCGTTATTCATACATTTTGCATGTGTATTGTTATTTTTGTAATGTATGAATAACATACATCGCTCATTGTCTTCAGAGTTGATGTTTGTTTTGCTTGTCGTAGTTACAAAAATAAATACTTTTGTGTGTCAATCCCGGGTGTCGTCCCTTCAAGAGAGTTAGCACAAATGTGGAATGATCCTTTTCCGTGTGCGGTCACTTTGAATTATATGTAGCGCTGGATGACTTTTCTTCTGCAGTACAATTAAGGTATGCTTATAAAACAATTCTATTTTAAACAAAAACCATGCTTGTTACAATAACACTGACTCGTTAAACTAGAGGGCGCATGCTACTGCCCGATACAGAAATACCGCCAGAATTCGCCTTGAATTTATTCATTCATCTGGCCAGCGGTTCTTGCGTGTATTCTTCCATTCAACAATCAACTAGGGACTATACTGGCCGCTGGGTGCGCTCGCTGACACTGAATTGGGTCGCTGGGGCCTATGGAACCGTCCGCTCTTTACGTAGTACAATATTTTTCTATGCAGATACCCTCCTCGCACTGTGAGATGAAAAAAGCCTCCGTAATCTCCCTCGTTCTTTGGTGTGTGGCAATGACATTAGATAATATTGCAACGACCATGACGAATTTGGTCTGAAAGGAGCGGAAAGGGCGCCGCCATGTTTTCAGACTCAACCCGGCCCCAGGCAAATAGGTGCCCCACGCATTTTCTTGAATTTCGCCTTGAGGCGAGCGCCAACTCAAAACCCCAAACGGAGTTTGGGTTCTGCCCATGCGCATTGGTGAACCCTTATCTCTTTGGGGCCCCCTATTCTAGAACTCTCTATTATCTCTCACATGCTGTGTCATACACTCTTGCACAATCTATTCGAATACGAGGCTTCTGGCCGATACCACTTTGAGCGTTCGTACGCACGACATTTGCTCAGCTCGCTTTCCAAAGCGACGTGCGTGAGCAGTGCTGGGCTGTGCAGACAGAGCTGAGGCACTCGCAGGCAAACTGGACAGTGTTGCTTCTTGTGGGGAAAAAATTGCGATCGGATCAACAACCCAGCCCTAATGGAAAAGGCCATCGATCTCTATAAATTGGCTGCACAAATGTCGTTCCCTCACCCTTCAAAAGCGTTACCACAACGAAAAGCAATTCGAGCGTTACAAAACTACAACAAAATGTTATCAATTCCAAGTACTCAGTCAGCCCTGACACAATGCGCATGAGGTATGTGCTGGCCTCACGGCGCACCTTAGAGTTCAGCTGCCAATGAGCAACAGCATTTAAGTTCTTCGGAATATCGACCAACGTACGGCTCTGACATCACTTCGCTGCGCATCCGCGGGCGCTTCACCTCTCGCGACTCTAGATCCTCCGCAAGTGCAGTGCCCACGCCTGGTGTGGGCAGACTCCGGATTTTTTTTGGTAAGAAATCCGTTGGCGTATACGAAAAATGAATACCTCTAGCGCTAATACGAAAGCAGCCGCACCGCAACATATGTAGTAAAACCGAAGGAACTGTGTGAAGTCATATGGTACCGGGGAGATATCTACGTCCCCAAAGCGGGAACAGTTCCATTTCCATACCTTCATCTCATCGGTTTGCAAATTAGTCTCGAATATTCTCGTCACCAGTCGGCCGTAAATGGCTCGCAGCGGGAAGTCCTTTCGCACGGGGGTGCTCATGTAGAGCGTGTAGATATTTTCTTTCCCAACAGTCACCATGTTGCCAAGCATTGCCAGGTTGCATTCCTCGAAATCTTCCGAGAGAAACACGTGGCTTCCTCTGAGAACCTTATCTCTGCAGCCGCCCATGGTGTCGCCTAGAGTAGAACTGTTTTTGGGCGATCGTTGCTGGGCGGCCGCCATGGCGCCGATGATGCCCTGCTTGTTGTCTGATTGCAGTTGATGGTACATGAAGGTGCGTCTCATCACACAGGGCAGCACTTTCCCAGAGGCGAGCTTGGGGTAGAGCTTGTCTATGGTGTCGTCGGCGTCCCAGCCATATCCGGAACTCAGGCTAGAGGTCAACAGGCTCTGCAAGTAAGTGGCGAGCGAGAATCCGCCGACCATCCAGCAGAAGAGCACGATGCGTCCAGCCAGAACGCGTTCGAACCGCTGGGGTATGGGATATGAGAAGAGCATTGCCGTTGAGACGAAAACCAACGCCACTTCTTGAATTCCCTTGAGCGGCTGCCTTCCCGAGCAGTAATTGATCAGACAGAAGCCTAGTGCACAGGCGACTATCGAGAGGAACAAAAGGGCGAAGAAGGTAGCCGGTGCTTCTCGCAGCAACTCATCTGCACGGCGTGAAGGTTTACGGACCGTGTAGAAAACGGCCCTTGCGCAGCGCAAGATGCCGGGAAAGTGAATCAACCGCCAGCGGTGTACGTCGCACACAGCATTTTGGACCATAATGTCTATTCTGTGCTCTCTGACGTCTGTAATCCAGTGCTCGTTGCTCACAATGATTGTTCTGTAATTGACACCAAGCAACTCCAAACATTTTACGACAATGTTCTTTTCCGGGGTGGCGTAATAAGGATTCACACAACCAAGCACGAAGCTTTGGTTCCGCAGCCGCTGCCAGGTTTGTGCAGCGGAAAAGCTCGGCTCCTGTGCGGCTGAACCTTCATTCAGGTTGATGTAGCTGCTGCCGGTGCAGTTCCACACTAAGCGCTGTAAAATGCTGAGGCTGTCCACATTCGTGCGTAAATAATAAATAGATTGCCTTGGGCTTTCACGATCCCGAACGTAGGGTAAGTGCATTTTTTCAGAAAGAATAAACCAACAGGAGAAAAGGTCGTCGGGAGAGAGTAAACGCGAAAGATTACCCTTCCATAAGGACTCAGGAATAACAGCCACCCGCTTGCTGTTGTCCGCAGTAATGTCACGGAGGTGCTTCATGTAAACTGACCAGGAGCTGCACCAGTAGCTTGCTTTGAGGACGGTTCCGATTCTGGGCCGGAAGAGGAAGTTGTCCATGTCTCCACTTGCGCAGAGAATGTCTACGTATGTGCCATTCGGAAGCACGAGATGCACACCGTCTTGTCTGGAGCCCAGTGCTGCAACACTCATTGGGTGAACGAACAAGACGAAGACGAGAGATGTGAACATCTTGAACATGCGTCTGGTTATCAGACAACCTCACCAAGGAGCACGACGGAGACGTGTAATCCAAGTGAAAGCCTCGCTCTTCTTTAACATCAGTGTTTAGTTTTTGGATGTCTGGGGGCAGTCATCTAACGGGTTGAAAGTAAATACTGCCACGAATGGAGAGGGCAAACTTTCTTCCCTTTGAATATAAAAATGCCCAATTGATTTTTTTTGCGTTTTTTTCTTCTGATAGCGGCTTTTTTTTGTTTATGAATGTTCTCTGAACAAACAAATGGGGCCTTAGGAATTTCTGGCAGGGTCTTTCAATATTTTTTATATATACAAAGCAAATGGAAAAAAGGCAGGGTAGGTATAATGGAAAGGCATTACGGAAAATGAGACCCGAATACGTGCGATAAAAAATACTAGGAAGCGCACTTTTTTCTATTTTTTTAAGACCATGGCACTTTGATTTGAACGCTCGCCCGTGCCATTGCAAGGTGTCTAGCTGATCCTAACTCGAATGAATGTATTAAAACAAAGCCTTGAAAAACGCCGTCAAGAATTTCAGCTACCTTTTCTTATATTTATGTTGTTTTGTAAGTTTCTTAGTTTCGCGCGTATTGTTCTTTCTCACTGAATTGCCAGAGGGAATGAATCCCTTTGCATCTATTGTAGTCGGTACCCCCTCTACCTTTCGGAATCTCTTTGTCAGCAAAACTCGCGCCTCTTTCGCCAGCACGTGGGTGTCTTGCGGCAACTCGTTCCCTGTATGCCTGGAACCTGATGTCCAAGGCTCTGGCGAAGGCGGTGTTGTGCGCGCTAGGCTTGGAGGACATCGTTCCGTCGTGGGTGCGGGCCCTAAACAAAAATCGAATCAGGTCTTAAAAGAATGCCCCTGGTTTCATATGAGAGTAAAATTAATGTTGTTTTCTTGTTGTTGTTGTTGTTGTTGTTGTTGTTGCAGTAGTTGTTTTTGTTGTGTTTTTGCTGGGGCTCTGATGAAAACCAAGGCCAAGAGTACTGGACATCCATTTTAGTTTCAACGGCTGTTCCCAGAATGCGTCTGGACTTGAGCGAAAAACATGTTCTTACACCCTCTCCGCTTACATCTCTCACCAAGAGATGCATGAAAGAGAGAGAGGAGAATAAAGGGGAAGCGTCTAAAAAATAAAGAGGGGAAGTGGGAAGCGCCCTTGTCCTTTTGTGTGTGGCCTCGCTAAGCTTAAAGCTGGTTGCCACATTTGCGACATCTGGGGACCGTGTGCATTGAAACCGTTGAAGCCTCTTGCCGTCCTCCATATTTTTTTCTTTGGCTTCAAAATTTTCTTCGTGTTATAAACGTTTATTTTGTATAGGTAGTGGCATATTTGGCCTCGCAAATACCGCAAAACCTTCTCTCTAGTTTTATGCAGTTTCAGGCTCACCGCATAGATGGTGCCGCGTAGCTTTGTCTTCTAGAGTGCCTCAATGTCGCTGGCTGGCGCCGTCCTCGAGTGGAGACGACTGTCTCGTCTGCTAGCGGAGCCACCGTATTGCCGCCTTCTTCACCCCTCCAGTCTATGTGGAACAGAGCTTATGCAGCGGTTTGTGAGCTCTCTACGCAGTTAGTGAGCATTCTCACTTGTGAAATGAAGCCTGTCTACTACAAAACACGTAACGTCACGCTTTTAGTCAAGTATGCGTTTTATTTTCGGTTTAAAATTACGATCTAGTCCGCATATAACGCTATTGAGCACGCAAAAGTTCCGTCGGCTGCCGCTCGCATTCTGGTCCACTTCTTACAAATGGTAGATCTCTGCAGGTACATATGATACCGACTATGTTCGTTGTCATCTGCTGCAATGCCTACCCATGTTCGACCTTCTATTGAACGAAGAAATTTAAACCAATCAACGAGCGAGGCGCAGATACGAGCATAGCAAGGCCACTTCAAAACGGTGACCTGCGTCAACGTCAACCTAGTCTGCGGCGTGGGTCGGCTGGTGCCGACGCAGCCGGACTGCTGACAGCGCGCTCCAATCATCGAGAGGCAGCTGGCGCAGAGTGCTCCACGAGGGCGGCCAGTGCAGTCGTCGGCGAGAACGGCTTTCAGGAAGTCCCACTACGTCGACGTGTGAAGATTAACGTGGGCTCGGACAAAATGAGTAAGTTGTGTGTCGTGGCAAAGCATCCAAGAGAGAAGGCTCTCTTCACCTCAGATTACATCCTGAGACAACATGCGACGAACTTTCAGAAACTGTGTCCTGTGCGCTAGGCAGCCAGCGCTTTACTTGCGCGAAGCTTCTTCTAGGTTTAACACCTAGGCTTACTTTCACGTCTCGGTAAACGAGGAAGGCTTCCATAAGCTAGTTTGTCCCGATTTGTGTCCGGACGGTTGCCTATTTCGGCCCTTTTTGGGACGGCTCAGCTTCGATGACAACGGAAATGCTGGGAACACCGCAATTAGCCAGAGCCCTGACCCGAGTCGCCATATAGACTGATGAAGATTAATGCGAGAAGCATCGTCAACAAACCGGAAGACCTTGAAAGTATAGTCCTGACTTACGACCCCGATATAATAATAATTACTGAAACTTGGTTGAACAAAAAAATACCGAATAGTGAAGTTTTTATAGATCGGTTTAATGTGTTTCGGCGAGATCGTAGCTCTAGGGGTGGAAGGGTCGCACTCCTCGTCACCGACAGTTTTGAGTGTTCACTGATCGAACAGAACTCGGATTGTGAAATGGTCTGGGTGTCCGTCCGTTGAGGTTGTCACTCAATGCTTATAAGGGCACTGTACAGGTACCTGCAAGCTGGTATAGAAGTGCTCGCAAAATTATCTGAATTTTCGTCAAAGTAATTAATTTTTCACATGTTATACTGGCCGGAGATTTCAACTTGCCAGATATTGACTGGGACAACATGATTCCTACAGGAAGCTGGGCACACTCAAGCCTATTTGTAGGTATTGCTTTTAGCAATAACTTCACCAAGGTAGTGAGATGCCCCACGCGCGTGTCAAGTGTGCATGATTTATTGCTAGATCTTGTGTTCTTATCGGAGGCCGTTGCCAGAAATATTAATATATCAATTGTAGAGGGCATATCTGACCATGCAATAGTTGTGTGTGATGTGTCTTTCCGGCGAAATACGAGCGGTACTAAAGAGTTGAAACGGTTCCGGAATTTCGCTAGGACGGATGATGTTGGCATCCTCGATATGGAGTGGCATTTGAAGAATTTTCTGAGATAAGCAATCAGAATGGTGTATGTGTTGACAAGTTATCGCTTTTTTTAAGGATGTTGTCTTATCGTGTATTGACAGATTTGTTCTGGAACGTTCAAGAAATAAGAAGCAGATTCCTTGGATTAAACGACATATTTTACACCTGAAAAGTAGGATACACCGCATTGAAAGTTGTATTAGCGCTAGAGGTACTAATTTTCCGTATACGCCAACGGATTTCTTACAAAAAAAAAAAAGCCGGTGTCTGCCCACACCAGGCGTGGACACTGCACGTGCGGAGGATCTAGAGTCGCGAGAGGAGAAGCGCCCGCGGATGCGCAGCGAGTTGATGTCAGAGCCGTGCGTTGGTCATTATTCCGAGGAACTTAAACGCTCTTGCTCGCTGGCAGATGAGCTCTGGGGTGCGCCGTGAGGCGAGCATGAACATCGCGCGCTTTGTGTCAGGGCTGACTGAGTATTTGAAATCAATAACATTTTGTTGTAGTTTTGTAATGCTTGAATTGCTTTTCGTAGTGGTAACGCTTTTGAAGGGTGAGAGAACGACTTTTTTGCACCCGATTTCTTGAAATGGATTACTTTTTCCATTAGGGCTCGGTTGTTGATCCGATCGCAATTTGTTCCCCACGAAAAATACCAATGTCCAGTTTGGCTTTCGAGTGCCTCAGCTAGGTCTGGACAGCCCAGCACCGCTCACGCACGTTGCTTTGGAAAGCGAGCTGAGCAAGTGTCGTGCGTACGAACACTCAAAGTGGCACCGGCCAGAAGCCTTGTATTCGAATGGATTGTGAAAGAGTAGGTGGCACAGAACTTGAGAGATAATAGAGAGTTTTAGAATATGGCGCCACAAAGAAATAGGGGCTGACCACTGCGCATGGGCAGATCCCAAACTCCGTTTGGGGTTTTGGTTTGGCGGTCGCCTCCGAAGCAAAATTCAAGTAAAAGCGTGGGGCCCCTAATTGCTTGAGGCCGGGTGAGTCGGCAACATGGCGGCGCCCTTTTCCCTCCCTTCGGAGCAAATTCGTCATGGTCGCTGCAATATTAGCCGATTTCATTGCCATTAACCAAAGAACGAGGGAGATTACGGAGGCTTTTGTCATCTCAAAGTATGAGGAGAATATGTGCGTTAGTTCGCCGTGTATCGCCTTGTTTCGCAGAGAGATTGCTTACATTTTTTTCTTACGAAGCAAGACTCTAATCACATTGGTAATATTGGCTGTGTTTTGTGTTTTGTGAGTTCGAAAGTTTCGTGTTTGTTCTAATTAAAATTCAGTTGTTAGTGAGCACTTGTCGTGTACATTCCTCTCACTCGTCCTTCGTCTAATTTTTGGTTGTAATTGTACGAAAATAGGGCGTCGTTATAAATGGGAAGAAAGAATCGTAACGGTCACGAGTAATTTTATTACTTCCACACGTAATCAGATCCTTTTTGTGATTGCTTCTTAAGGTATTCAAATGATTACAAAATGAATCTAAAAATAAATCAGTTACAATTATTTTGAATAATTGCTATGAGTGTACCGGAGAAGTCTGGGTAATTGTCACTGTAATTAATTACAATCTCACGCTGTAGATTACAGCGTGAGAAGGGTGTTTTTGATTATGTAATCAACAACGAGCAGCAAACCATAAAGCTCTGCTGTTAGTATAGAGGCTTTTGAATTTACTCTCTTCACCTGATTTACCGATGGTCCCACCATAGTACAGCCTACTATCCAGTCTATTTTGTCCCGTCTGTATAAAAACTGGCATACTCGTGATATCTGGTCTGAAGCTCAAAGAAGACCTGTCTTATGACTTCCTGTGGAACATCTTTTTTGTTATACTTGGTCATTGTAAGGTCGATTTCCCATAAAGAGCTGTTGGCATCTGTGGAAGAATGTTTTGACAATCATGGTACCGTGGCGTTTCAGAATGAATCTGGACTTAGTGTGAGTCACTTTCTAGAACTTTTATCTTTTTATCTCAAGTCGACGTTCGCGATCTGAAATGACGGTGTTTTTATTTAGAGAAATGGCGTGTGCATAGGGTCATGTATAGCCCGAGTACTTAGCGATATATTTCTTGCGTTCCACGATAAAGTCCTGTCAGGCAAGCTGGAAGGAACCAAAGTGGGGGAAATTTTTAGATTCGTAGACGACTATTTGGTGCTCCTAGATTGTGACAATGAGGAAATTGATTCGGCTGTGTTGTTTATCCTGTCAACATTCAAAGAGTGTCTGAAACCGCTGGTGCTGACGCATGAAGTACCTGTAGATGGGGCCATTAGGTTTCTGGACCTGAGCCTGCAACTTGGTCATGGCCATGTGTGCTGGATATATGAGCCAAGAGCAAAGAAACCCATCTTGCCTTTTTCCTCAGCGCATTCCAAACTTGTGAAAAGAGGAATTGTTAACCTCTGTTTTAGAAATGCCCTGTTCAAGTCCTGCCCCCACAGGGTGAAAGAAAGCTTCGACACACAAGCGGCAAGGCTCAGACATGCGGGATATCCGTCTTACCTGTTGACGACAGTTGCTGAAAGCTTACTTAAGAAAGAACGTGATGAAACTACCCAGCAGGCACGTAGGGTTAACAAAAAAGTAACTGTTTTACCATACCTGCATAAGATATCTCACAACCTTAAGAAAGTTGGTCGTAGGGTTGGAGTTGATATGGTTTTCTCGGCTCCGGAGAAGCTATCTGGGCTGTGCAGAAAAGTGAACTCCTGTTCCAAAGAAAAGCAGGGTTGCACCAAAAACACCAGGACCAATTCGTAGACTGCGTGGAGGGAGTAGTGTACTCTATTCCCCTCTCGTGTGGCAGGAGATACGTCGGGCAAACGGGGCGATGCCTCAATGATCGGCTGCGGGAGCACAAGTATAACGTGTTTAGAATTGTGTCGGGTCACCCTGGCTTGCGCTGCCGAGACTGTTGCTGCACTCCCGTCTTTGACAAGTGTGAAGTGATAAGGAAAAATAAAGACAAACTCACTCAAGAAATCATTGAGGCGCGGGAAATTGGCAGATTGGGGCAGAACTGTGTCAGCACTCCGTCACTATCTTTATCAGATAAGGAACGTTCCTATTTAGACACACAGTGACAGTGCATATCGATGGCTAGTGAGCACGTGGCATCCAGGTCAAGCTTTTTATTCATGTTTGTTTGTTGTGACAATACAGTATTTATACTCGCTGTTAGAACGAAAAAACTTCAGTTGTAAGTCAGCGCCTTGTTTGTCTACCTTCTTGTTCTTGTCCGTGTCCTTGCGCTGTTTTAATCTTTAACCTTAACAATGTTCAGAGATTTAAGGCACTTGAGTTTTAAGCTCTTGGTGTGTGGAACGAAAGTCAACTTGGAATCGAACACAAGGCCCAAAAACTTGTGTTCATTTTTTACAACAATAGGAGAACCATACATATCCAAAGACGGTTCCTAAAGAGCACCACGTCGACGAAAAAAGATGACACAAACTGTTTTTTCGTGAGAAAATTTAAAACCATTCGTATCGGCCCATCTGACCAAATTATTGATCGCAATTTGGACGCGACGCTCACAAATTGAAGGATTACAGGATGAAACGGAGATCTCGAAATCATCAACATATAAAGAATATTGTACCGAAGGAGAAATTGTACGGCCAATGGAATTAAGTTTGACGATAAATAGAGTGACACTCAGTACACCCCCCTGAGGGACTCGATTCTCCTGTAAAAATTCCTTAGAGAGAGTTTTCCCCAGTCTTACGCGGAAAGCACGACGGCGCTGCAGGTAACTCTGTATAGCACTCAACATTCGGCCACGGAAACCAAGATCGAATAAATCTTGCAGTATGCCGTAACGCCAGACCGTGTCGTACGCCTTTTCCATATCAAAGAAGATGGAGAGACACTGTTGCCTGTTGACAAGCGCCTCACGTACGAAGGTCTCAAAGCGGACGAGATGATCGACAGTGGACCGTGCTGAACGAAAGCCACACTCGAGCTTATCAAGGCAGTTGTTTCGTTCTACAAAAAAACATGAGACTCTTATTAATCATCCTTTCTGATGTCTTGGAAAGACAGCTAGTTAGAGCTATTGGTCTGTAGCTAGATGCACAAGAGGGATCTTTGCCGGGCTTCAGCACTGGTACAACCACAGCGACCTTCCAGGAGGACGGAAAGTGACCCTCTAGCCAAACTCTATTAAAAAGGTACAAAATTAGCTCCATAGTCGATGGATGAAGATGTTCGAGCATTTTATAATGAATACCATCTGGTCCAGGGGCAGTTTGTTTGGAACAAAGAAGTGCCATTTGAAGTTCGTATAATGTAAATAGAGTATTATAGGGTTCGCGCGCGCCACCAGATGTGATAACAGCTTTTCTTTCTGCAATGATCTTGTGTCGCTGGAACGTTTGGGTGTAATATTCGGAACTGGAGACATACTCGAAGTGCTCACCGAGGATGTTGGCCTGTTTCTCAAGGCTTGCAGGACAAACTCCATTCCGACTGAAGAGTGGGACAGTGAATGCTCGGTAAGAGCCGTCAATTTTATGTACGCGATCCCAGATTTACTTCGCAGATACAGTGCTGTTAATTGAAGAAGCGTACCCTCTAAAACTTTTTTTCTTAGCTTGCCTTCGAATCCACCTCGCCTGGGACCTTTTTCTCTTAAATTCAATAAGATTGTGTGTTGTAGGGTAGCGCCTAAATATACCCCTCGCTCGATTTTGTTCTTTTTTTGGTTAAACGGCAATCTTTGTTCCACCAGGGCTTTGGTCTCCTGGGTAGATGCGAGGACGTCATGGGGATGGAGAGAATGGCAGCTTGTAAAATGTGCTGAGTGTTATGTTCAGTGGCTCTATTGATATCGAGATCGTCGAGTGATGTGCAGGCAAAAAGAGATGATTTTTTGAAAGTAGGCCAGCTGGCATTTTCCAATTTCCAACGAGGAGAGCGTGTTGGGACTGTCATGGAAAGATGGTTAAATTCTAAGATAATGGGAAAGTGGTCACTTCCATGAGGATTCGGGATGACCTTTCATGAAAGCAATGGGGATAATGATGGGTGACAAATAGATAGGTCAATGAAAGTGAAAGTGTGAGTTGCTCAGCTAAATTATGTAGATTCATTTGTGTTTAGCAGGCACAATCCCGCAGAAAGCCAAAAACGTTCAACAAGGGCCCCTCTAGAATCCCGTCTGTCACCACCCCACAGAGGATTGTGTGCATTAAAATCTCCTAAAAGTAAGAAAGGTGAAGGAAGTTTATTAACAAAATCTTCTAGCTCCTCCATATGTAAATGATAATTGGGAGGTACATACAAAGAACAGACTGTAATTATTCGATCTAACAAAATGCGTGTACCCACCCTTACAGAAATGTCATATATGACCCAAATATATTTGATATAGGGCCATATATGGGCATATAAGTAGACATATACGGTCATATATTGCCATACAAGGGCTGAAATCAGGGCAGATATGGTAAGGTGACACCATATATGACGACATATATTGCCAGATAAGGTCATATATGGTGCCAGTGGCTGCCATATATTACAGTATAGGATGCCTGATACACCTGTATATGGCACTATATGGCGCCAGTCAACATGTAGACGCAGGTAGCACTCCGCGTCGGCCGGTATCGGGACTACGCCGGCCCGCCCATGGTAACAGAATGGCAGCGCCTGGCCATGGGCACCGGGGAGCTACCGGCCCCGGCCGGCTTTGGGTTTTCGTCTTGCACATTGGCCAGTCCAGCCGTAGAAGTTACAGTGAATGGCCGGCATCGGGTTTTTGCTGTCTTTGCTGGCTAGTCTTTCCATGGAGGCTCCAGTAACTGGCCGGCATCGGTATTTTGCTGTCTTTGATGGCCGGTATTTACGGAAGTTCAGTAACTGGCCGGCACCGGTATTTTGCTGTCTTTGATGGCCAGTATTTACATGGAAGTTCAGTAACAGGCCGGCATTGTTATTTTGCTGTCTTTGATGGGCAGTATTTACATGGAAGTTCAGTTACTGGTAGGCATCGGCGCTTTGCTGTTCCCAGGCTGGCGATCCCCGGGAACTTCCGTTTACGGACCGGCATCGTTCTATTTTTTTTTTCCTTTTTCACTATGCAGTCACGCCATTGAGATTCCGACGAACTGCGGCGATTTATATGTAGCGAGTGGAAATGTTTGCGTTGATCAATCGTTCGTAAATGACTGCCGACGCTGGCGTATTTGATACCACCATGGCAAGGCTGACGTGTTCTATCGCGAAAACGCGAAAAAAAACAAAAAAAAAAAAAAAAACAATGCCGTGAGGAAGAACGGTGCCTGAAGAACGGTGCCGGCGACAGCATAAACATAAAAAAATATTTAAAATAATAAAAACGAGTTCAAAAAGGTGAGAGACAAATATTTAAAATAATAAAAAGTAATACTAAAAGATGAGGAAAAAATACTTAAAATAAAAACTAATACAAAGACGTGAGAAAAAATATTTAAAATGATACAAACTACAAAATAATACAAAAAGGTGAAAAAAAATTATAAAAACGGATACAAACAGGTGGGATAAAATTGTTCAAATAATAAGAACGAATAAAAAAAGGTGTGAAAAAAAATCTATAATAAAAAAAAGTGAAAAAAAAGGTCAGCGCCTGCCGCGAGTCGAACCAGCGACCACAAGCTCAGCAAACCAGAGCGTCAACACAACCTTAGATTTCCTAAAAGATAGATTCGCTACCGCCGCTCGCATGACCTCTGCTACCTTTCAAGAAGGTTGCATGGCTGCCGAATTTCTTTTTCCACCATTGCAGGCTTAGTTTCGCATTTATTATTTTGCAACATCTTCAGGACCTATTGATAATATTGTGGCGAAATTGACATATGCACTAATTTATTATTCCTGTGTCTTTTATGAGTTTTATAATGCGGTTTGCTGATCGTTTTATTTCAAACGTGTTGAAGATACGAATACAATCTCATCGAAGCAACGGCCTATGTAATGCACGTTTTGCCGGCCGTGTGCGTTTGAATGCCTGTGTTCACGGCCGGCTAACGGTCTAATTACCCCATTAGTGGTGATGCGTGGAGTTCGCCTTAGTCTCAAATGTGTCCGACAAAGACAGAAGCGACTGTGGGACGTGGATCTACGTCAAATCTGCTCAACAGCCAAGATCATGGCACGGGATCGAAGTAAGTTCGTGTTTTGTTCGTTTGGGCTAGGTTATTTCCTGCGTTCAATAGGCTTGTTATTGTCTGTAGATCGCTTGCTTTTATCAGTATTACTAATTGTGCGCGAATGGTGTTATGCGAGGCTGTTTCTCTTTTTTCTCCGATGCAGAGGCTGTCTACTCGCTTAAAGTCGATCAGTTGCGGCGGAACTCTTTGGGAGACGGATTAGTTGTGGGGGGGCAAAGGCGGAAGAGGAGGGAGGGGGGGGGTTTATTTCCTCCTTTCGCCGTATTGTTTACTGGTAAGCTAGAATGTCTAGAAGAGCGCGGTGCCACTCCATCGCCGACGCCACTCTCCGTACTTGCGTGCTGAGAGCTGGACGCGACAGAAACAGCGATTCATTGATCAAGCAAGTCCGTAGCTTTCGCCGCCCCAGTCGTCTGCAGACGCCTTCATTTTCGCAGTTCGTACCCAGAAAAAAATTGCCAAAAATTGACGCCGCGATGAATTTACCCCGTGGTGATTAATGCATAGCATACCACTTCCAATCGCAAAAATTTGTGCCCGCGAAATAAGTTTTGACGCTGGCATTTATTCCTTGCGAAATGTCGTTGCTCTAAAGATCATTTGCTGTACACGTGTTTCGTATGATCCAACGCACGTGTAACAAATTTCACACCTCCAGAAACACTCAGTCTGATTAAATGGTGAAGCATTCATTCTCTTCCTACTGGTGTATTTTTAGAGGCTTTCAAGTATTAATTACAAGCTTCTAGGGAAATGTACATGCATGTCCTCAATAAAGGTAGTGTCTCGCCAGTTTTTGGTATCTATATATTTTGTTCAGTGTAAGTATATAGTGTTAGACATACCTCACCCCATCCCTGCTTTTTGTGTGGTACTGCCTTGATTGAATGGTGTAAGTTGTAATTGTTTTTAGTTGTTGCATGATTGTAGTAAGGTGGTGAGCTGGTACTAATTGAACACCTTGAAAAATAGTTTTAAAAAGCCAAGGAGACAGGGAGAGTAACACGTAGACCTCAAGCGAGCGCAGACTGAACTTGTATAAATCAGAGAAGGGAGAAATAATGTATGCGGAAGGACCTCGAACACAGGCCCAAGTAGAACGCGCTGATTTAAGGCCCGTTCACACTCTTGCGACCTTTTAAACCTGGGTTGCAGTTCCTTAAAACGTCTTAAACCGGAGAACACACTGGCGCCATCTGTTGGGGATTAAGCAGTGTAAACTCGGCGGTCCGGCATATTTTTTTTATTTCTCGCGCATTATCCTTTCTTTCTTGGCTCGAAAAACTTTTGTCAATGTTATAAACGAGCCTTTCTATGGGTATTACGCACATTTGACCTCGGAAATTCCGCAAAACTTTCGCTCTTGTGAAATGCAGTTCCGGGGTCACCGCATAGATGGCGCCACAGTGCCAGAGTGTTCCGTCATTCTAAAAACATTAAGAGATCTCGTCTCTCTCAGTCGTACTCGATCGCAAGGGTGTGAACGGGCGTTCACCTGTTAGCAAGAGCAGATTAAAAAAACAAACAAAAAACATAATTTTTATGTTAGTTAATGTAACAGATGGATGGCTAATATATAAAAACAGCTCAATCTGTGTCTAAAATCTATGATGGATTGTCACCTACCTATGCACTGTTTACACTGCTCGTGTACGTCATCCTTAAGAAAAACGTGAATAATTAGCAGATACCATTAAAAAGCATACAAGATAATTATTTTAGGCCTTGATTATTCGTAGTAGGGGCGAACAATGGGTCTGCACATCCGTCTGTTACCTGAGCTGCCGAGGAAATCGTTTTTACAGTCTTACGCTGGACATTTGGGAATCTACTGTCAGGATTGTGGTTGCGTAGCACATTTTGAAAATTGTTCCGTAATAGATGGGATTTGAGACTTACTGACAAGATAAATAATGAAAGCGCAAAGAATAGAGCATCTGAAGGACAAGTGTGCAAGTAGTCCTTCTAAGCGCTGTCGAACAAAGAGTTCCAGTTTCTATCTAAACGATAGGGGTGAGGGAGAGGGATAAATTGTAAGTTTTTTTTTCTTTTAGTTCTTTACTTTTTTCTTGTCTTTTCCTTTTCTCTTCTCTCGTCTTTCGCTTTTTTCCTTGCATTTCGTGCTATTTCTTTTGCTTATCACGATCTGGAATGTCCACCTAGACGTTGAAGAGAAGAATGAAGTAGTCGAATACACAAGAGTTATACGTTCAGCGCGTGTGCTTGTCTTTCAGAGTATCTAGTGTGTGATTGTTTCCCTGCACTGCAACCGTAGAGTATGCAAAAATGAATAATGACATTGGCATATTTGTCGTGGTAAAACCTGTCACAATTTTTCCGAACTCTGATCTCCATGAGATCACAATACCATTGTTTCTGTTGTAGTGACACGGCAGAGTCTATGCTTGTTTTGCTCCAGTCTTTGTAAGGAGGACGCTGTAATCCGATTGTACTCAATTATGGTGTACTAGATAGCACTATATTTGCAGAGCTAGTCTTTGGGTTTTGTAGTTCCATCGAAGTATATTTCAGCTTTTAATTTACTTGTTATTTAGCATGTAAATTTACAAGCTTATCTAGATTGAAGGCAGCAAATATCTTGCCAGCACTCATGCTACGTGTTTGAAGTATATTGCGTTAACATAATTGACCCAACCTTTGATTTTTATTTGTCAGTGGCTCAAGGGAAGCAAGGAGAAGGAGTGGATCGCCGCCCCTGCCCGTTTCGGTCTGGATGAGCATCGTACCGGCATGCGGTTGAGTATCACTTCTGCGTGGTGCGCGTTAAAGACGCCAGGATAGCAGTAGTACCACGCTGGCTAAATTATTCTACAACTGAGACAGCAGACGCCCACTGAGGCAAGCTAACTTCCGACTGTATAAACATACACACAATGTTTTCTTTTTTTTTTGAAGAGTGGGATTATGTAGACAAGCTAGGTGGGTTTTTCTATGGGTACGAAGCTGTCCGAAGTAAGGTCAGAATGAAAAAAACACCACCAAGTTCCGCCTGGTCCCAAACAGCCACAATAATGAACACGGAATTCAGAAGAATAGTAATACGAAGGGCTTACGCAGGCAGCCGCACTTTTTGAGTTCGCAAAGACATTTGATTATGATCACAAATATTCCTGCTTTGCTCAAGGTGGCCTAGTTTACACACCATATTGGTGATCTTTAGCGCAGTAGGAATATTTTTATCAGAATTAAACGTCATTGTTAACTGAACAAATGTGGCTGTCTGTGTAAGTCCTTCGTGTTTTTATTCTTTTTACTTCTGTGTTCATTATTTCATTTTTTTTCTCATGATTTAGTCCTTTTGTTTTTGTTTGTTATGTGTTCATTATTTTATTTTTTTTATTTTTATGAGGATTTAGTTAAAAATATGATACCCTCGTCATTTCCTAGTCCGGGAAACAGTGGTGACCTCGTCGTGTTCAAGGAGCAGTAATGACATTTTCATCTTGTATTGCTTCCGCGGCGAACAACGGTGTCTGTGTGCATGTGTGACGTGTTAATGACACGGGAAGATTTGGCGACCGAACGGAAAAACAAGGCCAGCGAGGAGCGACTGGGGGCTTTGAACATCACACGGTGCGAGGAAGGACTTCAACGACGAGGCAAGCAAGCTAGCCCTTGTCAAAACTGCTGTGCTCGACCGGAGAGTTGAATCAGGACTGTGACTCTGTGAGTAGGAATCAACGACTTTGAAACTTTCGTATAGTTTACAGCTTAATTGTTGCCATCCGTTTGTTTTATTTTAATAGGTGTCTTTGTGCTATTACATGTTTAGTCTATTCTAATGTTTTTCCGTGCTATATTACAATTTTGTTTCTTATCATTTTTTCTTGAATGGGGGAAGTACTTGTTTAGAGTTTTGGCGCTTTTATAAATAAAACTTTTTTTGCAAACCATATTCTCGGTCTGCTCCCTCAACAACGAATCCCGCCAAAGGGCTGTTTACTTTCCAACGTCGAATGATATGTTACAATGTTTCCGAGCTAGCGATCGCCTGCATTCTATATTTGTAGCATACATATTAGTCGGAATAACAGATTCCGAACCAGACCAATAAGGATTGATCAGTGGCCTATTATGTAGATATATCTATACGTAAACACACGTTTGGCAGTGTGGGATAGCAGTAAAATGTATATTATGTGGATATTCATAGAAATGCATTATATGATCCCATGTCTGGACCTGGAAAATAGGGTACCTGCCCCATGAAAATAATTTTCATGTGATTTTAGTTGGAGCATCGCATGAAAATTGCTATATATGGGATGGATACCCTATTTGCCAGGCCCAAACACGGGATCATATAAAGCAGTCCATACATTGCATATAAGGAATTGGGCAGATATGGTTATACAAGGAATTGGGCAGATATGGTTATACAAGGAATTGGGCAGATATGGGTATATAAGGAGTTGGGCAGATATGGGCATATAAGGAATTGGGGAGATATGGCTTTATCAGTCCAGATATGGCCTGACTATGCATATCTGGCCATATCTGCCCAATTCCTTATATATCCATATCTGTATTTTTTAATATAAGTCCAGATATGACATTTCTGTAAGGGCACCGCCTCCATTGAAGTCTGCAGGGCTATCTCGTTAGAAGGAACGGAACGTTGCACAACCACCGCAACACCTCCAGCTGCGTAAGCTGCATGTGTACGGTCCCTACGAAACACCTGGAAGTGTTTTAAAATATTAGTGTGGGTGGTCTTTAGGTGCGTTTCCTGTAAGCAACATGCAATGGGCCGGTGATCCTCTAAAAGATAGCTCATATCATCGTAGTTAGGAAGGAGGCCTCTGCAGTTCCACTGAAGGAAGAGAGACATTTATCTTCAATAAAGGAAACGTCTCAATAAGTGTGTTATACAAAAATTGTGAAATGTAGTTAATGTGTCTTTTAATGCCACAATCCGTGAAATAGTTTTTTTTTTTTTTTTTTTTTACAGTGTCTTTAGACCGTTTTTTAGCCTCGCACGAGGCCGAGGAAACAGACCCTGATCTAGAGAGAGCGGAAGGTCCTTTGGTCCTTCAGCTCTCTCTAGAGCGGAAGGACCACATCCATTTCCTCATCCAATGAGACCTGAGGTCCTCTGGGCGGCAGAGGTGAATCTGACCGCCCAGGCTTTGAAGAGCTGCCAGAGGAGCGGGGAGGCAGCCCCCGACCCCAGCCAGAAGGGCCAGCTGGTGAGGGTGACTGCACGTCTGGCTCCTTGGAGGGTGCAGCACCCTCCTTAGAGGGCACAACAACCTCATTGGGGCATGAAGGCGGTGGGTTGCCCACCGTCTTCGGACGTACGTAAGAGGACTTCTGTGGAGAAAACAGGTCTTCCGGGGAAGTCTGTGTCTCCACGAATGCTATAGGCAGTGGGGGTCCCCTTCGCACTGCCTCAGCATATGAACTCCTTGCCTTGAAGGCAAGCTGTTCTCTAGCGTCTTGGTCGCTGAGATTGTGTTTGACCTTAAATGGAATTATCTCCTTTTTTCCTTCCATATCGGACATGTGCGTGAAAATGCGGGGTGTGGTCTGCCACAGTCTATGCATTTATGGTCGCTTTCACATATGTCAGCGACGTTGTAGTTGCACTACACTTCGCACAAGTTTCTCGGCCGCGGTAGTTTCGGGAGCCATGCCCGAAACGCTGCCAACGAAAGCACCGCTGTGGGTTTGGAACGAAAGGACGAACTCTGCAGTTTAGATACCCTGTCTTCACGGTGGAAGGCAGAGAGTGGAGCTAAAAATTCAGGACTAGGTGTCGGTTTGGTATCTCCTGTCCGTCTCGTCGTAGGGTGATTCACCGCACGGCTACAACAGCACTCCGACGCAGCCCTTCAAGGATTTCCTCTTCAGTACACTGAAAGAGGTCATCCTCAGAGATGACGCCGCGGACAGTATTCAAAGTGCGGTGCGGGGTTACACAAACTTTGTGCTCGCCTAAGCTTGTCAACTTG
This sequence comes from Ixodes scapularis, assembly GCF_016920785.2. NCBI lineage: Eukaryota > Metazoa > Arthropoda > Arachnida > Ixodida > Ixodidae > Ixodes > Ixodes scapularis. Next base: position 794,020 of record NW_024609855.1, on the reverse strand, counting down.
AGTAATGCTGTGCTTTAAGTTTTATTTTCTACCTCGACAAAAAGGGCCCCAGCAAGTTTTTTTGTTTTTTTTTTTGCCTTGTAATTCTTTTTAGTAGTTTGCTCTAGGACCTTAGAGACAAGGGCAGGTGACATTTTTGACAACGGTAGACTGTCGTCTGCGGCATGAAGTACAAGAAAACGTGAAAAGGTGTCGGGTTCTTTGGCTTTTGCAAAAGTAGGGGGAACGGGGCGGACCCTTTTGGGGGTCGGTCTGCTCGTGGTTTAGAAGAGAGGGGCGTAATAAAAAGGCAAAGCGTTTTCGGAATCTGTGGCGCGCCGCCCACCACGGAGCCCAACGAGGGAATAGGTATCACCCCATAACAAATATGGCTTTGCTGGGAGCATTACTCTATTAGCGCTACCCAAAAACTATAACCAAGTGTGGATCTGGACGAGAGTATCTGTCACCACCCAAGGTTAGCCCTTGCCGCCAAAGAAGTTGAAAAGGGAAAAAGAGAAATGAGAAGAGTGAAAAGAAGGAGAAGACAAAGGTGAAAGTAGGGAGGGTATAGTAGAAGGAGTGGCGACTAGACTGAATCATCCTGGCCGGGCCTTACCAGGACTCCCGTCTGTGAGAAGCGGGGGCCAAAGTGGTGTATTGCCTCGCCCGGGGGGTCCCGAAGGGTCCAAACCTACCCTGTGTTCGGCTCAAGCACCAGGATGCCCTTTTCCCCAGACACGGCAAAGCCACGCACAGCCAGACGTGGATAGGCGAACCCGCATGGCTCGGGGTCCGTGGTGACGCCACTCACCAAACACCTGCTTTCACAGGTGCCCTCTGCGGGGCCTCATTGAAGTGCCTTTGAGAGTTATTCAACTGAACTGAACAAAAGTCACTCTTTTGAAGCTAATGCACAACTGGTCTGACAATGGCCGAAAGTTTCACCCGTGCCGCGTTCTTATAGCATGTTGATAAACGCGCAGCTGTGCTCGGTTCTTGAAATCTCAAGCACCTTGATTACAAAAGCGCAAAGGACAAGGACAGAACAAAGATAACACAAAAGCGCTTACTGACAACTGATTGTTTAATGCTTTATAAAAGAAAGACGAAATTGAGAGGAGAATTGCTAAATTAAAATGCCAATGGCATTCGCACAAAAATATTTAAAAATTATCTGGTAAAAATAAGATTAAATAGAAAAAAAGCGATCAATAGAAAAATGAAAATATAAAAAGAAAAGCAGCCTGATTAATAAAAAACGTCGAGGTAGCCTATCACCTTCTCGGACAGTAAAATCGAATGTGTGCTAACGCACGTGTCTCCTTTTTCTATTCTAGTTTTTGCCTTGAAAATTTCTCGGGCTCTGTTGCTCCGAAAGCGATTGAGTACTTTCGTTTGATTGAATAGAGGAGTGCATTTACAGTCTCTGACATGTATGGCCAAGTTGTTTGGCGGTGACGCATGCAGGTAAAGATCATGCTCTCGTAGTCGTACATTTACACAGCACCCAGATTGACCGGCGTACACTCTCCCATATCTGCCCGGAATTTCGTATACGATGTTGAAGCTGCAGTTGATATAATAATGTGCGCGCTGGACTGAGCATTGGTCTTGTCTTTCGTTGTGAGAGTTGATTTTTGGTCATAGTTTTCTTAAGTTTATCAGGAGCTGATGTTACAACCTGCATATTATATTTAGCCGCTATTCGTTTCAAGTTGTGTGATACTTTGTGTTGGTAGGGCATAACTGCGGGACGGCCTGTCTTATCTCTTCTTCTTTCATTATGAGTGGTCACGCTCTACGCTACATCGAACATTAAAGAACTGGTTTATCCAGATTTATGTAGTTTTTGAACTTTTGCCTCAAAACTCTGCTTGGCTGTGTGCTCGCATGATTTTCGCAGAGTTGCTATGAAGCTGCTTTTTACAATTCCTCTCTTGATTAGTTTAGGATGGGCCGAATCAAATGGTAGAAATGACTTTTTGGACCGTGGTTTCTATGTCCAACCAGTATGGTTGTTTTCAAAGGACAGCTGAAGATCTATGAATTGAAGCTTGCTTTAATCTTGTAGCTCGTGGGTAAACTTTAGTCATTTTATTTAAAAGGTTAAAAAGCGCAACAGAACAAGGACAATAAAGACACAAAGACGACAGGACGGGCGCTAACTACAACTAATAAAAAAGTTCATACTGATTTTTGATAAAATCACTTGTGAGTTAGCGCCCGTCCTGTCGTCTTTGTGTCTTTATTGTCCTTGTTGTATTGCGCTTTTTAACCTTTTAAATCAGTATGAACCAACTCGCCCAAACACAAGTTTTAATTTAAACTTTAGTCCTTGAGATTGAGTAAGGAACGTGGTGCAAATTTTGTTTTGCCTAGTGTCTCGTTGCCGCGACACTAGGCTGAGGAGCCGCCAGGGTGCACACAGAGTGAAAGGCTAAATTGTTAGGTACCCAGCATCTCCACCAGAACACGCGATGACAGGCGAGATGGCCTTAACTTTCCAGAATAGTAAAGATTAATAGAAGAATGGACTGGAACAAGCGTCCATGAAAATATAACAAAACTGACAGAAGAGAGTCTATCCTGACCAGTAAAGAAGCTGTATTGCTTTAGTGGCATTCTGTGCGAATGAGTGCTCTCCTTCGGGATTTTAAATATTGCCGTAGACGAACTTAACTAAAATGGATGTGGGACCACTTTTCTGGTGATCAGCCGCTGTAGACTGCCGCCGCAAAGCGGCGTGAACGGGTGGGTTGGGCAGCTAACACGCACCCCACTTATACACGCGCGGTGAAATGTCCATACAGCTCGAAATTCACGTAACAGGTGTTGATGAAACCTTTGTGGCGACGAAACGTGCCGCAGACCAGCGGATTCAATACGAACTGCTACACCATCGCTCCGTGAAAGTACACGTCTATGCCAGAGCAATTTAGGAAACAGCACAGCATCATCTAGCACGCAACAGGAACTACCAGCTTGAAGGCAGCTCTTCGGTGCGCAGCACACCCGTGCTCCTTGAAAGTGCGCGTCTAAGGCAGAAGAATTGAGGGTGCACACTCTCAGGAAAAGGGGTTTATTCTCACAACCCTTTGTCCTGTATACGCCATCCCAAAGCTTCATTTCGACGAACAGGGCTCTGACGTCGAACAGACGGCCCCAACTTTTACGAGGGCCTTGAGAACGCTGATATGTACCTCATTAAACAGCTTAAATACGTGTCAAAGTCTTCAGAAAGAAGACACTGATTTTTGTAATAGGGCCTAGAAAACTCTGATTACTTTTTTTGTAGTCAGGAACACGTACATTAGTTTTTTTTAATCAGTTGTACCGCTCGGCTATCCAGCCGCTGATGAAAGTTGGCATATCGTCGGTTCGGCGGCACGACGCTGTACGTCCAACTGAACATTACGGGTGTCGTATATAGGACAAGGGGTGTAAGAACATACCAGCGCTCGTCCTATTTAGTTCCTTCTTCTATCCTTGTAAAATTCGCGCTGTTCCATTATGGAGAATATAACATTTTTCTGAGAGTGCACCACATCGTCATCTAGCACGGAACGTGAACTACCTGCTCCAAGGCAGCTTTCCCGTGCACCGCACAACTAAAGTGAGCCTTCGGTCACTTGAACAAAGTGGCACCACGATTACACACTGCCAAGCACGACTCCCGCGGTTTCCGCTGCTGAACCGAGTATCCAGATATATAGCACATGCTTCACTGCAGACATTGGAGATTCCGATGGTGAACGAGAGTACAAAAACGTTGCGTTAAATTTATCCTAGCAGTATAATCGTGGCAATATTGTCACCGATGGATTGGCGAGACGGGGACTGACAAAGAAGCTAAACGTTTAATAGGCAAACTTGTGCAAAAACAAGTGTAATAACAAGCGTGAAAGGCGAGCGTCAATGACGGCGCAAGGGCACGTTCAAACACTCGCGAAACGAGCAAGCCACAGCCACGCGGAACACGTTTTATTGAGAAGCAAAGTGTCGCGAACATTCGAAGTCCGGCCTTAGAACATTCTGACCCAGAACTAACGAAAACACACGAGAAGCTTCTCGAATAAACTAAAAACTTTTTCTGACAAATTAACATAAATTTATGTGCCCAGGCATCGAACCTGTGACACTTTGTGTAGACGCCAAGTGCGTTAAACCACTCGGCCACGCTCGCGGAAGTAGTTGCGTCGATAGCCAGTAAAATGCACACCGTTCCTCCGTATTTCCACGTTATACTTATGTGAGAGACCACGCTGAACATTAATGTCGTTATCGACCGGCCTTATATGACGGCTCCCGCATTTGAAATAAACTCGCTGAGACCAACGACAACACACAAGGCATCCGACAAGCTCCGGCCAATGCACCCGCCTCGCCAATGCCAGCCGCTGCCTGGGCGCTGCCATCTTTCCTGCGACGTCACGTATTGACCTCACAGTAAATCACGTGACGTCGTATTGACGTCACAGGGCATCACGTCTTGACGCTATATTTCCTGTGACGTCACGCATTGCCTTCGCCTGCACTGCACACAACTGGAGACAGGGAGTATAGAGTGTAAGCGATTTGACGAGCGACGAGGCAAGCGACAGCGACCCGCTTCGCTGTCGCTCGGTCAGTCGTGCGACAAGGCAAACCGTATGGAAGCGATGGGAGCAAGCGACCATGGCGATGAGCGACATTTTCTAGAAATCCAAAAAACGAGCGACGCAACAAGCAACAGTGAGCAATCTCCGTTGCTCGTCTCTGCCGCCCGTCGCTTGCTTAATCGCTTACATGCGGCTCAGCCTTCCAAAAACCTAGCGAGAGGACAAGCGACAGTGCCTTTAAACCGCATGAAAGAGCTTTAGAGAGCAACAAGATGAGCGACGCAGATTTCTCACTGTTGCCCTTCGCGTCGCAGGAGATGTCCAGGACCGAGAAACCCGACAAGCGACCCTGAGAAATCTTCGTCTCTGACTCTCGTCGTTTGTCGCCGTCGCTCGTCTCGTCGCTCGCTAAATCGCTTACATCCGGTTCAGGCGAGCGACAGTGGCAAGCGGTAAGGGTCAGCGACGAGCGACAGAAATTTCTCACTGTCGCGTCGAATTACGAGCGACGCGATTTTTTAGAAAACGTCGCTTTTCGCCCGGAGGAAGGTGAAGCTGTTAGCCAATAGCGCAAAAGGTTCCGTTTTACGTCAGTACCGGTTCGCTTGCGCGATTGCGTGGCTGGTTTGGGTCGTATATTGTTGAGAAGCTTCGTTTAATCACCGGCTGCGATGGGTAATAAACCTCGACGACAAGCATCGCTTCAGTGAACGCCTTATCGATGGGGTGGAGTGAGAGAGGACCATTGGGACATGTCCCACGCCAAGTACAAAGCACAGACTTTAAAAGCTTTTGCGTGGAGCCACATCGCAGCGGCTCTCGGTTCGCTTGCTCCCGTCGCTTTCATTCAGTTTGCCTCGTCGCGGAACTGACCAAGCGACAGCGGGTCCTTGTCGCCGTCGCCTGTCTTGTCGCTTGCCGAATGGCTTACATACGGTTGATACTTAATGCTTTAGCGTTGCTGCCCTGGTACAAGCGCCGACCTTGTATCATCATGGGGTACTTCAAGGTTAACGTTAGGCGCGGATACAAACAGTGTCTTCTTGAGCACATGTGGTCTCAGTACGGACTGACGCTGTGCCTCCTACGCTTGAAGTCCCAGTCAAATCAATCGCCACATTCTTGATTTTCAAGTTTGCTGGCAATTTTCCGACTTGTGACCAGCGTGGGATTAGCCTGAGAAAGGTCGGAAAAAGGTGGGTAGTTATTTTGTCTATATGAACCCAATCCAGAATTTGAAGTTAAGCCAATATTTGCTGGAACTCGTACACCTGGGAATGCATTGTTTCCAAGAGCTATCATGCTGAGATCAGTCATCTTATGTGAGAAAAGCTGTCAACAGAGACTCTGGTACAGGACTCATAGCTAATTTGATAGGCAAACAATCCCGTTGATCTGTTTCCTTCTACTACATGGATTCGGCTCGTTTAGAAAGAAAATTCCACCAAAAGTTGATGGATCACGTAGGCAACAAAATTAGCAGCAGCGCTCTGCAATGCTTGCAGTGTTGAGACTCGAGTTAGTGTCTTGGCGTCAGCTTATATGCTGCTTGCTCAGAGTGTCGTCAATTGCAGGAGCCTTATTTATCTTTAAATTCCCTCTTTTTTTGTTAGAGGTTCAGCTTGACAACAGAATTGACATTAAGACAAAACTATAGCTTGTGACTTTTGGTCACAGGATGCAACACAAGCAAGTCAGTGTTTTTTCTTTTTTTTTTTATGTGTGATGGTTCTGTCATGGAGTTCTGCTTCCATTGAACAATAGCAACAAATTAGGAGTTTCCTGGAGTTCCGAACCTATTTTTTTGTGCTACATGTTCCTGTAAGTTGGTTTACTTAGATATGTTGTCATTTCTCTTGCGGAATGTATGTGTTTGGTTCTTTGAGATTGATTCTTTTGGATTTGGCGAGTGTTCTACTTCTTTGCTTTCCTATCCAGGTACCTACGAGTCATACTTTGTTATTTCTGTGTTGTGCAGTCACAGATTTATTTGTGCACTACTGCTTGTTTTAGGAAATTGCATTTCTCGAAAGTGTGTGTTTGATTGCAGTTGTGGAAGGTGTGCGCTTGATTATTTGTGCGGAAGGCCCTTTGAGAAAACAGGACAGCAAACACAATTTATAGATATCTACGGCGGTAGCTTAGGGGAATACAGGAGAAGAACCTAAATATTTCTGGATTTGTGCGTGCACTTCTGTGTGTGCGCTGGTACCTACAGGGCACCATCGCACACAGAATAGGCGACCAAATTATTTTTTTTAAATGGTAAGTTGTGAGGTTTCTAGTACTGCTGCACCAACAGGTGAGAAACTTTTAAATTCCAATTAGCCATGAAAAAGTGAAAGCCGTTTACAACTCCCTGTAACACCGAATTAGAGCGCAGCTCTTGAGGAGTAGGAGGGAAGGGTACTCGGGGGGGGGGGGGGTGAAGTGACCTGGGGAGGGTCACGTGACGATGCCGATGATGTCATCAGTGACGTCACTGATGACGTCATCAGTGACGTCACTGATGACGTCATCAGTGACGATGACGATGCGGACTCCGATGACGTCATCAACGATGATGACGATGCGGATGTCAGTGACGTCATCAGTGACGTCACTGATGACGTCATCCGTGATGATGACGATGCGGATGCCGGTGACGTAATCAGTGACGTCACTGATGGCGTCATCAGTGATGAGGACGATGACGATGCGGATGCCGGTGAGGTCATCAGTGACGTCACTGATGACGTCATCAGTGATGATGACGATAAAGATGCGGATGCCGATGACGTCAGCAGTGACGATGACGTCATCGGGGAGGTCACGTGACCTCGGCGGGGTGGTCACGTGACCCTGGGGGTGGTCACGTGACCTGGGGGGTGTCGCGTGACTTCGGGGGGGGGGGGTCACGTGACTTTGGGTGTCACGTGACGTTGGGGGAGGTGTCACGTGACCTTGGGATGACCTTGGGGGCGTCGCGTGACCTTGGGATGACCTTGGTTACGCCGACGCCGACGCCAACGCCGACGGCGACGCCGACGCCGCTCCAGCCGGGAACGGGCCCCTAAGAGCTGCGCTCTAAAAACGGAAGTGTTTGCTTGTCAAATTACTTTTAAACCTTGAACGGCGGCCGCCTGTTGAGTGTTCCGAGCCCTGGGGTACTACTGACAGAACTGAAAAATTCAGGGACTCCGCTTTCCCAACAGTCACGTACTGTCGACGGTTCGTAAGATAGGAATCGATCCAACGTAAAAGGTAATCGTTATCGAGTATCTCCCTAAGTTTGAACAGTAGTTTCTGATGCGATACCCTGTCGAAGGATTTCGCGAAACCTAATAAGATAGAATCCACTTGGCCATCGTTATCCACTGTAGCAGCAAATTCATGGAATGTGTGGAGAAGCTGAGCTTCTGTTTTATAACCAGGTCGGAACCCATGTTGATCTTTTACCGAAAATTCTGCGGATTCTAGAAAAGTTCCAATGTGTTTAAAGAGAAAATGTTCAAGAACTTTGCGGCATCTGCTCAGCAACTAGAGAGGCCTGTAATTCGAAACGCACTTCTTATCTCTACTTTTATGAATTGGCACAACTGTAGCTACTTTCCAGTCTTTTGGGCACCTCGCCAGTTTTTTAGCTGCAAAGGTATATTTCACAAAGAAACTTCGCACTCCATTCAGCATATTTGTGAAGGAATGCGTTAGGAATCCTGTCCGGGCCGCATGACTTTTTAACGTCCAGTTGGAGAAGGCTGTCAAAAGTAAGACTTATTGACACTACTAAGTCGCCAATTTTGCGATGGTCATGGGTAAATGGTGGCATTATAGAATTATCCATGATAGAAAGACGGAAAAAAAGCGATTAATCTGGCTTGCTATACTCGGTTCATCAGTGAAGCGAAGGGAAAGAAGTGTACATTTTTAAAATTGGTTGGTGCTGTGGTGGCTGCGGAAGAAGAAAACGTCTTCCTCGAGCCCCTCGGGACAATGATGATCACGAGCAGACACGGGTTAGAATGACTACAACGCTCACCGCCGTCTCCACGATTAAATTATGATATATATAAAATCGAGTCACATCAAGTGGTGACCCGGACATAGAACACAGGCCATGCAAGCTGCCGGTGTATTCTTACACCCTTTGTCCCATATAGTACACCCCAGAATTTCAATTCGACATACAGCGCCCTACAGTCGAGCAGACGGCCCGAAATTTTAAGAGGGGCTTGATAGCCGTGTGGTACAACATTTTGAACAGCTAAAGTACGTATAAAAGACCACATGAAGAAAACACCGAGTTTTTACAGTAGGGCCAAGAAAACCCGGATTATTTTTTCGTGTTCAGTAAAACGTACATTACCTATTTTAATAAGTTGAACCACACGGCTATCAAGCCCCTCGTAAAATTTCTGGCCGTCTGTTCGACTGTAGGGCGCTGTATGTCAAATTGAAGTTTGGGGGCGTATTATATGGGACAAAGGGTGTAAGAATACACCTTTTGACACCCTTTTTTCTTGAGAGTGCAGGACCCCTGCTCTTTTCAGGGAAACACCCGGACCAACAACTGACGGCGGCCAGTTCAGTTGGCTCGTCCTCCGGCCGCCCCACACTCTTCTTCGTTTCTGATCGCCAAACACATGTCCGATTTCTAATTGATACAGGAGCAGAAGTCTGTGTTATTCCTGCCACCTCACAAGACCGCAAAATTAAAACTACTACTAACCCTCTGCAAGCAGCCAATGGAACTGCCATCACCACCTACGGTGAGAAATCAGTAAATGTAGATTTCGGACTACGACGTACGCTCCAATGGGGCTTTATAATTGCCAATGTTCAATATCCCATTATTGGAGCTGATTTTCTAACTCATTTCGGTCTTCTGGTGGACATGATGCACCACAAACTGTTAGACGCAACCACTCAAATTGGCGTGCGCGGTGTCGTGTCTAATCCACCACTGCTGAGTCCTACACTCTTCCGTCCGAGGACAAAGACAAACTACGACACCATCATTGGAAACTTCCCCAGCCTGAAACAACCATGCAACACGGAGCGACCGGTAAAAAAGGTTGTGCAACACTTCATCACAACCACCAGGCCCCCGTGCATGCCCACGCCCGTCGCCTAGCTCCCGAAGAACTGCAAGTGGCACGTCAAAAATTTCAGCACATGATGAACTTGGGACTGATACGACATTCCTCTAGCAACTGGGCATCTCCGTTACACCTAGTACCAAAGAAAAGTGGTGACTGGAGACCATGCGGAGATTACCGTGCCCTCAACAACAACACAATCCCCTGACCGGTACCCAATTCCTCCATCTCCAAGACTTTTCTGCAAATCTTTATGGTATGTCGGTATTATCAAAAATAGATCTTGTCAGAGCACACCATCAAGTACCCATCTCACCTGACGATATTCCAACAACAGCAATTGTAACTCCATTTGGCCTCTTCGAATTCGTTCGGATGCCATTTGGGTTACGTAATGCTGCCCAGACCTTTCAACGGTTTATTGACCAGGTTCTCAGAGGACTCGACTTGTGCTTGGCTTATCTTGATGATATTCTAGTGGCCAGCGCATCCAACGAAGAACACGAACGACACCTCTATCAACTATTCAAACGTTTAGAGGAACATGGCGTCGTAATTAATATCGCTAAATGTGAATTCGGAAAAGAAAATAAACTCGATTGCCTACCTCGGCGAATACGGCATCTACTCGGGGAATGGGTTCGGCATCGGAGACTAGAATGTCGTTGAGCCGGCGGAAGTCAATGCAAACCCGGTAGGTCTTGTCTGGCTTTTTTACGAGAACCAAGGGCGAACAGTACGCAGAAGTAGACTTCTCAATTACCTTTAGTTTAAGCATTTCGTTTACCTCTTTTTCAATCACGCGTTCCATGGAAAACGGAATCTGGTACTGAGGCGTACGAATGGGTTCATCTGTGGTCAGCTGCAGCTTACATTCCAGGAGGTTTGTGCGTCCCGGTACATCCTAGAATATTTTAGCGTGTTTCTCCAGAACGTCTGTGATGTCTTCCCGCTGTTTTCGACTGAGACCGTCAGCTAGTGCCACTTACTTTATTCCCTCTGCACTTTTCAGGTCAAGGCATGGAAGTGGTTGATCACTTGTGTCCTCAATGGCTATCACTGAAGACACTTGCTCTGCCGCGCCCGCTGCCTCACGGTCTTCATACCGATTGAGCATGTTGATGTGAAAGAGCTTGGTGGCGTGTCCTAGATCAACCTCATAATCGGCCTTGTTCTTTTTTCTCACCACTCTGTGGGGGCCCTTCCATTGCAATTGCAGCTTCTTCTTCTTCGAAGATATTAAAAGCAAGGAGCGGTCGCCTACTTTCAAGTCTCTCTTCCCACTTTTCTTGTCATACATCTTCTTTTGGTATCTTTTTGCTGATGCTAAGCTTTTGTGAGCCAGTTCCATAGTTTTCTCGAGACGGCTGCGTAGGTCAAGAACGAATCCATACGTCGTCTTGAGGCTGGTTCCTAGTTCATCTCGAGTCCACACCTCCTTTAGGATCGTCAGCGGTCCTCGAATATGGCGGCCGTAAATGAGCTCAAACGGTGAAATGCCTAGACTAGCTTGAGGCACCTCGCGGTACGCGAATAGCAAAGGCGCTAGGTACCGATCCCAAGAGCGCGGCTTTTCCGGGCTCATCTTGGTCAACATCTGTCTCAAAGTGCCATTGTACCTTTCAACCAATCCATTACAGATCGGGTGATAGGGTGTGGTTTGTAATTTCTGAATCGATAGGAGTTCTGTCAATTCTTGCATCAATCCGGATGTGAAGCTTGTGCCCTGATCCGTTAAGATCTGCCGGGGAAAACCCACTCGGGAGAAAATCTCTAGTAATCCCTCCGCGACGGCGCGCGAATCGCACGATGGTAAAGCAACGGCATCGGGATATCTCGCTGCAAAACCCACCATCGTAAGGATGTACAGATTTCCACTATCTGAGGTAACTGGGAGTGGACCAATTAGGTCCATGGCCACCCTCTCAAACGGAGTATCAATCACTGGCATTTGCCCAAGTGGTGCCCTTTTTAGTTTCCCCTTCGGAATGGCCCTCTGGCACGTATCGCATGATCTGACATACCTCTTAATGTCAGCTTGGACTCCTGGCCAATAGAAAGCCTCTAATACTCTGTCAGTGGTTCGTTTGATCCCCTGGTGGCCCGCCATCACACTATCATGCGCCACCTCTAGAACATAACGTCTCAGTGGGGTTGGAACGAACACCTGCTTGAACGACTTTCCACCCTGTTGTTCGAATCGTCGGCAGAGTACTCCTTTCGAGATGTAAAAGTTGTACCTCGATCCATCCTTCGTGTTGTACACTTGACCTATCTTGTTTCTAGGACCCTGCAACGTGTCATCAGATTTCTGCCTCTCTTTTAGTAGCTCAGAGGTAACTTCTTACCTTTTTTACTTCGCTAGATGCATTCGTCTTATCCGAAGGGATCAATCTATGTGCGGCTGATACATTGCTCATATCGATCGAGTCCTTTTGGGTATCAGTCATCTCTCCTTCTGAGATTGGTTGCATCTTTTGTCCATTCCAATTAAGATCAGGTTCATCGGCTCTTCGGGCTCCCTCAACGTTTCCTACAATTACGTCGTAGAGCGGTGCGTCCATGCACTTCACGAGTAAATCTCCAGTAAAATACGGGGAGCAAAGCTTCACTCTCGCCTCTGGCAATTGCAATGGCGCTCCATTTACGAAAATCACAACGCCCGTTTTACCCGTGAGATTGGCATCTTCCACTAGGCTACTTCGAACGATTACTGTGTTACTGCCTGTATCGCGCAGCGCACTGACCGGTCTTTGATTTAGCAAACCACGTACGACAGGCATATTGTTAGCTTCGATCAATCTCGTCTGTTCATGGACTGCACTAATTAGCCCAGTCTTGCCATCTTGAATAGGAGGAGGGTTTAGTTGCTCTGTGGTGTTCACTGATGAGGTCACTGTGCTCTTATCCGATACCGAATCAACAAAACACGATATTTGTGGCCTATCTTGACGTTTCTTGGGACAATCTTTCGCGTCATGTCCTTCCCTTCGGCAGATCAGGCAAGAAGGAATCTTTTGTTTGTACCCGCTTCGGCACTGAGGCGCTTTGTGGCCTAGCCTTCCACATAAGAAGCACTTCGGCTTAGAAAACGTTAACTGGTCTGAGCTTCCTCTGTTCGACGACGCGACTTTCGGATCATCTCTAAAGGAGGATAGATTCTTCTGTTGTGCCTCCAGAAATCGATCGGCGGCCTCAACCATTGATTTAAGCGTCTTACAATCTCTCTCTTTTAAGAAAACAGTGAGCCTCGCGTGGCATTGTGACATAAATTGTTCTGTCAAGATCTTATCTCGAAGCGCTTCATACGTTGAAGGCGCCTCTCCCACCTCCATCCACCTGTCAAAGTAACCTTGCAGTCGGGCGGCGTACTGACTAGCCGTTTCCCCTTCTTCGGGTTTCGAACTCCTGAATTTCTCTCTATATCCCTCTGTAGTGAATCGAAACCTATCAAGAAGAGCTTTCTTAGTTGCTTTATAACTTAACGAATCCTGTGGGGATAGTCTACCATACAGCTTCAGCGCCTCTCCTGCAAGACACATGCTCAGAGCTGTCGCCCATTTTGCTTCTGGCCACTCCTCTCCCACAGCTATGCATTCGAAACGTTTCAAGTATGCGTCAAGATCATCCCTCCTTTCGTCAAAAGGAGGCATGAGCTTCTGGGGACAGAGATGAGCGGAGTTCATTCTCCCATTTCCATGTCCCTCTGAGGCTTCAGGAGTGGTTGTCGCAGCCGCCGTTTCAGCTAGCCTTATACGCAACTGCAATACCCTCTCTTCTCTCTCTGCCTTATCTCTAGTCGCGAGTCTCTCAGCGGCTTTTTCCTCCTGTTCATGCGCATATTTCTCTTTCGCCCACACTTCTAGTTCAACGGCCTGGAGGCCCAATGCCTTGCCAACTTCTACAATATCTGTTAAATCCATTGCTTTGTAAATACCTCTTAATGATCCAAAGTGTCTCCGTCCTGTCGCGGACGCCAAATTGTCATGTCGGTTGTGATTGAGGGGTGTTAAGTAATCACACGGAGACAATTTGGATGCGTTAAATAAGCTTTCACTGGGCAACAAAGGGAGATTGAATAAAAAGAATATGTACAGTGCTAATTACGTTAGAGTTATTAGTGCACAAAAGTTTTACTTGAACGCGCACGTCGTTGATTTGTTGAGGGAGCAGGCAGTCGGGCAGTCAGCGAGGTGGTCGGCTGCTCAGAGTGTCGGAGGGCAGTCGGTCAGTCGTTCGGGTCGAGCAGTCAGTCGCTTGGGTAGCCGGGTGGTCAGCGAGTCGGACGGAGTCCGGGGCTTGAAGGTTCAGATTGTTGTCGCCGGTTGCTTTCCGCGCAGCTGAGTCGACCTCGTACGGGCCGGCGCCTCGAGCGCTTGGAAGCAGCGCAATCGTATCTCTCGGGGTCTGGGCACCCCGACGGAGGTCGTTGCTGTGTGCTCGAGTCTCAGCCGATGTTTCGCCTCTCGGAGCCTGGGAACCCCGGCGGAGGTCAATGGTGCTCGTCCCGGACGGTCTGCGATTCGGCTTCGACTGTCCCGAGCCCCTGCGTGACGCTCTCTCTCACGAGCCCCTCGTCCTCTTTTTTCTTCCCTTCCGTCCTCTTTTTTCTCTTCACTCTTTGTCCGGCAACGACCATGACAACACATAGAGAACAAAGACAGTTGGCATTCATCAGTGAATTCATGACCGACATCCGGCACATCAAAGGGAAGCACAACGTGGTTGCTGATGAGTTATCACGAGTGGATATTGCTGCTTTGAAGCTACCGGGCGTCGAACAGATTGATTTTACGGCCATTGCAAAACATCAACTCCAGGACACTGAGTACCAAAATACATCTCTGCACCTAAAAAAAAAAAAAAAAAAAAAAAAAAAAAAAGAAAAACATACCGTACACAGATATTTCGCTCCTGTGTGATTTTTCAACGGGAACAGCACGACCCTATATTCCACCTGCATTCCGCAAGAAAATCTTCGATGCCCTACACGGATTGTCCCATCCCGGAGTACGAGCTACGCAGAAACGTATCAGCACCCGTTTTGTCTGGCCAAAGATGAATACAGATATCCGAACGTGGTCAAGATCATTTACAACTTGTCAAAAATCAAAGCTTCATCGTCATACCATAACACCGTTCGCGAAATTTCCACCAGTTACGAGACGTTTTGAGCATGTTCATCTAGATTTGGTCGGTCCATTACCTCATTCCAACGGCTTCACATACCACTTAACATGTGTGGACCGTTCTACACGGTGGCCCGAGGCAGTCCCGATTCCCGACATGACAGCTGCAACAGTTGCCCGAGCTTTCGTCATTGGGTGGATTGCCCGTTTTGGAGTACCGTTAATAGTCACTACGGACCGTGGACGACAGTTCGAGTCGTACCTTTTTGCTGGACTGATGCGACTCCTTGGCATCAAACGCCTTCGCACAGCGGCGTACCATCCCGCCGCAAACGGAATGGTTGAACGATTTCATCGACAACTAAAATAATCACTGCGTGCTCACAGCTTCATCCCCTGGATGAAGCTGTGAGCACTTCTCTTTCTACAAGAAATTCGTTCCACGCTCAAAGTAGACATTGGGGTCTCTACTGCTGAGCTTGTCTACGGCTATACGCTACATCTACCTGGCGAATTTCTTCACAACACGTCACCCGATGTGCCCACGTGTGCCCAGGAGTTTACAAACTATGCTCACCGTCTCAGACAACATTTCAGACAACTTCGCCCATGTGCACCTCGAGAGATTAAGAACCGCCCTTCCTTCATCAGCTCGACCTTGACACCTGCACTCATGTTTTTGTTCGCATCGATAGAACAAAGAAGCCACTTGAACAGCCATGCCAAGGTCCGTTCAAGGTCCTCAACCGAAAGTTCAAGTTCTTCACCATTGACATGGGCGACCGTCATGAAACGATCTCAACTGATAGATTGAAACCTGCTTATACAGACGAATGCAGCTACAAACACTACTTTAACACAAACAAACCAGCAGGTCGGTCCCAACCATCGCATTCGGTGAAACGCAACTTGCATGTGCATTGGGATCAACACTTAACAATTTTCCTAGCGATGTAAATAATTGTACATATTCCTTATGGCAGTGTCCAGTGCCAAAACATTTAGTTGCAATGTATGTGTCTAACATATGACTTCGTTTCTACCGAGGGGAATAACTGGGGTGGCTGCGGAAGAAGAAGAAAACGTCTTCCTCGAGCCCCTCGGGAAAATGATGATCTCGAGCAGACTCGGGTTAGAATGACTACAACGCTCACCGCCGTCTCCACGATTAAATTGTGATATATATAAAATTGAGTCACATCAGTACCTTTCAATGCGGTGTATCCTACTTTTCAACTGTAAAATATCTCGTGTAATCCAAGGAATATGCTTCTTATTTCTTGAACGTTCCGGAACAAATCTGTCAATACACCGATACGACAACATTCTTAAAAAGAAAGCGATAACTTGTCAACACATACACCAATCTGATTGCTTATCTCAGGAAATTCTTCAAATGCAACTTTTAACATATCGAGGATGCCAACATCATCCGTCCTTGTGAAATCCCGGAACCGTTTAAACTCTTTAGTACCGCTCGTATTTTGCCGGAAAGATATATCACAGACAACTATTGCATGGTCAGATATGCCCTCTACATTTGATATATTAATATTTCTGGCAACGGCCTCCGATAAGAACACGAGGTCTAGCAATGAATCACGCACACTAGACACGCGCGTGGGGCATCTCACTACCTTGCTGAAGTTATTGCTAAAAGCAATATCTCCAAATAGGGTTGAGTGTGCACAGCTTCCTATAGAAATCGTGTTGTCCTAGTATCTGGCAAGTTGAAATCTCGAGCCAGTATAACATGTGAAAAATTAATTATGTTAATTGACAAAACTCAGATAATTTTGCGAGCACTTCTATACCAGCTTGCAGGCACCTGTACAGTGCCCCTATAAGCATTGAGTGACAACTCCAACGGATGGACACCCAGACCATTTCACAATCAGAGTTCTGTTCGATCAGTGAATGCTCAAAAGTGTCGTTGACGAGGTGTGCGACCACTCCACCCCTGGAGCCACGACCTCACCGAAACACATTATACCCATCTTTAAAAACTTCACTATTCGGTATTTTTTTGTTCAGCCAAGTTTCAGCAATTATTACTATATCTGGGTCTTAAGTCAGGACTATACTTTCAAGCTCTTCCGGTTTGTTGACGACGCTTCTCGCATTAATCTTCATCAGTCTATAGGGCAACTCGTGTCAAGGCTCTGGCTAATGGCGGTGTTCCCAGCACTTCCGTTGTCATCGAGGCTGAGCCGTCCCAAAAAGGGCCAAAAAAGGCAACCTTCCGGCCACATGTCAGGACACACTAGCTTATCAAAGTCTTCCTCGTTTACGGGGACGTGAAAATAAGCGTAGGTGTTAAACCTAGAAGACAGCTTCGTGCAAGTAAAGCGCTGGCTGCCTAGCGCACAGGACACCGTTTCCGAAAGTTCGTCGCATGTTGTCTCAGGATGTAATCTGAGATGAAGAGAACCTTCTCTTTTGGATGCTTCGCCACGACACACAACTTACTTGTTTTGTCAGAGCCCACGTTAATCTTCACACGTCGACGTGGTGGGACTTGCTGGAAGCCGTCCTTGCCGACGACTGCACTGGCCGCCCTCGTGGAGCACTCTGCGCCAGCTGCCTCTCGATGATCCAAGCGCTCTGTCAGGAGTCCGGCTGCGTCGGCACCAGCCGACCCACGCCGCAGACTAGGTTGAAGTTGACGCAGGTCACCGTTTTGGAGTGGCCTTGCTATGCTCATATCTGCGCCTCGCTCGTTGATCGTTTTAACTTTCTTCATTCAATGGAAGGCCAAACACGGGTAGGCATGGCAGCAGATGATAACGAATATTGTCGGCATCAAATGTACTTGCATAGATCTACCATCTGTGAGAAGTGGACCAGAATGCGAGCGGCAGCCGACGGAATTTTTGCGAGCACATTCACGTTATATGCGGACTAAATAGTAATTTTAAACAGGAAATCAAACCCATACTTGACTGAACGCGTGACGTTACGTGTCTTGTAGTGGTCATGCTCTATTTCACAAGTGAGAATGCTCACAAACTGACTAGATAGCTCACAAACCGCTGCATAAGCCCTGTTCCACATAGACTCGACGGGTGAAGAAGGCGGCAATATGGTGGCTCCGCTAGCAGACGACACAGTTGTCTCCGCTCTGGGACGGCGCCATCCAGCGACATTGAGGCACAATAGAAGACACTGCTACGCGGCACCATCTTTGCGTTGAGCCTGAAACTGCATTAAGCTAGACAGAAGGTTTTGCGGTATTTGCGAGGCCAATTATGCCACCACCTATAAAAAATAAACGTTTATAACACGAAGAACATTTTGAAGCCAAAGAACAAAATATGGAGGACAGCAAGAGGTTTCAACGGTTTCAAGGCACACGGTCCCCAGGTGTCGCAAATCTGGCAACGAGCTTTAAGCTTAGCGAGGCCACACACAAAAGGACAAGAGCGCTTCCACCTTTCCTTTTTTATTTTTTAGACGCTTCCCCTTTTTTCTCCTCTCTCTCTCCCTTTCATGCATCTCTTGGTGAGAGATGTAAGGGGAGAGGGTGTAAGAACAGGTTTTTCGCTCAAGTCCAGACACATTCTGGGAACAGCCGTTGAAACTAAAATGGATGCCCAGTACTCTTGGCCTTGGTTTTCATCAGAGCCCCAGCAAAAACACAACAAAAACAACTACCGCAACAACAACAACAAGACAACAACAGCATTATTTGTTTATTCTTATGAAACCAGGGGCATTCTTTTAAGACCTGCTTTGAATTTTTTTTAGGGCCCGCATCCAAACCAGAACGAGGTCCTCCAAGCCTAGCGCGCACAACACCGCCTTCGCCAGAGCCTTGGACATCAGGTTCCAGGCATAAAGGGAACGAGTTGCCGCAAGACACCCACGTGCTTTCGAAAGAGGCGCGAGTTTTGCTGCCAAAGAGGATCCCAGAGGTAGAGTGGGAACCGACTACAATAGATGCAAAGGGATTCCATCTGGCAATTTAGTGAGAAAGAAAAATACGTGTAAAACTAAGAAACTTACAAAACAACATAAATATTAAAAAAAGTTTGCTGAAATTTTTGACGGTGCCTTTGACGGATTTTTTTAATACATTCGTTCGAATTAGAATCAGACACCTTGCACTGGCACGGGCGAGCGTTCAGATAAAAGTGCCATGGTCTTAAAAAAAAAAGTGTGCTTCCTAGTATTTGTTATTTCACGTATTCGGGTCTCATTTTCCGTAATGCGTTTTCATTATACCTTCCCTGCCTGTTTCCCATTTGCTGTGTACACATAGAAAATATTGAAAGACTCTGCCTGAAATTTCTAAGACCCCATTTGTTTGTTCGAAGAACATTCATAAATCAAAAAGCCGCTGTCAGAAACAAAAACGTCAAAAAAAATCAATCAAGCATTCTTATATTTAAAGGGGAGCAAGTTTGCCCTCTTCGTTCGTGGCAGTATTTACTTTCAACGCGTTAGATCACTGCCCCCAAACATCCAAAAACTAAACACAGATGTGAAGGAAGCGCAAGGCTTTCACTTGGATTACACGTCTCCGTCGTGCTCCTTGGTGAAGGTTTCGGCTAAACAGACGCATCTTGAAGATGTTTACATCTCTCGTCTTCATCTTGTTCGTACACCCTATGACTGTTGCAGCAATGGGCTCCAGACAAGACGGTGTGCATGTCGCCCTTCCGAATGACACATACGTAGACATTCTCTGCGCAAGTGGAAACATGGACAACTTCCTCTTCCGGCGCAGAATCGGAACCGTCCTCAGAGCAAGCTACTGGTGCAGCTCCTGGTCAGTTTACCTGAAGCACCTCCGTGACATCACTGCGGACAACAGCAAGCGGGTGGCCGTTATTCCTGAGTCCTTATGGAAGGGTAATCTTTCGCGCTTACTCTCTCCCGACGACCTTTTCTCCTGTTGGTTTATTCTTTCTGAGAAAATGCACTTACCTTACGTTCGGGATCTTGAAAGCCCAAGCCAATCTATTTATTATTTACGCACGAATGTGAACAGCCTTAGCATTTTGCAGCGCTTAGTGTGGAACTGCACCGGCAGCAGCTACATCAACCTGAATGAAGGTTCAGCCGCACAGGAGCCTAGCTTTTCCGCTGCACAAACCTGGCAGCCGCTCCGGAACCAAAGCTTCGTGCTTGGTTCTGTGGATCCTTATAACGCCATCCCGGAAAAGAACATTGTCGTAAAATGTTTGGAGTTGCTTGGTGTCAATTACAGAACAATCATTGTGAACAGCAAGCACTGGATTACAGACGTCAGAGAGCGCAGAATAGACATTATGGTCCAAAAAGCTGCGTGCGACGTACACCGTTGGCGGTTGATCCACATTCCCGGCATCTTGCGCTGCGGAAGGGCCGTATTCTACACGGTCCGTAAACCTTCACGCCGTGCAGATGAGTTGCTGCGAGAAGCACCGTCTACCTTCTTCGCCCTTTTGTTCCTCTCGATAGTCGCCTGTGCACTAGGCTTCTGTCTGATCAATTACTGCTCGGGAAGGCAGCCGCTCAAGGGAATTCAAGAAGTGGCGTTGGTTTTCGTCTCAACGGCAATGCTCTTCTCATATCCCATACCCCAGCGGTTCGAACGCGTTCTGGCTGGACGCATCGTGCTCTTCTGCTGGATGGTTGGCGGATTCTCGCTCGCCACTTACTTGCAGAGCCTGTTGACCTCCAGCCTGAGTTCCGGATATGGCTGGGACGCCGACGACACCGTAGACAAGCTCTACCCCAAGCTCGCCTCTGGGAAAGTGCTGCCCTGTGTGATAAGAGGCAAATTCTTGTACCATCAACTGCCATCAGACAACAAGCAGGGCATCATCGGCGCCATGGTGGCCGCCCAGCAACGATCGCCCAACAAGAACTCTACTCTAAGCGACACCGTAGACGGCTGCAGAGATAAGGTTCTCAGAGGAAGCCACGTGTTTCTCTCGGAAGATTTCGAGGAATGCAGCCTGGGAATGCTTGGCAACATGGTGACTGTTGGGAAAGAAACTATCTACACGCTCTACATGAGCACCCCCGTGCGAAAGCACTTCCCGCTGCGAGCCTTTTACGGCCGACTGGTGACGAGAATATTCGAGACTAATTTGCAAACCGATGAGATGAAGGTATCGAAATGGAAGTGTTCCCGCTTTGGGGACGTAGACGTCTCCCCGGTACCATATGACTTCACACAGTTCCTTCGGCTTTACTGCATATGTTGCGGTGCGGATGCAGTTGTACTAGCGCTAGAGGTATTAATTTTTCGTATACGCCAACGGATTTCTTACAAAAAAAGCCGGAGTCTGCCCACACCAGGCGTGGGCACTGCACGTACGGAGGATCTAGAGTCGCGAGTGGAGAAGCGCCCGCGGATACGCAGCGGGTTGACGTCAGAGCCGTGCGTTGGTCGATGTTCCGAAGAACTTAAATGCTGTGGCTCGTTGGCAGATGAACTCAGGGGTGCGCCGTGAGGCCAGCACAAACATCGTGCGCATTGTGTCAGGGCTGACTGAGTACTTGAAATCAATAACGTTTTGTTGTAGTTTTGTAATGCTTGAATTGCTTTTCGTAGTGGTAACGTGCTTGAAGGTTGAGAGAACGACTTTTTTGCACCCAATTTCTTGAAAAGGATTACTTTTTCCATTAGGGCTCGGTTGTTTATCCGATCGCAATTTGTTCCCCACGAAAAACACCAATGTCCAGTTTGGCTTTCGAGTGCCTCAACTGGGTCTGCACAGCCGAGCACCGCTCACGCACGTTGCTTTGGAAAGCGAGCTGAGCAAGTGTCGTGCGTACGAACACTCATAGTGGCACCGGCCAGAAGCCTTGTATTCAAATGGATTGTGAAAGAGTATGTGGCACAGAACTTGAGAGGTAATAGAGAGTTTTAGAATAGGGGGCCACAAAGAAATAAGGGCTCACCACTGAACACAAAGAAAAACGGGCTCACCACAGAACCCAAACTCCGTTTGGGGTTTTGGTTTGGCGGTCGCCTCCGAAGCAAAATTCAAGTAAAAGCATGGGGCCCCTATTTGCTTGAGGCCGGGTGACTCGGCAACATGGCGGCGCCCTTTCCGCTCCCTTCAGAGCAAATTTGTCTTTGTCGCTGCAATATTAGCCGATTTCATTGCCATTAACCAAAGAACGAGGGAGATTACGGAGGCTTTTGTCATCTCACAGTACGAGGAGAATATGCGTGTCATTTCGCCGTCTATCGCCTTGTTTCGCAGCGAGATTGCTTACGTTTTTCTTACGAAGCAAGACTCTAATCACATTGGTAAGATTGGCTGTGTTTTGTGTTTTGGGAGTTCGAGGGTTTCATGTTTGTTCTAATTAAAATTCAGTTGTTAGTGAGCACTTGTCGTGTACATTCCTCTCACTCGTCCTTCGTCTAATTTTTGGTTGTAATTGTGCGAAAATAGGGCGCCGTTATAACGGGGAAGAAAAAATCGTAACGTTCACGAGTAATTTTATTACTTCCACACGTAATCAGATCCTTTTTGTGATTGCTTTTTAATGAATTCAAATGACTACAAAATGAATCTAAAAAGAAATCACTTACAATTATTTTGAATAATTGCTATGAGTGGTACCGGAGAAGTCTGGGTAATTGTCACTATAATTAATTACAATTTAGCTTCGAGTTATTGTAAATGCAATTCCTTACTTTTTCAGTAATGTGTGCAAGTGTGGAACTTCGCATACAGGCGTTGCAGCATGATGGAGTTTATAGAGATGGTGATAGTATAATTTATGTCAAAGAGTTCGGGAACATGTTACCCAAGTCACTGACATCTTGAAAGACGAAGGACGTTGCTTCTTATGTTCACACTCCTTGCTTCGTGATCAATCATCCGGCGTTCTTATGAGCATATGACGTCATCTCACAGTATGTGGAGCAATTGCAATATGCGTCGCGGAAATCGCTGCGCCGCGCATTTATTGAGCTGCCAATGCGTTACTATACAATAAAAGAAATGCTTAGAATAACCACATTTTGTTTCCGCGAGCACTCATTTGCTGCCCGCGTTGTTTTCTGCTGGTAGCTGTAGAGCATCTATGCGCGCTTTGATTTTAATCGTCAGAGTCAAAAGCTGAAAAAAAGGCTCGAGAGACAGTTCAAAACTCAGCAGCACGTATGTGTAGAGAAATTACAGTAGAAAATCACCATGAGAAGTGAAAACCAATCCTTAGGTTGGGAGTCTTTTAAAATAAGAAAAAAATATGGTCAAAATTATTTCACAATACCAATACAACGCCAAGGTCACAATTTCTTTCCGGATTACATGTCAAACGTGTCAATAACGAATAGAAGGTATGATGATAGAAATACAAGACAAACCGGAGCAAATAATCGCTTTCTCGACTAAAGCTATTAACGAATGAAACCATGTCTTGAGAGGTTATAAAAAATTTTAACCGCGTGTCATCCTGCAATGTGCTGGTGCATGCTTCATTTATTTTCAGTATATCCTTTGTTTGCGCTATCTTGGGCGTATGCACCTGCGCTCTCTAAGATGCACATTTTGTTCTCTTCATATTTACGCATCCCCGTCACTGTAATGCAGTCCATAAACCTTTTTTTCAGATCCAACTTAGGCGATACGTTCGCTTTATTTGGTAGCCTCATCAAGCATACCTCATTAACAAACTCTAATCAGTTCAAAATGAAGCATCTCGTTTTCTATCGCACGACTACTCACACACATCAAGTATAACTGCATTAAAATCAAATCTAGAGGCTAGAGCTTAGTTTACTGACTGAAAGAACTAAATTTGTTCGACTGGTCATGTTTCTCAAAATCTATTACTTCTCTGCATTGCATGAGAATTACTGTGACCCGCCATCTCACATCGATTTACGTCATGACCATGCACAAGTTGAAAGTAAAATTTTTCTTCGCGAAAACTAGTAAATTTCAAAATTACACGCTTTCACAGTTACCACTGACGTCAACTATCTTCTACAAATAATCGTACTCGAAACTAATCAGGCTAAATTCGGTGATATTTGCAGTGCACACCTTACAAGTGTTTTAATGAGTCAAAATGCGTATTCAATATCACTCTCATTTTTTGTTCCTTGTCTTTTTAGATGGTCTGTATAAGATGCCTCTAGTTGTTCATTAGGGACTTTTAGCAAACAGTTACCGCGTCCCGTTGGACGCGCGCTTAAAAGCACGCTTCAAAGGTTCCGGTAGTGCGTTAAGCGGAACGTGGTAAAGGTTTGCTAGAAGTCTTTATTAATAGAACTGTTATTCGGAAACCTTCTCTGTTAATTTTTTGTACTTGATCTCAACACATGTAATGCACCTCATTGAAGTGCCTTTGAGGGTTATTCAACTGAACTGAACAAAAGTCACTCTTTCGAAGCTAATGCACAACTGGTCTGACAATGGCCGACAGTTTCACCCGTGCCGCGTTCCTATGGCATGCCGATAACCGCGCACCTGTACTGGGTTCTTGAAATCTTAAGCACCTTGATTACAAAAGCCCAAAGGACAAGGACAGAACAAAGATGAACAGGACAAGCGCTTACTGACAATTGATTGTTTAATGCATGATAAAAGAAAGACGAAAATGAGAGAATTCCTAAATTATTCGCACACAAAATGTTTAAAAATTGTTTGGTAAAAAATTGACAAAATTAAATTGAGAAAAGAGATGGATAGAAAAATGAAAATATAAAAAGAAAAGCAGCCAGATTAAGAAAAAAGGTTGAGGTTCCCTATCTCTTTCTCGCACAGTGAAATTGATGGCGTGCTATGCACGTGTCTCCTTTTTCTATTCTAGTTTTTGCCTTAAAACGTTTTCGGGCTCTCTTGCTCCTAATGCGATTGAGCACTCTCGTTTGATTGAATACATGAGTGCATTTACAGTCTTTGACATGTATGGCCAAGTGTCCCGACGGTGAGGCATGCAGAGAAAGATCAGGCTCTCGTAGTCGTACATTTACACAGCACCCAGATTTACCGGGGTACACTCTCCCATATGTGCACGGATTTTCGGATGCGATATTGAAGCTGCAGTTGATATATTTATATGCGCGCTGGACTGAGCATTGGTCTTGTCTTTCGTTCTGGGAGTTGATTTTTGGACACCGTTTATTTACGTGTATCAGGAGCTGATGTTACACCTGTATATCATATTTAGCCACTATTCGCTTTAAGGTGTGTGATACTTTGTGTTGGTAGGGTATCAATGCGGGACTACGTGTCTTATCTCTTCTTCTTTCATTATGAGTGGTCAGGCTCTCTGCTACATCGAACATTAAAAAACTGGTATACCCAGATTCATGTAGTTTTTGAACTTGTGCCTCAAAACTCTGCTTGCCTGTGTGCTCGCATGAGTTTTGCAAGGCAGCTATGAAGCTAGTTTTTACAATTCCTTTCTCGATTAGCTTAGGATGGGCCAAATCAAATGGTAGAATTGACTTTTTGGACCGTGGTTTGCATTTCCAACCAGTATGGTTGTTTTCAAAGGACAGCTGAAGATTCAGGAATTGAAGCTGGCTTTCATCTGGTAGCTCGTGGGTAAACTTTAGTCCCTGAGATTGAGTAAAGAACGTGGTGCAAATTTTGTTTTGCCTAGTGTCTCGTTGCCGGGACACTAGGCTGAGGAGCCGCCAGGGTGCACGCAGAGTGAAGGGCTAAATGGTTAACTACCCAGCTTCTCCACCAGAACACGCGATGACACGCGAGCATGGCCTTAACTTTCCAGAATAGTAAAGATTAATAGAAGAATGGACTGGACTAAACGTCCGTGACAATATAACAAAACTGAAGAATAGAGTCTATCCTGACCAGTAATGAAGCTGTATTGCTTTAGTGCCATTCTGTGCGAATGAGTCCTCTCCGTTGGGATTGTGAATATTGCCGTAGGCGAACTGAACTAAAATGGATGTGGGACCACTTTTCTGGTAATCAGCCGCTGTAGACTGCCGCCGCAAAGCGGCGTGAACGGGTGGGTTGGCCAGCTATCACGCACCCCACTTATTCACGCGCGATGAAATGTCCATACAGCTCGAAATTCGTGTAACAAGTGTTGATGAGTCCTTTGTGGCGACGAAACGTGCCGCAGACCAGCGGATTCAATACGAACTGCTACACCATCGCTCCGTGAAAGTACACGTCTATGCCAGAGCAATTTAGGAAACAGCACAGCATCATCTAGCACGTCACAGGAACTACCGGCTTGAAGGCAGCTCTTCGGTGCGCAACACACCTGTGCTCCGTGAAAGTGCACGTCTACGGCAGAAGAATCGAGGATGCACACTCTCAGGAAAAGGGGTTTATTCTCACACCCTTTGTCCTGTGTACGCCACCCCAATGCTTCATTTCGGCGAACAGCGCACTGATGTCGAACAGACGGCCCCAACTTTTACGAGGGCCTTGAGAACGCTGCAATATACCTGATTAAACAGCTTAAATACGTGTCAAAGTCTACAGAAAGAAAACATACTGATTGTTGCAATAGGGCCATGAAAACCCAGATTACTTTTTTCGTAGTTAGGAACACGTGAATTAGCTTTTTCAATCAGTTGTACCGCTCGGCTATCAAGCCGCTCATGAAAGTTGGTACCGTCCGTTCGGCAGCAGCGCGCTGTACGTCCAACTAAACATTTCGGGTGTCGTATATGGGTGAAGGGGTTTGAAAATATACCTTTTTTTCTGAGAGTGCACCACATTATCATCTAGCACGGCACGTGAACTACCGGCTTCAAGGGAGCCTTTCCGTGCGCCGCACAACTAAAGTGAGCCTTCGGGCATTTGAACGAAGTGGCACCAGGATTACACAGCGCCAAGCACGACTCACTTAGTTTCCGCTGCTAAACCGAGTATCCAGATATAGAGGACATGCTTCACTGCAGACACCGACGATTCCGATGGTGAACGAGAGTAGAAAAACGTCGCGTTAAAATTTATCCTAGGAATTTTCGAATCGTGTCAATATTGTCACCGATGGATGGGCGAGACGGGGATTGACAAGGAAGCTAGACATTTCATGAATCAAACTTGTGCTAAAACAAGTATAATAACAAGCGTGAAAGGCGAGCGTGAATAACGGCGAAATGACACGTTCAAACGTTAGCGAAAAGAGCGAGCCACAGCCACGCGGAGCACGTTATATTGAGAAGGGAAGTGTCGCGAACATTTGTAGTTCGGCCTTAGAACACTCTGACCCAGAACTAACGAGAACGATCGAGAAGCTTCTCGAATAAACTTAAAACACTTTCTAAACAAATTCACGAAAATTGATCTGCCCAGGCATCGAACCTGGGACACATCGCGTAGAAGCCAAGTGCGTTAACCACTCCGCCACGCTCGCGGAAATAGTCCCATCTATAGCCAGCGAAATGCACACCGTTCCTCCGTATTTCCACGTTACAGTTACGTGAGAGACCACGCTGAACATTAAAGTCGCTTTCGACCGGCCTTATATGACGGCTCCCGCGTCTGAAATAAACTCGCTGAGACCAATGTCAAGGAACAACGCGTCCGACAAGCTCCGGCCAATGCACCCGCCCCGCGTATTGACCTCACAGGAAATCACGTGACGTCGTATTGACGTCACGGGACATCACGTATTGACGTTATATTTCCTGTGACGTCACGCATTGCCTTCGCCTGCACTGCACATAACTGGAGACAGGGAGTATAAACTGTAAACCACGTGTGAGCGATTTGACGAGCGACCAGACAAGCGACGGCGACCCGCTTCGCTGTCGCTCGGTCAGTCGTGCGACAAGGCAAACAGTTTAAGTATAAACCGTATGTAACGGTTTATACTTAAACTGCGTCAATGCGTTAGCGTTGGTGCCCTGGTACAAGCGCCGACCTTGGATCATGATGCGGTACTTTAACGTTAACGTTAGGCGCGGATACAAACAGTGTCTGCTAGAGCATATGTGGTCTCAGTATGGACTGACGCTGTGCCTCCTACGGCTGAAGTTTCAGTCAAATCAATCGCAACATTCTTGATTTTCAGGTTTGCTGGCAATTTTCCGACTTGTGACCAGCACAGGGAGAAGGCAGACAATCTGCTCATAAACCTGTACTCCCGGCTGAGGCTCAAAATTTACCTTCGCCACAAGCAAAGGCAGCTTGTGCAGGGCTTTCGAGCAGAACTTGTGCTGGCGTGGGATTAGCCCGAGAGGGGTCGGGAAAAGGTGGGGAGTTATTTTGTCTATATGAACCCAATCCAGAAATTGAAGCTAAGCCAATTTTTGCTGGAACTCGTACACCTGGGCTTGCATTGTTTCCAAGAGCTATCATGCTGAGATCAGTCATCTTATGTGAGAAAAGCTGTCAACAGAGACTCTGGTACAGGACTCAAAGCTAATTTGATAAGCAAACAATCCTGTTGATCTGTTTCCTTCTACTACATGGATTCGGCTCGTTTAGAAAGAAAATTCCACCAAAAGTTGATGGATCACGTAGGCAACAAAATTAACAGCAGCGCTGTGCAATGCTTGCAGTGTTGAGACTCGAGTAAGTGTCTTGGCGTCAGCTTCTATGCTGCTTTCTCAGCGTGTCGTCAATTACGGCAGCCTTATCTATTTTTGAATTCCCTCCTTTTTTGTTAGAGGCTCAGATTCACAACAGAATTGACAGTACGACAAAACTCTAGCCTATGACTCTAGGTCACAGGATGCAGCACAAGCGGGTCGGTTTTTTTTTTTTTCCTTTTTTTTTT
This sequence comes from Ixodes scapularis, assembly GCF_016920785.2. Classification (NCBI taxonomy): domain Eukaryota; kingdom Metazoa; phylum Arthropoda; class Arachnida; order Ixodida; family Ixodidae; genus Ixodes; species Ixodes scapularis. The sequence continues at coordinate 765,562 of NW_024609855.1, read as the reverse complement.
GTGATGGTTGTGTCATGGAGTTCTGCTTCCATTTAACAATAGCAACAAATTAGGAGTTTCCGGGAGTTCCAGATTAATTTGTTTGTGATACATGTTCCTTTAAGTTGGTTTACTCAGATATGTTGTCATTTTCCTTGCGGGATGTATGTGTTTGGTTGTGTGAGATTGATTCTTTCGGATTTTGCGTGTGTTCTACTTCTTTGTTTTCCTATCCAGGTACCTACGAGTCATGTTTTTTTAATGTCTGTGTTGTGCAGTCACAGAATTATTTGTGCACTACTACATGTTGTAGGAAGTTGCACTTCTTGAAAGTGTGTGTTTGATTATTTGTGCGGAAGGCCCTTTGAGAAAACGGGACTGCAAACAAAATTTATAGATATCTACGGCGGCCGTTTAGGGGAATATAGGAGAAAAACCTAATTTTTTCTGGATTTGTCCGTGCACTTCTGTGTGTGCGCTGGTACCTACAGGGCAGCATCGCACACAGAATAGGCGACCAAATGTTTTTTTTTTTAATGGTAAGTTGTAAAATTGATTGATTGATTGTTTAGGGTTTTATGGCGCATAAGCATCTTAGGCTACGACGCGCCAGATACAGACTATTGCAGAACAGGTTTCAGAGGGGAAAGAGCTTTAGTAGCTGTGATGAATTAAAACTATGTATATGACTTGTAAATATTGATGGAGATGAAGTTGAATATAAAATTATAGCAGGTGTAAAAGACCAATAGCTCTCAAAATGTCAAAAACACAACTCTGTAATACAAGTGAGTCGTTGCCAAGTAGAATACTAAGGTGTAAAGGCGTATGCTCGTTATATAACGGAGAAAAATGTTTCTGACGTTCTCGGTCATACGCTGGGCATTCAAGTAAAATGTGTAAAACTGTTAGAGGACTAAAACAGTTGTCACACTCTGGGGCCTCTTCCCTGCGTAGGAGGTGTCCATGAGTAAGGTGTATATGACCTATCCTCAGTCGACACAAGACAACCTCATAGAAACTTTCACGGTGTCGGGCACTCACCCACTCACTGATCAATGGTTTTACAGAATGAAGCTTGTTATTAACTTCTTCATACCATTCTAGCTGCCACTTCCTCCTAATACAATGCTTTAAAAGTGTGCTATAATCTTAGTATAGAATGTCATGCAGGCCCACTTCTTGCTCACCAGCAGAACTTGCCGCAAGGTCTGGTTCTTCATTTCCGGGTATATCAACATGGCTATGAACCCAACATAAAATTATTTTAATATTCCTTCTTGAAGCATCAATAATTTTATTCTGTAATTCCATGATTATTGGGTTTTTCGAAGTCCTTAATGATGAGAGTGAACGCAGAGAACTCAGTGAATCAGTGTACACGACTGACTGCTTTCTCTTTGTTTTTACAATGTGATCAACTGCAAGACGGAGACCGCATAACTCTGCTGTTAAAATAGTGGCTGTACACGTAATCCGTTTTACACAGCGAACAGAGGGCCGACCATAGCGCAGCTAACAAACGATTCCGTCTTAGTACCATCCATGTAGTATGAGTTGTGTCCAGAATATCTACTCTGAAGCTAAAAAAATTCCTGTTTTATGTATTTTGGTGGAATTTCTTTCTTTTTGATTTTCGTTAGTGAGAGGTCACAGGAAATGAGGCAGCGGTCTCACGTAGCTATTGCTTGTGGAACAGGAGCGACGGGCATTGTACTACTCAGTTCAATTGAATCTGCTTTGGATGCATTTCTCATACTAAAAGGTGGTATTACAGTGGGCTTGTTGTCAAAAGTACGTTTATATCTCATTTCTTCAACAGCTTCTCGAGAAGGGTGCAAGGGAACCGAACGAATTCTAAGCGAATACGTAGACCCTAAAGCGAACCTTCGCTTCTCCAGAGACCATTCATTTTATTCTGCGAAAAGGCTGGGGATAGGCGACGTGCGAAATGCACCTGTAGACAGCCGCAGTCCCTGGTGATGAATAGAGCCAAGCATTCGTAGGGCTGAAGGCCTTGCCGATCCATACACACTACTACCATAATCGAGGCTCGAGCGAATCACCGATTCGTAAATTCGGAAAAGGCAGAGGCGATCAGAGCCCCAGGATTTGTGGGAAAGCACCTTAAGGATGCTTAGTGCTTTTTGCCATTTTACTTTGAGATATCTGAAATGCGAAAGAAAGGTCAGTTTACTTTCAAAAATAAGCCCTAGGAATTTATGCTCAGGTTTTGTTGGAATCGAAGTGGATCGCATGGTCAACGAGGGCTTCACTGAAGTTCCCCATAGGCGAGAAAAACAAACAGACACTGTTTTTTCATTTGAAAAGCTGAAGCCGTTCTGGTCTACCCACTTGAGCAAATTGTTAATTGCTAATTGGACTCTACGTTCCCACAAAGCAAGGTTGCAGGATGAGACGGATATCTGAAGGTCGTCATCATAGAGTGAATATTGTACAGTTGGTGGAATGGCCCGAGCTATTGAGATTATTTTAACTATAAAAAGGGTCACACTTAAAACGCCTCCCTGAGGAACGCCATTTTCCTGGCAGAACTTTCTAGAGTAAGTAGTGCCTAATTTAACACGGAAGGTACGCATCCCCAGATAGCTCTTGACGAATGCTAGCATTCTACCACGAATGCCAAAACTATACAGGTCTTGCAGGATGCCATGACGCCATGCCGTGTCGTACGCCTTTTCCAAGTCAAAGAAAACAGACAGGCAGTACTGCTTATTTACAAAGGCCTCACGAATAGTAGTCTCCAGACGAACTAAATGATCTATTGTAGACCGTGACGAACGAAACCCACACTGGTATTTGTCAAGGATATTTTCTTTTTCCGAAAAATACATGAGTCGTTTGTAAAGCACTCTCTCCAGTGTCTTACTAAGACAGCTTGCTAGCGCTATTGGGCGATAACTGGTCGCACACGATGCATCTTTTCAGGCTTTAGCAAAGGGATAACAGTGACCACTCTCCATGAGGATGGAAATGTGCTCTCTTGCCAAATGCGATTAAACAAATACAGGACTATGTCAAGTGTAGAGGGGTGGAGATGTGTAAGCATGTAATAATGAATTCCATCTGGTCCGGCAGCCGTAGGTTTGACTTCATGCAGCACCCGTTCAAGCTCAATCAGCGTAAGGCGCGAGTTGTAAGCTTCTCGAGCACCACCGGATGTTCGAACAGACTGCAGCTCTGCCTGAGTCTTGTGTTTCAGAAAGGCAGCTGAAGAGTGCTCGGAACTAGAAACACGTTGAAAGTGTTCCCCAAGAAGATCTGCCTGCTGTTCAAGGCTCTCGGGGCACAGTCCATTTGCAGAAAGAAATGGTACTGAGAAAGCACGGTAGTTCCCATTGACTTTATGAAGTTTATCCCACACTTCTTTGCTAGTGGCAGTGCTGTTAATCGAGGATGCATATCCTTGGAAGCTTTGACGTTTAGACTGGCGGCGTATGTATCTTGCACGAGCCTTCATTTGTTTAAATTTGATTAGGTTAGTTTGCGTTGGGTAACGTCTGAAAATCCCCCAGGCTCTGTTTTGCTTTCTTCGCAGTCGGCATTCCACCATGGTTTAGGACGATGGGGTAGGTGAGACGAGGTCATGGGGATAGCTATCATTGCAGCATGAAGAATGTAACTACAAAGCAGACTGGTGATTTAATTGACAGACAGATTGTCAAATAATGTGCAAGCGAGCTGAATAGCCTCACTAAAAATACCTCAGTTTGCCTCTTTGAACTTCCAACGGGGTGTTCGTGTGGATAGTGTAGCGGGTGAATTGATGCGGTTTAAAATGATGGGAAAATGGTCGCTTCCATATGGGTTGGGATCAACAGCCCATGAAAAAAGGGGGAATAATGTTGGGTCACTTAGTGGACATATTAATAGATGTGAACGAACGAGTTGGAGCGCTGAAATATGTAGGCTCTAGTTTGTTTAACAGGCATTAAGCAGTAAAAGAAAGAAAACACTCAATCAACGAGCCACGTGTGTCACGTCGTCCACTGCCCCACATAGGGTTATGAGCACTGAAATCTCCTAGGATTAGAGCTGGTTGGGGGAGTTCGTCATAAAGAGATTCTAGCTCTCTGCGAGATAAGGTGTAGCTTGGAGGAATATACACAGAACAAACAGTTATCAGTCGATCAGACAAGATGCGAACTGCCACAGCCTCTAATGTGGTATTAAGTGGTACCTCGACACAAGGGCTAGACTTTGCAACAATTATAGCTACACCACCAGAGGTGAGGGATGTATAGAGACGGTCCATACGAAAAACCTGGAAGCGCGTTAGGATGTTAGTATGATTATTGTTCAAATGAGTCTCCTGATGGCAAAACGCTAGTGGGTGATGAAGATCTAGTAGAGAGTAAACGTCGTCACAGTTGCAGAGTAAGCCTCTGCAGTTCTACTGGAGAACTGTTTCTGCCATCTCACAAGCAGAAATATATATATACATATACATATATATATATATATATATATATATATATATATATATATATATATATATATCTTAAGGTATATGTGTTTAACTAGACCTTAAAATCTATTTTGACGCGGGGAGCATTTTCTTTAGCCGTATCTTTCGGCCTGCCGGTGGTACCACCGAAGGCCGAAAGTAGGGACTCCGAACTTGAGTGGAATCTGTCCTCGTCGTACTTCGACCCACTCTCGTCCATTGGTTCACCGGGGGTTGCCGCAGCCTGTTCCTTACGGGCCTGCGACCCCAACGGCTCACCGAGTTTCCGGGCGCCTTCAGAGGTGCGAAGAGGAATTCCCCGACCTCGAGGCAGCTGGGTTTTAGCGGGCGCAGGGGGTCCACACCTCTGCGCTTGGGCGGCCCCTGGCGGACCAGGATCCTCCCTTCGGTCAGTGAGGGGAGTGGCTTGTACCACTCCAGGTGAGGCTGAGGGGGACTTGGGGAGGACAAACAGGTCGTCCGTCGACGTCTGTGTTCCTGCTGACACCGTTGACTGCGCAGGTCCCCTGCGCGCGGCCTCGGCGAACGAACCTTGAGATAAAAATGAGTGTCGTTTTCTTGCTTCTGCGTAGGAAATGTTGTCTTTGACTTTCAGCGAAATAATTTCCTTCTCTCTTTTCCACACAGGACAGCTGCGAGAGTATGCCGGGTGAGGTCCCTGACAATTGACAAAAATAGTAGTGTTGTTACCACAGTTATCGGTGGGGTGGTCGGTTCTTGCACACTTGGCACAGGTAGCCCTTCCCCTGCAAGAGGCTGTTCCGTGTCCAAAGCGTAGGCAACGGAAGCAACGCCTTGGATTTGGGATGTAGGGCCGAACCCTACAGTTTAAATACTCGGCCTTGGCTGTTTGAGGAAGCATAGTCGAGTCGAAGGTTAATACTAAATGTTTTGTCGTTCTCCGAGTGCATTACCAGAAACTTTGGGAAGGTAATAGCTGGCATTGTAGGGCTTGCTTTTTTTATGTTTCTTTGGTCCGACCCCTTTTCGAGGGCCGATCTAGAAAAGATTTAGCTTTGAAACCCATACGAATGGGAGAAAAATTCAGCACCCGTGGTGTGCCACCCACCACCGATGCCAACAAAGGGAATGGTCAACAACCCATACAAATAGGGCTTTGCTGGCACTGTTGAGCCACTAGGACTTGCCCAGGTGCTATACCCAAGCGTGATTAGAATTTAGACAATTCATTACCACACAAGGTTGGCCCCTGCCGCCAAAGGAGATGGAAAGAGCGTAAGGAAGGTGGGCTGAAGAAAAGGAAGAGATTTATAAGTAAAAGAGAAGGTAGAGTAGGGGAAAAGGCGACTGACTGGATCATCCTGGCCGGGCCTTACCAGGACACCCGTCTACAGGAAGCAGGGGCCAAAGTGGTGTGTTGCCTCGCAAGGGGGGGCCCCGAAGGGTTAAAACCTACCCCGGGCTCGGCTCAACCACCAGGATTCCCTTTTCCCTGGACAGGGGCTCGCCACGCACAGCCAGGCTCGGTGGGTCTTACCCACTTTTTACTCAGGGTCCGTAATGTAGCCATTGTGGCTGGGGTCCGTGGTGTCACTACTCACCAAGCACCTAGCACCTAAGGCGCAGGCGCCCCCTGCGGGGCTCGGGGTCTGTGGAGACGCCACTCTCCAAACACCTGCTTTCACAGGTGCCCACTGCGGGGGTAAGTTGTGAGGTTTGTAGTACCTTTGCACCAACAGGTGAGGAATTTTTAAATTCCAAATGAGCCATGAAAAACGGACGTGTTTGCTTGTCAAATTACTTTTAAACCTTGTACGGCCGCCGCCTGTTCAGTGTTTTTTCTTGCATCAAAAGACCCATTTCAGTTTTATAGCTTTTGAAAGCACAAAACGTCCAAATATACTCAGAATTGCACCGATATCGGCTTATTTTCGGTTTGTAAATTTGGCTCCCTCCGATTAAAAAAACAAACAAAAAGCCAAGACAGGTCCTCATTTGACGTCTCTTCTTGTGAAGTTTTTATTTCAGAAGCTCTGAAGGCTAACTCAGAATGTATCGCGAAAACAATATCGGCAAATAAGAGGCGACAGAAAGTAGAACGCATATTAATTTATTTATTTGAATAATTATGCCGGGCTACTTTTGTGGTCCAAGGCATGTGAGTACATATGTGACATATACAACAGCATAGCTCTAATTATACGTGGCTTGAAAAACATAGTTGAGAAAATGTAAAAGGCATATAGAACAGACGCTTCCCAATAAACACAGGTAACACTTGGCAATTATCAGTCAAATTGATTCAAAACTCCATCTAAGGTGCTGACAAACGAGTCGAAAGTGGCACTGCCTGTAATGTTGTGAGGCAGGCCATTCTAGTCTCGGAAAGTTCTAGGAAAAAATAGTAGTTAAAAGTGTCTTTTCTACATGGAAACTCTCAAAGAAGATTTTCATGTTTCTGCCGTGTGACTCGACTGAGATTGTACACCAGATAGCCCATAGAGAAATATAGTACTACGTAAAGAGTGGCCACTCACGCCGTTTCGCGGCCCAGGAGTTAGGGACTCTACTGGCCGTTAGTACGCGCAGCAGTGCCACTTATTTTGAACATTTGTCAGATATATAATATTAATAAATAACTTCATTGTATAGAGTAAACTTTTAAAATTATTACGAACTTTGAAAACTTTCAAAAACGACTTCAACGGCTGTGACTATGGCTCCGCCGCGACGGTTGGCTTCGGAGTCGTGGACTCGACGGAGGGCGGATACTTTGGCTGCTTGGTCTGTGTCTATTGCCTCGTTTTGTGGGTTGAGTTGGTTTCGGGCTTGTTGTCTCGTGCGGGTTTCCAGTCATTCTTCCGTTGCGGTCATGGTGTACGATATATGTAAAAAAGTATTGTGAGTGTAGTTTCTTTGTTGGCGGACATTTGCATTCAGTCACTGAATTTACAAGCCAAGGGGGCCAGTCATGTGTGCAAGCGCCTTTCAGCACATGGTCATATATGCAGCGCCTTTCATGGAACTTGGACGGTATTTTTTTTTTAAATGCCCTCCATCATATTGCACCTGTGGCTGTAAGTCTCGCTGTAATACAGTACTTTTTTTCCAGTGTAAAACTGTTGACGCGTCATTCATACATTTTGCATATGTATTGTTAGTTTCGTAATGTATGAATAACATACATCACTCCGTGTCTTCAGAGTTGATGTTTGTTTTGCTTGTCGCAGTTACAAAAATAAATACGTTTGTGTGCGAATCCCTGGTGTCCCACGTCGTCCCTTCAAGAGAGTTAGCACAAATGTGAAAATATCCTTTTCGGTGTTCGGTCACTTTGAATTATATGTAGCACCGGATGACTTTTCTTCTGCAGTACAATTAAGGTATTCTTATAAAACAATTCTATTTTAAACAAAAACCATGCTAGTTACAATAACACTGACTCGTTTAACTAGAGGGCGCATGCAACTGCCCGATACATAAATACCGCCAGAATTCGCCTTGAATCCATTTATTCATCTGGCCAGCGGTTACTGCGTGTATGCATCCAATAAACACTCAACTAAGGACTATATTGGCCGCTGGGTGCGCTCGCTGACGCTGATTTGGGCCGCTGGGGCCTATGGAAGTGTCCGCTCTTTACGTAGTACTACATTTCTCTATGGATAGTCTTCGAACTTCATTCCAATCTTATCGTGCATTAATTTATACAAAAAATTCAGACGCTTTACTTTTCTGCGGGTCGATGACTGGGTTAATCTGGATAACGCATAAAGGGATGACACAGACATATGCATGCCGTATTCGTTATATATAAATCGCAGTGCCTTGTTTGTACTCCGTCACGTTTGTTTATCAATGACTCTTAATACGGGTACCATAAAATGTCCGTGTATTCCAATATTGAAGGGATCAATGTAATGTACGCAGCAAGCTTGGTTTCCGGAGTACAATGCCGCATAGTCCTTCGAAGACTCCACAGTTTACGAGACGCTTTTGCTGTAAGGTTCTCTAAGTGAACAGACCAGCTTAAAGTAGATGTGGTGGTAATACCCAAATATTTATAAGTGACACTTTAAAAGCGGTACTGAGCTGATAGTATAGTAAAACAAAATTGGAGACTTCTTTAGTGTTACTCTCATTTGCACACATTTTTTTCATGTTCAAATCCATCTGTCATGCTTGACACTAGGAAAACACAGATTGTCGGCTACTCTCAAAACATAATTGATCGAAAGTGCATGACACTTTGGCAAACAAAACACAGTCGTTCGCGAAAACACGGCACTGAATTCCGGGCTTATCTACATGCAGATACATTATAAACGCAAAAAAACAAGAAAAAAAACAACAACAACAACAACAATGAACCGAGTTCCGAGCTTTGGTGTACTACTCACAGAACTGACCAATCCAGAGACTCTGCTTTCCCAACAGTCACGTAGTGTCGACGGTTCGTAAGATAGGAATCAACCCAACATAAAAGGTAATCGTTATCGAGTATCTTCCTAAGTTTGAACAGTAGTTTCCGATGCGATACCCTGTTGAAGGTTCCGCAAAGTCTAACAAGATAGAATCCACTTGGCCATCGTGATCCACTGTAGCAGCAAATTCATGGAATGTGTGGAGAGGCTGAGTAACTCTTGAAAAACCACGTCGGAACCCATGTTGATACTTTACCGAAAATTCTGCGGGTTCTAAAAAAGTTCCAATCTGTTTAAAGAGAAAATGTTCAAGAACTCTGCGGCATCCGCTCACCAGCGAGAGAGGTCTGTAATTCGAAACGATCTTTTTATCTCTACTTTTATGAATTAGCACAACTTTAGCTACATTCCAGTATTCCACAAAGAAACTTCGCACTCCATTCAGCATACCTGTGAAGGAATACGTAAGGAATCCGGTCCGGGCCGCATGACATTTGTAACGTCCAGTCGGAGAAGGCTGTCAAAAATAATACTTACTGACACGACTAAGTCGCCAATTTTGCGATGGCGATGGGTAAATGATGGCATTATAGAATTATTCATGGTAGAAATCAGTGTGTCGAACCGAAAAAAATACGGGTTCGGTTACGGTTCAGGTTCAGGTAAATTTATTTTGTTCCGGTTCAGTTCCGGTTCGATTAACTCGATCCGCGAACCGGTTCGCGAACCGGTTTGGGGCGCTGAACCGGTTCGCGAACCGGTTCGGAAATTATAAATGACAAATTGCAACATCAAAATAAAGTACAAATAAAACAGCTGAAATCAGCACATACGAAACGGCATACATCGTAGTGTAAGGGTCAGGGATTTCTACCAGGAATGGTTATTTTATGTGCACTCAAAGGTTACCTCACCGACGTTTACGCATTCGGACTTCATCTAATTGGGTCCGACGTATTAGCTGTAAAATCCGCGGCCTCCTTACAAACCCACTTACAAGTAGAACTCGCTAACTATCCCGCCACCTCGGCGTGTAAGCAATTGAAGGAACAGTGGGGAGAAAATACAGCTTTCTTTATTTGAACTAGCCTTCGGTAACTCCAATTAGACCCTTAAAGAAGTTTTCATCAAACAAGATACGGAATATGAAAAACACTTCACCGAACGCAACGCCAGAAGGACGTAATAGGATAAATATTAAAATAGAAGAGTTCGCTGTCTCACAAATATGTTAGCTTCTAAGTGCCTATACGAAACCGGATGCATTTTTATCAAACTCCACAGCCTTTTCTTTTCTCATTCCGATGGAAGCAAGCTTCAAGAACTCGCGCGTTCTAGAAGCGTGTTATGAAATGAGCACACAGCAGCATTTAGGATTTACGAGATTGTAGAAAAATAAAATCCCGTGACGCAATTTTTTTTTTTTTTTTTTTTGCACAGCTTTTTAATTTTTTTTTTTCTTCCGTGCAAGCCACGACCAGCGCAATGCTGGTTCCTATGTCAAGATTCATGGATGCAGCGCTTGTCAAGATTCATGGATGCAGCGTCTATATACCTCAGACTGAGTGGAGAAGAAAAATATGTAAGCGAGGTGTGTGTCAGTTGACGGCACTTAAAAGACAAATGGCATTGATAGCACATTCATTGTCAACAGTGCGTGGCCGAACCGTTTTGACATGAGCCGGTAACCGTTATTTTTTTTCCGGTTCAGTTCCGGTTCGGGTTCATCGCGATAACAATATAACGGTTCGGGTTCGGGTTCAGTTCCGAAAAAAATAACAGTTCGGTTCCGGTTTTCGGTTCGGTTCGGTTCCGGTTCGACACCCTGGTAGAAATACAGTAGAAAGAAAGCGATTAATCTGGCTTGCTATACTCGGTTCATCGGTGAAGCGAAGGGAATGAAATGTACTTTTTTTAAAATTGGTTGGTACCTTTCAATACGGTGTATCCTACTTTTGAGGTGTAAGATATCTCGTGTAATCCAAGGAATCTGCTTCTTACTTCTTGGACGTTCCGGAACATATCTGTCAATACACCCGATAAGACAACATTCTTAAAAAAAGCGATAACTTGTCAACACATACACCATTCTGATTGCTCATCTCAGAAAAGTCCTCAAATGCCACTTCCAATATATCGAGGATGCCAACATCATTCGCCCTAGGGAAATCCCGGAACCGTTTCAAGTCTGTAGTACCGCTCGTATTTCGCCGGAAAGATACATCACATCATGCATTAAACAATCAGTGGTCAGTAAGCGCTTGTCCTGTTCATTCTTTGTTCTGTCCTTGTCCTTTGCGCTTTTGTAATCAAGGTGCTTGAGATTTCAAGAACCCAGCTCAGCTGCGCGGTTATCGGCATGCTATAGGAACACGGCACGGGTGAAACTGTCGGCCATTGTCAGACCAGTTGTGCGTAAGCTTCAAAAGAGTGACTTTTGTTCAGTTCAGTTGAATAACCCTGAAAGGCACTTCAATGAGGTGCATTACATGAGTTGAGATCAAGAGTAGGTTGCCGAATAACAGTTCTATTAATAAAGAATTGTAGCAAACCTTTACCGCGTTCCGCGTAACGCACTACCGGAACCTTTGAAGCGTGCTTTTAAGCGCGCGTCCAGCGGGACGCGGTAACAGTTTGCTAAAAGTCCCTAATGAACAACTAGAGGCATCTTATACAGATCATCTAAAAAGTCAAGGAAAAAAAAAGAAAAAAAGAGAGTGGTCTTTAATACGCATTTTGTCTCATTAAAGCACTTGTGAGGTGTGCACTGCAAATATCACCGAATTTAGCCTGATAAGTTTCGAGTACGATTATTTGTAGAAGATGGTTAACGTCAGTGGTAACTGTGAAAGTGTGTAATTTTGATATTTACTAGTTTTCGCGAACAAGGAGTTTGCTTGCAGGTTGTGCATAGTCATGACGTAAATCGATGTGAGATGGCGGGTCACAGTAATTCTCATGCAAAGAAGAGAGATAATAGATTTTGAGAAACATGACCAGTCGAACAAATTTAGTTCTTTCAGTCAGTGGACGAAGCTCTAGATTTAATTTTTATGCAGTTATACTTGATGTCCGTGAGTAGTCGTGCGATAGAAAACGAGATGCTTCATTTTAAACTGATTAGAGTTTGTTAAGGAGGTATGCTTGATGAGGCTACCAAATAAAGCGAACGTATAGCCTAAGTTGGATCTGAAAAGAAGGTTTATGGACTGCATTACAGTGACGGGGATGCGTAAATATGAAGAGAACAAAATGAGCATCTTAGAGAGCGAAGGTGCATACGCCCAAGATAGCACAAACAAAGGATATACTGAAAATAAATGAAGCATGCACCAGCACAATGCAGGATAAAACGCGGTTACTATTTTTTATAACCTTTCAAGACATGGTTTCATTCGTTAATAGCTTCAGTCGAGAAATCGATTATTTGCTCCGGTTTGTCTTGTATTTCTAACATCATACCTTCTATTCGTTATTGACACGTTTGACATAATCCGGGAAGAAATTGTGACCTTGGCGTTGTATTGGGTATTGTGAAATAATTTTGACCATATTTTTTTCTTATTTGAAAAGACTCCCAACCTAAGGATTGCTTTTCACTTCTCATGGTGATTTCTCTACTATATTTTCTCAACACATGCGTGTTGCTAAGTTTTGAACTGTTTTTCGAGCCTTTTTTTCAGCTTTTGACTTTGACGATTAAGATCAAAGCGCGCATAGATGCTCTACAGCTACCAGTTGAAAACAATGCGGGCAGCGAATGAGCGCTCGCGGAAACAAAATGTGGTTATTCTAAGCATTTTTTTTATTGTACAGTAACGCATTGGCAGCTCAAAAAATCCGCGGCGCAGCGATTTCCGCGACGCATATTGCAATTGCTCCACATACTGTGAGATGACGGCATATGCTCATTAGAACGCCGGATGATTGATCACGAAGCAAAGAGTGTGAACATAAGAAGCAACGTCCTACGTCTTTCAAGATGTCAGTGACTTGGGTAACATGTTCCCGAACTCTTTGACATAAATTATACTATCACCATCTCTATAAATTCCATCATGCTGCAACGCCTGTACGCGAAGTTCCACACTTGCACACATTACTGAAAAAAGTAAGGAATTGCATTTACAATTACTCGAAGCTAAAATGTAATTAATTAAAGTGACAAATACCCAGACTTCTCCGGTACACTCATAGCAATTATTCAAAATAAATGTAACTGATTTCTTTTTAGATTCATTTTGTAATCATTTGAATACCTTAAAGGCCGACGTACACTTCCCGCTTTCTACTTTTCTCCCGATTCCTCCTCTCCCCTTTCTACCCTGCCCACCACACCGTTTCCTCCTCCTCCATGGTGAGGAGGATTTTCTGCCTTGCAGAATCTCCAGTCTGGAAGTCGGCCTTGAAGAAGCGATCACAGAAAGGATCTGATTACGTGTAGAAGTAATAAAATTACTCGTGACCGATACGATTCTTTCTTCCCCGTTATAACGGCGCCCTATTTTCGTACAATTACAACCAAAAATTAGACGAAGGACGAGTGAGAGGAATGTACACGACAAGTGCTCACTAACAACTGAATTTTAATTAGAACAAATATGAAACCCTCCAACTCCCCAAACACAAAACACAGCCAATCTTACCAATGTGATTAGAGTCTTACTTCGTAAGAAAAAATGTAAGCAATCTCTCTGCGAAACAAGGCGATGGACTGCGAACTGACACACATATTCTCCTCGTACTGTGAGATGACAAAAGCCTCCGTAATCTCCCTCGTTCTTTGGTTAATGGCAATGAAATCGTCTAATATTGCAGCGACCATGACGAATTGGCTCCGAAGGGAGCGGAAAGGGCGCCGCCATGTTGCCGACTCACCCGGCCTCAAGCAATTAGGGGCCCCACGCTTTTACTTGGATTTCGTGTTGGGGGCGAGCGCCAAACCAAAACCACAAACGGAGTTTGGGTTCTGCCCATGCGCAGTGGTGAGCCCCTATTTCTTTGTGGCGCCATATTCCAAAACTTTCTATTATTTCTGAAGTTCTGTGCCACCTACTCTTTCACAATCCATTCGAATACAAGGCTTCTGGCCGGTGCCACTTTGAGTGTTCGTACGCACGACACTTGCTCAGCTCGCTTTCCAAAGCGACGTGCGTGAGCAGTGCTGGGCTGTGCAGACCTAGCTGAGGCACTCGAAAGCCAAACTGGACATTGGTGTTTTTCGTGGGGAACAAATTGCGATCGGATCAACAACCGAGCCCTAATGGAATAAGTAATCCATTTCAAGAAATTGGGTGCAAAAAAGTCGTTTTCTCACCCTTCAAGCGCGTTACCACTGCGAAGAGCAATTCAACCATTACAAAACTACAACAAAATGTTATTGATTTCAAGTACTCAGTCAGCCCTCACACAATGCGCGCGATGTTTGTGCTGGCCTCACGGCGCACCCCAGAGTTCATCTGCCAGCGAGCAAGAGCGTTTAAGTTCTTCGGAATATCGACCAACGCACGGCTCTGACATCAACCCGCTGCGCATCCGCGGGCGCTACTCCTCTCGCGACTCTAGATCCTCCGCACGTGCAGTGCCCACGCCTGGTGTGGGCAGACTCCGGCTTTTTTTGTAAGAAATCCGTTGGCGTATACGGAAAATTAATACCTCTAGCACTAATACAACTGCATCCGCACCGCAACATATGCAGTAAAGCCGAAGGAACTATGTGAAGTCATATGGTACCGGGGAGACATCTACGTCCCCAAAGCGGGGACAGTTCCATTTCGATTTATTTTATTTATTTATTTGTACATACTGCTGGCCCGTAGGGCCGTGGCAGGGAGAAAAAAAAAAAACACACACACACAAAAAAAAGAATATGACTCATACCTCCAACAGAGCTACGAACAATAAAGTGGTTACAAGATTAAATACAAAACGCGCCGAGAGCGCAAAATAGAAAACAAGAGCACTAAATGCACGTAAAAAGTGATAATAAATTTAACAATGATAATATACTGACAAAATTATCACCAATAACTAATAACTGAGGGCACGTGCCGTGTACAAAAACACTATATACACAAGAAAAGCAGTACAATATTTAAAGTATCACGTAATATATGCATATTTAACCCCAAAAAGAGAAAAAAAAAAGACAAAATAACACCAAGGCAATATGCTCACTCTTTAAGTAAAAAAGTCTAACGGCGTCTTCGAACACTGAAACATCGTCGTGACTTACGATATGTTCGGGAAGCTTATTCCAATCGCTAATTGTATTTGCAAAAAAGGAATACTTGAAAACATCGATTCTGGGCTGATACGACTGCAATGCTTTGGAATGATTTAATCTAGCTGATCTATTGGTTATGTTTCTAAGATAAGTGTCTCGTTTGATCTTTACTTGTCCATGATAAATCAAAAACAAAAACTTTAGGCGTGCAATTTTTCTCCTAACCGCTAAGGGTTCAAGCCCGCAGGCACTCAACATTTCTGTCACAGAGGACGTTGATTTGTAACTTGAAGTTATGAAACGTGCAGCCTTCCTCTGTATTCTCTCGAGCTTGTCTATGTCAGTCTTGGTTGCGGGGTCCCAAACGACAGAGGCAAATTCTAGAGTGGGTCGTATTAGAGTTTTGTAGGCCGTAAGTTTTATTTCTTCATTGCTATTTTTAAGTTTATTTCTAAGCATACATAATTTCCTATACGCAGCTGCGCAGATATTGATGATATGTGGCTACCATTTTAGGTTTTGGCTTATCGTTACCCCCAAATACTTGAAAGTTTCTGCTTTTGTTAGTTCTACATTCCCAATGTGATACTGAAACAGAGATACATTCTTCTTATTAGTGACGTGAGTATAGGATGACTTTTTGAAGTTAATTTCCATTTGCCATTGGAAACACCACTGTTTGATATAGTCCAAACTATCATTTAATGCTGCCTGGTCTTCGGATGTCTTAATTGGCGAGTAAACTAAGCAATCATCTGCAAACAAGTTTATTTGTACTGGCGGTTTAATGACCGTAGAGATATCATTAATATATAAAAGAAACAACAATGGTCCCAATACGGACCCTTGTGGTACGCCTGAAGTTACCGATAATGAGTATGAAGGGGCATCTCGAACTTCAACCGTCTGTGATCTATTTCTTAAATAAGCCTGAATCCAACTTGTGATGTTTTCATTTAGTCCAAACATCTTAAGTTTTGTCAGTAATTTTCTATGCGAAACGCGATCAAATGCCTTTGAAAAATCTATGCTTATGACATCAATTTGTTGCTTTGAATTCATGGCAGAAGCAAAGTCGTGAAAAGTTTCTACAAGTTGCGTCGTTGTTGATAAACCTGCCCTGAAGCCATGCTGTCTCGGATAGAGAAAAGAGTTGCTATCCAAGAATTGTATTATATGTTTTGCAACTATATGCTCCATCACTTTGCAGCAGCTGCTAGTTAAAGACACTGGACGGTAATTATTTATCTGCAAACGATTGCCACTTTTAAATATCGGTACCACTTTCGCCCTTAACCAGTCACAAGGAAGAGTGCTTGTTTCCAGGGACTTCTTAAAAATCGTTTCAAGGTAGAATGACAACCATTCAGCATATTTTCTTAGAAATTCTCCAGGGATCTTATCTGGTCCATGAGCCTTTTTCGGATCAAGATGTAACAATCTATCAAAAATTCCATTTTGCGTTATGATCAGCTCTGTCATCTGAGGTGGCGTCGCGCTGGTAGATATTGGGATCCTGCTTTGTTGATCATCCTTCGTAAAAACCGATTGAAAGAATTCATTAAATTTGTTTGCAATCTCTTTACCTTCCGTGACTACCACATCATCTACAATAATCTGCTCGATTTGCTCTTTTTTATTGCTTAAATACCTCCAGAATTTTCCCGGCGAACTTTTCAGAAAGTCGTGTAGGGTGACCCCAAAGAATCTTTCCTTCGTGTCATCGGTTTGCAAATTAGTCTCGAATATTCTCGTCACCAGTCGGCCGTAAATGGCTCGCAGCGGGAAGTCCTTTCGCACGGGGGTGCTCATGTAGAGCGTGTAGATAGTTTCTGTCCCAACAGTCACCATGTTGCCAAGCATTGCCAGGCTGCATTCCTCGAAATCTTCCGAGAGAAACACGTGGCTTCCCCTGAGAACCTTATCTCTGCAGCCGTCTATGGTGTCGCTTAGAGTAGAATTCTTATTGGGCGATCGTTGCTGGGCGGCCGCCATGGCGCCGATGATACCCTGCTTGTTGTCTGATTGCAGTTGATGGTACATGAAGGTGCCTCCTATCACACAGGGCAGCACTTTCCCAGAGGCGAGCTTGGGGTAGAGCTTGTCTATGGTATCGTCGGCGTCCCAGCCATATCCGGAACTCAGGCTAGAGGTCAACAGGCTCTGCAAGTAAGTGGCGAGCGAGAATCCGCCGACCATCCAGCAGAAGAGCACGATGCGTCCAGCCAGAACGCGTTCGAACCGTTGCGGTACTGGATATGAGAAGAGCATTGCCGTTGAAATGAAAACCAACGCCACTTCTTGAATTCCCTTGAGCGGCTGCCTTCCCGAGCAGTAATTGATCAGACAGAAGCCTAGTGCACAGGCGACTATCGAGAGGAACAAAAGGGCGAAGAAGGTAGACGGTGCTTCTCGCAGCAACTCATCTGCCCGGCGTGAAGGCTTACGGACCGTGTAGAATACGGCACTTCCGCAGCGCAAGATGCCGGGAAAGTGGATCAACCGCCAGCGGTGTAGGTCGCACGCAGAATTTTGGACCATAATGTCTATTCTGCGCTCTCTGACGTCTGTAATCCAGTGCTCGCTGCTCACAATGATTGTTCTGTAATTGACACCAAGCAACTCCAAACATTTTACGACAATGTTCTTTTCCGGGGTGGCGTAATAAGGATTCACAGAACCAAGCACGAAGCTTTGGTTCCGGAGCCGCTGCCAGGTTTGTGCAGCGGAAAAGCTCGGCTCCTGTGCGGCTGAACCTTCATTCAGGTTGATGTAGCTGCTGCCGGTGCGGTTCCACACTAAGCGCTGTAAAATGCTGAGGCTGTTCGCATTCGTGCGTAAATAATAAATAGATTGGCTTGGGTTTTCACGATCCCGAACGTAAGGTAAGTGCATTTTCTCAGAAAGAATAAACCAACAGGAGAAAAGGTCGTCGGGAGAGAGTAAGCGCGAAAGATTACCCTTCCATAAGGACTCAGGAATAACGGCCACCCGCTTGCTGTTGTCTGCAGTGATGTCACGGAGGTGCTTCAGGTAAACTGACCAGGAACTGCACCAGTAGCTTGCTCTCAGGACGGTACCGACTCTGCGCCGGAAGAGGAAGTTGTCCATGTTTCCACTTGCGCAGAGAATGTCTACGTATGTGTCATTCGGAAGGGCGACATGCACACCGTCTTGTCTGGAGCCCATTGCTGCAACAGTCATAGGGTGAACGAACAAGATGAAAACGAGAGATGTAAACATCTTCAACATGCGTCTGGTTAGCCGAAAACTTCACCAAGGAGCACGACGGAGACGTATAATCCAAGTGAAAGCCTTGCTCTTCCTTAACATCTGTGTTTAGTTTTTGGATGTTTGGGGGCAGTCATCTAACGTGTTGAAAGTAAATACTGCCGCGAATGGAGAGGGCAAACTTTTTCCCCTTTGAATATAAGAATGCCTAATTGAATTGTTTTTACGTTTTTGTTTCTGACAGCGACTTTTTGATTTATGAATGTTCTCCGAACAAACAAATGGGGCCTTAGAAATTTCAGGCAGAGTCTTTCAATATTTTCTATGTGTACACAGCAAATGGGAAACAGGCAGGGTAGGTATAATGGAAATGCATTACGGAAAATGAGACCCGAATACGTGAAATAACAAATACTAGGAACCACACTTTTTTTTTAAGACCGTGGCACTTTGATTTGAACGCTCGCCCGTGCCACTGCAAGGTGTCTGATTCTAATTCGAACGAATGTATTAAAAATATCCGTCAAAGGCACCGTCAAGAATTTTAGCAACCTTTTTATATTTATGTTGTTTTGTAAGTTTCTTAGTTTCGCACGTATTTTTGTCTCTCACTGAATCGCAAGATGGAGTCCCTTTGCATCTATTGTAGTCGGTTCCCCCTCCACCTCTGGGATCCTCTTTGGCAGCAAAACTCGCGCCTCTTTCGCCAGCACCCTTTATGCCTGGAACCTGATGTCCAAGGCTCTGGCGAAGGCGGTGTTGTGCGCGCTAAGCTTGAAGGACATCGTTCCGTCGTGGGTGCGGGCCCTAAACAAAAATCGAAGCAGGTCTTAGGAGAATGCCCCCGAGTTCATAAGAACAGAAAAGTAATGACGTTGTTTTCTTGTTGTTGCTGTACTACTTGTTGTTCTTGTTGTTGTTTTACTGGTAACGTTTGTTGAGTGATGGGGTCATCTCGTAAATCCTCGTTTGGGAAATGCTTGCGTGTCGGCGACATTGCCCGGTAAACGCCGAAAGCTAAGGCATGAACAAGGCAATTGGAACGTCGGGGCATAGCGCATAGCGATATTGGCGATGGACCCTGTTGGTTTTTGAGTAACTTACGACATGCATTGACTCTAATGAAAACTAAGGCCAAGATTATTGAGCATCCATTTTAGTTTCAACGGTTGTTCCTAGAATGCGTCTGTACTTGAGCAAAAAACATGTTCTCACAGTTTCTCCCCTTACATCTCTCACCAAGAGATGCATGAAAGGGAGAGAGAGGGAAAAAAAAAGGGGGAAGCGTCTAAAAAAAAAAAACGGAAAGTGAGAAGCGCTCTTGTCATTTTGTGGGTGGCGTCGCTAATCTAAATGCTCGTTCCCACGTTTGTGACTTCTCGGGACTGTATGCCTCTAAACCGTTGAGACCTCGTAAAAATTCTTACGACGAGAGAACAGACTGGCGCCATCTATCGAGTAGCCATGAAACATTTTTGCGGTCCTCCAAATTTCCATTTTTTTTTTCTTTGGCTTAAATTTTTTTCTTAGTGTTATAAACGATTATATTTTTTACAGATACTACGCACATTTGACGTCTCGAATAGCGCAAACCCTTCTGCCTAGAGCAGCCGCCATGGCCACAGCCTCACGGCGGATGCCACGTTGTCCGGGGGAGCCGAGCCTCTCACACGTTATTTATTTATTTATTTTTATTAGAAGGGGGGGGGGGGCGACACTTTGGATAGTTATATACATAATTAACATACTTCTTCATTCACAAAATTTATTTCGTGATAATAAACGAGCCTGTAGATCCGGGGTGGCCAAACTGCGGCTCTTGACGGGTTCAAGTGCGGCTCGCGACTCCCTGGAAAGCGTGCCCCCTTCCCCTCTTGTGTGTCCCCATGACAAAAAGTGTTCTAGAACTAAAGCAAAAGAAAAGAACGAAGAGAAACCTACAGCCTTCGCAGGCTTGTTTTAGACTAAATACACACAGCTGGCCTTTCTTTTTTTTTTTTTTGACACATACACGTGTCCGGTGACCCTGTCCCATTAGTGTTCTGGAAAGAATTTCGAACTGCATACGTATAAGGCGTTTCAGGGGCGGTGGCTGGCTACCGAACCATGCACTCATTTTTTTCTTAGCGGTTAAAGAAACGACCTATCGTTTCTTGTTAAAAGTAGCCTCCTCCCCCTTCCCCCCCCTTTCTTTTTAAATTTCTGTGTCTTTTTTTTAAGTTTGTTCTTTTGTCTGCGGGCTTAGCCCCATGACACCTTGGCCACCCGTGCTGTAGTCAGTCCTCACCGTGTAAAATGTCAACTCGTATAATTCGCGGTCTGCAGTCAGGAAAGGACGTTCCAGGGGTGGAAGCAACATATCGAACTCAAGAGTTTCGGGTCTCGACTCCCGAGTCCGCAGCAACCACGCTGCCTACACCACACGCTCCCTTCTTGGCCCGGAGTCGCACATGAAGATACCCTAGGTTGAAAAAAACATTGAAACATTTCTTTATTTCCATCAACGATGGGGGAAAACCAAAGGAAAAAAGCTGCTATTTGCAGCTTGACCGGCCCTTTGGTACCCCTACAAGGCAAGCAACACTAACACAGAAAAAAAAAAAAAAAAAATAGAAGGTATGTTTTAAGTATTATACAATGCAAGAGATATCATTTCTGCCCACTGACATAACATCAATTCCTAATGATGCGATATGATTTAGTAGCTCGGGAAGTGCATGTTTAATTCTTTGACGTCCAAAGTTAGTTCGTGATTGTGGTATATGCCATGGATGTATCTGACGTGTTTGACGAATGGAATCGTGCAAATGAAGGTCCGCAATAGCGAGAAAAGTATCATATTTACCTTTCATGGCAGACTGGAATACATTTTTGAAACGTCAAGTATGGAGTACTTCTCAAACAGTGGCAAGGATGGAGAGGTTGAAGAGACATTAGCTATGGCTCGTAGAGCTTTTTTTTGCAATATTCGAAGCAAGTTTAAGTTCGTTGTGCCGGTAGACCCCCACACTAGGTGCGCGTAGCATAAGATGGGATAGAATAGTGATTTAAAAAGTTGAATTTTGACACTTGTGGGTAAAATGTTTCTATATTTATTTAACACACCCACTATTCTAGAAAGTTTAGTGCGAACGTGTCTAATATGGTCGTTCCAAGACATGTTATAAGAAAAAAATACACCAAGAGTTTTTACATTTTCAACATATTGAATAATATCAGTGCCATATTTCAGAAGAGAGGATGAGGTTGCTTGAGTTCTGGAATGTAGTTGGAATATTATAGCCTTGCTCTTGCTAGCATTTATATGAAGGGAATTGTTTATGCACCAGGTTTTTAATTTTGAAAGGACATTATTTGTTTTGCTGATAAGACGTTCACTATTTGAATCAGAAATGATCATACTTGTGTCATCTGCATAAATAATAAAATCTACATCAGAGTCAATAGCAACTATATCGTTTATATAAAAAAGAAATAAAAGGGGACCTAGAATGCTTCCTTGGGGAACACCGCAATTAATGTTAAGCAAAGAGGACCTATGCTCGTTTATGGAAACATATTGGCAACGGTTCTCAAAATATGACCTTAACAATGAAAATGAAACTCCCCGAAAGCCATACGAAAATAGCTTGTCTAAAAGTATACCATGGTTGATGCAATCAAACGCTTTACTAAAGTCAAGGAAAACGCCAATCGTTGTTAACATTTTTTCTAAAGTATCTAAAATAATTTCTTTTTGGTGCAAAAGGGCAGACTCGGTAGACCTAAATTTTCTAAACCCAAACTGAGATTCTATTAATACATTATGATGATCTGAGAAATTTGTGATCCTTGAGTGCATAAGCTTTTCTAAGGCTTTTGAAAAAATAGGAAGAATGGATATTGGACGATAGTTCCCCATACTATTTCTATCTCCTGCCTTAAACAGTACTGTTACTTTTGCTGTTTTCATGCCTGTGGGAAACACACCCGACGAAAGAGCAAGGTTATAAATATGTGTTAAACAAGGCACAATGAGGTCGACAACAAATTTCACGGGTTTAATGTTTATACTATCAGCATCGCAACTGTGATTGTTGCGTAAATTATTTATCGTCGAAAAAACTTCATATTCATCGGTAGGATAAAAAAATATAGTATCACAAACTCCAGGTATATTTTGTGCTGCATCACTGCAGTAGGTACTAGACCCAACGTTCACAAAATAACGATTAAAAGCATCTGATAGTTCAGAACCGCACTTTTCCATCCCATCAATAACTAATTTTTCTATTCTATCATTGTTAGTATTTTTGCCCAAGAGAGCATTAAGTCTTTTCCAAAGCAAGTCAGGATGCTTCAGACATTCAAAATCAAAAAGTTGGTTATAATAGTTTCGCTTTGCACGCCTCAAATCTGCGTTCAGGTGGTTTCTCAGTAACTTAAATTCTGCTAGTTTGACCAAGTCTCGCGATTTTAAAAATGCTTTATATAAGCGATCTTTGGCACGCATTGATTTTAAGTGATCTTTAGTAACCCAGGGTTTCCGGGCACGTCTATCGGTTCTAACCAATCTTAACGGAAATGAGGACGTATAAATACTTTTAAAAACCTCAATAAGTTTGTCGTAAGCTTTATTTATATCCTTTATGCCTATTATACTGCTCCAGTTCGCGCTCTCAACGTTTCTTCTAAACGCCTGCAACGTTTTATCGTTAATGCTTCTAATGTATCTGGTGGGTTGAAGTTTATTGACCTTCGTTTTAGCTGTAGCGTTATGTTTATGAATCAGCATGAATATGGGCAAATGATCACTCAAATCTAAACACATTACTCCAGCAGTAATATTTGAGCTATCGTGATTGGTAATAAACATGTCAAGCAAGGAGGAACATGACGCTGTTATACGCGTGGGAAGAGATATGACATTCTGAAGATTATGTGCAGACAGTAATAAAGATAACTCCGACTGATTACGTGATAGATCAAGAAAATCAATATTTAGGTCGCCTCCAAGGATGAAATTGCATTTAACTTCAGTCATAGAGCTAAACAACTTTTCTAGAAATTCAAAGAACTGGGACACATTTCCATTTGGTGGGCGGTAAACAACACAATACACTTCAAGGTTTTTACGTATGCATAGTACCTCGTAATGATCTGTAATGGCTGAGTATTCGGATACAATCTCAAAACCTGTGTTTGATATCAAGATGGATACACCACCACCACGGTTTTGTTTGCGGTTCAGATAAAAGTGTTCATATCCCGGTAAAAGAAAAACATCGCTGTCATCGCTGTACCAGGTTTCAGTGAGCATGATGATATCGAACATTGGTTCAAACGTGTTAAAAAGTAAAAAGAGGTCATCGGTTTTAGATCGCGCTGACCTAACGTTAAGGTGAAAAAATTTGAGACATTTCTTATCAGTTTTTCCAAACAACGCATTCACTTCGTGAGGGTGGTAAAAGCAATTTTGCACCGCCATCGAGAAGTATGAAGTTATACAAAAATACAGCAGTCATCGAAATATTCTACGCTAATTCCTAATTTTTTCAACATCACCCAGGCAAGTAATTTTAAGTACATCTGACGTCGTATCTTTACGCGCAAATATTTTGCCACCAGAGCACCACACAAACTTCCACCCAACCCTTCTTTTCTGCGCGATAGCCGTTCCCAGCAGTTTTTTGTTCAAGCCTGTCAAGTGTTCGTTTACATAAACCGGTGACTCGGCTCCGCCAAACTCGAGGGATGCAGTAGTGATCCGTTTTTTTTTGGCCTTTTCCAAAATTGTGTTCCTTTTTGAGCGCTGGACGAGTTCTCAGTAGCGCTGTGGTGCCTTCATCCCGTGGACGTCTCCGGTTCAATGTTATAAAAAAGCAACAAAAAAAAAAAGGAAGAAAAAAGAACAGGAACAAAACAAAACAAACGAACAACATAATAAAAGCCGCAGGCGCCGGCCCGCTCGGCTGGCTCAGCTCGTAGCGACGAAGCCCCGCGATGAGGGAATGCGAAACCGTAATGGTAAGCGGCTGAGTGGCCGTGATGTAAGTGGCTGGCCGTGATCGGGACCTCCTCCTCATGACTGAGTTGCTGTGATGGGGCGACTTTGAGGGGTTGTGATATGATTGACTGGGCTGTGGGTGGAACCTCCTTCTGACTGTGAGTAACCATGGTGGGGGCAGAGTTTGAGAAGACGTGATGTGATTGGCCACGAGTGTTTGGCACGGTTAACCCTGTAATGTGAAGGGCTGTGACTTTTGAATGGCGCGGTGTATTTTGTGATGTGATTGCGAATGACTTTGATGGGCTTCAGATTTTGGTGATGTGATGGTGAGTGATTGGGTCCTAAAATTCTTTGGTCCCGGGGCAATCGCTGCACGTTTTGTGGAAACAAATGCGGTTTACGTTTACTTCTGCCAGTGTTAACTCTGATACCTGAATTAACTAGACGAAAAGCTGTAGATGTCCGCTCCTAACTCGGATTTCTTGAAAAGTGATTCCGCTTCCCTTTAAAGGGGCAGTGCAACGATATTCAATTGTGTCACAGTAGTGTCACTAAACTTGTGTAAAGTGAAAAACATTCCAAATGTGCTCGCACGTAACACCGCTCACCAAGAAACCTCTTTGTTGCGGTGTAGTTTCAAGGATAAAAGCGATCGTTTTCTCTCAATTTCTCCTTCGAAAAACTTGATGACGTAGTATGGGGGTCCCAGTCTCCCCCAGTGACAGTATTTTAATTCGGATCATACATTGAACCTGAGCATTGCCTGATCACTCAATTTGGGCTCGTGATGATCAATAGCTCGACAAGCATTCGGGTAGTGGCCCGTGTCAACGCTGCTCGTTTTCCTTCTTTTCTTTTCTTTTTTTTTTGTGACGTTTCTTGCGTGGGGTGAAAGACGAACCCGTGTTTCATTGGTCATAAACGTCAGGGATTCGTTCTAAGCTGTATTCACGCAAAGTACAAAAATTGTTGCACCGCCCTTTAAGAGAAATGTGGAATGTGTAAATGTTTTGATTGTTTTGTGCGCCAGTCCGTGTTGTACTCTTACATTCGTTCGTCCATGTATAGGTCGCGTTTTCTTCGTGATAGAAAAGTTGTGCAAAATCTGTCGGAAGGGAGAGAGTTCAGGTTACAAGATAAAACACACGCAACGTTTATTACACAAAATGCCTTTTAGAAATATAAAGCGAAGTGTTCTAAGCAAGTTGCACAAGGCATGTTTAGATATTATATGTTGATAAACAAATAACAGATGGTTCGACAATATTTGCAGGTACTTACGCGATATAAAATATTCAAATTACAAAAGTAATCTATAAAATACAAAAATCAACATTCTAGCCTGCATAAATTAAACGTACATCTTGGTAACTGAATCTAATAAAATCAAATAGCCTGTATAAACCAGCAGCGAAAAAACAACGAGTGAAAACGGATAGACCTCCCGGAGAAAGGGCTGGTAAATAAAAGCACTGTTCCCAACTTCATACAACTTCATAAATTTATTATATTACACTGAGGTAGCGAATAGGGCGAGTTGATAAACGTTATACATGACGAAAACAACTCAAACGACGAAGACGACCTGAAGAAAACCTACACGAGCGGACGAAGCTTACATCATTATTTTTTTCTTTTAAACGGAGTGCAAATGAATCGACCTACGCATTGTAACATTTATCATAACGACGTTAGACTAAGTAAAGTTTACAAAATACTGAGCAGACTCTTTTTCACTCTGTTCTTCCACCGTAGAGTTGGAAAAAAATGAAAAACAAGCAAACTCATGATGGCTTTGTGCCTGTAAACGAAATAGCATTAAAAGTGGTGTGCGTTTGCACATTCTTGATTTACAAGTTAGTTCCCAGTTGCTGGCATGCAAAGTGACGGTTGTTACCTGACTATTGAACGAAATTTAAATATTCATATGAAAACTTTTAGACGGCGACAGGTATAACAAAAAAAAAACACAAGATCCGCCTTCCTCTCCTTGCCTTTCGTAGGGCTCCGGCTGCGTATGCGACGAGTGCTATCTAAAGGGCGGTTCAAACAGACTCGGAATGCGGAACCCGGGAGCCGGAACCTGTACTGACGTAATCACTTCCGGCTCCCGTTTACGGGAGCTGACGTCACGGTTTGATTTGAACGGCGCGCGGTGCGGGTCTCCACGGGACCTGACGTCACGGCGGCTCTCCGGCAACCAATCAGCGGTTGTCGTCAAGCCCGGTCGTCGCCCGGGGGTCCGGGCAGCCCGGGCGCGGGGCGCGCTCCGTCTAGAGCCACTAGAGCGGCATCACCGCGGCACTCGCTTTGTTTCCTGATGGCGTCGTCTCGGCAGGATCCCGGCTACGAAGCTCGAATTGCCTCACTTATGAACCTTTGTGTAGTGAGGTGCGTCACAAATGCAACAACTATCACCTGGCGTCGGCTGACTACTTTCGCGGCTGCGTGTGAGCAGTACCTACGGAGCGTGAAGAAAAAGAAGAAGCGAAAGGCCGTCCGCGAGCTCCTGAAGCCTGGGAAAATGCTCGACGAGTATGCCACCATCGTGAGACTACAGTGTTGTGAGACAGATGTTCGAAGACCCCGACGGCCGGGAATTCTTTGAGTGCTTCCGAATGTCACGAGCCAGGTAGGGTGTGCTGCTTTTTATTTTGGATTATTTTCATGTTATATACCAAGTGGCGTTCCACATGGGCCCGCGCGTCGCTCGCAGGAATACTCACCTGGAGCGTGCGCTCCCGCAGTGAAAGCACGTTTATATCATTTTTAACGCGGCAGGATCACGAGAGCAGCTTTTGTAACAGTCACATGCTTGTCAAATTTTACTGAGTCTGTGCTATAAAAAAAAATAGAAATAGCATGCACATGTGCAGCTCGTACGACACTATCTTTCGGCCCACAAAATCTGGTCACGGTGTTGTGCTCCTTTGAGTGCATGTATGAGGGAAGCCCGTTGTGCTTCCTTGTGCTTTGTGCTAGCTAGGATGTGTGCTTACAAGCTTTCTGCACGAAAGCTCGCGCTGCAGAACCCAGGGATCTTGGGTTCAATCCCCACCCCTGCCCGTTTCGATCTGGATGAGCATCGTACCAGCAGACGTTCGTGTTTCACTACTGCGTGACGGGTGTTAAAGACCCTAGGCTAGCGGTCGAACAGTACGGCCTAAAAACTGGTCTACAGCGCGTACCGGTGTCGTTGACCTTTTTAACCTTTTAAGTGTCAGATGTAGCTCGCACGCACAATGGTTGCAGCTAGGCACGTAGCCAGGATTTGTTTCGGGGGAGAGGAGATTTTGTCGGTGGCAGAGTGCCCGAGGCTAGTAAAACATTGTGTATAAAAAAAAATCAAAATGAACAAATGAGTTGCTTCATTACAATTGTAGTGAACAAGCATGCCCTCAAAGCTGGAAGCGTAGCACATTTGCTTATTAACAACATCCCACTGCCTTTCCGGACTCTTTGCAGCCAGCAAGCCAACCACTGCCTGCCTCTACAAACGGCCACTTACATTTGCATTGAAGATGCCGTTTCATCGGGTTGCAACCACCTCCCGTGTCTCCGAAACCGTGTCAATAAATTATTAAAAGCAGTATCGAGTTCTTTCACTTGTCCCGGTCCTTGTGGTCGCTACGATACCTGTCGTAGATCCAGGGGTACCGCTGCACTAATCCATAGGCTTTCTCGGGTACGTCAAACGCAGCGGCACTCTTCTTCGCAGCTTGAGCTGCTTTCCTCGCGTCGGAGACGGGCGGGAAGTTCATCACTTGAGCTTTTCTTGCAAGCAAGCACGGAGCGACTGAGGAATTCGCACGAGGAACAACGTGAACGCCGGTGGCAAGGAGGGCGGAGGAGGGAAGCGCGCCGCGCTGATTGGCCGCGGAGAAAATACGGAATTTTACGTCACGACCCGGGAAGGAGAAAGTTGAAAAAATGCCAACTCTTCAATCCGGGTGCCGGAAGCCGTACTTAAGTCACCGCTCGTACGGAGGGAGCGCTGACGTCACTACGGGTTCCGGCGCCCGGGTTTGCAGTCCGGGTCTGTTTGAACCGGGCTTAAGGCGGGAAGCTCCTGCTGAATTCGGAGCATCCACTGGGTTACTAGCCTGTCACCGATTCTAGTTAGCGGATCGGACATATATAACAAATGCCAGCAACAACAACACAGGGGTCACGTAATGTCACCTGGGATCACGTGACCTCACGGGGGTCACGTGGCCTCACGGGAGTCACTTGACGTCACCGGGGTCACATGACCTCACGGGGGTTCACGTGACCTCAGGGGGTCATCGCCATCGTCATCGAGCGGTTACGCCGACGGCGACGGCGACGCCGCTCAAGCCGGAAACGGGCGCCTAAGAGCTGCGCCCTAAAAAGTCGTAGTTCGGGCACGTGGCAGCGTTACTTGTATGGATGACCAGTGCGCGGAGATGTGCGCGACGGGGGGACAGTTTAAGGTGCGTGATTAAGCGAGCTATAATGAAACAGTAGTAAAACTTCTTACGAGTTTTGAATGCGAAAGCATGAATGTCGTTCTTCCACTCCCTTAGTTCGTCTGCGGCGTAGTTGCCTTGGCGACCACGTTTCGCCGGCCGACGGCCGAGCGCGCGCCCTCGTGAAATGGCCGCGCCGCGCTGAGCTCAGCCGTGCACCCTCCCTAGAGTTTGCCCGGCGGGCTCTGCGGCTCTGAGGCCAGACCCGCAACGCCGCACCTCTTACCGGCGGCCGGGCCGCTGCGTGCGCTACGCCGCCATGGAGAAGGTTTTTATTGTGGCGTTTTTCGGAACTACGCCGCACAAGAGCCAAAAGGAGCCTCGGTCCTTGTTGACGGGCGCCAGCCAATGGGAGCCCATCCATCAGATTTCTGCTACTGACGCCATTGGGACAGGGGAAGGGCCGGTTGGCGCGGCTTCAAAGCTGATGGCGTCGGTTCGCTTCATGGTATTGTTAATGCTCTACCATTAAAAACAGATTCCATCACTCTAAACTACATTGTTGGAGCGTGGCCCCTCGTTTTACGCAGCATGTCCCGGAGTTTACGGGGGCATTTTACACTAGTGTTTACAGCCAAACAGCGCGGTTGCATTCGAAGTTCCCCGGTGCTCTTCTTATCTAGATCTTCATCGAGGACCTTTTTCCGAGGGTCGGTAGAGGAACACTACAACGCTACCATTCATTGATGATACCCCCTCCATTCCAATAGCCGCCGTCAACTTTTCAGTAATTTCGAGACCCTGTAAGTTCCGAAATTATACTCAGTGTCACTGGTTGCGCGCAGAACAGGGAAGCCAACGCCAGACGAGGGGAGAGAGGTCAAGCACTCGAAAAACTGGAAAGGAGAAGAAAATCCTCTCCTCTCTAACGTTCCTAGTGCTCTCCCCTTTCTCCCCTCGCCTTCTATTGCCCTCCACTCCCGTCCTGCCTTCCTAGTGCTCGCTCTTTCTTTCTTCGCCTGGCGTTGCCTTCGCCTGCAATGCACACAACTAGTGAAAGGGAGTGTACTTCCGAGCGTTTTGCCAGCTTGAACGCGTCTCCTATAGGATTCCACTTGTTTGACTTGCCGTGGTGCAGGGTTTTAATGCGAAAGCATTAACTGTTTTATGGAGCGAGCCGTGCCAAACGGCACTTAAAATTCTTTCTCCAAGTGAAGCCAACTCTCAGCTATGAAATCACGCGAAAAGCGATCCCAACGGAACCTATATTCCCCAATCTCAAACGAAAGGAGTAAAGCTGATGGATTTTCGGCTCCGGTTCCATTGGCTGGCGCGCGTTGACGGGGATCCATTGGCCACTGCGCGTCAGTTTGAATGACCGCACACCCCATGGTGCTGCGTGTCCGTCAGCGCGCCGTTAACACGGAGCGTCCAAGGTCAGCGCGCCCAGGAGAGCGCGCGCGCTGACCGGCGACGAAAAGTACGCAGCAGACGAATTAATGGAGCGGACGAGTGGCTTGCATGCTTGTGCATTCACAACTTATGAGAAGTGCTTAGATGTACCTCGAGCCTTTTTAGTACATCGTTCTTTTTTTCTAAGGCGAAAGCCTTATATGTTTTATCATTCAGTCAACCTTCGAAGTCCTTGAGCGTGGTGCCCATGCCTAGGAAGCTTGTTGGTTAACGTCATTGTCATTAGGCCTTTACCCAGTTTGACACCGAGGCCTTGTTCGATCCTATTCGCCAATATTCCCTTGCGGTGACAACTCTCGCCAGGAAGTAAATATATGCGTGCCTTTGTGCGAAACCGTCGACGACACAAAAGCTACCAAAACTCGTTAGCGACACGAAAGGTACCCAAACCCACTGTTCGCCACTGGGCCTCGAGATGGCATTACTTGTGTCAGGCGGGCGGAGGCGCGCGCGCGGCGCAAGCCCAGCGGAAGAAGAAGACAGTCTCGCTAGGGCAGCGTTGAAGAGCGGGCGTGCGACATACCGTGAGATTAACAGCACCAAAAGTGCGTCGTCAGAGAGCGCGAGGTCTTTGGAGGTTTGCTATCACGCTCACACCGGCGCTTGGGCTTTCGCCTTCAAGTCTTTTAGGGATAACATAAGAGACCCTGGGATCTTTTCCAGACCTTGGCTCGAAAACCATCTTAGGCATTCAAACATGATACGCTTGGATGAAGCGTGCAGAGCCAAGGTATCGACGTAGGGTGAGACCCGGTCTTTACCATACCCCTTAGGGGAGTATTTTCCAGTTCAATAAACGTCCGAAAAAACGTCCGCGCTTCCTCTTCCACGTCCTCACCCGTTATGTTTGTTTCAAAGCTAAGCGGAAGACTTCGAAATGTCTGCCAGACAGCGATATCTGACTCATCTGTGTCTGCATGAAACGTATACCTATAAGTTTCTCTTACCGGCACTCCAGCAGTTTTATGTGGTCATTACCACAAAGCGAGGTAAAAACGCGGCCCTTCTTTCCATTCTGCCAAGCTACCAACTTCATTCCGCAGTCAATTACTAGTCCACCAAACTTAGCGCGATGTTTAAGATGTTTACGTGGGTTGCGAACTTTCACTTTGCAATAAAAATCCTCCATTTCAATCATTGAATTGTCTAGGAGTCTGTTGACTTCACGCAAACACATGTGTCATCTGTCCAGAACTGTGGGCTCCGGATCAATACTGAAAAGGTAGCAAATTGAACCCCATGCGACAGGGCGTCACAGTGCGTTGTTAGGCTTAGCAATGTTCTAGAAAAAAATAGAGAGTTAAAGCCTCGAGAAGGCAAGGCGGGCCCGCCCTGTCTCTCGCGTGCGTGAAACAAAACGGACATAAAACTTTTCACGATGATGCTTGGAACACCACCACATTTAAGATGAACTTAAGTTCCGATCAAAAGCGTACCTTGACTGCAATCCCCTGACAACAACCTGCCCACTCTCAACCACGCGGTTAATATTTCCAAAGAGGTGCTGAAACGATTCCCGTAGGGGAAAATAGTTCTCAGAAGTGGCGACGGTGACCAACAGACGATGTATTCTGAATGTGAAGCTTTTTTTTCTGGCGTCTGGCTACTTATCCTGGAGCCATCGCCTTCAATTGCCATTTTCACTATGACGTAGTGAATCAAGCTCTGTAAAAAAAAGACACCTGCGCACAAGCTGCCCCGCGTGGTGTTTTGACCATTTCAGAACGATTCCTTAATGTCTACCTTTATGTGGTAAGCGGGCTTACTGACGGCAATCCTTTAAAGTTTTGTAACAGCTCGTGCCTATTGCTGCACTTGTGCTCATCTTTGATCCAGGCACAATTCGACTGCCTTTGAATTATGCCTAGATCGATTGAACAAGCGCAAGCTCTGCATCCCTGTACAAACTCTGGTGCACAAGTTCCTTTCTATCTTCAACGGAGATAGCTTTCAGGTTTAACCCAAAGCGAAAGCAAGGCTTCAAGTTGGCTGCCGACACTGTCTGCCAGAAGTCAAGTTTTCTGTTCGCTGTTCTACTTCACCCTTCCCCAATTCGTTTTACCTCGTTCAAATTATCATCACGAACCACGAGCAAGCTTTCCTTGGCGAGAGTTTCGATTTGTGCTTGCCCAGACTTATCTGCACTAGTCAACAAAGCTTTTTGGTCTTCTGTTGCTCATTTTCTGTAGTATTTTTTGTTGTCGTCAAGTATGTGTTTCAGAATTTCAACCAATGGTTCAAATACTGCGCAATCACGCTGACGCTCTTCCTCCCTTTTAGCACAGGCATCAGCCGCATGACCAATGGCTAGGTTACGTTTTCGTAGCAAGAGGTTAGGCATGTCGCATGTCTTTAGCTCCTTGTTCTGGCTTTCTACGGTTGAACACAAAGATCGCAACCTCTTCTCTAAACGTTCATCCACACTAGGAGAAGAGTCAACGCAAGGACAATGTCTTTGGATGCTACTGACGTACGAGTTTCTCAGCAGTTCGTTCTCGTGATACACTTGCCTGAAAAGCTTGTTGGTTAACGTCATTGTCATTACGCCTTCACCCAGTTTGACACCCGACGCCTTGTTCGCTCCTACTCGCTATTATTCCCCGGCGGTGGACGCTCTCGCCAGGAAGTAAATATGTAAGTGCTCTTGAGGGAAACCGTCGAGGAACACTCACGAAGAATTCGAGCGCCGGAGACTGCCCTTAATTCCTACAAGGAATTGCATTTCTACAGCACCACCCAACTTGGTTTCGCGAGTGTATCAGGCTCATCACATAAAATCCACCATCTTTGAACACTTTTGGAAAAAAGCCCAGAGGAAAGCTCAAAGTTGAATTCAACCCGACAAAGGCCACTACTCCTCTTCGTGATGAACAGCTTCCTTTACACTTTGAAAAATGTGGATTGCGGTATTAATCGGCACTGTGCTGGCTCGCTGGAATTCGCCAGTTGTTCCAAGCATGCCGCGTTGAGGTGGCTCCAAGGCTTTATAGTGCTCTTTAACTTCGATAGACCCTTCCACTGAACAGGGAAGCCCTTGTTCTGTAAGAAATTTCAAAAAAAGTGTTCCATGCAATTTGTCAATATTTCACCCTTTGCTGTGAAAGTATATTTAAACGAAAACTAAAACTCTGCAGACTCGGACATATAGTGAGCTCGATTCGCCCACTTTTCTGTATCAATATGGGTGGCAGTCGTAATGTCGCCTCTTCGCATAGCCGGCCGCCAAAGGCCAGGCGGCACCAGCAGAGTGAGAGCCCACGGTTACACGCTGTCTCGTTGTAACTTGGCAAAGGATGAACGCTACGCCCTACATTACTTTCCGACGGCTTCAATATGCGGTATGCATACGAGCGCAACGCAAACATATCAAAGCAAGAGGCAGCGGAAAGCCTGACACTTCTACGCGGTAGGGTTGCACTAAGGCGAATCGTAGGCACGTGCCTCTCTCCGTTGTTCCTATTGGCCCGCAGAGACCGCAGCTTCCGCCGTAGTTGCATGTTATAGGACCCCGGCTTCCTGATCTACCCAACGTTTCTTGCTTCAGACACTAGGCTAATACCCGTGCCACACGGGCAACTCGAATGCCATTTACAACGAAGGACATTTGAACGATCGGCCAATCAGCGCGCGACACTCCAAGTGTAGCGCATTCCACGCGCGACAGATCGCGAGCCGATTCGTCGATCACACGAATATCATTGGCTGTAAAGGGCATCGAGTTGCCCGTGTGGCACGGGTGTCAGCGACGCCACCAAAGTGATAGCTCACGTTTGAACAATTCAGCTGCCACTTCCAGGCATACCCAATGTTCTTTTTATTTATTAAATACTCCAGACCGCACGTGGTCCAAGCAGGATGCGCAGGCTACAAACTCAAGGACCCGTACAAAAAAGAAAACAACAAAACGAGAAATAACCCTACTGAAAAAAAACATTTCGCGCCTATATGAAAATAAACGGGTCCATACCGGTAACAGTTTAACCATACCGGTCACCAGTTTGTAAAAGGGGTCGCCCGTATGGCTCAAAGGGGTCCCCCGTATGAGCCATAACGGTTACCTATTTGGACAAACCGGTCACTCCTTTGGCAAACGGGTCGCTCGTCTGGGCAAATGGTTCGCTCGTCTGTGCAAATGGGCGACTCGTTTGGGCAAATGGGCGACTCGTTTGGGCAAAGTTGTCGAACGCTTGCTCACACCGGTGACCATGTTGCAAACTGCACCGGTTTAATCAAACGATTCTCCGGAGCCCGTTTGATACTGAACGTACAGATCGGCGGCGTGGGCACGCCTAGCGTTTCAGCCGTGGAAGCCAATGTTTCCGGAAGGCTGGGAGCGCCGGTTCATCGATTTCGAATCGTCCGCGTAATGCAAGTAATTATATTTATAATTTAATTGCGCTGATGTTCGCTTATACCGCAACTAAAACTAACACCTTTTTTTGTTGTTGTTGTTTTACGTAAACGCGCGACGTTGGTGAGCCGATATTTTGACAGAACTTTAAAACTTTGTCCATCTTTTTTGCCTCAATTTAATTATTCAGCTCGAATCTATCTCGCAGAAGACGCGAGCGCGTGAAAGAATGTACGTCTATACTTCGTTTCAGCTTCGGTCCGAGCGCGGCCGATATTATGAACCGAAGGGCCAATCAAACACCGCAAAAAGCGCTGCGTCATGGCGTGCTCTCTGCGCTTGATAAGACTTGCCGGCGGAGGAGCACGCACAGAGAGACGGCGAATACCGGCTGGTCCAATCAACTGCAGAGAGCGGCTTATAACATAGGCCGCGCTCGGACCGAAGCTGAAACGAAGTATAGACTCCGCTTCACTTTAATTCGAGACGCAGCGAAGGTAGCACGCGTACACGAGGCTGCAAGAACATCGAGCATTGCGAGAGCACGCCCGCCGTTGCAGCAGTCCAACTACGAGCTCGCGCTGAGTACTTTCTTTGCTCGGGCGCAAGCCGAGCTTCTGGACGCCCCGCCGCCATTCCCAAGGTTCAAGCGTGCTAAAATGCGCGCGCGTTTTTTTTTTGTTTTTTTTTTCGAGGTTACAAAAACACATCTTTCTGGAATGCCTGGGGAGAGGCCCCCACCCACCTCTCTTGTCACTTGTCACGTGACCGGCAGCCGCGCGCGAGCTACACGCTGATAAGCATAGAGATCCGGAAGGGTGCGCCTGGCACCCGCTTTTTTCTTTGTCTGCTTGTTGTCAGTTCCAGCTCGAACTTCGCGCGTCCACCTGCTTCGATCTGTCGCCTAAAGCCCGAACCACATAGGGCGTATTCTCAACGAGTTTACGCGCGTTTTAGCGGGCGTAATCGTGGCGTCTAGCGGACGTTTTTTTCGTAGGAAGGAAGAGAAGAAGGTCGCCGACCCACATACGGCGCTTTCCGTCGGCGTCTCCTCGTCGTATAGCGCGGTGTTGCCAACCTGTAGCTTGAAAAATAAGAGTACATCAAACCCGAAACCTGATTTAAACTCGGTTATCCTTTTGTATTAACTTGTTATCTAACGCATAAATATACTTCAATGCTATTACGTGTCAACATATTTTGTCTCTCTCAGTATTGACGTGTCGAATTTGTTATCATCATCATTAAATACACGACGCGCCTGCGCAGTGGCGCGCCGTTCTGCTAGTTTTGACGGTCTGCTGCTTGTCTCCTGGTGCTCAGCTTTGTTCTTCGTACTTTTGTTTTTAGTTATTTCCAGTATTTTCCTTTTTCTGTCCGTTGTGCATTGTGTTTTTTTACCGGACCCCGCAAGGATGGAGCGCGAGCTACAAGTGCTTCTGCTACGAAAGAAGGTAGCGTTGCTACGATTAATGCGAGAAAAGAGGAACCGGAGCGAGCGGACCTGTTGGGTTCGCCCGATTTTTCTCAAGAGGAAGGAGGAAGGGCTCTACCACACTGCCGTAAGTAGAAGAGCTTATAAATATAGACTTTTAGTAGACTTCCGACACCCCCGAAATCGATACTCCAAACGATACGATTCATGCCAAAGGCGGCGGCGGAGATCGCTTCGATCCCACTTTAGACTGTCCGCACAAATCGGGTTCTTAAATCGTATCGCTCTAGGATTTACTACAGAGGTTCCTGAAGGTGGTGGAAGCTTTCACTAAAATTGTGGAAAGATTGGCTCACCTGAGTAAATCAAGAAAAATCAAAAACTGTTTTTCCTGTACTTTGCATGTACAGTTAAATAATATTTTGTGTCGCTATGGCGCTTATTTTGGCCAACTGAAGTAGAGTATTGTAACAGTTGGGACCAGATGCCGAAGTTTCAGATCTTTCCGTTCTCTGATTTAAAACAAGTTTGCGATTTTTGTAAACCTTCATTGAGAAAATAGACAAGGTTCTCAGTAAAAGACGCCATGCATGTCCATAATTAAAAATAATGAGAATCGGGCATCTGGTTGAAAACGTTTGTGCCACATTTGGACAGAGACACTGTTCGGTGATGTAGTCTAAATTTACTGTCAGAAAAACATGGTTCTCTTTTCTCCCAAAACAAGCTGTATATTGACCAGGCAAGCTAATTACAAGGTTTTCCTTCTTGCTCAGATGAAGCTGATGAGACAAGGAGACCACCAGTTCTTCAAGAAGTTTTATCGGATGAGCCCAGCTACCTTCGACATGCTGCATGAGCTGGTGCAGGCAGATTTGCAGCGCATGCACTGCATACGTGAGCCCCTGGCATCGGAAGAGCGACTTGCCATCACTCTGAGGTATGTGTAGTTTCCTACTGAGGCGTGAATTGCAATGGTTCTTCAGAGGCAGACAGCCTGTTCTCTTGACCAAGTCTGCGGTGTCGTTTGAGCTCTTGTTTATACTCCAATGTAACGTTGACGGGCGCGTGCGCCCAACCTTGTCGCGTCACGTTGCTATGAAAGGAGCTTCTATACTTCGACAACAGTCGAACGCAATGCAATGTAACGTCGCGCGCCTCGGCAACCGTCGACGAAGCTTTCGACAAGGTAGGCTCTGCTCGAATTGCGGCGTCGGCTGGCGACGGTCGTTACCCAGAAGCCTTCACGCCAGCTCCTGTGATTGCCGTGCTCCCGTCGTTGCTCCAGTCGGGCATCGGTCAGGCGGAGTTGTGTATTCGTCTGCCTGCCGTTCGTGCTTGTGTCATGGAGTGTAGCCGCTGGTGAGTTAGATATGCTTGTGTTGGTGCACAGTTTGCCTATGTCATTCTATTGATTCCATTTGCTCGATGGAGTGAGCCGGCGCGTCGACGTAGACCTGTCTCGGAGCCGTTAAAATGTGTAGGCGTAACGACACCGCGGACGCGCTTGAAGCTTTTCGACGAACATCGGCTTCCCATTTTGGCGTCATATCCGTGAGTTTTCGACGCAAAAGGCTAGTCATGAGGTGGTTGCTCCGAACCACCATCTACTTCTCTTTTGTTGATGTTGGTCGACACCATGACCGGCTAATATTGTTCTTCTTTCGCTGACCACGTATGACTTTCGTTAGGAAATAAATGTGTTTCTATGCAAGTTATCTTCATTATTTCCTCGTTTTTAAGCATACCTCAGTGCAGAGATATCAACTGCCGCGAATCGCAGCTTTTGACACATTTAACTTCTCATCATCACCGTTGAAGGGCAGCCGGGCAGCGCTGTTTCTTGCGAACGGAAGCGGAAATTCGCCACCAGCGAGACTAAACCACGCAATCGCCATGGAGACGCGCATGCGCAATGTGAAGCAATTCGTTGGAGCGCTTTGAACGACGCCAGACTATAAACACGGTTGACAATTCCTTTCGCAACGCGGCGTGGCGAAGTGGATGACAAACGTCGTTTTACGTCGTCAAATGTTAGGTTTGTCGACGTCGGAGCATAAACATACTAAATGCAAGTAGAAAACTACTTTTCCCCCCATGTCGGGATTATGAATTTGCTTTTTTCTAACCACAGAAGTATGCTATAGCAGTAGCATTGCCTTTTGCTCTGAATATTAATGAAATGAATTACAAAGAACACTTAAAAAATATGTGCATTAACTGTATCCGGTAATTGAATATGTTCTTTACTTCAGCTACCTTGCATCCGGTCAAGATGTGAAGGACGTGGCCTTGGCGTACAGGGTCGGGCTGGAAACAGCTCGGCTGGCTGTTCACGAGACCTGCCGCGCCCTCTGGGCCAGACTGTGCCCCATTTACATGAAGGTGAGCACTTTATATACTGGTTGTATGATATGACAAATTTAATTTGTTAGGAGATCATAGGTGTAGACTACGGGGGGGGCATTGGGGCTCGTGCCCCCCCTGGTGAATTCGGGGGGACAGAGCCCCCCCCCCCCCCCTCGGGCCCGGGCCGTGATCCTTACCAAGACGCTGTTTACGTGCCATGTAACGAGCTTCTAGTAGCAACATGTGAACAAAATAACACCCACGTTGCATTTATTGACAAAATACATGGGAAATGGAATTCCAGCGTGCTTTCGTTAGCTTCCAGTTCTGTCTTGAAGGAAACGCGCAGCACCCCCCCCCCCCCCCCCCCCCCCCCAAGGAGAACTCAGCCTGCCCCTCCCGGGAAAATGGAAAGTCTACGCAGCTGGAGGTGTCCATAACCTACAGACTCTGATCTGTAGGCTATAGACAAATTGTAGTTCACATGCCATCCACACATTGCCTCCCGTGAGTCCTGGCAAGCACCTCGGTGCATTGCTGCACTGTTGCCCCTCATCTTGCCTTGCAATGCGGCTTTCAAGGCAGACCTACAGAATTATCTGCCACGAGGAAAACCCTTTTCCTGTAGGCTTCTCTTGGTTCCCTTTCACACTTCTCTCTCTTCTCCTGGTAGGATCATGTTTCTTATGGTGAATTCCACTCGTAGATCCGGAGCGCTTTCCAAAATCCGCAAGGGAGGCAAAATTTTGCTCCGTGAAACCCGCTACGAATCGACAAGGGGAAGATAAACTTGCATTTTTGGAGCGACCTCCCCCACACCCCTCCCCACCGCTTCCCCCTCCGCCGTTCAAAATGGCCGCTGCTCAAACTTGACAAGCCCACCAACGCTTCAGCCGACTGATCTTTCCGACGGCCAGTGTCGACTGTCACTGCTTAGTTGCAGAAATAACACGCGACATAGATCGGGCGAAAATATACGTACATGGCGCCCACGTCATAAATAACAAAGACGTCCGCGTTCGGCACCGTCACAAACCTTTCGGCCGCCTCGGAGTGGCGGGGCACACACAGCGATTGCCAGTGGTGGAATTCAGATTTCTGGTACGACTTTAATAAACACAGAGGTAACAAACCATCACTTGTGCGGTTGTTGCCTAATCACTTCTTGCTTCATTTCACGGGAAAACGCCGGCGGAATCCAGTGTAAAAAGGTAAACAATCATTGGCTGCAGAATGAACAGGCCTAACCTTGCGTCTCCCTCCGGCTTTTCTGTCGATCTTCCTTTCACGATCACAGATGTCAGCCCTTACGATTTACCACGCTCCACAGTCCTGGCTTTGTATCCCTGATCTACGCGAGGTAGA
This sequence comes from Ixodes scapularis, assembly GCF_016920785.2. Taxonomy (NCBI): domain Eukaryota; kingdom Metazoa; phylum Arthropoda; class Arachnida; order Ixodida; family Ixodidae; genus Ixodes; species Ixodes scapularis. The sequence continues at coordinate 725,860 of NW_024609855.1, read as the reverse complement.
AGCGTTCGAGCTGTCACAATCCCGCGTAAACAAACGACGCACCCACACAAATCCAACTCTATGACCCGACCGGTCCGGCCCGCCGGTGCCGCCGACCTCTCCAACCTCGCCGTGCATGCGCACTGCCGATTTAGAAGGAAATCATGTGGGCCACTCTGTCAGCTTCTGCAGAGATCTGTGAAATCCCGCAGAGCAAGTTCGGTGGGGTTTGATGCGCTCCGTGGAGCGGGCGCTGCCAGAGATCTACGAGCGGAAGATGACCAACTCGAGTCAGATCTGCGAGCAGAATATGAGCGCTCCAAATGGGAGCGCTTTTGGAGCACTCGAGACCTGCGAGCGGAATTTACCATTAGCTAGTCCTCGCAAAAAGGAAGAAAGTGTTTTTGTTTATCAGGTGAAAAACGGAATTGAGGGGTGGTTTTTTGGCTTCTGGCTCCATATCTCACTGTGAGACAGTTTCTCCACATGTTTTATTGCTCTGCATACACCCTCAAAATTCACACAACTATAACAGTTCATCTGGAACACCAAATCTAGCACATCAGAACGTTTGGAAAATTGATGCACAAAGTCTTGTCATCCGGCCATCAGTTGGTTTTGTTTTCGTAATCCCTGGCGACATGTCAGTACAGAAACCTTAATCCTGCATACAACTAGCCACTTAATGGCTATGGAACGGTCAAAAAAGCGATCCTGTGAAGTGCGCCCTTATGCACCTTGGTAGGTTGAAGCTCTGGGACAGAGTATGGTGAGAGTGGTGACAAAGGAATGAAGTGAAAAGGTACCTATCCTCTTTAATCAAGGCAGAGCCTGAAGGTTTGTGGCTTCAGGAAGACAAAGCTCTCCCTTTGTGTCTACTCTCTACACACCAACTCAACTATCTTACGTCATGCCACAGCAGTGGTGCTTGGGGCGCACTTCCAGTTCAAGGTGTGAGCAGAAAATTGCATGCGGGCCGGGCATTGCTATGTTTTCTTGCTAGAAACTTTCCTTCCCAAGGTTTTGCGGTATTGTGTAGACTGGGGCTGCACTGAAAGATCTAGGAAAGGCGTCATAATCAGTTTTCATGTGTCTCCTGCCTGCCCGATCTTACCGAGAATGTTGATAGATGCCGTGAAAAAAGAAAACAAGTCGCCATCAGACCATCATCGCCTGCGCAGCATGCACTTAAAGTGAATTTAAGGAGTCTTCTTGTCATAACATTTGATTGTATTGTTCCAACATTAACTCGGGAGCACCACCATGTGGTCCGACCCACCCGGTTCACGTTCAGTGCATTTTCACATTCAAACAGCTGTCTGCATGTTGAACAGCAGTCGTCACATTTGACCGACTATTGCCTCCAGACCCTGTCAAAGCTATCCATGCCGTCGACATGGTAATTAGGCTTCAAAATAATTATAGCCATCTAAAATCTTGTAAACTTAAAGGGTGTATGGGGTAAATCTGCTCGGTGTTGTAAACATTATTACAAGGTGATGTGACAGTTGTAACCGGTAGTGATAGTGGACTGGTAACAGTAGGATTGAATTCATAACGCAAGAGCCTGCCATACAAGTGTTGTAACACACTTCCACTGCCAATTCCTCTTCCACCCCCAATAATAGTGAATAAAATTTGTTTTGTTGGTAAGCCATAGCCTGATTTGTAAATTTATAAATAAATGTTGTCTATTATACAGCCCCCCACGGAGGCTGAATGGGTCGAAGTGGGAAATGGCTTCTCGCGGAGGTGGCAGTTCCCGAACTGCCTTGGAGCAGTGGACGGGAAGCATGTTGCGATAACCTGCCCCAAGAACTCTGGCAGCACCTATTACAACTACAAGGTATGTCTCTGGTCCTTGTCACCATGTCTTAGATATAGCTTGGTAGTTTGTAAATGATCAGAATTCAGGCTTGACAGTTGTGCTGTGAATTTTCCATAGCTTTTATGAAACCCTTATGCAGATTATACCACGTGGGTACATGCTTTTTGACCCCTGGGACCACTGTCATAGCCTGTTCAGCTTAGAATGGATTACAGCCGATGCTGCAAGTCACCGAAGTCAATACAGAGTTCAAGCTTGCCATGTGACCTTCTATCTGGCTAGAGGGATACACGCCTAGTGAAGGCACCTCACATACACAGACCACTTGATTGGCTAAAGTGCTTATAGTTTTACTGCAATCCATCTTATCGTGAAACGGATTATAGTGAATAATGCTTCGCAAAATTAATGTAAGACAACAAAGAATCAACATGAAACTGAAGGTGACCACAAACCTGTAGCAATTCTAACGGCCCAAATTTTGTGTAGTTTGTATAAAAGTAACAGGAAATTTGCTGAGGAATGCCTAAAGCCACAACCACATGGCATTCTTCATGCAATGTGCTGATGTCTGTCCCGGCCACATTTCGGTGTCGGCACCGGAAGTGGCTTGCTGTGCAGAGATTAATTGGAGATTGGTGCACGGCAGAAGTAAGGCTAAGTACAACTGCTGGAACTTCCGAGTCAGTCTCTGTGTGGCCTATGCAGCAAGTTATGAATGTTTTGAGATTGGGGGTACAGCTTCTGTACTGCAACATTAAACCTTAAAGGGATACTACAACGAAATTTCGGCGCTCATTTTTTGGTTTGTATGTGTTCAAAAGAGCAGTATCACATGGAACATAAATATCTTGTTAAAAAAGTCTCGAAAAGGAATTTTAAAACGAATTAAACGATTAGCAAAGAGCACCTGGTGGATGTCGCTAACGCCTCGTTTGTAATGCTCGTCTAGGAACCTTGACAGCTAGTGACGGAGGTTGTCTCGTCTCCGGCCACGACGATAGAAGGGGGGAAGGACGAACTCCCCTCTTCCCGAGAATCCCTCTTGTGTGTCGCAGAAGTCGCTATTGTCCCCCTAGAAGATTATAGAAGATTAACCCGTCGTTCAAAATTCGTACAAAAGCAGCCGCTTCGGTGGCTGGAACGACTAGGCCATCCTCTCGACGTCAGCCTCGCCGTAGCTTTGCTCGTCTTGAGACGATCTACGTCACGATTGCGTTGGATGTCACGTGCTCTAAGCTGAGCCTTGTCCGAGCGCTTGCCAGAGTGGGCCGTTTATAACGAAAAATACAGCCACCAGGATCAAAATGCAAACGTGCGATTGTCATTTACGGATATTGTGGATCATATTCAACCTATTTTTGAACACGACGGGAATATTTCAAATTTCGTTGAAGTATCCCTTTAAAGCTTGTAAGTACTAAAGATCCTTTCTTGTCCAGCACCAGTACACTGCCTTATCTCACATCAGGTGCACGCTAATGCTGAGACATTGACACTGGTGAAGCACATAAAAAACAGTCCGTGTAGTTGGGGCCTAAGACGTTTTGCATGTGTATTTGTCATTTTGTTTTATAGAACAAATACATAAATAAATTTGAAGCATGCATTGTCTACTCACATTCTTAGAGGTTGCGATATAGCAGTCTATTGAGAAAATTGCAACTGCCGGAAAAGTTTCCAGAAGAATAGCATTTAGCATAGACGGCATGAATACAACAGTGCTTTCTTCCATGTTTTGCTTTTTATGAATATATCAAAATGGGCACAAATGTAGCATGTACTTAAGGGCTGAAATTTAGTATAATTTGTCCTATACTTTGCTTCAGCTTAAGTCCAGACGCAGCAGATGCTACAAGCGCGAGCATGTGGCCCTCAACAGTGCTTGTACCGCACGAGCGCGCGTGCTTGGCAGCGACGCTGAAAGCATGGAGCTCGCACTTGTAGCTTCTGCTAAAGGTTTGAAACCACGCTTTAGAGTTAATTGGTGCACGAGTTGGCATTGGAATAAGAAATACTAAAGGAATGGTTAGCTTGATGATATCTGAAAATGATTGTGGCTTTGCAGCTGCAAATAATGATGAATGTATAAACATTATTCAGTTGACCATCTCCAAGCAGAAGTTAGGCAAACATGTGATATTAGAATGGCAATCTGGGCTAGTTGGTTCATGTGTATTTTCGGTGCCCTGAAAGTTAAACATGGATAGTTTGTGTAATGTTATCATGAGCAGTTTTGTTAACCACAACACCTCTCTCTTTAGCACACCTTCTCCATAGTGCTGATGGCGGTCGTCGACAGTGGCTACCGCTTCGTTTTAATCGACGTTGGGGCCGAGGGACGGCAGAGCGATGGGGGAGTCTTCAAGGCATCCGATTTTGGGCAAGCCCTCGAGAACGGCACCCTCAACCTCCCCGACCTGGGCAAGCTCCCCCGGTGCCAGGATCCTCGACTGGCCCCTCACGTCTTCGTCGGGGACGAAGCGTTTCAGCTGAGGCCCGATTTTCTGCGGCCATATCCCGCCAAGGACCTGACCGGGGAGAAGCGGGTCTTCAACTACAGGCTCAGCCGAGGAAGGTATGCCCAGATAACTAGTTGGCTAGCTTAAATTAGATGTAGCAACAACTGTGACAACATGAATTACAAAATCTGTCCACATTCATTCTTCCTCCCCACAGAAGGTGCGCTGAAAATGCCTTCGGCATAATGGCGGCTCGGTGGAGGATCCTGTTGCGGACAATCAACCTGATTCCACAAAATGTGGATTACGTCGTCAAGGCCACGTGCGTGTTGCATAACTACCTGCTGGAACACCGCGAGCATCCCGAAGGCTATGCAGATAAGGACGATTGTTTCGGGAACACCACAGAAGGGTCCTGGAGAGCAGAAACGTCGGAGGCTTCGAAGAAGCTGCTCTTCTCGATGCAGCCGACATTTTCTCGCAACTTCTCAGATGAGGCTGGGGCAGCTAGAGAAGTATACACCCACTACTTCTCTAGTCCACCAGGGGAGGTTAAGTGGCAGTGGAAGTTGCCTGGCGTAGACAAAGGAAAAATCCAAAGAGGTCTCGTGCAGAAAGGTGCAATGATGAAGTAAAGCCATGTTCCAGATTTGGTGAAAGAATCGTTAAAGGGGCGGTGCAACGATTTTCGGACTTCGGTCAAAGATTTCTGGAAGTTGCCCCCTGACACTTCTGAAGTAAAGAACAGAAAACCGATTTTGCCTGCGTGTCCTATTTTTTGCGTAAAAAAAAGTTAAAGATTGGTATTTCGGGCACCCCTCAACTCACTCCCAGTCTTCAGGGTCACACCTGGTCGCACTCCCAGTGACGTCATTCGGAGTGCCGTGTAGCTTCCCGTGTGCTATCTCGGAGGAAGCTTCCCCTCCCTCTCTCTGCGTACATTAGCGGGCGCTATGCTGCAGCTTAGAGCCGAGCGAGGTCACGTAATCTTTCCGCCGTAGTTCCTTCGGCTGCCACTTGAGGCTGCAGGTGGGGGAAAAAGCTCGACTTTTGCTTTGCGATTATGCAGCGGAATCGCGACATTTTTAATGAAGGAAGTGTATTCTCTATCCTCTGGGACACGATAAACAACGTAAAAATGATGAGATGCATATTCTTTTAATCATAAGATTGTTGCACCGCCCCTTTAAGAGCTCCAGTGATGAAAGTGGCATTCAACCTTTTGTAGCTGGTTCTGTAGCAGACTTTTTTCCTTGCCTCCTACTTTCCTACTTAATAACTGAGCAATAAACTTTTTCTTTTTCGCTTTGCTTATTTTTGTGCAGGTTTGGCAAAATTCTTAGCAAAAATGTCACTGCAGCGCAAGATGTAGCAGACTTTCGATTATGGTGCAAAAGGGCGCAGCACTTCCATCACTGGAACTCTTTCGACGTCCTAACTGGAATGGCTCATTAAACCTGCACATTTTTTTGTCGTACTGCTCTGCCCAAGTTTTGTCGAGTATAGTTGACACCAGGCAGATTCCACTGTGCAAGCATCGACGCAAATCTTGTTTTACAACTGTTTTAGCTAGTGATTGACGATTTTGGTGTGCTCAGCATTGTGAAACGAAACCTATGTTAAAATTTTTCTTGCCTCTTTATGTCAATTTATTTTCGCACCTGTAACATTTCTTACTTTTGTTAGCTACATTTCCAGGTATTATTAAAGCTGTTGAATGTATTTTTAGTGAGTTCTGTATAGTTTGCAGTCTTTGCTCCAGTTGCAAGACTTTGCCCTCGGAACTGGACCATGTCTTGTCCTTTCTAGTTTTAAGGATCCTCCTGTTTGTTCTGTAAAATAAAGAAAATTCTGTGCTTCACTTTCTTTATTGCTATTCAAATGGTAAAAGTATACAAGCAAACGGCCACCAAAATGCAGCTTGCTAAGACCTTACCCACCCTCCCCCCCCCCAACGAAAAAAAACATTACCATATTTTCTGGGATATAGTCCACACTCGGCGCCTAATCCAAATGTAGAAACCATCCAAGGTCAGCTCGTGTACCAGGGCTAGCACATTAAAAGTATTGTACCCAGCACCCCTTCACAAATCCCTGCTGTTTTAGCTTACGAAGAAGCTTGTATCATACATAAAACAACATGAATATACTTTGTTAGTCATAAAATCCCATGTCTTGTCACAGTGGACAATCTAGAAAAAAATTTATATAGTCTGCACTGGCTAACTTTTCAACTTTTAGGCATGTATAGTATATGCACTATAACCCAGAATATATGGCACACACCAGAATTTGCACACAGTTGTATGAAGAATATTGGAGAAAACACTAAACATGAGGTAGAAAATGTTAAAAATGTAGAAAAAAAAAGGTTAAAACATAGGAAAAATACTTAACATAAGCTTATGTCAATTACTTTCTTTCCTAGACATCACAAAAAAAAGAAGAAGAAAAAAAAAAGCTTTTAGCCATTGTTTGGAGCTCCTGGCATGTATTCTTTTAGCAGCTTCAAAAACGCTACTCGCAAGTCTAGGACCCGTGAGGGGTCGACTTGCCGCATTGGGTCAGCTAGTGACAGCAGGAAGTATTCATGCGAGTCTATCCCTTGGAATCTTTTTAGTCTAGCATTAATGTCTTCGAGTTCCTCCGCGACTGCATCCTGCACTTTTTTTGGGGGGGGTGGGGGTTTGCTTTGCGCACCACAAAAGCTCGCTGCTCTTTTTCGTGGGTTGGGAGCAGTGCTGGGGCTCGCTGGCACCTCGACACATTCTGAAGAGGTCCCATTGGCAGCACTGGAGGTGCACGCAGGGCTGTCTGCGCACTGCACGTCCTCTACGAGCACCGCGTCCACACATCCTCTTGGATCCGGTGCTTCGTAGAGGTCGGCAATGCGCTCCAGCAGGTCCTCTGCACAGTCTTGTTTAGTGTGCCTCGCCCTTCGTCCACCACGGGCACCACCATGTTTCCAGAGGTCCTGCAGAAAAGTATTCCAGGGAATGTTTTTTGTACTGGATTGTTGAGTATATGTAACTACCCTTGTTTCAGCAACATTCCTTAAAAATGCGCATGGAAGGCCTCGATATATCTCTGTATGCCCCCCTCTAGGCAGAACTCCAGAAATGTAAAATACACGTACTGGCGATGGGCGACGGTGTCCTTGAGGAACAGCATCTGCTCAAAGTACGGCAGCGTGACATCGGGTATGGTGTCTTCTGCACCAGCACCGCTCTTCTGCTGCTTTGCCAGCTCGGCCACGTACCGAGTGAATCGATCCCTCAACGATTTCCAACGTCTTTGCACAAGAATGAGGCTCACTGAGGGAAATCAAGAGTTCATAAAGTAAGGTAGGACATAGTTACTCATATCACAAGTTATGTATAGCAGTATGCAGAAAATTGATTCTAGAAAGAAACAAATTTTAAATGCAACTCCACCCTTTTTTTTTTTCTCGAAACTTTAAACGGGCTTGGTTTCCACTAGTGCTTTATATCAAACTTTTTTTCCCCGTACATATTTTACTTTTCCACTTTCTTAAGCAAGATAAAAATTTACAAAATACCACCAGTTAAAACGGCAGCTGCCAAACGCGCATTTGTTCTACACTGTAGGCTGTTCCACATACAGACAAGGATTTCATGCAGAGACGCGTAGTGAGGAAGTTACAATTAAAATAATTCAATGCTCAACAAAATGTCAGGGCGTAGCTTTCGACAATACTTGCGTGAGAGCTCAGCATGATATCAGGCGCGGGCTTTCCGCGTTTGCGAAAGTGGTGTCGCCGGGACTGCTACGCAACGAAACAATTCCCATCCCCGGCCCACCCCGCGAACTCGGGTTGCGCGAGGCACAGGCATGTGGCTTCATAAAATGCTTTCCGAGTGGGAGTGCTCGTGCAAACCATGACACCAAATAACCCAAGCGCCCGTGTCTCTTCGAAAGCAAGACAGTTATTTACACGCTTTACAAAACACTGAATAGACCAAGGATGAAAGCATACATACCGTCCGGTGGGTCTCCCGGCAGCATGAGCTCTGCGATCTCCACCCACAGCAGTTTTTTTTTGTTCGTATCTTTATAGTCTTTTGACTTAACCTGCCAAAGGCACGGCCTCGCGAATACTTCCCGTATTAGCCTTTCGTTGCAGATCGCAGGAGCCATTACAGTAGCAGGTGAACAAAAACAACAAACCAGCGAGGCCTACTCTCCGGTGCACCTCGACTCAGTTCGGCGCCTCGGCTGTTCGAAGCTACTTCCGGCTGTCAACTCGCGTGCTGATTGGTCGGCGCCGAGTCGAACGCTTCCGGATACGCAGCGTCAAAATACGTCGAGGCGTCGAGATCTATCCTAGTCAGATCTCCGAATACGCTCGTATTTACGCCGACCGAGGAAGCGCTCGTCCCGACGCCCGCTGTACGTCGGGATTACGCCCGCCAAAACGCCCGTAAATACGTCGCAAATACGCCCTATGTGGTTCGGGCTTAACCCTGCGGTCTTATTAGGATGTCTCTCGACAACGTATTAGATGTGCACCAAAGCTATCAGTGTTCGAAAGGTCCTACGTCTATATCGGCAACAAGCGATTCTTCAAAGAAGTCAGGAATTCTTGCGGTTTGGTTGGGTTCGGCAACTGACAGCTTGTGCGCCACATCGTGTTGAAACTTCCAAGAAGCCGTGCCCTCTCATTTGTGTTTGTGTGGTTGTCCTAATTTGACCGTGTCGACAAATATCACGAATTACATCTTTCAAGTCCGCTATTTTTATGGTGAGTGCACTGCAACCTACTTCTTGGCAACGATTGACCGTTCTTCTACTCGTACTCCTCCAGATAATATATATGATTATGCAGCCACTATTCTCGCGGCAGCCGGGCGAATAATTTCCCGAAAGTCAACCTTCATAGTCTAGGATTACCTCGGTTCTTGTTTGGTTTGCTATCTTCTCAGTTGTATAAACGCTTACAGTGCCTCTCACATTTCACAGATCGCTTGCCCGTTTGTACTTGTCTACAGAAGACGTAATAAACTTTGAGGAGAATTGAAAACAATCTTTTGTGTCTGTTTTCCTGTCCATTTGCAAGCACCTACGTGAGCACATTTGTTCTGCGTGTTTCCTCCATGCTATAAATAGGTTTGAGTTCCGGAACGTCTTAAATAAGTTTAAGATAACCAACCTACCAGACGATCCCCGTTTAGGGCTAGCGCATAATTTCCCGATTCGAATGGCACGTTCAAACGTGTGGTCACGTGCAAGGTCGAACGCGCACCTGTATCGAACGGGCACCCGTATCAAACGGGCACCCGTATCAAACGGGCACCCGTATCAAACGGGCACCCGTATCAAACGGGCACCCGTATCAAACGGGCACCCGTATCAAACGGGCACCCGTATCAAACGGGCACCTGTATCAAACGGGCACCCGTATCAAACGGGCACCCGTATCAAACGGGCACCCGTATCAAACGGGCACCCGTATCAAACGGGCACCCGTATCAAACGGGCACCCGTATCAAACGGGCACCCGTATCAAACGGGCACCCGTATCAAACGGGCACCCGTATCAAACGGGCACCCGTATCAAACGGGCACCTGTATCAAATGGGTACCGTTTCGAGCGGGTACCGTTTCAAACGGCCACCCGTATCCCATAATCACGTTTGATCCAAACGGGTCGACAAGTTTGCACCCGTTTGATTTACCAGTTTGCCACCCGTTTGAATATCAAATGGTTTTTTTCAGTAGGGAAGGCATACAAATCGGCAGAAAATATGAAAGAGGCGGTACAATACAGCAAAACAAATAGCTAGCCAAGAAGCAATATACCAAAGCATATAATCACTAAATATAAAAACACCAAAACACATCGAAATACAAAACACCACTACGATAACTGTTCTAATGATGAAGAAAAATCCGAAGATGAAATAACCGAACAAGGAAGAGAATTCCGTTCTTCAATTGTACGAGGAAGAAACGAAAATTTAAACAGGTTAGTGCGTGCAAAGTACGGTGTTAAGGAATGTTCATGATGGTGCCTAGTTCGTCTAGTAGAAAGCGGCTTTAATTAGTAATCTGGATCTAAGGACAGTTTTCGTATAAAAGTGGGGTGCAGAAACTTCAAACGGGCTATCTTTCGACGGTGCTCTAAAGTTCGTGTTTTGTTGGTTTGCATCAAAAGTAAGGGCGAATCAGTTCTCTTATATTTTCCGTATATAAACCTTACAACACGTCTTTGAACTCGTTCCAATGTTTCAGAATTACATTTCGTATAAGGGTCCCAAGTAATACTTCCATATTCTAGTTTAGATCTAACGAGTGACTTGTAAACCAGTAATTTTATATTTGGAGCAGCGTATTTCAGCTTTATGCCTTAGAAAACCCAACTTCTTGAAGGCTGCCGATGATGCACTTTTTACGTGGGTCGTCAAATTTAAGTTCTTATTTATGGTTACTCAGGAATACTTGTAGTCATCAACCTGAGCGATGGAAATGTTATTTAGTCTGTATTGGAAGTTGAATGGCTTTTTTTAATTGTAATTTCCTGATAAACAGTTTTTCCTTCAACATTTAACTTCGTGTCCCACGTACAGCACCACCTTTGAATGTCATTAAGGCTTGCGCTCAATAATTGTTGATAATAAGGCGAAGACAGTTCTTTAAACAAAACGCAATAATCTGCAAATAAACGTGTGTTCACAGACGGGTGTGGGGCAGAAACTATGTCGTTAATATAAATTAAAAACAGAAAAGGACCAAGAACGCTCCGCTGTAGTACTCCAGATGTTACGAGTAATATCTCTGAGCAGCTACTGTTGATTTCGACAAATTGTTTACGATGCTGTAAGTAAGAACACACCCCTCTAACAATAAAAGAATGAAGACGTACACGTTCAAATTTGCTAACTAGCTTTCCGTGGGGGAGCAAGTCGAAGGCCTCGCTAAAGTCAAGAAAAACATCAACTTGGCCTGATCTGACTAGAATGGATGCAAATTCTTGAGCAGTGGAAACAAGCTGGGTAACCGTAGAGGATCACTTTCTAAATCCGTGCTGATGAGGCGAGAGTATGTTATTCGCGTTCAGGAACTCTGTATTTTGGTTAGCGATGATATGTTCTAGTAGTTTACAGGATGTGCATGTCAGAAATAGGCCGGTAGTTGCCTAACGCAAGTCGGTCACCCTTCTTGAACACAAACACTACTCGCGCAATTAACGAATCATTTGGCAGAGTGCCCGAGGAAAAGGAAACACGAAAAATGACTGTTAGAAAACGTGCCAGCATTTCAGCGTACCGATGTAAAACGCGTTGGGAATCTTATCAGGACCACAAGCAATACTCCCTCGTTATGAAATCGGCGTGCATGAAGGATGGCGCGCTTTCCGCACGGTTGATAACGTCATGATTGAAAAAAAAAGACTGAAAGTAGACGTTGAAGTGCTGCGAAATTTCACTCTGGTCAGTAACCAATGCGTCATTAACCTTGATTTGATCGATCGGCTTTTTCTTGCCACGGAGATAATTCCAATATTTCTGGGCATTGGTTATGAAGCTTGTTAGTGTATTGGAAAAGTAAAATTCCTTGGCGGTGTTGAACTTGGGTGGAAAGTTCGTTAATCAATTCTTGAATCAACCCCTGATTACTGTTTTTTTTTTCTTTAGTCGCTTAATTCTGCGCTTAGGACGAATAACTCCCCGGTTAACCCAAGGATTTGTTTTACCAATGCGCATGCGCTTGGTTGAAACAAAGTTATCCAGGCAATAGGTACACATTGACTTAAAATTGTTACAAAAGAGATTTAGATCAGAATCTTGAAATTCATCGACATAGAGCTCTAAATAATTTAGAACACTTTCATCACTACCACGCGAAACTTTTTTAACAGTGACAAAAGTAAACATATCTTTTTTTCTGACTGTTTAATTAGAGAGCACCTAAAAGACACAAGTTTATGATTAGAGCGACCTTGTTCAACTGTTACCTCATAGTCACTTATGCAACGACTAATAAATACAAGGTCTAAAATTGAGCTACTAGAACCTTGCTCACCTGTCACATTATTCAAAATTTGAACTAAGTCATAGGCAAATATAATATCAAAAACAAGCTCAGCATTTTGGCAATGTTTCAAGATAAATGTGACCAGCCAGTATTTGGGAGATTGAAATCACCAACCACGAGAAACCTAGACTTCCGATAAGCAGGCATGTGGTTGTATAGTTTACACAAAAAATCAAGTGGGGAATTCGGAGGCCTGTACACAGCGTATAAAATAAGAATGTTTCCACAACAGTTCACTTTCAAACAAACTCTCGTGATCGTCAATTTGGTTCAAAAGTATTGCATCAATGCCATTCTTAAGTAAAATCGCGACACCACTCCCACGGGGAAGACGGTCTCTGCGGAACATCTTGTAGGAATCGGATATGACGTTGTCGTCGATAATGCTGTCACGAAGCCAGGTTTCAGTAATAACTGATATATGGGGGTCGTGGGTGAGTAATAAAAGACCAAGTTGCTCAACTTTTCTTATTATACTTTGGGCATTTAAATTCAGAAGCCGTAGCTGCTTTCTTACAACACTAGCTTCTCGTCATTCAACGGGTTCAGGTCGTATGAAAGAAAGGCGTTTCACCTGCCCATTGTTCTATTCATCCCACACGTAGAATTAATTGTTTACCTGAAGTTTATCGTTCACGAGCGATACTCTTTTTCCCGCAGTCTTGTCCGCTTTTGCAGTCTCCCACAATAGCCTACAGTAAGATAACGTACACTGTGGGTAATCGTATCTTACGCAGATTGTAGTACCTTTCACTCTACTTACGTTTAGGAGAACGGCCTGTTTTTCGGTGTAATCTTAGAAAAACACGATAACAGGCCTTTTCCCACTAGTCCTGCCTAGTCTGTGTATTCTAGCGATCGATGAACACTGCACACCCAACTTGCTGACCAGGACATCAACTATCACCTTGCTTCTCAATTGTTCCTCAGTTTCATCGGGAGCCTCAGGGATGCCGTAAACTAATAGATTGGAGCGCCGACTTCGGCCTTCCAAATCTGCAATCTTCTGGTTTTGTACGTTTATTGTTCTTTCAAGAGAAGTTATAGTGCATTCGAGAGCATCGATTTTATCAGCCTTAACCCTGAGCTCCCGCGGAAGCTTGTCCATGTCATTAAATTTTTGTCAAGATCACTGATCAGGCTATCAGTTTTTCCCTGTTGTGTTTTAATATCAGCAATTTTAGTGCGTATGGCATTTCGGTCGTCCAATATTAGGGCGAACATTTCCTTAGTTGTAGGACCAGGATCTCTTTCAACGTCCGCACAAACCGATAGTTTGCACACATTCACGCAATCATACGCAATACTAAGACAAGTCCTTGGGCACGGCACAATCAGACGGAACTCATTCCTAGATCTAAGGCAAGAGGTAATATGACTAACCTGTACAAAAAAAAGTGCGAAGATTTAGCAAACATGCTCCTGTCGGTCTCGCCGTGCCCAATGAAGAGGAACTGGTGAAGCGGTGCCTTTATAGCCGTTGCGGAAGTTGAAGTCACGGAGCCGCTGAAGACTGGACGGTGCTGCTTCTCCGCGGTGACGATTGGTAGTGCTTGGTCATCCTTGTCGATAAGCTGGAAGGTGCCGTTCTGCTTGATTGCCGTACACGTGCTGTACCAGACGGGCGATCCGAGAAAAGGAAACAGGAGGGCCTGCACGAAAAAGAGCGAAGACTTAGCGAACATGCTCCTGTCGGTCTCGCCGTGTTTCAGTCGCTAGATAGCGCCAAACCAAACAGCATTGAAGGATGCATATGATCATCAACGCGTGTTGCATGTTAAAAGCTGACAAACAAGCAGAAAGTAGGAAGACCACCCTCGACGCGACAATATCATTTCCTTCTCGCCATTTCTCTCGCAACAGAAAAGAAGTAAAGTATTATAGAAGTGAAACGCATGAAGACAGGGACAGAAGAAAATAGATCTAACAGGACACGGCATACATCCAAGTTAATTTTTATATTGAAAACACAAGAGAAACTAGAAGAAACAAATGCACTCAACCTTAACCTCTTCTATACTCACAAAGCCTAGCAGTTCGACAACGGAACCATAGAGTGCCCGGTTGTAGATTTGGAGCGGTATGATCTGGTAGCACAGAGCATCAAAGAGCCATTTCTCGGGGAAACTGGACGTCAGCGCAGAGCTTTTGCAGCGGCGAGGACCCGAAGCACACTTGTTCGCTCGGGAAAAGTTTGTTTCGGCGTCTCGACGCAGCGAGGCGCCAGTCACGTGGCTCTCCTCTCATCCGTTGTCTGCCGATCCACCTTTTCCATTTCGGCGGCCGCTTCTCGCGGCTATCTGCCAGGCTTCGTCAGTATATACGAGGCTATGGCTAAATAAACAGCAAAGATAAGAAGGCTACGTTCCCAAACGCATGACTTGATTATTTCTGAGACATGTGAACTCCTTATCAGACACCTCCAGCGAAGGAGCGCTGACACAGACATCGTTGCCATGCGATTTAACAAAGAAGGCTTGACAGGGAGTGTCCTGTAGCGGTGGAGTGCTCTCTTATTCTGCCATTGATGCACCTTCCCGTCTGGCCTACTTATATCCTCCAAGGTATGTATCCTCTCACAAGGCAGGGGAATTTCATTCATCACACCAGTGGCACATTCGGGAAACTGAGTTGCGTGGCGCTTTCTGGATATTTCTTCTCTCGCTATCGGCTCATTCGAGCTTCCTTTTATACAGGTTGACTATACTCGTTTTCACTTCAAGAACGATAGCAAAAAAAGAAAAAAACGGTTCCCCGCGGAGCGTTACTAATTTCCTCCTTAATGTACGGAATTAAGAGATATGTACGTGAATTTTAGATCATATTTATGTTATCTTATCAAGACGTACGCGCTCCAAACGCCAAAAGCATTGTGACTTCCTCCGACAACCAAATATCGTAATAACATCGTCGCGCGGCGTATAAACAACGCGCCGAACTTGCTTTTTTCTGGAGGTGAAAACGTGTATAGTTTATTCGGTGCAGTAAAGACAACCGCGGTATACGGAACATATTAGCCACTTTCTTAACGTTGTGTGACAATTTATGTTTGCGGGGTAGGGTCACATGTATGCCCCTCCTCCTGAGTGCACTTTTTGGCTGCTCATCACGGATTTCCTCATTTTTTTTATATTTTTTTGCGATGATTTCTGACACGTCACATAGATCTTGGGGAAAAAAACCGCAACGTCCAGTCTGTTCACCTGAGTTGAGCACTTCACCTGCTTGGAGTGAGTGGAGCCAAACGGTAGGATCTCTTTCTTGGACCGTGGCTCGTACGCCCCGCAGAGATGTTCGTTTCCAAAATAAAGCCCCATATCCAGAAACTGCAAAGCTTGCCGTTTTATGAGTAAACCTCAACTCAAACGCACAGCTCGTGAAAAGCTTCATCAGCCCGGAAATCACTTCGTTAATCAAGTCTACATAATTAGACACCAACACTAAAAAATCGTCACGTATCTAAATAATTTTAGGTTGTCTGTTTCCTCCATTTTTCTCTTCTTCTGAAATTGCCTTGTTAGAGAGAAGCCGAGAAAAATGTCGCATAGAACTAGTGCAGGATGCCCTCGATCCAGGTGCCACACTTTTGCCAATACAGTTCTCCCTCGAATGAAACCACGGTCGAGCCGATCTAATGAGGTAACAGCTGCAAAACACCTTCTACCGTGAGGCTGAAAAGGAATTTCCCCTTTTTCTTTAATGCGAAGTTCAACAACGCCAGCAGTTGTTCGTGCGCAATTGAGTAGAATAAATCCTCTACAATAGAAACCGACTTGCTCCTTTCATGACTCCTCCCTATAAAAAATTTATAATTTCCTCAGAATTTATCACTAGAAGAAGGTCAGGCTTTATTATTGACGTTTCGAGCAGAGATTTATCTTCCTTCAAGTTTGGAGGTTTGGAATTTGCCAATTCAATAGTTGTGTGCCATAGTTTGTCATGGTTCTAGCTTTTACAAAACGTCTGTGTCTAAAATTGTAGTGTTTATCAGTATAAAAGAAAAATTCCCGGCCGGCATCTAGTTCCCAAAAAATTAATTCACACAATCGCTGCTCATATAGGGCTTTAATATTCAGTATACAATTTAATTTAAAGTAGGAAGGAACATGATCAAAGCTCGATAAGTATTGAAGAAACCGCACGGCTTTTTTCTGCATTAGATACAGACTTTTAATATTAGATTTAGATCTAACACACAGACAAGTGAACAATATTGCAGTCGCGAATGAACAGTAGCGAAATAAAGCTGACGTTTTACCCGCGTAGGAAGTAATGTTCGAAAATCTCTTTGGTGAGGGCCGTTCAGCACCTTCCTAGTGTAACAGACACGCCGCGTTGAGCGGCATGGAGACAAATGGCGTCCTGGTGGAAGCGTTATGTTCTAGTAAATTCGATAACTGTAACGTTGTTACAGTTAGCTTTTAGATTTAAGTGCAAAAATATTGCAAACAAGACCACCAAATCGTTTCGCAACTCGTGAGAGCCCCGAGTCCTGGTACCGGAAGGGCACACCAAGAACTGCTGCAGAAAACGTCTGGGGCAGGAGGGGAAAAAAATAAAAAATATAAAGAAACTAAATTTTGGGTAACCCTGCTTGGCCAAGCTGGTACCGCCAACTGGAAGGATGGGGACGTTTGTGTCCGTACAAGTCGTGTATGATAGATCGCCCACAGCGCACGCAGATGTAACAAAGCGCGGCATCTATAAAGCGTTTTGCTTTTCTTCGTCTGGCGAAGGGAGCGAGTGTTTTTTGCAGAGGACAGCTTCTGGCGATTGTCGCCCCAAACGCCCGCAGGCTTACGATACAACTGATTTTTCAAACCTAGAGTCTTCTTGCCGCCAAGCATAGTTTCCTTCCCCTCTCATTTGAATCGTCCAACTCCCAGATGCACTCTTGCGGGGTGTCGACTCCAGGCCCACTTTCTCTCCCTTCCTTTTTTTTTTTTTTCAATCCAATATTCGGCCTTATTTCCCGCCTCACCCAGTTCTTGTCCCTCAATCAAGCCGACCCGTCACTTGAGAGAGAATATTCGCTCGAAAAGCCTGTGTCGCTCTGTTTGTTTGTTTTCTTGAAATTGAAGGACCGCCCTTAGCCGGTTCAAGGGGCACTTGCCATCAGTTGATTAATAGATATTCACGTTGTGGGTTTTCCGGGTGGTTTCTTCTATTTCGGGTGGTGAGATGGAGGAGCACAAGCGTGTTCGATCTGGTTAGGAAGTGTCGGGGAAAGATCGCTAGCCGTTTGGAACCCCACACGCAGTGGTCATTTGTACCTTGATCAGTGCTCATTTTGTCGGAGGAATGTTAGCGCAACATTGCTCTACAAGTGTTTCATGAAAGATTCTGCGCGCGCAGTAAAAACCGATTCGACCGACGAGTGGATTGGAGTGGCATTAGAAAACATCTACAAGCTGATTGCAAGGTACGACATATTATTATTGACTTCATATTTGCACGATTTTTATTGCTTCTATCCGATTTCGTGTCATCGAAGAAACTCGAACTTAGGATTGGCTGATTGTGAACTGGCACCATGATTGGATATATACGAGATCTGGACGCCTGCTGTTGTGTTCGCGTATGCCTTATGGTGGTCGAAGTTTCTTGAAGTTCTTCATGGACCAGGTATGTGCTATGTTAAAATTTTGAAAAAGCTTAAGTCGCCCGTAACGTTCCAAAGAAGAGACTCTAAATTTGTTTATCATTTAGTGGATTTACTCGGATACCGCTTCAAATTATTATCTTGTTCAAAGAGCTATTCATGGTAAAAATCGAAATAGGAAGAACCAAACATGTTGATTTTGATTATTAAGAAAGTCTTAGTTTCTCAAAATAATCACTCACTACCGTGAACAACACAATGTCTTATAAGAAATCTACGTCAATTTAAAGGCATACAAAGGAACGTTACTTTTGAATGTTTCCTCGTGTTTCTTTGTGAAGTAACGACGAAGTAACTCCGTTACTTTAGCGATCCAACTGCAACTGTAACGGGTTACTCTTTCAATTCTAGTAACTGTAACTGTAACAGGGTTACTTTTTTGTCTGAGTAACTAACACTGTTACATTTGAGCAGTAACGTGCCCATGACTGCAACTGGGCCAGTTCTTCGGATACCACGATGCGGGCGAGTGCGCACCGAGTTGCTCGCTAAAACGAGCCTTGGAGTCCTCACAAGCAAAGAAACAAAAGGCTATACCGATGCTACACCGGCTACAGATAAAAGCAACGGCTAAACACGCCAATCACCAGCCCAAGTAGCGGCGGTAGCGGCTCAAATAAACGCACTTTACACTGCTCGACCGCGCAACGGGTGCGCCCGTCCGGACCAAAGGACAAAAAAAGAACAAAGAGAACAACCATGACGTCACGGCCCAACGTTGCTTTAGCAATCGGTAACCCGCTGACGACCCGCTAAGGAGCAGCGGGTCGCATTTTTATTATCGGCATCAGTTGAGAATGCGGTGTCCCCTTGACGTAATATGTTGGCTGGGGTCGCCTTTTTTGTCACTTAAGCGATACCAATCATGTATTTCGTTTTGAGTTTTGGCCGGAATTTCTTTTTTAGCAGTTTCCCGTTCCCTCTGATTTTCTGAGTAGTGAAGGTCGGGTCTGGTGTTGTGTCTTCATGTTTCGTATTGGTGGCGTATCTTGTGTTGACCGATTAGTCGTTAATTAAAATTATGTTTGCTCTTTCGTATGTTTCCACTCATTTCTGTCCTCTTATAGAGGTTGTTATCTAGTTCCATATCCGTGTTTGGAGCGTTGAAATTGCCTTATTTAGTGTATGCATGAATAGTCGTCTTCGTCGTTTTTATGGGTTCGTGGTCTGGTATACGTGTTCACTACACTCTAAATGTGATTACTCATGACATGCGGCACAAAAGTGCATCTTTTGTGCCGCTTGATTTATGCGTAATTATGTTACTCATGCGAACGTTACTCATCCCATGAGTAGCAGGACGTTACCCATCCCATGAGCAAAAACGGTTTCCTATGTTTAAAACCTCCTCACCACTCCCCCCCCCCCCCCCCCCTACGTGCGAGGGGGACCAGTGAAAGAGTGGCGAGAAAATTTTCCCGCCTTTGAATGTTTCGTGCAGGCCTGGATTTAAGAGCAGCGCTGATCCCCGAGCTCTTGTGAGGGTGCTACTGGGTTCGGCATGCTGTCAGCTTGCCCACCGGACCTGGGAATTAATATACCTATCATTTAATGATGACGCGTGATCCTCAACCGCAATGATGACGAAATTCTTATAGCTTGCTCTCCAAATAAACTGGAAATGGGGACGCAGCAAGTTGCCTGGCGGTTCGATGGCAACTTTATAGTGAATGCAGAGAAGCGGGATGAAATCTATTCGCCAACAACCTCCCAGGTGCCAGACGGGCTTGCTGGAAGGGCAAAAATAACTGTTTGGCATGAGAAGCAATACTCAACTTGAAAGAACTTTATTCCAAACAAATTTTATCACATCTCGGGATGATATGCTTGTTGCAATTTCTAACTTAGAACTACACCCTATTTTACTCAAACGAACTTTGAAATAAAAGTACTAGAAAATTTCGCAAAGGAGGAAGATCTGTACTCTTGTCAAGAACCAGAATAGCGCACAAATTGTTAAGCTACTTCAAATACTGTTTGCAAGCACTTATCAGGGAGCAGAGGCGAGCTGATTGGTAACCTCTGTCGAACCTTGACCCCCGTTTTACAATGAATGTTTGCAAAAACCCTAAAAGCTGCCCATAGGAAGATGGATAGCTCAAGTTCAAAATATAATAAACACCCAGCAGAAGGACAGACGCCTTGAGGTCGGAGCAGGTGCTTGGTAAGTTGACCACCTGGGGACTGCTTTCGGGACAGAGAACACCCTTTGTTTTGGACCCCAGAAAGGCTTTCGGTCCTGGGCATCCTCTCTCAACTGTCGGAACGTCTTCCTGGAAACAAAGTGCCCAAAGCTCTAATAAAATAGCTGCTACCCATCTTCACGCTCTCACTCTATAGCTGCGCTCAGCGTCAATGTGGGCTTAAATTTAATTATTTTGATTCGAAGTCAGTTAAAGAGCATTGCTTTTTGGGTAGTCAAATGGCCGAGTTATGGGCGGTATTATCACTGAGCAAAAAGCAAAATGTCAGTATGATAGCTTTGAACCCACAGTCTTAAAAAGTATCTACGCGACTATACTTCCCTGCCGAGCACTGGGTAAGTCTATTACCGTGGTCCATGAAAGACATCTGACGAATGACAAAGCCGCAGGTATGCCTAGACATAAAAATGATGTCTCTCATGGGAGACTGAGCATGACTGGACAGGTAAATCGTCGTGCTCAGTATCCCAATGCACACTTCATTTTCACGCTAAGCATATTTGCGATCTTTTGATTCATTGAATTCATTTCGTACATCACGCTGGTTCGTCCACCGAGCACTCTGCGGGAATGTAGTCGCGCAGCTATTTTTAAAACGCAACGAGGATTGTATTAAATTTCATGTCAATGCAAGCCCCCATAAAAAATGCTTGTTCCTAATACCGTGCTTCTAACATGGCCATTACATGAAGCGTTTATCTTATTAGTAAATTTGACTGACCGTGCTCAAAGCATCATCGCGGGATGATCTTGACTGCAGAAAGGCTTGAACGTCCATCAGTGTTGCTTGGCGTATCCCGTGATCCTTGCCGAAGCCCTCCAGTATGCTGGTGCACACGCCTTTCATGCTTGTAAAACTCATGGCGAAGTGCAGCTCGCATTCTGCCAGCAGCTATCCAAGAGAGTAGACAAAGTTCATTCTTACGGTAAACATAGTCAACAATGCTCTAAAAAGAGCAGCCTGTATGATTTGGTCGGCGTGCGTACTAGAATGAAATACAAAATGCTCACTTACGCATTCAGCATTCAAGAAGTAGACTGGAAGTTTGTCCAAGACGGTGCCTTTCCTCTCTTCAAATGTCACTTTGAGGAGCTTGACTACATATGGCACATTTACTGAGGCTGAGCACTTGACAGCAGAGTCGATGGACTGAAAGAGAGAGGGGGGTGTGAGGCATTGAATGCTGGAATGCACATAAGAGAGCCAGAAGACAAATTTACCTCCAGTTCCTTGAGAGCATCTGGGGTGGACTGCTGCGCTAGAGTGTCTCCATCATACTGATCCGCTCCATTGTTTGCCTGCGCCTTGTCTTTTTTTTCTCGTGCGTACCTCATCTTTCGCCTCGCTGTTAACCGGCACATGAATACACTCTGCCAGAAGTCAAAACAGATGTTTTAGGAACCCTCCCTGATACCATTCGAAGCACGGGGCAGTGGTAATTAAACAGTTGAAAATGTATTTACCCAGAGACGTGTCTGTCTCGTTGAGAGCTTGGTCCCAGGTTTCGGTTGGTCCCAAAGCATGTCCGGGTATTTTTGTGCCAAAGTTGACCCAAGCAATGAATATTGCACTCTTCTAAGTGCCGTATTGGCCTCCTTAACGAGATTGTTTTCACTGTACGAAAAGAAGTGCAGCAACACTAGAACACTTTTCTTTAACAGCTTTGCAATATCAAACTTGTAACCAATAAATACGGCACATGAATCCGGTGATCAATAATTTCGGTGATCGATACATACGGAAATACAGCAAATGAATTATTTCTTCATCACCCACCCCCCTTCCCCCTTGCTCAAGAATTATTTACCCTTTTTCCTTTTCCTACGCTCGAAGAAACGCTTGAAAAGACAACGGAGTTCGGACACTGCTGACATACAACATAATGTGAATGCTGAACTCAACCACACCCCACACGCTGCCTTCGACTGAACTCAACCACACCCCGACGCAAGGCATAACCACGGACGTCGGAACTGTCGGGACTGGAACCACTGAATGTAGGCGACTCTCCGTGCACTGATGGAGAAATTTACGAGGCCTGTGCCCGACCCCACTTCCAGGAAGAACATAGCAGCTTGATTTCGGTTCTGTGTACAGTGCTGGGCCGCCATGACGTTTCTAAAAGTCATGGCCCTGCTATAGACGCTTTGCAGCACCTGTGCGTGGGCGCCGCCATAACCGACCTTTAGTTTTTGTTTCCTCTTATTTTGATCACTTTGCCCCATCCTTACCATAGCAGGTCAGCTTATTTTCATTTTAGGTCGAACTGTGTCTTTCTCCCCTGCGTTGTCCTTTGTGGAGGTTCGTGAAAGCCCGCTTGAGTGGCTTGGCGTCTCGGTAAGACAAGAGAAGGTCGGCAATGGCGGCTGTAATCGGGCGCGTGTGTAAAGCGTCTATATATTGCAACGCAGCGCACTCCGACGCGCGCGCGCCATCGCTACGTCACGCTAGCAAGCCGCCGGTAGACGACGAAGCACGCTGGCTGCACCGAGGCGCCGGACTATAGACCGTTTTACTGAAAGAGGGCGAGAGAGAAAAGGGGAAAGGAATACCGGCGCTTTCCTCCTTTCTGATTGTGTAGAAAGAGCGAAAGTCCCGGATGAGAGGCTTTGCCAGTGTTGGACGTCTGCTGTGCCCGAACTTCGTTCGCGCTTCCTTTCCTGTTTTAAACTCGCAAACTTAATTAGAGCCAGAGGCTTTGATGGCAACAGTCTTCCGGTCATCGGGACACCATTGCTGGGTCATAGGGTGCACGAATAAAAACAGAAAGCGTAGAATACTGTCCGAGGATATATGTAGCTTGCAAGGAAACCCGCAAGGCGAGAGCGGCTGCAATGTCTTTGAGCTCCATCGTTTTCCACACGACCCCTGTCTCCGGCGGCAGTGGATTGCGTCCGTAAACCGAAAAGGCGTTTCCTCAACGCCATCCTCTCGACTTCGCTCGGAACATTTCGTGAATGGAGCGCGCACCGAACGCTGTACCGCCGATGAACATGGGGTACGCTCGCAATGTGCGTGCGAGTTTTCTCATGATAACTGCTGTTTCAGCTTGTAAAATTTCGTAACTGAATTTATCTTAATAGTGATAATTTGCAGTGCTGACTGACTCAATTTTATCATCTACAACACTTAGTTGAAGGCTCATTTCCGCCGCCGGGTGAGGCTGGAAATTAATGAAAACGTAGACCTTTTGTTTGTTTGTTTGTTTTTTAATCGCGATCTCCTGCGCGAGACCAGAGTGCCGGCAAAAGCGCTCCTTGAAGTGCCGCTGGTGGGTTGTTTCCGTTGACTAAGGCGCTTTTAGGCGCTTGATAGTCGCTGCAGGAACGTCTCGTGTGTTGCGATCTGCGTTTCGAGCCCAGTGTGCACGTTTCTTTGTTTGAGTCATGGCATCCGCCAGCGATAGAAATTGGAGGTGAGTACTCAAAATAGTGCATCAAATAGTAAAATAATTCGTGGCTGCTTCGAGGCTTTCTGCGGTTCGATAAAAGTACATCTAGGGGTCTTCGTCGTTCATTCACAAGGAGATATAAGAACAGGGACACGAAGATAAAAACAGCACAGCAAGACGATATGTAGCAGCTCCGGGCGTTTACAAAGTTAATTGCGGTTCCCATTTCGTGTATCGCTTGTTGATTACAACTAAAAGCGGCTACGTTGAAATAGGCCCATTGCAAGCAAAAATGTATAAATGATTCATCATTTCCAGTCATGCGGAAAGCAATTGAGCTTAAAAACATTCCAGCCGTACTTGCCTTGCCGGATTCCATGCAAGCTACATAGGTCCTCGGACAGTATTCGACGCTTTCTGTCATTATTCGTGCACCCTATCACCCAGCAATGGTGTCCCGATGACCGGGGACTGTCGCCATTGAAGACCATGGCTCTAATTAAGTTTGGGAGTTTGAAATGTAGAAGAAAGCGCGAACGAAGTTGGGGCACTGCAGACGCCCAACACCGGCCAAGCCTCCTCATCCGGGACTTTCACTCTTTCTACACAATCAGAAAGGGGGAAAGCGCCGGTAGCCCTTTCCCCTTTTCTCTCTCGCTCTCAAAATGGCGCTACCCACGATAAAACGGTCTATAGACTGCTTGGCTTTCGCCAGCGTGTCGTGACGATGCCGACGGAGCGCGCTGAGTCGGCTCTTCGCGCTGCGTAGGCACGACAGATCAAGAAGTTTGAGGTCTAACCAAAACCAGCCAAAAGAATAGCGAAACAGATGAGGCGAAAGCGTCGTCACTGAGCTCGAAAAAGCCACTCGTGCTCCTAATGGAAATAAGTACATCGGGAGCGCACTCGGGTTTCGGTCGCCGAAGGTACTCCTGTCCGCTCAGTGAATCGTGCGCCGGCCGAACGCGCGCGCTCCGGGACAGAGTCTGAGCGCAGCAACGTGAGACGCGGTCAAGACCAGCCCTGTTTCCACAAACTGACTCACCTAAAGTCCCGTGCTGTGCTGGTGGATGGCCACAAATCAAGCACAACCGGCCGGACAGTCCGCATATCCAAATGCGTCCTCACGGGTCACAAAAGCCCCACACGAGCAGTCCAGGGACGCGCAGGAGCCGCGAGTGGTGCCGCCGAGGTCGGTGTTCGTTAGGCCTGGCCTAACTGACATTGTACAGGCTGCCTTGTCAGAGGAGTGTCTGTATGGATATACCGAGGTCAGAATAACAAAAGCGAATCCAAGGATTATGCCGCTTCGTACTCACCTTTCTTGAAAAAGTTATGCCCGCCGCAGCGGTCCCCGGTCTCCAAAATTTATAGCAAACAAACGTCCCCTTCTCGGAGAGTTTCGCTTCCCGGCACCCGTGTTATTTTCTTTATTTTATTTTTTGCTTCCATGGCTGCTCTTTGCTCGTAGACGACTTTTCGCGAAACGCTAGATTTAGCGGCATTACATTTTGCAGGTCTTCGTGGTCCGCATGAGGAACAATGCGAAAGCATGGGTAACGATTCGCGAGTGAAGCGCTTCGTTACCCATGAAGCTCTCGTTTTTCACGTGTTACTCATGAGGCAGCTATCTATGCCAGGGCTTCGGAAATAAATCACAGAAAGAGGTTTGATTTTGTTACTCATTGCCATGAGTAACAGTGTGCGCATCAGTAACAACATGAGTAACCTGATTTAGAGTGTAGTATGATTCTTTTGAAGTCTACCTCCGCTCGGACTGGTACGAATTCTTGGGAGCTATTGAACCACTTACTGGTGTCTATCTGTGTGACGGCCAACTCCTCGACAGGGTATACACCGGGCATACGCTTTTAGCACTACCTTGCGCCTCTGTTTGTATTGGATAGGCGGTGCGAAAAATTTCTTGTATCCACTTAATGTGTCTGTGTCACTCTTCGTTTCTTGTATTACTATGATATCGTTTGGGTTTTGTGCTTTTGTTTTCAGCCCCCTACAATTCCATTGTAGGATTGTTAAGAACCGCTCTTCTTTGACTTTTTCCACTGAAATGCAGCTCCAGATCACCTCATTGATGGCGCCAGTGTGCCACTGGTGTTCTCTCGCCGTAAGACTCCACAAGAGCTCGACTCTAAGCAAACGCAGGTATGTCAACGGACCATTAGGTGTCCATCGATGGTGAAGGGTGCATTCTAAGGTAGTCACTCCTGTGGTGCTACAGGACGGTCATGCAGTTGTGGCAGTATAACAGTGTATGATTACGTTACAAAGATAATTGCACCTGGTAGGTTTAGTGACCTGTAATTCGTGACTGTGGTATCCAATCAAGGTTTTGATCGAAGCATTGAACAATAGGGACAATTCAACACCTGTGGGTCACTGAGCTCCTCAGATTCATTCCATAAAATACAGGGGAAGGAGGAGCGGAATATTTGGCTGAGGAACGCTCTTTAGCAACCATTCAACGTTTCGGCCGGGAGTGAGGGTAGGTAAATAGGACAGGTTTGTTTTCATTTCAAGGTCTAACATGTTTCGTGTGAACCGAAGGCAGAAAGAGATTTCCCGTTGTCGTTTCGAACCGATGTCAGAAGTTAAACAAATTTAAACGATATTATGTACTATTACCAGTGTTGCTCGTGATTTTATTGTTTCCTTTTCAAGGAGATTGCTCGCAACGCACCTTTGAAGCTATTATTCAGGAACGTCACAGACGGAACTGCTAAAGATTTTTTAGTTCGTCTGTTAGAACGAATACCGCAACAAAAGGACGTACAATAACTTGTATACAGGTGTTCAAAACGAAATAGGAAATAAATAAAAGTGTAACTAATATTTATTTTTTTAAGAAATACGCTACTTTAAAAGACATTTTAAAGCAATCTTCGGAACTTTGAGGCAATATATAATTCATTTTAACTTGTTCGCCTACACGAAAGAAACTACTACAAGACAGCGTTCGTTTATAGTTACGCACCAATATATGTTTAATGGGCTACCGTTTAGCCGGTGTAGTTTCATCTCGCCATTCAAACTTAATGCAAACATGGGATGCAAGCAATTTCGACGGTGCATCAAACAATGAACCTATCTTTTTCTTTAGAACGGCTCATTTAATACTATTTAGATGTGATATCATTCATCTCAGAAACTCAGTTGACATTATCACTCGGTTTCGGTTGTCTGCAGCGCAGCACGAAAAACATACTAAAGAATACGTCATGGTGAAGTACTCTATTGCAACATTTGTTAATATTGAGCCGACTAGCAGCGTTGCGGTGAAGCTAGCATACCGGTCCCGAAGACAAAGAGTCAAGCCAAAATGCTACTAATTTATCCAGTTGCCCGAGAATCCAACAAAAAATTAACCAATACTTATGTTTTTCGACTCCGCATCCTAATGTAAATCACCACAAAAATAAGAATTGAAAGAAAAATGAATGTTTAGAAGAAATCTACATCAAATATATCTAAAAATGTTAGGCTTTCTAAACTTTGACGCAAAAAAGGGCTTTCTTAGCTTAGGGATTTCCCACAACCTAAAGGCTCTCGCAAAAAAGTTCAGCGTGGACGTAGTTTTCTCTTCAGATTTCAAAATGAGCAGGTTGACGCCCTTTCTATCAGACCACAAGGGCTGTCAGAAGGCCCCACCGGGAACCTTCAGTTCCTTGCAAAGAGAGTGTAGTATATGAGATTCCGTTGTCATGTGGATTTAGGTACGTGGGACAAACTTCAAGATGCGTCAATGACAGGTTACTAGAACACAAGGGAAATGTACGCACGCATGCGCCGAACTCTGAAATAGCAAAGCACATAAAGGAATGCAATAATTGTAATGCGCATTGGTCAGAGACAGAAGTTCTGCATAAAGAGCGAAATGACATTAAGAGGGTCGTTAAAGAAACAATAAGAATAAGTTCTATTGGAAACTGCATAAGCCAAGCATCACTGCAACTTGGACGCAACTCCAAAAAGTTCCTCAGACTTTGAACGAACGCATTCGGTTCACGAGGGAAGGGGGGAGAGACAATGTATATGTGTATACACATCTATAATTTTTTTTTTTATGTGCTTGTAATCGCGGTTTTGAGATCACTTGCGTGTGTTTTCCAAGAAAAAGGTGTTCTCTTTGTGGTCTCTTTATGTCTGGGTGCGTCGCCACGGTTTAGAGGCCACCTGTGTGTGTGTTTTTTTTTTTTTTGTGTGTGCGCTTTGACGCGACTGTTAGGATAATTCGGGACATATCTCTCTCAAGGTCACTGCGATGTTCCGCAGTGTCCCATTGTTAAGTGATCGTCTCATGTGTGGGTTGTTTTGTATCTTTTGCGCGTGTTCCATCCGGTTCGAAATGTCTGCAACAAAGGAGTTTATCTGTAGAGGTGATTGGGAAAAAGTTCTGTGGGTACTTAAAGGCTGTTTGAGAAATAAACCAGTTAGCTGAGTTTGAGACGTTCTCTGTGTCTGTTCCTTCTACTGAAAGCTCTTCCAGTTTCTTTCACCGCAGTCTCAGGTGTAATACGACATGATTCTTAGCTAGTTGTGGCATGCAAAAAGCAAACAAAAAATTACCTGATATTTATGTCCGGTGTTTGTCATTGTTATGAGGAACGAGCACAAGTTACACGGAAATAAAAAAAACAGCTTTCAGAAAAGATATTTTAAAAATATAAAAAAGATTAGGTTTTTAACAAATTTGGAGCAGAATAGAATTAATTTCAAAGAAGTTTCCTACACGAGCAATATATCATCAAATAGTTCATGCATAAAGAGCTGATTTAATCGGGTCGCACGTTTGCGATTATGTAAACAAAAACCCATAAAAGATCGAAACTAGGCAGTACATTTGTATAAAATACTTCGTAAAGTTCTATATATGAAAAATATTAGCAGCCCAACTATGTTGAAAGCTCGTCAACGACCAAATTCGCAAAAAAAAAAAAAAAAAGAAATCGAGCTTTTAACGTAATCCACCAAGGGGCACTTCAAAATTATTGGTATAAAACTCTTAGGTATTAATTTTTTATGGTAATTTTTGTTTATTAAGGGAGTTAAGCCATCACATATATCCCTTTCGAAGACCCCACCCGAAAAGTTTGGTCGAATTCAAAAGAAAATCATCCATATGGTAAATATTTATCTTGTCTGAAAACTTCACCAACTTATGTTGTATGCACAAAAAACATTCGTCAATAAAAAAATTAAAAAAAAAGCTGCCAGAGAAAAAAAAGCATCGACCACCCACTCTTCTATTCAAAAGGGCGAAATTTGAAACTCTCCAAATATGACAATATTTGCTTTCATCACGGGAGACGACAGACTCTGGAGATCCAGAACCTAAATACAAACCAGAAAGAACGAGACTGTCACTTGGATTAAATATGCGCCTGACGTTTTCGCTCTGCTTTGCAGTTACGTTCTAGGCTAACAAACACGCGTTTTGAAAATGCTTGCATCTCTCTTCACAGTCCTGGTCGTTCTTCCTATGCCAGTTGCACCGGTGGGCTCCACAAGAAACAGTGTTCATCTTCTGCTTTCGAATGACATAGACGTCGACATTCTCTGCGCAAGTGGGGACATGGACAGCTTTTTCTTTCTGCGGAGAATCGGAACCATTTTCACAGCGAGCTACTGGTGCGGCTCTTGGTCAGTTTACCTGAAGCACCTCCGTGACAGCATTGGATATAGCAGAAAGGCGGTGGTTGTCATTCCAGAGTCCTTATGGGACGGCAGCCTTTCACGGTTACTCTCTTCCCACGACTTTTCCAGTTGGCTTTTTCTCTCTAAGACAAAATGTTTGTCGTGCGTTCGGGCTTTTGGGCACCCAAGCCAATATCTTTACACTCAACCCACGAATGTAGAAAGCCACGGCATCTTACAGAGCTCAGCGTGGAACTGCACCACCAGCAGCTACATTAACCTGAATAACACTTCAGCCATGCAGGAGCAAAGCTTCTCTGCTGCCCCAACCTGGCATTTGCTTAAAAATCAAAGTTTCATACTTGGTTGCTTGAAGCCTCTGTGTGCTGACAGGGACGTAAACATCATATTAGACATTTTGGAGTGGTTTGGTGTCGATTGCAAAACAGTGATGGTGAACAGCGAGAACTGGATTTCAGACCTAAGAGAGCAAAGGATAGACATTATGGTCGACCATATTGCCTGCACCTTAGACCGCTGGCGACTGGTCCACTTTCCCGGCATCTTCTATTACGGAAGAATCGTCTTCTACACGGTCCGTAAGCCTTCACGCCTGGCAGATGAGTTCCTGCGAGAAGCACCGACAACCTTCTTCGCCCTTTTGTTCCTCTCGATGGTGGCCTGCGCATTCATCTTCTGTCTCATCAACTACCGCTCGGGAAGGAAGCTCCTCAATAGCATCCAAGACGTGGCGTTGGTTTTTGTCGCAACGGTAATGCTCTTCTCGTATCCAGTACCGCGACGGTTTGAACACGTTCTGGCTGGACGCATCGTGCTCTTCTGCTGGATGGTCGGCGGATTCTCACTCGCCGCTTACTTCCAGAGCGTGCTGACGTCCAGCTTGAGCTCCAGATACGGCTGGGACGCCGACGACACTGTAGACAAGCTCTACCCTAAGCTCTTATCTGGGAAAGTGCTACCCTGCGTGAAAAGGGGTAGCTTCTCCGAACATCTTCTGCTGCGATCGGATGACAAGCAGGGCATCATCAGTGCCATGGCGGCCGCTCGGCAACGATCGCCCGACAAGAACTCTACCCAAAGCGACACCGACAATGGCTGCACAGATAAGGTTGGCAGAGGGAGTCACGTGCTCGTCTCGTTTGACTGGAGCGGATGCCACCAATTTAAGTTTGGCAACGAGGTGATTCCTAGTAAGGACACGATCTACACGGAGTACGGGAGCACCCCAGTGCGAAAAGACTTCCCGCTGAGAGACAGTTATGGTCAACTGGTGGCGAGAATATTCGAGACTGGTATCAAGGACCGCTTGGACAAATTGGACAGTTGGGAATGTTCCCGCTTGGGGGATATAGAGGTCTCCCCGGCACGCTACGACGCCACACTTTTCCTCCGGGTTTATTGCACATGTTGCGGAGCTGCTCTAGTTGTATTGGCGGTAGAGGTGCTGATTTTTCGCATATTTCGAAGGACATAAACGTTGTCTTTTGTTGACAGCTCAATTCGGTGCCGAGCCATGAGTGCAGCGCCAACAGGAGTACGTATTGGGATAGCAGTGATTGGTACTTGCAATCAAAAACAGTTTATGGGCTTGAATTGCTTTTCTTCGGAGGTAAAGTTCTAAAGAATTTAGCAAGATATTTTTATGCCCGGCTTTTATGAATCAATTGTTTTTATAAAGAGAGTTTTAGTATGGCGTATAAAAGCAAGGGCTGCGCGTTGGCGTTCGCGTTACGTGGTCCGCACTGTGCGTGCGCGGAGCCCAAACTGAGTGAGCAACACGCCACGCAAACGCGAACGCAGAGCGTCTCGCGAATCCTCGTATGCGCAATACTACCTAAGACTCACTAATAACGTCTTGTCGCCGATCTGATCGCAAACTTTCCTACAAGAAAAGCACCAGCAACCCGTTTGCCTCTGCCATGCCGTTACCTTTGATCGCCACAGCAAATTAAGTGTTGTACAGCCGCGATGCCCCAAGACAGCTTCACACGCACTCGGCGGCAGCA
This sequence comes from Ixodes scapularis, assembly GCF_016920785.2. Taxonomy (NCBI): domain Eukaryota; kingdom Metazoa; phylum Arthropoda; class Arachnida; order Ixodida; family Ixodidae; genus Ixodes; species Ixodes scapularis. The sequence goes on along the minus strand of NW_024609855.1, from coordinate 694,599 downwards.
GCGGTAGCGAGTGGTCTGCACGCAGTCAAATCTCTGCTGCTTTACGTCGTTCAGGTTGGTGGAACTATTTTTATTTTTTCGTACACCTTTTGAACGTTTTCTATCGCTGCTGCCAGTGCATGCACTGCTGCTACTGTTTCCGAACTTTTAATGCCATCGCTCGTGCAAAAGAGGGGTTGAGCAAACGGCGAATGATGTCGGAGGAGGATGATGTGTGCTTGCCTTGTAAGGAGTCCTTATCGGGAGAAACGAGAATGATTTGCTCAGGGTGCCGCTTCAGTTATCACCTGGGGAAACGCTCAGAATAAGCAAAACTGCACTGAAACAAATTACTGAAGGAACGAGAGAAACTTGGCAGTGTCCAACGTGTTAAACTGCAAAAAGCAAAAGACACTGCCTGATTCAGAAAAAGCCTGGCGAAGCGGAAAAGTCCGAGACACAAATGGCACAGATGATAATAAAACTGGACACCCTTCTGGCTATGAAGGCAACCTTAGATAAAATCGAGCAGTCCGTACACCACATGTCTGACAAGTACGATGAAGTGCTTGCAGAAATGAAAAGAACAAAATCAAGATGTCAGAAACCTGAAAGAACGCGCGGAAAAGATAAAAAACTGTGGGACACAAAGGGAAGTGGAAGAACTGAGGCAGCGAGTAAATGAGCTACAGTAGTACAATCGGAGGCAGAACCTCGAAGTGCATGGTATCCCACGCCTATCAAATGAAAACCAGCTGGACAGGTTAAAAGAGGTAGCAAAGTTGCTATACTTTGCTGAGCTCACAGAGGGGGACATTGAGGCCATCCATAGACTCCCCGGGAAATTAGATAAGGTTCCCTCAGTTCTCATATGTTTCGCATCCAGAATGACTTGAGACCGCTGGTTCGAAAATAGGACGTTACTCAAGCGGAACAAATCTGATGTTTGGTTGGTAGCAAATCTGACTGCTCAAAACATAACACTACTCTGACTTACAGAAGCCAAGCCCACCGAAATGCATCATCAGTTTACGTGGCAAAAGGGTGGTAAGATCAAAAATGAAAGCGATCTCACCAAAATACATATAAGGTGCTATGCTTGTCTAAAGTGTTTGGAATATGAAATGAGCCATGGCGCTTCAGGGCATGAAGGATGCTTACTATGACGTGACGTCTTTCCGAAGCTGCGTAAATAAGAACTTTACAAATTATGACATGTTTAAACTGTTTCACCTAAATGCACGTAGTCTGCGTAATAAATCTCATGATGTCTGTCCTATATCTGGAAACGCTGTTGTACTTTTGATATCCTAGCTTTCTCTGAAGCATGGTATTCTGGCGAAAACGATATTGTTCAATTTGATGCTTACAAATGTGCAGCGATTTGCCGCGATTTGCGTTGCGGGGGCGGTGATTTGTTGTGTTTCCGGAGTAAAATGACGTACCGCGTACTTTCTGAATTTACTTGTGAAACCGTTGATTTTGTTACGAGGTATGGAAGTGTCATAATTGCTGTGATGTATGGACCGCCATCTTGTGTGTTCGTTTTCTTCTAATTTTTTTTTTATTCAATAGAATATGTTACCTCAACAAATATGCAATAGGTGACCGAAATGTTCATCTGCTAAAGAATGAATAAATAAATATTGATTTCTTTTAGAAATCGTTCAATTAAATAGATGCGAGAATTTTATCAATGTCCCAACTCGTGCAACCAAATGTACCGAAACCTTGATCGATATCTGCATCACAAACTGCCAAAGCTCGCATGTTTTCGCTGGAGTACTAACTGTAGATCTGAGTGACCATTTGCCCTTCTTTTGTTTTCTTCCTAAAAACAATACACCACACAATTGCTCCACCAACAATAATAGAATATTTTGTAGGAATATAAATCAAAATGACTTAGAATGCTTCTACAACCTCGTCTCCTTAGAAACATGGAATGACACATTAAATGAATCAAATCCAGGGAAAGCCTATGATTCTTTCATAATAAAATTGCAGGGGTATTACGATAAAGCCTTTCCATTACTTGAAGTAAAAAAATACAAAAAGTCAAGAAAACCTTGAGTTACACCTATGATCTACAAATAAATAGAAGCGCGTGATAAAATGTTTTCCAAGTTTATCAAAACCAAGAATAATAATTTACTAAGTGACTCCACAAATATAGGAACAAACTTGCACTGGATATTAAAAAAGCAAAAATAACGTTTTACCAAAATTTTCAAAAATAAAAAGAGTGATTAAAAAAATTACACACGACAACCGTCAATTTAACCCATTAACCCGCCACCTTCGGCATTTGCTCTCTTTTAGCATATTTAGAAGCTTAAAATTCAAAACCAGTGCATATATCTCTAACAAAAAATGTATTCTGGCTAAAAGAAGGGTGTGAAGAGAACGCGACGTCAAAAAAATTAATATGAAAATTTTTTTTTATATATACGCAGTTTTGAAATTGAACAAAAAGTGAAAACCTTCTCTGTTTCATTAATTATTTCTCAGTACTCGTACATGATAAAGACACAAAATTCGCTCAGTTTGGAAGGCAATAAAAGGTTTTAAACGTGCTATTATTTTAAAAACGATAATAAACATAGTCGATTCAAAAAACAAAATCCGCAGTTTAGGTCACAGCTCTTCGCGGAGGCATGTTTGGGGATTTTTACAACAATTAGAGCGGCGAATAATACGTAGTAGTAATAATATCGTTTTACCTTGTTGCATATATATCACAATAAAAAATATAGATGCTCTCTTTTTAATAATTTTAGACTGGGAGTGATTCAAAAACGCCACACGACAATCGTCAAAGCCTCGTCGTTCTTTCCCGCTTCTTTGATGTTTTTTTTTCTCAGAAACTAAACATGTTAGGACATTAAAATAAAAAGGGTTGTTCTTCTTGGAACATCCGCTACGTAATATACAAATTTGAAGGAAAATAAAAAATTACGACTTCACCTCGTTGCCTGAATCCAAATAAAACCGCCCATATATATATATATATATATATATATATATATATATATATATATATATATATATATATATATATATATATATATATATATATATATATATATATATATATATATATTACAAGAAGAGGAATGTTGTGTATAAATGAGATAAGGAAAGTTGCTGGAAGGACGACTGCAGATAGCGCGGATTTTTTATAATAAGCTGAGAGATGTGGCTGTAGAAGCGTATCTCCGGAATGTTGGCTAGATGATGAAAGTGATGTCTTGTTAGATGTCGTATATGTATCCGTATAGAGATACCCGGGATGGTGTTGTAGACTTCAAGAAGGGGGGGCGGGGGAGGGGGGGGGGGCAGGGCAGTGACCAAAGTGGCGTTATTAGTAACTAAAGATTTTGAAATGTCGCTGGAAGGATCTGTTTACGTTCGGTAATAACCTGAGAGATGTGGCTATAGGAGAAAAGCTCACCGGAGATAAGCTCACTGGAGAAAAGCTCACCGCAAAACCGGCGGATGCGGAGAAAAGCTCACCGGTCATTGAGCATATGCATGCGGAGAAAAGCTCACCGAATTCTTTTCTTCTTCTTTTTATTTGGAGGCTGTTGGATCATGCGTAACATATACCAATTGATTATCATTAAAATTCGTCAGCTTTGTAAAACGAAAAATGTACTTCTTTGTATAATCTGTTAAGCTTATTGGGCATATTGCTTCCAAATTAATAATTGCGGGAAAGTGTCTTCTGTGGCTTAGTCTCTAGGGAACGAAAGACTAACTGAAATGTTTGTGAACTTAAAGAACAGGAAAATGTTCGAAAACTGAATAATGTCTGCCTGAAACCTAAAAATAAAAACTGTAAATGCCGAAAATCCGAAAGTGCATGCGCAACAACGCGGTGCCTGAAATTCCATTTGAAGCTTTTGTTAACAAGAGGATAAAACAGTCAGTAGGATATCGGGGCTTCTTTCTTTCACGGACATGCACGTTTTCTAGCCGTTCGCGCTGATGTTTCCACACGTTGCCTTTGTGTGAAAGTGCCCTTCTACGGTGAGCCCCCCATGCCTTTCAGAGCTGCACACTGGCACCGTTGTTGCTCGTGACCTACGTATATGAGAAGTAGTGTTCTGTAAGGTAGCAAACAAGGCGAGTTGGTAAAAATTATACATATGAAAACCGCTCAAACGACGACGACGGAGTGAAGACAACAAACACGACAGGACGAGGCTGTTCGCGCAACTAAAGTTTTGCTACTGGAATTAACAGAAAGAAAACAGCGTAGCCGACACTGATTACATCAAGGAAGACCTACTTATTTATTAGGCACCACACAATATTTGGAGCATAAATTAACGGTTCACGAACCGCTATTCCTATTAGCTCGCGAAAAACAAACATCTTTATTTGACAGAGGTACCGACGTCGCACTGTCAGTTGTCAATAAATTGTTGTCTTTTTTACCGGTGCATGATGTTCTCACTTTATACTTGCCGCTTCATTAATATACAAAATGGGTGATTACAAATTTCTGAGGAATTAGTAAATATGCCCAATAAACTTCAAGAATATTACAAGAAGGAGGAAATATTTTAATGAAGTGACCAATAGGAATTGAGTTAAATTGATGCACGTCTGAGAAATAGGCCGGTAGTTGCCTAACGCAAGTCGGTCACCCTTTTTGAGCACAGGCACTACTCGCGCCATTAACCAATCATTTGGCAGAGTGCCCGAGGAAAAGGAAACGCGAAAAATGACTGTTAGAAAACGTTCCAGCATTTCAGCATACCGATGCAAAAACGCGTTGGGAATATTATCAGGACCACAAGTGGTTTTTGCTTTTAAATTTAACAACATCGAAAATACTCCCTCGTAAGATATAAAATCGGCGTGCATGAAGAATGGCGCACTTTTGGCCTGGTTGATAACGTCATGATTGAAAAAAAACAAAAAAAAAACGACTGAAAGTAGACGTTGAAGTGCTTCGCAATTTCACTCTGATCAGTAACCAATGCGCCATTAACCTTGATTTGATCGATCAGCTTTTTCTTGCCACGGAGATAATTCCAATACTTCTGGGCATCATTGGTTAGGAAGCTTGTTAGTGTATCGGAAATGTAAAATTCCTTGGCGGTGTTGAACTTGGGTGGAAAGTTCGTCAATCAATTCCTGAATCCACCCTTGATTACTGTTTTTTTTTTCTTTTCTTTAGTCGCTTAATTCTACGCTTAAGACGAATAACTCCCCGGTTAATCCAAGCATTTGCTTTACCAATGCGCTTATCCTTGGTTGAAACAAAGTTAACTAGGCAATAAGTACAAATTGACTTAAAATTTTTACAAAGGACGTTTGCATCAGAATCTTGAAAGTTATCCAAACAGAGCTTTAAATAATATAGAACACTTTCATCATTAGCACACGAAAGGTTTTTAACAGTGATAAAAGTACATTTATATTTTTCTGACTGCTTGATTAGAGAGCAACTAAAAGACACAAGTTTATGATCAAAGAGACCTTGTTCAACTGTTACCTCGTAGTCACTTACGCAACGACTAATAAATACAAGGTCTAAAATTGAGCTCCTAGAACCTTGCTCACGTGTCACATTATTCACAACTTAAACTAAGTCATGGGAAAATATAATATCCAAAAATAAGCTCAGCATTTTGGGAATGTTCAGAAGATAAATGTGACCAGTCAATATTTGGGAGATTGAAATCACCAACCACAAGAAACCTAGAGTTACGATGAACAGACATGTGGTTCTATAGTTCACACAAAAAATCAAGGGGGGAATTCGGAGGCCTGTAGACAGCGTATAAAATAAGTGTTTCCCCAACAGTTCACTTTCAAACATAAACTCTCGTGATCGTCAATTTGGTTCAAAAGTACTGCACCAATGCCATTCTTAAGTATAACCACGTCACCACCCCCACGGGAAAGACGGTCTCTGCGGAACTGTTTGTAGGAATCGGATACGATGCTATAGTCGATAATGCTGTCCTGAAGCCAGGTTTCAGTAATAACTGCTATTTGGGGGTCGTGGGTGAGTAATAAAAATTCAAGCTCCTCCACTTTGTTTACTATACTTTGGGCATTTAAATTCAGAAGCCGTAGTTGCTTTCTTACAACACTGGCTTCTCGTCATTCAACGGGTTCAGGTTGTATGAAAGAAGGGAGTTTCACCCGCTCATTGGTCAATTCATCCCACACGTAGGATTTATTGTTTACCCTAAGTTTATTGTTCATGAGCGATTCTCTTTTTCTTGCAGTCTTGTCAACTTTTGCAGTCTCCCACAATAGCCTACGATTATATAACGTACAATGTGGGTAATCGTCCCTTATGTAGATTGTAGTACCTTTCAGTCTACTGACGTTTCGGAGCACGGCCTGTTTTTCGGTGTAATCTTAGAAAAACACGATAACAGGCCTTTTTCCACTAGTCCTGCCTAGTCTGTGTATTTTAGCGATTGATGAACACTGTTCACCCAACTTGCTGACAAGGACATCAACTATAACCTTGCTTCTCAACTGTTCCTCAGTTTCATCGGGAGCCTCAGGGATGCCGTAAACTAATAGATTGGAGCCCCGACTTCGGTGTTCCAAATCAGCAATCTTCTGGTTTTGTACGTTTATTGTTCTTTCAAGAGAAGTTATAGTGCATTCGAGAGCATCGATTTTATCAGCCTTAACCCTGAGCTCCCGCGGAAGCTTGTCCATGTCATTAAATTTTTGTCAAGATCACTGATCAGGCTATCAGTTTTTCCCTGTTGTGTTTTAATATCAGCAATTTTAGTGCGTATGGCATTTCGGTCGTCCAATATTAGGGCGAACATTTCCTTAGTTGTAGGACCAGGATCTCTTTCAACGTCCGCACAAACCGATAGTTTGCACACATTCACGCAATCATACGCAATACTAAGACAAGTCCGTGGGCACGGCACAATCAGACGGAACACATTCCTAGATCTAAGGCAAGAGGTAATATGACTAACCTGTACAAAAAAAAGTGCGAAGTTTTAGCAAACATGCTCCTGTTGGTCTCGCCGTGCCCAATGAAGAGGAACTGGTGAAGCGGTGCCTTTATAGCCGTTGCGGAAGTTGAAGTCACGGAGCCGCTGAAGACTGGACGGTGCTGCTCCTCCACGGTGACGATTGGTAGTGCTTGGTCATCCTTGTCGATAAGCTGGAAGGTGCCGATCTGCTTGATTGCCGTACACGTGCTGTACCAGACGGGCGATCCGAGAAAAGGAAACAGGAGGGCCTGTACGAAAAGGAGCGAAGACTTAGCGAACATGCTCCTGTCGGTCTCGCCGTGTTTCAGTCGCTAGATAGTGCCAAACCAAACAGCATTGACGGATGCATATAATCATCAACGCGTGTTGCATGTTAAAAGCTGACAAACAAGCAGAAAGTAGGAAGACCACCCTCGACGCAACAATATCTTTTCCTTCTCGCCATTTCTCCCGCAACAGGAAAGAAGTAAAGAATGATAGAAGTGAAACGCATGAAGACAGGGACAGAAGAAAACAGATCTAACAGGACACGGCATACATCCAAGTTAATTTTTATATTGAAAACAGAAGCGAAAGAAGAAGTAACAAATGCGCTAAACCATAACCTCCTCTATACTCACAAAGCCTATCAGTTCGACAACGGAACCATAGAGTGCCCGGTCGTAGATTTGGAGCGCTATGATCTGGTAGCACAGAGTATCAAAGAGCCATTTCTCGGGGAAACTGGACGTCAGCGCACAGCTTTTGCAGCGGCGAGGACCCGAAGCACACTTGTTCGCTCGGGAGAAGTGTGTTTCGGCGTCTCGACGCAGCGAGGCGCCAGTCACGTGGCTCTCCTCTCCGTTTTCTGCCGATCCACCTTTTCCATTTCGGCGGCCGCTTCTCGCGGCTATCTGCGAGGCTTCGTCGGTATATACGAGGCTATGGCTAAATAAACAGCAAAGATAAGAAGGCTACGTCCCCAAACGCATGACTTGATTATTTCTGAGACACGCGAACTCCTTATAAGACACCTCCAGCGAAGGAGCGCTGACACAGACATCGTTGCCATGCGATTTCACGAGGAAGGCTTGACAGGGAGAGTCCAGTAGCGGTGGAGTGCTCTCTTATTCTGCCATTGATGCACCTTCCCGTCTGGCCTACTTATATCCTCCAAGGTATGTATCGTCTCACAAAGCAGGGGAATTTCATTCATCACACCAGTGGCACATTCGGGAAACTGAGTTGCGTGGAGCTTTCTGGATATTTCTTCTGTCTCTATCGGCTCATTCGAGCTTCCTTTAATACAGGTTGACTATACCCGTTTTCACTTCAAGAACCATAGCAAAAAAAGAAAAAAAACGGTTCCCCGCGGAGCGTTACTAATTTCCTCCTTTATGTGCAGAATTAAGAGATATGTACGTGAATTTTAGATCATATTTATGTTATCTTATCAAGACGTACGCGCTCCAAACGCCAAAAGCATTGTGACTTCCTCTGACAACCAAATATCGTAATAACATCGTCGCGCGGCGTATAAACAACGCGCCGAACTTGCTTTTTTCTAGAGCTGAAAACGTGTATAGTTTATTCGGTGCAGTAAAGACAACCGCGGTATACGGAACAGATTAGCCACTTTCTTCAGGTTGTGTCACAATTTATGTTTGTGGGGTAGGGCCACATGTATGCCCTTCCTCCTGAGTGCACTTTCTGGCTGCTCATCACGGATTTCCATATTTTCTTATCTTTTTTTGCGATGATTTCTGACACGTCACACACAACTTGGGGAAAAAACCCGCAACGTCCAGTCTCTTGAGCTGAGTTGAGCACTTCACCAGGTTGGAATGAGTGGAGCCAAACGGTAGCATCTCTTTCTTGGACTGCCCCGCAGACATGTCCGTTTCTAAAATAAAGCCCCATATCCAGAAAGTGCGAAGCTTGCCGTTTTATGAGTAAAGCTCAGCTCAAAAGCTCGTGAAAAGCTTCATCAGCCCAGAAATCACTCCGTCAGTCAACTCTACATAATTAGACACCAACACTCAAAAATCGTCAACGTATCTAAATACTTTTAGGTTGTCTGTTTCTTCCATTTTTCTTTTCTTCTGAAATTGCCTTGTTAGAGAGAAGCCGAGAAAAATGTCGCATAGAACTAGTGCAGGATGCCCTCGATCCAGGTGCCACGCTTTTGCCAATACAGTTCTCCCTCGAATAAAACCACGGTAGAGCCGATGTAATCAGGTAACAGCTGCAAAACACCTTCTACCGTGAGGCTGAAAAGGAATTTCCCCACTTTCTTTAATGCGAAGTTCAACAACGCCAGCAGTTGTTTGTGCGCAATTGAGTAGAATAAATCCTCTACAATAGAAAACCGACTTGCTCCTTTCATGACTCCTTCCTATAGAAAATTTATAATTTTCTCGGAAATTATCACTAGAACAAGGTCAGGCTTTATTATTGACGTTTCGAGCAGAGATTTATCTTCCTTCAAGTTTGGAGGTTTGGAATTTGTCAATTCAAGAGTTGTGTGCCATAGTTTGTCCTGGTTCTAGCTTTTACAAAACGTATGTGTCTAAAATTGTAGTGTTTATCAGAATAAAAGAAAAATTCCCGGCCGGCATTTAGTTCCCAAAAAAATTAATTCACACAATCCCTGGTCATATAAGGCTTTAATATTCAGTATACAATTTAATTTAAAGTAAGAAGGAACATGATCAAAGCTCGATAAGTATTGAAGAAACCGCACGGCTTTTTTCTGCATTAGATACAGACTTTTAATATTAGATTTAGATCTAACACCCAGACAAGTAAACAATATTGTGGTCGCGAATGAACAGTAGCGAAATAAAGCTGACGTTTTAGCCGCGTAGGAAGTAATGTTCGAAGATCTCTTTGGTGAGGGCCGTTCATCACCTTCCTAGCATAACAGACACGCCGCGTTGAGCGGCATGGAGACAAATGGCGCCCCGGTGGAAGCGTTATGTTCTAATAAATTCGATAACTGTAACGTCGTTACAGTTAGCTTTTAGATTTAAGTGCAAAAATATTGCAAACAAGACCACCAAATCGTTTCGCAACTCGTGAGAGCCCCAAGTCCTGGTGCCGGAAGGGCACACCAAAAACTGCTGCAAAAAACGTCTGGGGCAGGAGGGGAAAAAAATAAAAAATATAAAGAAACTAAATTTTGGGTAACCCTGCTTGGCCAAGCTGGTACCGCCAACTGGAATGATGGGGAAATTTGTGTCCGTACAAGTCGTGTATGATAGATCGCCCACAGCACACGCAGATGTAACAAAGCGCGGCATCTATAAAGCGTTTTGCTTTTCTTCGTCTGGCGAAGGGAGCGAGTGTTTTTTGCAGAGGACAGCTTCTGGCGATTGTCGCCCCAGACGCCCGCAGGCTTACGATACAACTGATTTTTCAAACCTATAGTCTTCTTGCCGCCAAGCATAGTTTCCTTCCCCTCTCATTTGAATCGTCCAACTCCCAGATGCACTCTTGCGGGGTGTCGACTCCAGGCCCACTTTCTCTCCCTTCCTTTTTTTTTTTTTTTTCAATCCAATATTCGGCCTCACATCCCGTCTCACCCAGTTCCTGTCCCTCAATCGAGTCTACCCGTCACTTGAGAGAGAATATTAGCTCGAAACGCCTGTGTCGCTCTGTTTGTTTGTTTTCTTGAAATTGATTTTGCTTAAGACGTATTTTAATGATTTTTCCACCACCTTGACATTACGTCATTTGTGGGGAAGATGAGGGGTGAGAGATGGGGAATCCTATTAGGATGAAATGTTTAAAAATAGTGCCGCAAACCGGCTTCTCGAATGAACTTAAGCAGAGAGTCCAACACAATCTTCCTGTGCTGTATGTCGCCCCCTGGTCGCGTTCACTCTACGAAAGTTTTGGGTCGATGACAAGCGGGGAGGTCGTTTATGGTGGCCCGCCTTGAGCGTACAGTGGCTCTGCATTCCCAGAGAAGATGGATTATAGTTGCTGGACTCTTGCTCCCGCATCGAGTTCAGTCACCGTCGATAACCGGCCCGGGGTCATCGGGATGTCGGGCTCGCCTGGCTTTGTCCAGCTTAGCCTGCAGGGCAGGCGTTATTGCCGTGTTGGTGCGGATCCGGCGCAGAATAACGCGGTCGCTCCGGCTGTATTGGGCAGGTAATTAGCCGTCCGGATCTTGAGGGACCAGATCTTTCAATGTCTTGCGCCTCCTCGTCCTTTCCAGGGACAGGAACTCGTCGGGGTCGAAGGGGAGGACATTATTTTCGCCTTCTTGACTTTGTTCCTGTTGCTCCTGGTCTGGTCTCGCAGGCGCAGCTTCAAGCGCCGTTCTGGCAGCATTGTCGGCCTCGTCGTTGCCATATATGCCGGAGTGTCCCGGCACCCATCCAATTCGAAGGACGCGTCCTTCATCTGCAAGTTGCTGGCCTATTTCTCGCAACTGCCGGACGGTGTTGCTATAGGTGTCAACCTTGTCGCATTCTGCGTGTGCCTCCCTACTATCAGTGAATACCCATACGTGTTTGTAGAGGGCTTCTGTCTTGTTGCAGTGTGTGGCCGCTTGTTTGGCTCCTGCCAGTATAGCTTGTAGCTCGGCTTCCTTGAGGCTACATTCACCCTTAAGTACTTGGCTGCATGTCATCTGGGAGTTTAACATGAACCATCCAATGGCTCCTTGTCCGTCTCCTCGTATTGAAAGCATCTGTATATACGTACAGGTTGGTGAAATCTCTGCTGTACTCTCGAACAAAGTCGATGTGGTCCATGACTCTTTGGAACCGCCGCTTTTCGTGGTCCTTCCCCATGTTGCGAGCCAGTAGGGCAAATGTAGTAAGCCGCATGGTTGTATCATCGAGGCTTCGGTTTGGGAGCGTCGGAACGTGATCCGTTGCGTAACCAATATGTCGCAATATGGCTCTTCCCGCTTCTGTGGTCTTGAGTCGGTCCAGTTGCGCGTCCTTGAGTGCGTCTGCCCGCTCCTTGAGAGTATTGAGCTTAGAGTGAATGTGCAGGTCTTCGATTTTTGCGAATTGTGAAAGTCCTCTAATTGCTCTCATAGCTTCCCTGTTGACCCTTTCAGTTTTAGGACTTGTGTTTGCGTAAGTCTATTGTAGTTATATGCATAGAGCGCTTTCGAAGTCAGAAGCGCCAGGGCTAGGGTACGTGTTACCCTTTCTGTGGCTCCAAATTTCTTCGTGGCCACTCTTCTGATTAAGTGCAGCGTGCTCTTCCAGGTTTTCGTTACCCTCTTCATCCAGGTATGGGGCCTTCCGTCTTGATCGAGGAATAGTCCGAGAATCCTCAAACTTTCAACTCTCTGTATTTAATCTCCCTTCATGGTAAGGCGTATTTCCTGTGTTTCTGTCTGGGATTGAATGTGTCGGTTACCCACCACTATGTATGAGGTCTTATTTGGTGCTGCAGACATGCCTACGGAATCCAGAAACTCCACGATGGTGTCCAGTGCCTCCTGTAGTACCTTTTCTTGTCTTCCGACAAGAATCTGGCCTTTGGTCCAGATTGCGATATCATCTGCATAGATAGTGAAGCAGAGGTCTTGGATCCGGGCCAGGCGAGGCGGGAGATCGGCCATGACTAGGTTGAACAGCGTAGGACTGCGCCTTGAGGGACTCCGGCCCCATTCGGTGTTTCTGGACCTGCGGTGTTTCCCACTTTGACTGTAAATTTACGTCCCTCCAAGAAGGATTTTATGAAGTTGAGTGGTGCTCCTTGGATACCATGGGCGACTGCGCTGTCGATTATTGACTTGTGTGGTACGGAGTCAAACGCTTTTTTGGCGTCTACTGCTACAACGATGCGTGGATCAACTTTGGAAGGTGTTTCCAGCACATCCGTGTAGATCATCAAAAGGCTATCTTGAGTTCCGAGGTGTTTTCGGAAGACTGTCTGCGTGCAGTGAAATGTGCCATTGTTCTCTAGAACGTGCTGAATTCTGTATAACGCCATTCTTTCTGTGAGCTTGCATAAATTCGAGGTGAGTGAAATGGGCCTCATGTTAGCAAGTGACGTTGTGGGTTTGCCTGGTTTAGGAATCGGGATGACCCAGAACGTCTTCCACTCTTCTGGAACTTGACCTGTGGTCCAGATTTGGTTGATCCATGTTAAGAGCTCCTCTGAATGTTCGTCTGGCAGGTTCCTAAGGAGAGCATAGGTAATGCCGCCTGGGCCTGGTGTGCTCTTGGTTTTGCATTGCCTTAGGGCCGAGATCAGCTTCCCCATAGTAAAGGGGGCGCTGGCAGGATCCCCTGGAGCATAGTCTTGACATTTGTAAGTCTCTTGTGGCGCGGGTGTTGCGGGTTGTGGGAAGAAGAGTTGTCCTGCTTCTGCTGCCACTTGGTCTCCTGAAAGTCGCAGTGCCAGCGCGATGTTTTGTGCTGCAGTCCTGCTTTTTTTTCGGCCTTGCATAGCTTGGAACGTCCTCCACATCTTGTCAAGGCCCGTCCTACCGTTGAAAGAGTCACAGTGGTCTTGCCATTGCTGCCTAGCAAGTTGGTTGGCGTACCTCTTCGCTGTCGCCGTCGCCAGATTGCGCTTTTCCCTCAATGCTGGTGGTTTGCCCTCATTCTTATATCTTTCCAGGGCTTCAATTCGGGAGGCCCATAGGTTGAGAAGGTGTGAATCCGGTGTCGGGTCGCCTTCCTTGACCTTTATGGCTTGTGCGGCTTCCTTGAGTGCTGCCTGTAATCTTTCTGTGAACCCGCTCTCGGTCAGCCCTTGAGTTAAAGCTTCCCTGAATTTGTCCAATTTCACACGTTTGTGTACCCGCCTCTTTACGCCGGTTGAGAAATGGGTCAGTCTTACGGTGATTGGTAGATGGTCACTGCCCATACAGTCTCTTGAAAGTTGCCACTCGAGTTCGATGTTCCGAGTTGCCCAGGTGAGGTCGGGTGTGGTGTCCTTCTGCTTTGCGTGCATACCTATTCGCGTAGGCATGTCTACGTCGTTCGCGAGTCTAAAACAGTTCAGTGTCATTGCTTCAGCTATTTCCTCGCCTTTGGGTGAGTCACGGGAGCATCCCCACATGGTGTGCGTCGCATTGAAGTGCCCACCACGATGATTGGTACCTTCCCTGCTCCAAGTTTCAGGTGGGGGATCCAAGCGGTCGCATTGCTGCGTACGTTATATCCCGGGCGCTCATCAACCGACACCATTACCAACCAACGAGCACCGATTTTCACCAGCACTGCTACAATTTCGTGATATTTGTTGCACCATTGCGACATGTCGATCTGGTCTTGCGGTAGGTTATCATCTACGAACACTGCTGCTTGTCCTTTAGCTACCGGCACGTTCGGCGTATCAGACCCCCTGCGCGGTCTTCCCCGTTTCTTGTACCGTATGGTCGGAGTCATATATACGTTATACCCCGCTATTTTTTGTTCTACACCTCCTACCTCCTGCAGCAGGAAGGCTACTGGTTTCTCTAAAGTTAAAACACGTTTGTTCAGTTCACTCACTTTTCCCGCAAGTCCGTGACAGTTCCACTGAACAACACATGGCGGCCTCGGGGCTTGGCCCCGATTTGAAGCCCTGTTATTAGTTGAAGCCATCTTGACTGCGGTGGCTCATCGTGTTGGTGCTTGACCAGTTTGGTTTGCTACTATTTTCTTGTCCTTGGAACAATGAGCGGACAGCCTCATGCAGAATTGGTGTTATCATGGCTTCAAGCTCCTTTTGCATGATCTCTCTGACAACGCTCATGATGGTGTTCTGGAGATCGGCCTTGATGCTGGCGATCATTACCTCCATAGAGGTCTTGAATTCCGCCCGTGTTACCAATGCTTGGTCTCTATCTGAGCTTGCCTGGAATATGTTTGTCGCCGTGTATGTGGCTTGGTGTTGTAGTGGCTCGGAATGCCGTTGGGTTGTTGTTTCCATCTGCCCCCGAGTCGGTGCTCGTGACCTGGACCCCATGAGAGCTGCTTTCATGGCTTGAACCATGCGTGGAATATCTTCGTCCTCTCTTTCTTCAAATTTATTTGCTGCGGGTGCTATCGCCGTCTTTGGAAGCGCTAGGAAGTGTCCCTCAGTCTTTGGCGGCGGGGTTGGCGTGGGAATCTCTTCTCCCTTGGGTAGTTGCGCAGCACGGTCCCGTTGCGTGCTTTCATCCCTCGGCCCAGTGTCCGAAGACCGTCTTCATCGAGGTGCCTGACGTCTGTCGCGTCTGGGTTTCGCCCTCGCTTTTCCCTTCTGTCGAATCTGTACGTTGGCCTCCCTCCATTTGGGGCAGGAAGAATCCGTGGCCAGGTGGGCCCCCTAGCAGTTCTTACACTGCGGGGAGGTGTCCATGCAGCCATCTTCTCCGTGCATGTGTTCCCTTCCACAGTCCGGGCATCTCTGCTCTTCTTCGTTAGGGAAGATGTCCGCTTTGTGTCCGATAGCATGACAATGCATGCACACCACCGCGCGGGGTCTGTATGCACATACTTGCCTCATGCAATCGTAGTATGTGACATATATTGGTGTTCTTTTACCCTCGAATGTGATTAAGGCTGTCTTACTGTTCTTGCCCATCGGTCTTGCTTCCAGAATCCAGCGTGTAGTGCTGACCAGGTTCGGTAGCAGGTTTTCTGGGTCGTCGGTTGGGTCGATTCCGTAAATTACACCTCTGACCTGGTTTCCATTCAGGGCGAGGCATGTGGAAACTGGAATTTCCTTGTCTGGTGTTCATATCGTCTTCAGCTTTAAGAAGTGTTCCGCAAGGTGTGGCAACCAGGTGTCCACCGCAATGGTATTAGTGACCTCTTGGATCCTAATTCAATAGCACCTTCCGTATTTGGAATGGTTGTCAATAGATTTTGCTAGGCAGTCTTCAGATCTTTTGGCGACAACTCTGTCACACGCACTCGCTCACGCGGTCTTAAAATGACTGTGTCGTGTTTGTCACGATCACCTCCCGGCTGTTTCTTCATGGGTGTCGGCGCTTGAAATTGAAAGACCGCCCTTAGCCGGTACCAGGGGCACTTGCCATCAGTTGATTAATAGATATTCACGTCGTGGGCTTTCCGGGTGGTTGCTTCTATTTCGGGTGGTGAGATGGAGGAGCACAAGCGTGTTCGATCTGGTTAGGAAGTGTCGGGGAAAAGATCGCTAGCCGTTTGGAACCCTACACGCAGTGGTCATTTGTACCTTGATCAGTGCTCATTTTCTCGGAGGAATGTTACCGCAACATTGCTCTACAAGTGTTTCATGAAAGATTCTGCGCGCGCAGTAAAAACCGATTCGACCGACAAGTGGATTGGAGTGGCATTAGAAAACATCTATAAGCTGATTGCAAGGTACGACATATTATTATTGACTTCATATTTGCACGATTTTTATCGCTTCTATCTGATTTCGCGTCATCAAAGAAACTCGAACTTAGAATTGGCTGATTGTGAACTGGCACAATGATTGGATATATACGAGATCTGGACGCCCGCTGTTGTGTTCGTGTACGCCTTATGGTGGTCGAAGTTTCTTGAGGTTCTTCATGGACCAGGTATGCGCTATGTTAAAAATTTGAAAAAGCTTAAGTCGCCCGTAACGTTCCAAAGAAGAGACTCTAAATTTGTTTATCATTTAGTGGATTTACTCGGATACTGCTTCAAATTATTATCTTGTTCAAAGAGCTATTCATGGTAAAAATCGAAATAGGAAGAACGAAACATGTTAATATTGATTATTAAGAAAGTCTAGTTTCTCAAAATAATCACTCACTACCGTGAACAACACAATGTCTTATAAGAAATCTATGTCAATTTAAAGGCATACAAAGGAACGTTACTTTTGAATGTTTCCTCGTGTTTCTTTGTGAAGTAACTCCGTTACTTTAGCGATGCAACTGCAACTGTAACAAGTTACTCTTTAACTTTGTAACTGTAACAGGGTTGCTTTTTTGCCTGAGTAACTAACACTGTTACATTTAAGCAGTAACGTGCCCATGACTGCAACTGGGACAGTTCTGATACCACGATGCGGGCGAGTGCGCACCGAGTTGCTCGCTAAAACGAGCCTTGGAGTCCTCACAAGCAAATAAACAAAAGGCTATACCGAAGCTACACCGGCTACAGATAAAAGCAACGGCTAAACACGCCAATCACCAGCCGAAGTAGCGGTGGTAGCGGCTCAAATAAACGCACTTTACACTGCTCGACCGCGCAACGGGTGCGCCCGTCCGGACCAGGGGACAAAAAAACACAAAAACAAAGAGAACAACCACGACGTCACGGCCCAACGTCTAACAGACAGGACCCTTCAGGAGTGAAGCCGGAAGAGGCGTTTAATCCCAGACTGCCTTGCGCACCCGTTCCGAGGCTGTGGGGTACCGCACCGGCATTTCGTCTGCTTTCTAATCTGCTCCGGCGTGTGCTCTACGAGGCTAGCTTTCGACGCGGTCGGCGTCGGCCGTGGGCGTCCACGATGCAAATGCTTTGCAGCGTGAGTGTTTATACTTAGTTCCACATTATGTGCGAGCGAAGTCAGAACTGGAAGCGCGAGCCCGTTGTTCTGTGCGATCCTGTCTTCCATGCGCGCTCGTGCGATCTGTGCACTGTCCAAAGCTGTATGCTCGTGCTCGAAGCTCCGGCTCCGCTCGGACCGCCCGGACCTACGATTCCTCCCGTTAAGCGCTGTTTCAAATAACAGTGGGTGCCGCCATTACTTTCGGTGCACACAATCGCGTTGCCACGGAAATGTCATCGCAACGCGGTTGTTTGCACCGAAATTAATGGCGGCGCCCTCTCACTAGGCTTCCTATTGGTCAAGAAATGCTCGTTGCGGCTCGTGGCCACGCCTACTTCCGTTACACTTCGCTCCATGCATTGGGGATAGGGACGCCACCTCCTGCCCATTATAACCTCCTTGAGCGGGTCGCATTTTTATTATCGGCATTAGTTGAGAATGCGGCGTCCCCTTGACGTAATATGTTGGCTGGGGCGCATTTTTTGTCACTTAAGCGATACCAATCATTTATTTCGTTTTGAGTTTTGGCCGGAATGTCCCTTTTAGCACTTTCCCGTTCCCTCTGATTTTCTGAGTAGTGAAGGTCGGGTCTGGTGTTGTGTCTTCATGTTTCGTATTGGTGGCGTATCTTGTGTTGACCGGTTAGTCGTTAATTAAAATTATGTTTGCTCTTTCGTATGTTTCCACTAATTTCTGTCCTCTTATAGAGGTTGTTATCTAGTTCCATTCCGTGTTTGGAGCGTTGAAATTGCCTTATTTAGTGTATGCATGAATAGTCGTCTTCAGAGTGTCGAACCGATATTTTTGTTGGTTCGGTTCGGGTTCGGGTTCACGGCTTCCGGTTCAGTTCCGGTTCAGTTCCGGGGCGCAAAAAATAACGGTTCAAACCGGTTCGAACCGGTTCGAACCGGTTTCAACTGCTAAATTGAGAATATATTTTCCGCGTTGTTCTGTCAATAGGCGCTATTTAGGCCGTGAAACTAACTGCTGTAAACGACCTGATTTTTGCGAGGACCTATTTTTGAGAATTTCGCGAATCGCCTACAATTCGCGAAAAATGGGTCCCGCGAACAATTTCGATAAAATGCAAACAGATTGAAATTTATATTGAGATTCCACCGCGTCGAGAAAATTACAACCCGCGAATTATTCCAAAACTTCAGCTTTGACCTAAATCGCGAAATATTGAGCCCACGAAAAATAGTCGTTTACAGTATATAGTTTTTTTTTGTTGTTTCTTCAATTCTGTTTTATTCTCAGGTACCAAAATTAGAAAATTCTGTTATTTATTCCTACACAACAAGAAAGGAAAATCTACATTAACATACAAAACGTCGTGTTTATACGACTCAACATCCCTTCGTTTACCAGAATCACATATATTGTACCTGAATCGAAATGTTTTCGGAAGTGAAGTAGGTTGCCTAAAATACCCGTGATTGGTACAACTTTGTATCGCAGTATTAGATGTTGAATCGTGGTTTTGCCCTTGAATTAAGGAATTAATTACAGTGAATACAATCATGAAATGGGCACCTCGTCGCCATATATATCATGAAATGTGTTTTACGGAATACGTTTCACAATATATATATAATGACGAGACGACTGAGCTTAAGGGAATATAATTTTCAAAATGTCACGAAAGTCACGGGACAAGTCCTTCCAGTCTATATTTTATAGGAACACTAAGCGACAATCGCAATGCTTGTTTTTCTAACTAGCATATTGTTTTCTCTCAGCACCATGATGCGGGCGACGAATCATGCAGAAAGGAGTGACTGAAATTGTTCACTCTAATCTATTAGCACTTTCGTACTGAGATATAATCTGGCCTAAAACAGTGCTTACCCATGTGAACATTTTCTTATATTGGATAAACTGGCATAGCCTGGATGTTGAGGTTTGCTCTTGACAAAATGCAGGTCAATTTAATTTGCAAATAAGCATCACCCTCGCTAATTGATGATTTTTGTTAAATAGAACAAAGTGGTATTTCATGCTCTACTCAATTCGGAAGCTACCTAATTGGACACTTTCTGAGAGTTTAAGTGTGCAATCGTTATAGTTCCACCATTCGTTCCAGTAAAAAAAGGCGATAGTAAAAACACATAAAAAACGCGATAATAAACTTCTATATATTTGAGAAGTTATACATGCGTGAGGAACACATATAGTTATTTAAATTAGCTTCAAAATAATAAAAAAAACATTATTTAAAGCTTTTCAAAATCACCTATAACGTGTCTATAGAGGATAAAAGCGCCGAAAAATATTTGCCGAACATCTTTCAGATAATTTAAAGGCGCATTTACTTATATATCTTGGAGGTGAGAATCTTCTATTTATGCTGCCAAATCTTCAGACAGGAATTAAGTATATTTTTATTATCATCGATAAATTTGACTTTATGAAGTTCACATAACTGCCTGAGACCGACACGGAAGGACGATACTCGAAAATACGCCAGCTGTTGTGTCTTCGGCAACGTGCTTTTGTTAGCTGTTTTGCAGTGTAAAATAGTGGGTTGCAGGGCATGCCAAAAAACACTGTGGTCACATGATATATCGGAAGGTAAATACACGAAATGTGCAGAAATAAGGAGATGACACGCAATTTTTTCTAAATAATCCCTTACACAACGCTTTACTGCAAAAAGAAATGCATAGAAATTCATAAAATGATATTCCTAATTAAACATAGATTCCGCGCAGGTCAAACAAAGATTTTTTAGAATCCTAATATAAATCACTTTTGGGCATCAGCTTGCCTCAGCTCGAAACGTCGCGGGATACTACCTCGGGAGGGTAATGTTATCTTAGGTTTTACGTGCACTTGTTTTGAGACCTTACTTCATGACTCTGTTCCTTATCAGTCATGTGCTCCAACATTTCATTAGGCTGCCGTATATCATCGCGAGACTACTATAAATATTACACAACTTTACACATTGGACGTCCACTGCTGGTGTTGCGAACGGCGCACTTCACCAGAAAGCTGAGGTATTTAACATGGTTTGCACGTGACGTAATCGCACTAGATACTGGTTGTCATTGCGAGTTGTTCTTGCTGAGAAAATCAAATCCGGTTTGGCAAAATGCACGCTGCAAAAGTTTCGCGCTCAGTGCAAGCTATGTATTTGAGAAGCACACATTTTTCTTGTTGGTACATCGTCGTTAGGCACGGCGCGAGTATCTGGCACGACGAAAACGTGCTCTCTGGCACGACGAAAACGTGCTTTCTGGCAAGAGTGTTTTTACAAATAAAAGTTGTACCAACTACCCATCTGTCACTATCGTTTCCAGGCCACGCTTTCTAGTCTGCGCCGAAAATGTGGGGCAGAGGAATCTTTACGACACGGTATGCTTTAAAACTACCCCCCTCCCCACTACTTTTTTCTTTAGTTGCTCCTCAAGATACTTTTTATTCCTCAGGGATTGCCTGCTCCGTATTGAGTGGTGTTCACTCGACAATTATATTTGTGTCACTTGTTAACAGTAATTCTTCCTTGCTTTAACTTTGCACCAAACTGTGAAGGTTAAACAAAATACAGGGCGGTCGAAACTTGGAGAACTGGAGAACGACACTCCTGTGAGACTTAGAGCGGCTGCTATCCCCCTGAGGCCACTAGGATCTTTCTTTTCAGGTATCCCTCCCGTACACACTAATAGTTCCATGTAACGTCTGACTAATACGTCACATTTAGACCCTTTAACACTTCTATTCTCGGGACAACTTTCTGAGGCAGTTCAGCAATAACGAAAACATGTTTGGGAACCTCAATGGTGTGCATACATGTAAAATGGTCGTGCAGCATCTTTTTTTTTTTACCTTAAGTTCAACAAATATCACTAAGTTGTAATCCTTGACGTTGATAACTTGCAAAAGCATCCATTAGTTTGCCCCTCCGCGAAATGGCAGACAGTCGAAAGGAAGAAATGAAACAGCTTTCCCCTCCTCAACTCACAATTAGAACTATCAGCCACGTGATCTGATCCTAATATATACACCGTCAGTGTTTATCATAGTCATACGCAGGGTTGGCGAAGCAGAGAGCATGGGCTGATCTTCAGATATAATTTTAGTTGGGCTATAATGCCCGAGCCCTACTAAAGCGACAAACAGAAACAAACAACAGCGGCTAGCCTTAAACCAGAGTATTTCGCGATTTGACAGGCTTTGTAGAATAAAGAAGGCTATGCTCAAACACGAGTATCATGCACACGATGGTACCATTTGCAGGCTTGTAAACACTCGTGCTAACTTCGCGAGCACCGAACAACTCAAAGCCGTATAAAGGCACCATCGCGAACATGCTGCACGTGTCTGAGGCTTGTCGCTTTCGTTTGTTTCTGTTTCTAGCTCTAGTGGGACTCGGGCCCATCATAATCTTTGAGTTGAACACGAGCGTTACCCGAATGTTTGGCGATACTGGTTGTCATGAACCAGAGCATTTGACTCGGGATCATGACAATCGGGTACATCATGGTGTCACGTGACTCTCAGTGCGAAGTTGTGATGTCATGTGACGTCACGGTATCAACAACGTTAATAGATCTAGCGACGTCCTCAATTCGAATCGACTTAACGCGGTGAGTCACGTGACGTCACGGGGTCACGTGATGTGACATTACTTGACAGCACGTCTTGACATCATGACGTCATGTGACATTGTGACACATGGCTAATCATAGTGCAAATAAAAAAGCGCCGCAAAAAACCAGGATTTATTATACATTGCAATTCTGTATATGACGATTTGATCAATACGTAGAGGAATACACGTGCCAATAATAATAAATTTGTAATACTAACAAAAAAAATACCGTGAACCGTTTTGAACCGGTTACCGTTATATTTTTTTCCGGTTCAGTTCCGGTTCAGTTCCAAGATGGCGGCGAAGATTTCGGTTCGGTTCTGTTCCGGTTCGGCTAAAAATAACGGTTCTGTTCCGGTTTTCGGTTCGGTTCGGTTCCGGTTCGACACCCTGGTCGTCTTCGTCGTTTTTATGGGTTCGTGGTCTGTTATACGTGTTCACTAGTATGATTCTCTTGTCGTCTACCTCCGCTCGGACTGGTACGAATTCTTGGGAGCTATTGAACCACTTACTGGTGTCTATCTGTGTGACGGGCAACTCCTCGACAGGGTATACACCGGGCATACGCTTTTAGCACTACCTTGCTCCTCTGTTTGTATTGGATAGGCGGTACGATAAATTGCTTGTATCCACTTAATGTGTCTGTGTCACTCTTCGTTTCTTGTATTACTATGATATCGTTTGGGTTTTGTGCTTTTGTTTTCAGCCCCCTACAATTCCATTGTAGGATTGTTAAGGGGCCGCTCTTCTTTGACTGTTTCCAGTAAAATGCAGCTACAGGTCACCTCATTGATGGCGCCAGTGTGCCAGTGGTGTTCTCTCGCCGTAAGACTCCACAAGAGCTCGACTCTAACCAAACGCAGGTATGTCAACGGGCCTTTAGGTGTTCATCGACGGTGAAGGGTGCATTCTAAGGTAGTCACTCCTGTGGTGCTAAAGGACGGTCATGCAGTTGTAACAGTATAACAGTGTATCTGAGCGATTACGTTACAAAGATAATTGCACGTGGTAGGTTTAGTGACCTGTAATTCGTGACTGTGGTATCAAATCAAGGTTTTGATCGAAGAATTGAGCAATAGGGACAATTCAACACCTGTGGGTAACTGAGCTCTTCAGATTCATTCCATAAAATACAGGGGAAGGAGGGGAGGGATATTTGGCTGAGGAACGCTCTTTAGCGACCATTCAACGTTTCGGCCGGGAGTGAGGGTAGGTAAATAGGACAGGTTTGTTTTCATTTAAAGGTCTAACATGTTTCGTGTGAACCGAAGGCAGAAAGAGATTTCCCGTTGTCGCTTCGAACCGATGTCAGAAGTTAAACAAATTTAAACGATATTATGTACTATTACCAGTGTTGCTCGTGATTTTATTGTTTCCTTTTCACGGAGATTGCTCGCAACGCACCTTTGAAGCTATTATTCAGGAACGTCACAGACGGAACTGCTAAAGATGTCTTTAGTTCGTCTGTTAGAACGAATACAGCAAAAAAAGGACGTACAATAACTTGTATACAGGTGTTAAAAACGAAATAGGAAATAAATAAAAGTGTAACTAATATTTATTTTTTTAAGAAATACGCTACTTTAAAAGACATTTTAAAGCAATCTTCGGAACTTTGAGGCAATATATAATTCATTTGAACTTGTTCGCCTACACGAAAGAAACTACTACAAGACAGCGTTCGTTTATAGTTACGCACCAATATATGTTTAATGGGCTAGCGTTTAGCCGGTATAGTTTCATCTCGCCATTCAAACTTAATGCAAACATGGGGATGCAAGCAATTTCGGCGGTGCATCTAACAATGAGCCTATCTTTTTCTTTAGAACGGCTCATTTAATACTATTTAGATGTGATATCATTCATCTCAGAAACGCAGTTGGCATTATCACTCGGTTTCGGTTGTCTGCAGCGCAGCACGAAAAACATACTAAAGAATACGTCATGGTGAAGTACTCTATTGCAACATTTGTTAATATTGAGCCGACTAGCAGCGTTGCGGTGAAGCTAGCATACCGGTCCCGAAGACAAAGAGTCAAGCCAAAAGGCTACTAATTTATCCAGTTGCCCGAGAATCCAACAAAAAATTAACCAATATTTATGTTTTTCGATTCCGCATCTTAATGTAAATCACCACAAAAATAAGAATTGAAAGAAAAATGAATGTTTAGAAGAAATCTACATCAAATATATCTAAAAATGTTAGGCTTTCTAAACTTTGTCGCAAAAAGGGCTTTCTTAGCTTAGGGATTTCCCACAACCTAAAGGCTCTCGCAAAAACGTTCGACGTGGACGTGGTTTTCTCTTCAGATTTCAAAATGAGCAGGTTGACGCCCTTTCTATCAGACCACAAGGGCTGTCAGAAGGCCCCACCGGGAACCTTCAGTTCCTTGCAAAGAGAGTGTAGTATATGAGATTCCGTTGTCATGTGGATTTAGGTACGTGGGACAAACTTCAAGATGCGTCAATGACAGGTTACTAGAACACAAGAGAAATGTACGCACGCATGCGCCAAACTCTGAAATAGCAAAGCACATAGAGGAATGCAATAATTGTAATGCGCATTGGTCAGACAGAAGTTCTGCATAAAGAGCGAAATGACATTAAGAGGGTCGTTAAAGAAACAATCAGAATAAGTTCTATTGGAAACTGCATAAGCCAAGCATCACTGCAACTTGGACACAACTCCAAAAAGTTCCTCAGACTTTGAACGAACGCATTCGGTTCACGAGGGAAGGGGGGAGAGACAATGTATATGTGTATACACATCTATAATTGTTTTTTTTTTTATGTGCTTGTAATCGCGGTTTTGAGATCACTTGGGTGTGTTTTCCAAGAAAAAGGTGTTCTCTTTGTGGTCTCTTTATGTCTGGGTGCGTCGGCACGGTTTAGAGGCCACCTGTGTGTGTGTGTGTGTGTGTTTTTTTTTTTGTGCGCTTTGACGCGACTGTTAGGATAATTCGGGACATATCTCTCTCAAGGTCACTGCGATGTTCCGCAGTGTCCCATTGTCAAGTCCTCGTCTCATGTGTGGGTTGTTTTGTATCTTTTGCGCGTGTTCCATCCGGTTCGAAATGTCTGCAACAAAGGGGTTTATCTGTAGAGGTGGTTGGGAAAAAGTTCCGTGGGTGCTTAAAGGCTGTTTGAGAAATAAACCAGTTAGCTGAGTTTGAGACGTTCTCTGTGTATGTTCCTTCTACTGAAAGTTCTTCCGATTTCTTTCACCGCAGTCTCAGGTGTAATACGACATGATTTCTTAGCTAGTTGTGGCATGCAAAAAGCAAACAAAAAATTACCTGATATTTATGTCCGGTGTTTGTCATTCTTATGAGGAACGAACACAAGTTACACGGAAATTAAAAAATAAAGCAGCTTTCCGAAAAGATATTTCAAAAATATAAAAAAGATTAGGTTTTTAACAAATTTGGAGCAGAATAGAATTTCAAAGAAGTTCCCTACATGAGGAATATATCATAAAATAGTTCATGCATAAAGAGCTGATTTAATCGGGTCGCACGTTTGCGATTATGTAAACAAAGACCCATAAAATATCGAAACTAGGCAGTACATTTGTATAAAATACTTCGTAAAGTTCTATATATGAAAAATATTAGCAGCCCAACTATGTTGAAAGTTCGTCAACGACCACATTCGCAAAAAAAGAAAAAAGAAATCGAGCTTTTAACGTAATCCACCAAGGGGCACTTCAAGATTATTGGTATAAAACTCTTAGGTATTAATTTTTTATGGTAATTTTTGTTTGTCAATGGAGTTAAGCCATCATATATATTCCTTTCGAAGACCCCACCCGAAAAGTTTAGTCGAATTGAAAAGAAAATCATCCATATGGTAAATATTTATGTTTTCTGAAAACTTCACCAACTTATGTTGTATGCACAAAGAACGTTCGTCAATAAAAAAAAATTAAAAAAAAGGTGCCAGAGAAAAAAAAGCATCGACCACCCACTCTTCTATTCAAAAGGGCGAAATTTGAAACTCTCCAAATATGACAATATTTGCTTTCATCACGGGAGACGACCGACTCTGGAGATCCAAAACCTAAATACAAACCAGAAAGAACGAGGCTGTCACTTGGATTAAATATTCGCCTGACGTTTTCGCTCTGCTTTGCAGTTACGTTCTTGGCTAACAAACACGCGTTTTGAAAATGCTTGCATCTCTCGTCACAGTCCTGGTCGTTCTTCCTATGCCAGTTGCACCGGTGGGCTCCACAAGAAACAGTGTTCATCTTCTGCTTTCGAATGACATAGACGTCGACATTCTCTGCGCAAGTGGGGACATGGACAGCTTTTTCTTTCTGCGGAGAATCGGAACCATTTTCACAGCGAGCTACTGGTGCGGCTCTTGGTCAGTTTACCTGAAGCACCTCCGTGACAGCATTGGATATAGCAGAAAGGCGGTGGTTGTCATTCCAGAGTCCTTATGGGACGGCAGCCTTTCACGGTTACTCTCTTTCCACGACTTTTCCAGTTGGCTTTTTCTCTCTAAGACAAAATGTTTGTCGTGCGTTCGGGCTCGTGGGCACCCAAGCCAATATCTTTACGATCAACCCACGAATGTAGAAAGCCACGTGTCACGTGACGTTTGAGAGGGGCTCAGTGACGCGTTTTCACTTGAGACGCTACATTGGCTGACGTAGCTACCCGTATCCAAATACAACATGGGGAATGAAACGCAATCAACCAAGCGCAACACCCTAAGAACCGAATGCGCCGCAAAGTTCGGTTTTTATGGGCAGCATCAACAGCACTAATTTTAAAAAAAGGAGATTGTTTTGTGTAATGCTTTATGATGTCGGGGATAATGCGACGAACTATTTGGCCACTATGGATACGGTGCTCGAGTCACACTAGTCGTTGAGACAAGGAACCTCCAACGGCAATTGAGGGCAAAAAAAACGCCTTTCAAAGCACTCACTTTTCCTATAAAATTCAATATTATACAGCATGTATTTACGTATTTTGAATTATTCGTTTCCGAGGGTTCGTCTAGAAAAATTTGGAAAAAAATTGAGGATGGATATGTTTTTATTGACGCACACAAATTTCCGGGCTCAGTGCAAGAACATTTACAATAGTTGAGCGCTAACTTTTTTATTCAAAGTGAACAAAGCATGAAATACTCTGTAGAAACGTTTCAGCCTAAAACCTTGTTTTAAATGCGTTTAAAAAACGCCGAAAAATGCTTTAATATGAAAGAGTCGCGCAAGAAGCGAAGTGTCTCATTTTATTATTTTTTTATGTAAACTTCAAAAAAACTAAATTTAACTGCTTCAGGTATACCAGTTCGAGTGATAGATCAAAATGTTTAAGTTCTAGAAAATATTCATTTTATTCCTGTGGGCTTCAAAGTTGCACCTACGAGCGATTCCGAAAATCGTAGTTGCACGTCCTCCCAGACGCAATATTTTAACGAAAAGAAAAAGTTTTTTTCTTCAAAAGTATGGTTTATTTTGTTGTATGTACATGTTTTGCTACCTCTCATACCAATATATTTGAAAAGAAACAGGCAAGAGACCCTTGTGACCGCCGTTATCTCAACACACCTTAAAGTAAATCTTTATTTCAAATACTTTTTTGTGTGTCAGAAGTCACTCTGTAAAGTTTTCGATTGTTTGCTACACCTCGAGCGCTATGTGCTCAACATACCAAGCATTGATCGTCCTTTCGACAGTTCAGCCAACACGAATGTTTCAAAGATCGTTTCCACCGTCGAGCAATGCTTTGTGCAGCCTACAATGAAATCTGGAACTCTGGAGACAAGGCTAGTGGCGCGCGCTCGCAGTGGTAGCGTTTTTATTGCAAGCTTCACTGCAACAACTACAAAAAAAAATCCTACTTTTTTATTTTATTTGTCAAATTTTTAGGAACGAGTAATTCATAATACGCAATACGGTGTATTATATTGTTCAAAATTAGAAAAATAAGCGTTTTGCCAGGTCTACGTTGTAGTCAAGTACCGTTGTAGGCTTTTCGTCTCGACGAGTAGTGGTTCTCGAGCGCCGTATCCACTGTGGCCTTAGTTGGTCGCATTATCTTCCAAACACCATGTAGCACTATATAATAAATATTAATAAAAACTTTTTATTGATGTGGTTGATATAGTTTATAAAAACTGAATTTTGTGGCTCATTCGGGCCTTGGGGTGCCGTGTTTCGTTGATTTTTATTTAGTACATACTGCGGACCTTTTGAGGTCCAAGGACGGTGGGCGGTAAACATAAATAACGTTTCAAAAAACAATGGTTGCACAAAAAACAAGAAAACAATGGTTGAAAAACTGCTGCAGAGGAATACAAGATACACAAAATACACATAAATTAAACTCTAGTAAATCACAAAGTTATAACAATGACCCATCAAAATATACAATTACAAAGATAACAGTGAAACTACAAAGCTGAAAGCTCCATCAATATATACATTGACAAAGATACTACAATAAAACTATAAAGCAGCGAGGGTCACTGGGATAGATAAAAAGATTCCAATGATGATGCAAAATCAGGTGATGAAAACTGTTCCAGGGGCAATAAATTCCACTCGAGTATTGTTCTCGGGAAATATGAATACTTAAATGTATTTGTACGTGCGAAGTAGAGTGTTAAAGAGTAGCGGTTATTGTGTCTTGTTTGCCTGGTTGAAAGTTGACTAACGTAAGAACAGGACTTTAGAGAAATCTTAGAAATGACTAGTTGGTGTAAAAACTTAAAACGGGCAATCTTACGTGGGTGTTGGAGAGTAGGTATATTGTTTGTCTCCATTAGTAATGATGGGGAATCGGTGCGTTTGAATTTACTACAAACAAAGCGAACAGCGCGTCTTTGAACATTTTCTAGAATGTCCGAATGTTTTTTTTTTCTTTTTTTTTTGTAGATGGATCCCATACTATGGAACAATATTCGACTTTGGGTCGAATGAGAGAAGTATAGGCTAACAATTTAACGTTTTTATTTAGTAGATACTGCGGATCTTTCGAGGTCCAGTATGTACTAAATAAAACTGTATTGTGCTGCACTACTCTACTCTTCCAGAGTATCATTTTAATATGGGTAGTTAGTTGATAAATTATTAAACTCATTTCTCTACACATCACTATGCTCTCCATCTAAGTATGAAAAAAGAAAAAGGAGCGAAGAAGTGGAAAGCTAGGTCAAGCGGAAGGCTCTTTTCAGGCTCAAAAAGGGAGCTCCATGGAGGAGGTGTACCGCCTTCTTCAATTGTATATGCTGCATGGTTTTAAAGGATCGTAGAATGTAACATAATTCACGAAAATCTTAAAAATGAAAATGTTTTAACCATTGTCAGAAAATTTTGTTTTTGGTATTCATCAGGTGTCTGTGTGCGAAAACTTGAAAGTCTGCAGATAATCGCTCAAGGTGCTACGTATAAGTGTTTTTATTGGTCTATATAAAACATAAGTACTATCGGGGAAAAATGAAATGCGAACACAGGAGCGCGTGGCTCGCGGTACAGGCTGCGCCGCCTGGAAGTGAGCCTAGAAGCGAGGGTGCGTGGCCTACTCCGACGTGTTCACGCCCCTCCCTCTGCGCTCCCCAAGCTTCAGCAGTGCGCCTCTTGGTGCGCTGAAAGCTATCACCGCTATCTTTGCTGGCTCAGCGCGTGCGGTGCAAAGAAGCTCGCCGCACTCGCCGAGCAGGCAAAGATAGCGGTGACAGCTTTCAGCGCACTGAGAGGCGCACTGCCGAAGCTGGGGGAGTGCCAATCGAGGGGCGTGAACACATCGAAGTAGGCCACGCACCCTCGCTCCTAGGCTCACTTCCAGGCGGCGCAGCCTGTACCGCGAGCCACGCGCTCCTCTGTTCGCATTTCATTTTTCCCCGATAGTACAGTAATTAACATTATTATTTCGGGGAGCTGACCTTTACCTAGACATTTTTTCCCTCAAACATTATGCACTTCTCAATAAAAGTTTTAGAATGACGAGTTTAGAATGACGAAATCGCATAAAAATATTTTTATGCGATTTGTTTATACTATAAATTGGGCAATGACACGAACAACATCAAAGGGATTAAAAATGTCTACCATTCACCCACTGTTTATTCTCTTCCGAAATCATCAAACACCATGGTGTTGGGTGAGTTCAGCCTACAGTTGCATGGTGTAAACATCACCGGGTGTGCGGTGGTGTTACAAACATCAGAGGCATCACTTGCGCGAAGAATCAACGCTGGTCCAATGACGCTACCTAGCTTCCCACTTCTTCGTCCTTTTCTTCTTTTCTTTTTTGAGACACAACCTGCTATTGTCTCACCCTCGCCAAGGCCGCCATCAGTTGGGTCATGAGATTCCTGACGTCTCCTGTTCATATGCTTCGTTTTATCCAACGTTGGTTTTATCTTCCGATGGACCACAGACGACGCTACGAGTCAATCCAATCCAAGTCACAAGTCAGTGTAATGTCGTGTTAGTGTCACGCAACGTTACTAAAACACTCAGTAGGGAAACTCCCATAGAGACAGCTTTGAAAAAGTGGCCCCAATCTGTCTCCGAGCACCGAGCTAATGACGAACACAACGCCACCAGTTCTCCCGCAGCGGCCACTCGAAGAACTGCACGTGACCTCTATTTCGGCTTTAAGAACAGATACAGCGGAAGAGGTTACAGGGGTGCCAACCCCGTCTCCCCGGCGGACGCGCCGCGTCGACCTACTAAAGTTAAAATGCACCTAGGTCGGGACGCGCTACCTGAAAGGACCGCTGAGGCAGGGTTGTATAAAAACGATATTAATTGTGCCGCAAAAGCCTGCAAACTAAAGATTTTAAAAACATAACGCGCCCTTCTTTTTGTACTAAACTCCAATAAATTTCATACAAAAAGAGTGTTTTCCGTTTGTTTTTACGTAAAAACAGGCTTTCAAAAAGCTCAAGGTGACCACAGTACAGACAAACGGTAAAGAGTGGCGCTGTTGTCGCATTTAGCTCGGTCTCGGTGGACGCCAGCGGCCCAGGTTTCGACGGCGAGTTTCCCAACTGAGTGTTTTAGTAACGTTGGTGTCACGTGACGTTTGACAGGGGCGCAGTGACGCGTTGTCACTTGAGACGCTAAACTGGCTTCTAGAGCTCGTAATCACCGCTACAATTCATCATTCTTGGAAACGGACTATTGCGATGTCTAGATAAATGGATCGAATCATATTGTCAACAGCCTAACCAAATTGAAATATGCTCACAGGTTTCTTTTTGTATAATGCTCTTTGGTGTCTGGGAGAAATCGACAAACTACGGACACTGTGGATGTGTTGCCCGAGTAGCACTAGTTGTCGAGACAGAAAGCAGCCAGTGGTAATTGGCGGCAACATAGACCTGACAAAACGCCTATTTTTTTTTTCTTCAACTGAACACAATATAATACAACATGTATTTCCGGATTATGAATTAATGGTTTCCAAGGTTTTATCCAGGGAGATTAAAAAGAAAATTGAGGAGGAATATTTCTTTTTTTTTTATTGCCACGCTGAAACTTCACAATTTTGACTTTTTCGATAATTAAAAATCTTCCGGCTGCAATGTAAACAACACTCAATAGTTGAGCGCTAACGTTTTTACTGGAAGTGAACAAAGTATAAAATGCTTAGTTTCAGCCTAAAATTTTAATTCTAGAAAATGTTTAAAAATCACCGAAATATGCTTAAAGGGCAACTCCGCTCAATTCCGAAGATTTCGGGATAATGATTGGTTTCGAATTAAAAAGCCCTAGTAAAACAAACTGCGTCGTTTGCTTCGCGAAAAATGGGATATATATTTTTAAATCTAATTTTAAACACGAGCGGAAATCGAAACCGAAACTTCGGCTCCGCCCGACAACATTGGCCTCGGGTCGCCAAGTACATGGCCATCACGTGGTCCTCGGCCCAACGACGGGCGGGATTGGGGCGGGCGTATGGCAGGCGCGAGTGTCGTCTGCACCGCGCCCTTCGCCACGTTTTGGTGTCTACGGCATTCAACGACGTCTGCCCAACTGCGGCATAAGTGTGCGCGCACGTGGTGTCCATAGTGTGGACGAAACTCCGAGAGACATTAATCACAATCGGTGAGACGACGACGGCGGTTGTGACGCGGAAGACGGCGGTAACGGCGGGACCACGGCGGGGGGCCGGACGGCTCCCAAGAAACGCGCTGCGCAGCCGCGTTACTCCAATCACGTGGACACTGCTGAGCGCCGAGATGCAACGTTGCTGACGTCATGTGCTACGCTCGCCCGGAGAAGTGAAAACAAGCAAAAAAGGGCCATGTAGATGGCGTTTAGCTCAATGTTGGCTCCGCCCATGCCGTAGCCTTGACTGCGCTGTTGGTTGCGCCTGAATTCGCCCGCTCAAGTCAGCCGATTTCGGCAACTTGGCGAGTTGCAAAGTTTGCCGGACCGTTTAAGAAATATTTAGACAGAACTGCGTCCTAAGATTTCACGTGTGGTCTTCCTAGGCGATAGTGAAGAGGACTGCATTGTTTTTTCAAAACCAAAAATGAAGCGGAGTTGCCCTTTAAATATTAAAGAGTTGCGCAACAGGCCAAGTTTGTAATTTTATTGCACTTGAAATATAAAAATTCCATAAACTAAATCTAACTGCTTCGGGTATACCGCTCGAGTGCTTTTTACATAAAATATTTACGTTGTAGAATTTTTTTTTTCTATTCTCCCGGCCCCCAAATTTGAGTCTACACGCAATTCGGAAAATCGTAGTTCCACCTCCTCTCAGGGGCAACTTCTTTGAAACAAAAACCAAACGATTTCTTTTTTGCAAGGGTAAGGTTTATTTTGTTGTATAAACATCTTTTGCTATTTCATATAAAATTTATATGAAAAAAGGGCATGACACCCCTATGACCGTTCCTATCAGAACACACCCTTAAGTAAATATTTTATTTAACTTTTTTTTTACAGGGCACTTTCCGAAGTTTTTTATTGTTTGCTACACCGCAAAATGCTCGGCATACCAAGCATTGATTGTTATTCTGACAGTTCAACCAATACTAAGATTTCAAAGGTTGTTTCCAACGCCCACTAATGCTCTGTGCAGCCCGCGACGAAATTCGAAACTCGGCAGACAAGGTAGTGTTGCGCGTGCGCAGTGGTGACGTCTTCACTGTGGAGTGCGCTGCAAAGGGGGACCAAACAGTCACTTTCTAATCAGAGTGACTCCCGCTGTCATATTTAGTGGTCATTATAAGCGGAAAAAGTGGGGACGCCTTTTTGCCACTGCGATGCGTCTCTCCTCTAACGGGATAAGATACTTGTGCAAAAACGGTAGAAAAGTAACCCAAAATAGAATTACATAAAAAAAAAAAAATTAGCGCCGAGATGTTTTGATGGCTCCCTCTAATGGCTTTCGTCCGTGGCGTCAAGATCAAGAATTTTCTCGCCGTGACGTCACTAGATATCATCCTAGCGGTTTACAATAATTTGCGAGCTACGAGTTTTATCAGAGATAAAATAATAAGGGTGCAGGCGAGCTGGTGAATGTTAACCATGTTGAATAAACCTGAGACTGGGGCAGAAATGAACATAAAAGTCGAAGGAACAGAAAGAGACGTCGTCCTGTCCTTTCTGTTCCTTCGAGACGTCGTTCTGTCTCTTTCTGTTCCATGGTTAAGGAGTTTTATGGTGCATTTAAAACCCAGTTTGATGTCATCACATTCTTAAAGGGTCCATGAAACGAATTCTGGGCTGGTATAAATCACTTTAGATTGGGATTTTACTAATAGAGCATTGTTCAGTGGGCCAAAAGAAAAAAAGGTAGAAAGTCAGAAGCCTGAGTTTCGGTACGAAAATTTGAAAACACAGCGGACTATTTCGTACCTCCTCCCCTTTGTAAGCTCTCTGCTTTTTCACTGTGATATATGCGCGGTTCCCAAAGCGCGTCACCGGGTCCAAACGCACGTCACACGATAGCGGACCTCCCTTGTTCCCTTCACCCCTAAGCTGACATCGTGGTGGAAGCTACGCGCTTGCCCGACCAATCAGCCACCTCCCTTTCATCACCTGACCTCATTCTATGCGCGTGGGTGCGCACGAGACATTGTGATTTCGTGGCAAAAGTGTGGCTGGCCCAACGAGCACGTAGCTTCCACAGCACTGTCAGCTTCGGGGTGAGCGGGGTGAGGAAAGCAACTTTTGTCTGAATTTTGAGTGACAGGCTAATCTTCTAGGGGGACAATGGCTCCCCCTCTTTTCGTCTTCGTGGACTGCTTGGTAGAATGCGCGATTTAAGAGTTGAGGAGGAAAGCTAAACAGGATAAAGTTGGAAAAGCGTTTCATGGGCCCCTTTAAACCAACAGCTTTAGAGTTGGCAGTGTGACATTACTCGTTTTTCCGTCGATGAACGCAAAAGTAATACAAATAAAGACGTCAGTTGAGCGTTTGACCAATCGTGAATGTCGACCACAGTAACGCTTCTGGTCGCGCATGTCGACAATATTACGTGCTAGTTAATTTGCTCCTTGCGCATCTTCTCCGTTTCTTTAATTCCCCTCCCCCCCGCCAAATGAACCCACGTGATTTTGTTTTTCCCGACCTCAACCAATCGCGGCTCGCGCTTACCTGCCTCGTCATCGAGCGTTCCCCTGGGCGTTCTCGATGTTGCCCTTTGATTGGGGTGCCACTCCTGGCGTTCTGGTGCGCCAAGAGGCGCATTTTGGAACACTTGCACAGCGTATTCGCGGTGAGAAGCTCGCGAGGGGTGCTTCTGTTGTCCTTACTTTGGTTAAGTGCACGTGCTACCCACGCGGTCATGTTTTAATTTTCATAGTGCATAGAAGCTTGGCATTGCACGTGCTTCTACCAGCAGAGGAAGTTGGAGTATCCTCACTGTGGGTTGTGAAAAAATTCCACCAGGCGGCGACACCCAAACTATTCGCCGCGAAGAGGTTTTGCTGACTGTTGGCGACGTATCGAGCTTTCGTTTCAAGGCCGTTTCACATATTTCCCTTCAAAGCGACCCGAGCGAAAGCAACGACCAAGTGATCAGGACAACCGTTGGGGGGGTCCATACAGAACATGGCGACCAATGCAATACGTGGCTTCTGGGAGCGATTATGAGCCACAGTTGTCCCGCTTATTTTTGTCGTTGCGCTTGCTGTGGACGCTGTTAACTTACACAAATGTGTAAACCAGACTTTAGATATTTTTCCATTTCTTTCCTTTTTTTTTGTAGAGGGGGTTACGTCGACGGTTCATATAAAGCCCTTCGATGTACTTGCGTTTTTTTTTTTTGCAATTAATTACAAATGCGCCACTTCACGAGGCCCGTGTCTCTAGCAACCCTTGGAACCAAATGGCGGCGCAGCACTGAAATAAGCGGCCCTTGGAGCCGAAAGGCGGCGGAACACCCGCTCGTGCGATGTGTCTAAACTGTTTCCATGTCAATAGTTGGCGGTACTTGGAAGAAACCCCTTCATCGAGATGCTTGAAATTCAGATTATAGAGATTAGAACCCCTCGCACCAGGCAGGTGGTTTTCACGTAATCGTATAAACCTTACAGACAATTTTTGAGAACAAAAGTGGCGAGATATTTACGTTTGGCAGAGAAACGCTATACATGAGACGCATTGTAAATGTATTTCACTACTATAAACACGTTTCTAATGCATCTCGAAGCACAAATGAACATACCCAAATGTTTTTCTAAGATACTTTGTCAACTACCCAGCCCTGTTAGGACATAAATGCACGGCCGCCTTTTTTTATATTTCATCACCTCTGAAAAACATAATTTCATCACTTCTTGTTAACCCTAAGTAGTCTAAAAAATACAATCTTTTTTTTTTTTTCCGAAAGGGCGTTGATGAGCGCGATTTCAGGTGTGTACATTTGGAATTCGAATTTTCTAAGGCGGGGTGTGCTGGTCTGGGTCAGGAAACTTTGAGTCATGCGAAACGTGCTATTTCCACATGCCGCGATTTTGCTCCTCGAGCGGCGCCATTCCTGCAGGGCTGGCCACAGATCAAAGAGGATAGAAGGGTATGAAAGGACACGACGCCAGCCGCGTAGCGTCCACACTCTTAGAAAAAAGGGTCAGTATAGTCCTCCCTAAAGGGAGGAACGCTCTTGACACATATGTTCCTTCAGAAAGGGAGAAACTTTCGTCCCTTAAGCAGGGGAGGAAAAGTTCCTCCGTCGACTGCATCTCATTATGGCGGCCACGAATCGAGCAAATCGAGCTCGGTAAGGCTTAACGAGAACACTGAGTCTATTGCACGAAGCGAGAGGAGCAGGAAATAAAAACGTAACACGAGCTTTCCGCGAACTGTATTTATTTCCGAAGTTTCTTTACGCCTGCAGGTAAAGAAACTTACGTTTCGAAAGCATGCAGTCACTCAGTCTTTCTCATCGTCAGCACTGCGATGTTCAACGGAGACAACCGGCACTCAGTTCGCGCACTTTATGTCCTACCTTTGCTATTCCTCGAGCCACAATTCCTTCGTCAACCGTTGCGTCAACCGCACATCACGGAGGAGTGAAAATCATTCGCCCGCAAAACCAAAAGCCGCTCTCAGAAGAAAGCAAATCCGAAGCAACCTCTTGGCTTATCTCAGCACGGTAAAACGAAAGTATGGCGTAGCCGCGTAGCGTAAAAGGATGTTAAATCGCTTGCCACCAGATGGCAGGGTCAAGCAGAGTAATCGCACGTAGCTAGGCTAGGTGGCGCTAGGTACCGCCCAATTCATGTTTTACAAAAAAATATTTTTATTTCCTTATGCCACAATTGCGTTTCCTTTCCTTCGGAACCTCTAACACATGTAGACACGTTGCGCACACTACAAACATGAGGTCAACATATATTGAACGCATACACAGGCATCGCTCATACAAACTAGAGCACTATATAGCTCCTACGGAGCAGAGTAGCGCAATCCTTTGAACCTCGTGTTTTGCCGACAAGATGGCCGACAGAGCGGCTCGGCGCGAGTCACGTGGTACTCAGGGTTCCAAGAGGCGGCCCGCCCTATGGGAGAATACATGGAGATCGATACAACACGGCTGATTAAAAAATGAACGGCGAGTTCACACTTTTCAAAACTAATCTGTCGTGAAGTTAGTAAAGCACTAAACACTTTGTCAAAGTTTTAATAATATCGGATGCGTGTGCAAATTTTGAGAAGGCAATTTTCAAGGCAATGGCGTTTGAAGCAGACGATTTTTGCTCGCAGCGGAGATGAGCTTTTCGGGTTGGCCGGAGCGGGTCACGTGAATGGTGTGACGTCGCCGTGTCGTCTGCTGCATGATGCCGCTCAAGCAATTTTTAAAAAAAAGTCAGGTTCTTGCGGGTCACAAAACTTAGCGCAAATTATTCTAAAATGTTCCATTATTATGTCACAAACGATTGCCATTCCGTATATTCCCACAATACTGAAGAAACAACGATTTTCTCACGTTCTCCATGCATTTCTGACCGCAGTTGGAACCTCCGGGCGTTCGCCGCTAGTCGCCGAGAGGCGGCGTTCTAGAATGCGCTACTCTGCTCCGAAGGAGCTATATAGTGCTCTAATACAAACATCAATACAGCAGCACACTACCCCGATCACTACTAGCGAGCCCTGCGTTTCCGTCTTTTATAGTGGTCGTTTTGAACGTACGCAATTTTTCGGTGACTCCCTAAGCAAAAAAAAATATTCCGAACATGTTCATTTTTTTCCAGCAATGTCATACATCTGAGGCTATTTTTAATGGCTCAGGGGATGAATCTCTTATTAAAAAGAAGACGCTCGATCATGCCATAATTATTTGAAAGCCAATAAATCGAGCCGCTCCAATGTGGTTCCAAGCCATGAGTTTGTTTTCCCGCATGGCCCTTCGTAGCCAGTATTTATATTGTAGTGTTCGTTTTTCTATTTGTGCTGTTCGCGTAAAGCTGCAATTGCCGTCTTGAATTAATCTCTGTAGAGCGGATATCCACTCAGCTGGAAGTGATGCTTCACGGGCACAGAAATCGCTTTTCGATCAACTTGAATGCAGTCAAAGCCGCGACTTGCGACAACTGTTAAGTGTACGGAGCTGCGCCGTTGCGAGCTCGAAAACTTCTAGCGCTCATCCCAGCGCGCCACTTAGAGGGCAGTTTCTACAGGAACCGTAATATATTTAAACAGTAAAATAAAGGATAGCGTTTTTGTTTTTTTTCGATTTTGCCTGTCTTTTTTTTTTATGCTAAACTTCCATTATAAATATACGTACTTTCCGCCATACTTTCGTAGTGTTGTATTTTCCCCAGAGCGCAGTCGCTCTCGGGGACCGACAGCCACATTGGCCACTGTACGATAGGAGCTTACCGTTCAGACCAGCGTTCCAACATGACTATCCACACGTCGATCGACTGCACCTAATCCCTCAAGTGGTTTTAAACTCTTTAATGTAAAGCGGAATGTCATCTTGCGACACCCCGGCCCCTCCGATAACGGCCCGACCAGCGGCATCAATGCCCGACAGTTTACGTAATCTCATCTTGTTGTTACACCACTGATACGCGAACACACGGTCACATCGGCGATAATTCCAGTCTTCTGTTCACAACCCACAACACTACCATCACGATGTCGCTGACACGAAGAAATACAGAACCACGTTGACGATGTTGCTGACACGCAGAAGAATCACGTTGAACGCCGGTTGGCACTCGGCACGCGACAACGGAACCGAACTCAGCACGGAAGGCACCCAGGCAGCCGGCAGGAAAACCTGCCTTCCTTGGACGCAGTTCCCGCGATTTCCATAACGTCGAAAACGTCGACACAGTTCCTCGTGGTTTCGCTGCTGTAGTTCCGCGTGCGTCCCGCAAATTGGAGACGGCCGTCTTACCCAGTGTATGTAGCGCTGCTGGCACTGCTCCGGAACTTCGCTGTTTCTAGCGGCTTCGTTAGCTCGTTTGATAAAATTAGTGGTAAAAACGTCAATGCAACCGAAATGTTCTGCACGTTTGGACTAGAAGACGGAATTACAGGCGGCCTTCGCTGCCGCTGAAGCTAAATCAACTCGACATTAATTTATTAAACAACGTGCGCAATGTGCTCGAAAAACGAAACCGAAAGAAGATGGGTCGGGAGGGCGGAAGCTTTCTCCGGTCTGCCTGGAGGAGGAAAACGTCTCGGAGAATAATAAGGACTTTAATTTTCCTTTCATCGGTCTGGGTTTGTTTATGTGTCTTTTGGTAAACAAAAAAAAAACAAAAAAAAACTTTACAGAAAAAAAAAAAAAAAAAACTTTTCTGGGGATCGAACCGTTGACCACTTGGTCAGCAGCGCGATGTTCTACCCCTGCGCCAACTGAACAAGGAGGAACTCGCCCTCCTCCTTTCATCTGAACTGCCGTTCCTCCCTTCTCTGGGCAACTTGTCCGCAACAAGGAGGAACAGTCGCTCTTGCTACCTTTCTCCTCCCTTTTTTCTTAGAGTGCACAAGCCATGCTCCCTTGACGCCTAGCTTCTTTCTCATTTTCCTCTTTACTCTCCTTACTTACCAGGGTAGGATGACCAGATCACGGGACCGTAGCTAGCGTTCGTCTAGCCATGGGGTACAGGGATACACCACAGTCTAGCTTTCGATCTGAGAAAACCTACCGGACGGAGCGCGCGCAAGCCTGCAAGGAGTCCTACAATCAACCATCCATCTCACACGTGACATGTCATGTGCACCAATTGCCAGAGAGATCTACGGTCACGTTGGCCACAACATCGTTTAAACTGATTATGACTAGGCTTCACCAATATTGCCACGTGCCCCCTCCTAGTACTTCTAACCTCCTTGCCACAGATACTCTAGGTAGTATACGGGAATACAATTACTGAGATATGCATATTTTACGGCCCAAAATACAGACACTGAGATACATTTGTCGTTTATGCAACGGGATATTCCTGAGATACTTCTGCCAATACGGCGAAAAGTATTCCGGAATAGAGACACAGACACTTATGAAAATACATTTGTTTCCGAACGGTGCTACGTGGGGAAGGTGTAGTTCGATCCGAATGTAAATGGCAGTCTATGCTTGTGCTCCTCTTTCTGTGTCATTTTATGCACTTCCCCTTACCTCGAACTCTTCATTTATCATTAATGCCGGTAAACGTCATTCCCGGTCAACCACAAAAGTCATGCAACTATCGTTATTCCCTGTGAAGCAGACATACAGACTGAACGGTAAAGAACCCCTTCCATGTTTGACAAAAGGCAACTGCACAAAACAAGATAGCTCCTCTCTAAAAGTAATTTTATTCATTGTATTGTTTTTGACTAATTATAGCAGTAGACTGTATTAAAAATGATTCTGGCCCTGACCTTGTAAATTAACGTGTTTTTTTTTTTTTTTGCTTTTTTTAGCAATTTCGATTTGAGTTAGCAGCACTGAAACACAAAGTATCACAAACACAACGTTGAGACGTTGTGTATGTCTGCCTTTTTTGCCTCTGCCTCGGGTTTTACTATGCCGAAAAACAACCAGCTTGCATGCTCCGTAACGTTGTCTTCAAACATGTATTGTGATTTTTAGGGCTTGGTTCTGGAGTGTTTGAGAGTTCACTAACCGAGCACAGCTGGAGCGGTTATCAGCATGCTATAGCAACGCGGCACGGGTGAAACTGTCGGCCATTGCCAGACCAGTTGTGAATTGGCTTCAAAAGAGGGACTTTTGTTCGGATCAGTTGAATAACCCTCAAAGGCACCTTAATGAGGTGCGTTACATGAGGGGGGATCAAGTACAAAACAAAATAACAAAGAAGGTTGCCGAATAACACATATATTGACAGGGACTTTTAGCAAACCTTTACCGCTTCCCGCGTAACGCACTAGCGGAGCATTGTGAAGCATGCTTTTAAGCGCGCTCCCCGCGAGCCGGAACACGGTAACAGTTTGCTAAAACTCCCTAATGAACAACTAGAGGCATATTATACAGACCATCTAAAAAGACAAGGAACAAAAAAGGAGAGTCATATTGAATACGCATTTTGACTAATTAAAAGATTTTGAGGTCTGCACTGCAAATATCACCGAATTTCGACTCATTAGTTTCGAGTACGATTATTTGTAGAAGATAGTCGACGTCAGTTGTAACTGTGAAAGCGTGGAATTCTAAAATTTACTAGTTTTCGCGAATAAAAGTTTTACTTTCAAGTTGTGCATAGTCATGACGTAAATCGTCACGAAAAGAAGAGAAATGATAGATTTTGTGAGACATGACGAGTCGAACAAATTTAGATCTTCCAGTTAGTGGACGAAGCTCTAGATTTGATTTTAGTGCCGTCATACTTGATTTCCGGGAGTAGTAGTACCATATAAAACGAGATGCTTCATTTTGAACTGATTAGAGTTTGTTAATGAGGTAGGATTGATGACGCTACCAAATAAAGCGAACGTATAGTGTGAATTGGATCTGACGAAAGTTTTATGGACTGCATTACAGTGACAGAGTTGCGTAAATATGAAGAGAACAAAAATCAGCATCTTAGAAACCGCACAGACGCCCAAGAAAGCACAAGCAAACTATGTACTCGAACTAAAAGGAACATGCACCAGCACAATGCAGGATAAAACTCGGTTAATTATTTAATAACCTATCAAGACATGGTTTCATTCGTGAATAGTTTCGTGGAGAAAAATATTATTAGCACCAATTTGTCTCGCATTTGTATCTTCGTACCTTCTCTTCGTTATTGACGCGTGTTGCATATTCATATAACACGGGGAAAAATTGTGACCTTGGTGTTGTATTGGGCATTGTGAAATAATTTTGACCGTATTTTTTTTTTTTATTCAAAGGATTCACAACGTAAGAATTGCTTTGCACTTCTCATGCTGATTTCCCTACTACAATTTCCCAACACATACGTAACTTCTAAGTTTGAAACTGTCTCTCGGGCGTCTTTTTTCTTTTTTTTTCTCCAGCTTTTGGCTTTTTTGCAACAAGTAGAATGGCACCTTTGAAATCAAAGCGCGCATGGCTGCTCTATACAATTGCCAGTTAAAAGCAACGCGGGCAGCGAATGAGCGCTGGCGGTAGCAAAATATGGTTATTCTAAGCATTTCTTTTTGTACTGTATAGTCACGCATCGGAAGATTAAAAAACGCACGCTTGAGCGATTTCCACGACGCATTTTGCAATTGCTCCACATACTGTGAGATGACGGCATATGCTCATAAGAACGCCGCATGACGGATCGCGAAACAATGAGTGTGAACATAAGAAGCAACGTCCTTCGTCTTTCAAGATGTCAGTGACTTGGGTAACACATTCCCTAACTCTTTGACACAAATTATGCTATCACCATCTCTATAAACTCCATCATGCTCCAACGCCTGTACGCGAAGTTCCACACTTGCACACTTTACTGAAAAAAGTAAGGAATTGCATTTACAATTACCCGAAGCTAAATTGTAATTGAGTACAGTGACAATTACCCAGACTTCCCCGGTACACTCATAGCAATTATTAAAAAAAATTGTAATTGATTTCTTTTTAGATTCATTTTGTAATCATATGAATACCTTAAGAAGTAATCGCAAGGAAGCTCTAATTACGTGTGGAAGTAATAAAATTACTCGTGACCGTTACGATTTTTTCTTCCCGGTTATAGCGCCGCCCTATTTTCGTACAACTACAACCAATAATTAGACGAAGGACGAGTAAGAGGAATGTACACGACAAGCGCTGACTTAGAACTGAATTTAATTAGAACGAACATGAAACTCTCGAACCACCAAAACACAAAACACCGATAATCTTATCAATGTGATTACAGTCTTGCTTCGTAACGACAGATGCAAGCAATCTCGCTGCCAAACAAGGCAATGGACGGCGAACTCACCCAGATACCATAGAGAAATATAGTGCTACGTAAAGAGTGGCCACTCTAGCCGTTTCGCGGTCCAGGAGCGAGGGACTCTACTGACCGTTAATAGGCGCAACAGTGCCACTTATTCTGAACATTTGCCAGATATATAACATTAATAAATAACTTTGTTGCATAAACTTTTAAAATTATTACGAACTTTGAAAACTTTCGAAAACGACTTCAACTGTTGTGGCGACGGCTGCGGCGCGACGGTTGGCTTTGGGTCGTGGACTCGACGGAGGGTGGATACTTCGGCTGCTTGGTTTGTCTCCCTTGCCTCGTTGTGTGGGTTGAGTTGGTTCCGCGGCTTGTTGTCTCGTGCGGGTTTCTAGTCATTCTTCCGTTGCGGCCAAGGTATACGGTATACGTAAGAAGTATTGTGAGTGTAGTTTCTTTGTTGACGGACATTTGCATTCGGTCCCTGAACTTAGAAGCCACTGGGCCAGGCTGTTCTTCTATTGTTGCTGTATTAGTCACATGCTCATTTCTGCAAGCGCTTTTCATGGAACTTGGACGGTGGTTTCTTTATATGCCTTCCATCATATTGCATTTGCCGCTGTAAGTCTCGCTGTAATACAGTACTTATTTTTCCAATGTTGCACTGTTGACGCGTTGTTCATACATTTTGCATGTGTATTGTTATTTTTGTAATGTATGAATAACATGCATCACTCATTGTCTTCAAAGTTGATGTTTGTTTTGCTTGTCGTAGTTACAAAAATAAATACTTTTGTGTGTCAATCCCGGGTGTCGTCCCTTCAAGAGAGTTAGCACAAATGTGGAATGATCCTTTTCGGTGTGCGGTCACTTTGAATTATATGTAGAGCTGGATGACTTTTCTTCTGCAGTACAATTAAGGTATGCTTATAAAGCAATTCTATTTTAAACAAAAACCATGCTAGTTACAATAACACTGACTCGTTAAACTAGAGGGCGCATGCTACTGCCC
The DNA here is from genome assembly GCF_016920785.2 of Ixodes scapularis. Taxonomy (NCBI): domain Eukaryota; kingdom Metazoa; phylum Arthropoda; class Arachnida; order Ixodida; family Ixodidae; genus Ixodes; species Ixodes scapularis. The sequence continues at coordinate 650,780 of NW_024609855.1, read as the reverse complement.
GATACAAAAATACCGCCAGAATTCGCCTTGAATCTATTCATTCATCTGGCCAGCGGTTATTGCGTGTATCCATCCATTCAACAATCAACTAGGGACTACACTGGCCGCTGGGTGCGCTCGCTGACACTGAATTGGGTCGCTGGGGCCTATGGAAGCGTCCGCTCTTGACGTAGTACTGTATTTTTCTATGCACATACCCTCCTCGCACTGTGAGATGAAAAAAGCCTCGGTAATCTCCCTCGTTCTTTGGTTGGTGGCAATGACATTAGATAATATTGCAGCGACCATGACGAATTTGGTCTGAAAGGAGCGGAAAGGGCGCCGCCATGTTTTCAGACTCAACCCGGCCCCAAGCAAATAGGTGCCCTACGCATTTTCTTGAATTTCGCCTTGGGGCGAGCGCCAACTCAAAACCCCAAACGGAGTTTGGGTTCTGCCCATGCGCATTGGTGAACCCCTATCTCTTTGGGGCCCCCTATTCTAGAACTCTCTATTATCTCTCACGTGCTGTGTCATACACTCTTGCACAATCTATTCGAATACAAGGCTTCTGGCCGATACCACTTTGAGTGTTCGTACGCACGACACTTCCTCAGCTCGCTTTCCAAAGCGACGTGCGTGAGCAGTGCTGGGCTGTGCAGACAGAGCTGAGGCACTCGCAGGCAAACTGGACAGTGTTGCTTCTTGTGGGGAACAAATTGCGATCGGATCAACAACCCAGCCTTAATGGAAAAGGTCATCGATCTCTATAAATTGGCTGCACAAATGTCGTTCCCTCACCCTTCAAAAGCGTTACCACTACGAAAAGCAATTCGAGCATTACAAAACTACAACAAAATGTTATTAATTCCAAGTACTCAGTCAGCCCTGACACAATGCGCACGATGTATGTGCTGGCCTCACGGCGCACCTTAGAGTTCAGCTGCCAATGAGCAACAGCGTTTAAGTTCTTCGGAATATCGACCAACGCACGGCTCTGACATCAACCCGCTGCGCATCCGCGGGCGCTTCTCCTTTCGCGACTCTAGATCCTCCGCACGTGCAGTGCCCACGCCTGGTGTGGGCAGACTCCGGCTTTTTTTTGGTAAGAAATCCGTTGGCGTATACGGAAAATGAATACCTCTAGCGCTAATACGAAAGCAGCAGCACCGCAACATATGTAGTAAAACCGAAAGAACTGTGTGAAGTCATATGGTACCGGGGAGACATCTACGTCCCCAAAGCGGGGACAGTTCCATTTCGATACCTTCGTGTCATCGGTTTGCAAATTAGTCTCGAATATTCTCGTCACCAGTCGGCCGTAAATGGCTCGCAGCGGGAAGTGCTTTCGCACGGGGGTGCTCATGTAGAGCGTGTAGATAGTTTCTTTCCCAACAGTCACCATGTTGCCAAGCTTTGCCAGGCTGCATTCCTCGAAATCTTCCGAGAAAAACACGTGGCTTCCCCTGAGAACCTTATCTCTGCAGCCGTCTATGGTGTCGCCTAGAGTAGAACTGTTTTTGGGCGACCGTTGCTGGGCGGCCGCCATGGCGCCGATGATGCCCTGCTTGTTGTCTGATTGCAGTTGATGGTACATGAAGGTGCGTCTTATCACACAGGGCAGCACTTTCCCAGAGGCGAGCTTGGGGTAGAGCTTGTCTATGGTGTCGTCGGCGTCCCAGCTATATCCGGAACTCAGGCAAGAGGTCAACAGGCTCGGCAAGTAAGTGGCGAGCGAGAATCCGCCGACCATCCAGCAGAAGAGCACGATGCGTCCAGCCAGAACGCGTTCAAACCGCTGGGGTATGGGATATGAGAAGAGCATTGCCGTTGAGACGAAAACCAACGCCACTTCTTGAATTCCCTTGAGCGGCTGCCTTCCCGAGCAGTAATTGATCAGACAGAAGCCTAGTGCACAGGCGACTATCGAGAGGAACAAAAGGGCGAAGAAGGTAGACGGTGCTTCTCGCAGCAACTCATCTGCACGGCGTGAAGGTTTACGGACCGTGTAGAATACGGCCCTTGCGCAGCGCAAGATGCCGGGAAAGTGAATCAACCGCCAGCGGTGTACGTCGCACACAGCATTTTGGACCATAATGTCTATTCTGCGCTCTCTGATGTCTGTAATCCAGTGCTCGCTCTTCACAATAATTGTTCTGTAATGGACACCAAGCCATTCCAAACATTTTATGACAATGTTCTTTTCCGGCATGGTGCAATCAACATTCAGACAACCAAGCACGAAGCTTTGGTTCCGGAGCGGCTGCCAGGTTCGGGCAGCGGAAAAGCTCGGCTCCTGTACGGCTGAACCTTTATTCAGGTTGATGAAGCTGCTGCCGGTGCAGTTCCACACTAAGCGCTGTAAAATGCTGAGGCTGTCCACATTCGCGCGTAAATAATAAATAGATTGCCTTGGGCTTTCACGATCCCGAACGTAGGGTAAGTGCATTTTTTCAGAAAGAATAAACCAACAGGAGAAAAGGTCGTCGGGAGAGAGTAAACGCGAAAGGCTACCCTTCCATAAGAACTCAGGAATAACAGCCACCCGCTTGCTGTTGTCCGCAGTAATATCACGGAGGTGCTTCATGTAAACTGACCAGGAGCTGCACCAGTAGCTTGCTTTGAGGACGGTTCCGATTCTGGGCCGGAAGAGGAAGTTGTCCATGTTTCCACTTGCGCAGAGAATGTCTACGTATGTGCCATTCGGAAGCACGAGATGCACACCGTCTTGTCTGGAGCCCAGTGCTGCAACACTCATTGGGTGAACGAACAAGACGAAGACGAGAGATGTGAACATCTTGAACATGCGTCTGGTTATCAGAGAACCTCACCAAGGAGCACGACGGAGACGTGTAATCCAAGTGAAAGCCTCGCTCTTCTTTAAAATCAGTGTTTAGTTTTTGGATGTCTGGGGGCAGTCATCTAACGGGTTGAAAGTAAATACTGCCACGAATGGAGAGGGCAAACTTTCTTCCCTTTGAATATAAAAATGCCCAATTGATTTTTTTGCGCTTTTTTCTTCTGATAGCGGCTTTTTTTTGTTTATGAATGTTCTCTGAACAAACAAATGGGGTATTAGGAATTTCAGGCAGGGTCTTTCAATATTTTTTATATATACAAAGCAAATGGAAAAAAGGCAGGGTAGGTATAATGGAAAGGCATTACGGAAAATGAGACCCGAATACGTGAGATAAAAAATACTAGGAAGCACACTTTTTTCTATTTTTTTAAGACCATGGCACTTTGATTTGAACGCTCGCCCGTGCCATTGCAAGGTGTCTGATCCTAATTCGAATGAATGTATTAAAACAAAGCCTTGAAAAACGCCGTCAAGAATTTCAGCAACCTTTTCTTATATTTATGTTGTTTTGTAAGCTTCTTAGTTTCGCGCGTATTGTTCTTTCTCACTGAATTGCCAGAGGGAATGAATCCCTTTGCATCTATTGTAGTCGGTACCCCCTCTACCTTTCGGAATCTCTTTGTCAGCAAAACTAGCGCCTCTTTCGCCAGCGCGTGGGCGTCTTGCGGCAACTCGTTCCCTTTATGCCTGGAACCTGATGTCCAAGGCTCTGGCGAAGGCGGTGTTGTGCGCGCTAGGCTTGGAGGACATCGTTCCGTCGTGGGTGCGGGCCCTAAACAAAAATCGAAGCAGGTCTTAAAAGAATGCCCCTGGTTTCATATGAGAGTAAAATTAATGTTGTTGTCTTCTTGTTGTTGTTGGAGTAGTTGTTTTTGTTGTGTTTTTGCTGGGGCTCTGATGAAAACCAAGGCCAAGATTATTGGACATCCATTTTACTTTCAACGGCTGTTCCCAGAATGCGTCTGGACTTGAGCGAAAAACTTGTTCGTATACCCTCTCCGCTTACATCTCTCACCAAGAGATGCATGAAAGAGAGAGAGGAGAATAAAGGGGAAGCGTCTAAAAAATAAAGACGGAAAGTGGGACGCGCCCTTGTCCTTTTGTGTGTGGCCTCGCTAAGCTTAAAGCTGGTTGCCACATTTGCGACATCTGGGGACCGTGTGCCTTGAAACCGTTGAAACCTCTTGCCGTCCTCCATATTTTTTTCTTTGGCTTCAAAATTTTCTTCGTGTTATAAACGTTTATTTTGTATAGGTAGTGGCATATTTGGCCTCGCAAATACCGCAAAACCTTCTCTCTAGTTTTATGCAGTTTCAGGCTCTCCGCATAGATGGTGCCGCGTAGCTTTGTCTTCTAGAGTGCCTCAATGTCGCTGGCTGGCGCCGTCCTCGAGTGGAGACGACTGTCTCGTCTGCTAGCGAAGCCGCTATATTGCCGCCTTCTTCACCCCTCGAGTCTATGCGGAACAGAGCTTATGCAGCGGTTTGTGAGCTCTCTACGCAGTTAGTGAGCATTCTCACTTGTGAAATGAAGCCTGTCTACTACAAAACACGTAACGTCACGCGTTTAGTCAAGTATGCGTTTTATTTCTGGTTTAAAATTACGATTTAGTCCGCATATAACGCTAGTGTGCACGCAAAAGTTCCGTCGGCTGCCGCTCGCATTCTGGTCCACTTCTTACAAATGGTAGATCTCTGCAGGTACATTTGATACCGACTATGTTCGTTGTCATCTGCTGCAATGCCTACCCATGTTCGACCTTCTATTGAACGAAGAAATTTAAACCAATCAACGAGCGAGGCGCAGATACGAGCATAGCAAGGCCACTTCAAAACGGTGACCTGCGTCAACGTCAACCTAGTCTGCGGCGTGGGTCGGCTGGTGCCGACGCAGCCGGACTGCTGACAGCGCGCTCGAATCATCGAGAGGCAGCTGGCGCAGAGCGCTCCACGAGGGCGGCCAGTGCAGTCGTCGGCGAGAACGGCCTTCAGGAAGTCCCACTACGTCGACGTGTGAAGATTAACGTGGGCTCGGACAAAATGAGTAAGTTGTGTGTCGTGGCAACGCATCCAAGAGAGAAGGCTCTCTTCACCTCAGATTACATCCTGAGACAACATGCGACGAACTTTCAGAAACTGTGTCCTGTGCGCTAGGCAGCCCGCACTTTACTTGCACGAAGCTTCTTCTAGGTTTAACACCTAGGCTTACTTTCACGTCTCGGTAAACGAGGAAGGCTTCCATAAGCTAGTTTGTCCTGATTTGTGTCCGGACGGTTGCATATTTCGACCCTTTTTGGGACGGCTCAGCTTCGATGACAACGGAAATGCTGGGAACACCGCAATTAGCCAGAGCCCTGACCCCAGTCGCCGTATAGACTGATGAAGATTAATGCGAGAAGCGTCGTCAACAAACCGGAAGAGCTTGAAAGTATAGTCCTGACTTACGACCCCGATATAACAATAATTACTGAAACTTGGTTGAACAAAAAAATACCGAATAGTGAAGTTTTTATAGATCGGTTTAATGTGTTTCGGCGAGATCGTGGCTCTAGGGGTGGAAGGGTCGCACTCCTCGTCACCGACAGTTTTGACTGTTCACTGATCGAACAGAACTCGGATTGTGAAATGGTCTGGGTGTCCGTCCGTTGGGGTTGTCACTTAATGCTTATAGGGGCACTGTACAGGTGCCTGCAAGCTGGTATAGAAGTGCTCGGAAAATTATCTGAATTTTCGTCAATCAAAGTAATTAATTTTTCTCATGTTATACTGGCTGGAGGTTTCAACTTGCCAGATATTGACTGGGACAACATGATTCCTACAGGAAGCTGGGCACACTCAAGCCTATTTGTAGGTATTGCTTTTAGCAATAACTTCACCAAAGTAGTGAGATGCCCCACGCGCGTGTCTAGTGTACATGATTTATTGCTAGACCTTGTCTTCTTATCGGAGGTCGTTGCCAGAAATATTAATATATCAATTGTAGAGGGCATATCTGACCATGCAATAGTTGTCTGTGATGTGTCTTTCCGGCGAAATACGAGCGGTACTCAAGAGTTGAAACGGTTCCGGAATTTCGCTAGGACGGATGATGTTGGCATCCTCGATATGGAGTGGCATTTGAAGAATTTTCTGAGATAAGCAATCAGAATGGCGTATGCGTTGACAAGTTATTGCTTTTTTTAAGGATGTTGTCTTATCGTGTATTGACAGATTTGGTCTGGAACGTTCAAGAAATAAGAAGGAGATTCCTTGGGTTAAACGACATATTTTACACCTGAAAAGTAGGATACACCGCATTGAAAGTTGTATTAGCGCTAGAGGTATTAATTTTCCGTATACGCCAACGGATTTCTTACAAAAAAAAGCCGGTGTCTGCCCACACCAGGCGTGGGCACTGCACGTGCGGAGGATCTAGAGTCGCGAGAGGAGAAGCGCCCGCGGATGCGCATCGGGTTGATGTCAGAGCCGTGGGTTGGTCGATATTCTGAAGAACTTAAACGCTCTTCCTCGCTGGCAGATGAACTCTGGGGTGCGCCGTGAGGCCAGCACAAATATCGCGCGCATTGTGTCAGGGCTGACTGAGTACTTGGAATTAATAACATTTTGTTGTAGTTTTGTAATGCTTGAATTGCTTTTCGTAATGCTAACGCGCTTAAGGGTGAGAGAACGACTTTTTTGCACCCGATTCCTTTAAATGGATTACTTTTTCCATTAGGGCTTGGTTGTCGATCCGATCGCCATTTCTTCCCCACGAAAAACACCAATGTCCAGTTTGGCTTTCGAGTGCCTCAACTGGGTCTGCACAACCCAGCACTGCTCACGCACGTCGCTTTCGAAAGCGAGCTGAGCAAGTGTCGTGCGTGCGAACACTCAAAGTGGCACCGGCCAGAAGCCTTGTATTCGAATGGATTGTGAAAGAGTATGTGGCACAGAACTTGAGAGATAATAGAGAGTTTTAGAATAGGGGGCCACAAAGAAATAGGGGCTCACCACTGCGCATGGGCAGAACCCAAACTCCGTTTGGGGTTTTGGTTTGGCGGTCGCCTCCGAAGCAAAATTCAAGTAAAAGCGTGGGGCCCCTAATTGCTTGAGGCCGGGTGAGTCGGCAACATGGCGGCGCCCTTTTCGCTCCCTTCGGAGCAAATTCGTCATGGTCGCTGCAATATTAGCCGATTTCATTGCCATTAACCAAAGAACGAGGGAGATTACGGAGGCTTTTGTCATCTCAAAGTATGAGGAGAATATGTGCGTTAGTTCGCCGTGTATCGCCTTGTTTCGCAGAGAGATTGCTTACATTTTTTTCTTACGAAGCAAGACTCTAATCACATTGGTAATATTGGCTGTGTTTTGTGTTTTGTGAGTTCGAAAGTTTCGTGTTTGTTCTAATTAAAATTCAGTTGTTAGTGAGCACTTGTCGTGTACATTCCTCTCACTCGTCCTTCGTCTAATTTTTGGTTGTAATTGTACGAAAATAGGGCGTCGTTATAAATGGGAAGAAAGAATCGTAACGGTCACGAGTAATTTTATTACTTCCACACGTAATCAGATCCTTTTTGTGATTGCTTCTTAAGGTATTCAAATGATTACAAAATGAATCTAAAAATAAATCAGTTACAATTATTTTGAATAATTGCTATGAGTGTACCGGAGAAGTCTGGGTAATTGTCACTGTAATTAATTACAATCTCACGCTGTAGATTACAGCGTGAGAAGGGTGTTTTTTGATTATGTAATCAACAACGAGCAGCAAACCATAAAGCTCTGCTGTTAGTATAGAGGCTTTTGAATTTACTCTCTTCACCTGATTTACCGATGGTCCCACCATAGTACAGCCTACTATCCAGTCTATTTTGTCCCGTCTGTATAAAAACTGGCATACTCGTGATATCTGGTCTGAAGCTCAAAGAAGACCTGTCTTATGACTTCCTGTGGAGCTTCTTTTTTGTTATACTTGGTCATTGTAAGGTCGATTTCCCATAAAGAGCTGTTGGCATCTGTGGAAGAATGTTTTGACAATCATGGTACCGTGGCGTTTCAGAATGAATCTGGACTTAGTGTGAGTCACTTTCTAGAACTTTTATCTTTTTATCTCAAGTCGACGTTCGCGTTCTGGAACGACGGTGTTTTTATTTAGAGAAATGGCGTGTGCATAGGGTTATATATTGCCCCAGTACATAGCGTTATATTTCTTGCGTTCCACGATAAAGTCCTGTCAGGCAAGCTGGAAGGAACCAAAGTGGGGAAAATTTTTAGATTCGTAGACGACTATTTGGTGCTCCTAGATTGTGACAATGAGGAAATTGATTCGGCTGTGTCGTTTGTCCTGTCAACATTCAAAGAGTGTCTGAAACCGCTGGTGCTGACGCATGAAGTACCTGTAGATGGGGCCATTAGGTTTCTGGACCTGAGCCTGCAACTTGGTCATGGCCATGTGTGCTGGATATATGAGCCAAGAGCAAAGAAACCCGTCTTGCCTTTTTCCTCAGCGCATTCCAAACTTGTGAAAAGAGGAATTGTTAACCTCTGTTTTAGAAATGCCCTGTTCAAGTCCTGCCCCCACAGGGTGAAAGAAAGCTTCGACACACAAGCGGCAAGGCTCAGAAATGCGGGATATCCGTCTTACCTGTTGACGACAGTTGCTGAAAGCTTACTTAAGAAAGGACGTGATGAAACTACCCAGCAGGCACGTAGGGTTAACAAAAAAGTAACTGTTTTACCATACCTGCATAAGATATCTCACAACCTTAAGAAAGTTGGTCGTAGGGTTGGAGTTGATGTGGTTTTCTCGGCTCCGGAGAAGCTATCTGGGCTGTGCAGAAAAGTGAACTCCTGTTCCAAAGAAAAGCAGGGTTGCACCAAAAACACCAGGACCAATTCGTAGACTGCGTGGAGGGAGTAGTGTACTTTATTCCCCTCTCGTGTGGCAGGAGATACGTCGGGCAAACGGGGCGATGCCTCAATGATCGGCTGCGGGAGCACAAGTATAACGTGTTTAGAATTGTGTCGGGTCACCCTGGCTTGCGCTGCCGAGACTGTTGCTGCACTCCCGTCTTTGACAAGTGTGAAGTGATAAGGAAAAATAAAGACAAACTCACTCGAGAAATCATTGAGGCGCGGGAAATTGGCAGATTGGGGCAGAACTGTGTCAGCACTCCGTCACTATCTTTATCAGATAAGGAACGTTCCTATTTAGACACACAGTGACAGTGCATAGCGATGGCTAGTGAGCACGTGGCATCCAGGTCAAGCTTTTTATTCATGTTTGTTTGTTGTGACAATACAGTATTTATACTCGCTGTTAGAACGAAAAAACTTCAGTTGTAAGTCAGCGCCTTGTTTGTCTACCTTCTTGTTCTTGTCCGTGTCCTTGCGCTGTTTTAATCTTTAGCCTTAACAATGTTCAGAGATTTAAGGCACTTGAGTTTTAAGCTCTTGGTGTGTGGAACGAAAGTCAACTTGGAATCGAACACAAGGCCCAAAAACTTGTGTTCATTTTTTACAACAATAGGAGAACCATACATATCCAAAGACGGTTCCTAAAGAGCACCACGTCGACGAGAAAAGATGACACAAACTGTTTTTTCGTGAGAAAATTTAAAACCATTCGTATCGGCCCATCTGACCAAATTATTGATCGCAATTTGGACGCGAGGTTCACAAATTGAAGGATTACAGGATGAAACGGAGATCTGGAGATCATCAACATATAAAGAATATTGTACCGAAGGAGAAATTGTACGGCCAATGGAATTAAGTTTGACGATAAATAGAGTGACACTCAGTACACCCCCCTGAGGGACTCCATTCTCCTGTAAAAATTCCTTAGAGAGAGTTTTCCCCAGTCTTACGCGGAAAGCACGACGGCGCTGCAGGTAACTCTGTATAGCACTCAACATTCGGCCACGGAAACCAAGATCGAATAAATCTTGCAGTATGCCGTAACGCCAGACCGTGTCGTACGCCTTTTCCATATCAAAGAAGATGGAGAGACACTGTTGCCTGTTGACAAGCGCCTCACGTACGAAGGTCTCAAAGCGGACGAGATGATCGACAGTGGACCGTGCTGAACGAAAGCCACACTCGAACTTATCAAGGCAGTTGTTTCGTTCTACAAAAAAACATGAGACTCTTATTAATCATCCTTTCTGATGTCTTGGAAAGACAGCTAGTTAGAGCTATTGGTCTGTAGCTAGATGCACAAGAGGGATCTTTGCCGGGCTTCAGCACTGGTACAACCACAGCGACCTTCCAGGAGGACGGAAAGTGACCCTCTAGCCAAACTCTATTAAAAAGGTACAAAATTAGCTCCATAGTCGATGGATGAAGATGTTCGAGCATTTTATAATGAATACCATCTGGTCCAGGGGCAGTTTGTTTGGAACAAAGAAGTGCCATTTGAAGTTCGTATAATGTAAATAGAGTATTATAGGGTTCGCGCGCGCCACCAGATGTGATAACAGCTTTTCTTTCTGCAATGATCTTGTGTCGCTGGAACGTTTGGGTGTAATATTCGGAACTGGAGACATACTCGAAGTGCTCACCGAGGATGTTGGCCTGTTTCTCAAGGCTTGCAGGACAAACTCCATTCCGACTCAAGAGTGGGACAGTAAATGCTCGGTAAGAGCCGACAATTTTATGTACGCGATCCCAGACTTACTTCGCAGATACAGTGCTGTTAATTGAAGAAGCGTACCCTCTAAAACTTTTTTTCTTAGCTTGCCTTCGAATCCACCTCGCCTGGGACCTTTTTCTTTTAAATTCAATAAGATTGTGTGTTGTAGGGTAGCGCCTAAATATACCTCTCGCTCGATTTTGTTCTTTTTTTGGTTAAACGGCAATCTTTGTTCCACCAGGGCTTTGGTCTCCTGGGTAGATGCGAGGACGTCATGGGGATGGAGAGAATGGCAGCTTGTAAAATGTGCTGAGTGTTATGTTCAGTGGCTCTATTGATATCGAGATCGTCGAGTGATGTGCAGGCAAAAAAAGATGATTTATTTTTGAAAGTAGGCCAGCTGGCATTTTCCAATTTCCAACGAGGAGAGCGTGTTGGGACTGTCATGGAAAGATGGTTAAATTCTAAGATAATGGGAAAGTGGTCACTTCCATGAGGATTCGGGATTACCTTTCATGAAAGCAATGGGGATAATGATGGGTGACAAATAGATAGGTCAATGAAAGTGAAAGTGTGAGTTGCTCAGCTAAATTATGTAGATTCATTTGTGTTTAGCAGGCACAATCCCGCAGAAAGCAAAAAACGTTCAACAAGGGCCCCTCTAGAATCCCGTCTGTCACCACCCCACAAAGGATTGTGTGCATTAAAATCTCCTAAAAGTAAGAAAGGTGAAGGAAGTTTATTAACAAAATCTTCTAGCTCCTCCATATGTAAATGATAATTGGGAGGTACATACAAAGAACAGACTGTAATTATTCGATCTAACAAAATGCGTGTACCCACCGCCTCCATTGAAGTCTGCAGGGCTATCTCGTTAGAAGGAACGGAACGTTGCACAACCACCGCAACACCTCCAGCTGCGTAAGCTGCATGTGTACGGTCCCTACGAAACACCTGGAAGTGTTTTAAAATATTAGTGTGGGTGGTCTTTAGGTGCGTTTCCTGTAAGCAACATGCAATGGGCCGGTGATCCTCTAAAAGATAGCTCATATCATCGTAGTTAGGAAGGAGGCCTCTGCAGTTCCACTGAAGGAAGAGAGACATTTATCTTCAATAAAGGAAACGTCTCAATAAGTGTGTTATACAAAAATTGTGAAATGTAGTTAATGTGTCTTTTAATGCCACAATCCGTGAAATAGTTTTTTTTTTTTTTTTTTTTTTTTACAGTGTCTTTAGACCGTTTTTTAGCCTCGCACGAGGCCGAGGAAACAGACCCTGATCTAGAGAGAGCGGAAGGACCACATCCATTTCCTCATCCAATGAGACCTGGGGTCCTCTGGGCGGCAGAGGTGAATCTGACCGCCCAGGCTTTGAAGAGCTGCCAGAGGAGCGGGGAGGCAGCCCCCGACCCCAGCCAGAAGGGCCAGCTGGTGAGGGTGACTGCACGTCTGGCTCCTTGGAGGGTGCAGCACCCTCCTTAGAGGGCACAACAACCTCATTGGGGCATGAAGGCGGTGGGTTGCCCACCGTCTTCGGACGTACGTAAGAGGACTTCTGTGGAGAAAACAGGTCTTCCGGGGAAGTCTGAGTCTCCACGAATGTTATAGGCAGTGGGGGTCCCCTTCGCACTGCCTCAGCATATGAACTCCTTGCCTTGAAGGCAAGCTGTTCTCTAGCGTCTTGGTCGCTGAGATTGTGTTTGACCTTAAATGGAATTATCTCCTTTTTTCCTTCCATATCGGACATGTGCGTGAAAATGCGGGGTGTGGTCTGCCACAGTCTATGCATTTATGGTCGCTTTCACATATGTCAGCGACGTGGTAGTGGCACTACATTTCGCACAAGTTTCTCGGCCGCGGTAGTTTCGGGAGCCATGCCCGAAACGCTGCCAACGAAAGCACCGCTGTGGGTTTGGAACGAAAGGACGAACTCTGCAGTTTAGATACCCTGTCTTCACGGTGGAAGGCAGAGAGTGGAGTTAAAAATTCAGGACTAGGTGTCGGTTTGGTATCCCCTGTCCGTCTCGTCGTAGGGTGATTCACCGCACGGCTACAACAGCACTCCGACGCAGCCCTTCAAGTATTTCCTCTTCAGTACACTGAAAGAGGTCATCCTCAGAGATGACGCCGCGGACAGTATTCAAAGTGCGGTGCGGGGTTACACAAACTTTGTGCTCGCCTAAGCTTGTCAACTTGAGTAATGCTGTGCTTTAAGTTTTATTTTCTACCTCGACAAAGAGGGCCCCAGCAAGTTTTTTTTTTTTTTTTTGCCTTGTAATTCTTTTTAGTAGTTTGCTCTAGGACCTTAGAGACAAGGGCAGGTGACATTTTTGACAACGGTAGACTGTCGTCTGCGGCATGAAGTACAAGAAAACGTGAAAAGGTGTCGGGTTCTTTGGCTTTTGCAAAAGTAGGGGGAACGGGGCGGACCCTTTTGGGGGTCGGTCTGCTCGTGGTTTAGAAGAGAGGGGCGTAATAAAAAGGCAAAGGGTTTTCGGAATCTGTGGCGCGCCGCCCACCACGGAGCCCAACGAGGGAATAGGTATCACCCTATAACAAATATGGCTTTGCTGGAAGCATTACTCTATTAGCGCTACCCAAAAACTATAACCAAGTGTGAATCTGGACGAGAGTATCTGTCACCACCCAAGGTTAGCCCTTGCCGCCAAAGAAGTTGAAAAGGGAAAAAGAGAAATGAGAAGAGTGAAAAGAAGGAGAAGACAAAGGTGAAAGTAGGGAGGGTATAGTAGAAGGAGTGGCGACTAGACTGAATCATCCTGGCCGGGCCTTACCAGGACTCCCGTCTGTGAGAAGCGGGGGCCAAAGTGGTGTATTGCCTCGCCCGGGGGGTCCCGAAGGGTCCAAACCTACCCTGTGTTCGGCTCAAGCACCAGGATGCCCTTTTCCCCAGACACGGCAAAGCCACGCACAGCCAGACGTGGATAGGCGAACCCGCATGGCTCGGGGTCCGTGGTGACGCCACTCACCAAACACCTGCTTTCACAGGTGCCCTCTGCGGGGCCTCATTGAAGTGCCTTTGAGAGTTATTCAACTGAACTGAACAAAACTCACTCTTTTGAAGCTAATGCACAACTGGTCTGACAATGGCCGAAAGTTTCACCCGTGCCGTTCTTATAGCATGCCGATAAACGCGCAGCTGTGCTCGGTTCTTGAAATCTCAAGCACCTTGATTACAAAAGCGCAAAGGACAAGGACAGAACAAAGATAACACAAAAGCGCTTACTGACAACTGATTGTTTAATGCTTTATAAAAGAAAGACGAAATTGAGAGGAGAATTGCTAAATTAAAATGCCAATGGCATTCGCACAAAAATATTTAAAAATTATCTGGTAAAAATAAGATTAAATAGAAAAAAAGCGATGAATAGAAAAATGAAAATATAAAAAGAAAAGCAGCCTGATTAATAAACAACGTCGAGGTACCCTATCACTTTCTCGGACAGTAAAATCGAATGTGTGCTAACGCACGTGTCTCCTTTTTCTATTCTAGTTTTTGCCTTGAAAATTTCTCGGGCTCTGTTGCTCCGAAAGCGATTGAGTACTTTCGTTTGATTGAATAGAGGAGTGCATTTACAGTCTCTGACATGTATGGCCAAGTTGTTTGGCGGTGACGCATGCAGGTAAAGATCATGCTCTCGTAGTCGTACGTTTACACAGCACCCAGATTGACCGGGGTACACTCTCCCATATCTGCCCGGAATTTCGTATACGATGTTGAAGCTGCAGTTGATATAATAATGTGCGCGCTGGACTGAGCATTGGTCTTGTCTTTCGTTGTGAGAGTTGATTTTTGGTCATAGTTTTCTTAAGTTTATCAGGAGCTGATGTTACAACCTGCATATCATATTTAGCCGCTATTCGTTTCAAGTTGTGTGATACTTTGTGTTGGTAGGGTATAACTGCGGGACGGCCTGTCTTATCTCTTCTTCTTTCATTATAAGTGGTCACGCTCTACGCTACATCGAACATTAAAGAACTGGTTTATCCAGATTTATGTAGTTTCTGAACTTTTGCCTCAAAACTCTGCTTGGCTGTGTGCTCGCATGATTTTCGCAGAGTTGCTATGAAGCTGCTTTTTACAATTCCTCTCTTGATTAGTTTAGGATGGGCCGAATCAAATGGTAGAAATGACTTTTTGGACCGTGGTTTCTATGTCCAACCAGTATGGTTGTTTTCAAAGGACAGCTGAAGATCTATGAATTGAAGCTTGCTTTAATCTTGTAGCTCGTGGGTAAACTTTAGTCATTTTATTTAAAAGGTTAAAAAGCGCAACAGAACAAGGACAATAAAGACACAAAGACGACAGGACGGGCGCTAACTACAACTAATAAAAAAGTTCATACTGATTTTTGATAAAATCAGTTGTGAGTTAGCGCCCGTCCTGTCGTCTTTGTGTCTTTATTTTCCTTGTTGTATTGCGCATTTTAACCTTTTAAATCAGTATGAACCAACTCGCCCAAACACAAGTTTTAATTTAAACTTTAGTCCTTGAGATTGAGTAAGGAACGTGGTGCAAATTTTGTTTTGCCTAGTGTCTCGTTGCCGGGACACTAGGCTGAGGAGCCGTCAGGGTGCACACAGAGTGAAAGGCTAAATTGTGAGGTACCCAGCATCTCCACCAGAACACGCGATGACAGGCGAGATGGCCTTAACTTTCCAGAATAGTAAAGATTAATAGAAGAATGGACTGGAACAAGCGTCCATGACAATATAACAAAACTGACAGAAGAGAGTCTATCCTGACCAGTAAAGAAGCTGTATTGCTTTAGTGGCATTCTGTGCGAATGAGTGCTCTCCTTCGGGATTTTAAATATTGCCGTAGACGAACTTAACTAAAATGGATGTGGGACCACTTTTCTGGTGATCAGCCGCTGTAGACTGCCGCCGCAAAGCGGCGTGAACGGGTGGGTTGGGCAGCTAACACGCACCCCACTTATACACGCGCGGTGAAATGTCCATACAGCTCGAAATTCACGTAACAGGTGTTGATGAAACCTTTGTGGCGACGAAACGTGCCGCAGACCAGCGGATTCAATACGAACTGCTACACCATCGCTCCGTGAAAGTACACGTCTATGCCAGAGCAATTTAGGAAACAGCACAGCATCATCCAGCACGCAACAGGAACTACCAGCTTGAAGGCAGCTCTTCGGTGCGCAGCACACCCGTGCTCCTTGAAAGTGCGCGTCTAAGGCAGAAGAATTGAGGGTGCACACTCTCAGGAAAAGGGGTTTATTCTCACAACCCTTTGTCCTGTATACGCCATCCCAAAGCTTCATTTCGACGAACAGGGCACTGACGTCGAACAGACGGCCCCAACTTTTACGAGGGCCTTGAGAACGCTGATATGTACCTCATTAAACAGCTTAAATACGTGTCAAAGTCTTCAGAAAGAAGACACTGATTTTTGTAATAGGGCCTAGAAAACTCTGATTACTTTTTTTGTAGTCAGGAACACGTACATTAGTTTTTTTTTAATCAGTTGTACCGCTCGGCTATCCAGCCGCTGATGAAAGTTGGCATATCGTCGGTTCGGCTGCACCACGCTGTACGTCCAACTGAACATTACGGGTGTCGTATATAGGACAAGGGGTGTAAGAACATACCAGCGCTCGTCCTATTTAGTTCCTTCTTCTATCCTTGTAAAATTCGCGCTGTTCCATTATGGAGAATATAACATTTTTCTGAGAGTGCACCACATCGTCATCTAGCACGGAACGTGAACTACCTGCTCCAAGGCAGCTTTCCCGTGCACCGCACAACTAAAGTGAGCCTTCGGTCACTTGAACAAAGTGGCACCACGATTACACACTGCCAAGCACGACTCCCGCGGTTTCCGCTGCTGAACCGAGTATCCAGATATATAGCACATGCTTCACTGCAGACATCGGAGATTCCGATGGTGAACGAGAGTACAAAAACGTTGCGTTAAATTTATCCTAGCAGTATAATCGTGGCAATATTGTCACCGATGGATTGGCGAGACGGGGACTGACAAAGAAGCTAAACGTTTAATAGGCAAACTTGTGCTAAAACAAGTGTAATAACAAGCGTGAAAGGCGAGCGTCAATGACGGCGCAAGGGCACGTTCAAACACTCGCGAAACGAGCAAGCCACAGCCACGCGGAACACGTTTTATTGAGAAGCAAAGTGTCGCGAACATTCGAAGTCCGGCCTTAGAACATTCTGACCCAGAACTAACGAAAACACACGAGAAGCTTCTCGAATAAACTAAAAACTTTTTCTGACAAATTAACATAAATTTATGTGCCCAGGCATCGAACCTGTGACACTTTGTGTAGACGCCAAGTGCGTTAAACCACTCGGCCACGCTCGCGGAAGTAGTTGCGTCGATAGCCAGTAAAATGCACACCGTTCCTCCGTATTTCCACGTTATACTTATGTGAGAGACCACGCTGAACATTAATGTCGTTATCGACCGGCCTTATATGACGGCTCCCGCATTTGAAATATACTCGCTGAGACCAACGACAACACACAACGCATCCGACAAGCTCCGGCCAATGCACCCGCCTCGCCAATGCCAGCCGCTGCCTGGGCGCTGCCATCTTTCCTGCGACGTCACGTATTGACCTCACAGTAAATCACGTGACGTCGTATTGACGTCACAGGGCATCACGTCTTGACGCTATATTTCCTGTGACGTCACGCATTGCCTTCGCCTGCACTGCACACAACTGGAGACAGGGAGTATAGAGTGTAAGCGATTTGACGAGCGACGAGGCAAGCGACAGCGACCCGCTTCGCTGTCGCTCAGTCAGTCGTGCGACAAGGCAAACCGTATGGAAGCGATGGGAGCAAGCGACCATGGCGATGAGCGACATTTTCTAGAAATCCAAAAAACGAGCGACGCAACAAGCAACAGTGAGCAATCTCCGTTGCTCGTCTCTGCCGCCCGTCCCTTGCTTAATCGCTTACATGCGGCTCAGCCTTCCAAAAACCTAGCGAGAGGCCAAGCGACAGTGCCTTTAAACCGCATGAAAGAGCTTTAGAGAGCAACAAGATGAGCGACGCAGATTTCTCACTGTTGCCCTTCGCGTCGCAGGAGATGTCCAGGACCGAGAAACCCGACAAGCGACCCTGAGAAATCTTCGTCTCTGACTCTCGTCGTTTGTCGCCGTCGCTCGTCTCGTCGCTCGCTAAATCGCTTACATCCGGTTCAGGTGAGCGACAGTGGCAAGCGGTAAGGGTCAGCGACGAGCGACAGCAATTTCTCACTGTCGCGTCGAAGGACGAGCGACGTGATTTTTTAGAAAACGTCGCTTTTCGCCCGGAGGAAGGTGAAGCTGTTAGCCAATAGCGCAAAAGGTTCCGTTTTACGTCAGTACCGGTTCGCTTGCGCGATTGCGTGGCTGGTTTGGGTCGTATATTGTTGAGAAGCTTCGTTTAATCACCGGCTGCGATGGGTAATAAACCTCGACGACAAGCATCGCTTCAGCGAACGCCTTATCGATGGGGTCCAGTGAGAGAGGACCATTGGGACATGTCCGACGCCAAATACAAAGCACAGACTTTAAAAGCTTTTGCGTGGAGCCACATCGCAGCGGCTCTCGGTTCGCTTGCTCCCGTCGCTTTCATTCAGTTTGCCTCGTCGCGGAACTGACCAAGCGACAGCGGGTCCTAGTCGCCGTCGCCTGTCTTGTCGCTTGCCGAATGGCTTACATACGGTTTATACTTAATGCTTTAGCGTTGCTGCCCTGGTACAAGCGCCGACCTTGTATCATCATGGGGTACTTCAAGGTTAACGTTAGGCGCGGATACAAACAGTGTCTTCTAGAGCACATGTGGTCTCAGTACGGACTGACGCTGTGCCTCCTACGCTTGAAGTCCCAGTCATATCAATCGCCACATTCTTGATTTTCAAGTTTGCTGGCAATTTTCCGACTTGTGACCAGCGTGGGATTAGCCTGAGAAAGGTCGGAAAAAGGTGGGTAGTTATTTTGTCTATATGAACCCAATCCAGAATTTGAAGTTAAGCCAATATTTGCTGGAACTCGTACACCTGGGCATGCATTGTTTCCAAGAGCTATCATGCTGAGATCAGTCATCTTATGTGAGAAAAGCTGTCAACAGAGACTCTGGTACAGGACTCATAGCTAATTTGATAAGCAAACAATCCCGTTGATCTGTTTCCTTCTACTACATGGATTCGGCTCGTTTAGAAAGAAAATTCCACCAAAAGTTGATGGATCACGTAGGCAACAAAATTAGCAGCAGCGCTCTGCAATGCTTGCAGTGTTGAGACTCGAGTTAGTGTCTTGGCGTCAGCTTATATGCTGCTTGCTCAGAGTGTCGTCAATTGCAGGAGCCTTATTTATCTTTAAATTCCCTCTTTTTTTGTTAGAGGTTCAGCTTGACAACAGAATTGACATTAAGACAAAACTATAGCTTGTGACTTTTGGTCACAGGATGCAACACAAGCGAGTCAGTGTTTTTTTTTTTTTTTATGTGTGATGGTTCTGTCATGGAGTTCTGCTTCCATTGAACAATAGCAACAAATTAGCAGTTTCCTGGAGTTCCGAACCTATTTTTTTGTGCTACATGTTCCTGTAAGTTGGTTTACTTAGATATGTTGTCATTTCTCTTGCGGAATGTATGTGTTTGGTTCTGTGAGATTGATTCTTTTGGATTTGGCGAGTGTCAGAGCCGTTTATACTGAGAGAGTTTGGCCGATGGGCGGAGCTTGTTGGCCGCTAGAACCAGCGGATTTCGCGATAACACAATATGGCGTTACTTCTTTGTCTTGTTCATTCCTGTGAAATCGCGTAGAGTTCCTATGAGTCAGATCCACAATATGGCGGACGGAAGTAGTCATCCCCCGGTTGTCAGACTACGCTGCTGTGGTTGTCAGACTGCCGAAATCTCCTTAAGAAGGCCAAACTCTCTCAGTATAAACGGCTCTGGCGAGTATTCTACTTCTTTGCTTTCCTATCCAGGTACCTACGAGTCATACTTTGTTATTTCTGTGTTGTGCAGTCACAGATTTATTTGTGCACTACTGCTTGTTTTAGGAAATTGCATTTCTCGAAAGTGTGTGTTTGATTGCAGTTGTGGAAGGTGTGCGTTTGATTATTTGTGCGGAAGGCCCTTTGAGAAAACAGGACAGCAAACACAATTTATAGATATCTACGGCGGTAGCTTAGGGGAATACAGGAGAAGAACCTAAATATTTCTGGATTTGTGCGTGCACTTCTGTGCGTGCGCTGGTACCTAGAGGGCACCATCGCACACAGAATAGGCGACCAAATTATTTTTTTTTAAATGGTAAGTTGTGAGGTTCCTAGTACTGCTGCACCAACAGGTGAGAAACTTTTAAATTCCAATTAGCCATGAAAAAGTGAAAGCCGTTTACAACTCCCTGTAACACCGAATTAGAGCGCAGCTCTTGAGGAGTAGGAGGGAAGGGTACTGGGGGGGGGGTGAAGTGACCTGGGGAGGG
Organism: Ixodes scapularis; assembly: GCF_016920785.2. Classification (NCBI taxonomy): domain Eukaryota; kingdom Metazoa; phylum Arthropoda; class Arachnida; order Ixodida; family Ixodidae; genus Ixodes; species Ixodes scapularis. The sequence goes on along the minus strand of NW_024609855.1, from coordinate 630,850 downwards.
TCACGTGACGATGCCAATGATGTCATCAGTGACGTGACTGATGACGTCATCAGTGACGATGACGATGCGGACTCCGATGACGTCATCAACGATGATGACGATGCGGATGTCAGTGACGTCATCAGTGACGTCACTGATGACGTCATCCGTGATGATGACGATGCGGATGCCGGTGACGTAATCAGTGACGTCACTGATGGCGTCATCAGTGATGATGACGATGCGGATGCCGGTGAGGTCATCAGTGACGTCACTGATGACGTCATCAGTGATGATGACGATAAAGATGCGGATGCCGATGACGTCAGCAGTGACGATGACGTCATCGGGGAGGTCACGTGACCTCGGCGGGGTTGTCACGTGACCCTGGGGGTGGTCACGTGACCTGGGGGTGTCACGTGACTTCGGGGGGGTCACGTGTCTTTGGGTGTCACGTGACGTTGGGGGAGGTGTCACGTGACCTTGGGATGACCTTGGGGGCGTCGCGTGACCTTGGGATGACCTTGGTTACGCCGACGCCGACGCCGCTCCAGCCGGGAACGGGCCCCTAAGAGCTGCGCTCTAAAAACGGAAGTGTTTGCTTGTCAAATTACTTTTAAACCTTGAACGGCGGCCGCCTGTTGAGTGTTCCGAGCCCTGGGGTACTACTGACAGAACTGAAAAATTCAGGGACTCCGCTTTCCCAACAGTCACGTACTGTCGACGGTTCGTAAGATAGGAATCGATCCAACGTAAAAGGTAATCGTTATCGAGTATCTTCCTAAGTTTGAACAGTAGTTTCTGATGCGATACCCTGTCGAAGGATTTCGCGAAACCTAATAAGATAGAATCCACTTGGCCATCGTTATCCACTGTAGCAGCAAATTCATGGAATGTGTGGAGAAGCTGAGCTTCTGTTTTATAACCAGGTCGGAACCCATGTTGATCTTTTACCGAAAATTCTGCGGATTCTAGAAAAGTTCCAATGTGTTTAAAGAGAAAATGTTCAAGAACTTTGCGGCATCTGCTCAGCAACTAGAGAGGCCTGTAATTCGAAACGCACTTCTTATCTCTACTTTTATGAATTGGCACAACTGTAGCTACTTTCCAGTCTTTTGGGCACCTCGCCAGTTTTTTAGCTGCAAAGGTATATTTCACAAAGAAACTTCGCACTCCATTCAGCATATTTGTGAAGGAATGCGTTAGGAATCCGGTCCGGGCCGCATGACTTTTTAACGTCCAGTTGGAGAAGGCTGTCAAAAGTAAAACTTACTGACACTACTAGGTCGCCAATTTTGCGATGGTCATGGGTAAATGGTGGCATTATAGAATTATCCATGATAGAAAGACGGAAAAAAAGCGATTAATCTGGCTTGCTATACTCGGTTCATCAGTGAAGCGAAGGGAAAGAAGTGTACATTTTTAAAATTGGTTGGTGCTGTGGTGGCTGCGGAAGAAGAAAACGTCTTCCTCGAGCCCCTCGGGACAATGATGATCACGAGCAGACACGGGTTAGAATGACTACAACGCTCACCGCCGTCTCCACGATTAAATTATGATATATATAAAATCGAGTCACATCAAGTGGTGACCCGGACATAGAACACAGGCCATGCAAGCTGCCGGTGTATTCTCAATCAATCAATCAATCAATCAATCAATCAGTTTATTCAGTCACAAACAATTACATTTGGGACTATGGGGCTGGAAAAAAGCTGCGTACTCGCAGCTTGACAAAGTCCAGCGCCCTTCAAAACCAAGCAGCAGTGATGGGGGCACAGCTAGGTTACAGAAATTCTAAATATACAACTCTTATACAATAACCACAGAAGAAGAAACACAAGAAAAACAGTTCGATATTATAATATTCTTTGAATTGTCTGATAGTTTATGGAGCGTATGTCAATATCTCGGGATGCCAGCTTATTTAACATAACCGCCAATCTGTAGTTAAATCTCTGCAATCCAAAATTGTTCCTGGAAGGGGTAACACGCCAATGAGGAGGGTCACGTAATGAATATGTTACTTCGTTTCTCACCAGGTTTCCAAGATTTAAAATAACTTTGATGTTTTGTTTTACTGATCGTTGATACATGTAAATTAGTCTCCAGGGATACAAGTAGGAAATGTCGACGACCTGATGTTTCAAAAACAGGGGAAGGGTATGATAATCTCGAGGAACATTTTCGATAGCTCTAAGCGCCTTTTTCTGCAACAGTCGCAGCTTATTGACATTTCGCATAGTGGTCGTACCCCATACTACATGAGCGTAGCAAATTACAGATTGAAAGAGGGAGTCATAAATTAACTTTTTAATATGAACTGGGAGCGTATGTCTGTACCTATTCAATATGCCAACAACCTTACAAAATTTTTTATGGATATGTGTTACCTGGTTATTCCAGCACATGTGTTCTGAAAAAATAACACCAAGAGTCTTGACATTTTCAACACAGTCAATTTGGCATGATCCGAAAAGTAGATCATTTGTCAATCTGACACGCGATCCTGGACATTGAAGCAATAGAGCCTTTGTTTTCGCGGTATTAATTACAAGAGAGTTAGAATCTATCCACGTCTTTAGCTTTTCTAAAAAAACGTTCGCCTTAGATGCAAGCACATCTTCTCGAGTTTCGGTGAAAAATATGCTTGTATCATCAGCGTACATTATAAATTTAACAGCGGCTTCAATTTTTATGATATCATTAACGTACACGATAACCCTTTGTCCCATATAGTACACCCCAGAATTTCAATTCGACATACAGCGCCCTACAGTCGAGCAGACGGCCCGAAATTTTAAGAGGGGCTTGATAGCCGTGTGGTACAACATTTTGAACAGCTAAAGTACGTATAAAAGACCACATGAAGAAAACACCGAGTTTTTACAGTAGGGCCAAGAAAACCCGGATTATTTTTTTCGTGTTCAGTAAAACGTACATTACCTATTTTAATAAGTTGAACCACACGGCTATCAAGCCCCTCGTAAAATTTCTGGCCGTCTGTTCGACTGTAGGGCGCTGTATGTCAAATTGAAGTTTGGGGGCGTATTATATGGGACAAAGGGTGTAAGAATACACCTTTTGACACCCTTTTTTCTTGAGAGTGCAGGACCCCTGCTCTTTTCAGGGAAACACCCGGACCAACAACTGACGGCGGCCAGTTCAGTTGGCTCGTCCTCCGGCCGCCCCACACTCTTCTTCGTTTCTGATCGCCAAACACATGTCCGATTTCTAATTGATACAGGAGCAGAAGTCTGTGTTATTCCTGCCACCTCACAAGACCGCAAAATTAAAACTACTACTAACCCTCTGCAAGCAGCCAATGGAACTGCCATCACCACCTACGGTGAGAAATCAGTAAATGTAGATTTCGGACTACGACGTACGCTCCAATGGGGCTTTCTAATTGCCAATGTTCAATATCCCATTATTGGAGCTGATTTTCTAACTCATTTCGGTCTTCTGGTGGACATGATGCACCACAAACTGTTAGACGCAACCACTCAAATTGGCGTGCGCGGTGTCGTGTCTAATCCACCACTGCTGAGTCCTACACTCTTCCGTCCGAGGACAAAGACAAACTACGACACCATCATTGGAAACTTCCCCAGCCTGAAACAACCATGCAAAACGGAGCGACCGGTAAAAAAGGTTGTGCAACACTTCATCACAACCACCAGGCCCCCGTGCATGCCCACGCCCGTCGCCTAGCTCCCGAAGAACTGCAAGTGGCACGTCAAAAATTTCAGCACATGATGAACTTGGGACTGATACGACATTCCTCTAGCAACTGGGCATCTCCGTTACACCTAGTACCAAAGAAAAGTGGTGACTGGAGACCATGCGGAGATTACCGTGCCCTCAACAACAACACAATCCCCTGACCGGTACCCAATTCCTCCATCTCCAAGACTTTTCTGCAAATCTTTATGGTATGTCGGTATTATCAAAAATAGATCTTGTCAGAGCACACCATCAAGTACCCATCTCACCTGACGATATTCCAAAAACAGCAATTGTAACTCCATTTGGTCTCTTCGAATTCGTTCGGATGCCATTTGGGTTACGTAATGCTGCCCAGACCTTTCAACGGTTTATTGACCAGGTTCTCAGAGGACTCGACTTGTGCTTCGCTTATCTTGATGATATTCTAGTGGCCAGCGCATCCAACGAAGAACACGAACGACACCTCTATCAACTATTCAAACGTTTAGAGGAACATGGCGTCGTAATTAATATCGCTAAATGTGAATTCGGAAAAGAAAAATAAACTCGATTGCCTACCTCGGCGAATACGGCATCTACTCGGGGAATGGGTTCGGCATCGGAGACTAGAATGTCGTTGAGCCGGCGGAAGTCAATGCAAACCCGGCAGGTCTTGTCTGGCTTTTTTACGAGAACCAAGGGCGAACAGTACGCAGAAGTAGACTTCTCAATTACCTTTAGTTTAAGCATTTCTTTTTTCTCTTTTTCAATCACGCGTTCCATGGAAAACGGAATCTGGTACTGAGGCGTACGAATGGGTTCATCTGTGGTCAGCTGCAGCTTACATTCCAGGAGATTTGTGCGTCCCGGTACATCCGAGAATATTTTAGCGTCTTTCTCCAGAACGTCTGTGATGTCTTCCCGCTGTTTTCGACTGAGACCGTCAGCTAGTGCCACTTACTTTATTCCCTCTGCACTTTTCAGGTCAAGGCATGGAAGTGGTTGATCACTTGTGTCCTCAATGGCTATCACTGAAGACACTTGCTCTGCCGCGCCCGCTGCCTCACGGTCTTCATACCGATTGAGCATGTTGATGTGTAAGAGCTTGGTGGCGTGTCCTAGATCAACCTCATAATCGGCCTTGTTCTTTTTTCTCACCACTCTGTGGGGGCCCTTCCATTGCAATTGCAGCTTCTTCTTCTTCGAAGATATTAAAAGCAAGGAGCGGTCGCCTACTTTCAAGTCTCTCTTCCCACTTTTCTTGTCATACATCTTCTTTTGGTATCTTTTTGCTGATGCTAAGCTTTTGTGAGCCAGTTCCATAGTTTTCTCGAGACGGCTGCGTAGGTCAAGAACGAATCCATACGTCGTCTTGAGGCTGGTTCCTAGTTCATCTCGAGTCCACACCTCCTTTAGGATCGTCAGCGGTCCTCGAATATGGCGGCCGTAAATGAGCTCAAACGGTGAAATGCCTAGACTAGCTTGAGGCACCTCGCGGTACGCGAATAGCAAAGGCGCTAGGTACCGATCCCAAGAGCGCGGCTTTTCCTGGCTCATCTTGGTCAACATCTGTCTCAAAGTGCCATTGTACCTTTCAACCAATCCATTACAGATCGGGTGATAGGGTGTGGTTTGTAATTTCTGAATCGATAGGAGTTCTGTCAATTCTTGCATCAATCTGGATGTGAAGCTTGTGCCCTGATCCGTTAAGATCTGCCGGGGAAAACCCACTCGGGAGAAAATCTCTAGTAATCCCTCCGCGACGGCGCGCGAATCGCACGATGGTAAAGCAACGGCATCGGGATATCTCGCTGCAAAACCCACCATCGTAAGGATGTACAGATTTCCACTATCTGAGGTAACTGGGAGTGGACCTATTAGGTCCATGGCCACCCTCTCAAACGGAGTATCAATCACTGGCATTTGCCCAAGTGGTGCCCTTTTTAGTTTCCCCTTCGGAATGGCCCTCTGGCACGTATCGCATGATCTGACATACCTCTTGATGTCAGCTTGGACTCCTGGCCAATAGAAAGCCTCTAATACTCTGTCAGTGGTTCGTTTGATCCCCTGGTGGCCCGCCATCACACTATCATGCGCCACCTCTAGAACATAACGTCTCAGTGGGGTTGGAACGAACACCTGCTTGAACGACTTTCCACCCTGTTGTTCGAATCGTCGGCAGAGTACTCCTTTCGAGATGTAAAAGTTGTACCTCGATCCATCCTTCGTGTTGTACACTTGACCTATCTTGTTTCTAGGACCCTGCAACGTGTCATCAGATTTCTGCCTCTCTTTTAGTAGCTCAGAGGTAACTTCTTACCTTTTTTACTTCGCTAGATGCATTCGTCTTATCCGAAGGGATCAATCTATGTGCGGCTGATACATTGCTCATATCGATCGAGTCCTTTTGGGTATCAGTCATCTCTCCTTCTGAGATTGGTTGCATCTTTTGTCCATTCCAATTAAGATCAGGTTCATCGGCTGTTCGGGCTCCCTCAACGTTTCCTACAATTACGTCGTAGAGCGGTGCGTCCATGCACTTCACGAGCAAATCTCCAGTAAAATACGGGGAGCAAAGCTTCACTCTCGCCTCTGGCAATTGCAATGGCGCTCCATTTACGAAAATCACAACGCCCGTTTTACCCGTGAGATTGGCATCTTCCACTAGGCTACTTCGAACGATTACTGTGTTACTGCCTGTATCGCGCAGCACACTGACCGGTCTTTGATTTAGCAAACCACGTACGACAGGCATATTGTTAGCTTCGATCAATCTCGTCTGTTCATGGACTGCACTAATTAGCCCAGTCTTGCCATCTTGAATAGGAGGAGGGTTTAGTTGCTCTGTGGTGTGCACTGATAAGGTCACTGTGCTCTTATCCGATACCGGATCAACAAAACACGATATTTGTGGCCTATCTTGACGTTTCTTGGGACAATCTTTCGCGTCATGTCCTTCCCTTCGGCAGATCAGGCAAGAAGGAATCTTTTGTTTGTACCCGCTTCGGCACTGAGGCGCTTTGTGGCCTAGCCTTCCACATAAGAAGCACTTCGGCTTAGAAAACGTTGACTGGTCTGAGCTTCCTCTGTTCGACGACGCGACTTTCGGATCATCTCTAAAGGAGGATAGATTCTTCTGTTGTGCCTCCAGAAATCGATCGGCGGCCTCAACCATTGATTTAAGCGTCTTACAATCTCTCTCTTTTAAGAAAACAGTGAGCCTCGCGTGGCATTGTGACATAAATTGTTCTGTCAAGATCTTATCTCGAAGCGCTTCATACGTTGAAGGCGCCTCTCCCACCTCCATCCACCTGTCAAAGTAACCTTGCAGTCGGGCGGCGTACTGACTAGCCGTTTCCCCTTCTTCGGGTTTCGAACTTCTGAATTTCTCTCTATATCCCTCTGTAGTGAATCGAAACCTATCAAGAAGAGCTTTCTTAGTTGCTTTATAACTTAACGAATCCTGTGGGGATAGTCTACCATACAGCTTCAGCGCCTCTCCTGCAAGACACATGCTCAGAGCTGTCGCCCATTTTGCTTCTGGCCACTCCTCTCCCCCAGCTATGCATTCGAAACGCTTCAAGTATGCGTCGAGATCATCCCTCCTTTCGTCAAAAGGAGGCATGAGCTTCTGGGGACAGAGATGAGCGGAGTTCATTCTCCCATTTCCATGTCCCTCTGAGGCTTCAGGAGTGGTTGTCGCAGCCGCCGTTTCAGCTAGCCTTATACGCAACTGCAATACCCTCTCTTCTCTCTCTGCCTTATCTCTAGTCGCGAGTCTCTCAGCGGCTTTTTCCTCCTGTTCATGCGCATATTTCTCTTTCGCCCACACTTCTAGTTCAACGGCCTGGAGGCCCAATGCCTTGCCAACTTCTACAATATCTTTTAAATCCATTGCTTTGTAAATATCTCTTAATGATCCAAAGTGTCTCCGTCCTGTCGCGGGCGCCAAATTGTCATGTCGGTTGTGATTGAGGGGTGTTAAGTAACCACACGGAGACAATTTGGATGCGTTAAATAAGCTTTCACTGGGCAACAAAGGGAGATTGAATAAAAAGAATATGTACAGTGCTAATTACGTTAGAGTTATTAGTGCACAAAAGTTTTACTTGAACGCGCACGTCGTTGATTTGTTGAGGGAGCAGGCAGTCGGGCAGTCAGCGAGGTGGTCGGCTGCTCAGAGTGTCGGAGGGCAGTCGGTCAGTCGTTCGGGTCGAGCAGTCAGTCGCTTGGGTAGCCGGGTGGTCAGCGAGTCGGACGGAGTCCGGGGCTTGAAGGTTCAGATTGTTGTCGCCGGTTGCTTTCCGCGCAGCTGAGTCGACCTCGTACGGGCCGGCGCCTCGAGCGCTTGGAAGCAGCGCAATCGTATCTCTCGGGGTCTGGGCACCCCGACGGAGGTCGTTGCTGTGTGCTCGAGTCTCAGCCGATGTTTCGCCTCTCGGAGCCTGGGAACCCCGGCGGAGGTCAATGGTGCTCGTCTCGGACGGTCTGCGATTCGGCTTCGACTGTCCCGATCCCCTGCGTGACGCTCTCTCTCACGAGCCCCTCGTCCTCTTTTTTCTTCCCTTCCGTCCTCTTTTTTCTCTTCACACTTTGTCCGGCAACGACCATGACAACATCTAGAGAGCAAAGACAGTTGGCATTCATCAGTGAATTCATGACCGACATCCGGCACATCAAAGGGAAGCACAACGTGGTTGCTGATGAGTTATCACGAGTGGATATTGCTGCTTTGAAGCTACCGGGCGTCGAACAGATTGATTTTACGGCTATTGCAAAACATCAACTCCAGGACACTGAGTACCAAAATACATCTCTGCACCTAAAAAAAAAAAAAAAAAAAAAAAAAAAAAACGAAAAACATACCGTACACAGATATTTCGCTCCTGTGTGATTTTTCAACGGGAACAGCACGACCCTATATTCCACCTGCATTCCGCAAGAAAATCTTCGATGCCCTACACGGATTGTCCCATCCCGGAGTACGAGCTACGCAGAAACGTATCAGCACCCGTTTTGTCTGGCCAAAGATGAATACAGATATCCGAACGTGGTCAAGATCATTTACAACTTGTCAAAAATCAAAGGTTCATCGTCATACCATAACACCGTTCGCGAAATTTCCACCAGTTACGAGACGTTTTGAGCATGTTCATCTAGATTTGGTCGGTCCATTACCTCATTCCAACGGCTTCACATACCTCTTAACATGTGTGGACCGTTCTACACGGTGGCCCGAGGCAGTCCCGATTCCCGACATGACAGCTGCAACAGTTGCCCGAGCTTTCGTCATTGGGTGGATTGCCCGTTTTGGAGTACCGTTAATAGTCACTACGGACCGTGGACGACAGTTCGAGTCGTACCTTTTTGCTGGACTGATGCGACTCCTTGGCATCAAACGCCTTCGCACAGCGGCGTACCATCCCGCCGCGAACGGAATGGTTGAACGATTTCATCGACAACTAAAATAATCACTGCGTGCTCACAGCTTTATCCCCTGGATGAAGCTGTGAGCACTTCTCTTTCTACTAGAAATTCGTTCCACGCTCAAAGTAGACATTGGGGTCTCTACTGCTGAGCTTGTCTACGGCTATACGCTACATCTACCTGGCGAATTTCTTCACAACACGACACCCGATGTGCCCACGTGTGCCCAGGAGTTTACAAACTATGCTCACCGTCTCAGACAACATTTCAGACAACTTCGCCCATGTGCACCTCGAGAGATTAAGAACCGCCCTTCCTTCATCAGCTCGACCTTGACACCTGCACTCATGTTTTTGTTCGCATCGATAGAACAAAGAAGCCACTTGAACAGCCATGCCAAGGTCCGTTCAAGGTCCTCAACCGAAAGTTCAAGTTCTTCACCATTGACATGGGCGACCGTCATGAAACGATCTCAACTGATAGATTGAAACCTGCTTATACAGACGAATGCAGCTACAAACACTACTTTAACACAAACAAACCAGCAGGTCGGTCCCAACCATCGCATTCGGTGAAACGCAACTTGCATGTGCATTGGGATCAACACTTAACAATTTTCCTAGCGATGTAAATAATTGTACATATTCCTTATGGCAGTGTCCAGTGCCAAAACATTTAGTTGCAATGTATGTGTCTAACATATGACTTCGTTTCTACCGAGGGGAGTAACTGGGGTGGCTGCGGAAGAAGAAGAAAACGTCTTCCTCGAGCCCCTCGGGAAAATGATGATCTCGAGCAGACACGGGTTAGAATGACTACAACGCTCACCGCCGTCTCCACGATTAAATTGTGATATATATAAAATTGAGTCACATCAGTACCTTTCAATGCGGTGTATCCTACTTTTCAACTGTAAAATATCTCGTGTAATCCAAGGAATATGCTTCTTATTTCTTGAACGTTCCGGAACAAATCTGTCAATACACCGATACGACAACATTCTTAAAAAGAAAGCGATAACTTCTCAACACATACACCAATCTGATTGCTTATCTCAGGAAATTCTTCAAATGCAACTTTTAACATTTCGAGGATGCCAACATCATCCGTCCTTGTGAAATCCCGGAACCGTTTAAACTCTTTAGTACCGCTCGTATTTTGCCGGAAAGATATATCACAGACAACTATTGCATGGTCAGATATGCCCTCTACATTTGATATATTAATATTTCTGGCAACGGCCTCCGATAAGAACACGAGGTCTAGCAATGAATCACGCACACTAGACACGCGCGTGGGGCATCTCACTACCTTGCTGAAGTTATTGCTAAAAGCAATATCTCCAAATAGGGTTGAGTGTGCACAGCTTCCTATAGAAATCGTGTTGTCCTAGTATCTGGCAAGTTGAAATCTCGAGCCAGTATAGCATGTGAAAAATTAATTATGTTAATTGACAAAACTCAGATAATTTTGCGAGCACTTCTATACCAGCTTGCAGGCACCTGTACAGTGCCCCTATAAGCATTGAGTGACAACTCCAACGGATGGACACCCAGACCATTTCACAATCAGAGTTCTGTTCGATCAGTGAATGCTAAAAATTGTCGTTGACGAGGTGTGCGACCCCTCCACCCCTGGAGCCACGACCTCACCGAAACACATTATACCCATCTTTAAAAACTTCACTATTCGGTATTTTTTTGTTCAGCCAAGTTTCAGCAATTATTACTATATCTGGGTCTTAAGTCAGGACCATACTTTCAAGCTCTTCCGGTTTGTTGACGACGCTTCTCGCATTAATCTTCATCAGTCTATAGGGCAACTCGTGTCAAGGCTCTGGCTAATGGCGGTGTTCCCAGCACTTCCGTTGTCATCGAGGCTGAGCCGTCCCAAAAAGGGCCAAAAAAGGCAACCTTCCGGCCACATGTCAGGACACACTAGCTTATCAAAGTCTTCCTCGTTTACGGAGACGTGAAAATAAGCGTAGGTGTTAAACCTAGAAGACAGCTTCGTGCAAGTAAAGCGCTGGCTGCCTAGCGCACAGGACACCGTTTCCGAAAGTTCGTCGCATGTTGTCTCAGGATGTAATCTGAGATGAAGAGAACCTTCTCTTTTGGATGCTTCGCCACGACACACAACTTACTTGTTTTGTCAGAGCCATCGTTAATCTTCACACGTCGACGTGGTGGGACTTGCTGGAAGCCGTCCTTGCCGACGACTGCACTGGCCGCCCTCGTGGAGCATTCTGCGCCAGCTGCCTCTCGATGATCCAAGCGCTCTGTCAGGAGTCCGGCTGCGTCGGCACCAGCCGACCCACGCCGCAGACTAGGTTGAAGTTGACGCAGGTCACCGTTTTGGAGTGGCCTTGCTATGCTCATATCTGCGCCTCGCTCGTTGATCGTTTTAACTTTCTTCATTCAATGGGAGGCCAAACACGGGTAGGCATTGCAGCAGATGATAACGAATATTGTCGGCATCAAATGTACTTGCATAGATCTACCATCTGTAAGAAGTGGACCAGAATGCGAGCGGCAGCCGACGGAACTTTTGCGAGCACATTCGCGGTATATGCGGACTAAATAGTAATTTTAAACATGAAATCAAACCCATACTTGACTGAACGCGTGACGTTACGTGTCTTGTAGTGGTCAAGCTATATTTCACAAGTGAGAATGCTCACTAACTGACTAGATAGCTCACAAACCGCTGCATAAGCCCTGTTCCAGATAGACTCGACGGGTGAAGAAGGCGGCAATATGGTGGCTCCGCTAGCAGACGCCACAGCTGTCTCTACTCTGGAACGGCGCCAGCGACCGACATTGAGGCACTCTAGATGACACTGTTACGCGGCACCATCTATGCGTTGAGCCTGAAACTGCATTAAGCTAGACAGAAGGTTTTGCGGTATTTGCGAGGCCAATTATGTCCCTACCTATAAAAAATAAACGTTTAAAACACGAAGAACATTTTGAAGCCAAAGAAAAAAAAATAGTCCAGACGCATTCTGGGAACAGCCGTTGAAACTAAAATGGATGTCCAGTACTCTTGGCCTTGGTTTTCATCAGAGCCCCAGCAAAAACACAACAAAAACAACTACTGCAACAACAACAACAAGACAACAACAGCATTATTTGTATATTCTTATGAAACCAGGGGCATTCTTTTAAGACCTGCTTCGATTTTTCTTTAGGGCCCGCACCCAAACAAGAACGAGGTCTTCCAAGCCTAGCGCGCACAACACCGCCATCGCCAGAGCCTTGGACATCAGGTTCCAGGCATAAAGGGAAAGAGCTGCCGCAAGACACCCACGTGCTGGCGAAAGAGGCGCGAGTTTTGCTGTCAAAGAGGATCCCAAAGGTAGAGTGGGAACCGACAACAATAGATGCAAAGGGAGTCCCTCTGGCAGTTCAGTGAGAAAAGAAAATACGTGTAAAACTAAGAAACTTACAAAACAACATAAATATTAAAAAAAGTTTGCTAAAATTTTTGACGGTGCCTTTGATGGATTTTTTTAATACATTCGTTCAAATTAGAATCAGACACCTTGCACTGGCACGGGCGAGCGTTCAAATCAGTGTTGTACGGAACGGCGTTCCAAGGAACGGCGTTCCTGGAACGCGTTCCTTTTAGGAGGAACGAAGGAACGCCGCCGTTCCATTTTGCATCGCTGGAACTGGAACGAGAACGCGTTACATTTTTACTGGAACGGAAAGAGTAACGGCGTTCCTTTTTTTCGTCCAGTGGGGGAATTTTTATTTTATTTATAACAGGGAAATTTTGACAGTACAGAAACAATATCTTTACCAAGTGCAGGATCTCGTTACCTTTTTGGCTACTAATCCTTGTAAATTATTTTGTGGGGTCCTCGCTTGCTAACAGTTTCGGGTGCAGGAGAGCTGGTGGACATTGATTCGTTTTTGAGTGCCCGAAATTGCGTACAAAAAGCAAGGCTTTTAGTCGTAGGAAAAGACAAAGAAAGAGGGTTGTTTCAAGCTCAGCTACTTTCTTTGCTTCCACGAATCGTCCCAGAAATTTAAGGCCGACTACAGCCACTTGTGAACTTCCATTACGAGACCTACAGTTACAACAAGACCACAGGCTGCCAAATATCGAACGCACCGTTGTATCCCGAACATTGTTCACTTGAAAGATACAGACACAAAAAAAAAACATTATTTCTTCTCTTGTCTGCCCCCCCCCCGCCCCCCCCCCCCCCCACACACACACACACCTTCAAAATGAAAAACAAAGCCAACCCTCTCCTCGACATGCTCGTCTTGCGGACAGCAACATCGAGAAGCAACTGTTGTTAAGTTCGAACAAGGGACTTTGCTCAATTGAAACGTGTGATGTTGCTGTAAAACGCTCGTACAATGTTGGGTAAAAGCAGACTTGGACGTAGTTCAACTACTCTACTCAAACTACTGTAGTTTAACTACTTTTTTTGAGTAACTTGGTAACTTTCAATTACAATTTGATTTGGGTAATTAGTAGTTTAATTTAACTACTTTTTCAGGTAACTTCTACTCAAATTACTAACTACTTTCGAAATTATATAGTGCTAATTTTGCCCATCACGAAAGTTTGAGCACAAAAATGAATAAGACGCCGGCAGATGAAGAGGCATTCCCTAACATGGGGCCCCCTTGTTCGGGAAGGCGTCCTTGTGTCAAGGTGGCGACGAGCAGCCAAAACATAACACCGGCACGCACGAATGCAGGAAGAGATGCTTAACAAGCCTTGGTCGGGTATTGACCTAATCCGGTAATGCACGCAGGCGCCGCGTTTCCAGCTGCAACCGTGGAAGAGGGGACACTCCGAGAGTTGTCTGTCTTTAGGGAGTTCTGACTCAAGCGGTAGGTTCCACGAGAGGCGCCACTGGAATGACCTCGCAGCGGGGCGCCTGTTCCCATGGTCGCCTTGTCGTCAGCGCATACGCCTTTGCAAAGCCGGACTCCCCCGCGCACAAACCCTGGCACGGATTATCCGTTCATGGAAGCACGTTTCCGCTTCCAGCTGCAACTGTATACGAGCGACGATGCTTGTTCACGTAATCCTTCGTGTCCTTCCGACCATCCAGGCCAGGGAGACCTCCTCTTTGTTAAAAACGATTTACTTGTCAGGCGTGTCAAGGGGTGTCCAAACAGGACACTACAAAACCCGCACATCCGACAAATCGTGAAAATTGAAGCGGACGCTTCTATTTTTACGATGTGTCGGATGTGCGGGTTTTGTAGTGTCCTGTTTGCAGGAGTCGTGAAAATTTTTACGCTCGCGACTGCTCTCCTCGCCTCCTCCACTTTTCTCTGACGTCGGTGCTCGTCAGATTTGACGTCACACGCCACCTGCGTCTGGCTGACCTCGCCAACGCCCTCGCGTACCACCGTCGCCTCGGCTCGAAGGCCAAGGAGGTCCGGCTTCGGGTGGATTTGGGACATTCCTGCGTCGAAGGGTGCGTTTCGCCCGCCTCGGATCTGCTTTCTTTGTCGAGATTCACTTTCGTCGTGATGGCGTCCGACGCGGTTCCGTATTCTGAGCGCATAGCTGCCCTGGCAAATCTTTGCATCTTAAAGTACATCCGAAATGCCGAGGAGATAGACCCTGATGCACTAACTACCTTTGCCGCTGCGAGTGCGGTCTACTTGAAGAGCCTAAAGAAAAAAAAGCGTAGAGCCGTCCGCTTGCTTCTACGGTCGAGGAAGCAGGTTGGCGAGTACTCTACCCTCGTGCGGCAAATGTTCCTAGACCCCAGTGGCCAGGACTTCTTCGACACCTTCCGGATGACCAAAGCCAGGTAAATTTTAAGCAAAATTTCTAATTTTGCTTAAAACCCCGCTTCATTGCAAGTGCAATAGAAGCTATAAGAGTGAGCTCCGGGCTTTCAGCATGCCTGCCGAGCACGCGCCCTCGTTCTTGGAATCACTTTCATCGGGGCAACATGCTCGTGCTTGTGCTTCGGAAGAGAACCGTGTTTTTCGGCCGGGTGTAATTAAACTATGCATCGCAGAGAGATCAAACTCTGTGATAACGCGATTCTACCGGTTGGAATAGAACGCGTAAGTTTGAGAACATGACGTTACCTGCATCAAAAAATAATTGAGACGAAAAATTTTTTCTGTACTTCCATCGTCAAAACAAGAACTGACATATCGTCGACGCTTTTGGGATTTAATCAGTGAAAAACGCTTGTCAGTTAGAAAAGAGTTTTTTTTTTTCCCCATTTATTTTAACAAGTTTTTTTTTTTTTTTTTACTAAAATAGAGCTACAGGCGCTGACAATATCAGATTTTGTTTTGACGACATTAAATTAAGGTAGACATAGGCTCATAAAAAATCCCGTTTGTCCCATTTTTATTTTTATCCAGGTAACGTCATGTCTTCAAACTTTCACGTTCTATCCCCACTAGCATCACCTATCACGGAGTTTGATCTCTGTGCGACGCATAGTTTATTGTAATTTATTGACCCGATAAAAAAAAAATAAACTTTCTTCTCTGGAGTTTTTGGTACTGCAGTGCGGTTATTTTAGGCCGTAGATAATAAAAGAACTACCTCTCGTGGTGCCTGTGGGCATGGTACTTTTGTTGATGTATTGACATCACGATTTTGCAATTTAGTGTATCAAAGTTGTTTGGTTAAAACACATGAGCCTCTTGACAGCAGGCAGGTATACGTACAGACGGGGGAATGAAACTAATACTTCTGAACAGCTGAATAAATGCGTATAAGTACTCTATTTCCACGGCCTCACTGTTTGCTAATTTATTGAGGTCCTGGTTTCGTCAACATTTCCCAGGTTACAAATTTTCACTACTCCGACTGACCTGAATGTGTATTCGTCAGACAGGGTTTCCCACAAACATATTGATAGAGCAAGACCCTCGTACGAATGCACTCTTCACGGATGGTAGCAGCTTTGGGATAACATTATCTACCGAAGCAGATGTCTGGCACAGAGTGGAAAGTGGCAACTGGACAATTCATTGACTAGTGTCTGTCAAATGATCATTTAAATATTTGCTTCATCTTCGATTGTAAGTAAAGATCTTTTGTCATTCTTCAAAATATGCCACATCTGTTCTGCCATGGTGTGCAGTGTTATTCCAAAGTTGTTCTATTTCCAGTGTTCATTTTTTTGAAATTCTACATAGTCTTAGTGAGAACATCCTGTATCTGTGCATGTATATGTGCATGAAGGTTTTGGACATTTTAAAGTGAGCTACATGTAAAATTGTAGCAAATTTTTATTTCTAGGTTTCAGCGTCTCCTTGATCTTGTCGGTCCGCTTCTGACCAAGGAGCCCACCAACGTTGGCAACACCATTTCTGCATCAGAAAGGCTGATTGTCTTTCTAAGGTGAGCCAGTTGCTTATTTATAATTGTCGCCAACATCTTGAGACGGCACTGTATAGCATCGAAGTAACTAGTATCACGGGCATCTACACCTCAAGGAGTGGAGTCCAGTTCCTTCGTTGCAGCCTAGAGTAGTGCCAATTTTTCAGGCCACTGCCCCCCCACAAACATCTAAATGGTGTTTAGCCATACCGCCAGGAGCAGACTTACCAATAGGCAGAGTAGGCAGCTGCCTAGGAGCAGCAGAAATTTGTGGTCGGCCAAATTGTAACTGCTCCCAAAATTTTTTTTTTTTTTTCAATATTAGGCTTTGACTTTGGCTATTTTTAGGATTCTAGCTTCAAATCTATCTACTTTGAAAAAAGTACAAACTTGGCTATTTCCCCCCCACTACTGCTCCCCATAGCCACTATTCATGGGGAGCGGGGGTGGGGGCCAGCAGAATGCTAAGTCCGCTTCTGACAAACCCCCCGTGAGCAGACCAATTATACTTAATATTGAGTGCAGTCCAGTCTCGTGATACTTTATTAATAGCCCAAAAATGCCAATTGGTACTAAAGCATGCTTTCTCTGCGCAAAGAAAAAAAATGTATAGTCAGTATTGCATGCAACCTCCCCTTCAAGTCAAGGCGCATTTTCATAAATGGCTAGCGAGAGTTCTGGTTCCACCTGGTCTGAGACGTGACTGTTTCTTCGTCTTGATTGTTGGCAAGGCTACAACACCAATTTATGCAGGTACATTGGGCAGAAAAACATAAACAGCTCTCTTAGACGACAAGCCATGGTGTCGCTGCACCTGCAAAGAAAAGGGAGAGTCACATATTAGAAACTGCATGCACTCCATTTTGTTATTGCGGGATGTCCTGAATTGAGGTTGGCAAACGAAACAGGAACCGCGGCCAATGGGTTACCAAGCTGCTTTGCGCTGCACTGTGACAGCTCTACTACCAAGCACCACAAAAATGACAATTATCCAAATTCAATTTGGTTGTATTTCCAAGATGGCAAACCTCAAAATGGAAAAATAATCTCCTTACTTAAATGCATCAAAACACACAGATGGGCATTTTTTTATACCGTGGGAAAATATTTAAAATATGTGTGATATGGCTTCATGTGTTTTTGAAAAATGAAATCTCACCACCATGAGAATCCAGAATGGTATACCTTATAGCTCAAAACTGTAACAGTGCCCAGCGTCCAGATTGCCTTTTTTGGTTAACCAGAATAGACCCTTTTCAAAACCCTATCAAGCAATGTTAGTGGTCGCCATTTCTTGAGCGCAAAGCCCATGATTGGATCCGAGTCCTCGCCAATCGCTGATGCAGCACTTCTTTTCGATGCAAGCCGAGTCAAGTAGCCCATGATTGAATCTGAGTCCTCGCCAATCGCTGATGCAGCACTTCTTTTCGATGCAAGCCGAGTCAAGTTCACGCTAAAAGCACGAAGTATGTGATCAAGGAATGGTGGACTCAAATAATTGCTGCAAAAGCTACAAGATGGCATGCACTTTTGAAACGGGGTGTATTGTAGCACCTTTCACCTCAACATACATTTTCGTTAAACCTTGTTCATCACGTGTTCGTGTACTCAGTATTTTTGCACTGCCTTTTCTTGCTTTAGGTACCTGGCCCACGGCTCGTCCCAAAAGTCGGTGGCAATGAGCTACTGCCACAGTACCTCATTTGCAAGCCAAAATGTGCGGGAAACAAGTGCGGCGCTGCGGAAAGTACTACAACCTCTGTACATGCCTGTCCCAACTCAAGAGATGTGGGAAAAAATTGCGCAAGGTTTTAGTGAGCACTGGAACTTCCCAAACTGTGTGGGTGCAATCGACGGGAAACACATTGCAGTGGAGGGGCGTGGATCAGCTACCTTTAACTACAAAAAAACACACAGTATCATCCTATTGGCGGTGGTTGACGCAAGCTACAAATTCGTGATGGTCGACATTGGTGAATATGGCAGCTGGAACGACAGTGGCGTGTTCAGAGAGTGCCCATTCGGCCAGAAAATGATGTCCGGGACTCTCCAGCTCCCTTGTCGAAAAGCACTCCCTCGTCATGCTGGCAGAATGCCCTTTGTTCTAGTTGGAGATGAGGCATTTCCCCTTATGGAAAATCTCATGCGGCCTTTTCCCGGAGAGGCTCTAGACCTGCCAAAACAGTGCTTCAACTACAGACTGTCCAGGGCTCGACGCATCTCTGAAAATGCGTTTGGCATCCTAGCAGCTCGATGGAGGCTCTTTCGACAAGCGATCCAAGGAGACCTAAGCTTGGTGGACAACCTTGTCTGGTCGGGTGTTTTGCTTCACAACTACATGAGGACATGTGATGACGAGGAAGGCGTACCTATGACCAGTTCATATGCACGTCCTGCAAACATTGACTGTAATCATGCACAAGATGCAAACAGGCAGAAGGCTGCTGGCCAAGAAAACCCTAGCCTCAGCTTCCAGAATCTAGAACCGATCACCAGTGGCCCTGAGTCCCTGCGAGGTCAAAAAGTACGGCAGGCTTTTGCAAATTATTTCTGCTCGACGATCGGAGAAGTGCCATGGCAATATGATCAGGTTTCCCGTGGATCTCGCCGCGCGACACTTTGAGAAGTTCCATGCTATACAGTCAAACCCGTTTATAACGAACAGCAGGAAACGCCACGATCAGTTTGACATAGCAAGTAGTTTGATATAGCAAAAACCATTTACAACAAACTTCCACAAGCTCCCGTTTCTTTCTCATCTCTTCACTACCGCCTTGTAACACAGCGCTGGATTTTTTTTTTTTTTTTGCATGCGTGCAGATTTTGTCTTTTTAGCTTTCATTTTCTGAATCGCTTTTCTTTGCGGGCAACCACTTTCGATAAAAAGATTTTCTTTTCTGTGCTTGTGCACAGTGTTTTTTTTTTTTTTTTAGCTTTTCTTTTTAAAATTGCTTCTCTTTGCTCAATTTTGTTTGCGACTGGAGCTTTTAAAATTTTATTCCTCTCCTACTTTTTTTTTTGGGGGGGGGGGAACAGCTAGAAGACGATTTTTTGCACGTTTTTGTAAGCCTTCCTGGGGGAAAAAGTTTGATATAACCAATGTGTTGTTCGTTATAAAAAGTGCTTTTTACATGCATTTTTATTTAAATTTTTCGTGAGTTCGATATTGACAATAATTCACTGTACTTCGGTTCGTTCTAAACGGGTTTCGCTGTACTAACCCCTCGCAACTGTTCTAATACTAACAAGACTGCAGTGTTAGCAAGAGGTTCAGTGCTGCGGCCTGTTAGGGACCTTTTGTTATCACAGCAAATGTCATCATGTACTCTCATTTTTAGCCACTTTGCTCTCTTCTATGCTTGTTGTACTAACCCCTGGCAACTGTTCTAATACTAACAAGACTGCAGTGTTAGCAAGAGGTTCAGTGCTGCGGCCTGTTAGGGACCTTTTGTTATCACAGCAAATGTCATCATGTACTCTCATTTTTAGCCACTTTGCTCTCTTCTATGCTTGTTTTTACCTCAGCAATCATAGTGAACAAAGTTAGTCTCTTCGGGTAGCATTACTAGTTTCTCCCTTTATGCAAAGAGTTAAGATATTATGTAGGTACATCGTAGCTTAGACATTTGACGTCTTATCAAGCTGTTCACGTTTCAAGCGCCTCTTCCTCCGACAACCAAACCTTATAAGAACTACATTGCATGGTGTATAAACAATGCACAAAACTTCCTTTTTTTTTTAGGTCATTAAGGTCGGTAAGATACATTGTGTATCTTATTTCCAGGATTCCACCACCTCCCTTTACTTCAGTGCTTACATGCAGTGTTATTAGGATTTTCTGTCCATCTAACACCAGTTATACAAGGCGTGTACGATTTACCTGCACCGGTAGAGAAAAGTGTAGGGCGGTGCACTTCTGGTTGTATCTGAATACACATACCGGAAGTACACTGACCTGCACTTTTGTGCACCGGTGCAGGTAAATTGGAACCAGCCTACTGTCTATCCAACGCACCAGTGCAAGGACATTTTAGCACCGATTCTTGCCAAGAATCTTTTCTGCACAACATTTTCTTTCCAGGTGTTGCTATATATCACAATTATTTCCTCTAACGCACGAGCAAGGTGCGTAATCTTAAAATACTGCATTGTCTTTTTAAAAGTGCATGACCAAAAGTGCTGAAGAGCAATGTTGCTGCTCGGGATTAATTTGCATGCACCTAGGTCTCCTACCGAGCGAGGCTCTATTGGTCCGTACGTTTGGTTCATTGCAAGCCATCGGTGGTGTGTTGTGTCTTGGCGTGCCTCTCCCTCAGTTGCAGGTGCAGGCGCTGGCAAGGCATTCAAGTCTGGTGCACCAACTGCTATATCCTTGCTGGTGTAGTTACCTTCAGTGTTCCCCACATTTTCCACATCTCCTTACCCATTCCCAGACTGGCTTGTGGGGGCCAGATCCAGATTAGGTGCGGGCTCTCGGCAGAGCCTGACTGCTAGGGAGCGCGTCTCCCACGTGGTGAATAGGAGGCAGCCATCACAATGGAGTTCTCACATAAATCAATCTAATTACCCTGAAGGCACAGGTCAGCAATCAAATGGTCGCATACTGTTGGAAGGTATCAAGTTGCACGGATTGTGCCAGTTTTCCAGGGGCTCCATTTTGATGGCTAAGTGCTTGCACTCGCGAACCAACAGGCATGCAGGTACCGCAAGGAGTTGCCTGGCCGAGCAGCAGTCTTGTTTCAAGGTTGCAGCAGAAGACTTCGTTTCGACAAGATTGCTAGGAATAAATCTGCTCTGATGAACCCACCCACTGTTTCTCTCACCTTACTTGAGCCCTCGGGTCCTGTTGCAGGAAGGAGACCACCACATCAAGCACATTGCCAGGGCAGGTCTTTCTGCAGAGTAGAGAAAATGCAGAATGCCTGCAGGTCTTTGGTACATCCCAGTCAGCCCTATAGACCTTTTCA
Organism: Ixodes scapularis; assembly: GCF_016920785.2. NCBI lineage: Eukaryota > Metazoa > Arthropoda > Arachnida > Ixodida > Ixodidae > Ixodes > Ixodes scapularis. The sequence continues at coordinate 609,434 of NW_024609855.1, read as the reverse complement.
TCCTCCTCCGCATGGGCGCTGCCATCTTGGAATCACGTGACGTGGCAGCCATTAGGTTGCTTCAACTTGCTGTTCTGCTCTCCTCTCCGCGCCGTGGCGGATGCGTTGTATTCGTGTTTTTCGTCGCGTTTCACCGTGCTTTCTTGCCTTACTTCGGAAACTAGTCCGATACGTCTACTCGACAACTAAGATATCATGAGGGTTCAACGTTCCATATGACAACTGAGGTTTGTTTCTTAAAAGTGGCGGAACACTTTCAGTAAGAAGCGCGTATATTCATATCACGCATTTTGGATCGGAAGGAGCGCAAGGAGACTATCTGTATTTCCTGAAGGCATCGTTCTTTGTATTCATAATACATTGAAAACAGTTTCTTTTGATTATGGGAGGAAACTCGTGGAGGAGATAGACAACGAATGTTTAATTTGTATTTTATCTGAGGCTAGAAGTAATGGAACGCCAACATCGGGCGATTTGTTTGTTCATAATATCACACCCACATGTGTATGAGGTTCTTAATCTTTTTTTTTTTTGCGACGTAAATGTTTGGTTGATTGGTTTACTTATAAAGTTTAAGAAATTGTATACCGTGCTCGCTCCCATTTCAACAGTCATTTAAGTGATTTATTGATTATATTTAGATAACCAGTGCCAACCACATAATTTATTTGAACACAACGGTCGGGACTTCCCGCTTAAGAAACTGCCACAGACACCTAACAATAGGGGGTTTTAGAATAGCGCGCACAAAAAAATAATGTTGTTTCTATTGGCAAATCTAAAACGCGTTTTGGGTTCGGCGCATGCGCAATAATGACGTCGCTTTCTTTTTTTTTTGCGCACGCTGTTTTAATTTTTGCCAGTATCTGAAATTCGCAATATTTAACGCGAAAAGAAAAAAGACGTCTGCATCACAATTATTTGAGTCCAAGATTGTTGATGGCAAATAGAGGTTCACTTCTGGTGGCTGCCGACGCCGAAATTTACAAAGCGAATCTGTTCAAACAAATAAATGTTTGTTCACACAGGTCCGTGAAGTGGTGCCTAGCGCTCGAATTCAGCCGAACTTTCCGGGGTATTTCTCCTCCTGCGCCCTTTAATTTTATTTCGCCAATTTTACGGCAGACAAATGCCAGATTTAATTTGACGGGCCTGTCCCTTATATCATATCTTTAGTAAGCAAATATTCATATAAAAATAATTTATTTTCTAGGGCCAATATCGCGAAAGGCTGCTAATGAGTTCTTTAGCAGGGTTGCTAATTGAACAAATTTCCTACTCGGCCTGTCAAAACACGCTCAAGTACCGAGTTAAAAAAGGGCCCGAGACGATTCTACTTGTTTATATCAATTATCTGCGTCATTACACAATACGTTTTTAGTCTGAGAAGTTCGCTAAAGGTTCGGTGCCCACGAAAACCAAAGAGTGAGTAGTAAATTCGCGAGTTCATCTGTTCTGGTCGATTCAGCACAATGCTAATCAAGCTGTCGATATGCTTCCTTACATTCACGTGTTATCCTGTTCAATAGTTTGCTTTCCTGGAAACTGGTGTCATCAGGTACAGCCGTAGACGATGGTAATCTTCCCTGTACATCAGTCAGGCGTTTCGCAACCGTCCATAATCAGATCATCAAAGGAGTGGGTAAAAAACAAACAAACGCAATTTAGGCTAAAATACACCTCGCAGTCTTCAAGGTGCAAAGGAACGCCGCCGTTCCATTTTGCATCGCTGGAACTGGAACGAGAACGCGTTACATTTTTACTGGAACGGAAAGAGTAACGGCGTTCCTTTTTTTCGTCCAGTGGGGGAATTTTTATTTTATTTATAACAGGGAAATTTTGACAGTACAGAAACAATATCTTTACCAAGTGCAGGATCTCGTTACCTTTTTGGCTACTAATCCTTGTAAATTATTTTGTGGGGTCCTCGCTTGCTAACAGTTTCGGGTGCAGGAGAGCTGGTGGACATTGATTCGTTTTTGAGTGCCCGAAATTGCGTACAAAAAGCAAGGCTTTTAGTCGTAGGAAAAGACAAAGAAAGAGGGTTGTTTCAAGCTCAGCTACTTTCTTTGCTTCCACGAATCGTCCCAGAAATTTAAGGCCGACTACAGCCACTTGTGAACTTCCATTACGAGACCTACAGTTACAACAAGACCACAGGCTGCCAAATATCGAACGCACCGTTGTATCCCGAACATTGTTCACTTGAAAGATACAGACACAAAAAAAAAACATTATTTCTTCTCTTGTCTGCCCCCCCCCCCCCCCCGCCCCCCCCCCCCCCCCCCCCCACACACACACACCTTCAAAATGAAAAACAAAGCCAACCCTCTCCTCGACATGCTCGTCTTGCGGACAGCAACATCGAGAAGCAACTGTTGTTAAGTTCGAACAAGGGACTTTGCTCAATTGAAACGTGTGATGTTGCTGTAAAACGCTCGTACAATGTTGGGTAAAAGCAGACTTGGACGTAGTTCAACTACTCTACTCAAACTACTGTAGTTTAACTACTTTTTTTGAGTAACTTGGTAACTTTCAATTACAATTTGATTTGGGTAATTAGTAGTTTAATTTAACTACTTTTTCAGGTAACTTCTACTCAAATTACTAACTACTTTCGAAATTATATAGTGCTAATTTTGCCCATCACGAAAGTTTGAGCACAAAAATGAATAAGACGCCGGCAGATGAAGAGGCATTCCCTAACATGGGGCCCCCTTGTTCGGGAAGGCGTCCTTGTGTCAAGGTGGCGACGAGCAGCCAAAACATAACACCGGCACGCACGAATGCAGGAAGAGATGCTTAACAAGCCTTGGTCGGGTATTGACCTAATCCGGTAATGCACGCAGGCGCCGCGTTTCCAGCTGCAACCGTGGAAGAGGGGACACTCCGAGAGTTGTCTGTCTTTAGGGAGTTCTGACTCAAGCGGTAGGTTCCACGAGAGGCGCCACTGGAATGACCTCGCAGCGGGGCGCCTGTTCCCATGGTCGCCTTGTCGTCAGCGCATACGCCTTTGCAAAGCCGGACTCCCCCGCGCACAAACCCTGGCACGGATTATCCGTTCATGGAAGCACGTTTCCGCTTCCAGCTGCAACTGTATACGAGCGACGATGCTTGTTCACGTAATCCTTCGTGTCCTTCCGACCATCCAGGCCAGGGAGACCTCCTCTTTGTTAAAAACGATTTACTTGTCAGGCGTGTCAAGGGGTGTCCAAACAGGACACTACAAAACCCGCACATCCGACAAATCGTGAAAATTGAAGCGGACGCTTCTATTTTTACGATGTGTCGGATGTGCGGGTTTTGTAGTGTCCTGTTTGCAGGAGTCGTGAAAATTTTTACGCTCGCGACTGCTCTCCTCGCCTCCTCCACTTTTCTCTGACGTCGGTGCTCGTCAGATTTGACGTCACACGCCACCTGCGTCTGGCTGACCTCGCCAACGCCCTCGCGTACCACCGTCGCCTCGGCTCGAAGGCCAAGGAGGTCCGGCTTCGGGTGGATTTGGGACATTCCTGCGTCGAAGGGTGCGTTTCGCCCGCCTCGGATCTGCTTTCTTTGTCGAGATTCACTTTCGTCGTGATGGCGTCCGACGCGGTTCCGTATTCTGAGCGCATAGCTGCCCTGGCAAATCTTTGCATCTTAAAGTACATCCGAAATGCCGAGGAGATAGACCCTGATGCACTAACTACCTTTGCCGCTGCGAGTGCGGTCTACTTGAAGAGCCTAAAGAAAAAAAAGCGTAGAGCCGTCCGCTTGCTTCTACGGTCGAGGAAGCAGGTTGGCGAGTACTCTACCCTCGTGCGGCAAATGTTCCTAGACCCCAGTGGCCAGGACTTCTTCGACACCTTCCGGATGACCAAAGCCAGGTAAGTAAAACTTTTTTTTTTTTATTTATTTCTAATTTTGCTTAAAACCCCGCTTCATTGCAAGTGCAATAGAAGCTATAAGAGTGAGCTCCGGGCTTTCAGCATGCCTGCCGAGCACGCGCCCTCGTTCTTGGAATCACTTTCATCGGGGCAACATGCTCGTGCTTGTGCTTCGGAAGAGAACCGTGTTTTTCGGCCGGGTGTAATTAAACTATGCATCGCAGAGAGATCAAACTCTGTGATAACGCGATTCTACCGGTTGGAATAGAACGCGTAAGTTTGAGAACATGACGTTACCTGCATCAAAAAATAATTGAGACGAAAAATTTTTTCTGTACTTCCATCGTCAAAACAAGAACTGACATATCGTCGACGCTTTTGGGATTTAATCAGTGAAAAACGCTTGTCAGTTAGAAAAGAGTTTTTTTTTTTTTCCCCATTTATTTTAACAAGTTTTTTTTTTTTTTTTACTAAAATAGAGCTACAGGCGCTGACAATATCAGATTTTGTTTTGACGACATTAAATTAAGGTAGACATAGGCTCATAAAAAATCCCGTTTGTCCCATTTTTATTTTTATCCAGGTAACGTCATGTCTTCAAACTTTCACGTTCTATCCCCACTAGCATCACCTATCACGGAGTTTGATCTCTGTGCGACGCATAGTTTATTGTAATTTATTGACCCGATAAAAAAAAAATAAACTTTCTTCTCTGGAGTTTTTGGTACTGCAGTGCGGTTATTTTAGGCCGTAGATAATAAAAGAACTACCTCTCGTGGTGCCTGTGGGCATGGTACTTTTGTTGATGTATTGACATCACGATTTTGCAATTTAGTGTATCAAAGTTGTTTGGTTAAAACACATCAGCCTCTTGACAGCAGGCAGGTATACGTACAGACGGGGGAATGAAACTAATACTTCTGAACAGCTGAATAAATGCGTATAAGTACTCTATTTCCACGGCCTCACTGTTTGCTAATTTATTGAGGTCCTGGTTTCGTCAACATTTCCCAGGTTACAAATTTTCACTACTCCGACTGACCTGAATGTGTATTCGTCAGACAGGGTTTCCCACAAACATATTGATAGAGCAAGACCCTCGTACGAATGCACTCTTCACGGATGGTAGCAGCTTTGGGATAACATTATCTACCGAAGCAGATGTCTGGCACAGAGTGGAAAGTGGCAACTGGACAATTCATTGACTAGTGTCTGTCAAATGATCATTTAAATATTTGCTTCATCTTCGATTGTAAGTAAAGATCTTTTGTCATTCTTCAAAATATGCCACATCTGTTCTGCCATGGTGTGCAGTGTTATTCCAAAGTTGTTCTATTTCCAGTGTTCATTTTTTTGAAATTCTACATAGTCTTAGTGAGAACATCCTGTATCTGTGCATGTATATGTGCATGAAGGTTTTGGACATTTTAAAGTGAGCTACATGTAAAATTGTAGCAAATTTTTATTTCTAGGTTTCAGCGTCTCCTTGATCTTGTCGGTCCGCTTCTGACCAAGGAGCCCACCAACGTTGGCAACACCATTTCTGCATCAGAAAGGCTGATTGTCTTTCTAAGGTGAGCCAGTTGCTTATTTATAATTGTCGCCAACATCTTGAGACGGCACTGTATAGCATCGAAGTAACTAGTATCACGGGCATCTACACCTCAAGGAGTGGAGTCCAGTTCCTTCGTTGCAGCCTAGAGTAGTGCCAATTTTTCAGGCCACTGCCCCCCCACAAACATCTAAATGGTGTTTAGCCATACCGCCAGGAGCAGACTTACCAATAGGCAGAGTAGGCAGCTGCCTAGGAGCAGCAGAAATTTGTGGTCGGCCAAATTGAAACTGCTCCCAAAATTTTTTTTTTTTTCAATATTAGGCTTTGACTTTGGCTATTTTTAGGATTCTAGCTTCAAATCTATCTACTTTGAAAAAAGTACAAACTTGGCTATTTCCCCCCCACTACTGCTCCCCATAGCCACTATTCATGGGGAGCGGGGGTGGGGGCCAGCAGAATGCTAAGTCCGCTTCTGACAAACCCCCCGTGAGCAGACCAATTATACTTAATATTGAGTGCAGTCCAGTCTCGTGATACTTTATTAATAGCCCAAAAATGCCAATTGGTACTAAAGCATGCTTTCTCTGCGCAAAGAAAAAAAATGTATAGTCAGTATTGCATGCAACCTCCCCTTCAAGTCAAGGCGCATTTTCATAAATGGCTAGCGAGAGTTCTGGTTCCACCTGGTCTGAGACGTGACTGTTTCTTCGTCTTGATTGTTGGCAAGGCTACAACACCAATTTATGCAGGTACATTGGGCAGAAAAACATAAACAGCTCTCTTAGACGACAAGCCATGGTGTCGCTGCACCTGCAAAGAAAAGGGAGAGTCACATATTAGAAACTGCATGCACTCCATTTTGTTATTGCGGGATGTCCTGAATTGAGGTTGGCAAACGAAACAGGAACCGCGGCCAATGGGTTACCAAGCTGCTTTGCGCTGCACTGTGACAGCTCTACTACCAAGCACCACAAAAATGACAATTATCCAAATTCAATTTGGTTGTATTTCCAAGATGGCAAACCTCAAAATGGAAAAATAATCTCCTTACTTAAATGCATCAAAACACACAGATGGGCATTTTTTTATACCGTGGGAAAATATTTAAAATATGTGTGATATGGCTTCATGTGTTTTTGAAAAATGAAATCTCACCACCATGAGAATCCAGAATGGTATACCTTATAGCTCAAAACTGTAACAGTGCCCAGCGTCCAGATTGCCTTTTTTGGTTAACCAGAATAGACCCTTTTCAAAACCCTATCAAGCAATGTTAGTGGTCGCCATTTCTTGAGCGCAAAGCCCATGATTGGATCCGAGTCCTCGCCAATCGCTGATGCAGCACTTCTTTTCGATGCAAGCCGAGTCAAGTAGCCCATGATTGAATCTGAGTCCTCGCCAATCGCTGATGCAGCACTTCTTTTCGATGCAAGCCGAGTCAAGTTCACGCTAAAAGCACGAAGTATGTGATCAAGGAATGGTGGACTCAAATAATTGCTGCAAAAGCTACAAGATGGCATGCACTTTTGAAACGGGGTGTATTGTAGCACCTTTCACCTCAACATACATTTTCGTTAAACCTTGTTCATCACGTGTTCGTGTACTCAGTATTTTTGCACTGCCTTTTCTTGCTTTAGGTACCTGGCCCACGGCTCGTCCCAAAAGTCGGTGGCAATGAGCTACTGCCACAGTACCTCATTTGCAAGCCAAAATGTGCGGGAAACAAGTGCGGCGCTGCGGAAAGTACTACAACCTCTGTACATGCCTGTCCCAACTCAAGAGATGTGGGAAAAAATTGCGCAAGGTTTTAGTGAGCACTGGAACTTCCCAAACTGTGTGGGTGCAATCGACGGGAAACACATTGCAGTGGAGGGGCGTGGATCAGCTACCTTTAACTACAAAAAAACACACAGTATCATCCTATTGGCGGTGGTTGACGCAAGCTACAAATTCGTGATGGTCGACATTGGTGAATATGGCAGCTGGAACGACAGTGGCGTGTTCAGAGAGTGCCCATTCGGCCAGAAAATGATGTCCGGGACTCTCCAGCTCCCTTGTCGAAAAGCACTCCCTCGTCATGCTGGCAGAATGCCCTTTGTTCTAGTTGGAGATGAGGCATTTCCCCTTATGAAAAATCTCATGCGGCCTTTTCCCGGAGAGGCTCTAGACCTGCCAAAACAGTGCTTCAACTACAGACTGTCCAGGGCTCGACGCATCTCTGAAAATGCGTTTGGCATCCTAGCAGCTCGATGGAGGCTCTTTCGACAAGCGATCCAAGGAGACCTAAGCTTGGTGGACAACCTTGTCTGGTCGGGTGTTTTGCTTCACAACTACATGAGGACATGTGATGACGAGGAAGGCGTACCTATGACCAGTTCATATGCACGTCCTGCAAACATTGACTGTAATCATGCACAAGATGCAAACAGGCAGAAGGCTGCTGGCCAAGAAAACCCTAGCCTCAGCTTCCAGAATCTAGAACCGATCACCAGTGGCCCTGAGTCCCTGCGAGGTCAAAAAGTACGGCAGGCTTTTGCAAATTATTTCTGCTCGACGATCGGAGAAGTGCCATGGCAATATGATCAGGTTTCCCGTGGATCTCGCCGCGCGACACTTTGAGAAGTTCCATGCTATACAGTCAAACCCGTTTATAACGAACAGCAGGAAACGCCACGATCAGTTTGACATAGCAAGTAGTTTGATATAGCAAAAACCATTTACAACAAACTTCCACAAGCTCCCGTTTCTTTCTCATCTCTTCACTACCGCCTTGTAACACAGCGCTGGATTTTTTTTTTTTTTTTTGCATGCGTGCAGATTTTGTCTTTTTAGCTTTCATTTTCTGAATCGCTTTTCTTTGCGGGCAACCACTTTCGATAAAAAGATTTTCTTTTCTGTGCTTGTGCACAGTGTTTTTTTTTTTTTTTAGCTTTTCTTTTTAAAATTGCTTCTCTTTGCTCAATTTTGTTTGCGACTGGAGCTTTTAAAATTTTATTCCTCTCCTACTTTTTTTTTTGGGGGGGGGGGGGGGGAACAGCTAGAAGACGATTTTTTGCACGTTTTTGTAAGCCTTCCTGGGGGAAAAAGTTTGATATAACCAATGTGTTGTTCGTTATAAAAAGTGCTTTTTACATGCATTTTTATTTAAATTTTTCGTGAGTTCGATATTGACAATAATTCACTGTACTTCGGTTCGTTCTAAACGGGTTTCGCTGTACTAACCCCTCGCAACTGTTCTAATACTAACAAGACTGCAGTGTTAGCAAGAGGTTCAGTGCTGCGGCCTGTTAGGGACCTTTTGTTATCACAGCAAATGTCATCATGTACTCTCATTTTTAGCCACTTTGCTCTCTTCTATGCTTGTTGTACTAACCCCTGGCAACTGTTCTAATACTAACAAGACTGCAGTGTTAGCAAGAGGTTCAGTGCTGCGGCCTGTTAGGGACCTTTTGTTATCACAGCAAATGTCATCATGTACTCTCATTTTTAGCCACTTTGCTCTCTTCTATGCTTGTTTTTACCTCAGCAATCATAGTGAACAAAGTTAGTCTCTTCGGGTAGCATTACTAGTTTCTCCCTTTATGCAAAGAGTTAAGATATTATGTAGGTACATCGTAGCTTAGACATTTGACGTCTTATCAAGCTGTTCACGTTTCAAGCGCCTCTTCCTCCGACAACCAAACCTTATAAGAACTACATTGCATGGTGTATAAACAATGCACAAAACTTCCTTTTTTTTTTAGGTCATTAAGGTCGGTAAGATACATTGTGTATCTTATTTCCAGGATTCCACCACCTCCCTTTACTTCAGTGCTTACATGCAGTGTTATTAGGATTTTCTGTCCATCTAACACCAGTTATACAAGGCGTGTACGATTTACCTGCACCGGTAGAGAAAAGTGTAGGGCGGTGCACTTCTGGTTGTATCTGAATACACATACCGGAAGTACACTGACCTGCACTTTTGTGCACCGGTGCAGGTAAATTGGAACCAGCCTACTGTCTATCCAACGCACCAGTGCAAGGACATTTTAGCACCGATTCTTGCCAAGAATCTTTTCTGCACAACATTTTCTTTCCAGGTGTTGCTATATATCACAATTATTTCCTCTAACGCACGAGCAAGGTGCGTAATCTTAAAATACTGCATTGTCTTTTTAAAAGTGCATGACCAAAAGTGCTGAAGAGCAATGTTGCTGCTCGGGATTAATTTGCATGCACCTAGGTCTCCTACCGAGCGAGGCTCTATTGGTCCGTACGTTTGGTTCATTGCAAGCCATCGGTGGTGTGTTGTGTCTTGGCGTGCCTCTCCCTCAGTTGCAGGTGCAGGCGCTGGCAAGGCATTCAAGTCTGGTGCACCAACTGCTATATCCTTGCTGGTGTAGTTACCTTCAGTGTTCCCCACATTTTCCACATCTCCTTACCCATTCCCAGACTGGCTTGTGGGGGCCAGATCCAGATTAGGTGCGGGCTCTCGGCAGAGCCTGACTGCTAGGGAGCGCGTCTCCCACGTGGTGAATAGGAGGCAGCCATCACAATGGAGTTCTCACATAAATCAATCTAATTACCCTGAAGGCACAGGTCAGCAATCAAATGGTCGCATACTGTTGGAAGGTATCAAGTTGCACGGATTGTGCCAGTTTTCCAGGGGCTCCATTTTGATGGCTAAGTGCTTGCACTCGCGAACCAACAGGCATGCAGGTACCGCAAGGAGTTGCCTGGCCGAGCAGCAGTCTTGTTTCAAGGTTGCAGCAGAAGACTTCGTTTCGACAAGATTGCTAGGAATAAATCTGCTCTGATGAACCCACCCACTGTTTCTCTCACCTTACTTGAGCCCTCGGGTCCTGTTGCAGGAAGGAGACCACCACATCAAGCACATTGCCAGGGCAGGTCTTTCTGCAGAGTAGAGAAAATGCAGAATGCCTGCAGGTCTTTGGTACATCCCAGTCAGCCCTATAGACCTTTTCATCCTCCTCCGCATGGGCGCTGCCATCTTGGAATCACGTGACGTGGCAGCCATTAGGTTGCTTCAACTTGCTGTTCTGCTCTCCTCTCCGCGCCGTGGCGGATGCGTTGTATTCGTGTTTTTCGTCGCGTTTCACCGTGCTTTCTTGCCTTACTTCGGAAACTAGTCCGATACGTCTACTCGACAACTAAGATATCATGAGGGTTCAACGTTCCATATGACAACTGAGGTTTGTTTCTTAAAAGTGGCGGAACACTTTCAGTAAGAAGCGCGTATATTCATATCACGCATTTTGGATCGGAAGGAGCGCAAGGAGACTATCTGTATTTCCTGAAGGCATCGTTCTTTGTATTCATAATACATTGAAAACAGTTTCTTTTGATTATGGGAGGAAACTCGTGGAGGAGATAGACAACGAATGTTTAATTTGTATTTTATCTGAGGCTAGAAGTAATGGAACGCCAACATCGGGCGATTTGTTTGTTCATAATATCACACCCACATGTGTATGAGGTTCTTAATCTTTTTTTTTTTTGCGACGTAAATGTTTGGTTGATTGGTTTACTTATAAAGTTTAAGAAATTGTATACCGTGCTCGCTCCCATTTCAACAGTCATTTAAGTGATTTATTGATTATATTTAGATAACCAGTGCCAACCACATAATTTATTTGAACACAACGGTCGGGACTTCCCGCTTAAGAAACTGCCACAGACACCTAACAATAGGGGGTTTTAGAATAGCGCGCACAAAAAAATAATGTTGTTTCTATTGGCAAATCTAAAACGCGTTTTGGGTTCGGCGCATGCGCAATAATGACGTCGCTTTCTTTTTTTTTTGCGCACGCTGTTTTAATTTTTGCCAGTATCTGAAATTCGCAATATTTAACGCGAAAAGAAAAAAGACGTCTGCATCACAATTATTTGAGTCCAAGATTGTTGATGGCAAATAGAGGTTCACTTCTGGTGGCTGCCGACGCCGAAATTTACAAAGCGAATCTGTTCAAACAAATAAATGTTTGTTCACACAGGTCCGTGAAGTGGTGCCTAGCGCTCGAATTCAGCCGAACTTTCCGGGGTATTTCTCCTCCTGCGCCCTTTAATTTTATTTCGCCAATTTTACGGCAGACAAATGCCAGATTTAATTTGACGGGCCTGTCCCTTATATCATATCTTTAGTAAGCAAATATTCATATAAAAATAATTTATTTTCTAGGGCCAATATCGCGAAAGGCTGCTAATGAGTTCTTTAGCAGGGTTGCTAATTGAACAAATTTCCTACTCGGCCTGTCAAAACACGCTCAAGTACCGAGTTAAAAAAGGGCCCGAGACGATTCTACTTGTTTATATCAATTATCTGCGTCATTACACAATACGTTTTTAGTCTGAGAAGTTCGCTAAAGGTTCGGTGCCCACGAAAACCAAAGAGTGAGTAGTAAATTCGCGAGTTCATCTGTTCTGGTCGATTCAGCACAATGCTAATCAAGCTGTCGATATGCTTCCTTACATTCACGTGTTATCCTGTTCAATAGTTTGCTTTCCTGGAAACTGGTGTCATCAGGTACAGCCGTAGACGATGGTAATCTTCCCTGTACATCAGTCAGGCGTTTCGCAACCGTCCATAATCAGATCATCAAAGGAGTGGGTAAAAAACAAACAAACGCAAATTAGGCTAAAATACACCTCGCAGTCTTCAAGGTGGTTCAGTACCAGTGTTTCATTAATTTTGTTCCACAAAAAAATAAAAATATATATTACAAAATTAAGGGAAAACAACGTAAAACAGCAACATAGCCGCGTTCATGTTGAAACCGAAACCAATAAAATTGAAGCAACCTAATGGCGCCGAGCGCATCAGCGCCCTCTATCCGCCGGTAGGGCAACTACTAAAATGAAAAGGTCTATACGACATGTGTCGCCGTGTGTCAAATTGCCAGGCTGCCTTCGACAAATTGTACAAACGACAGGAGTTGCGCCTCGGGCGAACCAAGCTCGCCTACGTAACCACAACAACCATGCCACGGAGCGGCAAAGGGGCAACGTTTGCTCTTGATAAGTGATGACTGAGACACGGGAGATGTGTGGGCCCATTGTTTGACGACACCGGTTCGCACATTGGTGTGGCCTTGAGAAAGGCCGTTTGGAGAGGGGTGTGCCAAGCCTCCCACAAGGGTAGTGTCAAGTAGTATGGCTAGAACAGGCACTGGGCGTGACAACTCGGTGCCCGATATACTAAAATGTTTCCATCGTAGTATATCGGCCACCCAGTTGCTACGCCCTGTGCCCCCTCTACCCATGCCACTTGGCACTACCCTTGTGGTGGTTCTTGCACCACAGGACAGGAAGGAGGTGGCGCTGGATGGCTTCCGGGCTGAAAAGAGGGGTGAGGAGTGGTGAAATATTACTGCCAATACCGAAAGAAAACACAAAATGCATGCTTTTGAAGGGACCATGAAGGCAATTTCATTTGTTTTTAAAAGAGGGTGTATTCAATGCATTACGTGTCCTGGCATGCCACTAAATTTTTTTTGAGAACTTTGTGCCTTATTTTTGCCCCTGCAAATAAATTTGTGAAGCCGAAACAAACATTCAGATAGATTTCTTTCCGTTTTCGCCTCTGGAAAGAGAAGCGACGTCGAGAAGCACTGTCGGTATCGGTAGGATTTAGTGGCCGCTCGGCGGGGTTCTTGTGGTTGGTTATAGTGTACGACGGTATATAAAGGAAATCTGGAACAAATGGACGACAACGCCACACTTTCAAACGAGTTTGAGCTCCCCCGTTCAGCGACTTCATGCCGACTGAACAGGAGAAGCTGCTCAGGACGCACAACCCTGGATTGGCGCTTTACGAGGACACCCCAGACCCGCCCAGCGACTCTCCGCCCTACTAGCCGACGCAACGCCGTTATGGGAACACAATGCGCAGCCTACTACAGCACATAAACGCGGCATGATTGAAGAGACGCCAGTTTGCAAAGCGGAAGGGTGACAATGTAGAAGACTTGTGGAAGTAAATGACGGCTGTATGCTGTGCTGGTTTTGAGACGGTGGTGCGTATGTCCCTTTTTGTTCCCTCGTTGCAAAGCGAACATGAGACGGCATACGAAACCAAAACGAAACGTCCCCCGCTTGTAACTTGCCTTTTCCTTTTTTTTGCCCCTGGTTGCTTAATGCTCGTTACGCGCCCAAGGTAGCAGTGTGGGACGCGTTCAACTAGTGGCAAACGGAGAAATCGCTTCAGATTATGCTTTTATACACGCGACGAAACCTGTCAATTCCAAACTACAACTTTAAAAAAATTATCCGACGTTCAAGTTACTTTTTTTCATCACACCTCACCACCGAATTTGAAACGAAGAGCGCAACATTCGTTTGAACCAATCGCCTCACGATGAGCTTTCTGCCGCCGTCTTTGCGGGGGGGGGGGGGGGGGGGGGGGGGGGTTTAGGGCATTGTTTTTGGTGCAACTGTTACCAGAACTGTTTAATTGATTGGTACGGCACCCAAACTTCTGTTCGGGCTGGATCTTGGTAAAACAGTGTCCGAGATGTGCCCGATACCCATTTCAATCGTCAAATAAAATTTCGAAATTGACCTCATGGTTCTTTTAAAGATTCGACTGCAAGCACAAGGTTAACCAGATGCGTTCTGCAATGTGGCTGCCCTTGAACACCACAAATAATGCGTATGAGGCAGACTGTACTCCTTCCTACCCTCATGAAAAAAAGGTGCACTGCTTAGGACATGCACTGAAAAGCGTAAGCAAAGCTTTCCTACCGTGGCTAGTCCTAATCCTTGAAAAAGAGGCACCCGTCTCGCGGGTGGCCTTTGCAACCACACGTGCGGCACAGCAGCACCTCGGTCACCTCGAGCCGAGGTCGGTCTCCCCCCCACTGTGCACCCAGCCTGCGGACGACCTGGGCCTTGATCAGCCGAGTGAGGGCCCGGACACCTACGAGATGGGAGACGTGGTACCCATCTCCCGCGAAGTGGTCCCTCCTCGGCTGCTTCTTGTCCAGGAAGAAGACCTGCAGGAGCCAGTCAAGTCGAAGCCATCCACATAAGCAAAGTGGAAAAGGCAAATTATATGTTTACATTATTGGTACATTTTGCAGTGTACCACAGCATAAACGAACAACAGGGGGTAAAAAACGACAGAATTACTGAAATTAAGGCTCGACACCGCTACACTTACGTGACCCCGTGTGGCCTGCAAAAAATACAAATGGAGTGAGCTACACACTCGGATCTTACGTCGGGGTTGATGATGACGACAGCACTCATCCGCCGCACCCCTTTCGTCAGCCGGCGATTGAGCTGCACGCGCCTGGCCTCGTCCGCAGCGTCTACCCCGCACCGAGGCAGAACTTTAAACAAGAACACTGTGGAGGTCGTCGTCCTCAGAAGCTCCTCCACCAGAAGCTAGAAGTACACAAAGAAGCTCGTCACACGTGGCCACTACACTGCGTGCACTCAGAACTAAAGGGAGAGAAAGCAACTTACCACGATCTCGCGGCAAATGTCGCCGGGGTTCCGTCCATTACTGAGGTCGTTACCTCCCACGTAGACAACCACGAAGTCCATGAACCGAAGGTGCAACTGTCGTAACTTTGCCAGCAAAGATACAGCAGTGGCACCTCCGACGCTGAATGTGCATGTCTGCACATTCGCCGCAAATCGCAGCCGGTCCGGGGTCAGGAACTTCAGCTGGCTGTCTCCGACCAAAACACCCAACATCGCCGGACGTTTCGATAGTCGAAAATGAGGCAACGAACACCACGAACACAGAGCAAGGACGAAGGAGCAAGACAGGCAGACGACAGTGCAGACGACCGTCGACTTCTTCTAGCAGTTCTGTGGATTGGATCGGATTCCCGCGGCTCTTATGTTCGCGGCTCTTATGTTGGTTATGTTCCCAACGTAGCTGGTATAGACAAACAAAAGTGATTGCCTAGGAGTTTAACAAAACAATATATATATTTTTTTACGTTATTTATGTTTATATGTACAA
Organism: Ixodes scapularis; assembly: GCF_016920785.2. Classification (NCBI taxonomy): domain Eukaryota; kingdom Metazoa; phylum Arthropoda; class Arachnida; order Ixodida; family Ixodidae; genus Ixodes; species Ixodes scapularis. The sequence continues at coordinate 594,037 of NW_024609855.1, read as the reverse complement.
ATAAAAGTCCCACTGTTGCGCAATGGACTTTAATATGTCCTTTCGAGCTGAAGCATACCTGAAGAAAGGGATATGTTGTACGAAAGTTAGTACTGATTGCGACTTTAAGGGGGCATGCAATACAAAATTTTAGCTTCTATTTTAATGAAGGACTTTAAATAGCTGAGTAGTCTGTGCTAGACACTGCAATGGAAATATGTTAGTCATGAGGCTGAATGCCACCTCAGCTGAGCACAAAAGCTTCCGTTTAATCGAGTTTCCTACAAAGCCCATTATGTTTTTTTTTTTTTACGTTTACAGAGGATCGTCTTCTGGGAATGGTTCGAGCTCAAGCAATTGTTCGAGCCTTTCTTCTTCTCTCTGAAGTGCCTCTGATGCTTCCCTCTCTTCTCTCCCTCTTTCCTCTCTTTCACTTTCTTGCCTCTCCCCCATTTCTTTGCTTGTTTTCTTGTCTTCAACTGACTGTTCGATGGCCAGATCATGCGCAAAGTCTGTCACTGACCGGAAAAACTGCATTCGCCTCTCTACATTATACTGCTTTACGTATAAGCGGAGGTGTAAGAGAGCCTGTCCAATCTCGTCCTTGTGCTCTGGAGGGCAACCAGAGGTGCGCAGGTTAGTGGCAGCCGCATGCAGAGCCTGTTCTACGGGGGTGCTTGAACTCTCCGTAGAGCAACGCTTACGCTTTCTTCTTTGGGTTCCAGGTGTCCGCGATGCTGCTGCAGAGAGCTGCCCCGGAGGCTCTGGGGTTGTAGGCAATAGCCGACCAAGCTCTCCCTGTAGAGCTGCTACGCAGGCAGGTGATGGATCGAACTCTGGCAGTTCGTCCTACGAATACGCCCACCACTTCTATGATGGCTATTCAACATCAATGAATTTTGGAGAAGAGCTCACTGTAATGGCCTCGGTGTATAAAATATTACATACATTTGTTTGCAAGTGCAGAGAAAGCTCTGTGCATTTTTTGACAAGCCCAAAGAAAAGCTCACCTTCAATAGAAATCGCATATAACAATGCTGCGTCGGCCACAAAGATCTCAAAACTTTTGTTCAAAGAATGGTGCAGCCCATGCTATGCTCAAATATGGTCTCTATGTTTGATTTTAATGTGGTCGGATGGAAGATGACAAAAATGTTCCATTGGCCAATCTAAAAGCATTAGAATACTAGACCACAAAAACTTCCAAGAGCCGCATGGAAGAGGAAAAGCAGAAAAAGGGGGAGGGGGACCTTTCACAGGAATAAACGAAATTCGAACTATTTTCAATCTATCAGAGTCAAAAGCAGTCCTACTGTATGTAAGGTAGCAGTAGCACAAGACTACCAAACCGCTACCTGTCTCGATTTAAAACGCGTTCCATTTCTCTTTTTGGGGAAGTGCTCGTATGACCTGGAGGGAGGGGGGGGGGGGAGGGAGCTGCGAGCCGCACTTTAACACACAAAGAGCCACATGCGGCTCGCAAGCCACAGCTTGACCACCCCTGGAATAGACCCTCTTCAACACTACTGCTTTTCTCCTTTTGGGAGATCCAGAAGTGCACGGTGGAAATATGAGAAACACTTTTGTTTGTGCCCCGGTTATTCCAGACCAAGGTGTGTCGAGGAGTCGCAAGTTTCAAGACAGCTTGTAATACAAGAGGGGACAATAGGACATTCCGAATGCGAGATGATATGGTGCTAACTATGAATAAATACAATTGACCTGGTTTAGAAATTCGTTAATTAGCTTTTTCAAATGTCTGTCAGAAGACTGGTGAGCTATCTCCGCATTCCACGATTTGGACTGAGAGTCATCTCCTGGAAGCTTTTCCCAGCCGCCCAACATAGACAGGCAGTGGCAGAGTTCATTCACAAAAGACAGGGAGGGGGTATATTGCAGGGCAGACTTCTTGCTGCTTGAGCCAAAAACACCAATTCCTACAAACAGTACCATTAACAATAAAAGAGAAAAAAAACAAAAGTGGGATGCACTTATCTACCTCAGTCATGTCTCTGGAGGCTTCCTGGTCAGGGCTGCATTCCTGTGGCTCTCGTGACATTGAGGGTTGTCCAATCAATTCTTGGAAAATCTCTAAATTGTTGATGAAAAGAGAGAAGGCATGTTAGCTATACCAAATGATCAACACAATTTTTAGGAACAATCTGGACGTGCAATTAATTTATATCCCCCATGAAACCTCGGCCAATACGTCATTACCTTGTGGCTGGCTGCTGCACTGACTTGTCTCGTGCAGTGCTGGTGCACATTCGTTCCTGAGTGTAAGTAATTGTAAGGAAGGATAGAAATGAGTACATTGAGTTCTGTGACTCAGTAGGATTACGAATAGCGTACCGGCGTGAAACGATGGTCTTGCCATCCAAGAAACGGCAGACATCAAAGTACTGCCACCTGGACGTGAAGACGTCCTTTGCCCCGCAGCCGCTTCGCCTGGTCTTTTTGACTTTGGTATGTTCCCTCAGGTAGTAGTCCTTCAGGTTCGTCCACTTCTTCTTGCAGACACGTGCTGAAGCAAAAATGGGTACTGTGAATGCTACAAGTTATAAATTGTGAACCAAAAGATTGCATGGGTCAATGTATAAATGTATAGGGAGGTGTTCATTATTGGCCGAAGCTGTGTGCTCGACTGCTGAGTGCATGCTGATGGCGAGCTTCCACAGTGCTTTCACAATGTGCATTCTTCACCATCAAGAGTGCCGGTCTAAGCAGCCTATATACATGGCTTGTACATGACCTCAGTCCAGCCCTCTTTCTAGTGGCCAGAAGTGCCTCAATAATGCAGCGGAAGCTACCCTCTCGCGCACGCTTTCCCCATTACATCCGACCTAGAGCCACTAAATGAACTATACTTGGAGTATCGGCACTCCGTTCCCCGATCTGCTAGTGGGCGGCGCCATCTTGGTGCTTGGTGTGCAGAGCAGACGCGACTCAGTCGTCAAAATTCGAAAATGCAACTTCCTCAGCTTTAGATATGGTGTTAGGAAGCTCAGGTAATATTGTTTTGCTCTGTCATTAACTGTTTCAGCATTTCTGGAGGGCGGAAAAGCGCTTCCTGCAATTTCAGATACACCTTCAGATAACTGGCAACCATGATTTTAAACACCAAGATAGCTGAGGTGCTGCCACTCTGAAGTGTAGCTTATTTAGTGGCTCTAATCTGACCAAGTGAGATCAGTGCAAGGTGTGTATAATTGTGAGCTCGCTTCAAGCATTGCCCTCAAGTATGTCATCGTGAATACCGTCTATAGCTTTACTGAACCATGGACAATGGCGTTTGATAGACAATGTAGGAGAAGTATAGTTTAATTCTGTCTGATGCAGGTTTTGCTATTAAGCTGTTAACTAGAAGAAAATGGGCAATGCATGTAATATATAGTAAGTGACACTTGAAGAGTTAACTGGAATCTCCTGTCCTTTCCATTTCAGCAGAGCAACAGGTGGAGATGAGGGTGGGTCCTCTCCAGCATTTGCTCTGCTAAAGTGCAAAGAGATAAGCTTTTAAATCCTGTCAAGGACTGTCATACACTCTGCCTGGAAAGCATCAAGGTCCCCTTATTTCTAAAAGAAAAAAAAAAGTTTTTTTTTTCTTCGTTTGTAGGTGGAGAGGAAAGACGCATCCTTGTAGGTACTTAAAGTGGTGAGGTCATCCAAAGCAACCTTGGGAGAAACTCGACCAAGGTCTCTGTTCTCAATGCTGTCAACAGGATGTAACGTTCGCGCTGGTTACGCTAGTATTTTGCGGGCACCAGGTAAGTAATCGCGCGTTAAAATTTTCGCGACATTTTTATAATGAAATGGATTCATTTACATTCATGAAGAAAATAAAATTATTTTTGTAGAACATTTTGATACTAGTTCCTTAGTCAAGCAATTATAACTTCCATATCTCGATTTTACAATAAAAAGACGCTAAAGAGGCTCTTGGAAAGGAAAAAAAAAGAATTGGAGGTCAGTCCCAGAGTATTCTTTTCCCGGGAATTTAAATATCACGTTCGTTTTCACCGAAAATGTAATTAAACGCGAACAGACACAAAAATTTTCTTACGGCCGCCAAGCGCGTGTCCCTCGTCTTGCCAGATATATCCTCCCGCACTGACACCAATCGTGACGTCTTTTTCTGACCTTATCGAAAATAGGGAGAATGCGCGTGCACAGCTTTGATAAGCGCTGAAGATGCGCGAGAGCGGAGATTCCGAAAACTAATTTTATGACGTAACGTTCCGGGGAAAGGGGCTTCAACGGCACTTTGAAAAGGGTATTCTGTAAAGGATATTATGTACCCTTGGTGCGCCAAATTAGAAAAAGAATTATCTCGATATTCGTAATCCTGAAGGTCAAGCAAGGAGCCACAAGACCAAGCTCCGGGGTTTCAGCGTGCCCGCCGAGCAACGCGCTCAGTCTCGTAGCTCTGGCTTCCCTCGCACTTAATCATAAGATACCCGTCTGTCAAGTTCCCCAAGGAAATGACAACATGGCAGGTATTTCACAGGCTAGTACAAAAACCAAACACGGGTACATTTCCGGCAGTTGTAGATGGAGTGTGAGGTGTTTCTTACTTACCGCCATACGCCGGGTCCAGACCTATCTCCTTGGCAATCGAGGTCCAGGCGTTGTTGCGCATCGTGTTCGTCTTGTAGTTGCCGCTGTGTTTGTTGTACAGCCACGGGTACCTTTCGACTCGCTGGATGAGGTCGATAATCTTCGCTGGCGTGTTGAAACAGTCGTTGACGAGCTCCGTCAGTTGCTGGCTTGTAAGCTTCCTTGGACTTTTCTTGTTCCGTTTGTGATGCTTTTGAGGACTCCGCTTCTTCGGGGAGCTGGTGGCTTGATCCCTCGAATCATCAGAGTCCGTTATTTGCGACATCCCACCATAGGTAGCAATTGCGTCCATCCTTCAGAAGAAATCGGGAGCAACTGCGCGTCCTTCGTTCTGCTTTCTCTGGTCCGCGTTCGCCTCGCGCGAAAAGCCCTCGCCTCCTCACCTTCGTGTCGTTCCCTTTCCCGTTTCGGGACTTGAAAAACGGCGGAGGCCTTGAGCGATTGACCGACAGCCAACAGAGCGTGTGAGGGGCTCTCCGGACCCACGTGATAAGCAGAGCAAGGCCGCCGTGGAGGAAGCGAGGGGGAGATTTGACGGAGGGAAGTTTCCCCCCGGGAAGAATTGACGGAGGGAAATTTCCCTCCGACGGCCGGAAGCGGATCGCGGCAGAGCGCGGCACGATTTGTCGGAGTCGTGGGTTTTGTAGTGTCCGGGAAGAATTGACGGAGGGAAATTTCCTGAGGGCGAGATAAATTATCACTTGTGCTCACTGCGCCACTGCACTCTTCCGGCCGTCTGCTAGCGAAAATATTGGCTAACAGAACCACGATCACGATGCCTCTGCCGTGCCGCCCTCTGTTCACGTTTTCGACTATCGTGCATTTCAGTGCATTTCAAGAGAGCGCCGAAGTGGGAAATGCGTAGTCACGCTCGTATCTCATCGAGGAACGCTGCCTGACGGAGCTGCCTTGGCCCCCTAAAGGAGCCGATCTAAATACCGTCGAAGACATTTGGAGGCGCATCAAGGTAGCCACGTCACGGTGTCCCCTTCACCGCGCCACTGCCAACGAATTGTGGGAAGCGGTGAGGGGTGAAGGGGGGGAGAGGCTTCGGACCGGGCCAGACTTCGTGGCCGCGCTCTGCGAGTCCTTACCAGACAGAACGAGAGCCACGGACTCGGTATTAAGTTCTTTCGTAAGTTTTACTGCACCTCAGGACTCCCTGAACTAGAATTTTGCCGATTGCAACAAAGCTTGCTGCTACGATTGCAATACACTTTTTCACGACGTTAACCAGCGGATATTTTTGTGCATTGCATCCTTGATCCCGATCTTCTTGTAAAGTGCAGTTGAACTTCCACGCCGACTATTAATCGTTCGTGTATTGCATTGTCCTCTGCGAACATTCTTTCGATGAATTTCAAGTTCCTGCTCCTGGCAAATGTCTGACTCTTTGTTGCACTTTATTTAGATTAGGAATTTCTAAATAAAACACTCGTGTTTTGTCAGCACTTGTTTTGTTTGAAACAAACACGTGGGCCTAGTAACAAACAAATAATATTTTAGAACATTCTCATACTAATCCAGGTTACAAAACCCCCGCGGTAACATGTATGGTTACCGTTGTTTCTTTTTTTTACACAGCTGTGCACAATAAAAAGAAAAGTAAATACCTTGGAGCCGACTTAAATCGCGTATACGAATTTTGGCACATATTTTACGATGTCCTACATTGTGCATGCACTTCATAAAAAAAAAAGAAAAACTACAATTTTTTTTAATGTAATTTCCGTAAAACATAAATCGCAGCTGCAATTTAAGATGCTTCAACATCTTTTCTTCACCAGTCAGAGTTCTTTCTACGTGATTCTACACGATGAAATGAAGTAAATCAATTGCAAAAAAGGAACAAATGTAATCTTCTGTTTTTGTCTTACTGTATTGACAGTAAGAGTTTTGTCTTACTGTCAATTCTGTTGTCAAGCTGAACCTCTAATAAAAAAGAAGGGAATTCAAAAATAAATAAGGCTGCTGCAATTGACGACACGCTGAGCAAGCAGCATAGAAGCTGACGCCAAGACACTAACTAGAGTCACAAAACTGCAAGCAGTGCACAGCGCTGCTGCTAATTTTGTTGGCTACGTGACCCATCAACTTTTGGGGGAATTTTGCTTTCTAAACGAGCCGAAGTCATGTAGCAAAAGGCAACAGGTCAACGGGATTGTTTGCTTATCAAATTAGCTTTGGAGTCCTGCACCACAGTGTCTGTTAACAGTTTTTCTCACATAAGATGACTGGTCTGAGCAAGATAGCTCTTGGAAACAATGCATGCCCATGTGTACGAGTTCCAGCAAACATTGACTTAACTTCAATTTCTGCATTGGGTTCATATAGACAAAATAACTCCCCACCTTGTTCCGACCTTTCTCAGGCTAATCAAACGCCAGCACAAGTTTTGCTCGAAAGGCCTGCACAAGCTGCCTTGTGCTTGTGGCGCAGGTAAATTTTGAGCCTCAGCCGGGAGTACATGTCTACGAGCAGCTTGTCTGCCTTTTCCCTGTGCTGGTCACAAGCCGGAAAATTGCCAGCACACTTGAAAATCAATAACGTGGCGATTGATTTGACTGGGACTTCAGGCGTAGGAGGCACAGCGTCAGTCTGTACTGAGACCACATGTGCTCTAGCAGACACTGTATCCGCTCCTAACGTTAACGTTGAAGTACGCCATCATGATCCAAGGTCGGCGCTTGTACCAGGGCACCAACGCTAAAGCATTAAGTATAAACAGTATGCCAGCGATTTGGTCAGCGACAAGACAGGCGACGGCGACAAGGACTCGCGGTCGCTCCGTCAGTTCCGCGACGAGGCAAACTGAATGAAAGCGACGGGAGCAAGCGAACCGAGAGCCGCTGCGATGTGGCTTCACGCAAAAGCTTTTAAATTCTGTGCTTTGTATGTGGCGTCATGTCCCAATGATCCTCTCTCACTCCACCTCACCGATAAGGCGTTCACTGAACCGGTGCCTATCGTCGAAATTATTACCCATCGCAGTCGGCGATCAAACGAAGCTTCTCAAAAATATACGACCTAAACCAGTCACGCAATCGCGCGAGCGAACCGGTACTGACGCAAAACGGAACATGTTGCGCTATTGGCTAACCGCTTCAGCTACCTCCGGGAGAAAAGCGACGTTTTCTGAAAAATCGCGTCGCTCGTCGCTCGACGAGACAGTGAGAAATTCCTGTCACGCGTCGCTGACCCTAATCACTTGACACTGTCGCTCGTCTGAACCGGATGTAGGCGATTTAGCGAGCGACGACACGAGCGACGGCGACAAACGACGGGAGTCGGAGGCGAAGACTTCTCAGTGTCGCTTGTCGCGTTGTTCGGTCCTGGACATCTCCCAGCGACGCGAAAGGCAACAGTGAGAAATCTGCGTCGCTCATCTTGTTGCTCACTAAAGCTCTTTCATGCGGTTTAAAGGCACTGTCGCTTGTCCTGTCGCTAGGTTTCTGGAAGGCTGAGCTGCATGTAAGCGACTAAGCAAGCGACGGCGGCAGACACGAGCAACGGAGATTTCTCACTGTTGCTTGTTGCGTCGTTCGTTTTTTGGATTTCTAGAAAATGTCGCTCATCGCCATGGTCGCTTGCTCCCATCGCTTCGATTGGGTTTGCTTTGTCGCAAGACTGACCGAGCGACCGCGAAGCGGGTCACCGTCGCTCGTCTCGTCGCTCGTCAAATCGCTTACATGCGGTTTACACTTCATACTCCGTCTCTCCAGTTGTGTGCAGTGCAGGCGAAGGCAATGCGTGACGTCACAGGAAATATAACGTCAATACGTGATGTCCCGCGACGTCAATACGACGTCACGTGATTTCCTGTGACGTCATTACGACGGCACGTGATTTCCTGTGAGGTCAATACGTGACGTCACATGAAAGATGGCAACGCCGAGGCAGCGGCTGGCCTTGGCGGGGTGGGTGCATTGGCCGGAGCTTGTCAGATGCGTTGTTCGTCGTCGTTGGTCTCAGCGATTTTTTTTTTCAGGTGCGGGAGCCGTCATATTGTCACGAATGACAATTGATGAGGCGATGATAACTGAAGAAACGAAACGTTTAATGGAGCGAACTTGTGCCCAAAACAAAAAGGAAACAAGAAAACAGCAAAGCGTCGCGGACGTCGCTGTCGGCGAAACCGCAGGATCGAGCGCTGGGGCGAGGCTGACTTCTCTCGCCTTGCGAAGTCCCTCATGTACAGTCACAGGCAATTTGACCTGCGACAACGTGAACGCTGGCGGAGCAGGCAAAATTCCGCGTGGGGCGCAGCGGTCGCCGCCGCGGAACGAGACTCGGCGGACTGGTCCACTCTGTAGAAGCGGGGGGGGGGGGGGGGGGGGTGATTAAGACGAAAGGGAGACATGACGAAGGGCCGGCTATGCGGCGCGGCATTTCGAAGCGGTTAGCAAAATACGCCGACTTATATTTTTTAGGTATTTTTATTGTTCCCTTGGCCAGGCTACCTCGGTTTGCTCCCGTTCTGGCGCTCATATCTTACCATGAGTTTGTAAAGCCGTCGGGCATTACTATCAGTTTTTTCGCACGTAATGATTCCAACTTGATCTCAGTTTACGGTTCGCGGTTCGCGGTTCAGTCTAACAAATGTATAACTAAAAGTAAATGTATACCTTTTCCTCACATATCTGTACAAATGTTATGCCACATTTACAGTCCATATGTTCATTGTTGTTTCAGAAATATAAAAAAATATTTGCAAACACATGAAACGTAAGCGTCAAATTTCTGTCAAGTGCTGACCGATGGGTTTATCAGAAGTTATCGCGAAGTCGCGAAGACTGCTTAAGTTTGTTAGTTTCTATTCGGGTGTTAAAAGCTTGGGATATACTTTTATCTTTGTTTTAGCTCGACTTATAAGACGTCGCCGTACTAAAAGATAGGATTATAATATGTACCCTCTCTCGGCATGGACACAGTAAAAAAACTATCGCTTCTAGATTTGGATATGCACTGAACACTGTAAATTGCAACGTGCGAGCGTATAGAAATAAAGGGCGTATAGCTGACGATTTTGGGGGTTTAATGGCGCAAGAGCTACGAGGCCATCTGCGCCAGACGATGGTAACAATCAGCATGCTTTGGTGAGAGTTTTAACAAAGTGCAACCTAGGATTTGGTAAAGCTATATTTGGTATAAAATGCCAATGCTAGTAAAAAAGTCTATCACCCTGCTAAAAGGGACTATGGGATTCTCCCCCAGCAGGAGGGCCGGATGAAACGGGATCTGTTGTTGAAACAACTCGGGAAAATAGATAGGATGCTTGGGCTCCAGAGCGGGACAGGACCACAAGATATGTAAAATTGTAAGAGAATCACCACACTGATCACAAATAGGAGGATCTTCCCCCCAAAGTAGGTACTTATGAGTGATGAAAGAAGGCCCAATTCTCAGACGGCACAGCAAGGTTTCATAAAGACGACTCTTGCATGAAGAGCTTTCCCAAGCTCCAAGAACAGGCTTTGTAACGTGGAGCTTGTTTTCGCACGCCCTGTCCCATTCCAACTGCCAACAACGAAAAAGTGATGACTTTACTAAAGGCTTTATATCCTGATATGGTAAACAGAAAGGCGATTGGACAAGGTTTCCCACAGACCCTGCAAGCCTGTCGGCCTTCTCGTTGCCCTCTATGCCAACGTGACTAGGTACCCAACAAAATGTTATGCTTTGACCATCATGTAGAGCAGCGTTGAGTTTACTCTGAATTTGTTGTACAAGCATGTTTTTAGTGTCTTTAACAGAGCAAACTGCAACAATCACACTTTGAAAATCAACAAAAAGAACAGCCCTAGTTATTTTCTTATGTAGAATGTAGTCTATTGCCATTGATACTGCATAGAGTTCTGCAGTAAAAATGCTAGCAACCGAATTAAGTCGCTTAACTTTAGAGAAGCGTTCTGAATACACAGCGCAGCCAACGAAAGATGAAGTCTTGGCGCCATCTGTGTAAACATAAAGATAACCATCATACTTGATTTGTACTTCACAAAACTCTTGCAGTATTACAGCATGGGAAATGCCATGTATGTTAAATTTTGTGAGCGACCAGTCACAGGCAACTGGCAGTGTCTTCCAGGGTGGAATACGGTCGTCGACATTTCGAATGAGGCCGACCTGGTCCAATGAAGGATGCAGTGAAGTGCAAAGTTCTTCAATGCGGGAGCTTAATGGTGTCACAATGCTTGGCTTGTTGTTAAAGAGACGGGAAAACCTCGACCTTGTAAGGGAAGAATAAGTAGGGTGTTGAGAGTCAGCCAGAATCTTAAAAGCATACGTTAGGCTAAGATAGGTTCGTCGTTTGTTCAGTGATAGCTCATTAGCTTCTGCATATAAACTGGAGACAGGGGATGTTCGGAAAGCACCAGTTGCTAGTCTCAACCCCAAGTGGTGAACTGGGTCCAACATCTTGAGGGCAGATGGCCGGGCCGATCCGTACACTATCGCACCATAGTCAAGACGAGATCTTACAAGGGCATTGTACAACCGTAGAATACATTTTCTGTCAGAACCCCATGACTTGTGAGATAGAACTTTCAAAAGATTCATAGACTGAAGACATTTAGTTCTTAAAGCTTTCAGGTGTGAAATAAAACTAAGCTTTTTATCAAAAATCACACCAAGAAATCTGTGCTCTTTCCTGACAGGTACAGGGTTTCCATTTAGTTCCAGTGATGGGTCCAATGACAGCCCACGACGCAAAGAAAAGGGCACACAGACTGTTTTGGATGCAGACAACCGAAACCCATTTTCGTCAGCCCACTTGGAAAGTTTGTTTATGGCTATCTGCAATTGGCGCTCACAGCTGGAAAGGTTACAAGAGGAAGACGAGATCTGTATATCGTCAGCGTAAAGGGAATATGAAACAGAAGGAGGTAGCAGTCGTGCAATTGAATTGATTTTTAGCACAAATAAAGTCACGCTCAAGACTCCTCCTTGAGGGACTCCATTTTCTTGCACGTAGGAGTCAGATAGGTTGGAGCCAAGACGAACTTGAAAAGTCCTGTTTGTTAGATATTCCCCTATGCATTGCAGCATACGGCCACGGATATTACATGCATACAGATCTTGAAGAATCCCATGTCTCCACGCTGTATCATATGCTTTCTCCAAATCGAAAAAAACTGCGACACAGTGCTGCCGGTTTACAAATGCCTCACGTATCACAGTTTCCAAGCGTACTAAGTGATCGAGAGTAGAACGACCTCGGCGGAATCCACACTGGTTGTTATCAAAGGCCCTCTGTTGTTCCAATACATAAACCAGTCGCCTGTTTATCAGCCTTTCAAACGTTTTTCCGAGGCAGCTCGTCAGTGCGATTGGGCGGTAACTTGATGGCTGTGAAAGATCTTTATTAGGTTTTAGAAAGGTAATAATATGTGCATGCCTCCAAGTCTGAGGAAAACAAGCCTTTTCCCATAAGGAATTAAAAAAAAGAAGAAGGTTTTCAAGGGATTCCGTGGACAGGTTACGAAGCATTTCATAGTGAAGCCCATCGGGCCCAGGAGCAGATAGCTTTTTTACGTTAAGGGCCATCTCAAGTTCATATCGCGTAAAAGGCCGATTATAAGAGGCTGCCTTTCCTCCAGTTACGACTAGCTTTTGTTGCTCCGCACGGGCTTTAAACTGTGCAAAGTTAGCACTGTAGTTGGCTGAGCTGGATGAATTATAAAAATGTTCTCCGAGGATGTTAGCTATGTCTTTTAATGACGAACAAGGAGCACTAAAAGTTGGGATGGCAAAGAACCTATAATCCCCATTTACTTTCCTATATCTGTCCCAGGCCTCTTTGGCAGGGACAAAACTAGTTAGAGAAGACAGGTACTTCATCCAAGACTTCCGTTTTGCCCGCTTCCTAGTCCAACGAGCCTTGGCTTTTCGGCGCTTGAACTCCACAAGGTTGTGCGAAGTGGGATATCTACGAAATCTTTCCCAGGCCCTGTCTTGATCTGCCAGGGTTGTGGCACACTCCTTATTCCACCAAGGTTTACATTTTTTTGGCACATTGCCAGAAGTTTGTGGAATAGAGCGCTGAGCGGCCCTCAGTATCTGCTCAGTAACATGAAGTGTAGCATTCTCGGGTGACATAGAAGAAAGAATCGAAGGATCTAAAGTGCAGTGAAGATTAAAAAGTGTCCAGTCAGCCTTGTCTAATTTCCACCTAGGGGGACGTTTTAAAAGATTAGGAAATGGAACAGTACTTTCTAAAACAATAGGATAATGATCACTTGCAAAAGGGTTATGGAGAACCTTCCATGAAAAGCAAGGAAGTAATGAAGCTGAAGCGATAGAAAGATCAATAGATGTGAATGAGTTGTGTGTCGCACTAAAAAAAGTTGGTTCTTTCCCGTTAAAAAGACACAGCCCAGAAGACAACAAAAGACGTTCAATAACTCCACCCCGGGAGTCTTGACGGGTACTACCCCACATAGGATGATGAGCGTTAAAATCACCCAAAATTAAAAACGGTTGAGGAAGCTGTCCTACAAGTCCCTGCAGTTCTTGAAGATCCAAAGGAATATTTGGTGGCAAGTATAAAGAAACAACCGTTACGAGGCGGTCCACGAGGAGACGCACTGCAACAGCCTCCAGAGGTGTCCGGAGTGGAACTTCAGAGCAAGCGACTCCACTCTGCACAACTACTGCAACACCACCAGAAGGAGTGGAAGCGGGACGGTCTTTCCTGAAAACCTGATGGCGCCTTAAAATGTTAAAAGAATTAGAGTGAAGATGGGTTTCTTGCAAGGCAAGAGCGATGGGTCGAAGCTCATCCATGAAATGATTGACATCATCAATATTTCTTAAAATACCGCGACAGTTCCATTGCATAAAATGTAACTTTGTCATCTATTAAAAAGTGTGTAAATATGTAAATATAAGGAGATAAAACCTAGCAAGATAAATAAAACTATAGAGATCCAACTCGAGCTAAGTGGAAGATGTGATCACAATAAAACAGCTATCGAAGCTATCACTTGGGCGCTACTACAGGTTGCTTCTTTTTAGATTTACGAGAAGCTGTCTCCCATTCCATACCGTCCTGGTCGGACCCAGGAGTAGACTGACTGTCAGGATCAGTTGCTATCTCCATGTCCTGGGAAGTGTCCGATGGATGGAGCATGACAGAGCTGGTCCGGCCTGGCATGCGCGGGGGAAAACCCCGGCCACGACCGGATGGAGGAGTGGCGGACGAACTGGGCGAGGAGTCACCCAAGCTGGTCTTGACACCTCCTTTCACAGGAGCTGCATGGGTACCATGCTGCTCCTTCGGTAGGGGGACCCTCTCCACCGAGCAGGAGCGAGAAGCTCGCTCCTCCCTAGGAGGGGACCTAAGAGAGGGGGCAGGCGCGGCTGCTGCCGGCCTGTCCTTGGATGGAGGGGCAGCTTGTATGCTACCACCAGGGGCTGGAGGAAGCTGCCGCTGCCCTGGTCGGGGAGCCGGGGCCCTAAGGTCGGCCGCCAAGATCTCGGGAGAGACCTGGGTGGCCCTTGACTCCGAGCGCGGTGCAGGGCCCCTGCGCACCGCCTCAGCATAACTACCCTTCGACAAAAAGGAAAAACGCTTTTTTGCTTCTATGTATGTGATATTTTCTTTTACTTTAAGGGCAAGAATATCTTTTTCTTGCTGAAAGAAAGGACAGCTGCGGTAGTAAGCGGGGTGTGGTCCACCGCAGTTAGCGCAATGGGCCACGGCCTCGCAAATGTCGGAGACGTGGCCTTGACTTCCACACTTTGCACATGTCTCTCTTCCGCGACAGCTGCGTGATCCGTGGCCAAAACGCTGACAACGGAAGCACCGCTGTGGGTTGGGGACATAAGGGCGGATGCGGCAATTAAGGTACCCTGCTTTAATTGTCTCTGGTAGAGTGTGTCTCTCGAAAGTCAAAATAACATGCTTCGAAGGAATTTCTTCACCATTCTTTTTAAACATTATTCGTTTGACGGCAACGACACCAGAGCCTTCGAGGCCCTCAAGAAGTTCCTCCTCACTGGTATGAAGGAAGTCATCCTCAGAGAGGACACCACGAATGGTGTTAAGTGTACGGTGAGGGCTCACCGACACTTTCAAGTCAACAATGTTGGTCATCTTAGAGAGTGCTTCACTTTGTTTTTTTGTTTCTACCTCCACAAGGAGGTCTCCACAGTGGAGCTTCTTAGCCTTATAGGAGAACCCTACAAGGTGCTCGAGAACTTTAGCTACCACAAAAGGTGAGAGCTTTGCAACTGGTTTCTGTTCACCCAGCGAATGAATGACAAAAAACTTTGTAAAGGCCTCTTCTTTAGATTCTTTTTCAATGGTCTTGGGTTCAAGACAACGCCTTTTAAAGACTTGCCCTGAACGGGGTTTGGAGGGGTGGGGCGCCATAGGAGGGCAAAGAGTGTTCAGAATCCGCGGTGCACCGCCCACCACCGAGCCCAACAAGGGGTTAGGTAACGCACCATAACAAGAAGGGCTTGGCTGGAGACGTTACGCTAACAGTGCTGCCGGGAAACTATAACCAAGTGTGGATCTGGACGAGGGTATCTGTCACCACCCAAGGTTAGCCCTTGCCGCCAAAGAAGGTGATATAAGAAGGAAGAGGAGAAGGAGAAGAAAGGTATAGAAAGGAGAGGTGGAGAAAGGCGACTGACTGAATCATCCTGGTCGGGCCAAGCCAGGACACCCGTCTACGAGAAGCAGGGGCCGAAGCGGTGTATTGCCTCGCCCGGGGGGCCCCGAAGGGTCCAAACATACCCCGGGCTTGGCTCAACCACCAGGGTCCCCCTTTCCCCGGACACGGGTTAAGCCACGCACAGCCAGACGTGGGTGGGCGAACCCACATGGCTCGGGGTTCGTAGTGACGCCACTCACCAAGCACCTACTAAAGTAGGTGCCCCCTGCGTGCGGGTATGGTGGCCCACATAGCTGGGGTCCGTGGTGACGCAACTCACCAAGCACCTAGCTCCTAAGGTGCAGGCGCCCCCTGCGGGGCTCGGGGTCCGTGGAGACGCCACTCTCCAAACACCTGCTTTCACAGGTGCCCCCTGCGGGGGGCGTATAGCTGATGCGGCGCACAGGCGAAGACCCCATTCAGCGACTCATCAGGAGGAGGAGCGGATTGCTAGAGCAGCTTTTGACCAGCCAAGTGTTACAGCAGCAAAAAATACGAGGGCAGTTGGGCCTTCAAGTTTTGCTCCGAACCATCAGGCGGCGGCTTCACGACGCAGGGCTTCGGAGTCGTATTGCATTTCAAAAACCGCTCCTGACTTCACTTCACAAGGAGCAAAAACTTGCAATCGCAGAGGCCCACCGGGACTGAGATACGAGCGACTGAACCTCAGTTATCTTCACAGACGAGTCCACGTTCACGTCTAATTGGGACCAGCAGACTTGCAAATGGTGAGACCAAAAACCACATACTGAACTTCTCTTGGCCTTTTCTCTTCTAGTTGAGTGAATAGGTGTTATTTTATTTTTATACAGGTATGACCCTCACTACGTGCAAGAAGTGGCAACGAGCAGTCTTTTTTCGGTCAGCGTATGGGGGGCCATAACTGCGCACGGACTGGATCCACTCATGCGAATCGACGAAAGGCTGACGTCGGAGAAATACTCTGACATACTCTGTTATACCTTGCTTCCTTTCGCCTTGGATGGTCAGTTCTCCGACGTCTGCTTTATCTTGCAAAAAGATAACAGTCCGATTCACACGGCTGGTCGTGTGCAGAGCCTGCTCGACGGCTTAGGTCTAAGGCAATTGACATGGCCAGCAAGGTCGCCGGATCTAAATGTCATCGAGAACAAATGGGGACTAATGAAACGGAATCTCTTGACGCGGGACCTTCATCAGGCATATTCAGGAGTCCTTTGGGAAGCAGTCGAACAAGAATGGACCAACCTCCAGTCTATCCCGAGCCTCACTAGCAACCTCTCTGAGTCTATACCCAGGCGCCTTCGAGAGGTGATAAGCACTGATGGAGCGGGAGTGCGCGGTTAGTAGTGTCGGATACCGACTTTTTTTTTTCTTTTAACTTCCTGGAAATAAATTTTGGCTACGAGTGATTACCAATCGCGTTATTCTTTCAATAGATTTTAAGACGAATCTATTACTTTTTGTGGTATGAGGAAATGAAGACTACGCTGAAGACAATGTTTCTGTTCTTGCAGCCACAAAATTCCCGAGCACACGCACACAAAATCAGACACAGGAAAAACTATCCTTATGCAGTCGTTTTTTACCTTGGCGGAAAACTTCCATGCTACCATATATTAAGTGTACGCCTATAAATGAACTATTAGTCATTATTAACTAACTTTCCATGATCAAAATGAAACAGCGGAGCGTTTGACCCCTTGAGGAAATACAATGAAAATGTACAAAGAGAAGGTGAAAGATAAAACTCAGAAAAAATATTGTGCAAAAAAGAGCTTTCCCGATATGATAGAAGGTCATTCTAGCGCGAGGAGCGTTTGTTTTGACTCGACCTCCCCCGGCAGCGAAACGTGGACTGCTCCGGTAGTCTCCTTCCCCAGCGCAAAAAAGCGAACGCAGGGCTGCATACGGCAATTGTTCCCCGAGGCCGCTCGCTCCGTTGTCGCAGGTCAAATTGCCTCTGGCTGTACATACCCTCGCTGGTTTCTGGATCATTCGGCGTAGAACAGTCAGAACACGATCAGGCGAGAATGTTCTCGAACTTACGAGAAGGCCAAGTTGAGAGAATAAATAAAATGACAGTCCGCTGACTGGAATCGAACCAGCACCTTCCGCACGACAGTCAAGCGCGGCAACCACTCGGCCACTTATTTTTTCTTTATTGCCTGACTTTGGCACACACGAAAGATTACAGAAGGCTTAAAGGTTAAAACCAAAGCAAAGCCACAGTGGCTAATGTACACGAGAGAACAGCGACAAGACAGAGGGATGCCGCATCCAAACACTTCCAATCAGTTATGAATCCTCGAGGGTCGCCAGCTGCTCAAAAAGTGGCAAATAATCGGGAGGAGGTTGCTGCATTTTAAACACTTCCTTTAGGTAACAGATTGTTTCAACAAAATCCTTCAGCGCGGGACGCACGTCGACGTCTGCGTGTCTCACTGCCATGCGACATCGCCACAAAGTATGTAGGCCGACAAGCATGATCATGTCATATGGCACCAGATTATTACCTCCCTCGAGACAAAGGTAGAGGATCCCATGAGGCGATAACGGAAAGTCTTTTTTTTAAAGTTCTTTGAAGGACGTCCCATAAAAACACTGCGTCCCAGCAGTTAAGGAACACATGCTCTATTGAGTCCGCCTCTTTACACAAAAAACAGCTCACTGACCACGCTACAGGGATACCTTTCTCTTCTAGCCACACTTTAACCGGCAGAGTTTCACTATGCAGCTTAAAAAAGAAAGATTTGGTGTAAGCAGGGACCATCATTCGCTTAACACGTTTTAAAACACCCTGCCCCGTTCCGGCGCTGAACACCGAACGGTACAGCGGACTGGGAAGGAGAGAAACAATCAGGTCTAATTGGTCAGCCGGTTGCGCGACGCACTGGACAGATATTCAAGTGAAAAACGAGCCACTAGAAACCGGTAGGCGGAAACAACCTCTTTCAAATAACCTCGCACATCGGAGCTTAGCTCTGCATCTGTCGAGACAATAAACTCGGGCAGCGCACTGCGCAGCCGCACCTGAATGACCGTGCGTAAAAAGCTGTCCCTTTGGTCCCTTAGAAAAATAAACCTATTCACAAGTTGTTTGACAAAATGGTGCGACAGACCCAGACCACCATCTTTCACTCGCAGAAAATGTTAGTTCGGCTCGTGCGCTCCCAACACGAGCCCCAAAAAAAACCCGCAAAAACACGATACAATCGCTGAATGTTGACTCGCGAACAGTGCAACACCTGTAACAAATACCAGATCTTCGCGGCAAAAAAAAAAAAAAAAAATATTACACGCTGAGGCACGTGCAAAAATTGAAAAGCCCTTACCTTCCACTTATCTGCCTTTTCGCGTAATGCTTGAGTTTGTTCGCACCAAAATTATGTGTTTTCCCTGTACTGCTCCATCGGGACTCCAAGATAGCGCGTCGGCGTGGTTGACCACGTCACACGCTCAAAGACATTGGGTTTTGGGGGCCAGTCACTGTGCCAAAAGCTCAAACACTTTTGCCAAATCACAGCACTAGACGTCTGCTCGCAGAACTTCACTGTTAGGTCTATGGCTTTCTCTAAACTTTCTTGATTCGCACAAAAAGTAGCTACGTCATCGGCGTAGGCCAAAATGCGAACCTCTGTGGCTTGTAAGTTGAAGCCGCGTATTTCCCCACTACTGATCACACAAAGGCCAGAAGGGCTCAAGGAAAATCCAAAAAAGTAATGGCGAAAGTGGGCATCCCTGTCGCACGGAAGAAAAAAGGGGGATGCGATCACTCACACTCTTATTCACCACGAGGCTGGTGGCGCACTTGTGGTACGCCATGCGTAACCCATCAAAGAGCACGGACCCTAAGTTAACATGTTGTTGTTGTATTGGTGGTTTACTGGCGCAAAAGCGACGAAGGCCATACTGCGCCAAACAGGTGTAATAATCTTGCTCAGAGTAATAGTTTTGAAAGGCTCACTGTGAAATCAGCTCTGCAACAAAAGTTTTGTTATTGGTAGAAGGTGAAAAGGGACATGAAAGTTAAAATCGACGTAAAAAAACACTTTTTCCTAGGTACCTAATGACACGATTAAAGGGGATGATGGGATGCTCACCCACTAAGAGTGCAGGATGGAAAGGAATATTGTATGCGAAAAATTCCGGGAAGCAAGCGCGTCGGTTTTGCTCAAGACCAGAACAAAGCCATAGAATATGAAGGACCGTTAGTGATTCGCCACAGTGCTCACAGACTGGAGTGTCCCCTCCACAAAGGAGATGCCCATGAGTCAAGAAACTGTGTCCAATTCTAAGGCGGCAGTGGAGAACTTCGATAAAGCGATTTTCATGAGATGCACTCTCCCACAATCCCAAACCTGGTTTTACCACATGGAGCTTATTTTCACTTTCTTGGTCCCATTCAGACTGCCACGTTCGGAGGAGTGCTTTTTTAATCAGGGGCTTCACATCTTGGTAGGGTAGGCCAGTAGAGGTCACCGTGAGAATTTTTGTGGAGGTAGCCAACTGGTCTGCTTTTTCATTGCCCAAAAGTCCAACATGACTGGGGATCCAGCAAAACTTTATATCATGGCCACGAACTAAGGAACTAATGATTTTAAATCGCACTAATTGGGCTAGCTTATTTTTGGTATCGTTTATTGAGCAGAGAGCCGAAACAACATTTTGTGAGTCCACAAAGAGAACAGCTTTCATAGTTTTGCTTGCCATGATGTATTCAATAGCCATCAATACGCCATAGAGCTCTGCAGTGAAAATACTAGCCATGCTTTCAAGTCGTTGGGCCTTTGTAAATTCTTTAGAGTAAACGGCAGTTCCTACAGAGAAGGAGTTCTTGGATCCATCAGTATAAAAGTGAACATAGTTGCTGTATTTCTTTTGTAGCTCAACAAATTCTTGTTGAATAATAAGTGGAGAAACACTATGTTTGCTGAACCGTGTAAACGTCCAGTCACAAGAAACTGGAAGCAGCTCCCAAGGTGCAATACGTAGAGCCTTCTTAAGGAGTTCAATCCTATTAAGGTCCAGTTGAAGAGATCCCTGATCACTTCCCACATGAAAACTTAAAAATCTGACCGTCCTCGGCTTGTTCTCGAAAAGACGGGTATACCGAGATCGCTGCAAAGTAGTAAAGGTTGGATGGTCAAGGTCCGACATAATCCGGGAAGCATAACTCAGGCCTAAATACTGCCGTCGCTTGGCAAGGGACATCTGATAAGATTCCACATACTAGCTAAGCACAGGAGACGTACGGAAGGCGCCCGTGGAGAGCCGCAAGCCAAGGTGTTGCACAGGGTCCAGCATTTTCAGCGAGGGTGGTCGCGCCAAGTTATAGACTATAGCACCGTAGTCAAGACGGGATAGTACCAGAGAGTTATACAAGCGTAACAGGACCTTTCTGTCTGAACCCCATGTTTTGTGAGACAGAATTTTGAGAATGTTAAGGGATTTTAAGCATTTCTGTTTCAGTTGCTGTAAATGGGAGTTAAAATTTAACTTTTTGTCGAAAATAGTGCCCAAGAAGTTATGTTCAGCTTTAACGGCTATAGGAGTTTGGTTTATTTCTAAGCTGGGATCTAGGGATATCCCACGTCGGAGAGAGAAGGGTACGCACACAGTTTTCTCAGCTGAAAACCGGAATCCATTTTCATCTGCCCATTTGCTGATTTTATTTATTGCTAGCTGCAGCTGGCGCTCGCAACTAGAAGGATTGCAAGAGGAAGAAGAGATCTGCAGGTCGTCGACATAGAGCGAATAAGCAATGGAACGTGGTATCACTTTAGCAATCGTATTGATCTTGACGGCAAACAGTGTGACACTAAGGACACCTCCCTGCGGGACCCCATTCTCTTGTAAGAAGATATCGGACAGAGTGGTGCCTAACCGAACCTGAAAAGTTCGTCCCGTTAAGAAAGCTTTAATGCAACGGAGCATGCGACCTCGTATTCCATAGGCAAGAAGATCCTGAAGAATGCCATGCCTCCAAGTAGTATCGTACGCTTTCTCTAAATCAAAAAATACAGAAACGCAGTGCTGCCTGTTTACAAATGCTTCCCTAATTAAGGTTTCAAGGCGTACCAGGTGATCCAAGGTGGACCGACCCTGTCGGAAACCACACTGATTCTTATCCAAGATAATGTTAGTTTCGAGAAAATATACAAGTCGCCTGTTAATGAGTCTCTCATATGTCTTTCACAGGCAGCTAGTGAGTGCAATTGGGCGGTAACTTGATGGACATGAAGGGTCCTTTCCCGGTTTCAGGAAGGGTATGACATGTGCACATTTCCATGCGTCGGGAAAGTAGGAGTCTTCCCAGAGGCGGTTAAATAATTTAAGCAACTGTCCAAACGATTCCAAGGAGAGCCGACGAAGCATTTCGTAGTGGATAGAATCGGGACCTGGTGAGGATTGTTTCTTGGTGTCAAGGGCCAGTTTTAGCTCACAAACAGTAAAAGGTTTGTTGTAAGCTTCTGAATCCGTACCTGACAAATTCAGTCGCTGACATTCTGCATTCCTTTTGAACAGCTTAAAAGAAGCATTGTAGTTATCAGAGGAAGACACACCCTGAAAGTGCATGCCGAGGGCATTTGCTATATCCTTTAACGATGCAGGAGACGGGGCGAAGAGAGGAGGAACAATAAAACCACGGTAGTCACCCCTAATTTTACGGTAGCGATCCCACACCTCTTTCGCGGAGGTAGCGCTGCTCAGCGAAGAGACATACTTCTTCCGGGATGTCCGTTTTGCCTGCTTTCGTGTCCACCGAGCCTTCGCCTTTCTTTTTCTGAACTCCATCAAGTTTTTGGGAATTGGATACCTTCGAAAAGTGTCCCATGCTTTTTTCTGGTTTCGCCTAGTTGTGCTACAGTCCTGGGTCCACCACGGCTTGCACCGTTTTGGGAGGTTTGTGGATGTCTTGGGGATAGAGTGATGTGCTGCATTTATGATTTGCTCGGTAACATATAAAGTAGCCTCCTCTGGTGTCATACTCTCAAGCATTAATGGGTCAAGTGTGGCCTCCAGTTGAAACAGTCCCCAGTCAGCCTTATCAAGTTTCTTTCGAGGAATTCGCTTTAAAATAGTGGGCAATGGAATATGACTTTCTAAAATGATTGGAAAGTGATCACTGCCAAGAGGATGATCTAAAACCTTCCATGAAAAACAAGGGAATAATGTAGCTGATGATATAGACAAGTCTTTACATGTGAAAGTGTTATGACTCGAACTATAAAATGTTGGTTGTTTACTGTTTAAAAGGCATAGTGACGATGAAAGTAAAAAACGTTCTATGACTTTTCCACGATTGTCCAACCGAGCACTTCCCCATAAGGGGTTGTGTGCATTAAAATCCCCTAAAATTAAAAAAAGCCTTCGCCAGCTGGTTCAGCAGGTCCTGCAAATCGTAAAAGTCAATCGGAACATCTGGTGGAAGGTAAAGGGAGACAAGAGTTATGAGACGATCTGCAAGAATACGCACTGCAACAACCTCCAGGGGTGAGCGAAGAGGAACTGCCGTGCATGCAATATCGCCTCGTACCACAACAGCCACTCCACCCGAAGAATGAGATGATCTACGGTCTTTTCAAAAAACATGGTGACAACGAAACATGTTCATATGAGTGCTATTGAGATGAGTCTCCTGCAGAGCGACTGCTAGAGTTCGCAGCTCATCGAGAAAAAAATCCACATCGTCAATGTTGTGAAGCAATCCTCGGCAGTTCCATTGCATGAAACTGTAACTATTTATGGTGGATATGTTAAAAGGGGTTCCTGCCTAGACGCCCTCAGGCGGCTTGGGTGGGATCACCCGTGGTATCGGTTTCTTCTGGGATGACTTCTTTAGTTTTGAGTCATCAGGAGGAGCCAAACGGATGGGAGGAGACTCACTCACATCCATCCGCTCCTCTTCAGGTGAGACGGTGGAGCCAGCAGGAAGGGCCTGCTGCTCCTTGGATGTGAACGGCTCCTCGGGAGGCTTGGGGCGAGGGGCTCGCTCCTTCCTCCTAGGAGGAGACCAAGTTATCAGGGCAGGCATGTCGTTTGACAGCCTGTCCCTCTGAGTGGGAGGGGCACCAGTGCCACCTCTCTGAGGTGAAGGGCACGCCGCCACCTCTGGTTTCTTGGTAGGTGGGGGCTGAGCGACGGCCTCCCGGTTCCCAGAGGGAACCTGGAAGGGTCGAGGCTCGGAGGGTGGTGCAAGCCCCCTACGCACCACCTCGACGAAGCCCCCCTTTGCCAAGAAGGCATCGCGCTTCTTGGCCTCGGGGTAAGAGAGGTTGTCCTTGGCTCTCAACGAAAGGATCTCTTTCTCCTGTTTCCATGTGGGGCATGCGCGCGCGTAGGCGGGATGTTCACCATCGCATTTAGCACACTTCACTTCATTCTCGCAGATGTCGGCGACGTGATCAGTGCTTCCTCACTTTGCACAGATGTTCTTGCCTCGACAGCTCCGAGCGCCGTGACCGAACCGCTGGCACGGAAAACACCGCAGCGGATTCGGTACATACGGTCGGAGACGGCAGTGGAGGTATCCTGCCTTCACGAATGCTGGGAGAGTGTGTCTTTCGAACGTGAGAATAACATGCTTGCTTGGAGTTTCCACACCATCCCGTTTGAAAACGATCCGCTTTACAGCAACGACACCCGATGGTCGAAGGCCTTCGAGAATTTCCTCTTCACTAGAGTGTACGAGGTCGTCCTCGGAGAGCATCCCTCGAATGGTATTCAGTGTGCGGTGTGGGGCAGCTGTTACTTGGACATCCACGATGCGGCACAGTTTCTGGAGCGCCATGCTTTGATCCTTAGTGTTGACTTCGACAAGGAGATCACTGGAATGCATCTTCTTTGCTTTGTAGTTATAACCAATCAAGTTCTCAAGAACTTTTGCCACAATGAAAGGAGACATTTTTCCCACGGGGCGCTGTTCATCTTCAGAATGAATAACAAAGAATCTTGTGAAAGTTGCAGGTTCAACAACTTTTACTTTGGTTAGTTCAGGATAAGGCCGCTTGGACGCTTGTCCTGAAGAGGTTTCGGTAGAGGACGCCATAGAAGGCAGATAAAATTCAGCATCCGTGGCGTACCGCCCACCACGGAGCCCAACATGGGGACAGGCAGCACCTTATAACAGTTAGGGCTTGTCTGAGAATGTTGCTCTGCCAGTACTACCAAGACGCTATAACTATAACCAAGTGTGGTTCAAGACAAGAGAATCTATTGCCACCCAAGGTTAGCTCTTGCCGCCAAAGGAAAAAAAATGACGGGGGTAAAACTTTAAGTCGGTACGCTTCAGCAATCACACAATGCAAGAAAGGAGCCACTTGGTCCTTAAACGTGTTTCTTTAAATTCAGCTCCCAAACCATCAGGCCCAGGCAATTTTCCTATCTTCAGGTCATCTATTGCCTTTTCAATTTCACTTAACATAATAGGTTGTTCTAGTCGTTCCTTGACGTCGTCAACCACTTTTGGCATAAGCGGTAAAAAGAAATTCCGGAAATCACCACACTTGGGCGTGCGATAACTGAAGCGTTCTTTGTAATGATTAACAAAAGCTTGATCAATACTCTGCCTATCGTTGGTCAACGTTCCCCGATAAAACATTTCGCTGATTTCATTTTTCACGGCATATCTTTTTTCCATGCCGACAGCTCTTTTAGTGGGCATCTCCCCCTCAGATAAGCGTTTCAAACGCGCCCGTACGATAGCTCCCTGATACTGCTCAGTATCTAATGCTTCCAGACGCTTTTTAAGGCTTATAATATCGTCAGTGAAAACCCCAGGGGATACACATTCTTCGCATAACAACTCTTTCAGCAGGTCGTTTAATTCGCGCTTCACTTTTTCGTGTTCATATTTCAAAACACTTGAGCGTTCTATAGCCCTCATTTTCACATCTTGTTTAAAAAGCTCCCACTTTACCCTAAAATCGTTCCCTCCCGCCCTCGCCAACTCTTTTAAGGTTTGGCGAACAGAATTAACGAAGTATTCGTCCCAAAGGAGCTTGGTATTGCATTTCCAAAGGTCCCAACTAAACTTCTTTTGCGTCTTTTTGGATGAGCACAGTGAAAACGAAACAAGGCAGTGGTCGCTAAAAGACACATGATCTGCAGAATAGTTTTTACACGCTCTTACCAAATCGACGGAAACGTACACCGTGTCAAGGCGCGCGTTACTTGTCCCCTGAATATGAGTAAAACGTAGAGCTCCCCACTTGACGTGCAGTTGGCAACGTCTTTCAGACCGTAACTTTGAACTATGCTCCCCAAAAGTAAAGCACTTTCATCTCTAAATCTACCACTATTCGGCCTGTCGCGGGCCGTACACACACAATTGAAGTCACCCATCAAGATAACGCTCCGATCGGTTTGAGCATACCTATCAAGGAATTCAAAATATAATACGCGTTCATCTACTCTATTAGGTGCGTAAATGTACAACACGCGAAAGTGGAGATTAGACGAAGAAAAATCACACAAAACAATGCGTCCCGACTCGTCACTAACCACCTTTTCCACGGTGAACAAACATTTTCGAAAAAACAAAAGACACCCGCCGAAGTTCCGACGGCGTGGCTTACACAGACGTCAAACCGCGGCTCGAACAGCCGCACCATGCTCTCCGTCTGGCCCTCACACTCCATCTTTGACTCCTGAACCGCCACGATGTCTAGATCATGGTCGATAAAGAGGCGGTTCAGTTGGCATTGCCGTCGTCGTGAACACAAACCCCGCACGTTTAACGTGCCTGCCCGCAACGTTTTTTCTAGCACTTTGGGGTTTAAAGAAGCAGCCGGAGAGCATGGTGCTTAGAACGAACAGAAAAACACAAAGTAAGGCAAATCAACAGTAGAGTCAAGGTCCTAGCGACTCACTTAGGTTGTTTCTCTGTGCGCGGGCGCGACGTTGACCGCTCACGGTAACGTCCCACGTTGCCGATCAACTCGCGCTCGAGGCGTCGTAGTTGCCTTTCGCCAGCGTGGGGGTTCACTTCGTCGTGCCGCCTTTTAATCGTTCCGGCCGTGACGTCCATGGGCCTGCTGTCATCGTTGTCCTCGCCGTTGGCTCGTTCTTCGGCCTTGGCGTCGCCATCGTCCTTCGCTTCGGCGCCGTCGTCGCCCTTGGTTCTGGTGTCGCCGCCACCTCTGTATTGATGTCGTCGGTGCCCTTGGCGTTGTCGCCGTCCCAGGCCTTGGCGTTGTCGCCACCTATGACCTTGCCGTCGTCCTCTTCTGTCCTGGCGTTGGCACCAGGCCCTACAGGCTTCTCGGCCTTCTCATGCACGACGTCTTCGAACACCCCGGGGGTCGCCTGGACCGTCGGTGCCGACGCCGATGGTTCTGGCGTCTTTTCTACCGGGGCTGTATCGACCGCCGTGCTCTCGCGTGGGTTTCGGAAACGTTTCCGAAACCGTCACCGTTGCCGCCGACGCCGCTTTCTCAGCTTCGAACTCGTTCATGAGGTCGAGGTCATCCGGCGCCTCTTGGGTGTTGATGCCGGTGGCGCGAGCGTACGTCTTAACGCACGCCGCGGCCTCGTGTCCAAAGGCCTGGCACTGGGCACACAAGGGCACCCTACAATCCCGACGTATATGGCCTGTTCGGCGGCACCGCAGACAGATCGGCGCCCGGCCGGGGACGACGACGTGAACCTTCCCTCCACAAATCCGCAGCTGGCGCGGAAGGCTTTCCAGGGCAACTCCTTCGTTCAGCTCCATCCGCACGACCAGCGTGGTGGACTCGACATCAACAAAGCCATCGATTTTCCACCTTTCGCGGATAATTTCCTTGACCACGCCAAAGGGTTCAAAGGCGCGGCGCACCGCGTCCACCGGGACGTCGAAAGTGATCCAGTGGAGCTTGATGTGAAGCTGCCTTGGACTCGGGTCGACGACGAGACAAAACCGGCCTTTAACTTCCAAGTGACCGGCTTTCAAAAGCTTGGTCTTGTGTTCCGGCGTGCGCAACTTGAGAAGCCAGACGTGGCTCATCTGGGAAGCACCCAGACCAGCCACGCCCGTCAAAACGCCCACCTTGTTCAACGGCTCTCGGAAATCCTCGATCCGATATGGTCGACCTTGCAGGTCAGCGTGAAGTATCACGCTGAGCATTGCACCATCTCCGGTGGGTAGGGCAGGCAGTTGCAGACAGTAATCTTTAGGCAAAAAAGCAGCACTCGTTTCACCGCGGCCGATAACCGCCGCCGCCGCTTGCGGGGAGCGATTCATGAGCACGTCCGCTCGGGCTGATAGCCCAAATCACAATCAACCACTCGGCCACGCACGCGTTTGCTCGCCAACGTGCGGGGCATTACTCCCTCCCCCCCCCCCCCCCCCCCCGCCCTTTAAAAGCGCATTGTCTCGATGCGACGTTCCAGGAAACAAAAACAGCAAACGAGACAAAAATATTGGCAAACTACGTAAATTTGTGGAACACAATCGTATCGAGCGTATTACAAAACACAATTCACAGTCCTACCGATCGTAGTACGGCTTGAGGCGCACGATGTGGACGACTTCCGATCGTGGAGGGCGGCGTGATGAAGTCCGTGTTCCATCAGGCATCACCTAGTAGTTAAGATCTCCAAGTCGACGAAGCACTTTGTAGGGTCCGAAGTAGCGCTTCAGGAGTTTCTCGCTTAGGCCGCGTCGTCGTATCGGAGTCCAAACCCACACACTGTCTCCGGGTTTGAAGCGAACGTCGATCCGGCGAAGGTTGTACCGGGTAGCGTCGACACGTTGTTAATCTTAAATTCGGAGTCGGGCGAGCTGGCGAACTTCCTCGTCTCGTTGAGCTACAACCTGGGTGTCGGGGCTTCCATCGTCAGCTGGTTCGTGGGGTAGCATCGCTACCCCATGGTCTTTACTTTTCTGCCATCCCTATTGCAAAATACGGCAAAAACTTCCAGTGACATTTGGTGGAAACGGGTTAATTTCCACTCATTTTCACCAGAAACCAGCGTAGGTTACCAGTTTTTTGGTGGAAATATTACCGGCTGCCACTTCCAGTAACCAGATTTCGCTGGACCTTTTACCGGAGCCACTTACAGTTAAAATCCGGCAATACTTCCAGTGACATTCAGCGGAAACGGATTAATTTCCACTCATTTTCACCAGAAACCAGCGTAGCTACTTTCGATTACCCGCCGCTGGAATCCTACCGGAAGCCACTCTCGTTTGCCGGACACCGAACATCACTGGAAGCCGACGCAAGGGGAACGGCTAAAGTCAAGGAAGCCAAGAAGAGCAGGGGGACTGTTTTGTAATGGCGGCCACCAATGCAGTGGCATTCTCGTGAGTTCGTGTTTTAGCTCAAAACGACGTTGCAATTCTGCAAGAAGTGCGTCCAGCGAACTGTTTTGACGATCCAAAAAGGTGGGCAGCGATCACCGGCAACTTGATATTTGCGACAGGACAAAGTCTGGGCCAGAGCAGGTACGAGACCACTCGAGCGGCATTCTCGTGAGTGCGAGTTTTAGCTCGGGACGACGTTGCAATCCTCAAGAAGTGCGTGCAGTGAACTGTTTTGACGATCCAAAAAGGCGGGCACTTTCACCCCGTTTCATTCCAAACCAGTTTACCAGTCTTTGGTAGATTATTGGCCGGCAAACAGTTTTCACTGGAATGCCACCGGCAGCCCCTTTCGTATACCATGCAGACGACCCGGTTTTCCTAGAAATCTTACCCGAAACGGGTGACTCGCTTCCCTGTTTACCGACCTTCACTCGAAATCGACGCGAGGGGAGGGGGAAGCAGCGACGAGCCGGCGACTGGGTGTGTACTTATGGTGCCTCGCACCAAGGACGAGTCCCCGCGCACCCTCTCTCCCTCGCATTGGGTTCGTGGGGAAAATGCAAGAGGTTCGTTCTGCTGACTTATTTTATTTTTATTTTTTCTTTGAAGACAACCGGTTTCTTTGTCCGTCAACGAGCAGCGGCCGGTCAGAAACCAACGTTCAGTCTCGGCTTCGCGTTCCATGTGTTGCGACCTGTATCTTCCAAAGCAGCAGGGTGTGTAGATGAAAATAATATATTTTTCAGTGACCTGTTTGTTACGCCTCTTTGTCCGTTCGTCTTCAGAATCATCCACCGAGCGAAAAAGACTGTGCCCAAAATTTCTCAACGTCGGCGGAAGTTTGTTTCGCGCGTTTGTGGTTTTCGCTAACCGTGCTACTGACTCCTGGTGCACCCGCGGGGACGGCATCAGGGACGACATCGTGAGTGTGCCCGGCATTTCTCAACGTCGGCTAATGTTCGTTTCGCGCGTTCGTGGTTTTCGCTAAGCGTGCTACTGACGCCTGGTGCACCCGCGGCGACGGCATCAGGGACGACATCGTGAGTGTGCCCGGGATTTCTCAACGGCGGCGGATGTTCGCTCCGCGCGTTCGTGGTTTTCGCTAAGCGTGCTACTGACGCCTGGTGCACCCGCGGCGCCGGCATCAGGGACGACATCGTGAGTGTGCCCGGGATTTCTCAACGGCGGCGGATGTTCGCTCGGCGCGTTCGTGGTTTTCGCTAAGCGCGCTACTGACGCCTGGTGCACCCGCGGCGACGGCATCAGGGACGACATCTTGAGTGTGCCCGGGATTTCTCAACGGCGGCGGATGTTCGCTCCGCGCGTTCGTGGTTTTCGCTAAGCGTGCTACTGACGCCTGGTGCACCCGCGGCGACGGCATCAGGGACGACATCGTGAGTTTGCCCGGGATTTCTCAACGGCGGTGGATGTTCGCTCCTCGCGTTCGTGGTTTTCGCTAAACGTGCTGCTGACAGTATACCTGTGTGTGTCCGTGTGGTGCACCTGCGCGGTTTTATTTGTTGAACTACCGTGCGCCTAGGACTTTACCCAGCGGCATTGTGAGTACCTTGAAACATATCTTGCGGCAAAGAACTTGCATGGTTGTTCCTATTTGGTCTGATTGCTTTTGTCTAGAGCTGTGCAAATTGTTTTACTGGTATCGACCCTGTTAAATAAATACATAGAACCTTCAAGTCTATGTGGACTAACCACTTTAATTGTTACCGAATCGTCCAGCATCTGGTAAACATAACCATCCACGGTTCACAGGCTTCCTCCTAAGTGCCTTCGGTTGACGTCCGAAAGCAGAAAGAAAAAACACGATAAATTCCGGCCAATCTGGTGATCTTCTGGTAAATTATGGCGTTACTGGAAGTGAAAAGAGTCCCATAATCCAGTAAAAAGGACGTTTACTGGAAATAGACTCCCGGTAAAAATCATGTGACATTCTGGTAAATATCTGGTGACATTCCGGTACAAATCTGGTAACATTCCTGTAAAACAACCGGTGATATTCCAGTAACAAATCCGGCGACATTCCGGTAATCTACGGCTTTACTGGAAGTGAAAACAGTCCCATAATCCAGTAAAATATACTTCTACTGGAAATGACATTCCGGTAAAAAAATATTTTTCAATAGGGATGCACCAGCTGAAACGGTGTTACTCCTGTGGTCTCTTGTACCGCTGTGTTGTAAGCGAACGTGACGTAGGGTAACACCACGCCTCAAGTCTTGTGCTGTACGTCGACATATATAGAGATCATGTCGGCGATAGTTTTGTTTAGCCGTTCTGTTAGTCCATTTGTCTGTGGACGGTACGCAGTGGTTCGACGATGGCGACATGATCGACGACGACGAGGCGAAGGATCTCTTCCGTGAGCTGGGCCATGAACGAAGGTCCATGGTCTGTGATGAGGACTTCAGAGGCGCCGTGCCGGAGGACAATGGACTCGATGAAAAATGGAAGCCGTTTACAAATCCCTGTAACGCCGAATTGGAGCGCAGCTCTTGAGGAGGAGTAGGGAAGGGTACTGAGGGGGGTCACGTCACCTGCAGGTAGTCACGTGACCCCGGCGGGGTCACGTGGTCTCGGGGGAGGGGGTCACGTGACCTTGGGGGGTCAGGTGACCTCCGGGGGGGGGGGGGTCACGTGTCCTCGGATGGGGGGTCGCGTGACCTCGAGGTGGGGTCACGTGACCTGGGGGGGGGGGGGTCACGCGACCTGGAAGGTCACGTGACCCCCCCCCCCCCCCGGTTACGCCGACGGCGACGCCGACGCCGCTCAGGCTGGAAACGGGCCCCTAAGAGCTGCGCTCTAAAACTTGGTGACTTCAACAGCTGTGCCCGCTGGAAGGGCATTCGTGTCGGCGTACCGTGTGAGAAAATCGGTGGCGTCGATTATCCAGCGGTTTCCCAATATTGACGGCGGGAGAGGGCCAAGCAAATCCATTCCGATCTGCTGGAACGGCATAGACGGGGGAGAAATCGGATGCAGAAGTCCTGACGGCTTCGTCGTCGGTTTCTTTCGTCGCTGACACTCGTGGCATGATCGAATGTAGAGATGAACGTTCTTTGGTAGCCTCGGCCAGTAGTACTTTTCTCGAATCCTGGCGAGCGTCCTGCTGTAGCCAAGGTGTCCAGCCGTTGGGTCGTCCTGGCATCCTAGGAAGATTTTGTCTCGAAGGCTGGCAAGAATAACCAACCGCCATGCTGTGTTGTTGTTGACAAAGTTCTCCTTGTACAGCACCCCTTGCCGCATGAAAAAGGTATGCAGGCTTTTTAAGAAAGCACGGGGAACCGTACTCGCTTGTCCCTCTAAGTGCTCGATGAGCGCTCGCAGTTCAGGGCCATCTCGTTGGAGTGCTGCCATGTCGCTGACGTACAATGGGCGGAGGAAACACTCATCGTCGTCTCTTCAATACAAGCAGTACCGGCCTCGACAGGAGCTCTTGACAGGCAGTCGGCGTAGTTGTGCTTCCGGCCGGACTTGTACACAACGGCCATGTCGAAATCCTGCAGTCGTAGGCTCCATCGGGCGAGGCGTCCGGAGGGGTCTTTCAGATTCGCGAGCCAGCACAGTGAGTGGTGGTCCGTGCCCACGCGAAAAGGACTTCCATACAAATATGGGCGAAACTTTGTTATTGCCCAGACGACAGCTAGGCACTCCTTTTCAGTTGTAGAGTAGTTCCTCTCCGCCTTAGACAGCGTCCGACTCGCGTATGCGATGACTCGCTCTGCCCCGTCCTGCCTGTGAACTTGCACCGCGCCAAGTCCGGTGTTACTGGCGTCCGTGTGGATCTCTGTATCACCGAACTGGTCGAAATGGCCAAGAATCGGGGGCGTCAGGAGTCTTCCTTTCAGCTCATCGAATGACTGCTGATGTTCTTCTGTCCATTCGAACTTTACGGCGTCCTTTGTGAGGTGCGTCAGCGGTGCGGACAGCTTGGCGAAGTCCCGAACAAATCGTCTGTAGTAGGCACAGAGTCCGAGGAATCTTCTCACGGCCTTCTTGTCAGACGGCGGGGCAAATGCAGCTACGGTGCGGGTCTTCTCGGGGTCAGAGAGAACACCTTTGTTGTTCACGACGTGGCCAAGGGACTTTAGTTCACTATAGGTGAATCCACACTCTGTTGGCTTGAGTGACAGGCCGGCGGTTTTGATGGCTTGAAGCATGGCTCGAGGTCGTTTCAGGTGCATGTCGAAATCTCATGAAAATACCATGACGTCGTCGAGGTAGACGAGGCAGCTGTGCCATTTCACACCTGCCAGCACGGTGTCCATGACACGCTGGAAGGTGGCTTGCGCTGTAAAAGTTCGAACGGCATCATTTTGAATTCGTACAGTCCGCCCAGTGTGACGAAGGCAGTTTACTCCCGGTCGCGTTCGTCGACTTCAATCTGCCAGTAAGCACTCTTCAGGCCTATCGACGAAAAATATCGGGAGTGGCGCAGTCGGTCTAACGTATCGTCGATGCGGGGGAGCGGAAAGATGTCCTTCTTCGTCACAGCGTTCAGTCGTCGATAGTCCACGCAGAACCGCAGGGTTCCGTCCCTTTTCTTTTCAAGGACTACTGGGGACGCCCATGGACTTCTTGAGGGTTGAATGATATCGTCGTCGAACATTTCTTGGACTTGATCCTGAATCACTTCCTTTCCTTTAAGGAGACTCGATACGGCGACTGGTGGACAGGGAGCGCTTCGTCGTCGGTAATATCGCGATTGTTTCGTCATTAGTGTTTGGCGAACTTTCGACTACGTGGCAAAACACTCACTGTATTCGGCAAGGAGATCAACCAGTTGCCGGCGTTTGCTGGGAGCTTGGGGTCGATGTCGACCAGCGGTGGCGACGTGGTGTTCTGTAGTGACGATGAGGTTTCTTCGGAGATTGCGGTGACCACGGCTGGCGCCTGAAGTTCCTGGATGTAGCCCACGGTGGTACCCTTCGTTCGGTGCTGCGGCTTCACTGGGAAGTTTGTCACAAGAACAGTTGTACGTCATCCTTGGAGATCCGTTACGCCTCGTGCGACGCCAATTCCTTTCTCAAGAAGCAGTTGGACGCTGCCTTCCAGAAGAGCTTCACCGTGCATGGCTGCGTCGGTTATGACGGTAACGGAAACACTCGACCGTGGCGGTAAGTTCACATGGCCGGCGATAGCTCGTATCGCGGTTGACGTCGTGTTGGTTTCCACCGGCGTTAAAACAGGCTTTCGCAGCGTCAGCTGGTTTGCCCCGAGGTCGATGACGACGCCGTACACCCAGAGAAAGTCCATTCCGAGGATAATGCCTTTCGAACAGTCTTGCAGAACGACGAACTTCACAGGGCACGTCTCACCGTAAATCTCAACGCGAGCAGTGCATCTCCTGACTCGTTTGATGAGGTGCCCTCCGGCGGTTCGTATTTGTGGTTTATACCACGGCGTGGTGACTTTCTGAAGGCGGGGGGAGAGCCTTCCACTCAAGACTGAGTGGTCTTCTCCGGTGTCCACGAGTGCTGATACGTCGTGGCCGTCAATGACGACGTTTAGGATGTTGCACACCGTTGCAGGAGCGTTGTTTCGGTCTCTGGTAGCGTTCGAGTGGGGGCCCTTCGAAGTTCGTGGAGGATCTTGGCATTATTCGTCTTGAGCAACTCTACCGCGAAGGGTTGCCGCGCCTAGTTTCCCCGGCGCGGAGCGAGGGCGACAGGCTTTCTCGTCGGGGTCGGTGCATCGGCGCGAAGCTGGACGTCGTGGCGAAGGCGACGGGAACTCTCGGCGGGACACAGGCTCGGGGGACTGAGGTCGTCGCAGGTACTCGTCGATCTCCCGAGGGCGTTCACCATAATGGGGGCAGGGGTCGTTTGGGTGGAGTCCGCGCAGCCCGAGTAGCCGGTATGGGCATCGGCGGTAAAGGTTGGGTGCCCACGAAAACCAAAGCGTGAGTAGTGAATTCGCGAGTTCATCTGTTCTGGTCGATTCGAGCACAAAGCTAATCAAGCTGTCGATATGCTTCTTTACATTCACGTGTTAGTCTCTTCAATAGTTTGGTTTCCTGAAAACTGGTGTCATCGGGCACGGCCGTAGACGATGGTAATCTTCCCTGTACATCAGTCAGGCGTTTCGCAACCGACCATAATAAGATCCTCAAAGGAGTTGCTAAAAAAAGCCCGCAATTTAGGCTCAAATACACCTCGTAGACCTCAAAGTGGTTCAGTATCACTGTTTCATTGGTTTTGTGCTACAAGAAAAATAATCGAATCACAAAATTAAGCAAAAACAACGTAAAACAGCAACATAGCCGCGTTCACGTCGAAACCGAAACCAATAAAACTGAAGCAACCTAATGGCACCGAGCGCATCGGCGCCCTCTATCCGCCGGTGAGGCAACTACTAAAATGAAAGGGTCTATAGCACATGCTTCACTGCAGATATCGAAGACTTCGATGGTCAGCGAGAGTACAAAAACGTTGCGTTAAAGTTTATCGTAGCAATATCCGAATCCTGGCAATAATGTCACCGATGGATTGGCGAGACGGGGACTGAAAAAGAAGCTAAACATTTAATAAGGCAAACTTGTGCCAAAACAGGAGTAATAACAGGCGTGAAAGGCGAGCGTCAATGACGGCGAAATGGCATGTTCAAGCGTTAGCGAAAAGAGCGAGCCACAGCCACGCGGAGCACGTTTTATTGAGAAGGCAAGTTGGCCTTCTCGTAAGCTCGAGAATATTCTCGTCTGATCGTGTTCTGATTGTTGTACGCACCGAAAGTTCTACACCGAATGATCCAGAAACCAACGAGGGTACATAAGGAACTCCGCAATGCGAGTGGAGTCAGTCTCGCCCTAGCGCTCGATCCTGCGGTTTCGCCGACATCGACGCCCGCGACGCTTTGCTGTTTTCTTCTGTTTCCTTTTGTGTTTCGGGCACAAGTTCGCCCCATTAAACGTTTAGTTTTCTCAGTTATCCTCGCCTCATCAATTGTCATTCGTGACATTTTGGTGGAGGTGCGGGGTATTCCATTCTATGCCCGTTATTCGTACCCTCCAAAGACATCCCGGCCAAGCGACGTGCTCAGCCCCGGAAGGCTACCCTTTGCCAAAGACGCCGAAGCCCGAAGAAGCCGTCGTACCTGAGGTCAACCCCCTTAACTGGGTCAGCTGCCGGACAAGCCCAGGCAGAAGAAAACGATCGCCAACCAGTCGCAGACCCCGGCCGCTCCTGCCTTCATCTACCTGCCCGTCGCACCCCGGACTCCAACGTCTTTCCTCGGGGACGCCCATGAAGACATCGAGGACTGGCTGCAACACTATGAAAGTGTGGCCCGTCATAACAGGTGGACACCTGAGCAGTGCTTGCAGAACATCTACTTATCGCTGGAAGGGACTGCGAGGTACTGGCTTGAGAACTACGAGGCTTTTTTTAACTTCGTGGGAGGTGTGCAAGCAAGAGCTAAAGAAGACGTTTATCAGCCAGCACCGACGCGAGAGAGCCGAAGACATCCTTCGAACAAGGACCCATGGCCCGAAGGAAAGCATCACCAGCTTCGTCGAGGATGTTCTTCGCCTGAGCGTCCGCGCCGATCCTCAGGCTACAGAGGAAAAGAAGCTG
Source organism: Ixodes scapularis (assembly GCF_016920785.2). Lineage (NCBI taxonomy): Eukaryota > Metazoa > Arthropoda > Arachnida > Ixodida > Ixodidae > Ixodes > Ixodes scapularis. Next base: position 557,924 of record NW_024609855.1, on the reverse strand, counting down.
CGGATCCTGATGCGAGGTGTTAAGGATAACATCTTCGGAAGCCTCGTCCGCGACCCGGCGACCACCGTCGAAGCCTTCGTCACGGAGGCAACCAACATCGAGCGCGGCCTTCGAGCGCGCGCTTCCCGCTTCCAGCGACATCCAGGCGTCGCTACACCCACGCTACTTAACGGCGAAAACACTCCGGGTACGCCGGACATCCGGGAAATTATCCGGGAGTTCGTCCGGGAGGAACTGCGAAGGTTGCTGCCAACCGCCAGTCGTCCGCCAACCCTTTCCATCGCCGAGGCTGTCCAAGAAGAAGTGCATCGGGCGTTCCAACCAGAGGTTCCCGTCACCACGGTGGCACCGGAGGAACCGACATTGAGCTACGCCGCCATGGCCCGACGACCGCCGCAAGCTCCCCGCCAAGCCACGGCGCCACCCCGAAGGGACGCCCCAACGACGCAATACCCCCGACGATAGGAAGATCACGCGCACGTTCACCCAGAGCAACCTGCGCTGTGTTAGTGTCATGTGACCTTTGAGAGGGGCGCAGTGGCGCGTTGTCACTTGAGGCGCTAAACTGGCTACTAGAGCTCGTAATCACCGCTACAATTAATCATACTTGGAAACGGACTATTGCGATGTCTAGATACATGGATCGAATCATATTGTCAACAGCCTAACCAAATTGAAATATGCTCACAGGTTTCTTTTTGTATAATGCCCTTTGGTGTCTGGGAGATAAATCGACCAACTACGGACACTGCGATGTGTTGCCCGAGTAGCACTAGTTGTTCAGACAGAAAGCATCCAGTGGTAATTGGCGGCAACATAGACCTGACAAAACGCCTATTTTTTTTTTCTCAACTGAACACAATATGATACAACATGTACTTCCGGATTATGAATTCCCCGTTTCCAAGGTTTTATACAGGGAAATTAAAACGAAAATTTAGGATGAATATTTTTTTTTATTGCCACGCTGAAATTGCACAATTTTGACTTTCTCGATATTTAAAAACCTTCCGGCTGCAATGTAAACAACACTCAATAGTTGAGCGCTAACTTTTTTACTGAAAGTGAACAAAGTATAAAATGCTTAGTTTAGCCTAAAATTTTAATTCTAGAAAATGTTTACAAATTACAGAAGTATGCTTAAATATTAAAGAGTTGCGCAACAGGCCAAGTTTGTCATTTTATTTCACTTGAAATATACAAAATTCCATAAACTAAATCTAACTGCTTCGGGTATACCGCTCAAGTGCTTTTTACATAAAATATTTACGTTGTAGAATTTTTTTTTCTCTATTCTCCCGGCCCCCAAATTAGAGTCTACACGCAATACGGAAAATCGTAGTTCCACCTCCTCTCAGAGCCAACTTCTTTGAAACAAAAACCAAACGATTTTTGTTTTGCAAGGGTAAGGTTTATTTTGTTGTATAAACATCTTTTGCTACCTCATATAAAATTTATTTGAAAAAAGGGCATGACACTTCTATGACCGTTCCTATCTGAAGACACCCTTAAGTAAATATTTTATTTAATTTTTTTTACAGGGCACTTTCCGAAGTTTTTTATTGTTTGCTACGCCGCAAAATACTCGGCATACCAAGCATTGATTGTTATTCTGACAGTTCAACCAATACGAAGATTTCAAAGGTTGTTTCCAACCCCCAGCAATGCTCTGTGCAGCCCACGACGAAATTCGAAACTCGGCAGACAAGGTAGTGTGGCGCGTGCGCAGTGATGGCGTCTTTACTGCGGAGTGCGCAGCAGAGGGGGACCAAACAGTCTAGGAAGACTTTCTAATCAGAGTGACTCCCGCTGTCATATTTCAGTGATCATTATAAGCGGAAAAAGTGGGGACGCCTTTTTGCCACTGCGATGCGTCTCTCCTCTAACGGGTTAAGAAACTTCTGCAAGAACGGTAGAAAAGTAACCCAAAAAAAGAATTACATTAAAAAAAAATTTAGCGCCGAGATGTTTTGATGGCGCCCTCTAATGGTTTTCGGCCGTGACGTCAAGATCAGGAATTTTCTCGCCGTGACGTCACGAGATATAACCCTGGCGGTTTACAATAATTTGCGAGCTACGAGTTTTATCAGAGATAAAATAATAAGGGTGCAGGCGAGCTGGTGAATGTTAACCATGTTGAATAAACCTGAGACTGGGGCAGAAATGAACATAAAAGTCGAAGGAACAGAAAGAGACGTCGTCCTGTCCCTTTCTGTTCCTTCGAGACGTCGTTCTGTACCTTTCTGTTCCATGGTTAACGAGTTTTATGGTGCGCGTAAAACCCAGCTTGGTGTCATCACATTCTTAAAAGGCCCATGAAACGAATTCTGGGCTGGTATAAATCACTTTAGATTTGGATTTTAATAATTGAACATCGTTCAGTGGGCCAAAAGATAAAAAGGTAGAAAGTCAAAAGCCTGACTTTCGGTACGAAAATTTGAAAACACAGAGGACTATTTCGTACCTCCTCCCCTTTGTAGGCTCTCTGCTTTTCCACTGTGATACATCCGCGGTTCCCAAATCGCGTCACCGGGTCCAAACGCACGTCACACGATACCGGACCTCCTTTGTTCCCTTCACCCCTGAGCTGACATTGTGGTGTAAGCTACGCGCTTGCCCGACCAATCAGCCGCCTCCCTTTCATCACCTGACCTCATTCTCTGCGCGTAGGTTTGCGCGAGAGAGCGTGATCACGTGGCGAAAGCGTGGCTGGCCCAACACGCACGTAGTTTCCACAGCACTGTCAGCTTCGGGGTGAGCGGGGTGAGGAAAGCAACTTTTGTCTGAATTTTGAGCGACGGGCTAATCTTCTAGGGGGACAATGGCTCCCCCTCTTTTCGTCTTCGTGGACTGCTTGGTAGAATGCGCGATTTAAGAGTTGAGGATGAAAGCTAAACAGGATAAAGTTGGAAAAGCATTTCATGGCCCCTTTAAACCAACAGCGTTAGAGTTGGCAGTGTGACATTACTCGTATTTCCGTCGATGAAGGCAAAAGTAATATAAATAAACACGTCAGTTGAGCGTTAGACCAATCGTGAATGTCGACAATATTACGTGCTAGTTAATCTGCTCCTTGCGCATCTTCTCCGTTTCTTTAGTCCCCCCCCCCCCCCATTTTTGAGCCCACGTGATTCTGGTTCCCCCGACCTCAACCAATCGCGGCTCGCGCTTACCTGCCTCGTCATCGAGCGTTCCCCTGGGCGTTCTCTATGTTGCCCTTTGATTGGGGTGCCACTGCTGGAGTTCCGATGCGCCAAGAGACGCATTTTGGAACACTTGCTCAGCCTATTCGCGGTGAGAAGCTCGCGAGGGGCGCTTCTGTTCTGCTCACACATGGGTGGTGCACGTCCTACCCACGCGGTCATGTTTTAATTTTCATAGTGCGTAGAAGCTTGGCATTGCACGTGCTTCCACCAGCAGAGGAAGTTGAAGTATCCTCACTCTGGGTAGTGAAAAAAGTCCACCAGGCGGCGACACCCAAACTATTCGCCGCGAAGAGGTTTTGGTGACTGTTGGCGACGTATCGAGCTTTCGTTTCAAGGCCGTTTCACATGTTTCCCTTCAAAGCGACCCGAGCGAAAGCAACGACCAAGTAATCGGGACAACCGCTGTCCATACAGAACATGGCAACCAATGCAATACGTGGCTTCTGGGAGCGATTATGAGCGGCAGTTGTCCCGGTTATTTTGTAGTTGCGCTTGCTGTGGACGCTGTTAACTTATACAAATGTGTAAACCAGGCTTTAAATTTTTTTCGATTTCTTCTTTTTTTTTTGTAGAGGGGGTTACGTAGACGGTTCATATAAAGCCCTTCGATGTACTTGCGTTTTTCTTGCAAGTAACTACAAATGCGCCACTTCACGAGGCCCGTTTCTCCAGCGTCCCTTGGAAGCAAATGCCGGCGCAGCTCTGAAATAAGCGGCCCTTTGAGCCGAATGGCGGCGGAACTCCCGCTCGTGCGACGTGTCTAGAGTGGTTCCACGTCAATAGTTGGCGGTACTTGGAAGAAACCCCTTCATCGAGATGCTTGAAATTCAGATTATAGAGATTGGAACCCCTCGCACCAGGCAGGTGGTTTTCACGTAATCGTATAAACCTTACAGACAATTTTTGAGAACAAAAGTGGCGAGATATTTACGTTTGGCAGAGAAACGCTATACATGAGACGCATTGTAAATGTATTTCACTACTATAAACACGTTTCTAATGCATCTCGAAGCACAAATGAACATACCCAAACGTTTTTCTAAGATACTTTGTCAACTACCCAGCCCTGTTAGGACATAAATGCACGGCCGCCTTTTTTTATATTTCATCACCTCTGAACAACATAATTTAATCACTTCTTGTTAACCCTAAGTAGTCTAAAAAATACAATCTTTTTTTTTCCCGAAAGGGCGTTGATGTGCGCAATTTCAGGTGTGTACATTTGGAATTCGAATTTTCTACGGCGGGGCGTGCTGGTCTGGGTCAGGAAACTTTAAGTCATGCGAAACGCGCTATTTCCACATGCCGCGATTTTGCTCCTAGAGCGGCGCCATTCCTGCAGGGCTGGCCACAGATACTCTAGAGGTAGTATTCGGGAGTACATGTACTGAGATGTGCATATTTTAAGGCCCAAAATAGAAACACTGAGATACATTTGTCGTTTATGCAACGGGATATCCCTGAGATACTTCTGCCAAAACGGCAAAAAGTATTCCGGAATAGAGACACAGACACTTATGAATTTACATTTGTTCCCGAACGGTGCTACATGGGGAAGGTGTAGTTCTATCCGAATGTAAATGGCAATCTATGCTTGTGCTCCTCTTTCTGTGTCATTTTATGCACTTCCCTTTACCCCGAACTCTTCATTTATCATTAATGCCGCTAAACGCCATTCCCGGTCAACCACAAAAGTCATGCCACTAAAGTTATTCCCTGTGAAGCAGAGATAGAGACTGAACGGTAAAGAACCCCTTCCATGTTTGACAAAAGGCAACTGCACGAAATGAACCCTGTTTTTCCGTGGGGCGCGTTTCAAACTGTCATCTTAAATGCTTCTGAGTAATCCATAGTGTGGGGAGATTAGAACACAGAGTCGTAGCTTTTCTTCACTCAACTCCTTTACAGCGTTTGTTTTGCTAAATTGTAATGAATGGAGGGCTTCCTTAGGGGAGCATATACTGTTCTTCTTGAAAGTAACCTTTTTAAATCACGATTGTTTTTATGATGGTGACTGTGATGAATTATGTTATAAGGCGGGTTCATAATATAGATGCTGAAGCACCTTGCACCTAACAAGTGTTTTTATATTTTAGGTTTATCGCAGAAATCGCAACAAATGTAACGATATACGTAAATCTGGCAAAATATCGCAATACAAACGATACATTGTAAATGTATTTCACTACTCAGATACAAATGTATGTTGTAATTGTATTTTTTACATACATACGGATACTTCTAACTATCTCTATGATACTATTGCGACACATTTGTATCGCGATACCTGCCCAGTCCTGGATTCCTGCCGTTGCGGCGCTCTTGCCAACCGCAGCGGCAGAGCGGCGCGGTTCCAGAAGGTAGGAAATGTTTCGCAGCCACAAAGCAGTGGTGCGGCAGCATCCTCGCTGACCATTCACAGTGCCGTGATGGATCACGTGACAACACGTTTCGAGCAGACGCCACACAGAGAAAATACGCAGCCGATCTGGTTTCTCGTGCTGGGTCCTTCTTGATGGGCTTATTTCCTGCTTCAGTGGTATGTCCAGCCTCGAAGAGGGTTAGCCTGTGTGTCTGCTTTCGATCGAGATTCTGTGAAGTCCATTTCCTCTTTCATCTTTCCTTTTTTCACAGGCTGTATGTCTTGGCATTATTTGGGAACAACTGAAATACCGTTTGAGACACCGAGCTATCAAATAACGCCAAGCAAAGGCACCCAAACATATTTGTGTGTGTGTGTTTAAAATACCTATAGTTCTATTAAAATAAAATAAAAATTATTAGCGACAAATAAATCAGTAAGGTTTATACTGCTAGACACATAAACCCATTGGGCGCGTGTGCTTGCTGCAAGCAACATTGGGCATCGCAGCGCCAGAAAACGCTCATGTGAAATTAAATCTTGCGAACCGCTTACGTCAGCTATTTGGACCGCGGAATTGCAACATGTCCATCAAGCACACAAAGTGAATTTCTTTTTCTTTTCTTTTTCAATACTCCGTAGGTATTTATTATCAGCTGAGTGCTTGCAAGCTGCATTCGTATCAGTTTTTTTTTTTTTCAATTCCTTTTGTTGCTTTTCTGTGGTAGAAAACCGGGAGAGGTCACCAACTGATGGCCTGCCTCTTCAAGAAACTCGAGGCAGTACGTCCACAGATCATACATTAATTCGTTGTCCCAGTGTGACAGATGAGGTGGGTTTAGTTAATTATGAACAAGGGGGGGAATTTGGAAAACGCGGGAGTTCTAGAAATCTAAACTTCCAGACAGCTTGGTTCCTGCAAGTTTCAGGCGTCGTTAGACGAGTCGTATGTACCTCTACTGGAAAGTAGAACTCGTTGTAAACAAGTTATTTCGATGACTGAATCTTTAAGCTGTCACAAAATATTACACTAAAGAGAGGAACCATAAAAGTGTACGAAGGCAGGTATGGCAAGACAAAATACCTGGTAACACCTAGTAGCAGCAAGATCATCCAGTGGGAATCGTTCTGTTCTCGAAACACATCTTAGATGAGCAAGATAGCTCCTCTCTAAAAGTAATTTTATTCATTGTATTGTTTTTGACTAATTATAGCAGTAGGCTGTATTAAAAATGATTCTGGCCCTGACCTTGTAAATTAGCGGGGTTTTTTTGTTGGTTTGTTTTTTTGCTTTTTTTAGCACCTTCGATTTGAGTGTGCAGCACTGAAATACAAAGTATAGCAAACACAACGTTGAGACGTTGTATATGTCTGCCTTTTTTGCCTTTGCCTCGGGTTTTACTATGCCGAAAAACAACCAGCTTACATGCTCCGTAACGATGTCTTCAAACGTGTATTATGATTTTTAGGACTTGGCTCTGGAGTGTTTGAGAGTTCACTAACCGAGCACAGCTGGAGCGGTTATCGGCATGCCATAGCAACGCGGCACAGGTGAAACTGCCGGCCATTGCCAGCCCAGTTGTGCATTGGCTTCAAAAGAGGGACTTCTGTTCACTTCAGTTGAATAACCCTCAAAGGCACCTTAATGAGGTGCGTTACATGAGGGGGGATCAAGTACAAAACAAAATAACAAAGAAGGTTGCCGAATAACACATATATTGATAGGGACTTCTAGCAAACCTTTACCGCTTCCCGCGTAACGCACTAGCGGAGCATTGTGAAGCATGCTTTTAAGCGCGCTCCCCACGAGCCGGAACACGGTAACAGTTTGCTAAAACTCCCTAATGAACAACTAGAGGCATATCATACAGACCATCTAAAAAGACAAGGAACAAAAAAGGAGAGTCATATTGAATACGCATTTTGACTAATTAAAAGATTTTGAGGTCTGCACTGCAAATATCACCGAATTTCGACTGATTAGTTTCGAGTACGATTATTTCTGGAAGATAGTTACGTCAGTGGTAACTGTAAAAGCGTGTAATTTTGAAATTTACTAGTTTTCGCGAATAAAAATTTTACTTTCAAGTTGTGCATGGTCATGACGTAAATCGATGTGCGATGGGGGGTCACAGTAACCGTCACGAAAAGAAGAGAAATGATAGATTTTGTGAAACATGACGAGTCGAACAAATTTAGTTATTTCAGTTAGTGGACGAAGCTCTAGATGTGATTTTAGTGCCGTCATACTTGATGTCCGGGAGTATTAGTACCATATAAAACGAGATGCTTCATTTTGAACTGATTAGAGTTTGTTAATGAGGTAGGCTTGATGACGCTACCAAATAAAGCGAACGTATAGTGTGAATTGGATCTGACGAAAGTTTTATGGACTGCATTACAGTGACAGAGTTGCGTAAATATGAAGAGAACAAAAATTAGCATCATAGAAAGCGCACGTATAGACGCCCAAGAAAGCGCAAACAAACTATGTACTCGAACTAAAAGGAACATGCACCAGCACAATGCAAAATCAAACGCGGTTAATTATTTTATAACCTATTAAGACATGGTTTCATTCGTGAATAGTTTCGTGGTGAAAAATATTATTTGCACCAATTTGTCTTGCATTTGTATCTTCGTACCTTCTCTTCGTTATTGACGCGTGTGACATATTCATATAATGCGGGGAAAAATTGTGACCTTGGTGTTGTATTTGGTATTGTGAAATAATTTTGACCATATTTTTTTTTATTCAAAGGATTCACAACGTAAGGATTGCTTTGTACTTCTCACGCTGATTTTCCTACTACAATTTCCCAACACAAACGTAACTTCCAAGTTTGAAACTGTCTCTCGGGCCTCTTTTTTTTTTTTTTTTTCTCCAGCTTTTGGCTTTTTTGCAACAAGTAGAATGGCACCTTCGAAATCAAAAAGCGCATGGCTGCTCTATACAATTACCAATTAAAAGCAACGTAGGCAGCGAATGAGCGCTGGCGGTAACAAAATGGGATTTTGTATTGTATAGTCAGGCATCGGTAGATTAAAGAAACGCACGCTTGAGCGATTTCCACGACGCATTTTGCAATTGCTCCACATAATGTGAGATGACGGCATATGCTCATAAGAACGCTGCATGACGGATCGCGAAACAATGGGTGTGAACATAAGAAGCAACGCCCTTCTTCTTTCGAGATGTCAGTGACTTGGGTACCATCATTCCCTAACTCTTTGACACAAATTATGCTATCACCATCTCTATAAACTCCATCATGCTCCAACGCCTGTACGCGAAGTTCCACACTTGCACACTTTACTGAAAAAAGTAAGGAATTGCATTTACAATTACCCGAAGCTAAATTGTAATTGAGTACAGTGACAATTACCCAGACTTCCCCGGTACACTCATAGCAATTATTCAAAAAAATTGTAACTGATTTGTTTTTAGATTCATTTTGCAATCATATGAATACCTTAAGAAGTAATCGCAAGGAAGCTCTAATTACGTGTGGAAGTAATAAAATGACTCGTGACCGTTACGATTTTTTCTTCCCGGTTATAACGGCGCCCTATTTTCGTAAAACCACAACCAATAATTAGACGAAGGACGAGTAAGAGGAATGTACACGGCAAGCGCTGACTTAGAACTGAATTTAATTAGAACGAACATGAAACTCTCGAACCACCAAAACACAAAACACCGATAATCTTATCAATGTGATTACAGTCTTGCTTCGTAACGACACATGTAAGCAATCTCGATGCCAAACAAGGCAATGGACGCCGAACTCACACAGATACCATAGGGAAATATAGTGCTACGTAAAGAGTGGCCACTCTAGCCGTTTCGCGGCCCAGGAGCGAGGGACTCTACTGACCATTAGTAGCCGCAACAGTGCCACTTATTCTGAACATTTGCCAGATATATAACAGTAATAAATAACTTTGTTGCATAAACTTTTAAAATTATTACGAACTTTGAAAACTTTCGAAAACGACTTCAACTGCTGTGGCGACGGCTGCGGCGCGACGGTTGGCTTTGGGTCGTGGACTCGACGGAGGGTGGATACTTCGGCTGCTTGGTTTGGCCCCCTTGCCTCGTTGTGTGGGTTGAGTTGGTTCCGCGGCTTGTTGTCTCGTGCGGGTTTCTAGTCATTCTTCCGTTGCGGCCAAGGTATACGGTATACGTAAGAAGTATTGTGAGTGTAGTTTCTTTGTTGACGGACATTTGCATTCGGTCCCTGAACTTAGAAGCCACTGGGCCAGGCTGTTCTTCTATTGTTGCTGTATTAGTCACATGCTCATTTCTGCAAGCGCTTTTCATGGAACTTGGACGGTGGTTTCTTTATATGCCTTCCATCATATTGCATTTGCCGCTGTAAGTCTCGCTGTAATACAGTACTTATTTTTCCAATGTTGCACTGTTGACGCGTTGTTCATACATTTTGCATGTGTATTGTTATTTTTGTAATGTATGAATAACATGCATCACTCATTGTCTTCAAAGTTGATGTTTGTTTTGCTTGTCGTAGTTACAAAAATAAATACTTTTGTGTGTCAATCCCGGGTGTCGTCCCTTCAAGAGAGTTAGCACAAATGTGGAATGATCCTTTTCGGTGTGCGGTCACTTTGAATTATATGTAGAGCTGGATGACTTTTCTTCTGCAGTACAATTAAGGTATGCTTATAAAGCAATTCTATTTTAAACAAAAACCATGCTTGTTACAATAACACTGACTCGTTAAACTAGAGGGCGCATGCTACTGCCCGATACAGAAATACCGCCAGAATTCGCCTTGAATTTATTCATTCATCTGGCCAGCGGTTATTGCGTGTATCCTTCCATTCAACAATCAACTAGGGACTATACTGGCTGCTGGGTGCGCTCGCTGACACTGAATTGGGTCGCTGGGGCCTATGGAAGCGTCCGCTCTTTACGTAGTACTCTATTTTTCTATGCACATACCCTCCTCGCACTGTGAGATGAAAAAAGCCTCCGTAATCTCCCTCGTTCTTTGGTGTGTGGCAATGACATTAGATAATATTGCAGCGACCATGACGAATTTGGTCTGAAAGGAGCGGAAAGGGCGCCGCCATGTTTTCAGACTCAACCCGGCCCCAAGCAAATAGGTGCCCCACGCATTTTCTTGAATTTCGCCTTGGGGCGAGCGCCAACTCAAAACCCCAAACGGAGTTTGGGTTCTGCCCATGCGCATTGGTGAACCCCTATCTCTTTGGGGCCCCCTATTCTAGAACTCTCTATTATCTCTCACGTGCTGTGTCATACACTCTTGCACAATCTATTCGAATACAAGGCTTCTGGCCGATACCACTTTGAGTGTTCGTACGCACGACACTTGCTCAGCTCGCTTTCCAAAGCGACGTGCGTGAGCAGTGCTGGGCTGTGCAGACAGAGCTGAGGCACTCGCAGGCAAACTGGACAGTGTTGCTTCTTGTGGGGAAAAAATTGCGATCGGATCAACAACCCAGCCCTAATGGAAAAGGCCATCGATCTCTATAAATTGGCTGAACAAATGTCGTTCCCTCACCCTTCAAAAGCGTTACCACAACGAAAAGCAATTCGAGCGTTACAAAACTACAACAAAATGTTATTAATTCCAAGTACTCAGTCAGCCCTGACACAATGCGCATGAGGTATGTGCTGGCCTCACGGCGCACCTTAGAGTTCAGCTGCCAATGAGCAACAGCGTTTAAGTTCTTCGGAATATCGACCAACGTACGGCTCTGACATCACTTCGCTGCGCATCCGCGGGCGCTTCACCTCTCGCGACTATAGTTCCTCCGCAAGTGCAGTGCCCACGCCTGGTGTGGGCGGACTCCGGATTTTTTTTGGTAAGAAATCCGTTGGCGTATACGAAAAATGAATACCTCTAGCGCTAATACGAAAGCAGCCGCACCGCAACATATGTAGTAAAACCGAAGGAACTGTGTGAAGTCATATGGTACCGGGGAAACATCTACGTCCCCAAAGCGGGAACAGTTCCATTTCCATACCTTCATCTCTTCGGATTGCAAATTAGTCTCGAATATTCTCGTCACCAGTTGGCCGTAAATGGCTCGCAGCGGGAAGTGCTTTCGCACGGGGGTACTCATGTAGAGCGTGTAGATATTTTCTTTCCCAACAGTCACCATGTTGCCAAGCATTGCCAGGTTGCATTCCTCGAAATCTTCCAAGAGAAACACGTGGCTTCCTCTGAGAACCTTATCTCTGCAGCCGCCCATGGTGTCGCCTAGAGTAGAACTGTTTTTGGGCGATCGTTGCTGGGCGGCCGCCATGGCGCCGATGATGCCCTGCTTGTTGTCTGATTGCAGTTGATGGTACATGAAGGTGCGTCTTATCACACAGGGCAGCACTTTCCCAGAGGCGAGCTTGGGGTAGGGCTTGTCTATGGTGTCGTCGGCGTCCCAGCCATATCCGGAACTCAGGCTAGAGGTCAACAGGCTCTGCAAGTAAGCGGCGAGCGAGAATCCGCCGACCATCCAGCAGAATAGCACGATGCGTCCAGCCAGAACGCGTTCGAACCGCTGGGGTATGGGATATGAGAAGAGCATTGCCGTTGAGACGAAAACCAACGCCACTTCTTGAATTCCCTTGAGCGGCTGCCTTCCCGAGCAGTAATTGATCAGACAGAAGCCTAGTGCACAGGCGACTATCGAGAGGAACAAAAGGGCGAAGAAGGTAGACGGTGCTTCTCGCAGCAACTCATCTGCACGGCGTGAAGGTTTACGGACCGTGTAGAAAACGGCCCTTGCGCAGCGCAAGATGCCGGGAAAGTGAATGAACCGCCAGCGGTGTACGTCGCACACAGCATTTTGGACCATAATGTCTATTCTGTGCTCTCTGACGTCTGTAATCCAGTGCTCGCTGCTCACAATGATTGTTCTGTAATTGACACCAAGCAACTCCAAACATTTTACGACAATGTTCTTTTCCGGGGTGGCGTAATAAGGATTCACACAACCAAGCACGAAGCTTTGGTTCCGCAGCCGCTGCGAGGTTTGTGCAGCGGAAAAGCTCGGCTCCTGTGCGGCTCAACCTTCATTCAGGTTGATGTAGCTGCTGCCGGTGCAGTTCCACACTAAGGGCTGTAAAATGCTGAGGCTGTCCACATTCGTGCGTAAATAATAAATAGATTGCCTTGGGCTTTCACGATCCCGAACGTAGGGTAAGTGCATTTTTTCAGAAAGAATAAACCAACAGGAGAAAAGGTCGTCGGGAGAGAGTAAACGCGAAAGATTACCCTTCCATAAGGACTCAGGAATAACAGCCACCCGCTTGCTGTTGTCCGCAGTAATGTCACGGAGGTGCTTCATGTAAACTGACCAGGAGCTGCACCAGTAGCTTGCTTTGAGGACGGTTCCGATTCTGGGCCGGAAGAGGAAGTTGTCCATGTTTCCACTTGCGCAGAGAATGTCTACGTATGTGCCATTCGGAAGCACGAGATGCACACCGTCTTGTCTGGAGCCCAGTGCTGCAACACTCATTGGGTGAACGAACAAGACGAAGACGAGAGATGTGAACATCTTGAACATGCGTCTGGTTATCAGAGAACCTCACCAAGGAGCACGACGGAGACGTGTAATCCAAGTGAAAGCCTCGCTCTTCTTTAACATCAGTGTTTAGTTTTTGGATGTCTGGGGGCAGTCATCTAACGGGTTGAAAGTAAATACTGCCACGAATGGAGAGGGCAAACTTTCTTCCCTTTGAATATAAAAATGCCCAATTGATTTTTTTGCGTTTTTTTCTTCTGATAGCGGCTTTTTTTGTTTATGAATGTTCTCTGAACAAACAAATGAGGTCTTAGGAATTTCTGGCAGGGTCTTTCAATATTTTTTATATATACAAAGCAAATGGAAAAAAGGCAGGGTAGGTATAATGGAAAGGCATTACGGAAAATGAGACCCGAATACGTGCGATAAAAAATACTAGGAAGCGCACTTTTTTCTATTTTTTTAAGACCATGGCACTTTGATTTGAACGCTCGCCCGTGCCATTGCAAGGTGTCTAGCTGATCCTAATTCGAATGAATGTATTAAAACAAAGCCTTGAAAAACGCCGTCAAGAATTTCAGCAACCTTTTCTTATATTTATGTTGTTTTGTAAGTTTCCTAGTTTCGCGCGTATTGTTCTTTCTCACTGAAGTGCCAGAGGGAATGAATCCCTTTGCATCTATTGTAGTCGGTACCCCCCTCTACCTTTCGGAATCTCTTTGTCAGCAAAACTCGCGCCTCTTTCGCCAGCACGTGGGTGTCTTGCGGCAACTCGTTCCCTTTATGCCTGGAACCTGATGTCCAAGGCTCTGGCGAAGGCGGTGTTGTGCGCGCTAGGCTTGGAGGACATCGTTCCGTCGTGGGTGCGGGCCCTAAACAAAAATCGAAGCAGGTCTTAAAAGAATGCCCCTGGTTTCATATGAGAGTAAAATTAATGTTGTTGTCTTGTTGTTGTTGTTGTTGTTGTTGTTGTTGTTGCAGTAGTTGTTTTTGTTGTGTTTTTGCTGGGGCTCTCTGATGAAAACCAAGGCCAAGAGTACTGGACATCCATTTTAGTTTCAACGGCTGTTCCCAGAATGCGTCTGGACTTGAGCGAAAAACATGTTCTTACACCCTCTCCGCTTACAACTCTCACCAAGAGATGCATGAAAGAGAGAGAGGAGAATAAAGGGGAAGCGTCTAAAAATAAAGACGGAAAGTGGGAAGCGCTCTTGTCCTTTTGTGTGTGGCCTCGCTAAGCTTAAAGCTGGTTGCCACATTTGCGACATCTGGGGACCGTGTGCATTGAAACCGTTGAAACCTCTTGCCGTCCTCCATATTTTTTTCTTTGGCTTCAAAATTTTCTTCGTGTTATAAACGTTTAGTTCGTATAGGTAGTGGCATATTTGGCCTCGCAAATACCGCAAAACCTTCTCTCTAGTTTTATGCAGTTTCAGGCTCACCGCATAGATGGTGCCGCGTAGCTTTGTCTTCTAGAGTGCCTCAATGTCGCTGGCTGGCGCCGTCCTCGAGTGGAGACGACTGTCTCGTCTGCTAGCGGAGCCACCGTATTGCCGCCTTCTTCACCCCTCGAGTCTATGTGGAACAGAGCTTATGCAGCGGTTTGTGAGCTCTCTACGCAGTTAGTGAGCATTCTCACTTGTGAAATGAAGCCTGTCTACTACAAAACACGTAACGTCACGCGTTTAGTCAAGTATGCGTTTTATTTTCGGTTTAAAATTACGATTTAGTCCGCATATAACGCTATTGAGCACGCAAAAGTTCCGTCGGCTGCCGCTCGCATTCTGGTCCACTTCTTACAAATGGTAGATCTCTGCAGGTACATATGATACCGACTATGTTCGTTGTCATCTGCTGCAATGCCTACCCATGTTCGACCTTCTATTGAACGAAGAAATTTAAACCAATCAACGAGCGAGGCGCAGATACGAGCATAGCAAGGCCACTTCAAAACGGTGACCTGCGTCAACGTCAACCTAGTCTGCGGCGTGGGTCGGCTGGTGCCGACGCAGCCGGACTCCTGACAGCGCCCTCGAATCATCGAGAGGCAGCTGGCGCAGAGTGCTCCACGAGGGCGGCCAGTGCAGTCGACGGCGAGAACGGCTTTCAGGAAGTCCCACTACGTCGACGTGTGAAGATTAACGTGGGCTCGGACAAAATGAGTAAGTTGTGTGTCGTGGCAAAGCATCCAAGAGAGAAGGCTCTCTTCACCTCAGATTACATCCTGAGACAACATGCGACGAACTTTCAGAAACTGTGTCCTGTGCGCTAGGCAGCCAGCGCTTTACTTGCACGAAGCTTCTTCTAGGTTTAACACCTAGGCTTACTTTCACGTCTCGGTAAACGAGGAAGGCTTCCATAAGCTAGTTTGTCCTGATTTGTGTCCGGACGGTTGCCTATTTCGGCCCTTTTTGGGACGGCTCAGCTTCGATGACAACGGAAATGCTGGGAACACCGCAATTAGCCAGAGCCCTGACCCGAGTCGCCGTATAGACTGATGAAGATTAATGCGAGAAGCATCGTCAACAAACCGGAAGACCTTGAAAGTATAGTCCTGACTTACGACCCCGATATAATAATAATTACTGAAACTTGGTTGAACAAAAAAATACCGAATAGTGAAGTTTTTATAGATCGGTTTAATGTGTTTCGGCGAGATCGTAGCTCTAGGGGTGGAAGGGTCGCACTCCTCGTCACCGACAGTTTTGAGTGTTCACTGATCGAACAGAACTCGGATTGTGAAATGGTCTGGGTGTCCGTCCGTTGAGGTTGTCATTCAATGCTTATAGGGGCACTGTACAGGTGCCTGCAAGCTGGTATAGAAGTGCTCGCAAAATTATCTGAATTTTCGTCAAAGTAATTAATTTTTCACATGTTATACTGGCTGGAGATTTCAACTTGCCAGATATTGACTGGGACAACATGATTCCTACAGGAAGCTGGGCACACTCAAGCCTATTTGTAGGTATTGCTTTTAGCAATAACTTCACCAAGGTAGTGAGATGCCCCACGCGCGTGTCTAGAGTGCATGATTTATTGCTAGATCTTGTGTTCTTATCGGAGGCCGTTGCCAGAAATATTAATATATCAATTGTAGAGGGCATATCTGACCATGCAATAGTTGTGTGTGATGTGTCTTTCCGGCGAAATACGAGCGGTACTAAAGAGTTGAAACGGTTCCGGAATTTCGCTAGGACGGATGATATTGGCATCCTCGATATGAAGTGGCATTTGAAGAATTTTCTGAGATAAGCAATCAGAATAGTGTATGTGTTGACAAGTTATCGCTTTTTTTAAGGATGTTGTCTTATCGTGTATTGACAGATTTGTTCTGGAACGTTCAAGAAATAAGAAGCAGATTCCTTGGATTAAACGACATATTTTACACCTGAAAAGTAGGATACACCGCATTGAAAGTTGTATTAGCGCTAGAGGTACTAATTTTCCGTATACGCCAACGGATTTCTTACAAAAAAAAAAAAGCCTGTGTCTGCCCACACCAGGCGTGGACACTGCACGTGCGGAGGATCTAGAGTCGCGAGAGGAGAAGCGCCCGCGGATGCGCAGCGAGTTGATGTCAGAGCCGTGCGTTGGTCGATATTCCGAGGAACTTAAACGCTCTTGCTCGCTGGCAGATGAGCTCTGGGGTGCGCCGTGAGGCGAGCATGAACATCGCGCGCTTTGTGTCAGGGCTGACTGAGTACTTGAAATCAATAACATTTTGTTGTAGTTTTGTAATGCTTGAATTGCTTTTCGTAGTGGTAACGCGCTTGAAGGGTGAGAGAACGACTTTTTTGCACCCAATTTCTTAAAATGGATTACTTTTTCCATTAGGGCTCGGTTGTTGATCCGATCGCAATTTGTTCCCCACGAAAAACACCAATGTCCAGTTTGGCTTTCGAGTGCCTCAGCTAGGTCTGGACAGCCCAGCACCGCTCACGCACGTTGCTTTGGAAAGCGAGCTGAGCAAGTGTCGTGCGTACGAACACTCAAAGTGGCACCGGCCAGAAGCCTTGTATTTGAATGGATTGTGAAAGAGTAGGTGGCACAGAATTTGAGAGATAATAGAGAGTTTTAGAGTATGGCGCCACAAAGAAATAGGGGCTGACCACTGCGCATGGGCAGATCCCAAACTCCGTTTGGGGTTTTGGTTTGGCGGTCGCCTCCGAAGCAAAATTCAAGTAAAAGCGTGGGGCCCCTAATTGCTTGAGGCCGGGTGAGTCGGCAACATGGCGGCGCCCTTTTCGCTCCCTTCGGAGCAAATTCGTCATGGTCGCTGCAATATTAGCCGATTTCATTGCCATTAACCAAAGAACGAGGGAGATTACGGTGGCTTTTGTCATCTCAAAGTATGAGGAGAATATGTGTGTTAGTTCGCCGTGTATCGCCTTGTTTCGCAGAGAGATTGCTTACATTTTTTTCTTACGAAGCAAGACTCTAATCACATTGGTAATATTGGCTGTGTTTTGTGTTTTGTGAGTTCGAAAGTTTCGTGTTTGTTCGAATTAAAATTCAGTTGTTAGTGAGCACTTGTCGTGTACATTCCTCTCACTCGTCCTTCGTCTAATTTTTGGTTGTAATTGTACGAAAATAGGGCGTCGTTATAAATGGGAAGAAAGAATCGTAACGGTCACGAGTAATTTTATTGCTTCCACACGTAATCAGATCCTTTTTGTGATTGCTTCTTAAGGTATTCAAATGATTACAAAATGAATCTAAAAATAAATCAGTTACAATTATTTTGAATAATTGCTATGAGTGTACCGGAGAAGTCTGGGTAATTGTCACTGTAATTAATTATAATCTCACGCTGTAGATTACAGCGTGAGAAGGGTGTTTTTTGATTATGTAATCAACAACGAGCAGCAAACCATAAAGCTCTGCTGTTAGTATAGAGGCTTTTGAATTAACTCTCTTCACCTGATTTACCGATGGTCCCACCATAGTACAGCCTACTATCCAGTCTATTTTGTCCCGTCTGTATAAAGACTGGCATACTCGTGATATCTGGTCTGAAGCTCAAAGAAGACCTGTCTTATGACTTCCTGTGGAACATCTTTTTTGTTATACTTGGTCATTGTAAGGTCGATTTCCCATAAAGAGCTGTTGGCATCTGTGGAAGAATGTTTTGACAATCATGGTACCGTGGCGTTTCAGAATGAATCTGGACTTAGTGTGAGTCACTTTCTAGAACTTTTATCTTTTTATCTCAAGTCGACGTTCGCGATCTGGAATGACGGTGTTTTTATTTAGAGAAATGGCGTGTGCATAGGGTCATGTATAGCCCCAGTACTTAGCGATATATTTCTTGCGTTCCACGATAAAGTCCTGTCAGGCAAGCTGGAAGGAACCAAAGTGGGGAAAATTTTTAGATTCGTAGACGACTATTTGGTGCTCCTAGATTGTGACAATGAGGAAATTGATTCGGCTGTGTCGTTTGTCCTGTCAACATTCAAAGAGTGTCTGAAACCGCTGGTGCTGACGCATGAAGTACCTGTAGATGGGGCCATTAGGTTTCTGGACCTGAGCCTGCAACTTGGTCATGGCCATGTGTGCTGGATATATGAGCCAAAGAAACCCATCTTGCCTTTTGCCTCAGCGCATTCCAAACTTGTGAAAAGAGGAATTGTTAACCTCTGTTTTAGAAATGCCCTGTTCAAGTCCTGCCCCCACAGGGTGAAAGAAAGCTTCGACACACAAGCGGCAAGGCTCAGACATGCGGGATATCCGTCTTACCTGTTGACGACATTTGCTGAAAGATTACTTAAGAAAGGACGTGATGAAACTACCCAGCAGGCACGTAGGGTTAACAAAAAAGTAACTGTTTTACCATACCTGCATAAGATATCTCACAACCTTAAGAAAGTTGGTCGTAGGGTTGGAGTTGATGTGGTTTCCTCGGCTCCGGAGAAGCTATCTGGGCTGTGCAGAAAAGTGAACTCCTGTTCCAAAGAAAAGCAGGGTTGCACCAAAAACACCAGGACCAATTCGTAGACTGCGTGGAGGGAGTAGTGTACTCTATTCCCCTCTCGTGTGGCAGGAGATACGTCGGGCAAACGGGGCGATGCCTCAATGATCGGCTGCGGGAGCACAAGTATAACGTGTTTAGAATTGTGTCGGGTCACCCTGGCTTGCGCTGCCGAGACTGTTGCTGCACTCCCGTCTTTGACAAGTGTGAAGTGATAAGGAAAAATAAAGACAAACTCACTCGAGAAATCATTGAGGCGCGGGAAATTGGCAGATTGGGGCAGAACTGTGTCAGCACTCCGTCACTATCTTTATCAGATAAGGAACGTTCCTATTTAGACACACAGTGACAGTGCATAGCGATGGCTAGTGAGCACGTGGCATCCAGGTCAAGCTTTTTATTCATGTTTGTTTGTTGTGACAATACAGTATTTATACTCGCTGTTAGAACGAAAAAACTTCAGTTGTAAGTCAGCGCCTTGTTTGTCTACCTTCTTGTTCTTGTCCGTGTCCTTGCGCTGTTTTAATCTTTAACCTTAACAATGTTCAGAGATTTAAGGCACTTGAGTTTTAAGCTCTTGGTGTGTGGAACGAAAGTCAACTTGGAATCGAACACAAGGCCCAAAACCTTGTGTTCATTTTTTACAACAATAGGAGAACCATACATATCCAAAGACGGTTCCTAAAGAGCACCACGTCGACGAGAAAAGATGACACAAACTGTTTTTTCGTGAGAAAATTTAAAACCATTCGTATCGGCCCATCTGACCAAATTATTGATCGCAATTTGGACGCGACGTTCACAAATTGAAGGATTACAGGATGAAACAGAGATCTGGAGATCATCAACATATAAAGAATATTGTACACAAGGAGAAATTGTACGGCCAATGGAATTAAGTTTGACGATAAATAGAGTGACACTCAGTACACCCCCCTGAGGGACTCGATTCTCCTGTAAAAATTCCTTAGAGAGAGTTTTCCCCAGTCTTACGCGGAAAGCACGACGGCGCTGCAGGTAACTCTGTATAGCACTCAACATTCGGCCACGGAAACCAAGATCGAATAAATCTTGCAGTATGCCGTAACGCCAGACCGTGTCGTACGCCTTTTCCATATCAAAGAAGATGGAGAGACACTGTTGCCTGTTGACAAGCGCCTCATGTACGAAGGTCTCAAAGCGGACGAGATGATCGACACTGGACCGTGCTGAACGAAAGCCACACTCGAACTTATCAAGGCAGTTGTTTCGTTCTACAAAAAAACATGAGACTCTTATTAATCATCCTTTCTGATGTCTTGGAAAGACAGCTAGTTAGAGCTATTGGTCTGTAGCTAGATGCACAAGAGGGATCTTTGCCGGGCTTCAGCACTGGTACAACCACAGCGACCTTCCAGGAGGACGGAAAGCAGACTTGTACCGTACGCATTACAAGTAATCAAATTACTTGTAATCGATTACTTTTTGGAGTAATTTTGTAATCAGTTGATTACTTTTATTAGGCAGTAATCAGAAGAGTAATCTGATTACTTTTTGAAGTAATAAAATTACTTGTAACCGTTACAATTTGTCCACGGCCCCCCCCCTCCCCCCCCCCCCCCCCCCCCCTCCGGGCAGACGCCTTTTTTTTTTTATGAAACAACAAAAATAAAATTTGCTTTTTTTTTCTTCTTTTTTTTTTAATGGAAAGACGAAAGATTTTTGCGGAGCTGTAGGAAACGAGGTCAATCTCTTTCTATGTACAATTTCTGTAGAATATCCGTTTTTTTTTTTTTTTTTTTTTTTTTTTTTTTGAGCTGGGACTGGGAGTGAGAAGCACCAGTGAGTGACAAAGGCCATTCAGGGCAAAGTTTGAGGAAGCAGAATGTAGCTTTGTGAGTCCTTCGTTCAAACTAGCCCCCACACGCACACACACAGAAATAAAAAAAATAATAAAAAATCCTGCTTAGGGTACCTACTCGCGGCCCGTAGGAGAACCAGAACCGAAGAATGCCTAAAGCGGATGCAAAATATAACAAAGGCAGTTGAAATATTTCCCCATTTCTCCTACGTGGTCTTTGTGTGAAGCAATGTTTCGAGTTGAGAAGTGGTCGGGGCGATCTCTTCCGCTAATGAATACTACACGTGATCCGCTTCAAATTTTAGAGCTGCTGCTCTTTGTATAACATGCGAGCTCATCCACATGTGAATAATAAAATGAGCGACGGAAACTTTGAGCGACAACACTTGCTCAAGCTTAACAAGATCTAAAATCCCCTCCGCTTCCCCCTCCCCCCCGCCCCCCCCCCCTCCCACACACACACACACTGGTGAACGCCCAAATCATCAAACGTCTTCAAACGAATTCTATGCTTGTGTCCGCATTGTGAAGGTGCAACGACCACGAAGAGGGAGCCAGTTTTTCTTCTTCAATACTTGTGCAAATGTGAAATATAGGTTGGAAGTAGTTCATTGTTATGAGCGCTAAAGATGTGTCTTCACACAATAAAGTAATCGGAAAAGTAACGATTACTTTTTTAAGTAATGTCCAATTACTTTTGCCGTCGAGTAATCAAGTAATCTAATCGAATACTTTTTAGCCAAGAGTAATAGTAATTGTAATCGATTACTTTTTTTTAGTAACGTGTACAAGACTGACGGAAAGTGACCCTCTAGCCAAACTCTATTAAAAAGGTACAAAATTAGCTCCATAGTCGATGGATGAAGATGTTCGAGCATTTTATAATGAATACCATCTGGTCCAGGGGCAGTTTGTTTGGAACAAAGAAGTGCCATTTGAAGTTCGTATAATGTAAATAGAGTATTATAGGGTTCGCGCGCGCCACCAGATGTGATAACAGCTTTTCTTTCTGCAATGATCTTGTGTCGCTGGAACGTTTGGGTGTAATATTCGGAACTGGAGACATACTCGAAGTGCTCACCGAGGATGTTGGCCTGTTTCTCAAGGCTTGCAGGACAAACTCCATTCCTACTCAAGAGTGGGACAGTGAATGCTCGGTAAGAGCCGTCAATTTTATGTACGCGATCCCAGACTTACTTCGCAGATACAGTGCTGTTAATTGAAGAAGCGTACCCTCTAAAACTTTTTTTCTTAGCTTGCCTTCGAATCCACCTCGCCTGGGACCTTTTTCTCTTAAATTCAATAAGATTGTGTGTTGTAGGGTAGCGCCTAAATATACCCCTCGCTCGATTTTGTTCTTTTTTTGGTTAAACGGCAATCTTTGTTCCACCAGGGCTTTGGTCTCCTGGGTAGATGCGAGGACGTCATGGGGATGGAGAGAATGGCAGCTTGTAAAATGTGCTGAGTGTTATGTTCAGTGGCTCTATTGATATCGAGATCGTCGAGTGATGTGCAGGCAAAAAGAGATGATTTTTTGAAAGTAGGCCAGCTGGCATTTTCCAATTTCCAACGAGGAGAGCGTGTTGGGACTGTCATGGAAAGATGGTTAAATTCTAAGATAATGGGAAAGTGGTCACTTCCATGAGGATTCGGGATGACCTTTCATGAAAGCAATGGGGATAATGATGGGTGACAAATAGATAGGTCAATGAAAGTGAAAGTGTGAGTTGCTCAGCTAAATTATGTAGATTCATTTGTGTTTAGCAGGCACAATCCCGCAGAAAGCAAAAAACGTTCAACAAGGGCCCCTCTAGAATCCCGTCTGTCACCACCCCACAGAGGATTGTGTGCATTAAAATCTCCTAAAAGTAAGAAAGGTGAAGGAAGTTTATTAACAAAATCTTCTAGCTCCTCCATATGTAAATGATAATTGGGAGGTACATACAAAGAACAGACTGTAATTATTCGATCTAACAAAATGCGTGTACCCACCGCCTCCATTGAAGTCTGCAGGGCTATCTCGTTAGAAGGAACGGAACGTTGCACAACCACCGCAACACCTCCAGCTGCGTAAGCTGCATGTGTACGGTCCCTACGAAACACCTGGAAGTGTTTTAAAATATTAGTGTGGGTGGTCTTTAGGTGCGTTTCCTGTAAGCAACATGCAATGGGCCGGTGATCCTCTAAAAGATAGCTCATATCATCGTAGTTAGGAAGGAGGCCTCTGCAGTTCCACTGAAGGAAGAGAGACATTTATCTTCAATAAAGGAAACGTCTCAATAAGTGTGTTATACAAAAATTGTGAAATGTAGTTAATGTGTCTTTTAATGCCACAATCCGTGAAATAGTTTTTTTTTTTTTTTTTACAGTGTCTTTAGACCGTTTTTTAGCCTCGCACGAGGCCGAGGAAACAGACCCTGATCTAGAGAGAGCGGAAGGTCCTTTGGTCCTTCAGCTCTCTCTAGAGCGGAAGGACCACATCCATTTCCTCATCCAATGAGACCTGGGGTCCTCTGGGCGGCAGAGGTGAATCTGACCGCCCAGGCTTTGAAGAGCTACCAGAGGAGCGGGGAGGCAGCCCCCGACCCTAGCCAGAAGGGCCAGCTGGTGAGGGTGACTGCACGTCTGGCTCCTTGGAGGGTGCAGCACCCTCCTTAGAGGGCACAACAACCTCATTGGGGCATGAAGGCGGTGGGTTGCCCGCCGTCTTCGGACGTACCCCTTAGCGAAAACTAATACGTTTGAAATATACCACATTCTAATTTGAGTGTATTTGAAATACAGTTCATAATTTTAAGTACACGAAAAATAGACCGAAAATATAAACTTCTTTTTTTTTTACTTAGTACTAAAATATACTTCTAAAAATCATTTTAAAATAGCTTTACTTAAACTACATTTGAAGTTCCCTTCACGCGTTTTGAAGTATGTAAATACTAAATTAATATGCACAAAATACCTTTCACATATATTTCTTGAAATATTTATTTAATTCATGCAAAATATACTCCAACCCTAAAAAAATGGAGCAATCAAAAATACGTACAGAATACTCTTAAAATACCTGAAAATCGTAAATACTGTTGTGTTATACTCTAAGTACCTTTTGACTGCAATACTTTGGTAGTTTGACTTAAACTACCAAAATATTGAAAAGCTCCCCTTCTAGGAGTTCACTTCAAGCAGATATGGAGTACACTGAAGCGCCTAAATACAACATTTGATTAGTTTGTCAAATGAATTGCGGAGCATCGCACTGATAAATCAGCCCAGTTTATGTAATTGTTTCCTTTTTTCTATCAAAAACACACCTGATCAGTTCCTTGCACACGAATCACAAACGGGGTTCGGAACTACGACCACAACATTTGCTGATGCTGGAAAGCTTCAGCAGGTGCTGTGAACAGATACGTTTGGCGTGGTTTTGTTAGCACAATGTTAGTTCACTGAACGTGTATACTCACCATTGTACGTGATGCGAATAGTGACTTTAATATAGTGATATTAACTACCATATTAAATAGTCAACCACTAAAATGGAAAGGCAAGACAAAATTAACTACTGTAAAATATATATATATATATATTTTTTTTTTCGCGGGCTCAATATTTTGCGATTTAGGTCAAAGTTGGAGTTTTGGAATAATTCGCAAATTCTAATTTTCGCGACGCGCTGGGATCGCAATATAGATTTTCATGTTTTTACATTTTGCCGAAATTGTTCACGGGACCTAGTTTCGGAATTGTAGCCGATTCGCGAACTTTGCGAGAATTAGGTCCTCACGAAAATAAAGTCGTTTACAGTATTTTAAAGTGAAGATACTGCCTTGATTCGCTTCGTCCTGAGTGGTGCTACGCAGAGAAAGAATAACATGTATTTTATGAGCCGTTTGTGTGGATATTGTTTTAAGGACTGCGCCGAATTGTTATTAGTTGTACCAATGCCTTTTACTAAGAGATATCGTCCACAAACTTCGAAACACTGTTTCCCCTTTGACAGACTCCCCAGGAGAAGATCGAATACTTGGAACCTTAATAAGCGCAGAGGTGGTCACCGAAAAAATTATTACCTTCAATATGTAGGCTATATAAGGCTCTGGAGCAGTCAACGGTACTGTGAATGAGCTGTTCAGTGCGTCATGGTGTTTGTGTTTGTGTTCGTTTCTAATGTAGCTTTGTGAGATGTATTTAGTAGTGCCTTCAAATACCACAGGGACACCATTTGCTGACAAAATCGAAAATAAAAAAAAAAAGATTGTGTAACCGGTTTTTAATGCACAAATGGCACCTTGAGTATGAAGGGATAATATTTTTGGCATATTTCAATTATGTTTTGATTCATATTTAAAATGTATTTTGAATACCTTACGCGCGTATTTCGAATGCGGCCAAAATAATACAGAATAAATACAAAATGAATATTCGTACTAAATATATTTCAACTTCGTTTGAAGTACCGCCTCTTTTTGCTAAGGGACGTAAGAGGACTTCTGTGGAGAAAACAGGTCTTCCGGGGAAGTCTGAGTCTCCACGAATGCTATAGGCAGTGGGGGTCCCCTTCGCACTGCCTCAGCATATGAACTCCTTGCCTTGAAGGCAAGCTGTTCTCTAGCGTCTTGGTCGCTGAGATTGTGTTTGACCTTAAATGGAATTATCTCCTTTTTTCCTTCCATATCGGACATGTGCGTGAAAATGCGGGTTGTGGTCTGCCACAGTCTATGCATTTATGGTCGCTTTCACATATGTCAGCGACGTGGTAGTGGCACTACATTTCGCACAAGTTTCTCGGCCGCGGTAGTTTCGGGAGCCATGCCCGAAACGCTGCCAACGAAAGCACCGCTGTGGGTTTGGAACGAAAGGACGAACTCTGCAGTTTAGATACCCTGTCTTCACGGTGGAAGGCAGAGAGTGGAGTTAAAAATTCAGGACTAGGTGTCGGTTTGGTATCTCCTGTCCGTCTCGTCGTAGGGTGATTCACCGCACGGCTACAACAGCACTCCGACGCAGCCCTTCAAGGATTTCCTCTTCAGTACACTGAAAGAGGTCATCCTCAGAGATGACGCCGCGGACAGTATTCAAAGTGCGGTGCGGGGTTACACAAACTTTGTGCTCGCCTAAGCTTGTCAACTTGAGTAATGCTGTGCTTTAAGTTCTATTTTCTACCTCGACAAAGAGGGCCCCAGCAAGTTTTTTTGTTTTT
Organism: Ixodes scapularis; assembly: GCF_016920785.2. Classification (NCBI taxonomy): domain Eukaryota; kingdom Metazoa; phylum Arthropoda; class Arachnida; order Ixodida; family Ixodidae; genus Ixodes; species Ixodes scapularis. The sequence goes on along the minus strand of NW_024609855.1, from coordinate 531,836 downwards.
TTTTTGCCTTGTAATTCTTTTTAGTAGTTTGCTCTAGGACCTTAGAGACAAGGGCAGCTGACATTTTTGACAGCGGTAGACAGTCGTCTGCGGCATGAAGTACAAGAAAACGTGAAAAGGTGTCGGGTTCTTTGGCTTTTGCAAAAGTAGGGGAAACGGGGCGGACCCTTTTGGGGGTCGGTCTGCTCGTGGTTTAGAAGAGAGGGGCGTAATAAAAAGGCAAAGGGTTTTCGGAATCTGTGGCGCGCCGCCCACCACGGAGCCCAACGAGGGAATAGGTATCACCCCATAACAAATATGGCTGTGCTGGAAACATTACTCTATTAGCGCTACCCAAAAACTATAACCAAGTGTGGATCTGGACGAGAGTATCTGTCACCACGCAAGGTTAGCCCTTGCCGCCAAAGAAGTTGAAAAGGGAAAAAGAGAAATGAGAAGAGTGAAAAGAAGGAGAAGACAAAGGTGAAAGTAGGGAGGGTATAGTAGAAGGAGTGGCGACTAGACTGAATCATCCTGGCCGGGCCTTACCAGGACTCCCGTCTGTGAGAAGCGGGGGCCAAAGTGGTGTATTGCCTCGCCCGGGGGGTCCCGAAGGGTCCAAACCTACCCTGTGTTCGGCTCAAGCACCAGGATGCCCTTTTCCCCAGACACGGCAAAGCCACGCACAGCCAGACGTGGATAGGCGAACCCGCATGGCTCGGGGTCCATGGTGACGCCACTCACCAAACACCTGCTTTCACAGGTGCCATCTGCGGCGCCTCATTGAAGTGCCTTTGAGAGTTATTCAACTGAACTGAACAAAAGTCACTCTTTTGAAGCTAATGCACAACTGGTCTGACAATGGCCGAAAGTTTCACCCGTGCCGCGTTCTTATAGAATGTCGATAAACGCGCAGCTGTGCTCGGTTCTTGAAATCTCAAGCACCTTGATTACAAAAGCGCAAAGGACAAGGACAGAACAAAGATAACACAAAAGCGCTTACTGACAACTGATTGTTTAATGCTTTATAAAAGAAAGACGAAATTGAGAGGAGAATTGCTAAATTAAAATGCCAATGGCATTCGCACAAAAATATTTAAAAATTATCTGGTAAAAATAAGATTAAATAGAAAAAAAGCGATGAATAGAAAAATGAAAATATAAAAAGAAAAGCAGCTTGATTAATAAAAAACGTCGAGGTACCCTATCACTTTCTCGGACAGTAAAATCGAATGTGTGCTAACGCACGTGTCTCCTTTTTCTATTCTAGTTTTTGCCTTGAAAATTTCTCGGGCTCTGTTGCTCCGAAAGCGATTGAGTACTTTCGTTTGATTGAATAGAGGAGTGCATTTACAGTCTCTGACATGTATGGCCAAGTTGTTTGGCGGTGACGCATGCAGGTAAAGATCATGCTCTCGTAGTCGTACATTTACACAGCACCCAGATTGACCGGGGTACACTCTCCCATATCTGCCCGGAATTTCGTATACGATGTTGAAGCTGCAGTTGATATAATAATGTGCGCGCTGGACTGAGCATTGGTCTTTTCTTTCGTTGTGAGAGTTGATTTTTGGTCATAGTTTTCTTAAGTTTATCAGGAGCTGATGTTACAACCTGCATATCATATTTAGCCGCTATTCGTTTCAAGTTGTGTGATATTTTGTGTTGGTAGGGTATAACTGCGGGACGGCCTGTCTTATCTCTTCTTCTTTCATTATGAGTGGTCACGCTCTACGCTACATCGAACATTAAAGAACTGGTTTATCCAGATTTATGTAGTTTTTGAACTTTTGCCTCAAAACTCTGCTTGGTTGTGTGCTCGCATGATTTTCGCAGAGTTGCTATGAAGCTGCTTTTTACAATTCCTCTCTTGATTAGTTTAGGATGGGCCGAATCAAATGGTAGAAATGACTTATGGACCGTGGTTTCTATGTCCAACCAGTATGGTTGTTTTCAAAGGACAGCTGAAGATCTATGAATTGAAGCTTGCTTTAATCTTGTAGCTCGTGGGTAAACTTTAGTCATTTTATTTAAAAGGTTAAAAAGCGCAACAGAACAAGGACAATAAAGACACAAAGACGACAGGACGGGCGCTAACTACAACTAATAAAAAAGTTCATACTGATTTTTGATAAAATCAGATGTGAGTTAGCGCCCGTCCTGTCGTCTTTGTGTCTTTATTGTCCTTGTTGTATTGCGCTTTTTAACCTTTTAAATCAGTATGAACCAACTCGCCCAAACACAAGTTTTAATTTAAACTTTAGTCCTTGAGATTGAGTAAGGAACGTGGTGCAAAGTTTGTTTTGCCTAGTGTCTCGTTGCCGGGACACTAGGCTGAGGAGCCGCCAGGGTGCACACAGAGTGAAAGGCTAAATTGTTAGGTACCCAGCATCTCCACCAGAACACGCGATGACAGGCGAGATGGCCTTAACTTTCCAAAATAGTAAAGATTAATAGAAGAATGGACTGGAAAAAGCGTCCATGACAATATAACAAAACTGACAGAAGAGAGTCTATCCTGACAAGTAAAGAAGCTGTATTGCTTTAGTGGCATTCTGTGCGAATGAGTGCTCTCCTTCGGGATTTTAAATATTGCCGTAGACGAACTTAACTAAAATGGATGTGGGACCACTTTTCTGGTGATCAGCCGCTGTAGACTGCCGCCGCAAAGCGGCGTGAACGGGTGGGTTGGGCAGCTAACACGCACCCCACTTATACACGCGCGGTGAAATGTCCATACAGCTCGAAATTCACGTAACAGGTGTTGATGAAACCTTTGTGGCGACGAAACGTGCCGCAGACCAGCGGATTCAATACGAACTGCTACACCATCGCTCCGTGAAAGTACACGTCTATGCCAGAGCAATTTAGGAAACAGCACAGCATCATCTAGCACGCAACAGGAACTACCAGCTTGAAGGCAGCTCTTCGGTGCGCAGCACACCCGTGCTCCTTGAAAGTGCGCGTCTAAGGCAGAAGAATTGAGGGTGCACACTCTCAGGAAAAGGGGTCTATTCTCACAACCCTTTGTCCTGTATACGCCATCCCAAAGCTTCATTTCGACGAACAGGGCACTGACGTCGAACAGACGGCCCCAACTTTTACGAGGGCCTTGAGAACGCTGATATGTACCTCATTAAACAGCTTAAATACGTGTCAAAGTCTTCAGAAAGAAGACACTGATTTTTGTAATAGGGCCTAGAAAACTCTGATTACTTTTTTTGTAGTCAGGAACACGTACATTAGTTTTTTTTAATCAGTTGTACCGCTCGGCTATCCAGCCGCTGATGAAAGTTGGCATATCGTCGGTTCGGCGGCACCACGCTGTACGTCCAACTGAACATTACGGGTGTCGTATATAGGACAAGGGGTGTAAGAACATACCAGCGCTCGTCCTATTTAGTTCCTTCTTCTATCCTTGTAAAATTCGCGCTGTTTCATTATGGAGAATATAACATTTTTCCGAGAGTGCACCACATCGTCATCTAGCACGGAACGTGAACTACCTGCTCCAAGGCAGCTTTCCCGTGCACCGCACAACTAAAGTGAGCCTTCGGTCACTTGAACAAAGTGGCACCACGATTACACACTGCCAAGCACGACTCCCGCGGTTTCCGCTGCTGAACCGAGTATCCAGATATATAGCACATGCTTCACTGCAGACATCGGAGATTCCGATGGTGAACTATAGTACAAAAACGTTGCGTTAAATTTATCCTAGCAGTGTAATCGTGGCAATATTGTCACCGATGGATATGCGAGACGGGGACTGACAAAGAAGCTAAACGTTTAATAGGCAAACTTGTGCTAAAACAAGTGTAATAACAAGCGTGAAAGGCGAGCGTCAATGACGGCGCAAGGGCAGGTTCAAACACTCGCGAAACGAGCAAGCCACAGCCACGCGGAACACGTTTTATTGAGAAGCAAAGTGTCGCGAACATTCGAAGTCCGGCCTTAGAACATTCTGACCCAGAACTAACGAAAACACACGAGAAGCTTCTCGAATAAACTAAAAACTTTTTCTGACAAATTAACATAAATTTATGTGCCCAGGCATCGAACCTGTGACACTTTGTGTAGACGCCAAGTGCGTTAAACCACTCGGCCACGCTCGCGGAAGTAGTTGCGTCGATAGCCAGTAAAATGCACACCGTTCCTCCGTATTTCCACGTTATACTTATGTGAGAGACCACGCTGAACATTAATGTCGTTATCGACCGGCCTTATATGACGGCTCCCGCATTTGAAATAAACTCGCTGAGACCAACGACAACACACAACGCATCCGACAAGCTCCGGCCAATGCACCCGCCTCGCCAATGCCAGCCGCTGCCTGGGCGCTGCCATCTTTCCTGCGACGTCACGTATTGACCTCACAGTAAATCACGTGACGTCGTATTGACGTCACAGGGCATCACGTCTTGACGCTATATTTCCTGTGACGTCACGCATTGCCTTCGCCTGCACTGCACACAACTGGAGACAGGGAGTATAGAGTGTAAGCGATTTGACGAGCGACGAGGCAAGCGACAGCGACCCGCTTCGCTGTCGCTCGGTCAGTCGTGCGACAAGGCAAACCGTATGGAAGCGATGGGAGCAAGCGACCATGGCGATGAGCGACATTTTCTAGAAATCCAAAAAACGAGCGACGCAACAAGCAACAGTGAGCAATCTCCTTTGCTCGTCTCTGCCGCCCGTCGCTTGCTTAATCGCTTACATACGGCTCAGCCTTCCAAAAACCTAGCGAGAGGACAAGCGACAGTGCCTTTAAACCGCATGAAAGAGCTTTAGAGAGCAACAAGATGAGCGACGCAGATTTCTCACTGTTGCCCTTCGCGTCGCAGGAGATGTCCAGGACCGAGAAACCCGACAAGCGACCCTGAGAAATCTTCGTCTCTGACTCTCGTCGTTTGTCGCCGTCGCTCGTCTCGTCGCTCGCTAAATCGCTTACATCCGGTTCAGGCGAGCGACAGTGGCAAGCGGTAAGGGTCAGCGACGAGCGACAGAAATTTCTCACTGTCGCGTCGAAGGACGAGCGACGCGATTTTTTAGAAAACGTCGCTTTTCGCCCGGAGGAAGGTGAAGCTGTTAGCCAATAGCGCAAAAGGTTCCGTTTTACGTCAGTACCGGTTCGCTTGCGCGATTGCGTGGCTGGTTTGGGTCGTATATTGTTGAGAAGCTTCGTTTAATCACCGGCTGCGATGGGTAATAAACCTCGACGACAAGCATCGCTTCAGTGAACGCCTTATCGATGGGGTGGAGTGAGAGAGGACCATTGGGACATGTCCCACGCCAAATACAAAGCACAGACTTTAAAAGCTTTTGCATGGAGCCACATCGCAGCGGCTCTCGGTTCGCTTGCTCCCGTCGCTTTCATTCAGTTTGCCTCGTCGCGGAACTGACCAAGCGACAGCGGGTCCTTGTCGCCGTCGCCTGTCTTGTCGCTTGCCGAATGGCTTACATACGGTTTATACTTAATGCTTTAGCGTTGCTGCCCTGGTACAAGCGCCGACCTTGTATCATCATGGGGTACTTCAAGGTTAACGTTAGGCGCGGATACAAACAGTGTCTTCTAGAGCACATGTGGTCTCAGTACGGACTGACGCTGTGCCTCCTACGCTTGAAGTCCCAGTCAAATCAATCGCCACATTCTTGATTTTCAAGTTTGCTGGCAATTTTCCGACTTGTGACCAGCGTGGGATTAGCCTGAGAAAGGTCGGAAAAAGGTGGGTAGTTATTTTGTCTATATGAACCCAATCCAGAATTTGAAGTTAAGCCAATATTTGCTGGAACTCTTACACCTGGGCATGCATTGTTTCCAAGAGCTATCATGCTGAGATCAGTCATCTTATGTGAGAAAAGCTGTCAACAGAGACTCTGGTACAGGACTCATAGCTAATTTGATAAGCAAACAATCCCGTTGATCTGTTTCCTTCTACTACATGGATTCGGCACGTTTAGAAAGAAAATTCCACCCAAAGTTGATGGATCACGTAGGCAACAAAATTAGCAGCAGCGCTCTGCAATGCTTGCAGTGTTGAGACTCGAGTTAGTGTCTTGGCGTCAGCTTATATGCTGCTTCCTCAGAGTGTCGTCAATTGCAGGAGCCTTATTTATCTTTAAATTCCCTCTTTTTTTGTTAGAGGTTCAGCTTGACAACAGAATTGACATTAAGACAAAACTATAGCTTGTGACTTTTGGTCACAGGATGCAACACAATCGAGTCAGTGTTTTTTTCTTTTTTTTTTATGTGTGATGGTTCTGTCATGGAGTTCTGCTTCCATTGAACAATAGCAACAAATTAGGAGTTTCCTGGAGTTCCGAACCTATTTTTTTGTGCTACATGTTCCTGTAAGTTGGTTTACTTAGATATGTTGTCATTTCTCTTGCGGAATGTATGTGTTTGGTTCTTTGAGATTGATTCTTTTGGATTGGGCGAGTGTTCTACTTCTTTGCTTTCCTATCCAGGTACCTACGAGTCATACTTTGTTATTTCATTGTTGTGCAGTCACAGATTTATTTGTGCACTACTGCTTGTTTTAGGAAATTGCATTTCTTGAAAGTGTGTGTTTGATTGCAGTTGTGGAAGGTGTGCGTTTGATTATTTGTGCGGAAGGCCCTTTGAGAAAACAGGACAGCAAACACAATTTATAGATATCTACGGCGGTAGCTTAGGGGAATACAGGAGAAGAACCTAAATATTTCTGGATTTGTGCGTGCACTTCTGTGTGTGCGCTGGTACCTACAGGGCACCATCGCACACAGAATAGGCGACCAAATTATTTTTTTTTAAATGGTAAGTTGTGAGGTTTCTAGTACTGCTGCACCAACAGGTGAGAAACTTTTAAATTCCAATTAGCCATGAAAAAGTGAAAGCCGTTTACAACTCCCTGTAACACCGAATTAGAGCGCAGCTCTTGAGGAGTAGGAGGGAAGGGTACTGGGGGGGGGGGGGTGAAGTGACCTGGGGAGGGTCACGTGACGATGCCGATGATGTCATCAGTGACGTCACTAATGACGTCATCAGTGACGATGACGATGCGGACTCCGATGACGTCATCAACGATGATGACGATGCGGATGTCAGTGACGTCATCAGTGACGTCACTGATGACGTCATCCGTGATGATGACGATGCGGATGCCGGTGACGTAATCAGTGACGTCACTGATGGCGTCATCAGTGATGATGACGATGACGATGCGGATGCCGGTGAGGTCATCAGTGACGTCACTGATGACGTCATCAGTGATGATGACGATAAAGATGCGGATGCCGATGACGTCAGCAGTGACGATGACGTCATCGGGGAGGTCACGTGACCTCGGCGGGGTGGTCACGTGACCCTGGGGGTGGTCACGTGACCTGGGGGTGTCACGTGACTTCGGGGGGGGGGGTCACGTGACTTTGGGTGTCACGTGACGTTGGGGGAGGTGTCACGTGACCTTGGGATGACCTTGGGTCGTCGCGTGACCTTGGGATGACCTTGGTTACGCCGACGGCGACGCCGACGCCGCTCCAGCCGGGAACGGGCCCCTAAGAGCTGCGCTCTAAAAACGGAAGTGTTTGCTTGTCAAATTACTTTTAAACCTTGAACGGCGGCCGCCTGTTGAGTGTTCCGAGCCCTGGGGTACTACTGACAGAACTGAAAAATTCAGGGACTCCGCTTTCCCAACAGTCACGTACTGTCGACGGTTCGTAAGATAGGAATCGATCCAACGTAAAAGGTAATCGTTATCGAGTATCTTCCTAAGTTTGAACAGTAGTTTCTGATGCGATACCCTGTCGAAGGATTTCGCGAAACCTAATAAGAAAGAATCCACTTGGCCATCGTTATCCACTGTAGCAGCAAATTCATGGAATGTGTGGAGAAGCCGAGCTTCTGTTTTATAACCAGGTCGGAACCCATGTTGATCTTTTACCGAAAATTCTGCGGATTCTAGAAAAGTTCCAATGTGTTTAAAGAGAAAATGTTCAAGAACTTTGCGGCATCTGCTCAGCAACTAGAGAGGCCTGTAATTCGAAACGCACTTCTTATCTCTACTTTTATGAATTGGCACAACTGTAGCTACTTTCCAGTCTTTTGGGCACCTCGCCAGTTTTTTAGCTGCAAAGGTATATTTCACAAAGAAACTTCGCACTCCATTCAGCATATTTGTGAAGGAATGCGTTAGGAATCCGGTCCGGGCCGCATGACTTTTTAACGTCCAGTTGAAGAAGGCTGTCAAAAGTAAAACTTACTGACACTACTAAGTCGCCAATTTTGCGATGGTCATGGGTAAATGGTGGCATTATAGAATTATCCATGATAGAAAGACGGAAAAAAAGCGATTAATCTGGCTTGCTATACTCGGTTCATCAGTGAAGCGAAGGGAAAGAAGTGTACATTTTTAAAATTGGTTGGTGCTGTGGTGGCTGCGGAAGAAGAAAACGTCTTCCTCGAGCTCCTCGGGACAATGATGATCACGAGCAGACACGGGTTAGAATGACTACAACGCTCACCGCCGTCTCCACGATTAAATTATGATATATATAAAATCGAGTCACATCAAGTGGTGACCCGGACATAGAACACAGGCCATGCAAGCTGCCGGTGTATTCTTACACCCTTTGTCCCATATAGTACACCCCAGAATTTCAATTCGACATACAGCGCCCTACAGTCGAGCAGACGGCCCGAAATTTTAAGAGGGGCTTGATAGCCGTGTGGTACAACATTTTGAACAGCTAAAGTACGTATAAAAGACCACATGAAGAAAACACCGAGTTTTTACAGTAGGGCCAAGAAAACCCGGATTATTTTTTTCGTGTTCAGTAAAACGTACATTACCTATTTTAATAAGTTGAACCACACGGCTATCAAGCCCCTCGTAAAATTTCTGGCCGTCTGTTCGACTGTAGGGCGCTGTATGTCAAATTGAAGTTTGGGGGCGTATTATATGGGACAAAGGGTGTAAGAATACACCTTTTGACACCCTTTTTTCTTGAGAGTGCAGGACCCCTGCTCTTTTCAGGGAAACACCCGGACCAACAACTGACGGCGGCCAGTTCAGTTGGCTCGTCCTCCGGCCGCCCCACACTCTTCTTCGTTTCTGATCGCCAAACACATGTCCGATTTCTAATTGATACAGGAGCAGAAGTCTGTGTTATTCCTGCCACCTCACAAGACCGCAAAATTAAAACTACTACTAACCCTCTGCAAGCAGCCAATGGAACTGCCATCACCACCTACGGTGAGAAATCAGTAAATGTAGATTTCGGACTACGACGTACGCTCCAATGGGGCTTTATAATTGCCAATGTTCAATATCCCATTATTGGAGCTGATTTTCTAACTCATTTCGGTCTTCTGGTGGACATGATGCACCACAAACTGTTAGACGCAACCACTCAAATTGGCGTGCGCGGTGTCGTGTCTAATCCACCACTGCTGAGTCCTACACTCTTCCGTCCGAGGACAAAGACAAACTACGACACCATCATTGGAAACTTCCCCAGCCTGAAACAACCATGCAACACGGAGCGACCGGTAAAAAAGGTTGTGCAACACTTCATCACAACAACCAGGCCCCCGTGCATACCCACGCCCGTCGCCTAGCTCCCGAAGAACTGCAAGTGGCACGTCAAAACTTTCAGCACATGATGAACTTGGGACTGATACGACATTCCTCTAGCAACTGGGCATCTCCGTTACACCTAGTACCAAAGAAAAGTGGTGACTGGAGACCATGCGTAGATTACCGTGCCCTCAACAACAACACAATCTCCTGACTGGTACCCAATTCCTCCATCTCCAAGACTTTTCTACAAATCTTTATGGTATGTCGGTATTATCAAAAATAAATCTTGTCAGAGCATACCATAAAGTACCCATCTCACCTGACGATATTCCAAAAACAGCAATTGTAACTCCATTTGGCCTCTTCGAATGCGTTTGGATGCCATTTGGGTTACGTAATGCTGCCCAGACCTTTCAACGGTTTATTGACCAAGTTCTCAGAGGACTCGACTTGTGCTTCGCTTATCTTGATGATATTCTAGTGGCCAGCGCATCCAACGAAGAACACTAACGACACCTCTATCAACTATTCAAACGTTTAGAGGAACATGGCGTCGTTATTAATATCGCTAAATGTGAATTCGGGGTACCAACTCTAGAGTTTTTAGGCCACCATGTTGACAATCAGGGGCTTCGACCACTCGACAACAAAGTGAAAGCTATTCGCGACTATCCAACACCGTTCAGCATTCGGCAGCTGAGAGAGTTTCTGGGACTGGTAAATTTTTACCGCCGCTTTATTCCCGGTTGCGCAGAAAACGTCCAACCGCTGAATGATCTATTGGTTGGCCCAAGAGATTCCAAACCTCCATTCACGTGGTCTGATTCAGCCTCAACCGCATTCAGCGCCATTAAGACTGCGATTGCCAACGCCACCTTGCTAGTGTACCCTAAGCCTGAAGCACCGACCAATATTATGGTAGATGCTTCTGGTACAGCCGTCGGAGCAGTACTACAACAATACATTAGTGGACCATAGAAACCTCTCGCTTTCTTCTCAAAAAAAAATAACTGCGACAGAAACCCACTACAGCGCATTCGGGCGTGAACGTCTTGCGACTTACCTCAGCGTCAAACATTTCCGTTATTTCGTTGAAGGTCGCACACTTTTTATCCTCACGGATCCCAAGCCACTGACATTTGCCATAACATCCAACGGCAATGCTTATACACCTAGAGAACGAAGACAGTTGGCATTCATCAGTGAATTCATGACCGACATCCGGCACATCAAAGGGAAGCACAACGTGGTTGCTGATGAGTTATCACGAGTGGATATTGCTGCTTTGAAGCCACCAGGCGTCGAACAGATTGATTTTCCGGCTATTGCAAAACATCAACTCCAGGACACTGGGTACCAAGGTACATCTCTGCACCTAAAAAAAAACAAACGAAAACCATACAGTACACAGATATTTCGCTCCTGTGTGATTTTTCAACGGGAACAGCACGACCCTATATTCCACCTGCATTCCGCAAGAAAATCTTCGATGCCCTACACGGATTGTCCCATCCCGGAGTACGAGCTACGCAGAAACGTATCAGCACCCGTTTTGTCTGGCCAAAGATGAATACAGATATCCGAACGTGGTCAAGATCATGTACAACTTGTCAAAAATCAAAGGTTCATCGTCATACCATAACACCGTTCGCGAAATTTCCACCAGTTACGGGACGTTTTGAGCATGTTCATCTAGATTTAGTCGGTCCATTACCTCATTCCAACGGCTTCACATACCTCTTAACATGTGTGGACCGTTTTACACGGTGGCCCGAGGCAGTCCCGATTCCCGACATGACAGCTGCAACAGTTGCCCAAGCTTTCGTCATAGGGTGGATTGCCCGTTTTGGAGTACCGTTTATAGTCACTACGGACCGCGGACGTCAGTTCGAGTCGTACCTTTTTGCTGGACTGATGTGACTCCTTGGCATCAAACGCCTTCGCACAACGGCGTACCATCCCGCCGCAAACGGAATGGTTGAACGATTTCATCGACAACTAAAATAATCACTGCGTGCTCACAGCTTCATCCCCTGGACTGAAGCGCTACCCATTGTTCTACTAGAAATTCGTTCCACGCTCAAAGTAGACATTGGGGTCTCAACTGCTGAGCTTGTCTACGGCTATACGCTACATCTACCTGGCGAATTTCTTCACAACACGTCACCCGATGTGCCCACGTGTGCCCAGGAGTTTACAAACTATGGTCACCGTCTCAGACAACATTTCAGACAACTTCGCCCATTTGCACCTCGAGAGATTAAGAACCGCCCTTCCTTCATCAGCTCGACCTTGACACCTGCACTCATGTTTTTGTTCGCATCGAAACAAAGAAGCCACTTGAACAGCCATGCCAAGGTCCGTTCAAGGTCCTCAACCGAAAGTTCAAGTTCTTCACCATTGACATGGGCGACCGTCATGAAACGATCTCAACTGATAGATTGAAACCTGCTTATACAGACGAATGCAGCTACAAACACTATTTTAACACAAACAAACCAGCAGGTCGGTCCCAACCATCGCATTCGGTGAAACGCAACTTGCATGAGCATTGGGACCAACACTTAACAGTTTTTCTAGCGATGTAAATAATTGCACATATTCTTTATGGTAGTCTCCATTGCCAAAACATTTAGTTGCAATGTATGTGTCTAACATATGACTTCGTTTCTACCGAGGGGAGTAACTGTGGTGGCCGCGGAAGAAGAAGAAAACGTCTTCCTCGAGCCCCTCGGGAAAATGATGATCACGAGCAGACACGGGTTAGAATGACTACAACGCTCACCGCCGTCTCCACGATTAAATTGTGATATATATAAAATTGAGTCACATCAGTACCTTTCAGTGCGGTGTATCCTACTTTTCAAATGTAAAATATCTCGTGTAATCCAAGGAATATGCTTCTTATTTCTTGAACGTTCCGGAACAAATCTGTCAATACACCTATACGACAACATTTTTAAAAAGAAAGCGACAACTTGTCAACACATACACCATTCTGATTGCTTATCTCAGGAAATTCTTCAAATGCAACTTTTAACATATCGAGGATGCCAACATCATCCGTCCTTGTGAAATCCCGGAACCGTTTAAACTCTTTAGTACCGCTCGTATTTTGCCGGAAAGATATTTCACAGACGACTATTGCATGGTCAGATATGCCCTCTACATTTGATATATTAATATTTCTGGCAACAGCCTCCGATAAGTACAGAAGGTCTAGCAATGAATAACGCACACTAGACACGCGCGTGGACATCTCACTATCTTGCTGAAGTTATTGCTAAAAGCAATATCTACAAATAGGGTTGAGTGTGCACAGCTTCCTATAGAAATCGTGTTGTCCTAGTATCTGGCAAGTTGAAATCTCGAGCCAGTATAACATGTGAAAAATTAATTATGTTAATTAACAAAACTCGGATAATTTTGCGAGCACTTCTATACCAGCTTGCAGGCACCTGTACAGTGCCCCTATAAGCATTGAGTGACAAACTCCAACGGATGGACACCCAGACCATTTCACAATCAGAGTTCTGTTCGATCAGTGAACGCTCAAAATTGTCGTTGACGAGGAGTGCAACCCCTCCACCCCTGGAGCCACGATCTCGCCGAAACACATTAAACCCATCTTTAAAAACTTCACTATTCGGTATTTTTTTGTTCAGCCAAGTTTCAGCAATTATCACTATATCTGGGTCTTAAGTCAGGACTGTACTTTCAAGCTCTTCCGGTTTGTTGACGACGCTCCTCGCATTAATCTTCATCAGTCTATAGGGCAACTCGGGTCAAGGCTCTGGCTAATGGCGGTGTTCCCAGCATTTATGTTGTCATCGAGGCTGAGCCGTCCTAAAAAGGGCCAAAAAAGGCAACCTTCCGGTCACATTTCAGGACACATTAGCTTATCAAAGTCTTCCTCGTTTACCGAGACGTGAAAATAAGCGTAGGTGTTAAACCAGATGACAGCTTCGTGCAAGTAAAGCGCTGGCTGCCTAGCGCACAGGACACCGTTTTCGAAAGTTCGTCGCATGTTGTCTCAGGATGTAATCTGAGATGAAGAGAACCTTCTCTCTTGGATGCTTCGCCACGACACACAACTTACTTGTTTTGTCAGAGCTCACGTTAATCTTCACACGTCGACGTGGTGGGACTTGCTGGAAGCCGTCCTTGCCGACGACTGCACTGGCCGCCCTCGTGGAGCGCTCTGCGCCAGCTGCCTCTCGATGATCCAAGCGCTCGGTCAGGAGTCCGGCTGCGTCGGCACCAGCCGACCCACGCCGCAGGCTAGGTTGAAGTTGACGCAGGTCACCGTTTTGGAGTGGCCTTGCTATGCTAGTATCTGCGCCTCGCTCGTTGATCGTTTTAACTTTCTTCATTCAATGAAAGGCCAAACACGGGTAGGCATTGCAGCAGGTGATAACGAATATTGTCGGCATCAAATGTACTTGCATAGATCTACCATCTGTAAGAAGTGGACCAGAATGCGCGCGGCAGCCGACGAAACTTTTGCGAGCACATTCACGTTATATGCGGACTAAATAGTAATTTTAAACAGAAAATCAAACCCATACTTGACTGAACGCGTGACGTTACGTGTCTTGTAGTGGTCATGCTCTATTTCACAAGTGAGAATGCTTACTAACTGACTAGATAGCTCACAAACCGCTGCATAAGCCCTGTTCCACATAGACTCGACGGGTGAAGAAGGCGGCAATATGGTGGCTCCGCTAGCAGACGCAACAGCTCTCTCTACTCTGGGACGGCGCCAGCGACCGACATTGAGGCACTCTAGATGACACTGCTACACGGCACCATCTATGCGTTGAGCATAAAACTGCATAAAACTAGAGAGAAGGTTTTGCGGTATTTGCGAGACCAATTATGCCAGTACCTATAAAAAATAAACGTTTATAACACGAAGAACATTTTGAAGCCAAAGAAAAGAAATATGGAGTACAGCAAGAGGTTTCAACGGTTTCAAGGCACACGGTCCCCAGGTGTCGCAAATCTGGCAACGAGCTTTAAGCTTAGCGAGGCCACACACAAAAGGACAAGAGCGCTTCCCACTTTCCGTCTTTATTTTTTAGACGCTTCTCCTTTTTTCTCCTCTCTCTTTCCCTTTCATGCATCTCTTGGTGAGACACGTAAGGGGAGAGGGTGTAAGAACAGGTTTTTCGCTCAAGTCCAGACGCATTCTGGGAACAGCCGTTGAAACTAAAATGGATGTCCAGTACTCTTGGCCTTGGTTTTCATCAGAGCCCCAGCAAAAACACAACAAAAACAACTACTGCAACAACAACAACAAGACAACAACAGCATTAATTGTCTATTCTTATGAAACCAGGGGCATTCTTTTAAGACCTGCTTCGATTTTTTTTAGGGCCCGCACCCAAACCAGAACGAGGTCCTCCAAGCCTAGCGCGCACAACACCGCCTTCGCCAGAGCCTTGGACATCAGGTTCAGGCATAAAGGGAACGAATGGCCGCAAGACACCCATGTGCTGGCGAAAGAGGCGCGAGTTTTATGTCAAAGAGGATCCCAAAGGTAGAGGGGGAACCGACTACAATATATGCAAAGGGATTCCATCTGGCAATTTAGTGAGAAAGAAAAATACGTGTAAAACTAAGAAACTTACAAAACAACATAAATATTAAAAAAAAAGTTTGCTGAAATTTTTGACGGTGCCTTTGTCGGATTTTTTTAATACATTCGTTCGAATTAGAATCAGACACCTTGCACTGGCACGGGCGAGCGTTCAGATCAAAGTGCCATGGTCTTAAAAAAAAAGTGTGCTTCCTAGTATTTGTTATTTCACGTATTGGGGTCTCATTTTTCGTAATGCCTTTTTATTATACCTACCCTGCCTGTTTCCCATTTGCTGTGTACACATAGAAAATATTGAAAGACTCTGCTTGAAATTTCTAAGACCCCATTTGTTTGTTCGGAGAACATTCATAAATCAAAAAGCCGCTGTCAGAAACAAAAACGTAAAAAAAAAAAAATCAATCAAGCATTCTTATATTCAAAGGGGAGCAAGTTTGCCCTCTTTATTCGTGGCAGTATTTACTTTCAACGCGTTAGATGACTGCCCCCAAACATCCAAAAACTAAACACAGATGTGAAGGAAGCGCAAGGCTTTCACTTGGATTACACGTCTCCGTCGTGCTCCTTGGTGAAGGTTTCGGCTAACCAGACGCATGTTGAAGATGTTTACATCTCTCGTCTTCATCTTGTTCGTTCACTCTATGACTGTTGCAGCAATGGGCTCCAAACAAGACGGTGTGCATGTCGCCCTTCCGAATGACACATACGTAGACATTCTCTGCGCAAGTGGAAACATGGACAACTTCCTCTTCCGGCCCAGAATCGGAACCGTCCTCAGAGCAAGCCACTGTTGCAGCTCCTGGTCAGTTTACCTGAAGCACCTCCGTGACATCACTGCGGACAACACCAAGCGGGTGGCCGTTATTCCTGAGTCCTTATGGAAGGGTAATCTTTCGCGCTTACTCTCTCCCGACGACCTTTTCTCCTGTTGGTTTATTCTGTCTGAGAAAATGCACTTACCTTACGTTCGGGATCGTGAAAGCCCAAGCCAATCTATTTATTATTTACGCACGAATGTGAACAGCCTCAGAATTTTACAGCGCTTAGTGTGGAACTGCACCGGCAGCAGCAACATCAACCTGAATGAAGATTCAGCCGCACAGGAGCCGAGCTTTTCCGCTGCACAAACCTGGCAGCGGCTCCGGAACCAAAGCTTCGTGCTTGGTTGCACGGATCTTGATTGCGCCCATCCGAAAAAGAACATTGTATTAAAATGTTTCGAATGGCTTGGTGTCCATTACACAACAATCATTGTGAACAGCGAGCATTGGATTACAGACGTCAGAGAGCGCAGAATAGACATTATGGTCGATGAGAGTGCGTGCGACGTGCACCGCTGGCGGTTGCTCCACTTTCCCGGCATCTTGCGCTGCGGAAGGGCCGTATTCTACACGGTCCGCAGGCCTTCAAGTCGGGCAAATGAGTTGCTGCGAGAAGCACCGACTACCTTCTTTGCCCTTTTGTTCTTCTCGATAGTCGCCTGTGCACTAGGCTTCTGTCTCATCAACTACTGCTCGGGAAGGCAGCCCCTCAATGGAATTCAAGAAGTGGCCTTGGTTTTCGTCTCAACGGCAATGCTCTTCTCATATCCCATTCCGCAACGGTTCGAACGCGTTCTGGCTGGACGCATCGTGCTCTTCTGCTGGATGGTGGCCGGATTCTCGCTCGCCACTTACTTGCAGAGCCTGTTGACCTCTAGCCTGAGTTCCGGATATGGCTGGGACGCCGACGACACCGTAGACAAGCTCTACCCCAAGCTCGCCTCTGGGGAAGTGCTGCCCTGTGTGATAAGGGGCACCTTCATGTACCAACAACTGCAATCAGACAACAAGCAGGGCACCATAGGCGCCATGGTGGCCGCCCAGCAACGATCGCCCAACAAGAATTCTACTCTAAGCGACACAAACGAGGGCTGCAGAGATAAGGTTGTCAGAGGAAGCCACGTGTTTCTCTCGCTAGATTTCGAGGAATGCAGCCTGGCAAAGCTTGGCAACATGGTGACTGTTGGGAAAGAAACTATCTACACGCTTTGCATGAGCACCCCCGTGCGAAAGCACTTCCCGCTGCGAGCCATTTACGGCCAACTGGTGACGAGAATATTCGAGTCTAATTTGCGATCCGAAGAGATGAAGGTACGGAAATGGAACTGTTCCCGCTTTGAAGACGTAGATGTGTTACCGGTACCATATGACTTCACACAGTTCCTTCGGTTTTACTACATATGTTGTGGAGCGGCTGCAGTCGTATTAGCGCTAGAGGTATTGATTTTCTGTATACGCCAACGGATTTCTTACAAAAAAAGCCGGAGTCTGCCCACACCAGGCGTGGGCACTGCACTTGCGGAGGAACTATAGTCGCGAGAGGTGAAGCGCCCGCGGATGCGCAGCGAAGTGATGTCAGAGCCGTGCGTTGGTCGATATTCCGAAGAACTTAAACGCTCTTGCTCGCTGGCAGATGAACTCTGGGGTGCGCCGTGAGGCCAGCACAAACATCGTGCGTATTGTGTGAGGGCTGACTGAGTACTTGGAATCAATAACATTGTGTTGTGGTTTTGTAATGCTCGAAAACCTTTTCGTAGTGGTAACGCTTTTGAAGTTTGAGGGAACGACATTTGTGCACCCTAATTCTAGAGATCGATTACCTTTTTCCCTTAGGGCTGGGATGTTGATCCGATCACAATTTGTTTTCCAGAAGAATTTAACACTGTCCAGTTTGCCTGCGAGTGCCTCAGCTCTGTCTGCACAGCACAGCACTGCTCACGCGCGTCGGTGTGGAAAGCGATCTGAGCAAGTGTCGTGCGTACGAACACTCAAAGTGGCATAGGCCAGAAGCCTTGTATTCGAAAAGATTGTGCAAGAGTATATGACACAGCACGTGAGAGATAATAGAGAGTTCTAGAATAGGGGGCCCCAAAGAGATAGGGGTTCACCAATGCGCATGGGCAGAACCCAAACTCCGTTTCGGGTTTTGAGTTGGCGCTCGCCCCAAGGCGAGATTCAAGAAAATGCATGGGGCCCCTATTGGCTTGGGGCCGGGTTGAGTCTGAAAACATGGCGGCGCCCTTTCCGCTCCGTTCAGAGCAAATTCGTCATGGTCGCTGCAATATTATCTAATGTCATTGCCACTAACCAAAGAACGAGGGAGATTACGGAGGCTTTTGTCATCTCACAGTGCGAGGAGCGTATGTGCATAGAAAAATACAGTACTACGTAAAGAGCGGACGCTTCCATAGGCCCCAGCGACCCAATTCAGTGTCAACGAGCGCACCCGGCGGCCAGTGTAGTCCCTAGTTGATTGTTGAATGGATGGATACACGCAGTACCCGCTGGCTAGATTATTTAATGGACTCAAGTTGAATACTGACGGTGTCTTTGTATCGGGCAGTAGCATGCGCCCTCTAGTTTAACGAGTCAGTGTTATTGTAACTAGCATTTTTTTTTTGTTTAAAATATAATTGCTTTATAAGTATACCTTAATTGTACTGCAGAAGAAAAGTCATCCAGCTCTACATATAATTCAAAGTGACCGCACACCGAAAAGGATCATTCCACATTTGTGCTAACTCTCTTGAAGGGACGACACCCGGGATTGACACACAAAAGTATTTATTTTTGTAACTACGACAAACAAAACAAACATCAACTCTGAATACAATGAGTGATGTGTGTTATTCATACATTACAAAAATAAGAATACACATGCAAAATGTATGAATAACGCGTCAACAGCGCAAAACTGGAAAAATAAGTACATTATTACAGCGAGACTTACAGCGACAAATGCAATATGATGGAAGGCATATAAAGAAACCACCGTCCAAGTTCCATGAAAAGCGCTTGCAGAAATGACCATGTGACTAATCCAGCAACAATAGAAGAACAGCCTGGCCCAGTGGCTTCTAAGTTCAGGGACCGAATGCAAATGTCCGTCATCAAAGAAACTCCACTCACAATACTTCTTACGTATACCGTATACCTTGACCGCAACGGAAGAATGACTAGAAACCCGCACGAGACAACAAGCCGCGGAACCAACTCAACCCACACAACGAGGCAAGGGGGCCAAACCACGCGGCCGAAGTATCCACCCTCCGTCGAGTCCACGACCCAAAGCCAACCGTCGCGCCGCAGCCGTAGCCACAGCAGTTGAAGTCGTTTTCGAAAGTTTTAAAGTTCGTAATAATTTTAGAATTTTATGCAACAAAGTTATTTATTAATGTTATATATCTGATAAAGGTTCAGGATAAGTGGCACTGTTGCGCCTGCTAACCGTCAGTAAAGTCCCTAGCTCCTGGGCCGCGAAACGGCTAGAGTGGCCTCTCTTTACGTAGCACTATATTTCTCTTTGGTATCTGTGTGAGTTCGCCGTTCATTGCCTTGTTTGGCAGCGAGATTGCTGACATGTGTCGTTACGAAGCAAGACTGCAATCACATTGATAAGATTGTCTTTGTTTTGTGTTTTGGTGGTTCGAGGGTTTCATGTTCGTTGTAATTAAAATTCAGTTCTAAGTCAGCGCTTGTCGTATACATTCCTCTTACTCGTCCTTCGTCTAATTATTGGTTGTAGTTGTACGAAAATAGGGCGCCGTTATAACCGGGAAGAAAAAATCGTAACGGTCACGAGTAATTTTATTACTTCCACACGTAATCAGAGCTTCCTTGCGATTACTTCTTAAGGTGTTCAAATGATTACAAAATGAATCTAAAAAGAAATCAATTACAATTATTTTGAATAATTGCTATGAGTGTACCGGGGAAGTCTGGGTAATTGTCACTGTAATCAATTAAAATTTAGCTACGGGTAATTGTAAATGCAATTCCTTACTTTTTTCAGTAAAGTGTGCAAGTGTGGAACTTCGCGTACAGGCGTTGGAGCATGATGGAGTTTATAGAGATGGTGATAGCATAATTTGTGTCAAAGAGTTAGGGAATGATGTTACCCAAGTCACTGACATCTCGAAAGAAGAAGGGCGTTGCTTCTTATGTTCACACCCATTGTTTCGCGATCCGTCACGCGGCGTTCTTATGAGCATATGCCGTCATCTCACAGTATGTGGAGCAATTGCAAAATGCATCGTGGAAATCGCTCAAGCGTGCGTTTTTTTAATCTACCGATGCCTGACTATACAATACAAAATCCCATTTTGTTACCGCCAGCGCTCATTCGCTGCCTACGTTGCTTTTAATTGGTAATTGTATAGAGCAGCCATGCGCTTTTTGATTTCGAAGGTGCCATTCTACTTGTTGCAAAAAAGCCAAAAGCTGGAGAAAAAAAAAAAAAAAAAGAGGCCCGAGAGACAGTTTCAAACTTGGAAGTTACGTTTGTGTTGGGAAATTGTAGTAGGAAAATCAGCGTGAGAAGTACAAAGCAATCCTTACGTTGTGAATCCTTTGAATAAAAAAAAATATGGTCAAATTTATTTCACAATACCCAATACGACACCAAGGTCACAATTTCTCCCCGTATTATATGAATATGTCACACGCGTCAATAACGAAGAGAAGGTACAAAGATACAAATGCAAGGCTAATTGGTAATGATAATATTTTTCTCCACGAAACTATTCACGAATGAAACCATGTCTTGATAGGTTATAAAATAATTAACCGCGTTTTATCCTGCATTGTGCTGGTGCATGTTCCTTTTAGTTCGAGTAAATAGTTTGTTTGTGCTTTCTTGGGCGTCTATACGTGCGCTTTCTAGGATGCTCATTTTTGTTCTCTTCATATTTACGCAACTCTGTCACTGTAATGCAGTCCATAAAACTTTCATCAGATCCAATTCACACTATACGTTCGCTTTATTTGGTAGCGTCATCAATCCTACCTCATTAACAAACTCTAATCAATTCAAAATGAACCATCTCGTTTTATATGGTACTAATACTCCCGGAAATCAAGTATGACGGCACTAAAATCAAATCTAGAGCTTCGTCCACTAACTGGAAGATCTAAATTTGTTCGACTCGTCATGTCTCACAAAATTTATCATTTCTCTTCTTTTCGTGACGGTTACTGTGACCCCCCCACCGCACATCGATTTACGTCATGACTATGCACAACTTGAAAGTAAAACTTTTATTCGCGAAAATTAGTAAATTTCAGAATTGCACGCTTTCACAGTTACAACTGACGTCGACTATCTTCTACAAATAATCGTACTCGAAACTAATCAGTCGAAATTCGGTGATATTTGCAGTGCAGACCTCAAAATCTTTTAATTAGCCAAATGCGTATTCAATATGACTCTCCTTTTTTGTTCCTTGTCTTTTTAGATGGTCTGTATAATATGCCTCTAGTTGTTCATTAGGGAGTTTTAGCAAACTGTTACCGTGTTCCGGCTCGCGGGGAGCGCGCTTAAAAGCATGCTTCACAATGCTCCGCTAGTGCGTTACGCGGGAAGCGGTAAAGGTTTGCTAAAAGTCCCTATCAATATATGTGTTATTCGGCAACCTTCTTTGTTATTTTGTTTTGTACTTGATCCCCCCTCATGTAACGCACCTCATTAAGGTGCCTTTGAGGGTTATTCAACTGATCCGAACAAAAGTCCCTCTTTTGAAGCCAATTCACAACTGGTCTGGCAATGGCCGACAGTTTCACCCGTGCCGCGTTGCTATAGCATGCGGATAACCGCTCCAGCTGTGCTCGGTTAGTGAACTCTCAAACACTCCAGAACCAAGCCCTAAAAATCACAATACATGTTTGAAGACAACGTTACGGAGCATGCAAGCTAGTTGTTTTTCGGCATAGTAAAACCCGAGGCAGAGGCAAAAAAGGCAGACATACACAACGTCTCAACGCTGTGTTCGTGATACTTTGTGTTTCAGTGCTGCCAACTCAAATCGAAAATCCAAAAAAAGCACAAAAAAAAAACGCGCTAATTTGCAGGGTCAGGACCAGAATCATTTTTAATACAGTCTACTACTATAATTAGTAAAAAAAATACAATGAATAAAATTACTTTTAGAGAGGAGCTATCTTGCTTACCTAAGATGTGTTTGGAGCACAGAACGATGCCCACTGGATGATCTTGCTGCTACTAGGTGTTACCAGGTATGTTATCTTGCCATACCTGCGTTCGTACACTTTTATGGTTCCTATCTCTAGTGCACTGTTTTGTGACAGTTTAAAGCTTCAGTCTTCGAAATAAGGGGGGATCGGTGGCCGAGTGGTCTAGCGCACACCAGCTCGGAGCACGTGGAGCGAAAGCTCGCGCTGCAGAACCCAGGAATCCTGGGCTCAAGCCCCACCCCTGCCCGTTTCGATCTGGATGAGAATCGTAACGGCGTGCGGTCGTGTATCACTACTGCGCGATGCACGTTAAAGACCCCAGGATAGCGGTTGTACTGCACTGGCTAAATTTCTCATCTACAGCTGGGAGACTCGTCGCCCCTGTGAGGCAGACCAAGTTCTAGGCTGTATAAACACACACACAACTCAATTTTTTTTTCTTCGAAATAACATGTTTACAACGAGTTCCACTTCCCAGTAGAGGTACATACGACTCGTCTAACGACGCCTGGAACTTGCAGTTACCAAGCTGTCTGGATGTTTAGATTTCTATAGCCCCCACGTTTTCTGAATTCTTGTTCATAATTCACTAAACCCACCTCATCTGTCACACTGCGGCAACGAATTAATGTATGATCTGTGGACGTACTGCCTCGAGTTTCTTGAAGAGGCAGGCCATCAGTTGGTGACCTCTCCCGGTTTTCTACCAGAGAAAAGCAACAAAAGGAATTGAAGAAAAAAACTGATATGAATGCAGCTTGCAAGCACTTAGTTGCTAATAAATACCTGCTGAGTATTAAAAAAAGAAAAGAAATTGACTGTATTTTTATAATGCAATTAAATGCAAAGGTGCAAGTGAGCTGGACAAGAATGACGAAAATAATCCCTGGAGAAGGGGAACAAGAAGGACAAAGGACAGACACAAATCTCCAAACACAGATAGGTGACTGGTGCGCGACCGAAACAATCCGCCTGGTCCCTTCTCCAGGGATTATTTTCGTCATTTGTGACTTTGTATGCTTGATTTACATGTTGCAATTCCGCGGTCCAAATCACTGGCCTAAGCGGTGCGCAAGATTTAATTTCACATGAGCGTTTTCTGGCGCTGCGATGCCCAATGTTGCTTGCAGCAAGCACACGCCCCCAATGGGTTTATGTATCTAGCAGTATAAACCTCACTGATTTATTTGTAGCTAATAATTTTTTTTTTATTTTAATAAAACTATAGGTGTTTTAAACACACACACACAAATATCTTGGGGTGCCTTTGCTTGGCGTTGTTTGATAGCTCGGTGTCTCAAACGGTATTTCAGTTGTTCCCAAATAATGCCAAGACATACAGCCTGTGACACACAAGGAAAGATGAAAGAGGAAATGGGCTTCACGGAATCTCGATCGAAAGCAGACACACAGGCTAACCTTCTTCGAGGCTGGACATACCACTGAAGCAGGAAATAAGCCCATCAAGAAGGACCCAGCACGAGAAACCAGATCGGCTGCGTATTTTCTCTGTATGGCGTCTGCTCGAAACGTGTTGTCACGTGATCCATCACGGCACTGTGAATGGTCAGCGAGGATGCTTCCGCACCACTGCTTTGTGGCTGCGAAACATTTCCTGCCTTCTGGAACCGCGCCGCTCTGCCGCTGCGGTTGCAAGAGCGCCGCAACGGCAGGAATCCAGTACTGGGCAGTATCGCGATAGTATCATAGAGATAGTTTGAAGTATCCGTATGTATGTAAAAAATACAATTACAACATACATTTGTATCTGAGTAGTGAAATACATTTACAATGTATCGTTTGTATGGTGATATTTTGCCAGATTTACGTATATCGTTACATTTGTTGCCGTTTCTGCGATAAACTTAGAAGATAAAAACACTTGTTAGGTGCAATGTGCTTCAGAATCTATAATATGAACCCGCGTTATAACATAATTCATCACAGTCACCATCATAAAAACAATTGTGATTTAGAAAGGTTACTTTCAAGAAGAACAGTATATGCTCCCCTAGGGAAGCCCTCCATTCATTACAATTTAGCAAAGCGAACGCTGTAAAGGAGTGCAGTGAAGAAAAGCTACGACTCTGTGTTCTAATCTCCCCACAGTATGGATTACTGAGAAGCATTTAAGATGACAGTTTGAAACGCGCCCCACGGCAAAACAGGGTTCATTTCGTGCAGTTGCCTTTTGTCAAACATGGAAGTGGTTCTTTACCGTACAGTCTGTATGTCTGCTTCACAGCGAATAACTTTAGTGGCATAACTTTTGTGGTTGAACGGGAATGACGTTTAGCGGCATTAATGATAAATGAAGAGTTCAAGGTAAGGGGAAGTGCATAAAATGACACAAAAAGAGGAGCACAAGCATAGACTGCCATTTACATTCGGATCGAACTACACCTTCCCCACGTAGCACAGTTCGGGAACAAATATAAATTCATAAGTGTCTGTGTCTCTATTCCGGAATACTTTTTGCCGCATTGGCAGAAGTATCTCAGGGATATCCCGTTGCATAAACGACAAATGTATCTCAGTGTCTCTATTTTGGGCCCTAAAATATGCACACCTCAGTATATGTACTCCCGAATACTACCTCTAGAGTATCTGTAGCCAGCCCTGCAGGAATGGCGCAGCTCTAGGAGCAAAATCGCGGCATGTGGAAATAGCGCGTTTCGCATGACTCAAAGTTTCCTGACCCAGACCAGCACACCCCGCCTTAGAAAATTCGAATTCCAAATGTACACACCTCAAATCGCGCTCATCAACGCCCTTTCGCAAAAAAAAAAAAAAAAAATTGTATTTTTTTTAGAGTATTTAGGGTTAACAAGAAGTGATGAAATTAATTTTTTCAGAGGTGATGAAATATAAAAAAAAGGCGGCTATGCATTTATGTCCTAACAGGGCTGGGTAGTTGACAACATATCTTAGAAAAACGCATGGGTATGTTCATTTGTGCTTCGAGATGCATTAGAAACGTGTTTATAGTAGTGAAATACGTTTACAAGGCGTCTCATGTATCGCGAGTCTCTGCTAAACGTACGTATCTCGTCACTTTTGTTCTCAAGAATTGTCTGTATGGTTTTTACGATTACGTGAAAAGTAAAAATCACCTGCCTGGCGCGAGGGGTTTCAACTCTATAATATGAATTTCAAGCATCTCGGTGAAGGCGTTATTTTCAAGTACCGCCAACTATTGACCTGGAAACACCCTAGACACGTCGCACGAGCGGGTGTTCCGCCGCCATTCGGCTCCAAGGGCCGCTTTTTTCAGCGCTGCGCCGCCATTTGATTCCAAGGGTCGCTAGAGACACGGGCCTCGTGAAGTGGCGCATTTGAAGTTACTTGCAAGAAAAACGCAAGTACATCGAAGGGTTTTATATGAGCCGTCTACGTAACCCCATCTACAAAAAAAAAAAAATTGAAAAAAAAATTTAAAGTCTGGTTTACACATTTGTGTAAGTTTACTGCGTCCACAGCAAGCGCAACGACAAAAATAACCGGGACAACTGTGGTTCATAATCGCTCCCAGAAGGCACGTATTGCATTGGTCGCCATGTTCTGTATGGACAATGGTTGTCCCGATCACTTGGTCGTTGCTTTCGCTCGAGTCGCTTTGAAGGGAAATATGTGAAACGGCCTTGAAACGAAAGCTCGATACGTCGCCAACAGTCACCAAAACCTCTTCGCGGCGAATAGTTTGGGTGTCGCCGCCTGGTGGAATTATTTCGAAATTTAGAGTGAGGATACTTCTGCTGGTGCAAGCACGTGCAATGCCAAGCTTCTATGCACTATGAAAATTAAAACATGACCGCGTGGGTAGCACGTGCACTAAACCAAAGTGAGGACAACAGAAGCGCCCCTCGCGAGCTTCTCACCGCGAATAGGCTGAGCAGGTGTTCCAAAATGCGTCTCTTGGCGCATCGGAACTCCAGCAGTGGCACCCCAATCAAAGGGCAACATAGAGAACGCCCAGGGGAACGCTCAATGACGAGGCTGGTAAGCGCGAGCCGCCATTGGTTGAGGTCGGGGGAACCAGAATCACGTGGGCTCATATGGGGGGGGGGGGGGGATTAAAGAAACGGAGAAGATGCGCAAGGAGCAGATTAACTAGCACGTAATATTGTCGACATGCGCGACCAGAGGCGTTGCCGTGGTCGGCATTCACTATTGGTCAAACGCTCAAGTGACGTCTTTATTTATATTACTTTTGCGTTCATCGACGGAACAACGAGTAATGTCACACTGCCAACTCTAAAGCTGTTGGCTTAAAGGGGCCCATGAAACGCTTTTCCAACTTTATCCTCTTTAGCTTTCCTCCTCAACTCTTAAATCGCGCATTCTACCAAGCAGTCCACGAAGACGAAAAGAGGGGGAGCCATTGTCCCCTTAGAAGATTAGCCCTTCGCTCAAAATTCAGACAAAAGTTGCTTTCCTCAACCCGCTCACCCCTGAGCTGACAGTACTGTGGAAGCTACTTGCTCGTTGGCCAGCCACACGTTTGCCACGTGATCACGCTCTCTCGAGCAAACCCACCCGCAGAGAATGAGGTCAGGTGATGAAAGGGAGGCGGCTGATTGGTCGGGCACGCGCGTAGGTTCCACCATAATGTCAGATAAGGGGTGAAGAGAACAAGGGAGGTCCGGTATCGTGTGACGTGCGTTTGGACCCGGTGACGCGTTTTGGGAACCGCGGATGTATCACAGTGAAAAAGCAGAGAGCTTAGAAAGGAGAGAAGCTACGAAATAGTCCGCTGTGTTTTCAGATTTTCGCACTGAAAGTCAGGCTTTTGACTTTCTACCTTTTTATCTTTTGGCCCACTGAACGATGTTTAATTAATAAAATACCAATCTAAAGTGATTTATGCCAGTCCAGAATTCGTTTCATGGGCCCTTTTAGAATGTGATGACACCAAGCTGGGTTTTACGCGCACCATAAAACTCCTTAACCATGGAACAGAAAGGGACAGGACAACGTCTCGAAGGAACAGAAAAGAACAGGGCGACGTCTCTTTTTGCTCCTTCGACTTTTATGTTCATTTCTGCCCCAGTACCAGGTTCTTTAAACATGGTTAACATTCACCGGCTCGCCTGCACCCTTATTATTTTATCTCTGCTAAAACTCGTTGCTCGCAAATTATTGTAAACCACCAGGATTATATCTCGCAACGTCACGGCGAGAAAAAAATCCTGATCTTGACGTCACGGACGAAACCCATTAGAGGGCGCCATCAAAATATCTCGGCGCTAATTTTGTTCTAATGTAATTCTATTTTGGGTTACTTTTCTACCGTTTTTGCACAAGTATCTTATCCCGTTAGAGGAAAGACGCATCGCAGTGGCAAAAAGGCGTCCACACTTTTTCCGCTTATAATGATCACTGAAATATGACAGTGGGAGTCACTCTGATCAGAAAGTCTTCCTAGACTGTTTGTTCCCCCTCTGCTGCGCACTCCACAGTGAAGACGCCACCACTGCGCACGCGCAACACTACCTTGCCTGCCGAGTCTCGAATTTCGTCGCGGGCTGCACAGGGCATTGCTGGGGGTTGAAAACAACCTTTGAAATCTTGGTATTGGTTGAACTCTCAAAATAACAATCAATGCTTGGTATGCCGAGTATTCAGCGGTGTAGCAAACAATAGAAAACTTCGAAAAGTGCCCTGTAAAAAAAATATTGAAATAAAATATTTATTTAAGGGTGTGTTCAGATAGGAACGGTCATAGGGGTGTCATGCCCTTTTTTCAAATACATTTTATATGAGGTAGCAAAGGATGTTTATACAACAAAATAAACCTTACCCCTGCAAAACAAAAATCGCTTTGTTTTTGTTTCAAAGAAGTTGCCCCTGAGAGGAGCTGGAACTACGATATTCCGAATTGCGTGTAGACTCAAATTGGGGGGCCGGGAGAATAGAGAAAAAAATTTTACAACGTAAATACTTTATGTAAAAAGCACTCAAGCGGTATACCCGAAGCAGTTCTTTTATATTTCAACTGAAATAAAATGACAAACTTGGCCTGTTGCGCAACTCTTTAATATTTAAGCATATTTCTGTAATTTTTAAACATTTTCTAGAATTAAAATTTTAGGCTGAAACTAAGTATTTCATACTTTGTTCACTTTCAATAAAAAAAGTTAGCGCTCAACTATTGAGTGTTGCTTACATTGCAGCCGGAATTTTTTCAAATATCGAAAAAGTCAAAAATTTTGCAATTTCAGCACGACAATAAAAAAGAAATGTGTGATATCGTGCCAAGTGACGTCGTGCGGTGACGTGCAGGACGGGCAGGCGAGCGTGCGCCTTTCCTTCTCTCTCCTTGTCTCTTGTAAGCGTCGATAAGCATCGGCGCTGAACTATGTAAGCCGCGCTATCGCTTCAATAAATCTTCTTGTCGTTGGAGCAGCTGTCTCTGCTTGGTCACTACAATGTTCATCCTCACTTTTCTTTTTAATTTCCCTGGATAAAACCTTGGAAACGGGTAATTCATAATCCGGAAATGCATGTTGTATTATATTGTGTTCAGTTGAAGAAAAAAAAAATGGGCGTTTTGTCAGGTCTATGTTGCCGCCAATTACCCGCTGGATGCTTTCTGTCTCAACAACTAGTGCTACTCGGGCAACACATCCACAATGTCCGTAGTTGGTCGATTTATCTCCCAGACACCAAAGGGCATTATACAAAAAGAAACCTGTGAGCTTATTTTAATTTGGTTAGGCTATTGACAATGTGATTTGATCCATGTATCTAGACATCGCAATAGTCCGTTTCCAAGTATGATGAATTGTAGCGGTGATTACGAGCTCTAGTAGCCAGTTTAGCGTCTCAAGCGACAACGCGTCACTGCGCCCCTCTCAAAGGTCACATGACACTAACACGACATTAGACTGACTTGTGACTTGGATTGGATTGACTCGTAGCGTCGTCTGTGGTTCATCGGGAGATAAAACCAACGTTGGATAAAATGAAGCATATGAACAGGAGACGTCAGGGATCTCATGACCCAACTGATGACGGCCTTGGTGAGGGTGAGACATAACAGGTTGTGTCTCAAAAAAGAAAAGAAAAAAAAGGACGAAGAAGTGGAAAGCTAGGTAGCGTCATTGGTCCAGCGTTGATTCTTCGCGCAAGTGATGCCTCTGATGTTTGTAAAGCCACCGCACACCTGTTTACACCATGCAACTGTTGGCTGAACTCACCCATCACCACGGTGTTGGGTGATTTCGGAAGATAATAAACAGTGGGTGAATGGTAGACATCTTTAATCCACTTGATGTTGTTCGTGTCATCGCCCATTTTATAGTATGAACAAATTTTTAAAAACAAATCAGATAAAAATATTTGGACAGAAAAAGTTGTAGATGATGAAGGGCTAGGTTGTCTCTTGCATTTACGTGTCCCACCGGTGTCGTCGTGTTTGATAGCAAATAATTTAAGTAATAACAATAGACAATCTGAGAATAGAGTACCAGAAAGGTATGTATAAGCAAAAATAGCGTTGCCGCCAGAAACCATGCGCCGAGCCAACTTCGTTTTAAACAGGCGCAAGCTGACTACGCTATTTCTGCGCACACGCACAAATATGGACACGTCATTCTAAAACTATTAATGAGAAGTGCATAATGGTTTTAGAAAAAAATATCTAGGTAAAGGTCACTTGTCCGAATTAATATTGTTAATTACAGTACTTATATTTTATATAGGTCAATAAAAAAACTTAAACATAGCACCTTCAGCGATTATCTGCAAACTTTCAAATATTCGCACGCAAACACCCGATGAATACCAAAAAACAAAATTTTCTGACAGTAGTTAAAAACATTTTTATTTTTAAAATTTCCGTCAATTATGTTACATTCTACGATCCTTTAAAACCATGCAGCATATATAATTGAAGAAGGCGGTACACCTCCTCCAAGGAGCTCCCTGTTTGAGCCTGAACAGAGCCTTCCGCTGTGTTGAGCATACAGTACCCAATGACCTAGCTTTCCACTTCTTCGTTCCTTTCTCTTTTTTCATATTTAGAAGGGGAGCATACTGATGTCTAGAGAAATGAATTTAATCATTTTGTCAACTAACTACCCATATTAAAATGCTACTCTGGGAAAGTAGCGCAGTGCAGCTCAATCGACTAAGCACGACACCCTAAGGACCGAATGAGCCGCAAAATTAAATTTTTATAATCAATACAAACAACATTATAAAAAAAAGTTTTTTATTATTTATTCTAGTGCTACATGGGTGTTTGGAAGATAATGCGACCAACTACGTCCAGAGTGGATGCGGGGCTCGAGAACCACTACTCGTCGAGACGAAAAGCCTCCAACGGTACTTGACTGCAACGTAGACCTGGAAAAACGATTATTTTCCTAATTTAGAGCAATATAATACATCTTATTGCGTATTATGGATGATCCGTTCCTAAAAATTCAACAAATAAAAATGTAAAAAGTAGGATTTCTTTTTTTTTTGTTGCGGCAGCGCGCCACTAGTTTTGTCTGCATTGTTCCGCATTTCAATGCAGGCTTCACAAAGCATTGCTCGACGGTGGAAACGATCTTTGAAACATTCGTGTTGGCTGAACTGTCGAAAGGACGATCAATGCTTGGTATGTTGAGCACATAGCGCTCCAGGTGTAGCGAACAATCGAAAACTTTACAGGGTGACTTCTGACACAAAAAAAAAGTATTTGAAATAAAGATTTACTTTAAGGTGTGTTGAGATAACGGCGGTCAGAAGGGTCTCTTGCCTTTGTCTTTTCAAATATATTGTTATGCGAGGGAGCAAAACATGTACATACAACAAAATAAACCATACTTTTGAAAAAAAAAAAAACCTTTTTGTTTTCGTTAAAATATTGCGTCTGAGAGGACGTGGAACTACGATTTTCGGAATTGCTTGTTAGGCGCAACTTTGAGGTCCACAGGAATAAAAATAATATTTTTAAAATTAAACATTTTTGTCTATCACTCGAACTGGTATACCTGAAGCAGTTAGATTTATAGTTTATTGAAGTTTACATAAAAAAAAATAATAAAATGACACACTTGACCTCTTGCGCGACTCTTCCATATTAAAGCATTTTTCAGCGTTTTTTAAACGCATTTAGAACAAGGTTTTAGGCTGAAACTTTTCTAAGGAGTATTTCATGCTTTGTCCACTTTGAATAAAAAAAGTTAGCGCTCTACTATTGTAAAGGTTCTTGCATTGAGCCCGGAAATTTGTGTGCGTCACTGATCTCTATTATAGGGGGCTGGATGGCGCATAGCCGCTCTCCGAGCAGGGCGCAAGTGACGCCACCGGAAGTCTGATACTTGTCCCGGAAGTCGGGCGTCTGCAGGGCTTCCTAGTGCATTCAGTCAATGTTTTAGTCCGTACTTTCCGGTGTCTTTGAGTGGTTTTAATAATCATGCTCCGGATTAAATCCCGAAAATGAGGCATTTGGACTTGAGACTTGCTCAATTAGAATCTCAAAATATTTACATTTAATGGCTTCCTATGATACTTCCGGGGTCCGCATGCGCTCTTACTGCGCAACAAGCAGGCTCTTTTGAGGTGACAAGCGAAAATCCAGTGCCTTCGAAGCTTTTCAAACCAGCACTCGGAAGGGCTACAAAGCCTGGCAAGCGCTCACTTCCGGGACAAGCCGCTTACTTCCGGTGGCTTCATACCTGTTTGTTCAATGCGCCATCCAGCCCCCTCTAGTGGAGATCAGTGGTGTGCGTCAATAAAAACATATCTATATTCAATTTTTTTCCAAATTTTTCTAGATGAACTCTCGGAAACGAATAATTCAAAATCCGCAAACACATGCTGCATATTATTGAATTTTATATAAAAAGTGAGTGCTTTGAAAGGTGTTTTTTGTTGTCGATTGCCGTTGGGGGCTTCTTGTCTCAACGACTAGTGTGGCTCGAGCACCGCCTCCATAGTGGCCAAATATTTAGTCGCATTATCCCAGACATCATAAAGCATTTCACAAAACAATCAGCTTTTTTTTTTAATTAGTGATGTTGATGCTGCCCATGAAAACCGAACTTTGCGGCGCATTCGGTTCTTAGGGTGTTGCGCTTGGTTGATTGCGTTTCACTGCGCTCCTTTCCCCAGGTTGTATTTGGATATGGGTAGCGGACGTTACGAGCTACGCCAGCCAATGTAGCGTCTCAAGTGAAAACGCGTCATTGAGCCCCTCTCAAATGTCACGTGACACAAACTCGACATTGGATTGACTTGTGACTTGGATTGGATTGACCCGTAGAGTCGCCTGTGGTTCGTGGTAATTTAAAACGGAGCATATTAACAGAACTTGTCAGGAATCGTATGCCCCAACCGATGACGGGCGGGGCGAGAGTGGAACAAGAGCAGGTTGCACCTAAAAAAACAAAAAAATAACGAAGTGGAAAGCTAGTTACATTAGTAATCTCGATATTATTGCATTTTGTATTAAATTTAGAAGAAAATGAACGACATACTTACCTGCCTTCATTTAAGATAATTTTGTAAATTCTCTTCGAGCGCAAAAGTGCCGAATTAACCGATTTCAACCATTTCCACGCAAAATAAAAAGAAATATATATATATATATAAACTTATAATAAAACATTAGTTTTGAATTACTCAATAATACGGCACAGCTTAAAAGAAGCTGTGCCGCGCCGTCCTGCCGTTACGTCGCCATCGACGCCTGTTATCGTTTGCTAAACCTTTGTTTAGGCACAGGCTCGCCCTATGAAACGTTTAGTGTTCTCCGGGGTTTCTTGGCCTCATCAATTGTCATTCCTGACAATATCTTGAAACTTGATAACCTCCGAGGAATGAGGTATTATGTTTTGTGAGGTCTTATGACACCGAACCTTTTTTATTGCTCGGTGGAGGCTCACGTGTCGTCCTCGAATAACGAAAATAACAGGTGGCTAAAAAGATTATAACATCCTCCAGAATCTATGTTGGAATTTTGTTTATGGGATGGAGTTTTGTCAGGTATAAAAGGAGCTGCTGCTTAGACTATCAGTACTTTAATAGTTCAGAGCACAGCCCCAATCTCGAGAACTTGAAGCTGGTTCGCATAAGAAGGCTTGGGGTGAGAAAATTTTGCCCTTAAACATTTACACCGTTTTTAATAATTGTGTGTATATTTCTACAGCCGGAAGTTAGCCTGCCTCAATGGGCGTCTGGTGTCTCATCTGTAGATGAGCAATTTAGCCGCTGCAGTGCACACGCTAGCCTTAGGTCTTTAACGTGTATCACGCTGTAGTGATACCGACCGCACGTCGGTACGATGCTCATCCAGATCGAAACGGGCAGGGGATGGGACTAAAACCAGGATCCCCGAGCTCTGCAGCGCGAGCTTTCGCTCCATGTGATTCGGTGTGTGCGCGCTAGCCCACTTGGCCACCGATTCTTCTTCATTTTTAACAGGTCTATTCAAAAGTCTCTGATAGTTCTTTGTGGCAAAATTTGTTTTTTGTCTATTAATTTAGGGACTTTAAAGAGCTCGAAGCCAAGGTAGAGTCAAAGTTGACTTTCTTTGGCCAATCACTGGGTATCATGGCCCTGATTCGTCAAACAAGTGTCAAAGTTAGACTTCACAGCTGGTTGTTTGATTCATGGTGGCATCTCTGGCTCAATAAGTATGATATCTTTAACCATGAAGCGAGAAAAAAAAACATAGCAACGGCAAAAAAAAAGAACAAAAAGAAAACACTCTGGCACTAGCTCATGCCTTGAAGCAAAACCGTATTAGGTTCAAGTTAGGCCCCTAGGATTGCCAAGCTTGTGTCAATTTAGCCGTTTCTCTGGCATTCCACCTGGGTTGCTGAATCTGGAAGTACCTGCATCAATAATGACACAGTATACTCCACACTCATTTAGAAAATATGCATGCATTAAGAATCTGTGAAACAATTGGAAACATTACCATAACGATCACTAGGTATTAAAGCGAGCTGCAATGTTCGATTAAAATCGCAGTTCTATAAAATCAGATAAACGTAAAAAACGAAAATATTTTTATTGAAATCGGTTATTTTTACTTGGCATCATAAGCAAAAAACATTTTACCTGGATGCATATCAAATTATGTAAAATTGCAAGCATAAATATTTGCTGATGACAGAAAGGCAGATAAAAATATCCACAACAAAGCAACTTCAAACTCACACTCATAAACATGTTAAGTGGTAACTGTTAGATCAGATAATTCACATCATAAAAATAATATAAAAAAATGCCAACATCATCTATGGAATTGTTTAAGTTCTCAAACTCGACAGCTTTTATGCGTTGAAAATTTTGGAATGTACACGTGTAATGAGGAACAAACAAATGCTGTTGCGCGAACTTGGTGGGCCTTCTTGTATAATGGCAACTGCTTTTTTATATTACTATTAGCGAAATCGGGATTTTAGGAGAGGATAGCAAAATAATGTGAAGTCAAAAGCAGCGCTGTGTCCTGTCGGTTACATTTTTCTTCATCGTCGTCTTCGCACTGTTTTTGTTTGTATTATGTCAAATACCTCTTGCTAACTTTGTAAGGCAGACTTGCTAAAAGGCAACTCTGTGTTTCCAATTGTTTTTACAGGCAGAAGATTGGAGTAAACGTACACCACGTCGTTCATCCCCAAAGAAAATGCAGCTCAAAGTGTTCATTGCTGCCTTTGCCTTGCAGAGTTTTCATTCTGGTAACACCTACTCTTCTACAATTTGTTAGTGTCCGTGTCAGGTACCTCGAGCGTTATTTGGCAGGTCACAAGTGCATCGCGGAAGAACGCACTTCCCCACACAACACGTGTAGTAAAGTGGGCAAGAACACACAACACGCTAGCAGAAATTTGCATGTTTAGCCAGCGAAGCCAATGGTGTTTGCTTGGTTGACACAACTAATTCAGTGCCACAGGGGGCGTTTTGTTCTCAAGGCCTAGCAGAAACATTGCCATCACTTTCGTAGCAATTTTAAACACACCAATAAAATTATAATTGTTTCGATAATTCTGATAAAGGAACACACTGCAATTCCTGCATCATACCTGCGTTGTAATTTATGTTAGGGCACGGAAAATTTTCATGCATTGCCAATTTTCATGCACGCGACGCACTGGTGTGCATCCTAAGTGTATAAGAAGCAGCAAGGCAACTTTAAATGTATTCAGGAGAGGGGTGCGTGAGTAATGCGCTTTAATTAGAAGTTCCCATGGTTTTTGCTTCTTCCGAGGGCGTGTGTAGCGGCGTCTCATGTTCTTAGCCATCTTAGATTGCTAGGAGTCCGTTGCGGTAAATGAAGTAATCACGAGGAGAGGAGGTTTATCGCGCCCAATGCACTATCTGTTGGTTTTTGTGCAAAGTAGTGACGTCATACGCTCGCTGCGCTATCCGTCGATGCGTTATGGTCCGCCCGTGACGTCGTGAGATCACGTGGAGAGCTTTAGGCTTCGTTAATAAGGAGCCAGCTGCAGATACCATCGCTGGCCTGCCACCGCAAGCTCCTGCGAGTCTACTCAACAGGCAACTCCGGCCATTATTTTTGAATTTGGGAGTACGAGTGTTTTCAGTTGTCAGTGTCCCTGAATTACAAGGCATACTTTTTTTTTCCTCGATACTGCCGCGCGCGCAGCTGGCCAAGTAGGCAGCGCGCGCGTGGCGTAACGGTTATCGTACCTTGCTCCCACGCGAAAAGTTAGGGTTCGATTCCTGGGAGCGCCACAACTTTTGTTATTCCTGCAATTTAGTTTTCTGGTAGATTCGAGAATCATGTTGGGCGTGTTCGAGGTTCGAATGTTCTACGCGTCGAACATTCTACGCCGATTATTCCAGAAGCTCACGCATGTACATAAGGAGCGCCGCTTGGCGAACCGGACTCAGTCTCGCCCCAGCGCTCGATCCTGCGGTTTCGCCGACATCGACGCCCGCGACGCTCTCCTGCTTTATTCTGTTTCCTTTTCCTTTTATTAATTTGGGTACAAGTTCGCCCCCATTAAACGTTTAGTTTACTTCAGTTTTCGTCGCCTCATCACTTGTCATCCGTGACATTTTTGGTGGAGGTGCGGGGTACCATCATATGCCCGTAAAGCGTACACCTACGAAGACACCCCGCCCGAGTGAGGTGCTCAGCCCCGGAAGGCTGCCCTTCGCCGAAGACGCCGAAGCCCGAAGAAGCCGTCGGACGAGAGGTTAGTCCCCCGAATTGGGTCTCTTGCCCGAGAACTGGAGGAAGAAAATACCGACCATGACCACCGCACCCGTTGTCATCCTGCCCGTCACTCCCCGCACTCCGACGCCCTTTCACGGCGAAGCCTACGAGGATGTCGAAGACTGGCTGCAGCATTATAAACGTGTTGCCTGCCACAACGGATGGACGGATGAGCAGCGCCTCCAGAACCTGTACTTCTCGCTGGAGGGCACCTCGAGGCACTGGTTTGAAAACCACGAAGCCTCTTTCACTACATGGGAGTCCTGCGTCGCCGAACTGAAGCAGACGTTCCTTAACCACCACCGCCGCCAGCGAGCAGAGGACCTACTTCAAACAAGGGTGAAGGGCCCCAACGAAAGTGTGACCAGCTTTGTTGAGGATGTCCTGCGGCTAAGTGCCCGAGCCGATCCGGAGGCCGCCGAGGAAAAGAAACTTCGAGTCCTCATGCATGGCGTCAAGGCAGACATTTTCGGAGGCCTGGTCCGCAACCCCCCGACGACCGTCGATGCTTTTGTGAGGGAAGCCACCAACATCGAGCGCGCACTGACGGCCCGAGCAAGCCACTACCACCGAATCGCCGGCGCGCCTGCTGCCCCAACTGTCGCTGCTTCCCTTCTGGACCTGAATACCAGCGGTGCCGACAGCCTTCGAGAGATCGTCCGTGAAGTCGTCCGGGAAGAACTCCGCAAGATACTTCCCGCTGCGGATCGCCCGTCCTGATTGTCGCTCGCCGAGGTCGTCTGGGAGGAAGTTTACCGAGCCTTCCAACCTGAGGTTCTGATCAACATGACGACACCAGAGCAGCCGACTTTGAGCTACACCGCCATGGCCCGACGACTGCCGCAAGCTAACCGCCAGGCCACGGCGCCACCCCGACGAGACCCTCCAATGCCACAGTATCCTCGACGCCAATAAGGACAAGTCCAGGACGTCCGCCCGGAGTAACCCTCGCCGAGGAAGACCGACGTGTGGCGAACGGCCGACCGACGCCCGCTCTGCTACCACTGCGGGGAAGCCGACCATGTGTACCGCGGATGCCCATACCGACGACTCGGGCTGCGCGGATTCCACCCAAACGACCCGCGCCCCCGGTATGGTGAACGCCCTCGGGAGATCGACGAGTATCTGCGACGACCTCAGTCACCCGAGCCTGCGTCCCGCCGAGAGTTCCCGTCGCCGTCGCCACGACGTCCAGCTTCGCCCATTCACCGACCCCGACGTGAAAGCCTGTCGCCGCTCGCTCCACGCCGGGGAAACTAGGCGCGGCAACCCCTGGAGGTACAGTTGCCGAAGACGACCGACGCCAAGATCCTCCACGGACGTCGGAGGGCCCCCACTCGAACGCTACCAGAGATCGAAGCGACGCCCCTGCAGCGGTGTCCAATAACCTAAACGTCATCATCGACGGCCACGACGCATCAGCACTCGTGGACACCGTGGGATGGACCTCACGACACCGTGGGATGGACCTCAAATACGAATCGCCGGAGGGCACCTCATCACGCCGGTTGGGAGATGCACAGCTCGCGTGGAGATCCACGGTGAGACGTGCCCTGTCAAGTTCGTCGTTCTGCAAGACTGTTCGAGGGACGTTATCCTCGGAATGGACTTTCTATGAAAGTTTGGCGCCGTCATCGACCTCGGAGAAAACTGGCTGACGCTACGAAAACCTGCTCCATCACCGGAGGAACCCAAGGCGACGTCATCCGCGGTACGAGTCCTCGCAAACCACGTGAACCTACCACCGCGGTCAAGTGTTTTCGTACCCGTCGGGGTTGATGAGACTTTCTGCGGCGACGTTTTGCTCGAAGGAAGCCTCCAGTTGCTTCTAGGAAGAGGGATCGGCATCGCTAAAGGTGTCGCGGAGCTCCAAGACGGACACACTGTCGCAGTCGTAACGAACTTCCGACAGGAGGCCCAGCACCTTACGAAAGGTACCGCAGCGGGTCACGCCGAGGAACTCCCGGACTCAGCCGCAATCGCCGGAATATCAGAAGACCTCTCTTCATGGCCACCCAACACAACGCCGCCTTCGCAGTTTCACATCGACCCAGCCCTGCCTACCCCACAACGATGACAACTCGGTGACCTTCTCGCCGAGTTCAATGAGTGCTTCCCCACGTCGTCAGAGGTGCGCCAAACGACCTTGCGAAACATCGAATTGTCACTGAAGACAACGCGCTTCCTGTTCATCGGTCGCCGTACCGTGTTTCTGTGAAAGAGAGAGAAATCATCCAGAAGCAGGTCCAAGAAATGCTCGATGACGACATTGTCCAGCCCTCAAGCAGCCCGTGGGCCTCACTGGTAGCCCTTGTGAAAAAGAAAGACAGGACTCTTCGGTTCTGCGTGGACTATCGCCGACTGAACGCTGTAACAAAAAAGGACGTCTACCCGCTGCCACGCATCGACGACACCCTGGACCGGCTGCGCCACGCCCGATACTTTTCGTCAATGGACCTGCAGAGTGGGTACTGGCAGATCGAGGGTCGACGAACGAGATCGTGAAAAGACTGCCTTCGTCACGCCGGGCGGGCTGTACGAATTCCAAGTGATGCCGTTCGGACTATGCACAGCACCGGCGACGTTCCAGCGCGTAATGGACACCGTTCTTTCCGGCTTGAAATGGCAAAGTTGTCTCGTCTATCTCGACGACGTCGTGGTATTCCCCAGCGACTTTGACGAACAACTCAGACGTTTGCGAGCCGTGCTACAGGCTATCCAGAATGCCGGACTGACACTGAAGCCGTCAAAATGTCGGTTCGCTTACGGTGAGCTCAAATCCCTTGGACATGTCGTGAGTGCTCAAGGTGTAAGTCCTGACCCTGCAAAGACATCCGCTGTCGCCGAATTTCCGAAGCCATCAGACAAGAAAGCTGTACGAAGATTTTTGGGCTGTGCGCATACTACAGAGGTTTCGTTCGCGATTTTGCCACGATTTCCGCACCACTCACGCATCTGACAAAGGACGACGTGAACTTCCAGTGGGGGGAGGAGCAAGAACAAGCGTTCAAAGAACTGAAGGAAAGACTCCAGTCGCCCCCTATCCTCGGACACTTCGATCCATCAGCGGAAACGGAAGTTCACACCGACGCCAGCAACGCCGGGCTAGGTGCGGTGCTCGTCCAAAGACAAGACGGAGCAGAGAGGGTGATCGCTTACGCAAGCCGGGCACTGTCCAAGGCAGAGAAAAATTACTCGACAACCAACAAGGAATGTCTCGCTGTCGCCTGGGCGTTAATCAAGTTCCGCCCATACCTGTAGGGGATCCCGTTCCGCGTTGTCACGGATCACCACGCTCTCTGCTGGCTCGCCAACCTCAAGGACCCGTCAGGACGCCTCGCTCGCTGTGGCCTTCGACTGCAAGAATTCGACGTGACCATTGTGCACAAGTCTCGCCGCAAGCATAATGACGCCGATTGTTTGTCTTGGGCCCCAGTCGAATCTCCTCTCGACAGCACCGACGAGGATGATGACGCCCGTTTTCTCGGAGCAATTACAGATACCGACATGGGAGCACTTCAACGAGACGACCCCGAACTTCGCGCCGTGATCGACCACCTCGAAGGTCAAGGAAGCTCAGTTCCGCGAGTCTTGGCCCGAGACTTGCCAAGCTTCGTTCTGCGGCGCGGCGTGCTCTTCAAGAAGAACTTCGGAACGAGCAACCCTGCCTGGCTGATGGTTGTTCCGGCCAGCCTGCACTGTAAAAAAATTTGCCCTCTTTTACGGAGAAATTCTCTGGCACCTATGCTGCCGGAAAGGTCATCCGTAATCCTAATAACGGAAAAATCCTTTTAAACGCATACACAATCCGCAAATTAAAGGACGTTCCGCAAAACAGATTACGGAAAGTGCTCTACTATCCGTAACGCTATTCAAGAGCTGTCCGTAAAACAACGGACTGGAATATGCATTCCGTAAAACCTATTACGGAAATCGCTCTAGTATCCGTAAAAGTGTTTAAAAGTTGTCCGTAAAAGGGCACTCAGAGTAGGCTTTCCGTAAATTATATTACGGAAAGCACTTTTGAATATCCGTAATCCTATGCAGAGCGTAAGTTTGTCTGCTTCTTGCACAGGGGTTGCAGTGATGTCAGAAGGCCGAGCTCTTATTGACCGATTGAACAAAAACAAATAGTGGGTAGACCTCATGCTGTCTAGCATTGTGGTCTACCCACTATATCTTCCGCTCAAAGCCAATGAGAGCTTGTCACCTTTCTGACGTCACCGTAATGTCTACGCAAGAAACAGACGACTTGCTCTTCACATAGGGCGGTGTCAATTGAAAGGTGGGCTGTAAAACGAGCTGGATGAATCAATGCCTTCATTTAGCAAACTGAACTTATAATCAATGGTTTTCTTTTTGTGACACAGATTCCCATGAAAACTTTTAAGGTGCAACCCCATTCTGTGAAAAATAGAACTATATTATTAAAATTTTTGACAATGGGCACCGATGTATACAACTGAGTCATGTTGAGTGCTCTTGTCGAGAAGTGCCACCACCTGTTGTGGAAAGCAGGCAATACAGCTGAGCAATGCATCTGCAGCAAGTTTCCTCAATGTCAGTTGTGTTTTCTTCTGCAAGTTCTGGCATTCAGATCAACATGCAGAATTATAGAAGGCAGTGGGATTACAAAACATTATCTGCAGTCTGATCGGCCACTGCGATCATTGCAATTTCAAACAGCGATATAAAGCATTTTCTTGACAACACCAAACGTCACTCTGTCATCTGCGTCGGCACTCATGCTTGAAAATATAGAGAATGCTGTTTTCACATTCCACAGAGACGGAGCTGTGCCTTGACATGTCACAATAGTGTTCACTGCTAAAATAGACCTTTGGTAAGAATATGAGCTCAATGCTTGTAGGAGCAAATTTCTCCAGTTCGTTTTACAGCCAGTCCCTTAGTGATACTGCTCTATACATAGAGTAATGTTCATTATGACGCTGAGACCAACAGGTTTTCTATAAAAAAAAAAGGTTACAGAATTTTGAATTGGAAAAGGATCTCTTTAAAAGAATATTGAGTATTCTTTCCTATGCTGCTTGCAACAATCATGCAATGTCACCTGAATAATTGATCAGAAAATAAGAAAAGTACCTTCGAACACTTTATTTCGGTCCTTGAGAAGCCAAAGTGGAGCCCCGTGGTGTTTTGCCTTTGTTTTCAGATGCTGCATGTAACGTGATGTGCTAAAGAAGAGAAAACAAAGAAAAAATAATTAAATATCTTTATCAAATCAACATGTGCAAATTGAGCTTTGTGCATAAGACACAGCCCCCCTCAGCCCATTTAATTATTAGTCATGCATCTTATACAAAAGTCAAATGGACATAGCCCCTAATTGTTCATCCTGTGATCCGATATCTAAAACCTATGTTTGACTTGAGGGTCTTGTTATCCTGTTCCTTAGTTAAAACTGATACACTTCATTCAAGCTTAGATTCGTTCGAAACTGTGAAAAAATGCAATGCCGGAATTACAATAGTGATTTGCTTTATAATGTGAAACATTTCTTGAGAACTAATGAACCAACCGGAAAACTCGATCCAGTTTGAGTAATGCTTTATTTCTAAGGTTCATGAGATGTTGCAGAAGAGTCTATGTAAAACTGGCTAAGCTCATATCCTAGACTTTTCTAAGTTTGGGCAGCCACTTAAAATCTCCTATTAGAACGAAGGGCTACTTGCACTCTTTCGCGTCGTCGAATCAGGTGGTCAGCCTCGAGTGCTTAGAGAGCACGAGCATTAAAAACTTTATTTTCTCTTTAGATATCCCTGAAAGTTTTCACAGAACTGAGGGGGTCAGAGAGTGCATTTGTACTAAAACTGCTATCAAAAACTGGGGACTAAGCAGTAGCTTCCACCCCAGTCCCCAATCCAGGGGTGGAACTCATGAAATGTACTTGGGAGTAGCCACGGGAGCAGCTGAAACAGCTGTTTTGGAGCAGGTTGGGAGCAGCTAAAACTATGCTCTGGAGCAGGCTAGGAGCAGCTCAGATCAGTTTTTTATTGCACTTCAGCTTGTGTCTTAGACAAGCACGGGAGCAATATCAATCGTGCTTAGCAGCACAGATGAACATGAGTGGTTAGGGACCTAGGTAGATGGGATAACAGCATAACAGATGCGAAAACTTGAAACTTTGTGAGCCTTACCGCTCATTCACACTGGAAGCGGATCCGCGTTCGCAAAGCGGCTGCGAACGCGGTTGTATAAAGATCCAGTACAAATGCATGCGCACTTGATGTCATCGAGTGCATGTGCAATTGTACTGGATCTTTATACAACCGCGTTCGCAACCGCTTTGCGAACGCGGATCCGCTTCCATGTGAATGAGCGGTGAATGAGAATCAAAAAGCAAGTACTCTATGTTTCTGAAGATAGTATCCTTGACATTTTCTGAGTGGATTACAGTTGCTCAAAATGAAAACCAGCACTGCTTATCGCACAACCCACACGTGCTCGACATAGTAATTATATGTGCGAACCACGTGACGTGCGTAAGCAACGGACGTGGAGTTGCATGGAGGAATAGGGCAACAAATTTCGACTTTAACCTATTGTGCAACTCGATATCGAAGCAGCAGACTACGATTAACGAAGTTATCGTATTTGAAGCGATAAGCAGGAGCAAGGTTAATGTATGCCGAGCAGATTTACCACTCGCGTAAGAGCTGCTGGCCGGCAAGGTTTCGGATCGGACAGTGTTTCAGTTCTATCAAATCACAATTTATCTTGCGGGAATGCAGTTCCAACTTCTAACAATGAAGTACTAAAAGGAATATTTCGCTCATTTGTTTTCAACTGGCTGACGTCCGGATCCCGGGCCGCAGAGCCTCAGGCAATCTGACGCTTAACGGCTCGACCTCAGCTCAGCCGACTTGCTTAACCGCTTATGGTTAAAGAATAACAATCCAGTCGCAGGAGGTGGTGTAGAGCTTAGAATCCCAAGTTTTTTTCGCGCGCTTCCTACTCGGGATACACAGGGAGAATAAACAGAACAAAGGATTACAAGGCCGGTCAGGCTAAACGCGCTCATTGTGGCCAATCAAGTCAATAAAACCGAAAACAAGACAAAATAAAAAAGCTTTTGGCGCACGTTTTGCCATTTGGCGCATAATGGCACGAGGTATTAACTGCGGCGCAGGATGGCGCAGACACATGCGTCTGGCGCAAAATGGCGCAGCCGTTCCACCCCTATCAATCTCACAATTTGGGAGCTCCATCCTATCCACGTTTGAGCACACCTGTGCACACGCTTTTGAGTGGAGCGAGTTAAAAATTAACAGAGTATTTTTATATGGCATGCATGTCTGTTTGCAAGCTCCACACTTTGTGCACCTGATTACCCCCCAAATGTGATCTAGCCATTTTTTTTACCCAAGTGCCTACCACTCAAGGAGCTCACTTGGCCACTTCGTCAGCGCATTCTGACTGCGCATTTTTTTTTTTTTGTTGCCCGTTGAAAGGGAGATTCTTCTTTATAATTTTCTCTAAGAGATTGTTCTGATGTGTGCGAACGATGCATTTTGGTGTACCTGCATGCCATATAGGTACTCCAATTCACAAGTTGGTTTTGGAGCTGGCAAAGGCATAGGGTCAGATGCACGATTTTAAAAAGTGTTCTCTCTGCATGAGTGCTCATACAAACCAAGCTGTCC
Source organism: Ixodes scapularis (assembly GCF_016920785.2). Lineage (NCBI taxonomy): Eukaryota > Metazoa > Arthropoda > Arachnida > Ixodida > Ixodidae > Ixodes > Ixodes scapularis. The sequence continues at coordinate 487,836 of NW_024609855.1, read as the reverse complement.
TCAAGTGCCTGTGCCGTTGCCTGTGCTAGAGTCAAATCGGTCACATGAACCATCCAACACACCAACTGACCAATAAAAAGTGATAAAAGGTTCACCCACAAATGCTGTCGCATTTAAATTGAAAACAGGACAAGCTGAAACAAGCAACCCATTCAAAAAAAAGTACAATGAAACTTTCATTACATCAGTTATTTTATATCTACTAGAAATAAATATGTGAAGCCAACCGCTTAAAATTAATTTACAGAGACTATAATTGGGCCTGCACAGATAAAGAGGAAAAAGCCAATCTTGTGGAAGGCCTTCTTAATAAATGTGGCCTTTGATCTAGTGAAGCTGTACATTTTAGGATAAAATAAATGTTAGACGCAGATTTTTCTTCATAAATTGTAGACAAATAGACATCCGACTGCGACTGTGGAGGGGAGGGGGACAGAGTCAGCAGCTGCAGCTTTCTTCTCCTAGCACCTCAACCAAGTCGCATTAATTTGGATTGTGGGGACCTGTACCTGCATGTCGTGGCACAGAAATCTGGCGAGCACTGTGGATTTCCAAGCCAAAACATGCAGGCCACAAGACATTTTTCAAGGAATTGGGTGGCTAGCAGGACTAGTTGGCAGCGAAGCCACTGCCACCCACCGTGGGAAAAACCCTGGTTAGATGTGACCAATATTGTCCAAAGAGTTTTCAGAAGGGTGCTGTCAGTCACATCAGGTTTGCTTTTATCTCAGACATGCTAGATTTTAAAAACTGAAGTATTTACTTGCCAGCAAAAAACATGTGCAGCCAACTCCACAAACCGACTTTTTCAAAGTTCTCAATCGTCAAAAACTGCTCCACATTGTACAGTTTCAAATGTTGTTCCTGAAAAAAAAAAGACAAACACGAATGACAATCTATACAAATGAGAGTTGCTTAAATTGTAGCTGGCTATAAGTCTGCAAGGTAATCTCGCAGTGCAATGGCCACAGGAGACTGGCAGAAATCAGCGGACCTGTGCTCTAAGAAATTCCTACAAACAAGACTAAAGAACCATGCAGTTCCCTTTAGTTAAAGGTTACATTATAATGTGTTAGAATATACAAGAAATCAGATTTAAAATCTTCTTGCAGCAAGACCTTGTATGCATCCACATAAACTAAGCGAAAAATATGCATTTAGAGGGCCCTTGCAATATTTGTCGCCTTGGTCAAGATACTTTATATACAAAAACTACCTAATTAAGCTAGTTAAGAAAAAGGTAACCTATAACAGTTATTCTTAAGAGGTAATTCCATTATTTTACCTGACTTTTTTATTAAAGAAATAAACAAGGAAAAGTAGGAACCGTCTATGCTCAGGTTTATTGCACAAAGTGCCTGTATCCGTGTTATTACATCTTATGTGAAAGCGGCGGTTGCTTTTGTAAATTTTCATCCAAAATCTTTACTTTACTGAAGGCAAGCGCATCTATTTCCATCGCTGAACAAGCTTTCAACTGGCACACTCGGTGGAATGGCTTGCACACACAAGGATTTGTTCCTGGTTAAGACCTTAACGATACACAAAGCCATTGCTGCTGAGGTTATCTTTCTCCACCACTGCGCCTCACAGTACGCACAACTTTTGGAGGGAGTTGAAAAAAAAAAATTCTCCTCGTTTATCTGTTGTCAGTGTTTTCTCTGTATTCATAATCCAAAATGCGTAATCTTTTTGGTTGTTGTCTATCCATGACAATCTAGATATAAGGTATGCATCAGATTATGCTCCTCAATGTAACTGTAATTAGAAAGATTAGAAAATTAACTACAAAAGAACATTGCTACTTTTCTTTTAGCCAGAAAAGAATAATGTGATACAGAAGTTACTTCCAACAAACTTAGCGAGAAGTTACAGAAGTTACTTCCCACAAACAAGAAAACAATTGTTACATTAATATGTTACTTGCAACGTGTCACTACTTAATACTACCTGCGGATCAAACGTGGCAAATCATCGGCTACAAAAAGCCAGCAGCAGGTGACCTAGTAGGCTTGAATTTAGCTATAGTAACTAGATTCAAATGAATTTAGCATATTAGGTTTGAATCTAGCTATAGTGCATAGTAACACCAGTTGGGGCCAAAACAATGTTACATGTGATGGACACTACTACATAACTTGTCGGAAAAGTGACACGAGCTAGATCAGCGTTGTCTCCCTCTCAGAGTCCTGTTCGATCTGTAATAACTCAGACCTTTTACTTACCATGAAAATACACCAGCGAAGTTGACTCCGTAACTAGAGTTGTTCAAATGGTTAAATCATCAAACGTTGCTCGACATTTCGAGATGCTAACCGTATCTTCTGAAAAACAAGACATACACAAGACTGTCAGAATACCAGTTTAAGCACGCGAGAGTAGCTTAAATCGCAGTTGGTACTGGACATGCAAAGTAACCCTGCAGTGCAAGTATGGGGAGGCTGCCAGAGATCAGCCAACTTGTGCCCTGAAAAACCTCTACAAAACAAGAATGAACCATGCTTTTCCATTGCGAAGTTAACTCATAACCTGCTAAAATATGCATTAGAAAAAGGCTTGATACATGCTCCAACTGGGGCATGTATCAAGCCTTTTAGATGTGGCTGATATTGCTACAACAGTTGTTGAAAAAGTGACATCAGCTACATCAGCGTTGCCTCCCTCTCAGGGACATGCTCAATATGTAAGAAATCAGACTTGTGACTTACCATAAAAAACACAAGCGAGGTTGACTCTGTAACTCGACTTGTTGAAATGGTTAAATCATCAAACATTTATCGACGTTTCGAGCTGCTACCTATTTTTTCTGAAAAACAAGACACACAAGACTGTCAGAATGCTAGTTTAGGCAAGTAAGAGTAGCTTAAATCACAGCTGGCACTAGACATGCAAAGTAACACTGCAGTGCAAGCATGGCTGCAGGAGGCTGCCAGAGATCAGCCAACTTGTGCCCTGAAAAACCCTCTACAAAGCAAAAATGAACCATGTAGTTCCATTTTGAAGTTAACTCATAACCTGCTAAAATATGGAATAGAAAAAAGCTTGATACATACTCAAACTGGGGTTTTAGTGGCACCATGTTAGAAGCGGCTGATATTGCTACAACAGTTGTCGAAAAAGTGACATCAGCTACATCAGCGTTGCCTCCCTCCCAGGGACATGCTCAATCTGTAAAAGCTCAGACTTGTGACTTACTATAGAAAAACAAAAGCAAAGTTGACTCCGTAATTCAACTTGTTCAAATGGTTAAATCATCAAACATTGCTCAATGTCTTGAGGTGCAAACTGTATTTTCTGAAAAACAAGACACAAGATTGTTCGACTATCAATTCAATCAAGTTAGAGCAGCTTAAATAGCAGTTGGCACTGGACATGATAAGTAGTCAAGCAGTACAAGCATAGCTGCAGGTGGCTGCCAAACCGGCCGACTTGTGCTTTGAAAAACCTGTATAAAACAAAAAGAAAAACCACGCAGCTTCACTTACTTCGAAGCTTAAAAGTTACTATTTAATAATAATACATTTAAATATTGAACGAATAATTATTTTGTGCGAGAGCAAGGGGCAAAAAAGTTGCAAGGAGATAAGCTGCAAAATGGCAGGATGCTGGTTGCTGTAATTAAACAGATGCAGACTCCTGATAACACAGGATATGAATACCATATCATGTCAGCCACATCTGCCTTGACATTGTAGCACTCGCACTGCATGCATGCATCACCGGTTCACAGCAGCGTATCGCAGCAAATCATGCAATTGCTCTGGGGGCTCAAAAATTTTATAAATCAAACATCTTTGTTTACAATTATAGGATGACTTCCAGTTTTAAATGAACGAGTGGAAATAAGTTTTATTTGCATACAGTTTCCAGACTTCTGTGTGGGCTTTTGCGAGTCGTTTCAGTTGCTTGTTTAAAATGGTGTTTCCTGGAGCATTCTCAGATTGAAAATTGGTACAACTGCAGAACCGTCATATTCAATGAAAGTATAAACAAAATATGACATCATTCGCTTCGATATTTGGAAGTTTTGAATATTCCCAAAGCCCTTCCTTACACTTCTTAAAAGGTTGGCGTCAGCCACATTAGAGTTATCTCCCTCTTAGAGACACGCTAGACGTGCAGGAATTCAAATTTGCACTTACCATAAAAAAACATACAGGGGATTTCTGTGGAGACTCATTTGAAGCCCTTCAGCAGCGCTAAAATCTTGCGATGGGCCGTCGTTCGCTTCACTGCTCCCATTTTCTTCAACCCCTTCTCCAGGTTGATTTGGAAGATTAGTCTAAGAGGATATATTGCATCATCTAACATTAATGCCATGCTTGCTTCATGAATACTCAGCCTGGTGAAGGTAAAGCCATTTTTTTTTTCTATTATCAGGTCAGACTATGGTAGTGTTGGATCATGTTAAACCTGAAAGACTGCTGAACAAATACACATTCTATACACCGACACGCTGTTTATACACAAGCCCGCGTTTGCCCACACCAGGTGTGGGCACTGCGCATGCGCAGAAACCAAATTAGCGTGAAATGAAGTGTGCGCGCATGCGCAGTGCCATCGACAGCGCCGCCGCAGCTGCAAGACGTCAGTGCTGCGTGCTGGTCTATACAAGATAACCATGTTTCCCAGCCTTGAAAGTTACAGCCTAATGACAACCAGTGTTCACATGTTATCAATTCATTATAAAAATGCATCAGCGTAATTCTTTGTAAAATTAATACAGCTCAAATGTTTGTGCGAGTTGTGAAAAAGGGCATTACGGCACGATAAATGAAAGGGTGATATAGATTATGTCATTCTATGACATATCCTGTGGACTTGACACATTTTAAGATTCTCTCCCCGTTGAATAAACTCGAGACTGGCCAAAGCTTCCTTTAGATAGGTAAATTCAACACGCAAAAAGCTCCAAACAAGACGCATACCGCCTTCAAGAATGGCATAGGCTCTTTAAACATTGGCTGACGCTCAGTGACAAGGAGGCGTGCAATTGTTGTTGATGACGCCTCCTGAAAAAATTATGAGCTTGCATCTCAGACGATTTGAATCTGCAGGATCGGTGGCTAAGCTCTTTACAAATAGTCTGACTGCAGAGCCAAGATTAATGCATACAATTTTACAGTCCGTGGAACAGTGGTATCACGTGCCCTCCTGAGTGGCGCCATGCAAGTAATGAGTGGACGTATATTGCTTTAATATACACATAGAATATTATGAGCATAAAAATTAATATCAATACGATGGTCTTAGACCATGTGGTTGGGGGGAATCAGCGTACGGTGACACAGGTGCATTCTGTGAAATGAGAAATTCATCAGCTGCATTGTGATTGCTAACTAGTGAACGCGCATCACGCAGTGGTGATACACCGGTAGGAATCAGTTCATCGAACGACGTTTCCTCGACAGATCGTTTCATCAACAACACAAATTAGTTTTTTTTTTTTTTTTTTTTAGGGGGGGGGGGGGGGGGTTAATAACCTGCACGAGACTGTCGCCGCGAAGCTACCTGTACGGGTCGGTTAGGTGGGTTAACATTTTTGTAATGTGCAGCCGCAGGCTGTCACCGCGAAGTGGTGTGAACGCAGGCGGGAGTGTGGGTTAACGCGCACTTCACTGATACACGCGTGGCGAAACGACCCTGCAGCGTAAAATTCGCGTAACGAAGTGCCGATGAAACGTTCGTGTCGACGAAACGTGTCCATGAAAAGTTGTCCACGAAACGTACTTCCGCGAAACGAATTTCGACGAAACAATAGGGACCCCCCGGCGAAAAGAGCAGGCTACAGGCCGCGCGAACAACGTTGCGAAACTCGTAAAGCACACTCACGCACTCAGACAATGCGTTGTCATGTGCTTTACTGCAACACTCCTGCCAGCCAGCACGCGCGAACAGCCTCCCAATCGCTACGAACGACGAACCGCGCGTACCAGCGAGCTCGCGACATGACACAAGGTTCAAACGAGTACCGGACATGAGCTTTCAATTCTGAGAAGAACGTCAAACACGAACTGAGATAGCGGCGACCGTCATTGAACCCGATAAAGCGACGCAAATCCGTGATTTCGTTCCTTTCGAGGAAATAAGTGTCAAAAATACGAACGCATATATGACAGTCCCCAATCAATGTTAATAAAAAGAGCAGAACAAACTCACCGTTTTGATAACAACAAGGTAGTTTAACGAAGAACAGTCGCAACCGCAAAAATCACCAAGCGCCTTTACCCCTCGACAAAACAAGCGCGGTAGCAAAACAAGGAAAACAAGCGAGCGGAGATGGGTAGATGAAGAGATAGCGGTAGTGTGATTGTACTAGACAAAAATCTCACCTCGAGCCTTTTCGACTAAGCGGTAACTAGCGCCACCTCGTTTCGGAACCTTTATTATAAGTTGTTTATATATTATAAGTATAACAGTGCAATAAATGATATTTTAAAGAGTGAAAACCGTTGTCTATTAGTCTAAACCAAATAAGACAATTTTCAGCTTGTTGCAAACAACTTTTGTTGTTGTTTACAGAATCGTAACTTTAGATTTACGGACAAGTCAACCGTATTTCAGAGTACGGATGCTTCTCCGTAGCTTTTAATGAGAAGTTCTACGTTTTTTTACGGAACGTTTTTACCGTGTGCGTGAAGAAATCTTTCAAGCATGCCATGACGACCCGACGGCTGGACACCTTGGCTACGGCAGGACGCTCGCCCGGATTCGTGACAAGTATTACTGGTCGAGACTCCCGAAAACAGTCCACCTGTACACACGGTCGTGCCATGAGTGCCAACGACGTAAGAAGCCTCCGACGAAGTCAGCAGGACTCCTGCAGCCGATACCTGCACCGACTACGCCCTTCCAGCAGGTCGGAATGGATTTACTTGGGCCGTTCCCAACATCGACGCAAGGAAATCGGTGGATTATGGTCGCGACCGATTACCTTACACGATACGCCGAGACGAAAGCCCTGCCATCGGGAACAGCGGTAGAAGTCGCCAAGTTTTTTGTCGAGTCTATTCTCCTTCGACACGGCGCACCTGAAGCGCTGATCACAGTTCGCGGGTCATCCTTCATGGCACAGCTGACTCAAGAAGTTCTTCGGCTCTGTCATACCAGCCATCGACGAACAACCGCTTATCATCCGCAGACCAACGGGCTAACGGAGCGGCTCAACAAGACGATCGCCTACATGATCTCCATGTACGTCGACGTAGAGCACAAAACATGGGACGAGGTGTTGCCGTACGTCACGTTTGCGTACAACACAGCGGTGCAAGAAACCACGGGAATGACACCGTTCCAACTGGTACACGGCCGGACGTTTACCACAATGCTCGACGCCATGCTGCCTCACGTGCCGGCCGACGATGGCAACGACGACGCTCAACTGATCTCGCAACGCGCAGAAGAAGCTCGCCAAGTGGCAAGAATCAAGATTCATGACCAACAGCGAGTCGACGCACGCCGCTATAACCTTCGTCGCCGGGACGTCCACTTTCAACCCGGAGACCGGGTGTGGGTGTGGACGCCCATCCGACGACGCGGCCTCAGTGAGAAACTGCTGATAAGGTACTTTAGACCATACAAGGTACTTCGTCGCCTTGGCGAGCTGAACTACGAGGTGATACCCGACGGTACACGAACATCGTCACGCCGCCCACCACGACCTGAGGTCGTTTACGTCGTGCGCCTGAAGCGTACTACGCCGATTATTCCAGAAGCTCACGCATGTACATAAGGGGCGCCGCGTAGCAAACCGAACTCAGTCTCGCCCCAGCGCTCGATCCTGCGGTTTCGCCCACATCGACGCCCGCGACGCTCTCCTGCTTTATTCTGTTTCCTTTTCCTTTTATTAATTTGGGCACAAGTTCGCCCCCATTAAACGTTTAGTTTACATCAGTTTTCGTCGCCTCATCACTTGTCATCCGTGACAATACTGTGTGTAGCTTTCTAAATACCATGGCTCAAAGTTTGGTTTTGGGTCTCCAGGGCAAAACTGAAACAATCTGATAGAGAGGGATGGCAACACTGATGATCAGTTGTACGGCCGCGACGTGACATCATCGTGGTGCTGCGATACGCGGAACAACGTGTGGAATCAACCACAGCATCATCGTGACCTGGCGTCACGGGGACTCGTCGCTCAGTGTTGCTTCATGATTTAAGACAACCTTGAGACAAGGGAAACAAGAAAAAACACGACGAAGTCATGTTTGTCCTTGTTTCTCCTGCCCTGGGGGTTGTCTTAAATCATGAACGTAAACCAACTCGTCTGCGCCTTATCACTTATTTCAGTGTTGCTTGACTGAAAACTAACCCGCTTGCCACCCGCTAAAGAGAAGCTGCACGCATCTTAAAAATCGGTTTTAGGAGAGTAGTCGTCTTCTCTTTTATGTGATATTTCGGCTGCGATCATGTTTCGTGTCATTAGAATGCCTGATCCCGTCTAACCTCATTCAAGGTTAAAACTGACGTGTGGTCCTCGATTTGCTGACCCCTAACCAAAGAGTTAAGTGTATTCGAACCGAGTTGTCCTCTAGATTTGCTGCTCGCGCTCCCTTTTACCTCCCCCTCTTTTCGCTGAGCGAAGGCGTTGGGATGCGGCACACATGGTGTGACTTCAGCAGAGCCACTTCGTGAATCTCGCTTGTTAAGATTAAGTACACCTAAATATGATCATATTGAATAAATTATTAAGTATGTCTTTTTGGTTTTATGCTTGTGCGTTTCGTATTATCCTTGTGCAAAAAAAAAAAAAGAAAAAAAAAAGGCTAGAATTTTGAGATTACTATTAGCGTTTTGTTATTTCAGGCGTGTTATCTCAAGGTGATTCCTCTGATCTCCAGAAGACCCCTAAGCCAAAGGGCTGCTTCGACTTCATGAAGGAAGTTGGAGAACCTGTGTGCCAATCTCGTGGAGCAGGGGTGAGTGAATCTTCAGTGAACTGACTGAAATTTATGTTCGAGTCATATATGTCATGATTCAAACAAAGAATCGGTGTCATAATGCACGGGGTAACCCATATTTTCTTGAATTATTTAAAGTTGTCTCAATAATTCTAATAATCACGGAGAAAAAAGTGTGTCGCATGTCCATGACGCGTGCTTTATGATTTGTTATGCTAGGTTACAGGGAGCTTTGGGTGAGTTTTGATGCGTGCGCACTAGGCACGCTCGTACTCTCCACGAGTTTATCACAATGATGAAGGCCACTTTAAATCGACTAAGGATGGGAACTTGTGGGGGTACGTTTTAATAGAAAGTTTTTGTGGCTTTGCTTTTTTTCCGACGACGTATGCAGTGCTTTGGGGTTTTCCTTGCTCGTGGATTGCGAGGAACCCCCCTTGTGGATGCAGTAATCGTAGGGGGAAGAGGTTTATCGCACCCGCTACGCTATCAATATTAACTGTGCGAAGTCGTGACCTCATACGTCCGCTACTTTATCCCTTGGTGGCGGTGGAGAAAAGCTCACCAGGGAAAATCTTATCGGAGAAAAACTCGCCGCAAAACCGTCCGATGCGGAGAAAGGCTCACCGTGACGAACGCGGAGAAAAGCTCATATGCAAATTTAAGAATTGGGCGTTCACCCAAGTGAAATACGTTCGCTCAACTGAAGTATGCTGGGATGCCTCATGCGCATGCGGTCATTGTGCACACCACTAGCAGAATTTAATTTTAGAATAAAAAAAAGTCGTGTAACACGCCCGGCGCTGACCTACGAATATAAAATAAATAATTTAAATAGAGCCCTAATTAAAGCTTGAGTATTTTCTGGACATTGATTTATGGAATGACCTCTTATGTAGTAGACCAACACCTCATTGCCAAATCCTCACATGTTATTATTTGTTTAAGAAGCGGCGGTTTCAATTATTACCTCCTTCAAACAGAAAATTAAAAAAATGTTGTATTTCCTGTATTTTGGTTACATGAAAATTAAATAAGGTAATACTCACGCGAAGTGGGTTCACATAAGAGCGGAACGAGGGCAACACCAGGGCAGAGAAAAAAATCTCAGGGTGATTTAAATCGTAATTTAAATCGTGATTTAAATCAGACCGCTTTCTTAAAGGAGCGATGCAACGACATTCAATTGGAATGTTTTTCACTTTACACGAGCTTACTGGCGCTAGTGGGAGTCAAGGATACTCGCACGCAACTCCGCTGGCCAAGAAACTCCTATGTTGCGGTGTAATTTCAGGGACAAAACGATCTTTTTCATTTAATCTCTCCTTTGCAAAATTTATGACGTAACGTGGGGATCGCGGTACACCCGCATGACGATATTTGAATGCGGTTCATAGATTGGACCCGAGCATTGCGTGGGCACCCGATTTGGGCTCGTGATAATTGCTAGCTCGAGAAGCATTCGGGTAGTGGCCCGTGTCCAATCGCTGCAACGACGACAATAGCCGAGTCATAACAATGTCTGGAACTCAGTGCGTGTCCTGTGCTTTGCGAACCCCAGCGCGTGGCCATGATCAACATTGGCGGCCTATAATCGGCTCCAGATCACGCGGCCGCTTGTTTTGGCTGCGAGTTGAGGGGGTGATCGCTACTCATTTTTCTTAAATTTTTTTTCTGGGACTTCTATTGCGTGGGGTGAAAAACGAACGCGTGTTTCATAGGTCATTTCGCATACCAAAGACTTGTAAACATCTTGTTTTTCGCATCGCCCCTTTAAGGATACTTCATATCTATACTTTCCCCCGAGACTAATCACGAAACAATTTTTTTTTATTATTTACCGTTCATCATTTGATACTTTCTATGCGCCTACGTTTTGAAATTTAAATAAAAAGAAACCATCACAGTAGAAATATTTACATCGGACTAAACACGACCAAAAAGCAGTGGTCTTCGGAGCAAATCGATGCGTTCCGCTTTATCTCTATCTCCGATTCCGGTCGTCAGTTACGTCACAGGTTTTTCGTAATCAAATCAGTAGTCGAAATGCAAACGAAAACTGAGAAAGAACGTCGTTTTGAATGAAAATCAAATCGCGAAACAGAAGAAACAATGAACACCGAAAACACGGCACCCTAATTATGATTCGCCCCATGACGTCGTCAGATCAAGTGGGGAGCTAACTGCACGTGCCGACGGCCGCCTGCTTCCGCAGGCTCTCGTGAGCATACTTGATCCTGCTGTCTGCACTCCCTTTGAACTCATTGTGGCGCCAAAGAAAGTTGTCGGGCTGCACATCGCACGGTCCGATATTCAATTCTCGCAGAGCCGCTTCGTGAATCTCGTTTATTGTCAACAATTATGCCTAATTATGAATACGTTCAATAAATTATGATTAAGTAGGCCCCTTCGTTTGTGCCTATGCAGTGCCTGCTATGAACTCTGTGATATTTATGTTGCATTACCTTGTGTGCAACGCGTTTTCGTCAAATTCGGGGGCGACGCATTTTGTATAAACTTATCTTGTGTGAAAACTCTCTCACGGATCATCCAGAAGGCAAGAAAAGTTTACAATGCTCTGGGGGGTAAGGAGGCAAAGCGGGAATGCGTTGGTGGTATTAGCGTACGTCTTGTTTAGCTAATACATACATTATTAACGACATACTCATTTTGCCAAAGGTTCTAATTTGAGGCGGGAAATTTTGGCATCTACCACCTCGACTTTTTAACAATCGTCCTTTTTATTCCCAGCTAAATAGTCATGGAAAAAAAAAAACTTGCTTGAGCGGCACTTTAGAGAAACTTTTTTTTTTCATTTACACGGTGTATTTTTGTTTTTTTAGCGTTTTTTAACCCTCTTCATAATAACATTATAAGAGAATATTACCGACAATAAAAGTTCGCCGAATGACAAGACAAATTCGACAACAACTGGTCGACTGGACCTAATCCTTTTATCGAAAGTACGTCCCAGCTGTCAATGAAACGTCGGATTAAAGTGTTTACAGCATATTGAGTTATAAAGTCGAGGTACTCTGTCATATTGTAATCGTCCACAGGTTGACAGAATCTTTAGTACTAAAGCAAAGGTTTATAAGCTCTAACCTTGAAAATTCAGGTATTCTCACCACGCCTTTTAAAATGCAAAATGTGAATAACAGATATGTAACCATGTTGATAACGTTGGTTTCGCCAGTAAAGCCTTACCATATATTTGTAGGGTTTTGACCAGTGGGCCCCTAATGACTGCTCTGTTCAATGCCAGCAATCTGATGTGAGGGTTCCACTACCGAGAAATATACCCTGTCAAAGTGGGAGTTTTGTAAGTAGATGCAACATATTTAATTCCCACCCTTCCCTTCTTGTTGGTAAACTCAGTCACGCGCTGTTTTTGATATTAATCAAACAGCTTTCAGTTTCGTTTCCTTTTACCTGGATATAATGATCTTCCGAGTTCATAACATATTGCGGTACAGTACATTTCTGAATGAAAAGGGCAACCGCAGTCCGGTGATTCCTAAGAAATAAGATTGTCCTCTCAGTGTTTCTGTGAAAGATCGTTCTAAAGAGAAATATATGAAATTGTTCAAGATTTTGCCACAAAAATTATTGGTTAGATGGATTTTTGGAGAGCAAGTTCGACATTTGGCGATGCGTGGGCTGCGAAAGTTTAGAACTTTTAAAACCACTCTTAGGTATGAGTGCCACCAATGTGAAGAGTAGTTTAGGATTCAGATTGGTTTCGGCAGCGTCATGAGTAATTTCATACTAAAAATATTTCTTCCCAAATGCTCGCTGCTGTTAAATGAGCACCTAAAGTTGTCGTTAACGAGTATATCTTAAAAAAATAAATCATGGTTTACATATCTACTGATATTTGTTGTGAAGACCAATAGTCTACAAAACACCCCTTAAACCACTACACTAAGACTCTTTATTGGCTCAGGGAAGCGGTAACTGCATCGTTTTTATTGAAGCATAAGGGCAGTTTTATTTTAGGATCTTTGTTTACATTAACAGGCGAAACTATGCGGGGGACAAGTTCGGCTGCTTCTTGCACAGGGGTTGGGGTGACGTTAGGACGAAGAGCGCTTGTTGGCTCATAAAACAAAACAGAAAATTCTGGGTAGACTTCAATAAAGGCGTCTAGCATTGAGGTGTACCCACTATTCTTTCAAACAAAGCCAATCACAGCTCGGCGTCGATCTGACTCCACAGCAACTCCTGCGCAAGAAGCAGACGACTTGCTCTCCGCATACTGTATTATAAATCTGTTCTGCTATCACTCCAATAGGTGTCGCCTTCGTCGTCAACAGACTCGTCCAGCGCAACCCGTTTTTTTCCGCGTGACTGTGCTGACGCGGCTAAGCTGAACATGTAGGAGTTCCCACTGACTCCACCTGCTCCGTCCATTTGGATGGTTCTTGCATAATGCGCCATTTCAGTGAACCTAGAACGCCATTTTGGGGTGAAGCTGCTGGTAATCCATGGGATGTGGCAGCAGGTGCTCACTGCAAAGCACTTGGCTCTCCATTGTTGCCGCTCGCTCGACGCACCACAGACACCACAGTGGGGCTATTTGCCGATCAATGTGGGTATCTTTTTCGGCCGCTAAAATAGCCCCAAGAGGAATCTTCTGGTCACCTGACCGACTCAGAGGGCAGGAAATGCCTAGCTTTGCAGCCGATTCCGAGCAGAAAACGTAAGCCTTGCCTGTAATTTTTTTTTTCATATATCGCCTAACAGGACATCTCCCGGAAATACCTTTGGGTGCCGCTCCTAAAATACCCAAATTCTTTTTTTTTTCCGCTTGCATTTTAAGCCTGCTCACCATTGTTTATACGTGAGGAATCAAATTTAAAAATGGGGACGAAGACGGAGCTACTGAAGTCCTTTCCCTGTCGCCTGTCTCTGTGTCAACAATATTATGTGCTGCGTAATCAAGGCTGACGTAGCTTCCACGTCACTCTAACCCTGACAAAGCTACTTGCGCGTCACTTCGTGTCGTGTTCCTTTCGCATCAGAGCACGTGCGAAAGAAACGCAAGGTGAAGCGTTGCAACGCTAGCTTCGTTCGATTCACCTTCACTCGTGCAGAAACGTGTAGGGAAGTCTATTTTCGGTACGTGTATTGAGATACGACCAGAAGTACGCCTCCCTACATATTACTACATTGGCGCAGGTGAATCGAACAAAGCTACTGTGAATACTACGCTAACCTTAACAAAAAAGAAAATAGTTGAAGCAGGCTACCTTTATGCGAAGCGCAAGTTCGTCTGCTTCATGGACAGGGGTTGAGATGATGTCAGAACCTCAAGCTCTTATTGGCTGACGGGAAAAAGTAGACCTTGAGGCACTTAGCAATCATGTCTACCCACTATCCTTCCAATCAAGGCCAACCAGAACTCGGCGTCGCTGTGACATCACCGCTACCCCTGCGCTAGAAGTAGACGACTGGCTCTCCGCTTAGGCACCTTGTCCCTACGTGGTCCCTACAAAGCAAGTAGTGTGATAAAAAAAATCCTCTTGCGGCTATTTTAGCCGCCGAGAAAGATACCAGCATTCACCAGCAAACCGACCCTGTTAAGATGCTCTGCGTTCTTAGAGCCCCCGTTTACGCCTCCAGCATAAGGAGGCGATCCTTATGCTGGGAAAGACTAGAAAATGAGGTTTGGGAACAGTAATATAGGAACTCGGTGACCATATTTACCGAATTGCCGTTTTTAAGATAGCATAGCTATCATTGGTGCAACCGACGTCACGCCTAAGCATTGATCAACACTCTACAGCATGTACATTAACACCTCGAACCCACATGGTCCGTAAAACTCGGTAGCTCGTCCTATCGCGGCCTTGTTTACCACAGATGTGCGGTTACACAGTAAAAGTTTTGAATTAAAATATCAGGGATTGAACTGACATTGTTTAAAAATTAAAAAAAGTAAAATTTGGGGGTTTTACGTGCCAAACCAACAACGGGCATCTGGCACGCCCCAGCGGAGGACTAAGGATTACCGCATTTACCCGCACAATAAACGCACTCGCGTAATAAACGCAACCCCCCCCCCCCCCCCCCCCCCCCAAATCGGCTCTCAAAATTTCGAATTTTTTTTCGCTCGCGTAATAAACGCACCCCCAACTCGGACGTCAAAATTTTGACCCCCTCCCCCCACGCGCGCGAAATGACGGCACTTTTCTATGCTGGTGCAGCGAGGTCGCAAATGCATGGGCAGCGTGGGCGAACAAAACGCCTTGCAAAAGGTGTTAAAAAAATTCGAAAAGATCCAACAGAAGCAAGAAAAAAAACATGGAGAGGAGCTTTTTTTTTTTTGCACAGAGCAGACTGGACTTTGATGCCGCGCGCCGCGCGCAAGGAGGCAAGAAAGAGAAGCGGAGAAGCCCTCTAAGCAAACGAAACAGCTTGTGAAAGGCGGCAAAAATAAAAAGAACCATGGAACTAAGAGAAGAAAAACGAACAAAGAGGAGTTGTTTTTTTTTTCTTCTTTTGTCGCGCGCCGCGCGCAAGGAGATAAGAAAGACAAGCTGAGAAGCCTTCGCCTAAGCAAACGAAACAGCTTGGGAAAGGCGGCAAAAAAAAAAAAAGCACAACCCAAGGAACTAAGAGAAAAAGAAAACAAAAAGGAGCTTTTTCTTTCTTTTTGCACAGCCCAGTTTGGTTACGTGGTCGCGCTCTTCGCGCAAAGAGATAAGAAGTTACGTCGATTTTTTAGGATAAAAGGGCCTTTCATTATGCGAGTAAATACGGACGCAAAAATTTTACTTCGCGTAAGGAACGCTCCCCCAACTTTGCGTCGACTTTTCGGAAAAAAAGTGCGTTCATTCTGCGAGTAAATACGGTAATTAGGACCACCTGGGTATCTTTTGACGTGCAACCGAAAGCTCGGTTACACGGCGCCTTCTCCGCAATAAGCCTCCGTCAGATTGCGGGCACCTCGGCCGGGATTCGAACCCGCCACATGGGGATCCGTAGGCCAGCGCTCTCGCCTCGGAGCCACCGAGGCGGCTCAATTAGAGAAGAAGAACCTGTTACGGGCAATCTACGGCAGCATATGCAGACGGTCCCATAACGGTGGTCGCCTACTCGTAAGTGCTGCCGATAGATGACGTAACGTGAAGTACGAAAGGATAGCGAAATGATCCGGGGCCTTGTTCGATCATCTGCGTGCAAGAAATGTGTGTGTGTTTGTGTGCGCGTGTCAATGTGAGGGGGGCATTAAGGTATTTAAATGCCGATTTTCGTATTTGGTTCACAAACAAAAAATTTGGCACTTCAAAAATTGTGTTTTAGAGAGACACGCGCCGCACCGAGGTAGTGCCAAGACTTTCAGAAGTTTGTCTGCTAAGTTGGGCGGCGGGGCATCCTACGGCCCTAATCTACCCGGCGGGACCAAGTGAGACCGGAACATTGCCGCTTGGTGCGAGTGGTCAGCGGCGAGTTCATCCGTAGATGTTTTCACACTAAGGTTTCATCGGCTAGCCGCATGCCTGTACTAAATTGCAGCACGATACGTTAAGAATCCGATATTTCCAGTTCGTCTAAGGTGGGTTCAAAGCGCTAGCATACGTGCTAGAGTACGACATATTTCCTCTGAAATAATTCCTTGTATGAAAAAATGGCCGCATTGGGTTTAATTATTATTGTGCAGCACATCAGTTAAACATATAATAGGTGAGGGGAACGTCTATAATCTGTGACAGACAAGTTCAGAGTAAATCGAACGCTGGAGGGGAGGCGATAACTTTTTCAGCGTTCACAGTTCGATCTGCTGATTTGGAAAGAGGTGAGAGGAGCTTCCATTTTACTCTTAACCTGTCTGTCACAGGC
Organism: Ixodes scapularis; assembly: GCF_016920785.2. NCBI lineage: Eukaryota > Metazoa > Arthropoda > Arachnida > Ixodida > Ixodidae > Ixodes > Ixodes scapularis. Next base: position 471,091 of record NW_024609855.1, on the reverse strand, counting down.
TATGGGCACCCAGGATTAAAAAAAAATATTCTAAAGTTTGTATTTCGCTTCATTTGAAAAAATGTGTATCCTATTTGGCCGCGCTTCGTAGCTTTCTTGCAGGCTCCTGCTCTAACTTTTTCTACTGAATAATTGCGAACGTCTGTGAATTGACAAAAAGCTCATATTTTGTATTAAATAAAACAGCGCAAAAAGGACAGGGGAAAGTGGAAAACACATTAACAAAGCGCTGTCGGATCGTGCTAATATAATATTGGTTACAGCTGTAAAGATTACAGCTTTAGAAGGTCAAGTTCTACTTACGGCTACATGTTTCTTAACTTTGTGCATGTTCAGTTTCTTTTCACTGTTATCACATTCTGATATATTATTTGACGCAGACTTGGAATTAAGTGATTTGAATTGAAGCATCTTCGGGCCAAATATCTACCCTACAACTATTGCTTCTGTCTACTTGCAGTCGTGCGAAGATAATAGGCAAGCTTTGATGAAATGGAAACAAGAAAACGAAGATGCTATCCAGAGAATTAACACGACACTGTGTCCACAAGCAGGAGAAGGTGACTGATAACATACTTTCTTTGGATGTTGATTCTGCAGCATGAACCGCAGCATGAGTTGCCCTTTAGTCTTTCTTCTCGCGCTCCCTTTTTGCCTCTCCATCCTGGCGCTGAGTGATGGCGTCGGGATGCGGCCCGCACAGTGCGACTTCCGCAGAGCCGCTTCGTGAATCTCGCTTGTTACGATTAATGATACCTAAATTTGATCGCATTCGATAAATTATGAAGTATGCCTTTTCGTTTTATGCTTATGCATTGCTTGCTGCGGGTTGGGCATGCTTTATGTTGCCTTGGTCTGCGTGTAACGCGTTTTCGTCACACACGAGCGTATCGCTCTTCGTACGAAATTGAACCCATAAACATATTCTATGCCAGGGGTGGCCGCATGCGGCTCTTCGCGTGTTAAAGTGTGGCTCGCGGCTCCCTCCCCCACCCCCTCCCCCCCGCCCACACACACACACACACACACACACACCCGTTTCCCTCCCGGTCACACGAGCACTTCCCCGAGAAGATAAATGAAATGCGTTTTAAATTGAAAGATAGGTTGCGCTTTGGAAGTCGTGTGCTACTGCTACCTTACGTACAGCTGAACTGCTTTTGACTCGGATAGATTAAAAGAAGTTCAAGTTTCGTTCATTGCGCACGACGAAAGTTTGCCCCCCCCCCCCCCCCCCCCCCCCCCCCCCCCGCGGCTCTTGGAAATTTCGTGGTCTTGCTTGCTGGTCTTAGTCCGGGTCAGCCTGGCCACCCCTGTTCTATGCTAATACAGAATGCAACCGGTTGTGAGTGAACGAAGGAGTTATTCGGAAAGCCAACCTGGTGAACTTAATCCCGTGTGGTCCTTGAGTCTGTGAGGAAGAACCAAGAGGGGGGGGGGGGGGGGGGGGAGGGGACTTCAAGAGATTTTGAATAAGTTGAATCGAACATGAAAATTGCCGCAAATGATAGCAAGAATTTAGGAACCATCTGGAACCCTCAGATCGCTGCAGTCAACTCTTCCTCTAAGACTGCGGCACTTGAGATCCCTGAATAAGCAGCATATTTAATTTAAGCGAAACGACCACCACAACACTAAGGCCCACCAAAGCAGGCATATGTTAAACACTGAGGTGTGTCGTTGCGAAACTCGTCTTCTTTGTTCGCTAAGAATTGCAGGAGTCCTTCCTAACGAAAATATACCTGTTGGAATAGAAAGAGAAAAAAAAAACACGAAAACTTTCATTTCACTTTTAGCGTTTGGTTGTTTCAGGCGTGTTATCTCAAGGTGATTCCACTGATTTCCAGACGATCCCTAAGACAGGGGGCTGCCTTTCCTTCATGAAGGAAGTTGGAGAACCTGTGTGCCAATCTCGCGGAGCAGGAGTCAGTTCCTATCTTCAGTGAACTGACTGAAATATATGTTCGAATCATAGATGTCTTGACTAAAAGAAGAATCGCTGCCCCTATGCACGGGGTAACCCATGTTTTCTTGAAATATTTAAGGTTGCCTCTACAATTCCGATAATCCCGGAGGGAAGAGTGTGTCGTACGTGCATTACACGTCCTTTATGGTTTGTTATACCAGTTTACGGGGAGCTTTGAGTGGCTTCTGATGCGTTGCATACAGGGCACGCTCGTGTGCTCCCCGAATTCATCAGAATGATGAAGGCAACTTTAAATCGACTCAGGAAGGGAACGTGTAGGGGTATGTTTTGATAGGAAGTTCTTGTGGCTTTGCTCCTTTCCGAGGGCGTATGTAGTGCTTTGGGTCCTTTTTGCTCTTGGATTGCGAGGATGAAGTAATCGCAAGAGGAGGAGGTTTATTGCACCCCCTAGACTATCAATAGGTAAATGTGCGAAGTCATGACCTCATACGTCCGCTACTCTATCCGTTGGGCACGGTGGAGAAAAACCCACCAGAGGAAAGCTCACCAGCGTGGTCACTGATGAGGCCAATGACGTTAGTTGAATTTACATATTCAGCATTAGATATCAAGTACAAGTCTAAAGTTGCGAGGTCCCGTGTTGGAATGCTCACCATCTGTGTTACTTCAAAAGCTTATAACAAACAAACAAACTCGTTGTAGTGGCTCCAATGCACAGAGTTTGGGAATGGCTCCCAGTCTATTCCTGGATAATTAAAGTCACCATCAAGTATCAGAATATCGTTTTGGTAAGCACTCTTTACTGTGTTAAGGCAGGCGCGCAAGCTTTCGTTAAAGTCACCAGGGATAGTGCTCGGTGGACGGTAACAGGCACCAATCAAAGCGTGGCGAAAGTTCAACTCTACCCGGATACAGATTCTTTCCAGGTTAGAATCGCACTTTCCGAGAGAACATTGAATGCCATTTTTAACTGCAATAAGTACGCCCCCTCCCCTCATAGGAATTTGATCCTTTCTGAAAAGATTGTAGTTTTTACTTAAGATTAGTTCAGAGTCTTCGACACTGGATATCCATCAAGTTTCTGCACCGAGAATAATATCTGGGTCGCATGACGAAGTAATGCACTCGAAATCATCTTGTTTGAAAACTAAGCTGCGAAAGTTCGCTACAAAGAAAAAAAAAAAGATAACCTTGGTACATTTCTAGGGCAAGATACCGCTGCAGATAGTTCGATTCGAGTGAGTCACTTGGCCGGACGTGACTCTTGCACGTGGTGAGACAAGCAATTAGATGACAGCCGCGCTTTCATTATCGTACTCATACATTTGGTTTCCGACACGTAGCTTGTCGAAAGAGAGCTTATATCTAATATCCTGGTTTTAATATTGGGACGCAAAGTCCCACAACTTTTGCCTAACGAATTCCACGTTGAGTGAAAATCCTCAAAGATCCAAACTTTCGGAGACAACACATTTTTTAGCTTGTGAGCATTTCGTAGGATCCCATCTTTGGTCATAAAGCTTAGGAGCCTGACAATAACCGGCCGGGTCGAACCGGTTCACCTTTGATTAGGCCGATGAGCTCTTTCTCAGTGATGTTTTCTTTTATGAAGTTCGAAACCAACGACTCTGTGTCACTCCACGACTCGTTTTCACGGACAAGCCCTTCTGAATAAAGTTGTTTCTCCGCATTCGGTTGCTCATGTCGTCAAGACCTTCAGTAAGCAAAGTCCTGAGATCATGCACACTCGCAGGCTCATGCAGAACATCAGCCAGCGTTTTGGTAAGGGTAGCAACATTTTTTTTTACGCTGGTGATTTCGTTGACCTTTGCCTCCAAGGCAGAGGTCAACGAACCCGTAATCCGAAATTGGCAATCCCGCCATTGATTGCGTCTAGCTTCTGCGAGCTTTCTTGTTGGTAACGAGCAGAAGTCGTTTGTTAAGGCCTCGATAGCACCATGCAACTTATTCATTTTTTCTTCGGAGGTCAGAGGGCCAGGGCGTGTCTCAATTTCCCCGGGTGTGGAAAGTAACGCCAGCATAACGGTTGCGACAGTAAACAACTTAAGCAACCAAACGAGCAAAAACAGGAAATATTTAAACATCCTAGTGGTACGTGGCGCAACCTTTGTTTCGATTTATTTGAAAATCGACCAATGCGCACTCGGTGCATTTGGACATCAACGCCCATAATGTTCACACCCTAAAAAAATTTGCAACCGAAAAAAAAATCTTACAGCGTAAAACCTACCTGGAAGAAGTTCACGACAGGTTTAGCTACGGTGAAAACTTAGCTGCAAATCCCGCAGTTTGAATGGCGACGACCCCTTTTGTAATCGGCTGGACTCCGGGAGAGCGGAACGTAAGAACCAGCTGGTTGAAGCAGATTTCTTATCGATAAAGCAGTTCGTGTACACACGTAAAGGGCTCTAGCTGCACTGTCAGCGTTGATTGTGGGCGAAGCGGATGCTGTTCCGAGTCCCGGCAGCAGCAGAACGGCCACGAGGGCAGCAAAAAATCCTGGAAGGGGTTCACGACAGGTCTAGCTACGGTGACAACTTGGCTGCAAATCCCCTTACGCGAAATAGGTTGGCATAAAAAAAGAGCGAGGGCTACAGCCAGGGTGAAGAATAAAAATATCGAGGTGATTAAATCGTGATATTCAATCAGACCGCTGATGATTTTAATGCGCATATGTTCCGTACTTAGATCAAAAGAATCATCACACAAGAAATATTTATATGAGGCTGAAAACGAGCCAAAGGCAATCTCCGGAGCAAATCGATGGATTGAGTGTTATTTCTACCTTCTACTTCGTTCTTTTTGCAATCAAACCAGAACGCGAAAGATAGAAACGAAAACTCAAAACCAGAACGCGAAAGATAGAAACGAAAACTCAAAACGTAACGTCATATTGCAAGAAAATCAGATCACGAAACAGAAAAGCAAATATACCCGTTTCATTAACAAAAAAAAAAAAAAAAAAAAAAAAACAACTAACCTGTTTTTGTTCCAGTATGGCTGAGTTTTCATTAAGAAAAACGTCCTAAAATTTCGGTAATTCACTTCTCCGCAATAGTCTCCGCATTTGTGTTGTGTACCAATATTTTCTAGCTACAGTGATTTAAATAAAATTAATCTGATTTAAATAAATATACGATTTATATATATCTTTTTAAATCTGACTTATTGTATTTTTTATAATTATTTTTCTTCGGCTACAGCAGAGCGACCCGATGTGAGGTGTGTGCACTGAGTGACACTGTCAACATAAACAAGCGATGCCTTTTTTTTTTTCTTTCATCCTTAAGAAAAACTTTAAAAATATATTTATATCGCCGAAATAATATCTCTCTGGCGTGAACGTGGTTTATGCGTTTGAACCGAGCTACGAGACTTCAATCGCTGTAAACATCGTCCGAATGACATCTACTTGCGCTGTCTGGCACGGCAGAACTTAAAGGTCATTTGAAAACCCTAAAAGCCTTTGGCGTAAAGGTCCTTTTAGGGGCCCGTCTGACAGAGGTATAGTGTGGCAAAGCCGGAATGCGTCGGTAGTATTAGTGTACGTCTAGTTAAGCTAATACATACCTTAATAACGTCATAGTAATTTTGCCAAAGGTTGCAATTTGAGGCGTGAGATTTTGACATCTACCACCTCGACGTTTTCACAATCAGCCTCTTCATTCGCACCAAAACCTATGTTTTCTAAAACATGTTTCAGCGGCGGCTCAGAAAAAAATTTTTTTTTTTTTTTTTGTGAATTACCGCGGGTCGTACTTCATTGTTTTTTTTTTTTTTTTTGTTTGTTTTTTTATAACCTTCGTTGTAATAATACTGTAAAACCTTTTATTTCCGCGGCCCCTATTTTTCGTGATTCGGTCACAGATGGCATAATCGGGACCACTAAATTTCGCGAATTCCAGACGCCTACATTGAAAATCTTGAAGATCGAAATTTTCGCGCGCCCTTAAATTTCGCTAATTCTTCAATTCGTGAAATCCGCGAAAATTGAGGGCTCGCGAACATTAAGGGTTTTACAGTATTACAAGACTGCAATGTTCTATTATTAAGGACAATAAGGGTTTGGCGGATGACGAGAAAAGGCCGACAGATGCTCGACTGAACCCAAACCTTTTATCAAAAGATCTTCCAAGTTGCGAATAAAACGTCGCCTTAAAGTGTTTAAATTATAAAGTCAAGGTACTCCGTTATATTGTTATTATACGCAGGTTGATAAAATATTTATTAGTAAAGCAAAGGTGCATAAGCTTTTCCTTGATTGATAATTTAAGTATTGTCATCCTTTTAAAGGAATACTGAACCGAAATTTGGATTTCTCAAAATAACGCCGCTGAAGCGGTAAACGGGACGCAATGAACTCTAGAACGCCGCTCATACATCGATATCTCAAACGGATGGCTGTATTTTTGGAAAAGGGCCCGATCAAGCGAGGGCTATTACATCATGGTCCTCCCGGAACATTTGAGAATGAGGGGAAACTGCCTCGCTTCACTCCTCCTCGCTTCGGTTCACCAGCTCGACAGGAATCAAGACGTAGCGAAAATTAAAGGGAATGAGAATCGTGACGTGACTTGTCTCGGCGGTCTTGTCGGCCGTGTTCAATCGCGCAAGCTTTCAAAAAATACGGCGATCCGTAAGAGATATTGCTGTATGAGTGATGTTGGGTTTTGCAGCGTCACGCCTATCTGTCCAGCCTTGTTTTGTGAGCTCGAAATTTAGGTTCCGTAACCCTTTATCACGCAGAATGTGACTAACAAATGCGTAACGACGTTGATAACGTTGGTTTCTACAGTAAAACTTAACCAAATATTTTAGGGCTTTGGTCAGTACGCCATTTATGACTGCTCTGTTCAATGCAAGTCATCCAGTGTGATGATTCCATTACCCAGAGACATACCCTGTGAAAAAGGAAGCTTCGTAAGTACATGCAAAATATTTAGTCTCTCTCTCTCTCTCTCTCTCTTGTTGTTCGATTCGGTCACTCTCTCTGTTTGATATTTATCTAAAGCTTTTAAATTTCATTTTCTCTTACCTAGATTTGATCCTCCAAGTTCATATATTGCGTTACAGTATATTTTGGTAGAGAAAAAGAACTGTAGCCCAGTAATTCCTAAGAAATGCGATTATGCTCCCAATTTCAGTGAAAGCTCGTCCTGAAGCAAAAAAAAATATATATTAAGGTATTTCAATAGTGCTTTTTGTCTTTGGTTTAATCAAAGAAACCTGTCGTACTTCGAAAATCACATTTAAGAGGTTCAAGCGCCGGACTAAACAGGTGTCAAATCTTTCGGAAGATCGTCTGCTAAGTTCGGCGGCGGGGCATCCTGGGCCCTAACCTACCCGGCGTGAGCACGCGAGACGGGGACATTGCCGCCTACTGCGAGTGGTCACCGGCGTGGAGCTGGCCAATTGCAGCAGGCGGCGATGCACCGGTCCCTTGGTCCCGCCCTATAGATTAGGGCCCCTGGACGCTTCCGACATACGCCTTTCAGCAGACAATACGCGTTGTCTGCGAATGCCGCCATAGACTGCCCGAAATAGGGCCATCGTTTTTAGGGGCGAAGCTCCTTAGGGGCTATACTCCGTTTCACCTCATGTTGTACCGCAGGGAAGGCTAGAAACGCAACCTCATAGCGTTGGCAGCTGCCCTTGGTGCACGAGAGCTTGTGCCGCCGAGATGTGCCCTAGAGCAAGGAGCTCGCGCTTGTAGCCTTTCTTGCGGTACAACACAAGGTGAAACAGAGTATAGCCATGTCCGTATGTCCGTCCGCCGTCGGGTGCACGTGCTCCTGCTCGTGAGCTCACGTGCTCACGAGCACGTGAGCACGTGCTCGCGTGGTCGTGTAGGGCAAAAAAAAAAAACGCATCTCCACGTGGTGAATGATGTTGATCGGGGCGAAGCTCTGGTGGAGATGCGGTTTTTTTTTTTTTTTTCTGAACAAAGCAAGTTCATCCGTAGATACTTTCACATCAAACTTCCATCACCTAGCCGCACGCCTGTAGTAGAGTGCAGCACGATACCTTAAGAATCCGATATTTGCGGACCGTCTAAGGGGTGTTCAATTGGCTATAGCGTACATGCTGGGTTCAGATATTTCCTCTCAGATAATTGCTTGTAAAACAGAAAAAAACTGGCCCCATTGGGTTTTATAATGTCTATAGTCCGTGACAAGCAGGTTAAGAGTAAAGGCCGGTTCTCACATGCAGCGAAGCGTTGATGTAGCGCTGCTCACGTGTCGTCAGCTACTTATCGTCTGCCATGACCAATAGTTTTGACAGTGCGATACAAAGCTGGCGAGCGCTCCAGTCAGCACGCGCTTAGCGCGAGGACAGCCCTTGTAGCGCTCCGCTGCATGTGGGAACAGTCCTTAAAGCGAACGCTGGAGAGGATGCGATGTCCTCTTCAGCGTTGTGCGCTCGATGTGCTAAAGTGAAAAAAGGTGGGGGGAGCATCCAGTTCTCTCTTAACCGGTCTGTCGAAGACTATGGACATTCAGGATTAAAAAACCTTCTGGGTGAGCATTTTGCTTTGTTCAAAAAACATGTACCTTATTCAGCCCTTTTTCTAGCTATTTCTTACGTGTTCCTGTTGTAACTTTTCAGATTGAATAACGTGATAACATCTGTGAACTGGTATAAAGCTAATATTGCGTAATAAATAAAGGCACGCAAAAATGACAGGTGAAAGTGGAAGGCACAAAGCACTGTCGGATAATGCTAATATAATATTGGTTAAAATAAACATTGCAGCTTTCAAGGCCAAGTTATACTTCACGGCTATGTTTCGCAACTTCGTGCATGTTCTGTCTATTTTCACTGTTATGACATTCTGAGATATTATTCGACTCAAACTTGGAAATATGAGATTTCAATTGAACCATCTTCGGGCCAAACATCTACCCTGCAACTAATCCTATTGTCTTGTTGCAGTCATGCGGACGGAATACGCAGGCATTGCTGCGATGGAAAAAAGAAAATGAAGACGCTATCAGGAGAATTCAAGAGTCACTCTGTCCGAAAGGAGAAGAAAGTAACTGATATTATTCGTTGCTTGGACACAGTGAGAATAAAACGCTATGCGCCGTGCACTTCAGCCCTCTTTTGTCTGTGTATGTCTAATAGAAGATGGCGCGGTTCTAAGTATGAAACGAAACAAAAAAAATTACACCATCTTCCCGAGGGGAACCATGGGGTGATGCGGAGCATCGCGGATCGTTATTAACGGTGTTAGTAACGTTGTTGAACTTCACGGTCCCGAACCTCAGGTTCTGCTGCTCGACGTTCACGAACCAACGCGGCTTCCCGTTCTTGAAGGTCGGGTTCCACCGCTCGCTTCGTACGTTTACGTTGAACTTCACGGTCCCGAACCTCAGGTTCCGCTGCTCGACGTTCTCGAACCGCCGCTGCTTCACGTTGTCGTCGTTCAGCATCCGCCGCTCGACGTTGACGAATGGACGCCGCTTCTCGTTGCCGTAGTTCAGGGTCTGCCGCTCGCTTCAAGCGTTTGCGCTCAGCGTCGCGTGCCCTTCGCTGCGCAGCTTTGTCTTCAGTGGACGTAGCGTTGCTGTTAGTTTGTGGGGTGGTGCTGACGCTTGCTTGCGCCAACCCACTAACTGACGGGACTGTTGTTTCCATCACACTTCATCGGAAGAACGGAGTGAAGTGGAGTCAACAGCGGTGAACTGAACGCGCGCAGCGCGCTACCGCTGCTTATATTCACACTTGAAGGAGAGGAGACTAGAGGAGGAGACTTGCGCATGCGCGCGCGGTGTGAGTAGAAGCGAACGCACGCGAAGTGCACGCAGCTGGTAGAGAGAGAGAGCGGAGAGAGTAACGCGCAGCTGTTGGAGAGAGGGAAGGAGGAGAGTTGCGCATGCGTAGTGTGAGTGCGGACTACGACGCCGCGGTACATAGACCCGAGCAAGAGATGCTCCGCATCTAAAATAGGAATTATGTTCGTCGAGTGAGGCCACGCAGTTGAGAACAGACAACCAGGTCCTTAGACTTTGACTAAGTGCGTTGTTTGCTCTCTACGTCTATTGAGAGGAGGCGCCACAAGAACAAACATCGCGAATTCGGTCATCTGCTTTGATGTTTGCAGCTGGCCTGGGAAAGTTTGTAGGTTTCAAGCTTCAGAGGAAAGGAAAGAGAGACGATCAAAGTCTTTGTTGAAGAGTTGTTCCTAGCCTGGGTACTCTGAACTCGTAATGGTAGCCCTTCTGGCTGAAAACCTCTTGGGTTTTCTTGGTGTTTTGAAGAATGGTTTCTGGGTAGACACCCTGTAGCTCTGGTAGGCGAGCGAGCAGATTGGGGGGGGGGGGGGGGGGGGGGGGTCTGCTAAGCAGATTTGTACACAATACAAAAAAAAGTTTACAACTACATTTGACGAAATTGCAAGTAATGACGGTTACAATTACTCTTTCATAAAAAGTAAGTGGCCGTTACATTAAAAAAATAATTCGTTACTTTCGCGGCGTTCTCTTACCATTACGGTCATGGGGCATACAAAAGTAGAATGTCAATATGCAGTTCAAAACGTATGTAGCACGGGTCGGCCATACCACAGCTCAGCGGTTTTTATAGCTAGATGTCAGGTGCAGTGTTTGACAAAATACTCGATAAAAGTATTTAAGTTAAGTTACGAACTACCTGCGTCAAAAAGTATTTTTAATACTACTCAAGTTACTTTCACTGTAAAGTATCTTGAGTAGAGTACAGTTACTTTTGAAAATGCTTCCGCATTGCTTAATTTGTATGGACGTCATTGACAACGACAATTATGCAGCTAAGCAAATCTGGGTTACCAGAATGGTTTATTAGCACGCAGCAACACAAAACAGAAAAAAAGGTATCGTAGGGCTATTTTATGCAGTCTGACTATAAAGAGCAAAATATTGTCACAAATGATAAATGATGAAGCGGCGAATGACTGAACAAGCCAAAGGTTTAATGGGGCGAACTTGTTCCCAAAACAAAAGAGAGAAAGGCTAGCGCCACAGGCGTCGACGTCGGCGAAACAGCAGGATCGACCGCTGGGGCGAGACTGACTCCGAACCGCCACTCGGAGCAAGCACCTTTTGTACCAGCGTGTGTTTCTGGAACACTCGGCGTAGAAAGTTCGGCGCGTAGAACATTCGTAACTCGATCAGACGGACGAGGCGATGTGGAACATGTAGCCCATGTCAAGTTCCCGATTCAAGGTCGAATATTCCCAATTCGACCCCGCGGAATCTGCAGAAAAGCAGCAGGGAGTTGAGTGGAGATCATCGACAACCTAGAAACTGAAACTTCCGACCCAACAATCACTTTCGGGTGAGCAATCAGCCCTTGATCACTGGCCACACCGGCCCACCAAGCTAAGCCTGGCAGCTGCACAGCTGTGCAGCGAGGCCTAACGCCAACGGAGCTTCACCCGGTACGGCCCAGGGCGTCCCCCGCACACCTATAACAGTCCGCACCGCCGATAGCGCTCACCTATTCATCATGGACGTGCAAAATTCTTCAACTTCGCGAACAACGGAGTGGAAAGTCGCCACTCCGGCACCAAGACGGATCAAGGCGACGACGGTCGTGCTGAAGCTGACGAACAACGAGCACCTCGCCTCGATAGGCCTCGCTGCACTAACCAACGCCCTCAAAATGGCGGCAGCCCTCACCAAACAAGAGTGTGCAGACACCTACTTCAAACTCCGAGCGCCGCAGAATCTCCTCATCGTGGACAGTTACAGAGCCACGGCAGTACAAAAAATCCTGACAACGCAACGAATTCAAGTAGTGGGCACTACACACTCCATCAGTGCATACGTGGCGAACGCGGCAGAAAACGCGAGAGGAGTAATTTACGGCATCCCGCTGGACGCAACTGACGACATCATTAAGGAGAACCTTATAGTACAGAATCGAACGGTCTTGGGATTCAGGCTACTCGGTACGACGAAAACCATTCGCATCACCGTGGAGGGCCCGTCGCTTCCAAGGTACGCCATATACGACTCGGGAGTGTACCGCATGTACCCACCGCGAGAACGGAATAGGCAGTGTGCGCGCTGCCTCAGTCTCCAACATAACTCGGACGTATGTCCGTGCAAAAATGAGTGCATACGCTGCACAGCATGCGGAAAACAATTCCCACCGCAACAAAATCCAAACAAGACGCCGCACAATTGCGAGCTGCGATGCGCCAACTGCAAAGGTGATCACAGCGCCACGGACCCGCAATGCCCAGCCAAGCAGGCGGTAGCGGAAGCTATAAAGGAACGCTTCGAAGCACGTCAAGCACGTCAAGCACGTCAAGCAAGAGCCCACCAACTGAACACAAAACCATCACCAGACACAAACCCGAAGCAGAACCCGCAGGAGTGGCCGGACCTCCCAATAAGCAACAGGTTTGAGCTACTAGATGCCCCATCGCGCAGCCTCAGCAGAGGCAGGAGCAGCAGCCGAAGCTACAGCAGGGGTAGGGGATCCAACACTGCCAATCAAAATGTGACCCTCGACAAACGAGCCAGAAGCCGCAGTAGGCCAAATCAAAGAAAACCCCAACATCTACAACACGACCAACAAAAACGGACCAGGTTCCAAGAACCCTCACACAACCCGTGGTTCCAGAAACAGGCATCCAGAACATATGGCCAAGGAGGACAAACAACAGGAGCCCACCAGGAAAATAACAGTAGCAGTCACCCACGGGTGGTCCCGAACATGCAGGGAGTGGCACAACCCATGGACACTCAGTTGAGTGGCACGGCCTCACAACCCTCTCCCTCCTCACTAACGCTTCTAGAACCCGCCACAATACAAGCACCAAGCCCACCGCCCTCGCAAGAATACCAGCAAACCAATAAAAATTACTACACCGAACTACGCCAAAAGATATCCACTATAATAGCAGAGTCCATACCCACCATCTTAACCGCACTTGCCCCGATGCTCCAACAAATGATCCAACTGGCGCTAGCACCAATACAAGCAGAACTAGCGGCCCACCAGGAGCAACTCGGACCACACAAGCGCGCCGCTATGGCCGCACCCGTCAACGCTAACATGGAACAACATGACAATGAATAACACAAACGCGGGACAACAATCAAACCCGCCACAAAACAGCACACCAACGACGTATCAAGCAAAAACAACCTCAAGAGACAAAAACGACGAAATAATCATAGGGCAATGGAATTGCAGAGGGTTCCGACGAAAGAGGAGTCACCTCTTGCAACATATGCAAATAATTGGAACACAACCGGACATAATAGTCCTGCAGGAAACAAACGGAGCTCACGCCATACAGGGGTACGACATGTACACGCAACCGAGTATCCAACACAATTAACGGGTTACCGGGCAGAACGTGATGATAACTCCTACTATGGTAGCCACGTACATCAGGAGACGGGATGCCGACCTTCCCTCTATACAGTATGATACAACGGCAATCAACACACCCACAATAGAGCATGTGGCAACCAGCGCACTTCTGGGAGACCAAAGGCTACATATAATCAACAGTTACTGGCTACCTAACCAACCTACTGCACGCCTCCCGCCCCTGGACATGAAACTAGGACCCAACAGAGATAAGGACAGGGTGGTAACGCTGGGAGATTTCAATTGTCAACACCCATCCTGGGGATATGCGGTCACGGCGCCACTAGGAAGAAAGTTACAAAGCTTCTCGGCCAATCAAGGTATGACCCTCCTAAATGACACGACGCAGCCAACGCGCACTGGTGGACCGCACCAAACGGACACCTCTCCGGACTTAACGTGGATTCAGGGCCCACTCAGGGCGACGTGGGAGAACACAGGAGACGCGCTCGGCAGCGATCACCAAATAAAAGAAATAAAAATCACTCCAAGGAAAAAGGGACGGAAAGAACGTCTCAGAACGACGAAGCTGACGGCATGGCACAAGGTCAGAGAGGAACTCCAAGGGGTGGATTGGAAGCACCTCGGATGCAAAGATTGGACAGAAGCGATCCAAGAGACGGTCAACCGTCACACTAAACACATTACGAACACAGAAAACCACCCAACGGTCGATCAACACCTAATGACTCTATGAACCAAGCAACGAAACCTCACAAAACGCCTCAAAAAGAGAAAGAACAACAGAACCCTCAAGGCGAGATTACTGGCCTTAACTCAGGAGAGCCAGGAATACGCGGAAAAATTGGCCACCCAAAACTGGATGCAACTCTGCGATGACATGAACGGTCAATTACACACGGTCAGAGCCTGGCACATATTACGCGCGATCATGGGGCACCGTAAGCCCAGGAACACGCTCATGAAACTTATGCTGAGCACAGGAGCCACCGTGAAGGACCTCATAGGAGAAATCAGGGACACATTCTACCCAGACGAAACGCAGATAACGGCACAGCAATTACCAACGGCAGATACCCACTTAGATCGAGAAGTCCAAACCGCGCAAGAAAGCGAAGAGATCAAAGGGATAGACTCGGACTTCACCGATGCAGAACTACAAACGGCCTTATTCCAGCTGAAGCGCAACACGGCGCCGGGGCCGGACAAAATAACATACGGAATGCTCAGAAACATCCCTGACAACAAGCTCGACGAGCTCTTACGACACATCAACGAGGTGTGGACGACGGGAGAGCTACCAGGAGAATGGAAAGAAGCGCACGTAATCATGCTTCCCAAACCAGGCAAACTTCCCAACACGCCAGCAAACCTCCGACCCATATCCAAGACGTCATGCATGGAGAAACTAATGGAAAAGATGGCATTAAACAGGCTAGAATGGCACTTGGAAGCCACGAATCAGCTTCCGCACACCCTAGTGGGGTTCAGAAAGCACGTCAGTACACAAGACGTAGCAAAAATGATCAAAGAACAGGTGTATGACAACCCCAGCACGGTTCAACAGCGGACCATAGTTGCGGTGGACCTAAAAAGAGCCTTCGATAACGTCACGCACGAGGCTATCCTCAGAAACCTTCGCGAAACGAACCCTGGAAATAGAATGTACAGATACGTAAAGAACTTCCTCAAGGACAGAACGGTGAGAATACTGGATCCTGAGGGTCAACCCTCTGAACCGTATCCCCTATGTAGAGGAACACCACAGGGCTCCATACTATCGCCGATGCTCTTTAATATAACAATGAAGAACCTTCCGACTAAACTCAATGCCATCCCAAATCTCCACCACGCTACATACGCGGGTGACATTTCCATCTGGTGTACGACAGGCAAACCGGGACAACAAGAAGAAACGATACAAACGGGGCTAAACATCATCCACGAACGCGCAAACACCATAGGGCTCCAGTGCTTACCGGACAAATCGGAATATGTTGTTGTCATAAACCACCCACGACAGAAAATGGCAGAGGAACAGCGTAAACTTATGAGCCTCCACGTAGGAGGCACGTTAATACCCCGTCGGCCACCTATAAAAATACTAGGATTTATCTGGCAACAGGACGGCAAAAGCACGGAGTGGACCGCAAAGACGGTAAAACAACTCAATCAGATCTACAACATGATAGCACGTATCACGCGCTACAATCGCGGAATGAAAGAGCACGAACTCAGGAAAATAGTTGAAGCGACGGCGTACTCCAGAGTCATGTACTCTTATCCATGCACACAACTAACCCAAACGCCAAAGAGGAAGATTAAAGCAGTGCTGCGGAAATGTCACCGTCTAGAACTAGGAACGCCCAAGTACGCAGCAACTGCGTTAGTGAACGCCACAGCTATCCACAACACCCTTGAGGAAAAATCCGAAATCCAACAAGAGGCTCAGAGACAGAGACTGACCACATCCCAACAAGGGCGGAAAATCTTGAGCAGTCTTGGATACTCAACTGAGCGACTCCCAGAGATCCCCACCCTGCCACCACCGTGGGAGTCCATCCCACATCTTACAGTACGCCCCATCCCCAAACATATGCACCCAGAAGTAGACTGGGAAAGAAGAAAGAACAGAGCAACGCATTTAAAAGACCCTTGCCATGACATCTACTACACGGACGCAAGTTTCACAAACAGTAATGCCACCACCGCATCGGTGGGTCCCAAAGGCCACGTCGTCAGGCGTCATGCCAACGTCCCATCGGTGACAGCAGCCGAAATACAGGCGATCGCCGAAGCCGCAACTCTCCACTCACACACAACGAATGAGCTCACGATTAGAACGGACAGCGAGGACGCGCTCAGGGCTTACGCTAAAAACGACTTACCTGAACACATATTAGGACTCCTCACCCAATACATGACCAATCACCCCCCCTTGCGCATCTACCTCGAGTGGGTACCAGGCCACCAGGCAATCGAAGGGAACGAAAGGGCGCACGCCTTGTCTCGAGGTAACACAGAACCGAGCGTACCAATCGGTTGGCCGCAGGCCTACGACCCAAGAGAAGACAGAGCGGAGCAGAGAAAAAAACGAAGAACCTTCCTCAAGGAGATGAGAGAGGAGCAACGCAAATTTACCACTCCACTACACAGTACACCGCGCAGACAAGCCACGTTCATACGGCAAGCACAAACAAACTCACTCCCGTGTGACATGACGCTACACTACATACACAACCTCGGAGGACTGCCCAGATGTCAAGTGTGCGGAGCACAACCTCCCGATAACAGGCATACATAATGGGAGTGCCCGAGGGCACAGAACTCGCCATATATTCTTGAAGAAACTCAGCTACCACTCCACATCCCCCATACGTGGGAGAGCTGGGCAGCACCGCCACAGGATTTGCAAGCTACCTTATGGAAACAACTGCAGAACCATGCCGAACATGTCCTCGGATTAACATCATGCAACAGCAACGAACATGCAAGCTAGGACGGACACTTCTCGTAACCTGACTACAAACACCATATAGAAGCGGTAAAACCAAAAAACGCGGCTCGCACAATGAGCTGCTGTAAATAAAGTATGTTCCTTCCTTCCTTCGATCAGACGACGGAATTCTCGAACTTAAAAGAATGTTAAGCTTAAGAAATAAATAAAAGAGAAGTCCGCTTTCTGGTATCAAACCCGGAGCCTCCGCGCGAGAGCCAAGCGCGGTAACCATTCGGCCACGCGCTCGCTGGGCAACGCACGTGGCAATATCACTGATAGGTGTTACAAAACATTTCTGGGACAACAAGAGAGAGGCTATTGAGGAGGAGATCAGACCGTGGCGCCCTAAGCGGTTAACTTTAGGACTAGATGGATGGGGAGAACAAATACAACGGCTCAGCGGCCGGCTGCCTTAACCGAACGCGGCGTCAGCGTTCGGCTGGAGTTCGTGTTCTCCAGTGAGGGGGAGGTGGGGCTCTTTTGTTACCACTCCGGCCTGCATGAACAATACAGCGTGCAATACAATGGGATCCGGCCAACTCGTCGAAAGGCAACTCGTCAAAGGCGGACTCGTCGAAGGCCAACTCGTCGAATAGGCCAACTTGTCATAGGCCAATTCGCAGAAAGGGCAACCTCTCGAAAGGCAATTCGTCGAATTGCGGGAAGAAAGTTCGGGGTGGAGGTCTCTTTCACTCTTCCTTTTGTGCTTTCTTTTGAAGTTTGAAGGACTACAAATTTGTATATTTTCTTTTTACTGAACGTCCTCCGGCATTGTACAAAGCTCTTTGCCGTTCAAAGAAGTAGGTCACCGTGCTTCTTGCCCCTTCTTGGCCTCCCCTCTTTAGTTCAGGCGGACCTGGACGGTCCGCCTGAACTGATGAGGATCACCGTGCTTCTTGCCCAGCGGTATTTAATCTGGTTCAAGCTTGAACTAGTTCTTATTTCATCTGCGGGCCATGAAGTTTGTCAAAACCAGGAGAGGAGCGAATATGCTTCTTCATGGGGGCCATTCCTACACCTGTAACAAGAGGACAGAGTCCTCCATGTACTGGGTTTGTAGAAAGCGGGATATCTGTAAAGCCAAGCTATCTACAGATGTTGCGATGACTTCGGTACTACTTCAACCTGGAGAGCACACTCACTCCGGCGACCCTGTGGAGAACAGCCTGCTTGCAGTGAGAGACCACATGAAAGCGAAAGCAGGTAAGCGCCGAGCTTTACCGTTTTCTATTTCGTAAATCGCATGACCTGCTCTTTCCAAACTGCGAAAAGAAATCACCAATCATATTGATATTTTTATTAACAGTGGAGGGACGCGAAGGCAACCACCAGATACTTCTCGGAGCTGCCGCGGCCTCTTCAGACGCTGTGGCTTCACAGATGCCAAGTGTGAGCACGATGCGGCGAACGCTACGCAAGCAGCGACGGCGCGCCATCCACCATTATACTATCCCGACAACAAAGCGGAACCTGGAAATCCCAGTTGAGTTCAAGGTATGCGTTATTGACAAACTTTAAGCTTGTCGAAAAATCTGTGCACATGGTGGTCGCAACAGATAATGTTGAATTGCGTTTTTTTAGCTGACAGGCGGCGCTCTCTTTGGTAGGTAACCCTGCGTGCGGAGGACTTCCTTCTCCATGACACTGGCTTCGGCGATTCAGAACGGATACTCGTATTTTCTACCGCTGAAAACTTGAGGAAGCTTGGAGAGTCGGAGCTCTGGTTTGCCGACGGGACGTTTAAGGTGTCCCCTTCGCTTTTCTGCCAAGTGTACACCATACACGGATCGCTGCATAGAACCGTTGTGCCACTCGTTTTTGCTCTTCTGTCGAACAAGACGCAGTCAACGTACGCAAGGTGAGACATATTCCCGTACTGTTCATTTTTACGTAAGACATGCTGCTGTTATGAACAGTTTGTCGGTTATTAACATTGCAGGTTATACTTGTTTTTTTTTCGGTTCTATTAGACTGTTCAGCATTTTGCAAGCCCACATCAACCACCTCAACGTCAAGGTGATATACACGGACTTCGAGCTCGCAGCGATGAACTCGTTCCAGAACCAATTTCCTGGCGTGCGCCTTCAGGCGTGTTTCTTTCACCTCGCACAATCCCTATACAGGAAGGTGCAGGAAAACCACGATCTCAGACAGCGCTATGACACCGACAAAGACTTTTCCGTCTTGGTAAGTTTCCGAAAATTTGCAGCTCCTAAAAATATTCTCACGCAACGATCGTGTCTACGTATTTCTAGATGAGGATGCTTCCAGCGTTAGCGTTCATTCCCTTGGGCGACTTGGACGCCGCGTTTGATTCCCTGGTGGAGATTTTACCCGACGAAGCTATGCCTTTTGACCGGGTAGCGGACATTTCATCGAACGCCGTTTCATCAAACGACCGGACGTTTCATCGAACGCCGTTTCATCGAATCGCTAAGGGCCGTTTCATCGAATTTCTCTGCACCGAGGTTTGGGGCACAACGGTGAATTACAGATGTTTTACTTTGCATTTGTTCAGACTAAGGTAGTCACTTGTGAAATTGTTCTCAAGGTGGTGTCCAATTATTAGAAATAAAAACAATTGGATATGCCACTTGTTGAAAAGCTTTACTCATGTGCATGACTGAAACCAGGACACCGCAGGTAAAAGACAGACGCCTAAAACACTTCTAAGTTCTCTGCCGTTTTTTACCTGCTGTCTCGGGGTTTGCAGTAATGTGTAATTCACACCAGCTCGTTTGCACCCTTACGCTGGTTTATTCACGAAAAACATTAACTACTATGACAGCACGCCTATAATATAACGATACTCTTTCAGGAGAGTACGAAAAATAAAATATAACGATACTCTGATTATCAACTTTATGCTCAAATTAAACTTGGCCGAGGCTACACCCACGCGCGGCGACGTAGCTAAGTCGGGAGGAGATAAGGCTCCATCCACGCAAAGGGTCACGTGACATAATTTAAGGACATTTGTCTTTTATGCACATATTATGCTTTCTTATAAGTAAATATAGGATCTAAAAATAAAGAGGTTGCATTTTATTGTTGTTTTAAAGTTAATATATCACGTGACCTTACAAATTCTTAGACAATTTATCAATGTTTCACTGTTTTCTAACACTAACAGGAAATATAATACGTCATAAAAATAGTATCAATAGATATCTTTATATTTATGTTGTCCAGGAGTCACACACACGTGCAGCGTGCGTGCCATCCGTGCGTGTGGGCGTGTAGCCTGCAGCCATGTGGTTTGGGCTTGGTTGGCTTGGCGTGGGTGCGGCCTCCGGGGCTTTCGCCCATGTGCACATCGCTGCTGAGGCGAGGTGGCGAGGCTTCGCCGTGTATGTGATTAGCTTAATTTGTTTAAGGCGTTGTAGTGTGAGCTTATGTGCATCGAAGGGGGCAAGTGCGAGCGCATCGCTTCGTATGTTCTTGACCTGGCGCGCACGCTGGCTATCTCACAAGGATTGTGCGAGAAGGGAAAGCATGCATTAGACACAGTAATAACAAACCTATTCAATCGAGAAAACTGGGTAAAAGATTACAGAAACAGTTTATTCCATGACAAATAAAACAGTAGCCGATGCACAGACGCCACTCGTCCACGAGATCACCGATGAACACGAAGCCCTTTTTGTGGCAGAACTCCTGCGCGAGCAAGTTCACTTCTCTGTGCCGATCATTCAACGCCTGGACCACTGCACTCTGCCTACGCTGACACTCCAACGAAGAGAACCTGTTCTCTCACCTCGGAAGAAAAGGCGATCTGCGTCGTCAAATTGCGTTCCAAGATCTGAGCGGCCAGCCGACGGTACTTGTCAACGTACGCGCTGGCACAAACGCTGGTATTGTTTGTGCCGACAATCGAGCAGGGCGTCTGACACCTTGAGAAACAAAGCCTTGATCCTAATGTTACTAAACACCCGCACTTCGACAGTAACCCGGTTATTCGATGTGAAATACTGGGACAAGTATTTCACCATCGAATCCCCGGCAACCAAAACTGGAGGCATATCAGAAGCGCGACCGTGCGAATACACAAAGGGCCCAACTTCTTGACCACGAAAACAATAAAAAATATATATATATTGTGGGTGTCCTATTGCCCCTGCCCGCTCGGTCTGCGCTCCGCTCGCTCACCGAGAAACCAGACGACACCAGCCGACAAAAGAAGTGGTTTTATAAATACAGTTCTCTGCTGTGCCGGTGGCTTGGCCTCCCCGGTTGTGGTGACCGCCGCTGCCTTGCAAGTCTGCCTCGATGGGGCAGGCCCTGGTATGACGTGAAGGTCTGGGTCCGCGACCCCGCGATGGAAAGGCTTTTGTCCTCGAGCTCCGCCGGATTCGACTGCCTCGCCCGTGCTGTCCCGTCCCACCTCTTCCCTTTCCCTTTTTCTTCTGGTCCCTCGCGCCTCGCCCTATGCCTCTCTTCTTCCTCGTCCCCTACAATATATAATAAAAACAACACTTCAGAGAAACCCGCTTGGGGAAGACCAGGCAGGAACAGCAGTCCGCGCACGGCAGGAACGCAAGGAGCAGTGGCCACCGAGCACATGGCAAAACAATAGGAGACAAGACCGTAGGTTGATTGATGCGTGGACGGAGAGAAGGCGGAAGGAGAACTGCCTCCGTCCACGCAAAAAGTGACGTAGGGCGCCGGAAGTGACGTAGTGCGTGGATGGAGCCTTTTCTCCTCCCGACGTGGCTACATCCCCGCGCGTGGATGTAGACACTCCCATTAAACTTATCTGCTTAATTTTTTTTTTTTTAGTTATCAAGTTTTATAGAAAAAAAACAGCTGCACAAAGAGTCTGCCGACAGGTCACCTGCAAACGGGTTCCAGCGAGCAAAAACAAAAGATCAGCGTTGGAATTAAATGCCTTTTATTTCTCAACACTATAGGCTTCCGTGCTACAAGTGCACACTCTTTAGTGTTTGAGATGGTGAGCCATCGCTCTGAGAAAATCTGGTACGCTCATGCTGCGTCGATTTTGTCACAGAAGAGCGATCCTTTCGTTTCCTTTTTTTGGTCGTCTTTTTCTGGCGGGGCGGCTCTTGGCTCCGAAGCATTCTCTCCAGCTTGTCCTCGGTGGCCTTGTGTTCGGCGACCATGCAGACCAGGAATTTCCAGATCCCCGGGTGTGCACGTCCCACCACCTTCAGGAAACGCGCGTGCCAACTCTCTACAGAGTTGTTTCCTCTCGGCTGGCCCTGGTTCATAAGCGGATGTACGGACCACAGGTCAGGGGGAATAAACTTAAGCGGCGCGCGCACGACCAGGCCATCGGGAAGTGTCCGGGGTTTCCCAACCACGCAGTTCTTCTGGAACCATTTCAGGAGCGCAGCTGCCTGTGTTGGAAAGCTGGGCTTGATCTCTTCATACCCCTGGATATAAAAAATGGAAAACTAATAATTGCACCTCCTAGAATTTTGACTAAAATTACGAAACTGCTAATGAAACGGTAATGCGTACGCACCCGACGTATTCGGTGAGAAGGCAGGAAGGATAGCGCGCAGAGTTGCCGCACTGAGCTCGCAAACGTGGCGGCGTTCACGTACAGGGTCTGAATTCCTGTCTTCTGCACACGCCGGAAGACATTTTGAGACAAATGAAAAAAACAACCGTGGAGTACCCTGGCTTGAAACACGCGACGCAACGCGTTAATCGCAGCCACCTCAAAGTCAGTTACAATACACCCCGGAGACAAGGGGAGTCCATGGCGCCCGGCAATGTCGACAAGGGCCTGCGTCATGAATCATGAACACAATATTAGAGTGTGCAAATAAAAATAAAACACACAATGTTTAGCTATTATTTTACGTTAGCATATACAAAGGAGCGATGCTATATGCACTACGTAGTGCACTTTGGACGGAAATTGCTATATGCACTACGCTGAGAGCTCATGCCGCTCGGGCCACCCTTTTTCGAACTGCGCGTGTATCACTGGGGAGCTCGTTAACCCAGCCCCCGCCTGCGTTATGCGGCTGCTAATTAGAAAAGTTAACCAGCACACGCCGCTTCGCGGCGTCCAGCCGGCAACCCAAGCCCCGCTGTTTCCCGATCTGCGAAGTCTGCGAAGTTTCGTCGACAACATTCGGTTTTTTTTTTTTTTTTTTTTTAGTGTTCATTGCAAAAAAGAAATATAAATATCGCCAAATGCCTCATCAAATGCCTCAAGATAAAAAGAAAAAAAAAAAAGGTAGGCTCACCGTGACTCGAACCTGTATCCCCTTGCTTACGAAGCGGACACGCTACCCCCTACACTATGCCAACGGTTGGAAAACACGTTGTGATCATTCATTTTATACGAGACAAACGTAGTGCATATAGCGATTTCCGGCCGAGCTGCACTCCGGAGTGGATATAGCATTACTCTATACAAAGTGCTTGAAATCATTTGACCAGACTTCGTTTAAAAGAGGGCGCGAGTTAGACGAGTGCCGTCTTTACTATGGATTTATCGGGTTATGGGGATTTTAAAAGAAGGGTAACCGCCGTGATATGTTGAATAATTACTTAAATATCTTACTAACATTTTTAATTACCTCACATTCATCACATATATGCTCTCAAGCAGCGCTTGGCATAAAGAATTTCTTTGAATAAAATCAAACGCCAGGTATAGTTATCGACGAACAGCTGATGACATCGAACTTACATTGAAGAGGTGCAGGTAAGCAGTTTCGGTCTTCGAAGATGACAGGCTGTAAACCAGAGGCAAAGTGACCGTGCGCCCTCCGATCAACTTGACGCCGTGGAATGTGTAAAGCTAATAAAACTGGTGCGGCACAGTCTTAAAGGTCCCTTCGCACAGAACCATTGGCGACTGAAAGAAAAATAATAATTAGGATGGACAGGGGTACACACAACCCGAAGTCAGTCTCTCCACGTGTCATATATGACCGACATATTTACCTGTGAAAGGTGGCCTAGACTCTCCACAGTCGCAAAAACTATGACGCGCGTTCCGTCTGGAGCCGTGTCGTCCAGCTGCAGGAATTCTCGTTCCCCGTCAATTTTGTCGAAAGGGACAGCAATTACCAGACCGGCCAAGTTGGGTGGCTCTGGGGGGAACAGTGATGCCCTCTTCCTGCGTATCGTTTATCCTAGAGCGTCCGCAGCTGGAAGTGACTGGCGCGCCTCAGGATTCATGGCCCCACCGATTTGCTGTGGAAAGACAAGATGAAAAGCGTTATACACAAGCTAACTTGTGGTTATATTTATGCAGGATATTCATCACATATCGCACATAATATATATAACGGGACTTGTATAACGGGTATAATGGGACACGCATTTTTTGTTTCTCTCGCTCTTAAAATGTTTAGGCGTTAAAAGTTCGCGGGGGTGCATCAAGATCATTTGATGGGCTAGTAACTAGTTGTTTGAACATCAAGTCTGTGCATTAAAATCGCAAAGGACTAAGAAGACAAGAAGGGGACAGAACAGAACGCTTACTTACGACCGATGTAAGTAAGCGCTCTGTCCCGCCCCGTTCTTTTCCTCTTAGTCGTTTGCGCTTTTTATTACACAGTCTAGATGTTCGCAGGGGTGACTCAGCGGCAATACACAAAACGTACCTGAAGAATTTGGACCGGTGCGCTGGTGGTTTGGAGCGCCTTTTCTTTGATGCTTGTTACTGCTTCCAGCACATCGACCCGGGTAGAGTCTGAACGGTGGCTCTCATGGGGTTTCAACGAGACGACCTCGTGCTCCCCATTAAATGCATCGCGTACAGTAACGACACGACCCCGACATTCACCATATTGTTCACATTTCCAGTAAACCCGGCAGTCGACTTTCTTGTCAACTACGTACGCGTAGCCATCGAGACAGAGCTTCGGCTAGCCACGCGTGGTCTCCCGCATCTCCATGTCAAGAGTGCGAATCCTTACCGGGTGAACCATTCATAGCCCACCTCGAACAGGAAGCTTGTGAATCCCGGATCCTGTGTGGTAAATTACAAAGGAGACATCAGTTTGTCTTTCAGTTTGTGTTGCCCTTTATGTTCAGTGACTTCGGCCCACAGAGTATGTTTTCTGGTAACATAAGCTACTGTTCACCACAAACTTTTCACTCTCTCTTGCCCTTTGTCCCCAAAACAAGCCCAGACTAGAACCACCTCCCCTTCACTGCAATCTTTATCACCGACCATTTTGCCTATAAATGATCTTCAGGACGCCTTCTGAGGAAGGCCGACCCGCACCAGACAATAGTGAAGACCTGGGTGCACTCTGTCACCCAAGAAGACTGAACCCTTCCGGATCCTCACATAACCCAAGGTTACACGTACACGCTGTCAGACAATAAAACACTACCCGCTTCCCGGAAAGGACATCGTGTTTTTTTTTGTTTTTTTTTTTCTTCTCATTTTTAATTGTTTTGTGTGACATGGGGATGGGTCATTGTTTCACAGAGGCTTTCTTCTCGAAGCAGGATATGTTCACGATGGAACTTATCTCGTCACTGCACGCTGTGATATAAAAACCAAAAAAAAAACTGAAAGAACTAGATTAAGTTGTGTATAAAAATTTAAATAAATTACAAAAATATTACTGGCTATCACGGCGTTCGATGAAACGGCGTTTGATGAAATGTCCGGACCCACTTTTGCCCAATACTTTTAGGACACGTACTTGGGCCGTCGTCGTGGTCTGCGTAGAATATCGTCGATGTTCGCGCCGTCACTGCGGAACATGAACGACGCGGTCCACCAGCACCTTCCACGCACGAACAACAGTGCTGAAGCCTGGTACAGGGGATTTCAGGTAAAAACCATTAATTGCGCGTTTTGACGTGCACAGAGAGCGATTGGTAATTGTACTCTCTATTTGTCATGTCTCAAGTACACAGTTGCCTGCGCTTCGCCCACGATCTGGGACTTCCTGGCCGAACTCAAAAAGGAGCAAGCCCTCACTGAAGTGAAGTTGGCCCAAGCACACGCGGGACACGCCGTTCGGATGCCCAAACGGAAGTATCAAGACTGCAACATGAGGATTGAAAACATATTGTCGCAGTGCGTTCAAAGCGACGTTTTGGATTCTCTCCGAGCAGTCGCTTTTAACATCGGACTGTAAAAGAGGGGTGTAGGAAAAAATGTCCCCGGAAAAAATGTCCCCGGAAAAAAAGGCCCCGGAAAAAAAGGCCCCGGAAAAAAAGGCCCCGGAAAAAAAGGCCCCAGATGGAAATGAGGAAAAAATGTCCCCAAAGGATTTTCTATCTCTGGGTTTTCCTGATTCTCATGTGCTTCGGGCGGTCCGGTCATATGTCCTGGGAAAAAAGGCACTGTGTGGCAAGTAGGGGAAAACGGCTCCGAAAGAGGATTAGTGAGAACGAAATTTTACCGTTTGCATTATATCCCCAAATAAGCACCTTCAATACCTATAATAACTTTGATGACAATTAACCTCTCGTTTCTATAAAAAAATTACCGCATCTCCACGTGGTGAATTATGTTGATTGGGGCGAAGCTCTGGTGGTGCTGATGATACTGATTTTATTGTTCATAGGTAGTGCTGATGGTGCTGATTTTTTTTTATTGCTCATAGGTATTGCTGAGTTCCGGGTTGCCTTTCGACTTCATTATTACTGCTTTATGGTCGGTGAAATGCAGAGCCAATGGTTCTTCTAGCGGATCAGCTTGGATCCGCTGGATGCCGTGGGAAAGCATCTCCACGTCCATGTCAGAAAGAGAATGTGTGGTATAGAACGTGGTTATATACGCATTTGAGCATTTGACCGCAGCGCCCTCCACCCTCTCCTCTATAAACGTTGAGCCAATGCATGCAAAGTTTAACGCGATTACATACGCATTTGACCGCAGCGCCCTCTGTTGTATAGACGTTGAGCGGCTACATGCAACGTTTCATCCATGACATCCCCAGCTCTTGAGTGACTACCACATCTCAGAGCCTTTACTCGTCCCGCAGTTAAGGCAATGGACTAGAAATCCATTGGGGCCTCCCGCACAGGTTTGAATCCTGTCGACTGCGCAAACATTTTTTTCTTTTTTTAAGAAGACAGATGGGATGGCAATCGATGTGAGCACGGACGCCGGACGGACAAGGCTAGACCCTACGAAGCTTCGCCCCTTAAAAAAAAACAAAAAAACTAGCGATTACCCTACTGAAAAAAACCATTTGAAATTCAAACGGGTGGCAAACTGGTCGCCCGTTTGAATCAAACCTGTCGATCCGTTTGGATCAAACGTGATTATGGGATACGGGTACCCGTTTGGAAACGGTACCCGTTCGAAACGGTACCCGTTTGATACAGGTGCCCGTTTGATACGGGTGCCGTATGGTACGAGTACCCGTTCGACATGGCACGTGACCACACGTTTGAACGTGCCCTTCGAAATGGCAAATTATGCGCTAGCCCTAAATGGGTATCGTCTGGGAGGTTGGTTATCTTAAACATATTTAAGACGTCCCGAAACTCATAAACGTATTTATAACATGGAGAAAACACGTAGAACAAATGCACTCGCGTAGGTGCTTGTAAGTGGACAGGAAAACCGACACAAAAGATTGTTTTCAATTCTCCTCGAAGTTTATTACCTCTTCTGTAGGCAAGTACAAACGTGCAAGCGATCTGTGAACACTATACAGGTAGACTTTCGGGGAAATTATTCTCCTGGCTGCCGCGCGAATAGGCGCTGCATGATTCTTTAGATAATTTAGAAGAGTACGCGTAGAATAACGGTCAATCGTTGCCCACACGTAGGTTGCAGTGCACTTACCATAACAATAGCGGACTTGAAAGAGGTAATCCGTGATATTTGTCGACACGGTCAAAGCAGGACAACCACACAAACACAAACAAGAGGGAACGGCTCCTTGGAAGTTTCAACACGATGCGGCGCACAAGCTGTCATTTGCCGAACCCAACCAAACCGCGAGAATTTGCGACTTCTTTGAAGAATCGCTCGTTGCCGACATACATGTGGGTCTTTTCGAACACTGATAGCTTTGGTGCACATCCAATACGTTGTCGAGAGGCATCCCAATAAGACCGCAGGGTTAGGCGACAGATTGAAGCAGGTAGGCCGAGCGAACTTCGAGCAGCAACTGACAACAAGCAGACAAAGAAAAAAGCGGCTGCAAGGCGTGCCCTTCCGGATCTCGATGCTTATCAGCGTGTAGCTCGCGCGCTGCTGTGGGTCACGTGACAGGGGTGACAAGAGAGGAGGGAGGGGGCGAGGTCAAGGCGCTGGGACCACCGGGACAGCCCCTCTCCCTCTCCCCAGTCATTCCAGGGAGATGCGTTTTTGTAGTCCCAAAGAACAAACGCGCGCGCGCGCGCGCGCTCGAACTTTGGAAATGGCGGCGGGGCTGCCAGAAGCTCGGCTTGCGCCCGAGCGAAGAAAGAACTCGGCGCAAGCTCGTAGTTTGAGTGCTGCAACGGCGGGCGTGCTCTCGCAATGCTCGATGTTCTTGCAGCCGCGTGTACGCGTGCTACCTTCGCTGCGTCTTGAATTAAAGTGAAACGGAGTCTAGACGTACATTCTTTCACGCGGTCGCGTCTTCTGCGAGAGAGATTCGAGCTGAATAAGTAAATTGAGGCAACAAAGATGGACAAAGTATTAAAGGTCTGTCAAAAATATCGGCTCACCAACGTCGCGCGTTTACGTAAAAAAAAAAAAAAAAGGTGTTAGTTTTAGTTGCAGTATAATCGAAAATCAGCGCAATTGAAATATAAATATAATTACTTGCATTACGCGGACGATCTGAAATCGATGAACCGGCGCTCCCAGCCTTCCGGAAAACATTGGCTGCCACGGCTGAAACGCTAGGCGTGCCCACGCCGCCGATCTGTACGTTCAATATCAAACGGGCTCCGGAGAGCCGTTTGATTAAACCAGTGCAGTTTGCAACATGGTCGCCGGTTTGAGCAAACGTGCGACAACTTTGCCCAAACGAGTCGCCCATTTGCCCAGACGAGCGACCCGTTTGCCAAATAGGTGACCGTTATGGCTCATACGGGGGACCCCTTTGAGCCATACGGGCGACCCCTTTGACAAACTGGTGACCAGTATGGTTAAACGGTTACCGGTATGGACCCGTTTATTTTCATATGGGCGCCAAATGGTTTTTTTTCAGTTGCTTGCTCGTGTTGTGTCGCGCTTTTTACCTATTTGGAAAAGGGTACACAAGTACCTCTCAAATTTCCCGACACAATAATTTGGTTTTAGCTAGAAGTCTTATGAATGTTTTATTCACAATGAAAAACAAACACAAACAGTTGAGATGCAATGTTGCAAAATCAGGAATGAAATGACAAACTCTTGATTCATACACAAAAGTCAAAAACGGATTGTACTTGAAGTGGAAAAAATGTCCCTTTGGGGACATTTTTTCCTATTTTCCACCTGGGGCCTTTTTTTCCGGGGACATTTTTTCCGGGGACTTTTTTCCGGAGACATTTTTTCCGCGGACGTTTTTTCCGGGGACATTTCTTCCGGAACCCGTAAAAGAGTGAGATCTGTAATGTGTGCGTTCATGTATATTATTAAAGTTTTTGTTTTTACTATTCTTCCTTTTGATTTATTTTATTTGTATAGAAAAATATTCATACGCGAGCAGATATAACGTATGCTAGAAATGGTGAAACTCTGATGTATCTTTGCTCACACGGAGATGCAAAATGGCGCGTTTAGAAGAATATCGACTAACCAGCCTCTTCGACGAGTGGCGATGAAAAGGCCTCTTCGACAAACAGCCCCTCGACAAGTTGCCCTATTACGAATTGGCCTATTCGAAGAACTACCCTTCGACGAGTTGCCTTTCGACAAGTTGGCCTAGACCCCAAAACAATACAGCGTGCTCCCTGCCCAGCTCAGCACAAAGCCCAAGTGGGTCAAGTTCGCATCCTCTGACGACTGCTTTTGGGGGAGATCCGGCACTTAACGTCATTTCACTGATTGTTGGTATTTTTTCATTACACTATTAAAAAAGATGGCACGAACATGCCCACAAGGCCTCTGGGCATGTGCACAGGCCTTGTGTTGGATAAACACCGAGGTGTGGGGGTGACAAACGGGTCAGAGCGCTTCGCCAATAGTGACATCGGTGAATATCACATCCTGCGGCGCACCTTAGACGCATCGTTTAACTACAATTTATGAATTCCCATACGGGGAGTTCACTTTAAACGAACTTGGGACACGGATATGAGTGAATGGATAACAAAGAGAACCCACATAATGCCACGCAGTGGTCGCACCTTCTTCAAGTAGATTGCGTTCAGAAAAGCACTCAACGTTGGGGGACACTTTGTCGGCATTTCAAGAGGTCACCCAGCTCCTAGTTCGTTTCCTGCACTGTTCTCTGCTTATCGATGTTCGCTTACAGACAGTGTTGGCGAGAGCAATAAGTGCCGGACTGACAACACAAAGGAGACAAAAAAAAAACAAAAAAAAAAGGTTAAATATACGAAAAGCAAAACAAACATGTCTACTTTTTTGTGTGTATCTACTTCTCATTTTCTTCTATTTGTTATTTCTTGATACTTAAGTCTGCATTGTTCTCGTAGGTCGTTTCCCGGTCTGCTTGCAACTCAGGGTGGCATCTTTACTTCCGTAAAACCACACCTTTGGTTTGAGGGTTTTTTCGGGGGAAACTTTATAGAAACAAAAGGCGCCTTTGGGAAGGTGAGAGGAGAACCTTCATTGTACGAGCTTTGCGCTGAAATACGAGTCACAGTCGGCAAAAAAGCGTTAATTTCACGAGCTCAGTTAAAGTCGCCGTAGCTAATCGGAGCTAACAACAGGATTCGGTTGCTCGAAAGAATGTTCAGGTTTGCCCGTCCCACGCCCACCCCACTTTATACCGAAAAACTCAGAAAATGGCGGAACGTCAAAAATGTATTTAAGGTAATGAGTTTAAGATACCCGGAATTGTAACTAAAATAGAGTATTAAATACCCCCCATCAAAGGTATTTGCAAGATACCAAGATACTGCAAAAAGTACTTAAGATACAGTATCTTGAGTAGAGTATTTAAGATAGGCGCAAGTCTGGTCGGGTGAGGCAACGACAGCGCAGCGCAACTCCACTGTAAGAGCCATGGACAGTCAAGACGTTTTGTTACTAAAAAAAAGATTGTCAGCGATTTTGTTTTTAGAGCGGAGCTCTTAGGCGCCCGTTTCCGGCTTGAGCGGCGTCGCCGTCGCGTAGGCTTAACCGCGGGGTGCATCATGGGTAAATTTCCCCGCTAAATTTAGCGGAAAATTTTCCCCACTAAATTTAGCTCAAAATTTTCCCCGCTAAATTTAGCGGGAAAATTTCCCCGCTAAATATAGTGGGAAATATTCTCCGCCAAATTTAGCGGGAAAAGATACCCCGGAAATTCAGCGACAAATATTCCTCGCTAAATTTAGCATAAAAAATTACCCGCCATATTTAGTGAAAAAATTCCCCTGTAAATTTAGGGGAAAAATTCCTCGCTAGATTTAAGGGAAAAATTCGCCGCTAAATTTACCTGAAACGATTTCCCCGCTATATTTAGGGGAAACCTTCCCCAGTAAATTTAGGGGAACAAATTTCCCGCTAAATTTAGGGTAAAATTGTCCGCTTCGTTTTGTGGAAAAAATTCTCTGCTTTGTTTAGCGGAAAAAAGTCTCCGCCAACTTTAGCGGAAAAAAATTTTCCAGCTAGATTTAGCGTGAAAAATCTTCCGCTAATTTTGGCGGAAAAAATTTCCCGCTAAATTTAGCGAGAAAATACCCCGCTAGATTTAGGTAATAGAATTCCCCGCTAAATTTAAAAAAAATATTCCCCGTAAATTTTAGCGAAAACAATTTTCCGCTATATTTAGCCGAAAAACTCCTCGCTAAATTTAGCGAAAAAATTCCCCGCCAAATTTAGCGGAAAAAAATTCCCCGCTAAATAGACCCTTCCCGAAATTGCTTGCGGCAACTGTGAGACGCTAGTTTTGGCGGCTTTGTAAAGTACGATAGGAAACGCTGCTTTGGATGGGTAGAGGGGGGAGTGGCCATTGATATGGCTACCGTCGCAGTCGGTGGTGATAACGCTACTGTACCAGCCTCGTATGGCATAAGCGGCCCTGTTAGTAATGAAGATTTCAGTGCCGTGTTCATTAGCGGCGTTGTCGATGTCAAGTCGCAGGTCCCATGAATGTCAGCGGCAGCGTTCATCCTGTTGACGATAACGTCCCTTGTTTTTTCATCGGCAGCGCGGTCCTCAACTGCGCTGCCTACGCAGTTGAGGACCGCGCTGTGAAGTGCGGTCCTCAAGTGAAGAAGTGAAGACACCGAACTCTGTACACCTACCGCCATGCCGCTAGGGCGTCGGAACAAAAATTACACCTCCCGTCGGGAAAGTCGAGGCACGTGCAGTAATCCATTTTCTGTATTTGCCAATGAGATTCATTCCGAACTGGTGGCGGTGTTCGTGAACAACACACAGTTTATGACATTCTGGTAAAATGGCGCAGACGCTTCCAGTGTGGCCAAACAAGCTTGGACGACAAAGAACGGAGCGGCCGACGAGGACCAAGTGATTGCTGAAGTGAAGCGTTCCTGACGACTCAAAATGAGTTCCATAACAAAGGCCTCCGGCAGGTTGTCTATTGCCGGCAAGAGTGTGCGACTTTAAGCGGAACATATGTAAAAACTTATACTCCTACCCCAAGTTTCATTACTGAATCCCTTTTCCTTCATGGTAATAACACAAACGTTATGAATGCCCTTCGTAGATAACCAGCGCTCTGCGGTAGAAAGAGTTTGATTGTTAACCGGAAGTTGTTGGAGTATGTTCACACCCAGAGAGTTATCACAATAAACGCTAGAGGCTCAGCTGCCGCTAGTGTCTACGGGACTTCCGGTTGCAAATTGAAGCAGATAGCATGCAGTCTACTTTTACAGTCTTCCTGTGTATTCCTATGGGAAAACATATGTGATATTTTTCTCGCCGCCAGGGAATAATAGAAATTAGCGACGTTTCTTTACTCGTAACGGGTACTATGTAGTTTTATTCACATTATAAAAGTGTAATTTATTTAGTTACTGTTTTTTTTTATTACTGAGCGATGTTTACGTTATCAAAAATCGAGGCCCTGGTCTCTGGTGCACTCTAAGAAAAAAGGGTGTAGACGGGTACTCCCCTCAGGGGAGTTAGACCGTGTCCCATATGTGACTCCCCTGGGGTGTTTGTGGTATCCTCTCAAGTTGGGGAATTTAAGTACTCCCCAGATATACGGGATCACTTAGCACCCCCCTCAAAGTCCACGGGCTTCAACCGACACCCCTTACTTCGGGTGCTGTTTGGCGCCCTCTGTTACATTCGGGTACTTATATTACACTGCTAATTAGAGGAATTATATGAAACCATTTTCAACTCTCAAGGAGTGAACGAATCCCTTCTAAATAGGGTGCTTTTTGGCGCCTTTTGTGACACCCAGGTACTCATGTGACACCCGTAAATCCAGGCATTATTTAGTACCGCTTACAACTCTCAGGGAATCACTTGATCGCCCTTAAATTGGGTGCTTTGTGGTGCCCGTTTTTATACCTAGAGACTCGCGTGATCCCCCTAATTGCGAGTGTTGTCAGACACTATACACAACCTTCGAGGTTTTCCGCGACACCCCACTTTTGGGGTCGCTTTTGTACACCATGGGTCTCGCGGAGCTCCAAATAGTGAAGGCACTTTTTCAGACCCCGAGACTCAGCTAACTGGCTTGTTCAGGTGTGCTGGAGGGGCGATGATTCCTAAGGCCAGCTGTCATACGAGAGAGTTCTGAATTCTTTGCGTGTCAAGTTCCTTAAGGAGGCACTTCGAGGAGGTTTCAGGGATAAGAGAATAATACCCACGGGCAACGTGCCGGCATCAAAATTTAACTGAAAACTTCTAGAAACACACAATTCAGACATTTGAAAAAAAGTCCTGCCAGTCATGTCCGCCAACAATATTGTCAAACACGTTTTTATTGTAAAATCAAAAACTTGATACAGGTCAAAAGCTTAAAAAATAATTACTAAAAGCTTGTAGCCTGCCAAGAAGCTTCAGGGCAACCTTTTCCAGTGGTGTTTCTTTCAGCCCGATCGTACGTTCAAAGAGAGCCAAGGCGGACTTGATCCCCGTTGCATATTGAATATCCAAAGTTCAAGAGATTACGAGGCTGAAGCCATGGATGACGTCGCCAACATCCACCGACAGGTCCTCCACCTGGACTTGGACAGCTGCAGAATAGAAGGCGTCCTCTGTAGATAATAGGACCGTCAGATGAGTTTATCTTTCTCCTGGAACCTGCAATATAATAAAGTACCACACTTAAAAAAAAGTATGCAAACATGGGTCATATGATTATACGTTCTATTATTTTTCATATTTAGATATAATAATCAGAGATTGCCTGCTTCCGTATGCTGTGTGAGTGCATAATTTTTCTTTTAATGTCACGTAATGATTTCAATGTTCGCAGCCAATAACTTTGCATAGACTGTTGAGGCCTTTCACCAAATGCTCACATATCACAAGATGAAGTGAACAGGTAGTGTTTAAATTATTTTAACATACATATGACCTTCATGTGCCTAGTACAAAGCGGGCACATGTTTAGGGGATGCATATAATTCGAATATGAATTTAGCTCAATTTGGACCCAGTTAGTGCAACGCCAATTCTCGAAACGTCGCACACGATTTGGTCATGTACTAAGCTAGAAAACTGGGCCAGTTTAACTTCGTAATTTGTCAGGACTCGTAAGGAACCCCGCCAGGCACGCACAGGAAAAGGAAAATATTGTCCTGCGCAGATCGCGTTTTCGATTTAAACAGTGTTATGAGCTGCGTCATTCGCTTGAAGAGCTCTGTAGATCAAAGTGATTAACCCACCGCGTATTCTGTGAGGACATCGACACGAGTTTCGCTGCATTTTTGTGATGGGTAGGTTTTCTTGATCGGTTGCTTTAGCTATGCTCTGCTCCAGCTGTGCATGTCTGAGGAATAGCGAGGCGTCCTTCGTGAGCCCACCTTATCCATGTCAGTTCAAGGATATGCTAGGACTTTGGCTCGAAAAATACAGTGAGGCTTCCATAAGGCATCTTATCACTGCGCTGCTCAAATTTGTTGAGAATCTGTGGAAACAAAAATGATTGTCTGAAATTAATATTGTTTTTAGAAAGAATTAGTATAAATCTGAAGAAGCGTAAAAGGTTGAATATAGTAGATGTTAAGCATAGATAAAACAAGGACCCTACTACCTAGTGAATAAAACAACAATCTCTTCGCATTCCCTCAAAGTCCTGAACAGATCACCAACGATAAACACGTCTTCGCCGTAATGCAAGTGGAAGGTATACGTGTCCCAGTAACGTTCAACGCCTGGCGAGAGTCCGTTTAGCGCATAATCAAAGCAGTTCGCTATTGCCGGAGAATATGAAGGAACCTCTTTGCCTCCGCGGCTGGAGTAATGAATTGGGAGTGTGAATGCCTTTTGGCTGATTTCAACTACACATCAAGGTTGATTTAAAGTCCTGAATTTGCGCCGTTTATAACAATATTCAGCAAAAGCAAAATATCCCATTTTCACTTTTTAGTCTATTATTCATGGTAATAAACGAAACCGATTGATCAATTAGTTAATTGAATAAGAGAAAATATTTAATCGTGCTAACATGTTTTTTTACCGACGTTTAGCCCTACTAGTAACCAAGCGATTGAGATGCTTTGAAAGTTTAATACATGAATGGTTTACTGAATTTCCCCGGAGAGCTCTTTCATTTTGTAGTCTTTTTATTTAGGCAAGAATTTTCTAGACAAGCCAATATCTATGTCAATATTTTGGTATTTAACATTTTGGAACTTAAATAAATATTCCGAGAATATTCCTGCTTACAACATAAGCTCGCCAATTTCGGCAAGCGATTGACTATGCGACTTTTGTTTTCTAGCACGAATTATTCGACTATAACACCAGTCGACAGCAGACTATTCCGATGGCCTTAAATATAATTTGACGGAACCAGTGCGCTCTAAGCAATTTGTACTAAGAGAAATATGAAGCGCCACTCACCTGAATCATCAGTCTCGTTGACGAACACCTTGAGGGCCGATTCTAAAAACGCTTGGCGCACTCCTTTCTCTGTTCGACTGCCACCAACAACGATAATTTTTGTAGATGTCTTGGAAGTCGCGAACAAGTGACACTGGCGCACGCCGTTGAAGGTAGGACGGGAGGAGGAAGCAGACGGATTGCTGGAGCGGAGAGGAAGGAACATCCCTTCTCTGCACCATTCCGCCTGCTTCCCCCTCCCCAGCGTACTTTTCCCTCGCCCTGAACCTCTAGTTGTTGCTTTATTTTTATTTTTTATAAGTTATTTTTTTATTTTTTTTACAACACCCGTAGCCGTACCACGTCGCCGGTGACACCATAAGGGTACGGGATGACACGGCTGTGAACCGGACTTTAGAGGAAAGTCAATGCCCATCCAAGGGCAGAAGGGAACAACAAACCTGTCGAGTCTGTCCTTCCCCTAGCTCAGCGAAGTCGGGTTAGAGGACGTAAGGGATTATAGAGGAGCGGCCGGGTGCTGGCGCACGTGCCTCCATTGTCAGCGTACGCTGGGAAACCTTGAGCGAAAACATTTTCGAGCCTCGGGAGAAATCACCTTGACCTTAGTTTTCATAATTACTTCGTCTTCTTTAGGCCGCGCTCTGTATTCTCCATCGTGATTTTATGGGAGAGCAGAACAATTAAATTAGGTATTAAAACATTGACCAGACTTGTTCTGACGTCCTGAATCCACGTCCTGTGTATAAAAAAAAAAATTTTTGCTTTGAGAAACGAATATTTATGGAAGTTTTAAAATTATTTTTAGCTTCTTACTTCAAGTCGTAATATTGCTTATATAATGGGAAAAAGGTAGCGAATTTTCGTAGAATTACTGATTTAGATCCCGGCCACTGCCCCATTGGATTCGGATTATCATCGTACAGGAGTGCGATAAAGGGACAATAAAACTGTTCTCCACTATCGTCAGATACCTCCAGTTTATAACCTATCAAACACTTATTTGCACTTCTGGCCGCGCACGAGTAGTCGCAGAAAATGCTTAATAAAAACAACTTGCTCTTGCACTTTGAACAGAAAAAGCGGCCACAAGTTTGAGGCAATGAGCTGTGTTGTCTATTTTTTTTTTCAATTCTCTCCGTCCCAGGGTTTACAAATACAGCATGTTCTTTTCCAACCAGCTCGCCTGCCCTATGTATTTCTTGCAGACGATGTGCCGCGAATGATCATTACAGCAATGCGCAGCGGTTGTCAATGAACGGTGCACGCGCCGCACTCCGCACTCCGTACGCACTCCCCACTTCGTACATTTGGCTGTTCCGGCGGTCACTGCAGTGATTGAGCTCGAGCCAAAATTTGAATGTCCCGCAAGGCATCAATTGCGGCTAAGCCTAAGTGCGGTGCCAACGCAGTGCTCGAGTCCAACACATGAACCCCATTCAAATATCAGTCACGACAGTTCAGATGTTGATATACCCGTGGTATATCAACGTCGTGGTTTCCCGAAACTGTGTCAGCAAGCTTTGCGTAGGAGCGACTGCAAGAGGAGTTCGCTTGTGCTTTTAAAGCTATACAAAAAACAAAAAACAAAAAAAAAAAAACGCACAGTTCAGAGGCATTGCATGAGAGCATGAAGTTCACATACTTCTGTCAGCATTCTTTTTTAAAGTGCTTAATCTTTAAATTCAGTATCGTTTCATGGCAAAATTTATTATTATTGCACGATGAACGTTACGATCCCACGTTAACTTCCGCACTGCGCGGGCAAAACTATCCGTCTACAGTAGGAACAGTTTCAATCCAGAACAACTTTTGATTGCCTAGACTTCCTCACAAAAAATATGTACATACCTTTCAGTTTGTGACATGTCAAATAGAGTGCATTGCAGCAAACACCCGAAAACATAAACTGAATTTGTTAAACTTAATCACGGTGCTGTTTTTGTTTTGTTTTTGGAGCACGTGTTTCGAACTTACGATGAATGCGTGGGATTCCTAGATTGCTGTAAAACAAGCATCTGAATAGCCGGTCATCGCAGTAAAGCGAAATGTGGAAGGGCGTTCTGTTAACGCTATAATATTGATCGGGACGCAGAAAAGACGATGGGCGGACATGAACGCCAGAGAAGAGGGGAAAAGTGAACTTGCGAGGCTCGTGACCTTTGTTTCTCTTGGGGAATGTCCGCCTGCAGGCCACCTTCTATCGTTGAGGAGCGCCCTCCCTGTGCTGCCCATGCCGCGCCCCTTCCCGATAACTTGCGTCATGAAACCCTAAAGCTAGTACAACACGTTGTAAGCCATTTTTCTAACCGTGACACATCGAAAACTTAGAGAGACAATCCCTAACAGACCCCAGAATCGTGAAGCAAAATATAAAAACACAACCCTGCAAAAAAAAAAAAAAAAAATGTCATGTTTCGCGTTTTGTACATTTTATTCCCTAAAACGGGCCCCAACCACAACTTCAGAGTTGCTCACGAACACGTTTAGCTATTTCAGAGGTCGTTGTATTGGTCTTGGCATTCCTTTTATGCTCATTTAATCTGTCGTTAATGCGTCTTTATGTTTGACCTACATGCGTAGACCCGCAAGCTAGAGATATTTCATACACGACACTGTTCCAACAAACTGATTTTTCAAGATGACCCTTTTGCACTCATTCGTACCCGCGTGGAATGGCGCCATCCTGTGGGACTTGAAAGCGGAAATACACACACCTATCTACACCAAAGTCATTCGCATAAAAGCAGGAGCACAGGTTTAACCTGTGTGTCTGGGTTCTGTAAATAGTCTTTTTAAGGTCTAGCCCCCTTTCATCGTCCCTTTTGTGTCTGAACGTGTGTGTGTTCGCATTCTTTCACCACAGCATCATATATAGAATGGTTTTGTGCGCCTCATGCAGATGGCGTCGCGAAAACTCACCCAGATGTACCCAAATATCCGTCACTCCAGCCGCCGCGCGTGGTTTAAAGACCCGAGATATTACCGTTTTTTGCTTTGCATTTTACGAAACGGAATCGCGATATTTATTAAAAAAGATAGACGTGATTTCTATCTTTTTTTTTTTTAAGATAAACGATACGAAAGTTACAAGCTGCGAATTCCTTCAGCCCTAAAACCATTCCATCGCCCCTTTAAATATTCTTGTTTTCGATCCACCGCCCAGCCCGTCTCACGTTGTAATGTTACCTCTATTCGGTCGGAACCCTCGTATAACAGGGACATAATAAACGAAAACGACCTAAAATCCGCTCGCAGTTTACGCCAGGGCCGTAAGCTTGTCGAAACTGGAACACACAAAATGTAATTTACGGAATGGCGTCTCGGCCCACCAGGCAGTGCGCCAGCGCCGTACATGAAGCAGTCAAGAAACTTCTCAAACTAACAAAATAAAAAAGGATGGCTCCCAGAAGTTTTTACCCTAAAATATCCTAACGCGAACAGAGAGGGTCATCATACCAAGTGAAAAATTCCGACGATGTCCTGACTCTTCAGCACTAATAACTTCGGTTGGGCGAGGTAGGGCGCTGTGTAACAAAAACTTTGTGAAAAGTTGTGCCCTGAATGAGTATGGTCGCGGGCTTTTTATTTCACAATTTATTTGTACGATATATAAAACGCGGCATAAATTAATATCGGGTAAGCTTCGAGAGTTCGCAAGAACGTCGTGCCCGCGAAACTTCAAATCAAGAATAAATGCTGTCTTCACGCTTTCTCTACGATTTTTTTCTTTTTGCTATATATTTCCTAAGTTAAAAGTTTTTCGGTCGCCAGCGCGTGCAGCTGACTAAATTGGTTGTCACCGGAATGCACCTTTCAGTGTCTCCCACCGCTAAACAAATTAATGACGAGATATTTTTATTATCGTTTTAGCTACCCAGATTGTCTCACATTGGTTTGTGCACTCTATCTTACCGGATCAGACCAGCGACAAAGACATTTGTATCAGAAGCGTAAACAAGGCCAATCTAAACCTGCTTTGAAGGTTACATGCTCAACCGTAAGCTTGTAAAAACTCGATCTCTCAAAATGTAAGCCACGGCATGGTGTGTCGGTCTGTCGATCTAGAGTTCCTGTATAGGCTCCCTACAGGAGCCAGAGTTGCGCGTTTGATTCCACGTGCCGCGTGCCGCCCTCGCCACTATTCGCCGAGATCCGATCACGTGAGGAGCCGTATCAAGTGCCGTGCAGCAAAGTAGACGTTGCACGCGCCCCGGCGTACGTTCCCGGGCTTTTGAGCGAGCCTCGAACGCGCGGCGCTGCTATTCGCCGAATTCAGTCACGTGAGGAGCTGTATCCACATGCCATGCATGAACGCGCAACTCTGGCTCCCGTAGGGGACCGCTTTATCGTGGGTAGCGCCATTTTGACAGCGAGAGAGAAAAGGGGAAAGGGCTACCGTCGCTTTCCCCCTTTCTGATTGTGTAGGAAGAGTAAAAGTCCCGGATGAGAGGCTTGGCCGGTGTTGGTGTCTGCTGTGCCCCAACTTCTTTCGCACTTTCTTTTCTGTTTTGAACTCGCAAACTTAATTAGAGCCACGGGTTTTGATGGCAACAGTCCCCCGGTCATCGGGACACCATTGCTCGGTCATAGGGTGCACGAATAACGACAGAAAGCGTCGAATACCGCCCAAAGACCTCGTAGCTTGCATGGAATTCGGCAAGGCACGTGCGGCTACAATGTTTTGAAGCTCCACCGCTTTCCGCGTGACTGGAAATGATGAACCATTGATATACTTTTGCTTGCAATAGGTCCATTTCAACGCAGCCGTTTTTAGTAATGAACAAGCGATACACAAAACGGGAACCTCAATTAACTTTTGTAAACACCCGGAGCTGCTACATATCGTTTGGCTGCGCTGCTTTTATCTTGCGTGTCCGTGTTCTCATATTTCATTGTGGATGAACCACGAAGACGTTCTAGATGTGCTTATATCCAACCGCAGAAAGCGTCAAAGCAGCCACGAATTATTTTACTATTTGATACAATATTTTGAGTACTAACCTCCACTTTTTATCACTGACACGTTCGCTGCCGCTGTTCCCCCTTTGCCGCACTGGCAGATGCCATGACTCAAACAAAAAAACGTACACACTGGGCTCGAAGACGCAGATCGGAACACACGTGTCGTACCCTGGAGCGACCATCCAGCGCTTCAAAGCGCCCAATGAAAGGAAACAACCCAAAAAACCTACCAGCGGCACTCCAAGGAGCGCTTTTGTCGGCTCTCTGGTATCGCACAGGGGATCGCTATTCAGGAAAACCGATAGAACTACCTTTTCAACAACTTCTAGCCTGACCAGCGGCGGAAATAAGCCTTCAACTAAGTGTTGTAAATGATGAAATCGAGTCAGTCACCACTGCAAATTATCAATATTAAGATAAATTCAGTTACAAAATTTTACAAGCTGAAACAGCAATTATCACGAGAAAACTGGCACGCACCTTGCGAGCGTACCCCATGTTCATCGGCGGTACAGCGTTCGGTGCGCGCTCCATTCACAAGCTGTTCCGAGCACAGTCGAGAAGATGGTGTTGAGGAAATGTCTTTTCGGTTTACGAACGAAATCCATTGCCGCCAAGACCGGGGTCATGTGGATAGCGATGGAGCTTAAAGACATTGCAGCCACTCTCGCCTTGCCGGATTCATTGCAAGCTACATAGGTCCTCGGACAGTATTCGACGCTTTCTGTCGTTATTCGTGCACCCTATGACCGAGCAATGGTGTCCCGATGACCGGGAAACTGTTGCCGGTGAAGCCCATTACTCTAATTAAGTTTGCGAGTTCAAAACAGAAAAGAAAGCGCGAACGAAGTTGGGGCACAGCAGACACCCAACACCGGCCAAGCCTCTCATCCGGGACTTTCACTCTTTCTACACAATCAGAAAGGAGGAAAGCGCCGGTAGCCCTTTCCCCTTTTCTCTCTCGCCCTCTTTCAGTAAAACGGTCTATACAGGAACTCTACGTTGACCTGCCCGCCAGCGCCCTCTATGAAACAGTCAGGTAACTTTTTGAACTTGGAAGTAAATAGGAAAACGTAAAAAAGAAAAACGAAGAAAAAGGGAACGTCAGCAATTTCAAAGAATCTGTGAAGCAAAAAAGAGAAAAGAAGTAAAGTAAAAACATAAACTCCAGGATCGGATTTAACTTT
This sequence comes from Ixodes scapularis, assembly GCF_016920785.2. Lineage (NCBI taxonomy): Eukaryota > Metazoa > Arthropoda > Arachnida > Ixodida > Ixodidae > Ixodes > Ixodes scapularis. The sequence goes on along the minus strand of NW_024609855.1, from coordinate 429,116 downwards.
CTCAAGGCTAGTCATCCACGTTCCCCCTTCGCAAAGGAAGCCTGGCCCGAGGGCAGGCTTCCCCTTCCCATAATCGTTTCGAATCCCCAGGGGACTCTTGTAGCACCCTATTCTCTTTCCCCTTGCTCGCTCCCTCTATTTGAGAGAGGATATTCCTTCCGAAGGGGTGCTAGCGCACGCTGTGGGTGTTGTCACGCCGTCGAACTCCCTCGAACTCCCCTCCTTTCTTAGAGTGTGTACAGAATGATATGTCAATACAAGGTATCAATTTAAGCAAAAAGAACAATTAAAAAGTGATTGGGGATCATTCAAGCTTTAATAGCATTCAAATGACGGAAACGAAACTGAAAGTGACGGTGGCCGGATCAATGGGGCCCCAAACTGGAAATATACAGAAACGTTGAACAAATAAATATGTCAACACTTCGTTACAATCGCCACTGCTGTGCGAAGGAAAAGCACGTCGGAATTTTTCTTGTTATTTCTGGTGCTAAAGGGCTAATCTAGCCCAAGAGACAGTCAATACACGTCCAAGACGAGACCGACAGGATTGCGTGAAAAGGCTGAAAGCAACGAAAAAAAATGTGGAAGTTGAACAGGTCCAGAGAAAGCTGAGGTAAGTTATTCGCGACTCCAACTAACTATAGGGGGCACTGCTGCAGTTTCAAAATGGCGGAGGTATTGAGGGTCGAAGATGCGGGCAGAGCCTTGCTGCTGACTAGCATTCTGGATTTTGCGAATGCGACGAAATATTCGCGTTGCTATGAGGAGGCAGACCGTCTACTTCAGGCAGGTCACCTTTTCCTCTGCGGAAAAACAATATCGTCCGAGGACAAGGTAAGTATTTTTGCCTTGTGCCTCGCGACGAGCAGCGTGAGGGGAGACCCCCATGAAATCAACGTGGAGCTTGTTGCGGGAGGTGACAGCTGCAAGTTCAGAGTCGAGAGGGCAATCTGCTCGTGCGTGGCAGGCCCGTCGGAATGCTGCAAGCACACAGTGGCCGCTCTTCTACATTGCAACAGGTATGTACCCACAAACGGGCCTCGTTGTGCGACGCGAGTACGAGATGGCCTTACGGCATCCCTGATCGTTGCTCGCCGATACTTTTATGGGCGCGGGCGTGCTCGCGGGCACAGGTGTTTTCGCACGCTGACGTCTCTCATTAAAGCACGATAGTCGATTCGGCTTTAAGCGCGCGCGATCAGGACTACCGCGATTTCGGGAAATGGGCGGTACCCTGAACGTTTCTCTGCTGTGGTCAACCGCACCGTGCGTTAACGTGGTCGGGTTTCGCCGTTTCATCAACCGCAGACTTAATTGTGGCACGATGGAACTAAGAGTCAACATACGCAACAGTACATACATCAAAATTGAGAACAGGCAGGTTGCTTCATCTGTAACAACTTTTGGTTTCGGTTTCATCTTGCAGAACGGGAATTCACCGGCTGGAAGAGCTGAGCTCCACAGATAAGGAGTGTACGTGGAAGAAAACTCCTGGGCAAGCTCTTTATGGAGAGCCTTTGCAGCTGAAGGCCTTCTGCCACGTTAAGACTCCGCCAGCTCCCCTGGAACTTGCACCTGAAGAGGAGGCAGACACCCTGAAGCAGCTGATGGGGGCTTGCTTCAATTCTGCACTTTCCAAGCACAGGTATTTACGAACTGCTCTTCTGAAGTGTCTTTGGTTCAGCTTTCATAATAAATTTTGTCTTCTCGCAGACTTAAATTTTAATTTTTTATGCAATCACTCCATGAAATAAAGGGCTGGCACAGTATAAAAACTTATGTGTTTGCAGTTCTGCGAACAGCTACCATCAGCAGCAGGACGAAGGAGGGCGCGCGCTTTTTGAGTGTGGCCCCCCGGACTGAGGCATTCGACCACTGGCTCCCGACTGTAACAGCCATAGGGTCATTCTTGTTCCTCAGTGTCGGAACAGCCATTAACTATGGCTGTTCCGACATAACAATTGCCGACAAGGGAAACTCACGACCCACCAGACACCCTGCCTCGACAACGAATGCCCACCAGCGCAACGCCATGGACATGCCTGAGTTTGGTCGCATTCCAGAGTTCGACGGCAGCTCCAGCTCATGGAAATCCTGGTACAGGCGGCTCCAGTTTTTTTTCTCGAGGCTAACGATTTAAAGGACGCTTGAAGAAATGTGCGCACCTGCTGACACTGTGCGGGGTGGAGACCTACGTGGTCTGCGTGCTCGTACAACCCAAGCAGCCAAGCCAGGTGACCTTCGACGAGATCGTCCAATTTCTGAGGGCTCACTTTGACCCGAGCCCTTCCGAAGTCTTCAGCAGAGCACGCTTACAACGACGCGACCAGGAGGTCGGCGAGACGGTCAGTGCTTACAAGACAGCCCTGAAGAAGCTCGCTGCGGACTGTAACTTTGGTACCAGCGCAGCTCAAGCGACAAACCCGACTGTCCTTCTCCTGGAAGTGATGCTGCGGGATCGCTTCGTGTGTGGCCTGCGGAGCGAGCAAGTGCAGCAGCACCTCTTCGCTGAAAAAGACTTGCCCTTTCAGAAGGCCTTCGACTTCGCCCTGAGAGCAGAGAATGCCGTAGAGGATAAAAAAAACCGCACCTCCACGTGGCGACTGCTGTTGATTGGGGCAAAGCTCTGCTGGTGCTTGTCTGGGTAGACGCTGAGCCACAGCATGCCGAGCTTTTCGTTCGTTTTCATCCATGTCACGCTGCGGTCAAATGCTCAAATGCGTATGTAACCACGTTCCATACCACACATTATCTTTCTGACATGGATGAAAACGAACGAAAGGCTCGGCATGCTGCGGCTCACCGTCTGCGCAGACAAGGACCACCAGAGCTTCGCCCCAATCAACATCATTCACCACGTGGAGATGCGGCTTTTTTTTCCCTACACAAGCACGTGCTCGTGAGCACGTGAGCTCACCAGCAGGAGCACGTGCACCAGACAGCGGACGGACGTACGGACATGGCTAGCCCCTAAGGAGCTTCGCCCCTGAAAAAGGTGAAGTCGGAATTCAAAGACGTGCACAAGGCAAGTGCAACTAGCTGCCAGACACGGAACGAAGATCGGCCCAGAAACCGTCTAAAAGCTCGGAACGCTCAACGCTGCTGGCGGTGCAACACACAGCACAGCCCGGACACTTGTAGATTTACGACAGCCTCCTGCAACTACTGCAAGAAAATTGGGCACCTTGAAAAAGCGTGCATCAAAAAACGAAAAGACACAGACAGCTCGCACAAGAACCACAGCATAGAGCAACCACACACCTTGCTGCAGACAACTGCACCAGACGTCAGTCACCAACGCTCAGTGGACACGTCGACACTGTACGAGCTCAACTCGGTGCCAACTGCTACAGCGCGCCGAAGTTCACACTGAAAGTGTCGGTTGACAACAAGCGCCTCACCTTCGAAGTCGAAGTCAGTGAAGCAACATTCGGCTCCACATGGACTAACGACCCGCCACGGCTGGAAACCAGCAAAGTCTTCCTGCGCACGTGGTCCGGCCAGTCGCTTCGAGTATTGGGTACCACAGACGTGCAGGTAACACACAAAAGCAAGACCTGCAAATTGCCACTCTTGGTTGTCAGAGGAGCCGAGAGTAACCTTCTAGGGTGGAACTGGTTTTCACACCTCGGGATAGACATCGCTGGAATCAATGATGTGTCGGACGGCAAATTTGTCTCCAAGCTGCGAGACAAGTACCAGTCTGTGTTCGGCGAAGACATCACAGGACATGTCGGTCCTGCAGTACAACTTGATCAGCTCGAGGGCACAGCACCGAAGTTCTTGAAAGCATGGCCGGTCCCCTTTGCTTTGCGATCAGCTGTAGAAGCTGAACTGGATCGACTGCAAGACCAGGGCATAATAGAGCCAACTCTGCACTCAAACTGGGCAACGCCCCTGGTATTGGTATGTAAGAAGAACCGCACGCTACGCATCTGTGGCGATTACAGCTGCACAGTGAACTTAGCAGCTAAAAGGGCAGCTTACCCACTGCCGACATCAAACAAAGCCATCAGCAACTTGACAGGAAGCAAGGTATTCAGCACCCTCGATCTGACCCAGGCTTATCAACAGCTCTGCATAACTCCTGAGACAGCAGAGGTCCTGAACCTCAACACGCTGAAAGGACTTTACAAGGTCAAACGGCTTCCATTTGGGATTTCGGCGGCGCCAGCCATATCCCAGCGCTTCATGGAGTCGATGTTGACTGGTCTCCCAAGTGTATGCACATACCTGGATGATGTGATCGTCGGTGGAAGGGATGCCACAGAGGATGCCACGGGACTGGAAGCTGTTCTGAAACAACTGGAGAAGTTCAATCTACGCCTTGCAAAAGACAATGCTGCTTCAAGGTTCGGAAGGTCTTCTTTCTGGGACACCGAATTGACGAATCGGGCGTCCACACTACAGAGGAGAAGGTTCGAGCCATTGTGGATGCTCCAGCGCCGACTTGTAAACAGGCCTTACAGACATTTCTCAAAATGCTTGCATTCTACGACAGATTCCTGAAAGACAGGGCAGCTATCGCCAGCTGTCTTTATGAACTCCTTCAGAAGAACACTGTGTGGAGATGGGAAGACATGCACCAGGAAGCATTTGAACAACTGAAGAGCTTGCTCATCAAGCAGACAGTACTGGCGCACTACGACGAAAGGAAAGAACTTTTTGTGTCCTGCGACGCTTCGCCTTACGGCGTCGGAGCAATCCTTTCTCAACGTGACGACCAGGGGCAAGAGGCATTGATCGCTTTCGCTCCACGTACCCTTGGACCAGCAGAACGGAACTACGCCCAACTGTACAGAGAGGGCCTCACAGTGGTGTTTGGAGCCCACAAATTCCACAAGTATATTGTGGGAAGGAAAGTGACATTCATCACTGACCATCAGCCTTTGCTGGGCATTCTGGGCCCAAAGAAACCGACAGCTCAAGTCCTGTCTCCACGGATGACCAGATGGTGCATGAAACTGTCTTCATATGACTACGACATTGTCTACCGGCAGGGCAAGAACCACCAAAACACTGATGCATTGAGCCGTCTGCCACTACCAGACAGTGAGGATGAGCCATAGCCACCTGGTGACATACTAATGTTTGAAGCCTTATCAACACCACCATTCACAGCCACGGAGATAGCTTGTCTGATGCAGCACGACAGCACTTTGTGTGAACTGTACACTGCCATACAGAACGGCACAGTGGACAAACTCAAAGGTGACAGGTTCACGCCATACAAGCAGAGAGCTGCAGCACTGGCACTTCTCCAAGAGTGCCTTACCTGGGGCTCTCGGATCATCATCCCCACGACAGCACGTCCTCATGTCCTAGCGCTTAAGCACGCAGGCCACAGGGGCATGGTGGCAATGAAGAAGTGTGCACGGAGCTACGTCTGGTGGCCGGGGCTTGACAGCGAGATTGAGGGGACGGTACAGAACTGCCGTGTATGCCAAACAACACAGAAGAACCCACCAAAGGCTCCGATGCCTGTCTATGAACGTTCAGAGACACCCTAGCACACGCTTCATCTAGATTTCGCAGGGCCAGTGCACGGACAGACCTACCTTGTTGTAGTTGACGCGAGCACAAAGTGAGTGGAGGTACTTCACATGCCTCGAGCAACATCGGTTGCTGTTATTAATGCGCTACGGAACCTTTTTGGTACGTTTGGTATTCCGCGGAAAGTTGTCTCCGACAATGGAAGCGCATTCGTCTCCAACAAGATTAAGAAGTTCTACGCTTCAAATGGTGTGCAAGCCGTAACTGCTGCAGCATATCACCCTGCAACTAATGGACAGGCAGAACGATATGTCGCTGAACTCAAGAGGGCACTTCTAAAAGATACAAGTGGAAGCATACTTGCTCGCTTCCTCTTTCGACAGCACTCCACGGCCCACAGTGCTACAGGAGTGACACCGGCGAAAGTGATGTTTGGCAGAGAGCACCCTGCCCCCTTGACCTACTTCAGCCGAAGACAGCAGCGGAGGCCAAGGAAAGTCAAGATCCACTGGGTCCAGCTCGCCGCTTCGCCAGAGGGAAGAGAGTACTGGTTCGCCGGTTCCCAACTAAGCCAGACTGGGTTCGAGGCAAGATCTTGCGATGGGCAGGTCCACGTTCTTGGCTCATTGAATGCGCCGGTGGCAAGGTACGTCGCCATTTGGACCATATTCGGAAAACGACACAAGCAGAAGAGACCTCGACACAACCGGCAGAGTGGAGTGTGACAGATGACCTGGGTGAGCCAAATGCTCCCCAACAACTGCCAGCAACCAAAACATCCCAAGTGTCCGGAAGTCAACTGCGGTCTCCACAGGCCAGACGTCTTCCAGACCGTTTTAAGGACTTCATCGTAGGGGGGAAGAATTAATAAGTTCGCAGTTCTTCTGCAAACAGCTATCATCAGCAGCAGGACGAAGAAGGGCGCGCGCTTTCCGAGTGTGGCCCCCCGGACTGAGGCATTCGATCCCTGGCTCCCAACTGTAACGGCCATAGGGCCGGTCTTGCTCCTTTTTCTTGTATATATTAAACATCAGTAAGCCAACTATGGCTGTTCCGACATAACAAAAGCCTAATAAGCAATTTAATCAAAAGAAATGGGGCAACACTGATTGTGCGGTGTCAGTGGCACCGCACAATCAGTTTTTCATCGCCGTGGTGTCGTCCCATTAGTCCTAATCTTTATTGGTGGCACTATGCCACCAATAAAGATTAGGATAATGGGACAACAATGATTGGAATTATAACTAGTGACTGCAGCCACATCGAATGTTTATTTTATTAGTCGGTGCACAGCTGTCTGCTTTGGCTGTATGTTGGCCGCCTATCCTTTCAAAAAGCCTTTGACACACAACCAGCCCAGAGTTCTCTGGGCTCATTAAATTCTTTCTCGAGACATGGGAGCATTTTGTTTGAGAAATGTAATTCAACTTTGCTTATGAGAATTCTACTCGAATGGCTTAAAAGTATCATCTGTACAAAGACATAGGTTAATTTTTGTTTATGGATTTTTACTTTCTTTTTTAGGAGGCGGCGGCGGGCTGAACAGTCATGCAGGTGAGCCAGGGACATGCTTGCATGGCCCCAAGGTGTAATTGGAACTTGGCAAGACCATTAAATAGGCAATACCCGATTCAATAATAAGTTAGTACGTTGGATCGTGTGCAATGGTTGGTGTTTTACTCTCAAGCATTGTGTAGACAAAACAAAACAGTATGAGGGCCACATAGGGCAAGCATGCACTTATTAGTAGCATTTGATCCCCATATGATCTTTGTCTTGCATAGTAAATGAAAAAAAAGAAAAGGAAGTATGTGGTATAATTTAGACTTGTACACGTTACTGAAAAATAGTAAGGAATTACATTTACAATTACTCAAGGCCAAATTGTAATTTATTACAATTACAATTACCCTCCAATGAGAGGAACTGACCGTTACCCAAAAAAGTAATCCGTTACTTTCGTGGCGTTACTTTCAACATTTTTGTCCTCAATTAAGAAACAAAGAAAAGAAGATTATTTAGGCTCTTATTGGTGCCATCGGCTCCATTTATTGACCTTGAGTATGTTGGGAAACAGCTGGCTCTCGAAAGTCTCGTCAGACATTTTCCGTCATTTCTTACTGAAGATGTCGACTGCTACGCTGAACACCCTTTGAACTGAGGCACTGGATGGGAGTGCCATAATGTGCCTCAGGAACATTTAATGCTCTGCATTGAGCTATTTCAGTGAAGCAATGGAAGTACTATTTAGCTCAAAGATAGAGCAAGGCTTCATCTTTGCAGCCGTTGCCTAACATTCGAGAGTTTTAGTAGAGTTGGTAACAGTAAGGTGATAATTAAAATAATAAATAAGGTTTGGCTCGATATTCTTCTTTCTTTGGTTATGAGCAGGTCGAGCCTCGGTTGAGACGTTGGTGAATAAGAGTTTCTAATATATAAATATAAGTAATCGAGAAAAAAATATAACCAGGACACTCATAACAACAATTAATTAGAACGTTGGTTAAAACAAATAAATGTAAACACACGTTTGCTGTATGTACCTTTCTTGGTGCCTTTCAAAAACGCACAAAGCACGGGCTGACTGCAGTTTACTCCTATGTTCTCCAGATAGACATCCGCTGATGCCACGGGCAGCGAAAGGTAGAGTACTAAGTAAGACACACTATGAAAGAAACACTCACGAGTTTTACTCGCTCCTCCAGCCCAGAATATCAGTCTACGTCAGCCATCATTATGTTTTATTTGTAAAAATATCTGCTTGAGATAACATGCGTACTGCAGGGGTAAAAACAGGAAGAAAAAAGAAAAATTATTACTATTTTCGAAGTGCTCGCGAAAAGTTGACTCACAAAAGGGTGACTGAGATGCAGATAACCTGCCTGGAGTTCACAAATGAAGTGGGCTAATCCTAGAAGTTAGACTATAAAAATAACACCTTAACATATTATCACATCTCTTTTAGTGAATTTTAGGGTAGACGGAGCGTTGTCTCGTGTTGTGACATTATGAAAATTTTCGTGATCACTATAACCGAGAAGGACATTGTTAATTCTTGTCGTTGCACTTACTGCCTCGAGCTTGTCGAAGAGGCACACAATCACTAGGTGTCCTCTTCTTCGATCGCAAAGAAAAAAAAACAGGCACTATAAAAAGCGGATATAACTTGCCCCCCCCCCCCCCCTTTTTTTTCGTAGAAATGTTTATTTGGATCTTTGACATCGTTGTTAGGGTGAAGAAAAAAATAGGTGCAGGGGCTTGGTGTTGCGAAAAAAAGACTGCGGAACTGGAGTGCCAAGCCTCCCTTTGCGTTGGTCAATTCGCGTGAGTGTCACTGCATTCAACTTTACCAAAATGAAAGAAACCTTTTCTTTAGAAGGGGGGGGGGGGGCTGGTCTTGAAAAAAAAGTAACGGATTACAAGGAATCCGTTACCTAAAAAATGTAAGGGAATTACTTTAAAATTACTCTAGAAAATATGTAATTTTTCCGTTACTAAATTACCAATAAATGTAAGGGATTACAAGTAATTTCGTTACTTGTAACGGATTACGTACAAGTCTGGTATAATTAGGGTGACCACCTTCCTGCTAGCGAAATGCGGGACACGCAGGGCAGGGCGGGGGTTAGAGGAAGTTTATCAACACGCACACCATGAACCGAGGCTGTTAACAGATTGAATATCCTGTGCTGTTTATACACCTACAAATTGTATAGCAGCAATTAAGTTAAAATAATTTTCACTCCCAGTGACATATTTTTAATGCTAAAAATGTTATTAAATGTGTCGAAGCTGAAAACATAAAAATCTGTTGCAGCAGAACTCAATGCATCAAACGGAAATAAGAAACCGTAAATCTTTTGCGAGTTATTGTTCCCTGTCAACGCTTACTTTTATCAACATGGCCCTACATAGATTTTTAAGATTATTTTCTTTTCAACCTTTGTGAGTTGCACGCTTTTTGCTTTGTGTGACTGGCTTCACTGAAGAAAAAAAAAGATGCCACAGCAACCCTTTCAAATTGAAGCAGCGATTTGAAAATAATTACAATAATTTGTATCTAAACTTTTGACGAACAATTTTTTCTTACAATATTTTCCTACCAAAGGGAGAGGCACAACGGCGCATGTGCGTCGGATCTGCTGCAAGAACAACGGTTGCTTCCTGCAATTCTTGTGTAGAAAATGGTGTACCATTGCGATTCGCACGATTACCAGCGACCTCAGCGCTTTTCCGTGCCACGTTGTTCGGCAGCACCATGAGTTGCAGAGTGAATTTTACAACAGTGTGAAATGCGGGACATTTTGAAGATTCGGGAATTTCTCGCGGGACGTGGGACACGAGCCCTCAATGCGGGACAGTCTCGCGAGTCACGGGACGGGTGGTCACCCTAGGTATAATTGGTGTGCATCAGTTTGATTTGGGCCGCAGGCATAGTATTGTTTGTGTGTGTGTGCTATTCCAGTGTCCCGGAGCCCACAAGGTTGGACGAGAGGTTCTGCCAGGTTGTAGAAAGCTGCGAGGGCAGTGTTCTCCTGAAGAGGCTTGCTGCACTCCCTGCCTCTCCTCCAGAAGGCTGTGCCAACTTCTACAACAAGGAAGTAGTTGTTTCTATGGAAACAGCTGCCACCTTGCTGCGCGACACAAAAGACAACAAGGCAGCCTGGATGGTGCAACGCCGCTGCCGGATTACAGGCAAGTGGCGTGTGTGCTGAGCAAATCTTTATTCACACTACAAGACAGATGTTAAATGTTTCCGAGATGTCCAGAGGCTTGCTAAACTGTATTAGTGAGCATTGAAAATGTTTTGAAAATATGTGTCATTGGTTTTGATTTAACATTAATCAAAAGCGGTGTTTCGCATATTGCTCGCCTTAGTGTGTGCCTTAAAGGTGCACCAAAGACGGTTCTGAGATCATCTGTCCTTAATGGTAACTCATTCGATGGGCTCTGTGCATCCTAAATATAAAAAAATTATGCTCGTGGAACGCGCGTTTTTCTACTAAAAATGTGATTTGCAATCGGGATGCGCCCCTTTTTGCACCGAACTTTCGGCACAAAAAGAGCGGGGCATAATCCAGCCGAGCGGATGGCGGCGTGGCGACACTGCTCGTCAGTCAACCTAAAGGCTCTGTTATACTCCGACGTAACGCGTGCGCGCGTGCGAGCGCGTCACAGCGACGCCACGTCGGCGAAAACCCGACGCTCTATACTCCGGCGTCTTGGCGTAACCGACGCGACCGGCGGCGTTCGACGCAGCATAACCACCTCGACGCCAAAATGGAGCATGCCGTATTCCGCGCCGGCCGCGCCGGCGACGCCGGACCAGGATGCATCACGCGCTGGCTCTCGGCAGCCCTCCCGCGGGAAGCGCGGCGAATACGAGCAATAGCAGACGACGGGAGCACTTCGTGTGGCGCCATGTTCGAAGAATCGGACTCGGTCGGGGGTCGAGAAGCTGATCGAGGGAATTCGTCCTCACCTGTGTTTCTACGACACGAGGAAGCTTGAGTACCGTAGACCGTGCGCTTGTCAAAGATGTGGCGTATAAACATTTACCACCTACGCTTGCGGCGCAGGCGGTGCACCAACAGTGCAAGCGCGAGTTTTCGTCGTGCAAGGTACGTCCACGGCATCGCTCGTACTTGGCGCTCAAGAAGCGCCAGAATTTTCGTCTGCTACTCGGAACGAAAAGAAACCGGAAGTGGCGCACTCTCACAGGAAACGTGCCCTCGTAGTCAGATTCTGCGCATGCGCCACGCCGGCGGCCCACCGACGCACAGCCGCGGGAGTCGCCAGGGCCGCCGGAGTATAAAGAGGGCGAATTTTTGACTCGCGCGGCGTGACTGACGTGACGTAGCCGACTTCGGCCGGCGTTCGCCTGCGCGCGCGTTACGTCGGAGTATAACAGAGCCTTAAGCTGTCGCTCCCATAGCAGACGGCGTGGCGTCGTCTGCTATTGGAATGGCAGCTTAAGGTTCGCTGACGAGCAGTGTCGTCATCCCACCGCCCGCTCGGCTGGATTATGCTCCGCCCTTTTTGTGCGGAAAGTCCGGCTCAAAAAAGGGCGCATCCCGATTGTAAATTACATTTTTACTAGTAAAATGAGTATTGCACAAGCATAATTTTTGGATATTTAGGATGCTTACAGCCTGTTGAATGAGTTACCACCAAGAACAGACAATCTCAGAAACGTCTTTGGTGCAACTTTAAGGTTGTGTCTTTTATCAACACTCTGCAGTTTGATAAAAAAAGAACAGTTCCAATATTGACTTTCCGGTAGAATCGCAAAATGGCTTCAAGTCACAATCCTGATGCAAACTCATACACATGAAGGTGCTGAATGTGACACAGCTTTAATGGTGATATAGCTGTGGCCAGTGAGCATGGTTATAAAAATCTATGGAGATATGCCAGAGCTTGTACTTGGGTTCAAACAGTCATTTCGGCTCCTGAAATTTGTCCATGACAAATGGGAACCTCACAATCGGGAATACTGAAATAGAAAAGCATAAACACCTGAGTTGCACATTTGCGTTCTAGACTTTCTCCAAGTTTTATTATTAGGGAACATAATTATCCCGCTCGGAACACAAATTCAAAGGGAACTTGGACGAATAACATATCAACATTTCGAGACCTCTGGACCATAAAATGGGAACAGATGCAGAACCTTCCCTCTAGGTTTCTTTATTGCATGTTTTCCCCTAGTGTCATTACTGTTCTTATTTTATGCTAAATCAAGCCAGAATAGAAGTGTGTTCAGTTAGTTTGTTCCCAACAAAAACACTTCCGTTGAAATATTTTGTCGAGTTATCAAATAAACTGAATGGAAGTATATCCAGGGAGCGAAGATTTAACATATAGAACAAGGGAGGCACAAGCACCTTTTCCAAAAAGAAGGAAACATTGAATTTTGGGAATATTTGTTGCTACTTGAAAGATGTGCTGTGCCATCCCATGTTTTAAGAGTTCTCCGCTACTTCGTTCCTTGATGACTACCAGCATGCCAGTGATTTCATTTAAGGGACATATTTCTTATTTGGTATGGTCTGCCACGAATCATGAATGATGAGCTCATACGCCTGCCCAGTGTTCTTGACTGGTGCTGGTTGTTATCTAACTGCAAGAAAGGCATATTTTTTCTTTTTTTGTATGCACTGTGGTTTTTACAATGAAAACATTTGCTGTTGGCTGCACTTTATTGCAGGAACAACGTGCTATCCATTGTACACATACAAGCAGGGCGACTGGGACAAGAAGGTGCGGTCGACAATGCAGCCATCGTTTCGCGGCAACGCTGCGACGGCGTACGGTAAACGGTCAGAGCCCAAGGCACGCCAGAAGTATGAAGCTACAAGACAAGTACAAGTGTTCACTTGTGGCCTAATTGTATCGCCAAGCAACCCCTGGCTTGGCTGCTCTCCTGATGGTGTGCTCTTTGATGGTGGAAGGCCAGTAAAGTTGCTGGAGATCAAGTGCCCTACCAAGGGGCCGACCATGAGCGCAGAAGCTCTCCTTGCAACCTGTGACTTTCTCGAGAAAGATGATGCAGGTATTTACACGCTGAAGGTGCGTCATACCCACTATGCCCAGGTGCAGCTGGGAATGGCGCTTTTAGATGTGAGGACATGCGACCTTGTTGTTTATGCGGACTTTGATAGCAGCATAGAAGTTTTAAGTGTAAGTCTTGATGAAGCTTTCCTGTGGTCTCTGCTCACCAAAGTGAAGAATGTGTACTTCGAACGCATACTTCCAGTTCTGTGTTCATGTTAGAAATCCACAGATCAAACGTGATGTCCAGGTATTATGACTTCAAAACTCATTTATTTATTTATAATCAATAAAAAGAATTTCGGGGCATTCTCTACTTTTGATCACATTTTAGTGAGGATATAGGCCCTTCATGGCCATAGCTTCTGGATAGTATTAGAATGCTTAGAGTGCACGGGTTCAGCTACGGCCATGGATGAATAAATGAAGCATTTATTGACGAGGATGGCGCTTAGGCCTGTGGGGGATAAGAAGCCATAAAAAGCCATGGCCATAAAAAGAATTTCAAAAACCTGCCTAGTGCCTCTAGACGCACGGCTTCACAGGGACCCTTGAATGTGGCAAGAACCCCAGCCAACGCTTTCCTTTAGGAAGAGATGCCTGTCAGATTGGCACCTTTCACTAACTTGCCCCTTCTCTCCAGATTGTCGGTCAGTAGCTCTGCATGTAGCATGCCATGCCAGTCTATGGGCGGTTGGTTGGCATGCCGCAAACGGTGCTAGTTTCCGACACTCGTAGAGGAAAGAGTATGGCATGTCAGGCTGAGAAGTGCCAATGTGACGGACATCTTCGTGGAGCAGGCGTTTTGTGCTTGTGATATTTCTTATGTAAAAATTTCCTTTTACTAATAAACTGCCAATTGACTTCCATATATGCAATAAAATTAATGTGAATATTCTAGGGAAGTGTGCAATATTTTCATTCAGAATAAATCTGTGTAAAGATCTAAAGTCAGCCGAAGTTTTACTCAGAGGCCCTTTTTTTCTCTTGTACCACCATCCTCTAAGACTCTAAAGAGCACATGCTACAGTTCTGTTCTAAAACATTGGTGGCTGCCCCCCTCGCTGATATCTTTCCCATCACGTTGGGCACTACCATACTGAAGGGCATGCAAGTATTAATACTCGTTTCACTAGCATAGCAGGCCCAAGGAGCAAAGCTAAGGCGCACTCTTTCTCGATTAACCCTGTTTCATAAATTATACTATAACAATGCTTCTATTAGAGCATCCCTCTTCCTTCCACCCCACAGCATATCTCTCCGCCATGATAACTCCCGCAAAGTTCGCCCGATTTTTAGTTGAACTGTAGCATTTTACAATTCCTATCTGCCCATGACAATCAAGGACTGGAATAAATTACCCGATAGCGTTGTAACCGAGACCAACCTTGATAGATTTGCCGAAGAACTAATCAATTACCTTGAACTTAATAATATGTCTATCTGCTAATTTTTTTCTTCCTTTTTACTGTTCACAGTGCATACCGTAAAAAAATGTTAATAATATTGTGTAATGTTCATAACTACTTGTATTCTGTTGTTCTTTGATTCACCTGTATTGCTGTCTTCCGCTCCGTGAGTGTTAATTTATTTTAAACAATGATTATTAGTGTTATTGACCCCCTTGTATAATGCCCTAACAGGCCCTCAAGGAATAATAAATGAATGAATGAAATAAAAAAATGAAGGTGGTTGCAAGAGCTTAAAAAAGAGCCTTCTAGAAGCTTCAGGGCTGCTGCTGTTTCGCTTAGGGATTTAATTTCAGGCCCTGAGAAGCTGTCTCCAAGCGACATGTTGGCAGCTGCTTTCCTGCGGCATCCAGGAGGCACCCTCACAAATCATGTATTATATATGACAGAAAAACAAACATGCACACATGGTTGGCCCACACAAAGAAATGTGAGACAGAAGCAGGCAGGTATCAAGGAATATGCATTAAGCTTCATTTGGCAAGAACAGCCTCAGGCTGGCATGCACTAGCACAAAAACAAGGTACCCGAAAATGTATCAGTGATGATGACATCGCAGAGACGATACTGACAAATGCATACGAGCATGCACCCACAGGCGACCAACAGAACAGACAGAATGAGTTGAAATGTGGAACACTCAAGTAGATGTCCCTTACGAAGCTTCATGCAAGGACAGCCTCAGGATGGCATACATTAGCACAAAACAAGATACCCCAGGTGCTCTGGTGATAACATCAAAGTGGCGAGATTGACACACACACAAACATGCACACACAGGTGACGAACTGAACGAGTTGAAATGTGGAACATTCAAGCAGATGTGTCTTATGACAGCCTCAGGATAGCATACATTAGCACAGAAACAAGATAGTGAAAACAAGGTATGTCACTTGCAATATTCACAAACATACAAACATTAGCAAGCACACATACAAACACTGCAGTAGATACAAAAAAGAATGTGTTAAAATATGAAACATTAAAGAACACCTGCAGAAACCGACATGGGGGGCACGTGCTAACACAAAAGAAGGGAACGGTGCTGGACCATGGCCGGGCTGGATTTTTGGATACTTGTGGATACTCGCCAGAGCTGGAGAAATCATGCCTGTGGATGCGCAAAGCGCCGCGACCCCACCTTGCCGCAGTTCCACCCTGGTGCGAGCTAGGAGCACTGATCGGTGCCCTCCCGTAGCTTTGACTGCATGCAAAGGAAAGCTGTCCCCGAGTGTGCACAATTGGTCTACTTGTGCTACCGCCTATGCCTGCGGCTACCGGCCATACAGTAGTACCTTCACCTTGCCTCATCCGTGGTTTGCTCAAGAGGCCGTAAAAAAAAAGACCTGTATCCAGCCCGGCCGCAGCCAAAGTCACCGAGGCTGCAGGAGCGTGTGGCCTCGGACCATTCGTGTACGTTGCGCCAGCAGTGAAGAGGCTATTATTGGAGGTTGGCAGATGGTTGCACGATTAGCGGTTGGTTATTGACACCCGGTTTCTAACCTGCTCTGATACTGTACTGATTGTCATCCGCCTCAAGTGATAGATCTAGGCTGACACCTGTGAAACCTTGCAGCTTAGTAGCGCTGCTGATAGTCGTGATTATTTGGTTTAATGTGATTTCAATTATCTGCATTGAGTAAACCGATCATATATCTTTGGAATTCCAGCTTTCGAAACGATTACAAGGATGCACAATCAGCTGATTTGCTACAAATCCTTACAATGACATTAAGTTGAAAGCAGAACTGTCGAGATGAAAATTTTCGTAGAGTTCTTTAGAACATCTGAAGGAATGAGCAGTGTCGGTGTAGAGAGCACCACCCGGGGTGAATGACTGCCAGTATGGCAACAGAGCGTGTCAGATAAATGGATGTTGATAGCTGCAAATGTCTCCATTGGCCGGTACTCGGCAGCAGCAGTTTCTCTCGCTCCTGGCATAACATGTGTACATACTGTAAAATACCGGGCGAGCGCTTACTCAAATTTTGGAGATAATCGCAAAAAAATGGGGGATGGGCACTTGTCCGGTCATGAATTTTACACATAAATGTACCATGCATATTTTCTCAGATCTTACAAATTTGGTAATGGGCGGATCCGCGGTACTCTACGGTAGTCCAGTGCCGCACGCTCCTGCGGCTTTGTCTAGCACGGTATCAACCAAACTCTGCTTCTACAGAAGGCTTAGAAGAACCTGTTATCTGCTAGAACTGGTGGAGATAAGTTCACCAAGCCGCATGCAATGGTGAGCACATCATCCGCTATTGGCACCATGTGCCAGGGCATCCTTTGGGATGTAATCTTAAAGAGCTTCATCCTCTGGATAACTCTTTCCACGTGAACTCGTGCCGCAGCTATGCTCTTCGTGGCAAGAGCTTCGGCCTTCGAGAGCTGCTTCTTAGCATGTAGGAATGGGGGCCTCACCACAGCTATCAGCCTTGTTTCGCATGTGCTGTCGATCAGGAACCCCTTGTCCACCATTATATGGTCTATCCCCGGCAACAGCTTATCTACCAGACCACTCTGGTCAAAGATAGCCTTGTCCGAGGCACGACCTCCATAGCCGCTGCTAATGTAGGTAATCAAACCAGCGGGTGAAACGCCTACCATATACTTGATTGTGTGCCCTTTTTTGTAATGAGAGTATGTGCTTATACGACACTTAAGGCACTTAGGTGTGCCTACAGGAATCTCTGTGCAGTCAAGTACGATGCGAACATGAGAGTATTTCTGGAAGCACACCGGCATGTTATGCAGCACTTCATCCTTGGAGGGCCAGGTTATTGCATTTCTCAGAAACACAGCAAGGAGCTGTGCTGTGTTTCTGACAGTGGCACTTGCGGTTGATGGTGACACTCCAAAGATATTTGATAAGAAATCAAATGTCAGAGCGTGCTTCAGTGCCATCATGGTCATGATTACTCTATCTCTTGCTGGCAGTGCAGCTCTTGCTGATTTGGGTGTCTTTCCAGACACGAGTTTCTCTAGAACATTGAGAAGCTCTATGTTGGGGATGCCCGTAAAGGAACATACGTTACCCTGATTGATCATGCGGGAAAAGTTTTCCCCAAAGTCACCACTCGACACCTGCACACCTTGGTCGAGGACTATTACAGGTGGGGTAGGCCTCTCCAACGAGCCTGCAGGTGGCAGAGCAGCACTTGAAACTTCCGCTGAATGTTCCTCCTTGTCGTCCCGATCACAGAGGTCCTCGGCCTCGCAAAGTGCGACCTAGAATGAAGTTGAAACATATTTAATTACACATACCACAAGGCTCTATCACTCAATTGTGTTGGTTGTGTTCACAGCAACCGAAACAACAGCGGCAAAGTCATCTGGATGAGCGTTCTTCGCACACAGCGTGAGAACTAACGCAAAGGGTAGCCTTGTGAAGCATCTAGGAGCCACAGTTAACCTGATGCCTCAGTCATATATGTTTTTTTGGCTGCTGTGGATGCGGTCTGTACAAGTGTACAAACCGATGAACAGAACTTAAGGGTGCAAACAAGCTGGTAGCGATGAAACTCTACGACAAAACTCCGCAGACTACGGATGAGGAAAGGACGACACATATATGGAAAGACCTTTTCGTGTATCTGTTGTTGCATGCTTACCCGCAGCTTCAGGGTTGTGTCGTAGTGTACGAACTGGCCACAGAGTTGCATGTCTAGGTATTTAAGCCTCGTTTAGACGGTTGGTTTTGAAACGCCGACAGCGGCAAAGTCACAGGAACAAGCGTTTTCTGCACACAGAGTAAGAACTGACGCAAGGGGTAGCCTTGTGAAGCATCTAGGAGCCACGGTTAACCTGATGCCTCAGTCATATCTGTTTTTTTGGCTGCTGTGGACGCAGTCTGTGCAAGTGTACAAACCGATGAACAGAACTTAAGGGCGCAAACAAGCTGGTAGCGATGAAACTCTACGACAAAACTCCGCAGACTACGGATGAGGAAAGGACGACACATATATGGAAAGGCCTTTTCGTGTATCTGTTGTTGTATGCTTACCCGCAGCTTCAGGGTTGTGTCGTAGTGTACGAACTGGTCATAAAGTCGCATGTCTAGGTATTTAAGCCTCGTTTAGACGGTTGCTTTTGAAACGACTGGAACGACGACAGCGGCAAAGTCACTGGGACAAGCGTTCTCTGCACACAGCGTAAGAACTGATGCAAAGGGTAGCCTTCTAAAGCAGCTAGGAGCCACGGTTAATTTGATGCCTCAGTTTTTGTGGTTTTAGTTCCTGCAGATGGCAACCAATGCACATGAGTTAATTGTTCTGTAGTATGAAAGGTTTGTGAGTACAGGACTGAAAGAAATGCACTGTTCTTTTTATAAGAAATTGCACATTGACTGAACTGAAAAAAAGAAGGAACTACTCAGGATAAGATAATGCAGCATCAGACATATTTACCTCGGCCAACAGAGGCTCCACCACCGCCCTCTTCTCACGTCGCTTCTGGCGGCCTTCGTCCAGTTCTTTTGCCCTCTTCCTCTTCTCCACATTCTCAGTGGAAAGAACAGGCAGGTTTTGGGAGGGCACAGTTCCTTTCTTAAGGTGGCGCTTCTGAGCTGGGTATTCTGAAGTAAATATGATATGTTGGTGATCGAGTTAGCTTAACAAATTGGCTGCTCAGTTTCAAGGAGCTAGCGAAACAATCCTAGGTTTACACATTCAAATGTAGTTTTCGGCCGCCTACTCGCTGTTAGTACGAGTCTACCAAACAGCGCAAATTAACATACCTCTTACTTTTCCAAACTGGGGAAAATATTAAAATTCAAGGTACGATATTGTGCGAATGTCACGAAGACACCGAGGATGTTCTCTCCGAGCGTTTCAGGTTGCATGAACGGAAAAGAACAAAGAAGAGACGACACGAGCACACCGTCCCGTCTCTTATGTGTTTATTCGACGAACACGCTCTCCGGGTCGTTTCTAACGAGCGCGACGCTCGGTTTTCAGGCTCACGCTGTCGAGACGTGGACCTCACTACTGTAGCAACGATCGAGTGCAGTGTTAATACGCTGATCGCAATCTATCATAAGCACGTTCAACCGTTTTTATTGCGTCGCTGACCCCGTTAAAAACGTTTACCGCGCGCCCAAAATGCCAGATAAATGAGCCTCATCGTTTGTCTCGATCGATGCGCTTATCGCTGCACTGATTTTTCGAACCTGGTGATGCCGTCCCCGGATAACGCAACGCAACACATGTCGGCACACTCTTACCTGGCAGGGTGTAGTCGCTCGAAGTAAAATGAAGCGAGCACACCGGCATGGTCTCGGTGACACTTTTCCCAATCCGAAGGACGCGGACCCACTCGTCGCGTCTGTTTACCACGTCTGGGCCCCTCCGACATGTTTCCCAGGCGTTCGGAAATCGGTGAAACGACAAATTATGGTCTTTCCACGCGGCGGCGGTGCATTGGGGCACCGAACAGTGCCGTTTGCACTTGGAGACGGCTGTTTTAGCGAGACGGTCGTCAACATCGCTGGAATCCGCCATAGCAGCCTCCCGGAGACCCTCAAATATTTCGTTCTGGCTACCGCCACGAGAGGGCGAGCGGCGAACTGGAGACGCGAATAGACTAGATGGCACATGTATATTCCTTACCGTCGGTGTCGTGCTAAGCTACACTGAAAGTTTAATCCCCATACCTTCGTCTTGCATGCTACTGAAACGAATGGTGTTTTACCAAGCTTCTCTGGGTACTCTGCATACATGCCGTTCATGCTCGTTTTCCAGTGATCGATGTATAGATGCTTTACACACGTGCCAATACAGCCGCCATGGCTGACCTTCTCTTGTCTTGCCGAGATACCGAACCGCTGAAAAGGGCATTGCCGAGCCTCCACAGAGGCCAATGCTGGGGCGAAGGACACAATAAAATCTAACCTCATCCAAGTTGTTAATCAGCCCACTCGTGGTGATAGCATTCTTGATCTTGTCCTTACTAGCTCTCCGGAACTTATAGAAAATGTTGACTCTGTTCCAGGTTTAAGCGACCACAATATCTTGCTCATTGAGTTATCAATTCCCGTCCTCACGAGGAACCCCACAATCAAAACAATCCGCGACTTCAACAAAGCTGATTACGTGGCAATAAATCAGCACTTATCTTCCTTTTATCAAACATACGCCGAAAACTTTTTTCAAGGTCGGTTGAAGAAAACTGGTTACATTTTAGAAATAAAATAAACAGTCTCACTGAGCAGTTCGTCCCCATTTTCACTGTGCGGAGCGACAGGAATAACCCCTGGTATAACAAAACACTGCGTTCATTGAACAAAAAGAAACGTTTGTATAAAAGAGCGAGACGACTGAACGTTAACTCTGTTTGGAATGAATACTTTGCGTGCCTCAAAACTTATACAAAAAGTATTAGATCGTCAAAACAGAAATTCTTCTCTTTAGATTTACCAAGAATTTTGCGCTCTAACCCCCAGAAGTTTTGGAAAATATTTTCGCCTAGAGGCACTCACTCGATTCATCTTCAGGACGAAAATTGAGTCGCTGTATCTGAGCTTCATTGCGCTACTGTATCAAATAATTATTTATCTTCTGTGTTCACCTGTGAAAATACCACTGATATTCCATGTTTACCCTTGTCCGACTTTGTACATATGGCTTCCATTGACATTACAGCTGATGGAATACTTCACCTCATAGAAAGATTAAAACTAGGGTCATCTTGTGGTCCCGATAATATAAACTCGAAAATTCTGAGCAATACCAAAGTTACATCTAGTGAGTGTCTTAAATTGATCTTTTCTCAGTCACTGGAGCGAGGTTGCTTACCCTTGGACTGCAAGCTGGGCAAGGTCGTTCGAGTCTTTAAAAGCGGCGATCGTAAGCTGCCCTCGAACTACCGTCCCATTTCATTAACCTGCATTGCGTCCAAACTTCTTGAGCATGTAATATCTTCTCACGTTATTTCCCCCTAGAAGAAAATAACTTTTTTTACAATCGCCAGCATGGTTTTCGGAGGGGCTTCTCGTGCGAAACGCAACTTGTAGAGTTCACTAATGAACTTTTCACTAATACTGACTCACTAAGCCAAACAGATGCCTTGTTCCTTGATTTCTCGAAGGCATTCGACGGGGTTCCTCATCATCGCCTAATCGATAAACTTTCTTTTCTTGGCATTGACCCTCTTGTTGTCTCCTGGATACGTGACTTTCTTTTTTCTCGTACTTAGTTCACTGTTGCTAACAACCATAAATCAAACTGCAGTCGCATCACTTCTGAAGTTCCTCAGGGATCCGTGCTTGGGCCTTTACTGTTTCTAACATTTATTAACGATTTACCTAACTCAATCACGTCTAGCATCCGTGTCTTCGCGGATGACTGTGTTCTGTATCGCAAAATTAATTCTCACAATAACCATCTTCAGCTTCAAAGTGATTTAAGTTTAATTTATGCTTGGTGCTCCAAATGGCTTATGTCATTGAATATGTCGATATGCAAGCTGGTTCGCTTTACTCGGAAAAAAACAACAAGCAACTTTTCATATTTTATTGGCTCCGACCTAGTTGACTCTACATCTTATTATAAATACCTCGGTGTAACGCTGAAAAGTGATCTAATCTGGAATAACCACATCGAAACTATTGTGGCAGAAGCTTCCCGGACTCTGGGGTACATCAAACGAAATTTGAAAGAAGCGCCCTCTCACTTACGAAAATTGGCCTACGAAACATATGTGCGACCGAAATTGGAATACGCATCAGCCATTTGGAGCCCACACCAAGCCTATCTCATCAGCCATCTTGAGTCCATCCAAAATCGTGCTGTTAGGTTTATCCTAAACGACTATTTCCCAACGACTAGTGTTTCATCTCTCAAACGTCAGCTCGATATCCCAAACTCTCAACGTACGACGTAAAATAACACGCTTAAGTTTGTTTCATAAGGTTTACCATTTTCACCCAATACTACGTTCCTCACTGCTTCTTCCTCCTAGCAGATCATCATCACGGCTAAACCAGTCACGACATGTGTCGCGGATCACTGGTCGCACTAATTATTTTAACCAATCTTTCTTGCCACAGACCATCATAGACTGGAACGACCTGCCACCTGATATAGCGGCCATTGATGACCCCACCTTGATTCGTGATGCTATAATTTCACGTTTTTACTAAGAATCAATCATTGTATTTTTTCACATCTTATGCAAGTGCAGCATTGTTAGCTGCAACACCTGGTGCTTTGTTTTTGTATTTTTTCATGTATGACCCGACCCCCCCCCCCCCCCCCTATGCAATGCCCTTGAAGAAGGACACTGACAGGGTATTTATGCTCGCCGAGGTTTTTAGTTGCACGTGACATATGAGAGCTCAACTACCCAGAACAGAATTTGCGGCTCGAAATTCGGCTTCTTTCCGCCCAAAAACCGCCGATCAAGAACTGGCCGGTTCGAGTCTCGCTCACTCTCTTTTCCGCGGCCACGGGCCTTTTCTAAGGTATCGATGCGAGTCATGCGACCACCAAATTTAATCAAAGTCATGGGTCACTGAAGGCACACACTCAATATTAAAAATAGAAAAAAATATGAAACCCATTTTTTGTGGCTTCTAAAAAGCTGCAAATACGTTGATTGAAAAAAAAGTTCCACAGACAACCGGAAGCAATCTGTGCGTGCGTCGTTTCGCGTACCGTGGGGCACGCAGGGACGGCGATGGCAGCGGACGACGGGCGTGGGACCTCTATTTCAGAACTGTCGTTCGCGGTACCGGCGAATTTCGTCTGCCTTTAAAAGAGAAATTTGGGACTGATCAAAAGAATTGGTGTTCATCCCGTACGACACGCCCGATCACCAAGCCGATTTGCACGAAGACGTCGCCGAGCCGTCGCTCCCTTCTCGTGGCTGAAGACATCGCTCGTGCAAACGTCAAGCACGACGTGTCTACTTCGAGTTGAATATGCACGCGTACGATTTCTTTACTAGGTGAGAATGTCGCCAATGCGTGGTGCATCCCGACTTCGACCCAGGAGTGCTTTTACTAGAGGACAATCGACAGAAACTTACCAACTTACAGTTTATCGGCTGAATTATTACTAAGGAAAGAGATTTAGCAGTTTCAATATGCCCCAGTAGCTCGAGGAGGAAGAAGAAGACGCCGTTGCGAACGGCCGTGGAAAAATGCTCTCTGGTGGAAACACCGCATCGGCCACTGGCCGAGTTATTTCTAAGTCTTCGGATGTCGTCTCTAACGAATACAAGGTCATACTTCCACGTCTGCCAACCGGTAACATCGTCCTCAACTCCGTATTTCTCCACGCCGATCTGACTGCTAGGCCATACACGGCCCCGGACTTTCGAGACGCCATCAAAGATGTTATCGACCTGAAAGACGTCAAAGCCACCGGACAATTTCAGATGAGTCATGTGTGGATGGTGACCTGCGTCAACGCCCTCGCCAAAGAGAAGCTTTGCAGTCGTGGTGAGTTGGTCGTGAAAGGCAAGAAATGCCTTGTCCTTGACCCAGACAGCCGGGACCTAAAGATCAAGCTTATTTGGCTTCCGGACTACCTCGAAGATAGGCGTATCATCGAAGCTCTGGCGCCTTACGGCACAGTCCGTAACATCAGCCGAGGGAAATGGCGGTGCCCCGGCATGGAGCACATGGACACCCTCAACAGGGAAGTTAACATCACCCTGCATGAAGGAATCACCACGGAGAAAATTCCATTCCTACTTAAAGTGTATGGATGTCAATCGCTCATCCTTATTCCAGGAAGACCACCC
This sequence comes from Ixodes scapularis, assembly GCF_016920785.2. Lineage (NCBI taxonomy): Eukaryota > Metazoa > Arthropoda > Arachnida > Ixodida > Ixodidae > Ixodes > Ixodes scapularis. The sequence goes on along the minus strand of NW_024609855.1, from coordinate 404,847 downwards.
TTGTGCCTCAGGTGCAACAGGGTAGGACACGTCCGCCGACAGTGCAGAACACCGCGCTGCTCGGAATGTAAACGCTACGGACACACCGCAGACGACTGCGTCACAACGTATGCAAGCAAGCTTCGCGGAACGATATCCCAGGACGAAGGGGAACGGTCTGAGCTCCTGATGGATGTCTCGGAGGTTGTCGATGCTTCGGGGCACACACCACCCGCAGAAGCTTTTAAGAGCCAAGCCGAAGGTGACCTACCAGCAGCAGTGGCCGTCCCCCAAACCACGGAAAACGATCCAGAACTCCTCCCTGAACCATCCCCCCCACCTGACGATGATGACGACAACTCGTCCACAACCACGGTCGTCGGGGAGGATGCTACAGCAAGTGGAGACGACACCACCACCACCTTTGAGGTGGCACCAACGACCATCGGGTTGGATGCAGACGCGCTGAAGCCGCAAGATCCTTCAGAAGGACTCGGCTATCAGTCTGACACTGTTGTAGCTGATGAAGGGGCTGTCGCAAAATCGAGAAAAGATAGGAAGCAGGTAGGAACCAGACACCAGCCGTATCGAAAACAAAGTAGCCATAAGACGCTTGAAGATGGTCATGAGGGGCTTTAGCTCACCCTAATGCCCCTCATAAAATCCGCCCTGCCTTTGCATTTTTTAACGTTAAATGTGAGGGGCTTAAGGTCTAAAAGGAAACAGTACCAACTTCTAAGGCTCTTGAATCACGAGCATATTGACATAGCCGCAATACAAGAAACGAAATTGTCATCAGATGAAGACGTGGCAGAGGCTTTAGAGCCTTTTCGAAAGGACTTCGAAATATGTGTGAGTCAGGCAGTAGGCCTTTCTGCCGGTTGTTTTCTGTTTCTTCGTAAAAAGCTTGGCTATTCGTCTGTTTCCTTGACCAGAGACCAGGAAGGGCGTCTCATTTTATGTGACCTTTCTTTAAGACAGATCAACTGGCGTTTTATTTGTATATATGCTCCTAATACGGTGAATGGAAGGACTTCTTACTTCCAGTTTCTATCACATTTTCTGAACACCGACAAAACAGTTGTACTAATGGGAGATTTTAATTGTGTCTGTAGCGCAGAAGACCGTGCGCTACAGCAGACACGGTATGACAAAAGCTCTGCGTTACTCATTGACATACTCCAGGAGCGCAACCTTGTAGATGTGGCATGTCGGAAAGACCAATCAATACGCTTCACCCACTTTCAAGGTGTTTCACACGCTCGTCTTGATAGAATATATGTGTCAGGCGATGCATCTAATCAAATGAAGAACTATAGCGTTAAACCGGTGTTCTTTTCAGACCATTGTTTAGTTTCTGTTAGCTTCGGGACCAAAACTCTCCGTGTTTTTCGGCCTAAATGGGAACTCTGGAAACTTAATGTGAAGCTTTTAAAGGATGAGAAGTTTTCGAAAGGAGTTTCATTAATTCTGTCAGAAAGCCTTAAAAATAGTAATATGCATATTTTTGCAATATGGGACGGTTTTAAGCAAGAAGTAAAAAACTTGGCAATTGAACGCTCTACAGCAATATCTTACGAAAACAAACAGGAACAGCGCGAACTCTATAAAACTCTTTCGATATTCCATGAGATGGAAAGCATCAATCCCGGTTTTTACAACGACGACATCAATGTCACCAAAGCACAGCTTCAAAAATTCGAGGCAGAAAGGTATCGTGGAGCTGTCATACGTTCTCGCACGAGAAAGTTTTTGCTTGGCGAGCAACCCACCAAACGATCCCTGGATGATGAGAGGCGATATGCCCTATCGAAAGAAATATTAGAAATAGATCAAGAAGGCATAACTATCAAGGAGCCAACCTTGATTGTTAAAGCATTTGAAAACTACTACTTAAACATTTTTGGCAAGGCTATTCACACAGGCAATGCAAAGGATGTAGATAACTTGTTATCATTGATGCCTGCACTTAGTGAAGACAATAAAAATATCATAGAAGGCCCTATAACTTTAGATGAAGTCAAGGCCGCAATCGACTCTCTACAAAATGGCAAAACACCAGGACCCGATGGGCTTAGCGGAGAGTTTTACAAGAAATACCGAGACAAACTCAGTCAAGTGTTACTTGACGTTTTTCATGACTCCTACCAATGGAAGACGCTTCCTCCATCCTTTTACGACTGCCATACTGTCCTAATACCCAAGACGGAAGACTTAGAACAGAGGAAAAAAGTTGAAAATTATAGGCCAATATCACTTTGCAACGCAGATTACAAGATCTTTGCTAAAATATTGAATGACAGACTCCAGCTAGCATTCGAAGACCTTATTGGTGAGCACCAAACATGTGGTATAAAAGGAAGAAATATTCAAACCAATATCCACGTTGCGCGCACGGTTCTTGAGTGTGCCTCTGACAGTAACACACAAGTTGCTTTGACACAAATTGACTTGTCAAACGCCTTTGATCGTGTGAGCCACGCATTTTTGTTTGCCCTCATACGCCACATCAACGTAGGCGAAACTGTGTCCGAAGGTATTAACTTATGTTATCACAATAGCACTACAAGATTAATTGTGAACCACATGCTTTCCGATAAAATACGCATAAAAGCTTCCGTTCGCCAAGGCTGTCCATTATCACCTCTTCTCTTCACCATATATTTGGAACCTTTGTGCCGGAGCATATTTGCAAGTCAGAGTATTCAAGGATTTGCACTTAATAATGCGGAGGTAAAGGTACTCGCTTATGCCGATGACGTTGCCGTCTTCTGTGCAGATAAGAAGAGTGTGGAAGAGGCCATACATGTTACAGAACATTTCTGTAGTGTTACTGGAGCATCAATGAACACGGAAAAATGTAATGGATTTTGGTATGGTTCATGGGCTACCACGCCCCCATTTTTTGCCGGTATTGCATGGAATCGTGGTCCGCTGAAATACCTGGGAGTTCCGCTCTCACACATCAGGAGTAGCTCATCATACTGGACGTCAATGGAAACCTCGTTGAGGAGGAAAGCTGAAGCATGGAAAAGACGTGACATGTCCATGTTCACCAGGGCAAACGTGTGCAATGTGTTCCTAGTGTCTAAGCTAATGTACGTACTTCAGGTAATGCATTGTGCGCGTAAAAACATTCAAAAATTTCATCGAATTTTTGCGACATTTATTTGGCGTTCGTCGTGGGAGCCTCTCAAAAGGGACAACCTCTTCCTTCCCCTGGAGGCAGGGGGACTAAGTCTGTGTCATCTATTTGTTCGACAATTAGTATCCCGGTTTTTTTTCTTTAAGAATGCCGACCATCCCTTCCTCAAAACCGTTCTTCAGTTAAGACTGGCCACAAGTTTGAATTATTTAATTGTGTCCAGTGATGATTCCTTTCAGGGAAGACCTTGGGGCTTCCTAAAAGAGGTAGTGGACACGATTGAATTCTTGAAGACACGTTTCTCATTAGAATATTTATTTAATGTAACACGCAAGAAACTATCAGCAGCGATAATCGAAAGCATTTTTCCTATCCCGCTTTACCGAAGTCACTTTCCTGTCGATCCCCAAGATGATGTCCTTTACAGAGTAAAGAAGATGTCTGTTCCACCATCAACCAAATCGTTCTTTTTCAAACTGCACACTTCGACCTTGCCCGTTAAAACTTGGCTTCATAGTAGAGGGATATTTGTGCCGTGGACGGTTAACTGTAGGCTATGCAATAAGCCAGAAACCATAGAACACTGCTTCATTTACTGTAATGACGCCTTTTTTTCTGGGATGTGCTTCGACGAACACTAAAGAAAGACCTCGACATCACTGATCAAACTATTCGTTTTCTTCCATTCTCAAAAGGGGAAAGTGTTCCTTACGACATATTTGTAATTTTAGGCCTCCACAGTTTGTGGAGATGTAGAATGATAGATAGAAACGCGGAAGCGCCACGCACCACAAAATCTATTTTTGTGGAGAATATGGCTCAGCTGCGCAGTGTTTATGCGGCACAGCCATCCCAGCCTGATTGGTTTCCACTGTTAGACGCCTGCATAGGCCTACCAGATTTTTGAAGATTTTGCTTGTTTGCCCATTGTCAACCCCTCCGTTATATATGTATATAGCACTGTGATACTAAGGACTTTGGATGCGTTCTGTGTGTATATAGGTTTTGAAAGATTTGATTATCATTTGTTAAGTTTTGTATAATAATCTAATCAAGACATCAGCGTGTAAGAGGCCTATTGTTGACTGTAGATTGAATCCTCTCTGTAAATAGCATTTCATCTTTATCTGTATATTACTATGCTCGTTTGCCTGTTTGAATGCTTTTTGGCTGATGCGCTCTCTCTCTTGTTCTATAACTTCCATGTAATAAAGAAATAAAAATGCCCCAGTAGCTCAGTGGGAAAGACGTCCGCTTCACACGCGGTAGGACCGAGTTCGATCCCCCGTGAAACCTTTTTTTTTTTTTTTTTTTTTTTTCAAACACTTTTTGATGTTTACATTTTTTTTTACAATTATCACTGACGAAACAAAAAAAAAAAATAAGAAACAAATGTTGTGGACGACACGTCGCTGAATTAAATGGTATGGGATTTCCTTTTTGACACCTGCGAATTCAATGTAATTGCAAGGAGCATATAAATCAGGTAGCGTCCGCTTTCCCAGGTGCCCGTAAATGCCTACAGGAATTGCAGCCAGCCATTGGTCCCGATCCCTTTGATCTTTCGGAAACTCTGTCGCACAATGCCACTTCTGTTTCGGAAGCAGGACATCTGAGCCAGCTCTTCACGCAACATCTTGGGTGTATTCTTTTCGGAGCCGATCAAAATTCAGCACAGGCACTCACTACTCATCTCCAACTCCTCAATGTACAAAAAAACTCATCTTGGAGTACTGAACAACGAGTGGAACATGCATAACTGCAAAAGAATCGCACGGTGAACAGTTCCCGTACGCCGCATGTCGTCTGCTACCGGGAAAGAGAAAAAAAAAATAAAAAAAAAGAAGAAAAAACCGCACGGTCGGGTGTAGCCACGTGACTTCTGCCACTCACTCTCTTCTCTGCACTTCTCCGACCTCCGTCGGGTTTCGGTTTCGGTTTCGAGCAGTTGCGTCTTTTGGCTTTATTAAAAAAATACGCTACTCTATTGCAAAATATTAATTGGGTAGTCCTCCGACACCATAATGAAGCGCCAGGCAAAAAAATTAAAACATTTTTTTGGCGGGTGTCAGTGTCCCTTTAAAGGGACACTGACAGGGTATTTATGCTCGCCGAGGTTTTTAGTTGTACGTGACATATGAGAGCTCAACTACCCAGAACAGAATTTGCGGCTCGAAATTCGTTTTTTTTCCGCCCGAAAGCCACCGATCAAGAATTGGCCGGTTCGAGTCTCGCTCACTCTCTTTTTCGCGGTCACGGGCCGTTTTCTAAGGTATCGATGCGACCACCAAATTTAAATAAAGTCGTGGGTCACTGAAGGCACACACTCAATATTAAAAATAGAAAAAAAAATATGAAACCCATTTTTTGTGGCTTCTAAAAAGCTGTAAATACGTTGATTGAAAAAAAAAGTTCCACAGGCAACCGGAAGCATTCTGTGCGTTCGTCGTTTCGCGTATCGTGGGACTCGCGGGGACGGCGATGGCATCGGACGACGGGCGTGGGACCTCTATTTCAGAACTGTCGTTCGCGGTGCCGGCGAATTCTGTCTACCGTTAAAAGAGAAATTTGGGACTGATCAAAAGAATTGGTATTCATCCCGTACGACACGCCCGGCCACCAAGCCGATTTGCACGAAGGCGTCGCCGAGCCGTCGCTCCCTTCTCGTGGCTGAAGACAACGCTCGCGCAAACGTCAAGCACGACGTGTCTACTTCGAGTTGAATATGCACGCGTACGATTTCTTTACTAGGTGGAAATGTCCCCAAAGCGTGGTGCTTCCCGACTTCGACCCAGGAGTGCTTTTGCTAGAGAAAAATCGACAGCAAACTTTCCAACTTACAGTTTACCGGCTGAATTATTACTAAGGAAAGAGATCCACCAAAAACGAGACGCCCTAGTAGCTCGTTGGGAAAGACGTCCGCTTCATACGTGGTAGGACCGGGTTCGATCCCCCGTGTATTCTTTTTTTTCAAACATTTTCCGATGTTTACATATCTTTTTTCTTTTTTTTTACAATCATCACTGAAGAAACAAACAAAAAAATAACAAACAAATGTTGTGGACGATACTTCGCCGAATTAAACGGTATGGGATTTCCGTTTTGACACCTGCGAACTCAATGTAATCACTTTCCACAAAATGCAAGGAGCATATAAATCAGGTAGCGTTGGCTTTCCGAGGTGCCCGTAAATGTTCTACAGGAATTGCAGCCAGCCATTGGTCCCGATCCCGTTGATCTTTCGGAAACTCTGTCGCACAATGTCACTTTTTTTTCGGATGCAGGACATGTGAGCCAGCTCTTCACGCAACATTTTGGGTTTATTCTTTTCGGAGCCGATCATGGAAACTCACCACGGGCACTCACTACTCATCTCCAACTCCTCAATGTACAAAACAACTCATCTTGGAGTACAGAACAACGAGCGGAACAAACATAACTGCAAAAGAATCGCACGGCAAGCAGTTCCCGTGGTTCCCGCACGCCGCATCGCACGCCGCATGTCGTGTCGTCTGCTACCGGAGAGGAGAAAAAAAAAAAAAAAACGCACGGTCGGGTGTAGCCACGTGACTTCCGGCAGTCACTCTCTTCTCTCCACTTCTCCGACCTCCGTCGGGTTTCGGTTTCGAGCAGTTGCGTCTTTTGGCTTTATTAAAAAAATACGCTACTCTGTTGCAAAATAATAATTGGGTAGTCCTCAGACACCATAATGAAGCGCCTGGGAAAAAATAAAAAAAATTTTTTTGGGGGGTGTCAGTGTCCCTTTAAAAGTACTAAGATATTGAGGTGGGCTAGTTGGATATGCATGATGTAAAAATTAAATAGCGCAAAGGTTAGACAAAGGACAAAGGACAGAACATGTAGACAGGACAAGCGCTAACTCACAACTGGCGTTTTAATAGAAAAGAAGAGAAGGAAGCAGCATAGAAATACGCCGAAAAAGGAAGAAAAAAGATTTATAATAAAAGGAAAAAGTGAAAGGTATATAGAAGAATGAATAAAAGAAAAAGAGAAGAAAATGAGAGAAAGGGGAGCTGCGTAACTAAATTAATTCCTGGGAATATATTGAAATTAAGAAAAGGCTGTAGCTTAAAGAAAGAAGATGTTGAGAAGACTAGAAGTTCCCGCTGAATCAACCTCAAGTTGGCCACCGAAGGTAAGTTAATTCTTTTTCAGTTAAAGCCACTGAAGGTGCACTCACACAGGCGTCTTCCTTGTCTTTGATGGTGAAGGCCTCGTAGATTTCTCTTGAAGTTTTATCGCGGAACCGTCGTAGGATTTTCGTTTCTGTCAGGATCGGTAGGCATTTACAGTCTCTAACATGTACTGCGAGATGTCCCGCTGGAGTTGAATTGAGTGAGGAGGCGTGTTCCCGCAACCTGGTGTTGACGCAGCGGCCTGTCTGCCCGACGTATATCTTGCCACAAGTGAACGGTATTTCATAAATTACCTGGCTTTGGCAAGGTACATATAATTGCTTGTGTTTGACGGTGCACGGTACTTCTCGATCTTGCGGATTATTTATCTTTGGACATAGCTTCTTGAGCTTGTTAGGTGCAGAAAATATGACAGGGATGCTATATCTAGACGCCACCTTTTTCAGGTTATGCGAGACCTGGTGGATATAGGGTATCACTGCAGGACGCTGTTTTGGGGGGTTTTGTATTTTCCTTTCCCTTTCGATGGCGGATCATTCTTTCAACTGCCTCACACAAGATGGTATTTGAATAGCCAGAAGTCGCAAGCCGTTGTAATTGCTCTTCAAAGCTCTGTCCCGCCTTGTGTTCGCACGATTTCTTGAGGGCCGCGTTGAGACAGTTGTTGATGATTCCCGTCTTTATGAGCTTTGAATGCGAAGACTCATATTGAAGTAATCTTTTCTGCGACCTTGGTTTATACATCCAACACGAGTGGTATTCTTGGAATTTTAGTTGTAGATCGAGAAATTGTAGGGAGAAGTCTGTAGGTAGCTCGTAGGTAAACTTTAGCCCTTGAGAATTTTGTGTAAAGATTGCTCGGATGTTGTTGATTTGCGTCTCCTCTTTTTCACCTGGTTTTTTGCTTAGAAGCACGAGATAGTCGTCAACGTACCTGTATACTTTCGGTACCTGGTCGTTGGTTATTTGCTGAGCGATGGCTCGATCGCACAGAGACAAAAAGATGTCGCATAGCACCGGAGCTACGCAGGAACCGATGCAGATTCCCTTCTTTTGCAGGTAGTGATTGTTGTCAAAAGTGACGACTGTGGATGCAAGGTAGTATGTCAGCAGTTCCATGAATGAATCCAGATGTAAGCCAGAGTTGTTTTGGAAAGAAACTGTACCATTGTGCTCAATACAATCTCTAACGGCTTCGAACAGACGGTCATGAGGTATGGAATAGAACAAATCTTCCACGTCAAGGGAGAAACCGTATCTTACTTGTTGGTTGTTATTTTTTAGAAAATGTATAATTTCTTCTGAATTATGAATCAGAAAAGGATCTTCAAGTCGAAGAGCAGATAAGTTATTGAAAATGAACCGTGAGATTGCTCCTTGCCATGAACCTCTTTCTGTGACAACGACTCGGAATGGACCTTCTATTTTGTGCGTCTTTGCCGTGAAAAACATATCCAAAAATTCTTTTTCGGCAGTAGTAATTTGTTTTTTCAGGTTAGTCAGGACATGTCTGGAGCAAAGTTGAAGTACTTTAGCTTTTACTTTTTTTATGTTAATGTCTTGTAACTTTTTAAAGTTTTTCTGGATGGCTACTCCTGCCTTTTCCATATAAGTGGTGTTTGAACACACTACAAATCCTCCTTCTTTATCGGAAACTAGGAGGTTTAAATTTTGTTGTTTAAAATATTTTTCCACTCTAATATTTTTTGTCTTGACCTCAGTCTGTTTGACTTTCAACAATACGTCAAGACAATCATCTACACATCTGCTTCTGTCATTATCTGGGGCTTTTCCCGTGATGTTGCGAATAGTCGATAACATCTGTATACCTTGTAAGTTCGGTGCCGTACAAAATTTGGGGCCTTTCTCAAGGACTTTGACGATTCCTGAGGGGAGGGACGGAGTGTCCAATAGTCTGATGGACTCGCCTTGATGTTCCTTGTGTTTAGCCCGAAGCGTTCGTAGGTGTGGTATATAGGTCCTCCAGAGCGATTCCGTCATCCTTTGTGCATTGTAGAGGAAGGACCGGTATCTCGATTCATTATTGAAGCCAGGATTGTTGTTGTTAGCAAGTAGCCAGAGGCACTCACGGAAAAAACGCACTTGTCTCCACAATTCGGAACGCAGAATCCTGCAAATCCTTTTGCTGTGGCGGAGTGATGGTCTTGCTTGGCCAAACAGTCCTCCGATGTCATGAGGTATTACGTTTTTTCTGATGGCGAATGCATAAAATCTTGCCCGGCAGGTTGATTCGGCGATTAAAAAGATATAATATGAAACAGGATCATGAGAAGAGACACACGGAAAAGGGCCCATAGTAGAAGACAGAAATTGTACTAAGATATTGAGGTGGGCTAGTTGGATATGCATGATGTAAAAATTAAATAGCGCAAAGGTTAGACAAAGGACAAAGGACAGAACATGTAGACAGGACAAGCGCTAACTCACAACTGGCGTTTTAATAGAAAAGAAGAGAAGGAAGCAGCATAGAAATACGCCGAAAAAGGAAGAAAAAAGATTTATAATAAAAGGAAAAAGTGAAAGGTATATAGAAGAATGAATAAAAGAAAAGAGAAGAAAATGAGAGAAAGGGGAGCTGCGTAACTAAATTAATTCCTGGGAATATATTGAAATTAAGAAAAGGCTGTAGCTTAAAGAAAGAAGATGTTGAGAAGACTAGAAGTTCCCGCTGAATCAACCTCAAGTTGGCCACCGAAGGTAAGTTAATTCTTTTTCAGTTAAAGCCACTGAAGGTGCACTCACACAGGCGTCTTCCTTGTCTTTGATGGTGAAGGCCTCGTAGATTTCTCTTGAAGTTTTATCGCGGAACCGTCGTAGGATTTTCGTTTCTGTCAGGATCGGTAGGCATTTACAGTCTCTAACATGTACTGCGAGATGTCCCGCTGGAGTTGAATTGAGTGAGGAGGCGTGTTCCCGCAACCTGGTGTTGACGCAGCGGCCTGTCTGCCCGACGTATATCTTGCCACAAGTGAACGGTATTTCATAAATTACCTTATGAACGGTATTCATAAATTGCCAAAGCCAGGTAATTTATGAAATACCGTTCACTTGTGGCAAGATATACGTCGGGCAGACAGGCCGCTGCGTCAACACCAGGTTGCGGGAACACGCCTCCTCACTCAATTCAACTCCAGCGGGACATCTCGCAGTACATGTTAGAGACTGTAAATGCCTACCGATCCTGACAGAAACGAAAATCCTACGACGGTTCCGCGATAAAACTTCAAGAGAAATCTACGAGGCCTTCACCATCAAAGACAAGGAAGACGCCTGTGTGAGTGCACCTTCAGTGGCTTTAACTGAAAAAGAATTAACTTACCTTCGGTGGCCAACTTGAGGTTGATTCAGCGGGAACTTCTAGTCTTCTCAACATCTTCTTTCTTTAAGCTACAGCCTTTTCTTAATTTCAATATATTCCCAGGAATTAATTTAGTTACGCAGCTCCCCTTTCTCTCATTTTCTTCTCTTTTCTTTTATTCATTCTTCTATATACCTTTCACTTTTTCCTTTTATTATAAATCTTTTTTCTTCCTTTTTCGGCGTATTTCTATGCTGCTTCCTTCTCTTCTTTTCTATTAAAACGCCAGTTGTGAGTTAGCGCTTGTCCTGTCTACATGTTCTGTCCTTTGTCCTTTGTCTAACCTTTGCGCTATTTAATTTTTACCCTTTAAAAGGTTTTTCAGGGGAGGAACTTACTTTTTTTATTTATTTGTTTAAGTGACATACCCTCAGGGCCATCGGCATTACAGAGGTGAGCGGGAGTTAGAAGAGAACAGAACAAAGCTTTACACTTTGGAGCTCAGTCTGAGCTGTATAGATTATTTACGGCAATTTTAAACATATAGTAAGTGGAAATTGTGGCGACAGATGTGGGAAGGTATAGTTCCAGTCCACTGAAATTTTTGGGAATGGATGACTCTTGTTTTGGAATGTCTACTTTATATATATATGATGAAATCCGTGACAAAATATTAGACGGGTGATTCAGCGGTCGGTTGTGAAGTATTGCGTTATTATGGTATCTCTTATGAAAGTGACATCAACGCGCTAATTTACGACGTAAAGTGAGGTAGGCAGCGATAGGCTGGTTGCCATGGAGCATAATTATTAAGATAAAACACACAGAACAATTTCGTACTGACCGAACGACGGTTAGCGAGCGAAACCTGTCCCACGACGTTTCATCGAATGACACTTTAGCGAATGGCGGCGTTCATTTGACCGAATAGATAAAATGGAAGCCGCCGCCGTCCTGTTTTCGAGCTTGCCGAACCTTTGGCGATGGACGCTCGAACTTGAGTTCATATTATTTTCCCCAAACTATAGTAAAGCACCTCTTGCTATCGTTCCGAACAGACCGCCTGGCGCGCTCTGTTTGGATACCCAGTTTGCCGCCCCTACAAATGCCTAAACGTCGACTCGCGTATGTGATCTCTATTCGCTAAAATGCAATTCGCTAAAACGTCTTCGTTCATATAATATGGACTCGTATTAATGTTTTTAAGTTGTTTTACAAAAATTGTGCACGCAGGTTCGTGTCTGTCTCTCCTTTTTGCGCCCTCTGCGAGAAGCCGTTGGCAAAAATATAAGCGCCTTCTCTTTTTTTCGTAGAAAAAACCGTGCGCAACAAAAGTAAAAAAAAAAAATATATTAAAATAAAATAAAAAGACAGGCCTCCATTTTTTCTATTCGGTCAAATGAACCCTTCACAATCACAACGCCGACAACCAGGCGAAGTCTAGGGAGCCTTGATGTGCGCTTTGCTAGGGTGATGCCACCCTTTGTAATACCGCTCGCCGACAAACCAGCAGCCATTTTGGTTCTGGGCATCCGTGGCGCTTATAACTCTCCCGGAAACAAGCACCATATCTCACAAGTTCGGAGCAGGGAAGTCAAGAAGCCGCTCGCTCTCCACAACATGCGCGCACGATGAAGAAAGCGCGAAACAAAACGAAAATAAAAGAAACGGGGAAACAAAACTAAAAGCCAGAGGGAACTAGCTAAACAAACAAAATGACAAGAGCAGGATGCGTCGCCCGGCCCAGCCCAATACCCCCCCCCCCCCACACACACACACACACACACACACACGCACACACTGACACACACATCTGGAGCCGTCAGCGCCGCTGCGAAAGAACTTCGAGGATGGCTGAGAGCCGGAGGCAGTGGCGGTGGCCGCGGCTGCAGAGGCCGACGCCGCCTTCCGTGACCTCGGTGACTCGGTGAATGGCTGTGACTCAGTGAACGGCTGTGATTCGGTGAAGCGCCGTGAAGTCGAACTGGTCGAACGACTTCATGAACGGGATCAGTTCACGGGCGTGAGGGGAACGACTTGCTGAACTCGATGAGCTCGTGATGGGACGGTGAGCGACTTCGTGAATTCAGAGTTGGCGGTGATGGGATGGGGAATGCTTCATGAACTCTGTCGGATCCGTGATGTGACGGTGAGCGACTTTGAGAATTCAGAGTTGGCAGTGATGGAATGGGGAATGCTTCATGAAGTCTACAGGATTCGTGATGTGACGGTGAAGTACTTCGTGAACTTCACGGATTCGTGAAGTGACGGTGAATGACTTTGTGAGCTCAGAGATTGCGGTGACGTGATGGGGATGAGTTCGTTGTCCGGTTGAACTCCGTGATGTGAATGGCCGTGACTTTTGGACGTCGGTGTACTCTGTGATGTAAGGGGCTGTGACGTTTGGACGTCGGTGTACTTTGTGATGTGAAAGGCCGTGACTCTTAGACGTCGGTGTATTCTGTGATGTGAAAGGCTGTGACTTTTGGACGTTGATGTACTTTGTGATGTGAGGGGCTTTGACTTTTGGATGTTGCTGTAATTAGTAATGTGATGGTGAGTGAGTGGGTTCGGAAATGCCGACCTAACTTGTGTGCAGTGCAGGCGAAGGCAATGCGTGACGTCACAGGAAATATAACGTCAATACGTGATGTCTTGTGACGTCAATACGACGTCACGTGATTTCATGTGAGGTCAATACGTGACGTCACAGGAAAGATGGCAGCGCCCAGGCACCGGCTGGCCTTGGCGGGGCGGGTGCATTGGCCGGAGCATGTCGGATGCGTTGCTCGTTGTCATTGGTCTCAGCGAGTTTATTTCAGACGCGGGAGCCGTCATATAAGGCCGGTCGAAAGCGACTTTTATGTTCAGCGTGGTCTCTCACGTAACTGCAACGTGGAAATACGAAGGAACGGTGTGCATTTCGCTGGCTATAGATGGGACTATATCCGCGAGCGTGGCCGAGTGATTCCACTTCCGGCCGCCGAAGCGTACGGACGTGAGATGTCTGGCTCCGAAGGAGCGGTGTCAGCGGCCCACGCCGGCCGCGGTATCAGGGCTTCCGATAATGAAGATTACCAGGTCATGCTGCCTCCCCTGCCAACCGGGTCTGTTGTTCTAAATACTGTCTTTTTGCATGCGGACATGAAAGGGCGGCCGTACCGCATCGAAGATTTCCGCGACGCGTTGGTTCGTCTGGGTGCGCTCCCTGAGGTCTCTGCCCTCGGGGCGTACCAGATGAACCACGTGTGGGCGGTAACGTTCAAGACTCCCGTGGGAAAAAAACGGATCCTGGAAACGCCGGAGCTGACGGTCAAGGGCCGCCGCTGCGTCGTCGTTGACCCCTGCCACCAGGACATACGTGTGAAGCTGCACTGGCTTCTCTTCAACGTGCCCGACGACGATGTGAGGGCGGCACTGGCGCCGTACGGCAAGGTTACCGAGGTGGCCAGGGAGAAGTGGCGCGTCGACGGCTGCCAGAGCGTCGGCACCATGACGCGCACGGCGGTGCTGCGACTCAAGGCTGGAGTCACCCTAGACGACATCCCGCACCAGCTTCGTGTGGGCGGCGAGTTGGCCCTCGTAGTCGTCCCTGGCAGGGCACCGCTCTGTCTCCGGTGTCAGCGGACGGGGCACATCCGCAAGGAGTGCCGTGTCCCGAGGTGCAGTGTCTGCCGCCGGTTCGGCCATGAGGGCGCCCAGTGCGTCCGGTCGTACGCGGCGGCTGCTGCGCCCGTGGGGGGCTTGGAGAAATCTGAGCTCCTCATGGATGAGGCTGAGACCGAGGAGGCTGCCAAGGGTTCTCCGGGCAACGAGGGCCCTGCGGTGAACGACTCCTCTCAACCTAAAGGCGGCGGGGCCTCAGGACCGGAAGAAGCGGCACCAATGGTGGAGAAGCAAGCTGAGCAACGGGAGCTGCCGTCGGTGGAAACGCTTGCACCGCCTGGTGCGCAGGTTACCGTTGGTGACGACGCCGGTGAGGGACGGCCCGACGACGTGCCTATGGCCGACGCTGACGCCTCGGCGGGCAGCTCTGCGGCGAAAAGGGCGCATGACGACGACGGCATTGACCCAACCGAGAAGAAGAAGGTGGAGCCACCTTCAAAGGCGGCCCCTATGTGGAGGCGACGTGGCCCCTTCAAGCCTGACATTCCTGCGGAAGACAGGAGGGCGGCCAAGCCGCCCCCGTGAGTGCCCGCGCCGAAGTTAGCCTAGGGCCTCGGAATCGGAGCCACTAGAGGACAGACGCCAGCCTGCGTCGAGACGGGTCGTCGCGCATGTCCGTTCCGAGGTAAGCGCCATACGGTCTGTCTCCCTTCCTGAATGGCGGTGGTGTTAGAGGCGCCATTACGTGTTGCGACGCTTAATGTCCGCGGGCTTGCAGCGAGGCGTCGGCAGTACCAACTAAGTCGACTGTTCGCCGAGAACGATCTTGACATCATCGCCATTCAGGAAACCAAAGTCGAGAGTCTAGAACAGACAGATCGTATGGTGCAACCTTTCCGAACTCTTTTTAATGTATGTGTTTCGCACGCTGTGGGAACATCGGGGGGATGTTGTTTGTTTATTCGTCGGTCTCTGGATGTTGTCGAGACTGCTATGCTTTCTTGCGCGTATGGCCGTTTTGTTTTATGCGATTTTTTCTTTTCGAATATTGAGTGGCGCGTCATTTGTGTCTATGCACCAACCAGCGAGCGGGAGCGCAAGTTTTTTTTTGAAGGCGTAAGTCAGTATCTTAACTGCGATAAGGTAGTTATTTTCCTGGGGGACTTTAATTGTGTTTGCGCGCCTGAGGATCGTGCGAATATGACCCGAGTTCGTGACCAAAGTGCTTTTTATTTAAATGATGTTATCATGGGTAATTCATTGGAGGACATTGCGCACGTTTCCTCAAAAAGCAGCGTCCATTTTACACATTTTCAAGGCTCTAGTCATGCTCGTCTCGACAGGGCCTATATTTCGCTCGATCTTGTCCCGTTATGCGATCAGTATTCTGTATTGCCAGTTTCTTTCAGTGACCACGCTTTAGTCATGTTCACCCTTGGCGACAAAGTTAGAAAGCCAAGGTGGAATTGGTCGCTTTGGAAGATGAATAGTAGTCTTGTGAACGATGAAGTATTCAGAGAAAAAGTAGATGACTTGTTCAGAAAGTTCCGCGAGGATGAACCGACAATGTGGGGGGTGCGCTGGGAGCTTTTTAAAGAAGACGTAAAACTTACTGCCATCGAAAGGAGCAGTATTATTAATTATCAAAAGCGGCAAAAAGAGGAAAAGCTACGGAGCCAGCTTAATTTTCTTTTAAAGGAAGACGGCGTGAAGCCGGGCGAGTTTGAAAAAGAAATTAGAGATATAAAAAATCAGCTCGAAATACTCGATTGTGAAAGATACCGAGGGGCTATCGTGCGATCACGATCAGAAAAGCTGTGGCTGGGCGAAAGGCCAACGAAGCGTGCGGTGAGCGATGAGAAGAGGCATGCTCATCGAAATGAGATAAAAGAAATTTGTTACAGTAATCTGATAACGCGCGATCAGAAGACAATCGAGCGAGCTTTTGTCGAACATTACCGCGATCTGCTTGGTCACTGCGCTCAGAAAGGTGCCGGGTTTGAAAGTGAATTTTTGGCACTCATGCCCAGGCTTGAAGGGCATGTACGAGAAGAGTTAGAAGCGCCTATCAGCGTTAGCGAGTTGGAAGCGGCAATCGTGGCCTTAACCAATAGTAAAACTCCTGGGCCGGATGGGCTCTGTGTCGATTTCTACAAAACGTTTAAGAAGGAAGCCGCCGACGCTTTGTATGAGGTACTGTCGGAGGCGTACGAAATATCTTTGTTGCCGCCATCCTTTCTGAAGTCCCATATTGTACTAGTCCCAAAGTCCGACGACCGAGTCAAACTTTTATCCGTTTCGTCTTACAGACCAATAAGTCTTACGAACGTCGACTACAAAATATATATGAAAGTCTTAGCTAGACGGTTGCAAAGCGTTATCACATCCCTGGTCGGGCCGCATCAGACGTGCGGCATAAAGGGTCGTACCATATGCACGAACATTCATGTTGCGCGAAGCATTTTAGAATGTTGTGACGCTTTGGAGGGTCGTGTTGCAATGCTGCAACTAGACCTAGAGAAGGCGTTTGATCGTGTCTCGCATGATGTCCTTTTTTGTATTTTGGAACACGCAAACGTAGGTTCTGTTATTTTAGATGGATTAAAAATGGCTTACGCGAACTGTTCGACAGCAATTATAGTTAATAAGAGTGTCAGTGAAACTGTCGAAGTCCACTCTTCTGTGCGGCAAGGTTGTCCTCTATCCCCGTTGTTGTTCGCGATTTATTTAGAACCCTTTTGTTTAAAGCTTCTTAATAACAAACTCATACAAGGTTTTAAATTAGAGTCATCCGAAGTTAAAGTGCTTTCTTACGCGGATGATATAGCAGTTTTTTGTACTGACCATGACAGTTTGCGTGAAGTTGTCAGAGTCGCGGCTGGCTTTTGCAGGCAAACTGGTAGTGTAATAAATTGGGGCAAATGTGCAGGGTTCTGGCACGGTAACTGGGCCACCACACCTGGTTTTTTTTTGAACGTCCAGTGGACAACCTTGCCGGGGAAGTATCTTGGTGTGCCGCTCGAACACTACCGAGACACTACTCAAATGTGGAATGAAGAGACTGATAGGGCAAGGGCGAAAGCGGAGGGTTGGAGGGGTCGCGATTTATCTATGTTTGCGCGCGCCACTGTCTGGAATTTGTTTTTGATCGCGAAAATTTGGTATATACTACAAGCATTGCCTATGTCACGCCTAAACGTGCAGAAACTGCACAGAGTTTTTGCGGTTTTTATTTGGAGTTCGTGCTGGGAACGCTCTTCCCGTACAAATTTGTTTCGCTCTGTTCGCAGTGGAGGTCTGGGGCTGTCCCACTTGTTTATTCGTCAGGTTGTTTCAAGGTTCATGTTTTTACGTGACCAGAATGATTCATTTTTGCGTACAGTTCTGCAGGTTCTTTTGCAAAATTCTCTGCCTGAGTTTCTGGTGTCGTCTAGTGACCCAATATGTGCTAGTGTTCAAGGGTTCATGCGAGAAGTTGTACTTTCCTTTCGTATGCTCAAGGTACGCTTTTCCTTGGAATACCTAAGTTCAGTAAGTCGCAAGCGGCTGTATAAAGACCTCGTAGACGTGCTTTTACCCGTACCTTTATATAGGTCACTGTACTGTGGCGCACCAGGGCAGGACGTCTTAAAGAGGGTAAAGAAAATGCCGGTGAAGCCTTCGTTTAAATCCTTTTTCTTTAAACTACACTGCGGCGCGCTGCCTGTAAAGCCGTGGCTTGAGGAGAGAGGTCTGTTTGTCCCATGGTCGATCAATTGTCTACTATGTAAAAAACCCGAAACAATAGAACACATATTTCTCGATTGTTGGGATGCGGTTTTCCTGTGGGACATTCTTCAGCGCACGTTGAAGAAAGACCTCCCCCTCACCCCTCATGGCATCCGTTTTTTGCCGTTGGTCAATGAAGGTGGGGTACCGTACGACTTGCTCATGCTCCTCGGCCTCCACAGTCTCTGGAGGACCAGAACGGGAGTAAACAACGCAGATATAAAGGTGCGCCCCGCTAGAGAGTACTTTATTGAAAGTGTCGCGTATATTCGGGAAGTGTATCGCGCTTTGTCAGAGCCTCCGGACTGGATATCCATTCTAGACGGATTGGTGTGTTTAAAAAGTTTTTAAAGTAGTCGCGTGACTGCACAGAGGCCTACGTGTTTTACCATCTGAACGTGAGTGTGCTTTCTGTTGTTGTTCCCATTGTCTAATCAGGCAATAAATAAAAAAAAAAAAAAAAAGCGAGCGTGGCCGAGTGGTTAACGCACTTGGCTTCTACGCAAAGTGTCCCAGGTTCGATGCCTGGGCAGATCAATTTTCGTGAATTTGTTTAGAAAGTGTTTTAAGTTTATTCGAGAAGCTTCCCGATTGTTCTCGTCAGTTCTGGGTCAGAGTATTCTAAGGCCGAACTACGAATGTTCGCGACGCTTCCCTTCTCAATAAAACGTGCTCCGCATGGCTGTGGCTCACTCTTTTCGCTAGTGTTTGAACGTGTCATTTCGCCGTCATTAACGCTCGCCTTTCACGCCTGTTATTACTCTTGTTTTGACACAAGTTTGCCTTATTAAATGTTTAGCTTCCTTGTCAGTCCCCGACTCGCCAATCCATCGGTGACAATATTGCCACGACTCGAATATTCCTAGGATAAATTTTAACGCAACGTTTTTGTACTCTCGTTCACCATCGGAATCTTCGATGTCTGCAGTGAAGCATGTGCTATATATTTGAATACTCGGTTTAGCAGCGGAAATCGCGTAAGTCGTGCTTGGCAGTGTGTAATCGTGGTGTCACTTCGTTCAAATGCCCGAAGGCTCACTTTAGTTGTGCGGCGCACGGGAAAGCTGCCTTGAAGCAGGTAGTTCACGTGCCGTGCTAGATGATGATGTGGTGCACTCTCAGAAAAAAAGGGTATGTTCTAACACCCCTTCTCCCATATACGACACCCGAAATGTTCAGTTGGACGTCAAGCGCGCTGCCGCCGAACCAACCACCCAGGGGGCACCTGTGAAAGCAGGTTTTTGGAGAGTGGCGGCTTCACGGACCCCGAGCCATGCGGGTTCGCGCGCCCACGTCTGGTTGTGCGCGTGGCTTTCCCGTGTCCGGGGAAAAGGGCATCCTGGTGGTTCAGCTGAGCCCGGGGTAGGTTTGGACCCTTCGGGGACCCCCGGGTGAGGCAATACACCACTTCGGCCCCCGCTTCCCGTAGACGGGTGTCCTGGCTTGGCCCGACCAGGATGATTCAGTCAGTCGCCTTTTCTTCCACTATCCCCTCCCTTCTTTCTCCTTTCTCTGCTCTTCTCTTTTTCATCCTCACATTCTTTGGCGGCAAGGGCTAACCTTGGGTAAAGACAGATACCTTTCTCGAACCACACTTGGCTATAGTTACTTGGTGGCACTCGTAGTGTAGCATACCCAGCCAAGCCATACTTGCTATGGGGTGCTACCTACCCCTTGTTGGGCTCGGTGGTGGGTGGTGCGCCACAGTTTCTGAACATCCTCCACCTTTCATGGCTTCCGCAAATCCTAAACGCGGTTCGGGACGAACCACTAAGAGGCAGCGTCCAGGACCACAGACCATTGAAAAAGAAACTGTTGAAATATTTTCAAAGTTCTGTGTTATTCACTCACATGATGAGCAAAAACCTGTAGCAAAGATGTCACCATTTATTGTCGCCAAAGTGCTACAAAACCTTGTTGGATTTTCTTACAAGGACAAAAAACTACACTCGGAAGACCTTCTTTGTTGAAATAAATACTAAAAAACAAAGCGAAGCGCTTCTCAGACTGACCATCATTGTGGACGTGGAGGTGTCGGTGAGTCCTCACCGTACACTAAACACGGTCCGTGGTGTCCTGTCAGAAGAAGCCATTCTTTACACCAGTGAAGATGAACTTCTTGAGGGACTAAGAAGTTCGGGTGTCGTCGATGTCAGACGCATAGTGTTCCGCAAGAATGGTGAAAATATCCCCTCAAAACATGTTATCCTTACCCCACTCCCCGAGACGGTCAAAGCCGGTTAACTCAACTGTCGCATCCGCCCGTACATCCCCAGCCGCCAGCGGTGTTTCCACGGGTCACGCAGCTGTCGTGGGAAGGAGACATGTGCCAGGTATGGAAATCAGGGTCACGTGTCTGATGGTTGCGAGGCAGAGGCACACTGCGCAAATTGCAGAGGACCACATTCTGCCTACTACCAAAGCTGCCCCCTCTGGAAGCAAGAGAAGGACATCCTCGCAGTTAAGGTTAAAGAAAACCTGTCCTACGCAGATGCAAAGAAGCGCTTTTCTTTCCTTGCTAAGGGAGGTTATGCCGAGGTGGTGCGCAGGGGCTTGCACCACGCTCGGAGAGAAAGGCCACTCAGGTCTCTCCCGAGTTCTTGGTTGCCGACCTATGGGCCCCATCCCCACAACAGAGGCAGCAGGTTGCTCCCCTGGGCTAGGACAGGCCGGCGATACTCGTGTCCGCCTTCCCTTTTAAGACGCTGGCGAGGTGTCAGCATGCTCACCCTTCTCGCGGAGAGGGCGCTCCAGCTGACTTCTCTGCTCAGGACAGGCCAGCACCGGCTGTACCTGTCACTACAGGCCACACTCCTGTGGAGGAGAAAAAGCAAGTACCTCAGTCTCTGGAGAGACAGCCAGGAACCAAGGACCTGCGTGGGTCGCATGCAGCTTGTTTGTTGGGAAACGAGGTGGAAGAGCTGGACGGGGTAGAACCCCTCCCCAGTTCATCAACCACCCTTTCACCCAGTTCTGGTCATGGCCTCGGATCAGGGCCTCGCGGCACGGAACCTCCCAGGCCGGCAGGCAAGTCTGTCTGCAAAGCTCAGGAAAATACTAGCGCTTCTTGTCTGCCCCCTCGTCGACTCCGGGTTCTGACCAGGGCGAGATGGAGTGGCAGACTACCAAGAAACAAAATATAAAAAAAAAAACGTAATTCCTCCGAAGTGAAGCAACTGACTCACCTTTTCATGTGTTCCGGTTTTTTTCCTTAAAATGGCTTCAGTACTCGTACAGTGGAACTGCCGTGGCCTTCTAAGAAACCTGGACTATGCAGAGCATCTTCTGGAGCAGTACAAGCCACGAGCGCTGTGCTTGCAACAGACTCATTAGAGTCCCAGTCGCACTAATTTTCTGAGACGTTACCAGGTTCTCCGAAAGGATCGCCCGGGCTCTGGCAATTCTTCTGGTGGAGTTGCGGTCGTCCTCCCGAGAGACGTTCCCTGCACAGAGGTTGCACTGTCCACACCATTTGAAGCAGTGGCAGTTCGGTTCATGCACCATAAAGCTCTGACAGTATACACTTTATATCTACCGCCTTCTTTCACCTTGAAATGTTCAGATTTTAACTCGCTGTTAGACCAGCATCCTGAGCCCTTCCTTTTGATGGGCGATTTTAATTGTCACAACCCTTTATAGAGGAGCACACGTCAGGATGCCAGAGGAAAAAAAGTGAAAGCCGTTTACAACTCTGTAACGCCGAATTAGAGCGCAGCTCTTGAGGAAAAGGAGGGAAGGGTACTGGGGGGTCAAGTGACCTTGGGTGGGGGTCACGTGACCTAGGGGAGTCACGTGACGATGCCGATGCCGATGACGTCATCAGTAACGATGACGATGTGGATACCGATGACGTCATCAGTGATGATGACAATGACGATGCGGATGCCGGTGACATCATCAGTGATGATGACGATGACGATGCGGATACCGGTGACGTCACCAGTTACGTCACTGATGACGTCATCAGCGATGATGACGATGACGATGCGGATACCGGTGACGTCATCAGTGACGTCACTGATGACGTCATCAGCGATGATGACGATGACGATGCGGATGCCGGTGACGTCATCAGTGATGATGATGATGGCGATGCGGATGCCGGTAACGTCATCAGTGATGATGACGATGACGATGCGGATGCCGGTGACGTCCTCAGTGACGTCACTGATAATGTCATCAGCAGTGTTGTGCCCGTTACCGAAAAAAAGTAACGAAATAGCGTTACTCGTTAGTTTGGTAAGAAGTAACGCGTTATCGAGCTACGTTACTCTTTTACAAACGTAACGATATACCCTTACCGTTACTTTTCAAAAATAACGAACGTTACTCTTACGTTACTTTTACGTTACTTTTCTGTTCGAGTACATATGTTTGGCAGAGATGTATGATAAGCCTCCTTAACAAGCTTGGATGAAGATAGAAATTTATAGAGTGGTTTTATAGTGTTTTGACGCGCGAAGCAGCTTAATTTTCGGCATGCAGATTAGGCATTGAAACTGTAAATTACCTGATTCTGTCTCCTTTAGTTGATACATTTCATACAGACCTGCTGGCCATGGCGACGGACTTTCGTTATTCATGCCCATCTCACGCGCAGAATGAGTCGGAAATGTTAGTCAATTGGCTTTTATAAACTACAGCATGCGAACGAGGACTGCTGGAACACAACCAGCCAACCAACAACCCTCATTTGTACGCCGGTTTAGTAGCAGTCCGGTTCATACTATTACCAGAGACTGATTTACTTCACTATCTGGAACAGGACACCGGTTACCAGCACGGGTGGTGCACGAAAGCCCGCGATGTCAAAAGCTCCATGTCATTTGCCCCGCGGCAAGCGCCCCGTTCTTTTTGCCCCGTTTGCAAAAGCCCCTGTTTCAGAAGCCCATGACTCAATTCCCCCGTGTTAACAGCCCCGCGTCCTCAATGTCCCAGGTTGTTCCCGTGTTTCTTTCCTTACCCTCGGAGTTTTTCCACTCTTTTTACCAGTCTTTGTAACGTAGTTCTATATTGGCCTATATAGCGTAAACGTAGCTGGATCCCTGGCCGGCCCCTTGATGCACTTTGCTTAATCCTATATCTAACAACGCTTCAAAATGGCTGTTAGCCTTTCATGAAACTTATTTATTCACAAAACATATTTACAACATTTGCATAGCAACAGAGTTGGTACGCTCAGATGCCGCAGTAGCGTTGGATCTTCTGAAGAAACTCGTTCAAGTTTAGGGCGCCGTCCCGCAAGTCGTCCTCCAGCTCCTTGATGGCGTCGTCCTTCTCGTTCCACTTCTTTAGTCGCTTACGAGCTTGACTGCCATTGGACAGCTGCAGCAGGGATACTCGACTCGTGGCCTCATCCTTCTTTAGAAGATACACGAAGGCGAACAGGTTTGGATAAGCTTTTCCAACCATGTTGTTTATTTTCCTGCAATTATTAAATGATTTCTTTGGTTATATTTATACAGGCAGCAATGGAATTGGCTTTAGAACAAATACTGGGGGCTCACCTGTGCCAGGCCTCCTCCAGGTTGTTTGTACGGGCGCCACGGTTCTGATTCTGGTTCCATTGCTGAATGTCGAAGTTTCCCATCATCCAAATGTCCTCAAAATAAAGAATCAAAAGTAGAATTGGCGCGTCCGTAGGCGCCGTAAGTTTCAGGTTGCCCCAAGCTACTCGCACGAAATTCGGGGGGACAAAAGCGAGACTGATCATCTTTCTCACGAAGCCGGCCACGGAGGTGTCCAAGCGATAGGCCTTCGAGAGTCCAAGCTCCTTAACTTTCCGCCAGATTGCCTGGGAAAAGTGGAAGTGGCAGCCTCGGTGACGGGCGCCAGGAAAAACGAAGAGGATGGCCTGAATCAGCGCCAGTTCGAAGCCCGTTCGGACAAGGTCGAACGAAACGGAAAGGTTAAGGTCAGTTAGAGCTGTCCTAAAATGTTCGAAGGCCTGTACGTAAACGTCACGGGATTTGCCCGGTAGCAAAAAATAAGCGACATTGAAGCTACACCGCTCTTTCACGACGCTTATGGGGTCAACATCTGATAAAACAAAGATGGACACGACAAAAAGGTTCCGTCGACAAAAACCGCGCTCACCTCAGAAACCTCTGTGAGTGCGTCGCTTGTGCTAAAACAGACGATGCGACCAGCACTGGTTGACACGTCAAAAAGAAGAAACTTTCTTCCGTCCAAGGTTTCAGTGTATGTTCCAGCTAAGTTTACGTCAGCTGTAGTCTTGGGCAGTGCAGGTTGGTTCTGTCTTTTAGCTCGGTAGATCGTACTGCGCACACTCTCAAAGGTCGGAAGCTAGGTCAAGACGTCTTCCTTGACCTGATAAAAAACAGAGAGAGAGAGAGAGATATATAAAAAAAAGATAGGTTCAGAAATATTGCCGCGCCCAGGGCTGAGAAAGCAACGCTGTCACGGACCTCCAGAAAGTTCTCGTTTATTCATGTACCGCATGTAACTTCTCTCATTTATTCCTGCTTTTGTTTTCTAGAAAGTGCGTGTTCATTCTCGCCCGATCACGCGACGCTCGAGCCGCTTTCGCCGAATCTTCGAGATAGCGACGCACTCTAGATAAGAGGCCGCCCGCGACCTTGTCGAGTCAGTTTCGCCTCAGCGTTCGACCTTGCTGCTTCGCCGCCTTCGACGCCCGCGACGCTCTGTTGTTATTTTTCTATTTCCTTTTATTTTTGGCACAAGTTCGCCACATTAAACGTCTATTTCTTTCTGTGTATTTATTGTTTCTTTTGGTCACCACCCGTGGCATTTTGGTGGAGGTGCGGGGTACCGCATGCCCCTGCCGCGTACCCCTCCGAGGGCCCGCAGTCCAAGTCCGACGCCTAGTCCACGAAGAACCAACGAAAGCACTTCCGAGATCCGGTTCAGTCGTCGCACCCAAGGCCTACACCCGGAATTCGGACCTCTGCCGCCCAAGACTAAGCAGCCAACGAGACCAACGATGGACAGTCAGTCGTCGCAGAACCCGTCCACCGCCAGCGTCGTCGTCCTGCCCGTCGCACCCCGGACTCCGACGCCTTTCCACGGGGAGATCCACGAAGACATCGAAGACTGGCTGCGACACTACGAACGTGTAGCCCGCCACAACGGATGGACGACTGAGCAGTGCTTCCACAACCTTTACTTCTCGCTTGAAGGCACTGCGAGGCACTGGTTTGAAAACCACGAAGCCTCCTTCCCCACATGGGAGCCCTGCGTCGCCGAACTCAAACGAACATTCATTAACCACCATCGTCGCCAGCGAGCAGAGGACCTGCTTCAAACAAGGGTGCAGGGCCCCAATGAAAGCCTGACCAGCTTTGTACAGGATGTTCTGCGTCTAAGTGCCCGAGCAGACCCGGAGGCCGCTGAGGAAAAGAAACTTCGAATCCTCATGCGAGGCGTCAAGGCAGAAATTTTTGGAGGCCTGGTTCGCAATCCCCCGACGACCGTCGATGCATTTGTGAGTGAAGCCACGAACATCGAGCGCGCACTGACGGCCCGAGCAAGCCACTACCACCGACTCGCCGGCGCGCCTACTTCTCCAACCGTCGCAGCTACACTTCTGGACCTGAGCACCACAGGTGTCGACAGCCTTCGGGATATCGTCCGGGATATCGTCCGGGAAGAGCTCCGGAAGATTCTACCTGCTGCAGATCGCCCAGCCTCACTCTCACTCGCCGACGTCGTCCGAGAGGAAGTTAACCGAGCTTTCCATCCCGAGGTTGCCGTCACCGCAGCAGCACAGCAGGAGCCAGCCGTAAGCTACGCCGAAATGCTCCGCCGAGCACCATCAGCACCGCGTCCGTACATGGCGCCTCCCGGACGTGTGCTTCCAGAGCCGCAGCATTCCCGACGCCAGGAAGATCGGGCACACGTTCGTCCAGAACAAGTTGCGCCAAGGAAGACCGACGTGTGGAGGACGGCTGATCGACGCCCGTTGTGCTACCACTGCGGGGAAGCCGACCATATCTACCGACGATGCCCCTACCGCCAGCTCGGCCTACGAGGGTTCGCGCCCAACGACCCTCGACCACGTCTTGGAGAGCGACCTCGGGACATCGAGGACTACCTCCGCCGCTCTTCAACTCCTGAGTCGTCTCCCCGCCGAGTATTCCGTTCGCCATCTCCCCGACGCTCGCCATCGCCCTTCCGCCGGTCTCGCCGAGACAGCCTGTCACCCATTGCGTCCCGTCGGGAAAACTAGGCGCGGCAATGCCGGGAGGTGGTGTTGCCGGAGACGAACGATGCCAAGATCCTCCAAGATCGTCGGAGCTCTCCCACTCTAACGCCGCAACGCCCCGAAACGACGTTTCTGTAACAGTGTCGAACAACCTCAACGTTATCATCGACGGCCACGACGCGACAGCACTCGTCGACACCGGAGCGGATTACTCCGTTTTGAGTGGGAGACTCTCTCGTCGCCTTCGGAAAGTTACGACGTCGTGGGATGGACCGCAGATACGAACCGCCGGCGGACACCTCATCACGCCTGTCGGCAGGTGCACTGCTCGCGTTGAGATCCATGGTGAAACCTGCCCTGTCAAGTTCGTCGTTCTGCAAGACTGTTCGAGAGACGTCATTCTCGGAATGGACTTTTTGTGTGAATACGGCGCCATCATCGACCTTGGGGAGAACAAGCTGACGCTTCGGAAACCTGTTCCCTCGGCGGAAGATCCCAAAGCGACGTTAGCTGCAGTGCGAGTCCTTACCAGCCACGTAAACCTGCCGCCGCTGTCCAGTGTCTTTGTCCCCGTCGGGACCGACGAAGCCACCTGCGGGATAGCACTGTTGGAAGGAAGCGTCCAACTTCTCCTTGGACGAGGGATTGGTATTGCAAGAGGCGTAACCGAGCTCCAGGACGGGCGTACCGTAGCCCTTGTCACCAACTTCCGGCAGGAGTCGCAGCACCTTACAAAGGGTACAGCTGTGGGCTACGTCGAGGAAATTCAGGACTCGGCCGCCATCGCCGTGATCTCAGAAGACGCCTCTCCGACGCACCACAAGGGAACCACGCCGTCAAAGCTCGACATCGACCCATCCCTCCCAGGCCCACAACGACGGCAGCTGACTGACGTTCTCGCTGAGTTCAGTGAGTGCTTCGCCACATCGTCAAGGCTACGCCAAACAGCGGTTGCGAAGCATCGAATTGTTACTGACGATGACGTGCCCCCTATTCATCAGTCGCCGTACCGAGTTTCGGTGAAGGAGAGAGAAACCATCCAGAAACAAGTTCAAGAAATGCTCGACGACGATATTATTCAGCCTTCAAGCAGTCCGTGGGCCTCTCCAGTCGTGCTGGTGAAGAAGAAAGACGGAACCCTTAGGTTCTGCGTGGACTACAGGCGGCTGAACGCTGTTACAAAGAAAGATGTCTATCCGCTTCCCCGCATAGATGACACCCTCGACCGTTTACGCCACACCCGGTACTTTTCGTCGATGGACTTGAAGAGTGGCTACTGGCAGATTGAGGTCGATGAACGGGACCGCGAGAAGACTGCCTTTGTCACGCCCGATGGACTTTACGAGTTCAAGGTGATGCCCTTCGGACTCTGTACGGCGCCGGCGACTTTCCAGCGGGTCATGGATACTGTACTAACGGGACTGAAGTGGCAGAGCTGCCTCGTTTACCTGGATGACGTCGTCGTTTTTTCGCACGACTTCGACGAGCACTTGAAACGGCTTAGGGCCGTGCTCCAAGCCATCAAGACCGCAGGGCTCACACTCAAGCCAACGAAGTGCCGCTTCGCCTACGCCGAACTTAAGTTCCTTGGTCATGTCGTTAGTAGCGAAGGAGTACGCCCTGACCCCGCGAAGACATCCGCCGTAGCCGAATTCCCTCGACCATCGGACAAGAAGGCCATCCGCAGATTCCTGGGGCTGTGCGCGTACTACAGGCGCTTCGTTCAAGATTTCGCAAAAAGTTCGGCGCCCCTCACACATCTTACGAAAGACGCCGTGAAGTTTCACTGGGCAGAAGAACAAGAACGGGCGTTCGACGAACTGAAACAAAGACTTCAGACACCTCCGATCCTCGGACATTTCGACCAGCACGCCGAAACCGAAATTCACACGGACGCAAGTAACTCCGGCCTTGGTGCGGTATTGGTACAGCTACAGGAAGGCACGGAGCGAGTTATTGCCTACGCAAGTCGGACACTGTCAAAAGCGGAGAAAAATTACTCCACGACGGAAAAAGAATGTCTCGCGGTTGTATGGGCGATCACAAAGTTTCGTCCGTACATATACGGGAACCCGTTCCGGGTGGTCACAGACCACCACTCGCTCTGTTGGCTTGCAAACCTCAAAGACCCTTCAGGACGCCTGGCTCGATGGAGTCTTCGACTGCAAGAATTTGACATGACCGTAGTCTACAAGTCAGGACGGAAACATAGCGACGCCGACTGCTTGTCCAGAGCCCCCGTCGAAACGCCAGACTGTACCGACGTGGATGATGACGAGTGTTTCCTAGGTGCCGTGGACACCAACGACATGGCAGGACTTCAACGAGACGATCCGGAGCTCCGCGCCCTGATTGAGCATCTAGAAGGACGAGGAAGTACCGTTTCTCGTGTCTTTTCACGAGTCCTGCCGACCTTCGCTATTCGAAGAGGTGTACTTTATAAGAAAAATTTTGGAACCAGTAATTCGTCGTGGCTTCTGGTAGTCCCCACCAGCCTTCGAGAAGAGATTCTTCAAGCCTGCCACGACGACCCAACTACAGGACACCTCGGTTACAGCCGAACACTAGCCCGAATACGTGAAAAATACTACTGGCCCAAGCTGCCGAAAACCGTCCATCTCTACACGCGATCGTGCCATGAGTGCCAGCGACGCAAGAAACCGCCGTCAAAGCCAGCAGGTCGCCTTCAGCCGATTCCCCCTCCAACCAAACCGTTCCAGCAAATTGGAATGGATTTGCTGGGCCCTTTTCCACCGTCGACCCTGGGAAACCGCTGGATAATCGTCGCCACAGATTATCTTACGCGTTACGCCGAGGCGAAAGCCCTTCCTTCGGGGACTGCTGTCGAAGTCGCGAAGTTCTTCATCGAGTCCATCGTCCTCCGGCATGGCGCCCCCGAAGTCCTGATCACAGACCGAGGGCCATCGTTCATGGCGCAGTTAACCCAGGAGATCCTTCGTCTAAGCCAGACGGACCACCGTCGGACAACTGCATACCATCCGCAGACAAACGGGTTGACGGAGCGGCTCAACAAGACCATCGCCGACATGATCTCCATGTACGTCGACGTGGAGCACAAGACATGGGACGAGGTATTGCCATACGTCACATTTGCCTACAATACGGCCGTACAAGAGACCACAAGAGTGACGCCCTTCCAGCTGGTGTATGGCCGGAAGGTGACGACTATGCTAGACTCTATGTTGCCGCACGATCCAGTCGACGACGGAAGCGATGACGCCCAGGTGGTTGCTCAACGGGCAGAAGAGGTCCGCCAACTGGCAAGACTACGAATTCAAGACCAGCAACATGTCGACGCCGGCCGATACAATCTTCGCCGGCGTGACGCCCACTATCAACCCGGAGACCGGGTATGGGTGTGGACACCAATACGGCGCCGCGGTCTCAGCGAGAAGCTTCTCAAGCGCTACTTTGGACCCTACAAGGTGCTTCGCCGTCTCGGGGACTTAAACTACGAAGTCCTTCCCGACGGAACCCGCCCATCTGCAAGACGTCAGCCGCGACCCGAAATAGTGCACGTCGTCCGGCTGAAGCCGTATTACGAACGATAGGACTCTCCACTCTCGTCGACGAGTGAACTGTGGACTGTGAACTCCGGCTAGCAATTCTGCTGTCCTTTTTTTTTTTTTTTTTTTTCCGTTTTTGTGCTGCATCGGGACGATGCACTTTTAAAGGGGGGGATAATGCCGCGCCCAGGGCTGAGAAAGCAACGCTGTCACGGACCTCCAGAAAGTTCTCGTTTATTCATGTACCGCATGTAACTTCTCTCATTTATTCCTGCTTTTGTTTTCTAGAAAGTGCGTGTTCATTCTCGCCCGATCACGCGACGCTCGAGCCGCTTTCGCCGAATCTTCGAGATAGCGACGCACTCTAGATAAGAGGCCGCCCGCGACCTTGTCGAGTCAGTTTCGCCTCAGCGTTCGACCTTGCTGCTTCGCCGCCTTCGACGCCCGCGACGCTCTGTTGTTATTTTTCTATTTCCTTTTATTTTTGGCACAAGTTCGCCACATTAAACGTCTATTTCTTTCTGTGTATTTATTGTTTCTTTTGGTCACCACCCGTGACAATATTACACTTAACTATAAACACTCTTTCGCTGTATGATTCTTAGATCGACATCACTTGCCTTTCCAACCAAGCTCCTCACCTGCTGGGAATACATTTCTGGGGCAGCAGCGTGGGGTTCAGCGATGGCCCTTTCCTTCAAGGTACACTTCAGACGTGCGCTGTTAACGCTCACGTCGTTCGGTGCATGTGTATGCTCTCCTTAAAATTAAAAGAGGCATAAAATTTTATCATGTGCACTGGTTATAACGTCACAATACGCAGCTATTATTGAAAAGCACGCGATGAAGTGAGCGAAAGCTTACCTGGATTCTGAAGCACGCGTCCTTCTTCGGTCAGCACTGTCAATCCGCAATTCATGGCACGATACCTGTCACAGCGCCAGACAACAGTCCCATTCTTTGTTGTTTGCGGGTTTTATGGCGCAAGAGCAACGATGGCCATACTGCGCCAAACTAGGTAAATTAAATTCAACTAGAAACGGTGTACCAAAAAAGGTATTTCCACTATAGTTTGTGTAAAATTGCTATATGTTCTAGAAAAGCTAAGAGACGGTCAATTGATATTAGAGGTTGCTCCCCTAGGAAAAGGGTAGGATTGGTTGATTGGGTTTTTTTGGCACATCAGCATCTAAGGCCATAATGCGCCAAGAGTCTGAACTATTGCAGTAGAGGGTTAGAGAGAGGAAAGAGCTATAGTAGCAGGTGATGTGATAAAAATATGGACATGCATTTGTATAAGTGTAAAAAGTATGGTCATGAGTTAGGGGTGGAAAATAAAATCACAGTCGGTGTATAAGGCCGATATCAGTGAGAAACTTAAATAAGCAAACATGAGAAATATTATTATTATTATGATTGGGGGCTTTATGGCGCAAAATGCTACTGAGGCCAAAGTGCGCCAAACTAGGTAGTTCATTCAGATTCTAGATAAAATGGGACATTGGTCGTCATTATCATGGGTATTAGAGCTGGTGTAAAAAGCCAGTGCTAGAAATAAAACTGAGCACTCGTTCAAATGGGATAAGAGGGTGATTTCCTAATAACAGAACAGGGTGAAAAGGTATACAATATCTAAACAATTCAGGAAAATGATGCCGTCGTTTTTCATCAAGACCGGAACAGAGCCATAGAATGTGTAGGATGGAAACATCATCCCCGCAGTGTGTACATCAGGGTGGTTCTTCTCCACACAGGAGATATTTGTGGGTTATATAGGAATGGCCTATGCGAAGGCGACATAACAATACCTCATGAAATCGATTTTTTAAAGAGGCACTCTCCCACAGTCCAAGAATGGGCTTGGTGAAGTGAAGCTTATTGTTGGATTCTTCGTCCCATTCTGTCTGCCATCTCTGGAAAATTGATGCCCTCACGACCGGTTTGATATCCTGGTAAGGTAACGAGGCTGCTAACTGCCGAAGATTCCTGGAGGAAGAAGCCATCTTATCAGCTTTTTCATTACCCCATATACCTACATGACTTGGCACCCAGCAAAGTATAATACGATGTCCGTTCTGCAATGCACGATTAATTTTGGTACGCACAAGCTGTACAAGCATATTTTCGGTGTCTTTGAGGGAACTAATTGCAGTGATCACACTTTGAGAGTCCACATATATAATCGATCTTACTTTTCTCTTCAGTCTAATATGGTCAATTGCTAACATCACTGCATACAGTTCTGGTGTAAAGATACTGGCGATCGAATTAAGGCGCTTCGTTCGAGAAAAGTTCTCACAATATACGGCACATCCAGTGAAGGATTGAGCCTTAGCACCGTCAGTATAAAACTGACAATAATCAGCATACTTTGTCTGCAACTCTTGAAAATCTTGCAGTATAACCACTGAAGTAACACAGTGCTTATTATATTTCGTAAGTGACCAATCGCAACAAACCGGCAGTCTCTCCCAGGGAGCAATACAGTCAACTTGTGAGAGTAGGGACATTCCATCGGGAGAAATCTGAAGAGAGGTATGATAGTCAGCAAGGCGGAGGCTTAATGGGCGTACAATGCTGGGCTTGTTTTCGAAAAGGCGAGAGAACCTTGAACGTTTATGGAATCATATGTCGGATGGCGAGGGTTAGCTAATATTTTGTAGGCATATGTCATACTTAGATATTGGCGTCTTTTATCCAACGACAACTCGTTGGACTCGGCGTATAAACTCAGAATGGGGGATGTACGGAAAGCGCCCGTGGCGAGTCGTAATCCAAGATGGTGCACTGGATCTAACATTTTCAGAGCTGATTGTCGCGCTGATCCATACACTATTGCACCATAATCAAGACGGGATCGCACAAGGGAATTGTATAGGCGCAGCAGACATCTTCTGTCTGATCCCCAAGTCTTCTTAGCCAATACTTTTAAGAGGTTCATACTTTTAAGGCATTTTTCCTTCAGATACTTCAAGTGGGAAATGAAATTAAGCTTCCTGTCGAAGATCACCCCCAGAAAGCTGTGCTCATTTTTAACAGGCAACCGCATGGCTTTCAGTTCGAGGTCTGGATTCAAAGGCAGCCCACGGCGCAAGGAGAATGGCACACAAACCGTTTTTTCTGGAGAAAACCTAAATCCATTTTCATCTGCCCAAGTACCAAGTTTTTTTAGAGCCAACTGAAGCTGGCGTTCACAGGTAAAACTGTTACAGGAGGAACACGAGATTTGAAGATCGTCTACGTAAAGTGAGTATGAGATGGAAGAAGGGAAAATTGTGGCAACGGAATTTATCTTGACTGCAAACAAGGTAGCACTGAGGATGCCCCCTTGAGGAACTCCGTTTTCTTGAACAAATGGATCAGACAAAGTAGAGCCCAATCGAACCTGGAATGTCCTATTCGTTAAAAAGTCTCCTATACACTTCAGAATCCGGCCCCGAATACCATGGTTGTAAAGGTCTTTAAGTATTCCATACCTCCATGTGGTGTCGTATGCTTTTTCTAGGTCAAAGAAAACCGAGACACAGTGTTGTTTATGCACGAAAACTTCACGGCTCATTGTTTCCAGGCGGACTAAGTGATCCACTGCAGATCGTCCGCGACGAAAGCCACACTGGTTATTTGCAAAAAGATTCTCTTTTTCTAAAAGGTACATTAACCGTCGGTTAATCAGTCTCTCATATGTTTTCCCCAGGCAGCTAGTGAGTGCAATGGGTCGGTAATTGGAAGGGAGCGTAGCGTCTTTGCCATGTTTCAGGAGTGGTATGATGTGAGCCCGCTTCCATGCCTGGGGAAAGCATGCCTTCTCCCACAGAGAGTTGAAAAAAGAAGGAGTGTTCTGAGCGAGTCACGTGACAACTTTCGAAGCATAGCATAGTGCAATGTGTCTGGCCCTGGAGCAGACATCTTTTTTACATCGAGAGCTTGTTCTAGCTCGCACATTGTAAAGGGCCCATTATATGGCTGCGAGTTAGACCCCCCCATAAAAATAGAGCAACTCTCTGCACGAGATTTAAACTGTTTAAATTCAGCGCTATAATTATGAGAGCTAGATACGCTATGAAAATGCTTCGCAAGAACATTAGCAACGTCTTTGACTGACCCCAAAGGCAGATTAAATACTGGAATGGTAAAAGCCCGGTAGTCACCTTTGATTTTGCGTACACGATCCCAAACCTCTTTAGCCGTAACAAAACTACTTATAGAAGAGAGATATTTCATCCAAGATTTCTTTTTTGCCTGCTTTCTTGTCCAGCGAGCTTGCGCTTTTCGTCTCTTAAATTCAATTTTGTTGTCCACGGTGGGGTACCTACGAAAGACATCCCAGGCTCTATTTTGTCTTGTAAGTGTGGTTGAACAGTCTTTGTTCCACCATGGCTTGCACTTTTTTGGCAAATTACCGGAGGTACGTGGGATAGAGTGCTCAGCTGCATTGACTATCTGCTGAGTAACATATGTTGTAGCCTCATCAGGGAACAGAGTGGCCAATAGTGAAGCATCAAGTGTAGCAGCTAGGCTGAAACGTTCCCAGTCCGCCTTGTCAAGTTTCCACCTAGGCATACGCTTTTGTAGTGTGGGGAGATCGACCACACTCTCTAAAACGACTGGAAAATGGTCGCTGCCAAATGGATTATGTAAAACCTTCCAAGAAAAGCAAGGAAGCAATGATGGTGATAAAATAGATAAATCAATGCAGGTGAAAGAGTTGTGTGCAGCACTAAAAAAGGTTGGGGCTTTGTTATTTAAAAGACATAAATTTGAAGACGATAAAAACCGTTCAATCACTTTTCCGCGGGAATCAACTCGTGCACTGCCCCACATGGTGTGATGAGCATTAAAATCACCTAAGATTAAAAAAGGTTGTGGAAGTTGAGTTAAAAGCTTCTGGAGGTCATGAATATGTACGGGGGTGTGTGGTGGAAGGTACAGTGAGACAACAGTAATGAGGCGGTCCGTAAGAACTCGTGCTGCTACAGCCTCAAGGGGCGTGTCAAGGGGGACCTGGGCACATGCCACTCCACTCTGCACAACAATGGCGACACCACCGGATGAATGAGAAGATGGGCGGTCTTTCCGGAAGAGGTGATAGTTTCGTAAAACTTGGGTATGTGTGGACGTCAAATAGGCCTCCTGTAATGCTAAAGCGATTGGGCGTAGCTCATTAAGTAAAAAGTGAACATCATCTATATTATGAAGGAGACCCCGACAGTTCCACTGCATGAAACTAAAATGACTCATCACAGATTAATTAAATTATAGTTAAAATTGTGGGGTTCACAGCTGTGAGTGGACACAAGTTATGGTAGACTCGGGGCAGTGACTCGAGGAGGTTTTTTCTTTTGGTCCCCCTTTTCGGGGGTATGCTTTGTACCTCCCTTGGCGGATGGAGGTGGTTCTGTTGGATCAACAGATACCTCCATGGCCTCCTCCTCCCGCTGTGAAGTGGAAGGAGTGGGCCCCTCGCTGCTCTGAGAGGGAGTGGTGTCAAGCACCACTCGGGGCTTAGGGCCAGGACGATGGGGAACCGTCCTGGCACGTGGGGCATTGGGCAGGGCCGCTGGGGTCTGAGAACCCACAGAGGCCTCGCTGGTGGTTGGGGGGCTGGGTGAGCACTCCAAGTCGCGAAGACTGTACTGAGTGTTCACCGTTGCCTTTAGTGGCGGCGCTGCCCCCCTGGCAGCCGCCTCGGCATAGGTGCCTCCTTGGAGGAAGAAAAATCGCTTCCTTGCTTCAGGGTACGTGAGGTTTTCTTTGATTTTTAGTGTTAGGATTTTCTTTTCCTCCTGAAACTTTGGGCAGGCTCGAGAGTAAGTGGGGTGGGCACCAGAGCAGTTGACACACTTGAGTAGTGTACCCTCGCATGTGTCAGCTGAATGGTCCGTAGCTCCGCACTTTGCACATGTCGTTTTCCCACGACAGGTAACAGAGGTGTGACCAAATCGTTGGCATTCGAAACATCGTCTCGGGATTGGTTTGCAGGGGCGCACCTTGCAGTGAAGATAGCCTGCCTTGATGTTCTCGGGCAGCACAGTGGAAGCAAAAGTGAGGACTAAGTGCTTCGATGGTCTCTCCTGTCCGTCTCTGCGTATGAAGATACGTCGCACGACGACCACACCCTGCCCGGAAAGGCCCTCCAAGATCTCCTCTTCGCTAGACTCCAGCAGGTCGTCCTCTGAGATGACGCCCTGGCAGCTGTTCAAGGTGCGATGTGGGGTGACAGATACTTTGTAGTCCGAGATCTTGTTTAAGTCTAAAAGAACAACACTTTGCACTCCGTTTTCCACCTCAACGAGCAAGTCGCCAGATGCTAGTTTCTTTGCTTTGAAGTTTTTACCAATTAGGTTTTCTAAAGTCTTTGAAATAAGAAACGGTGAAAGTTTGGCAAGTGGTTTTCCATTTTCTGAGTGCATTACCAGAAAGCGGCTGAAGCTATTCTGGGCAGCAACTGATGTCTCTTTGCTAAATACTTCGGTCCGGACCCTTTTCAGGGTCCGATCGGGGGAGGTTTTTTGCTTGGAACCCATATGAAGGGCAGAAACTTCGGCATCCGTAGCGCACCACCCACCGCGGAGTCCAACAAGGGGATAGGTAACATCTCATAACAGGTCTGGCTTGTCTGAGTATGTTACTCTACCAGTGCTACTAGGAAGCTATAACCAAGTGTGGATCAAGAGAGTGTTCTGTCGCCTCCCAAGGTTAGCCCTTGCCGCCAAAGAGGGTGAAAACGAAGAATAGGAGGAAGGAGGAAAGAGAAAGAAAAGAGGGGATAGTGGAAGAAATGGCGACTGACTGAATCATCCTGGTCGGGCCAAGCCAGGACACCCTTCTACAGGAAGCAGGGGCCAAAGTGGTGTGTTGCCTCGCCCGGGGGGCCCCGAAGGGTCAAAACCTACCCCGGGCTCAGCTCAACCACCAGGATGCCCTTTTCCCTGGACACGGGCTCGCCACGCACAGCCAGACGTGGGTGGGTCTTAGCCGCTTTTACTCAGGGTCTGTGGTGTCGCCGAAGTGGCTAGGGTCCGTAGTGACGCTACTCACCAAGCACCTGGCACCTAAGGTGCAGGCGCCCCCTGCGGAGCTCGGGGTCCGTGGAGACGCCACTCTCCAAACACCTGCTTTCACAGGTGCCCCCTGCGGGGAACAGTCCCATTCTTGTTACGACGTTGAAAACAGTACTTGTACCCGTCTAAGTAGAGGGCATCCTTTCCCTTCTGCGTCTTAACCACTTCCATCTTGGCAAGTGAGCCCACCGCTCGCCAATGTGGTTTTAAATACCATCAGCCTTGAGAGAACTGCAAACTTCTGCAATTGTCTACTTCGTCATTCCCCCAGAGGTTTTCCTGGTCTGTTACCCTAATCTTATTGTTCCTTTCTGTTCCTTTCCACTTCATGCACCCTCTGCTGTAGCCTCGGAAGAGTCGAGGTCAAGGATCAGAACAACGGCAGTCGTAGCACAGAGGGGAACGGGGACAGTGAAGACGAGGGTTTCCAAACCGAGGGAAAATGAAACGGGGTCACTGTGCACGGTGTGAAGACGCGCAACAATGACGGACGAAACACCGTCATTGTTCCGACCTGATTCGGGCAGAAAGTTGTGCGAGGATAGTAAAGACGTGGCTTTTGGCACGTTTACGCTATGTAGGCAAATGTGACTGTGCGCGGGGTGAAGACAAAGAACAATGACGGTCGAAGCGCGAAGGGAAATATGGGACGGGGCTTTTGGCACGTGGGGAATATGAAACGGGTCCACTGACCGCAGGGCTTTTGAGATTCGGGGCTAATGACACGGGGCTTTTGCGACAGGGGTTCTGCACGCGGGGCAATCGTGCTACACCCACCAGCACACTGGCTATAATCACTTGCTGCCTCTTACCAGCAGTAGCTCTTAGTTTTTCTGTGAAAAAAAAGGGTTTCGTGTTTAAGTTTTCTTTGACCTTAGGGAATTAAAGACTAATCAAGCGAAAGATACTTCTGTGTACAAAAGTGGGTCAGGAACTTTCAGGCAGCGAGGGGGAGAGCGAGGGTAAAAATATTCCACAAAGGGTGTTTCTTTTTTTTTTTTGAAACTAGAGGGATGAGCAAATCGCTTCGCCACTAGTTGTCAACTGTTGTAAACGGATGTCTCTCCACGGCTACCCCCCCCCCCCCCCCCCGGCCCGCTGTCCACTTCTGCTGCACAAAGCAGGGGGTGGGGGAAGAGGAGGGAGGGGAGGAGGCTGTAACGCAGTCGTTCGTTTGGGGGTCACGTGACCCTAGGGAAGGGGTCTCGTGACCTTGGGGTGACCTTGGGGAGTCACGTGACCCCCGATGACCCTTGGGGAGGGGTCACGTGACCCTGGGGTGACCTTGGGGTGACCTTGGGGGTCAAGTGACCTTGGGATGACCTTGGTTACGCCGACGGTGACGGCGACGCCGCTCAAGCCGGGAACGGGCCCCTAAGAGCTGTACTCTAAAATTGTTTAGTCAGTCTTAACCACACGAAGTCTTTGTCTTTTTAATACGGGCCAGCCAACCTATTTTAGTCCATCATCTTTGTCATCAACTTCCATCGACTTTTCGATTGGTTCTTCTACTTTACTTCCAGATTTTTCCTGCAGTGTGGATTCCAATCCACGTGGAAGCGGTTATTTTCCTTCTCTTTTAGCCTGTAGCGTAGCCCCCTTTTAATTCATACACGCCCGCCTCGTTGGAAGCTTGACAAGGCTGATTGGGGCCTTTTCAAGCAGGCATCGCTTTAGCATATTCTCGTCTCGAAAGTCTCACAATTGACGAACTCAATCATCTTTTAACCGAGCGCATTATCACAGCAGCCAAATTGACCATCCCGCAGACATCTCAATTTCTTCCTAGGAGGCCAAAGCCCTAGTGGAATTCGGAATGTGAAGAGACTCGCAAGAAACAAAATTGGGCTTGGGGTATTCCGAGACGATACCCCACTAGAGATAACCTCATATCCTTTCGGAAAACGAAGGCCCGTGCACGCTACGTCCGAAGAAAAGCCAAACGGGAAAGTTGGCAAGGCTATGAATGCTTCTACTATAAATAGCAGTACCTCACCTAAGGAGGTCTGGGACCGAATGCACAAGACCAATGGTTCCTATCATGCCTTTAAAATCCCCTGTTTTTTTAGGAATGGAACATGCCCAGACACACTCGAGAAACAAGCTGATATTTTCAAGAACAATTTGAATATATATCCAGTTCACATCATTATTCATGTACGTTCCTTCGACACAAGCTGAAGGCCGAGAGCAATCCCTTGAAAACCTCAAAAGGTGAACAGGAGGAATATAATGCTACATTCAGCTTGCACGAGCTCCTCGCAGTTCTTCATAACACAAAGCCCTCAGCTCCTGGACCCGATGGTTTACATTATTCAATGCTACATCATCTTCATCCGTCTAAAGTCGATGTTGTTTTATATCTTTATAACCGCATATGGCAGGAGGGCTCTTTTCCTTCATCTTGGAAGGCAGCACATATCTTTTGGGTCGCGCTAATAGAGTAATGCTTCCAGCAAAGCCATATTTGTTATGGAGTGTTACCAATTCCCTCGTTGGGCTCCGTGGTGGGCGGCACGCCACAGATTCCGAAAACCCTTTGCCTTTTTATTGCGCTCCTCTCTTCTAAACCCCGAGCAGACCGACCCCCCAAAAGGGTCCGCCCCGCTCCCCCTACTTTTGCAAACGCCAAAGAATCCGACACCTTTTCACGTTTTCTTGTACTTCCTGCTGCAAACGACAGCCTACCGTTGTCAAAGATGTCACCTTTTCTTGTATCTAAGGTCCTAGAGCAGACTATTGGAAAGAATTACAAGGCAAAAAAAAACTTGCTGGGGACCTCCTTGTCGAGGTAGAAAATAAAACGCAAAGCACAGCATTACTCAAATTGACAAGCTTAGGCGAGCACCAAGTTTCTGTAGCCCCACACCGCACTTAGAATACTGTCCGCGGTGTCATCTCTGAGGATGACCTCTTTCAGTGTACTGAAGAGGAAATCCTTGAAGGGCTACGTCGGAGTGCTGTTGTAGCCGTGCGGCGTATCACCCTACGAGGAGACGGACAGGAGATACCAACCTGACATTTAGTCCTGACGTTTGAACTTCACTCTCTGCCTTCCACCGTGAAGACAGGGTATCTAAACTTCAGAGTTCGTCGTTTCGTTCCAAACTTACAGTGGTGCTTTCGTTGTCAGCGTTTTGCGCATAGCTCCCGAAACTTCCACGGCCGAGAAACTTGTGCGAAATCTAGTGCCACTGACCACGTCGCTGACATATGTGAAACCGACCATAAATGCTTAGACTGTGGCAGACCACACCCGCATATTCATGCACATGTCCGAAATGGAAGGAAGAAAAGGAGATAATTACATTTAAGGTCAAACACAATCTTAGCGACCAAGACGCTAGAGAACAGCTTGTCTTCAAGGCAAGGAGTTCATATGCCGAGGCAGTGCGAAGGGGACCCCCGCTGTCTATGGCATTCGTGGAGACGCAGACTTCCCCGGAAGACCTGGCATCTCCACAAAAGTCCTTTTACATACGTCCGAAGACGGTGGGCAACCCACCGCCTTCATGCCCCAATGAGGTTGTTGTGCCCTCTAAGGAGGGTGCTGCACCCTCCAAGGAGCCAGACGTGCAGTCACCCGCACCAGCTGGCCCTTCTGGCTGGGGTCGGGGGCTGCCTCCCCGTGCCTCTAGCAGCTCTTGAAAGCCTGGGCCGCCCAAAGGACCCAAGTTCTCATGGGATGAGAAAATGGATGTGAGCATCCCGCTCTCCGATGAAGACCTTCCTCTCTCTAGTTAAAGGGACCATGAAGGCAGTTTCGAAGTTTTATTCGACGATTGAAATGGATGGCAGGCACGTCTCAGATACTGTTGACCAAGTTCTAGCCCGAACAGAAGTTTGGGTGCCGCACCAATCGAGCAAACAGGCGCGGTAATAATAGCGCCGGGAACGATGCCTGAGACCCCACCGAGGCGGCGGCAGAAAAGTGAACTAAAGTGCGCCGAAGCGTGACGACAACGGGCACCTCGTCTGGCGATTGGTTCAAACGATAGACGCGCTCTTGGTTTCGATTTCGGTGGTGAGATGTGATGAAAAATTTTTATTTGAACGTTGGATAATCTTTTGAAGTTGTAGTTAGGAATTAATAGGTTTCATACCGTGTATAAAAGCATAATCTGAAGCGATCCCTCCGTTTGTCACTGGTTGAACGCATCCCGCACTGCTACCTCGGGTGCGTAAAAAGCATCGAGCAACCATGGACAAAAAAAAAAGGAAAAGGTACAAGCGGCCGGGGGCGGCGGACTTTTGGTTTTGGTTTCGTGCGTCGTCTCGTGTTCGCTTTGCGAACTGGTGTCTCACGAATCATGCCGCGTTTATGTGCACTAGTAGGTTGCGCGAAAGGTCGGCTAAAGACGTGCGGTCGATCGGGCGACGTTAGTTTGCATAAACTGCCGACTGATGCAGCAATGCGCAGCATTTGGTTGCGCGCCGTCGTCTTGCGTAGAGCTGTGGACAGCGGTGTCAGGATTTGTTCGTTGCATTTCCGACCAGAAGACTTTGAGCAGCACCTTCACCTTAGCCGGAGTCTGGGTAAAAGTAGGGCGGGGAGTCGCTCTGGAGGCGGTGACCGAGGAGTTGGTGGTAGGTCTAGGGCGCCCTCGTAAAGCGCCAATCCAGAGTTCTGCGTCCTTAGCAGCATCTCCCGTTCAGTCGGCGTGAGGTCGCTGAACGGGAGCTCAAGCTCGTTTGCGAGCTTGGTGTTGTCGTCCATTTCTTCCAGGTTTTCTTCACAGACCACCGTGCACTAGAGCGAACCACGGGAACCACACTGAGTGTGCACTAAATCCTACCGATGCCGACAGTGCTCCCTGACGTCACTTCTCTTTCCAGAGGCGAAAAAGGGAAGAAAGCTGAATGTTTGTTTCGGTTTCGCAAATTTATTTGCAGGTACAGAAATAATGGTCACAACGTTCTAGAAAATATTCTGTGGCATGCCAGGACCCCAATGCTTCCAAAAACACCTTCTTTAAAAAAAAAATTTAATTGCCTTCATGGTCCCTTTAAGGGTCTGTTTCCTCGGCCTCCTGCGAGGCTAAAGGACGGCCTAAGAACACTGTACAAAAAAAAAAAAAAAAAACATCTTACGGATTGTGGCACCAAAAGACACATAAACTACATTTCACAATTTTTGTATAACACACTTATTGAGACATTTTGTTTATTGAAGATAAATGTCTCTCTTCCCTCAGTGGAACTGCAGAGGCCTCCTGCCTAACTACGATGATTTGAGCTATCTTTTAGAGGATCACGGGCCCATTGCATGTTGCTTACAGGAAACGCACCTAAAGACCACCCACACTAATATTTTAAAACACTTCCAGGTGTTTCGTCGGGACCGTACACATGCAGCTCACGCAGCTGGAGGTGTTGCGGTGGCTGTGCAACGTTCAGTTCCTTCTAACGAGATAGCCCTGCAGACTTCACTGGAGGCAGTGGCTACACGCATTTTGTTAGATCGAATAATTACAGTCTGTTCTTTGTATGTATCTCCCAAGTATCATGTACATATGGAGGAGCTAGAAGATCTTGTTAATAAACTTCCTTCACCTTTCTTAATTTTAGGATATTTTAATGGACACAATCCTCTGTGGGGTAGTGACAGACGGGATTCTAGAGGGGCCCTTGTTGAACGTTTTTTTGCTTTTTGCGGGATTGTTCCTGCTGAACACAAATGAATCGACATATTTTAGCTCAGCAACTCACACTTTCACTTCCATTGACCTATCTATTTGTCACCCATCATTATTCCGATTGCTTTCATGGAAGGTCATACTGAATCCTCACGGAAGTGACCACTTTTCCATCATCTTAGAATTTAACCATCTTCCCATGACAGTCCCAACACGCTGTCCTCGTTGGAAATTCGAAAATGCCTACTGGCCTACCTTTAAAGAATCATCTCTTTTTGTATGCACATCACTTGACGATCTCGATATCAATGAAGCCACTCAACATATCACTCAGCACATTTTACAGGTTGTCATTCTCTCCATCCCTATGACGTCCTCGCATCTGCCCAGGAGACTAAAGCCCTGGTGGAACAAAGATTGCCGTTTGGCCAAAAAAGAACAAAATCGAGCGTGGGGTATATTTAGGCGCTACCCTACAACACACAATCTTATTGAATTTAAGAGAAAAAGGTCCCAGGCGAGGCGAATTCGATGGCAAACTAAGAAAAAAGTTTTAGAGGGTACGCTTCTTCAATTAACAACACTGTATCTGCGAAGTAAGTCTGCGATCGCGTACACAAAATTGACGGCTCTTACCGAGCATTCACTGTCCCACTCTTGAGTCGGAATGGAGTTTGTCCTGCAAGCCTCGAGAAACTGGCCAACATCCTCGGTGAGCACTTCGAGTATGTCTCCAGTTCCGAACATTACACCCAAACGTTCCAGCGACACAAGATCAATGCAGAAA
This sequence comes from Ixodes scapularis, assembly GCF_016920785.2. NCBI lineage: Eukaryota > Metazoa > Arthropoda > Arachnida > Ixodida > Ixodidae > Ixodes > Ixodes scapularis. The sequence continues at coordinate 361,677 of NW_024609855.1, read as the reverse complement.
GAAAAACTGTTATCACATCAGGTGGCGGGCGCGAACCCTATAATACTCTATTTACATTATACGAACTTCCAATGACACTTCTTTGTTCCAAACAAACTGCCCATAGACCAGATGGTATTCATTATAAAATGCTCGAACATCTTCATCCATCGACTATGGAGCTAATTTTGTACCTTTTTAATAGAGTTTGGCTCGAAGGCCACTTTCAGTCCTCCTGGAAGATCGCTGTGGTTGTACCAGTGTTGAAGCCCAGCAAAGATGCCTCTTGTGCATCTAGCTACAGACCAATAGCTATAACTAGCTGTCTTTCCATGCACCAGAAAGGATGATTAACAAGAGACTCATGTTTTTTTTAGAACGAAACAACTGCCTTGATAAGTTCCAGTGTGGCTCTCTTTCAGCACGGTCCACTGTCGATCACCTCGTCCGCTTTGAGACCTTCGTACGTGAGGCGTTTGTCAACAGGCAACAGTGTCTCTCCATCTTCTTTGATTTGGAAAAGGCGTACGACACAGTCTGGCGTTACGGCAAACTGCAAAATTTATTCGATCTTTGTTTCCGTGGCCGAATGTTGAGTGCTATGCTGAGTTACCTGCAGAACCGTCGTACTTTCCGCGTAAGACTGGGGAAAACTCTCTCTAAGGAATTTTTACAGGAGAATGGAGTCCCTCAGGGGGGTGTACTGAGTGTCACTCTATTTATCATCAAGCTTAATTCCATTGGCCGTGCAATTTCTCCTTCGGCACAATATTCTTTATATGTTGATGATCTCCAGATCTCCGTTTCATCGTGTAATCCCTCACTTTATGAACGTCGCGTCCAACTTGCGATCAATAATTTGGCCAGATGGGCCGATACGAATGGTTTTAAATTTTCTCACAAAAAAACAGCTTGTGTCATCTTTTCTTGTCGACGTGGTGCTCTTCAGGAACCGTCTTTGGATGTATGGTTCTCCCATTGTTGTAACAAATGAACACAAGTTTTTTGGGCCTTGTGTTCGGTTCCAAGTTGACTTTCGTTCCACACATTAAAAGCTTAAAACTCAAGTGCCTTAAATCTCTGAACATCCTTAAGGTGTTGTCACATGTGTCATGGGGTTCTGACCGACTGTGTCTGATGCGTATCTATCGCTCAGTCATTCGCTCTCAGCTTGATTATGGTTGTATTGTCTATAAATCTGCTCGCGCATCAGTTCTAAAGATGTTAGATCCGATTCATCATCAAGGACTGCGATTGGCTACCGGTGCATTTCGTACATCCCCAGTGCTTAGCCTTTACGCGGAAGCGAAGGAACCGTCTCTTAAGTATAGGAGGTTTTCCTTGGGTTTTATGTACTCTGTCAGGGTGCGCTCGGTCGCGGAGCACCCCGTTCGAGATAATATTGAGACTATCAAGTTCCAACGCACATTTGAAAACCAACTTTCCATAGTCCCCCCTTTTCCTATGAGGAATAATACTGCAGCACAATCTGTTGGGATGGATGCAAAGCCTCAGTTAGTCCAATACCCACCAGATATAGCTCCATGGAAAAACTGGCACATATATTGCGACCTTACACTGACCAATTATAACAAAAAAGATGTTCCACAGGAAGTCATAAGACAGGACTTCTTTGAGCTTCAGACCACATATCACGAGTAGGCCATTTTTTTATAGAGACGGGACAAAAAAGACTCAGTAGTAGGCTGTGCTATGGTGGGGCCATCGGTAAATCAGGTGAAGAGAGTAAATTCAAAAGCCTTTATACTAACAGCAGAGCTTTATGGTTTGCTGCTGGCTGTTGATTACATACTAAAAAAGCACCTTTCTCACGCTGTAATCTACACCGACTCCTTAAGCTCTCTGGAGGATGTCACATCGATGAACCGTGAAAAAAACCCTCTGGTTTCCGAGTTAAACTGCAAGATTATCCTGGCTGCAAGGAAAAATCTTGACATAGTCTTATGCGGGGTCCCTAGCCAGGTTGGCATTTCTGGAAATGATGCAGCTGATTGTGCAGCTAGCTCTGCTAATGATAGAGAAATTTACAGATATCAAATACCCTACAAAGATTACCACAGCTCTCTGAAACGTTGCATCAAAGCGAAGTGGCAGCTTCTGTGGAACAGTGAAAACGGCAACAAACTATATGTAATCAAGCCATTTCTGGGTGAGTGGGAGAGTGCCCGACATGGGGAGCGCTTTTATCTAGTCATACTCTGTAGGTTACGAATCGGTCATACTCGTCTCACACATGGACACCTCTTGAGTGGGGAGGATGCCCCTGAATGTGTGCACTGTAACCTACCTCTAAGTAATATACACATACTCATTGAATGCCCTATGTATAACCAATGCCGGTATAAACACTTCTCACTGTTTTATAAAGAACACATTCTGCTACACCTTGCCCTACTGGTAGGTGAAAACCGCTCATTCCATATAGTTGTGTTTTTAATTTCCTTACAGATATCGGCCTTTTACACCGACTGTGATTTTACTTTCTATTCTAGATTCATTATTATATTGTTTACACTTATACACATTCATGTTCATGGTTTTATCATATACTTCGTTACTATAGCTCTTTCTTCTTAAACCCGAATTGCAATATTCTAAGCTTGGCGCAACATAGCCTTAGATGCTGATGCGCCATAAACCCCCAATCAACCAATCAACCAATTTCAATGAGGTGCATTACATGAGTGGAGATCAAGTACAAAAAAATTAACAGAAAAGGTTGCCGAATAACAGTTCTATTAATAAAGACTACTAGCAAACCTTTACCGAGTTCCGCGTAACGCACTACCGGAACCTTTGAAGCGTGCTCTTAAGCGCGCGTCCAACGGAACGCGGTAACAGTTTGCTAAAAGTCCCTAATGAACAACTAGAGGCATCTTATACAGATCATCTAAAAAGTCAAGGAACAAAAAAAAAAAAAAAGAGAGTGGTCTTGAATATGCATTTTGACTCATTAAAACATTTGCGAGGTGTGCACTGCAAATATCACCGAATTTAGCCTGATTATTTTCGAGTACGATTATTTGTGGAAGATAGTTGACGTCAGTGGTAACTGTAAAAGCCCGTAATTTTGAAATTTACAAGTTTTCACGAATAAAGAGTTTACTTTCAGGTTGTGCATAGTCATGACGTAAATCGATGTGAGATGGCGGGTCACAGTAATTTTCATGCAAAGAAGAGAAATAATAGATTTTGAGAAACATGACCAGTCGAACAAATTTAGTTCTTTCAGTCAGTGGACTAAGCTCTAGATTTGATTTTAATGCAGTTATACTTGATGTCCGTGAGCAGTCGTGCGATATAAAACGAGATGCTTCATTTTGAACTGATTAGAGTTTGTTAATGAGGTATGCTTGATGAGCCGACCAAATAAAGCGAAAGTATAGTCTGAATGTGATCTGAAAAAAAGGATTAAGGACTGCATTACAGTGACGGGGATAAGTAAATATGAAGACAACAAAATGAACATCTCAGAGAGCGCAGGTGCATACGCCCAAGATAGCACGAACAAAGGGTATACTGAAAATAAATGGAACATGCACCAGCACAATGCGGGATAAAACGCGGTTACTATATTTTGTAACCTCTCAAGACATGGTATCTTTCGTTAATAGTTTTAGTGGAGAAAAAGATTATTTACACCGGTCTGTCTTGCATTTGCATCTTTCGCACCTTCTATTCGTTATTGACACGTTTGACATCTAATCCGGGGAGAAATTGTGACCTTGGCGTTGTATTGGTATTGTGAAATAATTTTGACCATATTTTTCTTCTTATTTGAAAAGACTCCCAACCTAAGGATTGCTTTTCACTTCTCATGGTGATTTCTCTACTATAATTTCTCAACACATGCGTAGCTGCTAAGTTTTGAACTGTCTCTCGAGCCTTTTTTTTTCCAGCTTTTGACTCTTTCGCAAGGAGATCGAATGAAACGTTTGAAATCAAAGTGCGCATGGATGCTCTACAACTACCAGTTGAAAACAACGCTGGCAGCGAATGAGCGCTCGCGGTAACAAAATGTGGTTATTCTGAGCATTTTTTTTTATTGTATAGTAACACATTAGCAGCTCAAAAAATGCACGGTGCCACGATTTCTACGACGCATATTGCAATTGCTCCACAGACTGTGAGATGACGTCATATGCTCATAAGTACGCCGGATGACTGATCACGAAGCAAGGAGTGTGAACATAAGAAGCAACGTCCTTCGTCTTTCAAGATGTCATGGGTAACATGTTCCCGAACTCTTTGACATAAATCATACTATTACCATCTCTATAAACTCCATCATGCTGCAACGCCTGTACGCGAAGTTCCACAGTTGCACACATTACTGAAAAAAGTAGGGAATTGCATTTACAGTTACTCGAAGCTAAATTGTAATTAATTACAGTGACAATCACCCAGACTTCTCCGGTACCACTCATAGCAATTATTCAAAATAATTGTAACTGATTTCTTTTTAGATTCATTTTCTAATCATTTGAATACCTTAAGATGCAATCACAAAAAGAATCTGATTACGTGTGGAAGTAATAAAATTACTCGTGACCGTTACGATTTTTTCTTCCCCGTTATAACGGCGCCCTATTTTCGTACAATTACAACCAAAAATGAGACGAAGGACGAGTGAGAGGAATGTACACGACAGGTGCTGACTAACAACTGAATTTTAATTAGAACAAACATAAAATCGTCGAACCCTCAAAACGCAAAACACCTACAATCTTACCAGTGTGATTAGAGTCTTGCTTCGTAAGAACAAATGTAAGCAATCGCGCTGCGAAACAAGGCAATGGACGGCGAACTGACACACATATTCTCCTCGTACTGTGAGATTGCAGCGACCATGACGAATTTACTCCGAAGCGAGCGGAAAGGGCGCCGCCATGTTGCCGACTCAACCCGGCCCCAAGCAATTAGGGGCCCCACGCTTTTACTTGAATTTCGCGTCGGCGGCGAGCGCCAAACCAAAACCCCAAACGGAGTTTGGGTTCGGCACATGCGCAGTGGTGAGCCCCTATTTCTTTGTGGCCCCCTATTCTAAAACTCTCTATTATTTCTCAAATTCTGTGCCACCTACTCTTGCACAATCCATTCCAATACAAGGCTTCTGGCCGGTGCCACTTTGAGTGTTCGTACGCACGACACTTTCTCAGCTCGCTTTCCGAAGCGACGTGCGTGAGCAGTGCTGGGCTGTGCAGACCTAGCTGAGGCGCTCGAAAGCCAACCTGGACATTGGTGTTCCTCGTGGGGAACTAATTGCGATCGGATCAACAACCGAGCCCTAATGGAAAAAGTAATCCATTTCAAGAAATTGGGTGCAAAATGTCGTTCTCTCGCACTTCAAAAGCGTTACCAATACGAAAATCAATCCAAGCATTACAAAACTACAACAAAATGTTATTGATTCCAAGTACTCAGTCAGCCCTGACACAATGCGCACAATGTTTCTGCAGGCCTCACGGCGCACCCCAGAGTTCAGCTGCCAACGAACAACAACGTTTACGTTCTTCGGAGTGTCGGCCAACGCACGGCTCTGACATCACCCCGCTGCGCATCCGCGGTCGCTTTACCTCTTGCGACTGTAGATCCTCCGCACGTGCAGTCCCAGGCCTGGTGTGGGCAGACTCCGGCTTTTTTTTGGTAAGAAATCCGTTGGCGTATACGGAAAATGAATACCTCTAGCGCTAATACGAAAGCAGCCGCACCGCAACATATGTAGTAAAACCGAAGGAACTGTGTGAAGTCATATGGTACCGGGGAGACATCTACGTCCCCAAAGCGGGAACAGTTCCATTTCCATACCTTCGTCTCATCTGTTTGCAAATTAGTCTCGAATATTCTCGTCAGCAGTTGGCCGTAAATGGCTCGCAGCGGGAAGTGCTTTCGCACGGGGGTGCTCATGTAGAGCGTGTAGATAGTTTCTTTCCCAACAGTCACCATGTTGCCAAGCATTCCCAGGCTGCATTTCCCGAAACCTTCCGAGAAAAACACGTGGCTTCCTCTGAGAACCTTATCTCTGCAGCCGTCTATGGTGTCGCCTAGAGTAGAATTGTTTTTGGACGACCGTTGCTGGGCGGCCGCCATGGCGCCGATGATACCCTGCTTATTGTCTGATTGCAGTTGATGGTACATGAAGGTGCCTCCTATCACACAGGGCAGCACTTTCCCAGAGGCGAGCTTGGGGTAGAGCTTGTCTACGGTGTCGTCGGCGTCCCAGCCATATCCGGAACTCAGGCTAGAGGTCAACAGGCTCTGCAAGTAAGTGGCGACCGAGAATCCGCCGACCATCCAGCAGAAGAGCACGATGCGTCCAGCCAGAACGCGTTCGAACCGTTGCGGTATGGGATATGAGAAGAGCATTGCCGTTGAGACGAAAACCAACGCCACTTCTTGAATTCCCTTGAGCGGCTGCCTTCCCGAGCAGTAATTGGTCAGACAGAAGCCTAGTGCACAGGCGACTATCGAGAGGAACAAAAGGGCGAAGAAGGTAGACGGCGCTTCTCGCAGCAAATCATCTACCCGGCGTGAAGGCTTACGGACCGTGTAGAATACGGCCCTTCCGCAGCGCAAGATGCCGGGAAAGTGAATCAACCGCCAGCGGTGTACGTCGCACACAGCATTTTGGACCATAATGTCTATTCTGCGGCCTGTGATGTCTGTAATCCAGTGCTCGCTCTTCACAATGATTGTTCTGTAATGGACACCAAGCCACTCCAAACATTTTATGACAATGTTCTTTTCCGGCATGGTGCAATCAAGATTCAGACAACCAAGCACGAAGCTTTGGTTCCGGAGCGGCTGCCAGGTTCGGGCAGCGGAAAGGCTCGGCTCCTGTACGGCTGAACCTTTATTCAGGTTGATTAAGCTGCTGCCGGTGCAGTTCCACACTAAGCGCTGCAAAATGCTGAGGCTGTCCACATTCGTGCGTAAATAATAAATAGATTGCCTTGGGCTTGCACGATCCCGAACGTAGGGTAAGTGCATTTTTTTCAGAAAGAATAAACCAACAGGAGAAAAGGTCGTCGGGAGAGAGTAAACGCGAAAGACTACCCTTCCATAAGAACTCAGGAATAACAGCCACCCGCTTGTTGTTGTCCGCAGTAATGTCACGGAGGTGCTTCATGTAAACTGACCAGGAGCTGCACCAGTAGCTTGCTTTGAGGACGATTCCGATTCTGGGCCGGAAGAGGAAGTTGTCCATGTTTCCACTTGCGCAGAGAATGTCTACGTATGTGCCATTCGGAAGCACGAGATGCACACCGTCTTGTCTAGAGCCCAGTGCTGCAACAGACACAGGGTGAACGAACAAGATGAAGACGAGAGATGTTAACATCTTGAACATGCGTCTGGTTATCAGAGAACCTCACCAAGGAGCACGACGGAGACGTGTAATCCAAGTGAAAGCCTCGCTCTTCTTTAACATCAGTGTTTAGTTTTTGGATGTCTGGGGGCAGTCATCTAACGTGTTGAAAGTAAATACTGCCACGAATGGAGAGGGAAAACTTTCTTCCCTTTGAATATGAAAATGCCCAATTGATTTTTTTGCGTTTTTTTCTTCTGATAGCGGCTTTTTTTATTTATGAATGTTCTCTGAACAAACAAATGGGTTCTTAGGAATTTCAGGCAGGGTCTTTCAATATTTTTATATATACAAAGCAAATGGAAAAAAGGCAGGGTAGGTATAATGGAAAGGCATTACGGAAAATGAGACCCGAATACGTGAGATAAAAAATACTAGGAAGCACACTTTTTTCTATTTTTTTAAGACCATGGCACTTTGATTTGAACGCTCGCCCGTGCCATTGCAAGGTGTCTGATCCTAATTCGAAATGATGTATTAAAACAAAGCAACGAAAAACGCCGTCAAGAATTTCAGCAACCTTTTTTTTATATTTATGTTGTTTTGTAAGTTTCTTAGTTTCGCGCGTATTTTTCTTTCTCACTGAATTGCCAGATGGAACCCCTCTGCATCTATCGTTGTCGGTTCCCCCTCTACCTTTCGGAATCTCTTTGTCAGCAAAACTCGCGCCTCTTTCGCCAGCACGTGGGTGTCTTGCGGCAACTCGTTTCCTTTATGCCTGGAACCTGATGTCCAAGGCTCTGGCGAAGGCGGTGTTGTGCGCGCTAGGCTTGGAGGACATCGTTCCGGCGTGGGTGCGGGCCTTAAAAAAAATTGAAGCACGTCTTAAAAGAATGCCCCTGGTTTCATAAGAGAGTAAACATAATGTTGTTGTCTTGTTGTTGTTGTTGTTGCAGTAGTTGTTTTTGTTGTGTTTTTGCTGGGGCTCTGATGAAAACCAAGGCCAAGATTATTGGACATCCATTTTAGTTTCAACGGCTGTTCCCAGAATGCGTCTGGACTTGAGCGAAAAACTTGTTCTTATACCCTCTCCGCTTTCATCTTTCACCAAGAGATGCATGAAAGAGAGAGAGGAGAAGAAAGAGGAAGCGTCTAAAAAATAAAAACGGAAAGTGGAAAGCGCTCTTGTCCTTTTGTGTGTGGCCTCGCAAAGCTTAAAGCTGGTTGCCACATTTCCGACATCTGGGAACCGTTGAAACCTTTTGCCTTCCTCCATATTTTTTTGTTTGGCTTCAAAATTTTCTTCGTGTTATTAACGTTTATTTTGTATGGGTAGTGGCATATTTGGCCTCGCAAATACCGCAAAACCTTCTCTCTAGTTTTATGCAGTTTCAGGCTCACCGCATAGATGGTGCCGCGTAACTTTGTCTTCTAGACTGGCTCAATGTCGCTGGCTGGCGCCGTCCTCGAGTGGAGACGACTGTCTCGTCTGCTAGCGGAGCCACCATATTGCCGCCTTCTTCACCCCTCGAGTCTATGTGGAACAGGGCTTATGCAGCGGTTTGTGAGCTCTCTACGCAGTTAGGGAGCATTCTCACTTGTGAAATGAAGCCTGTCTACTACAAAACACGTAACGTCACGCGTTCAGTCAAGTATGCGTTTTATTTCCGGTTTAAAATTACGATTTAGTCCTCATTTAACGCAAATGTGCTCGCAAAAGTTCCGTCGGCTGCCGCTCGCATTCTGGTCCACTTCTGACAGATGGTAGACCTATCCAAGTACATTTGATGCCGACTATGTTCGTTATCATCTGCTGCAATGTCTACCCATGTTTCGCCTTCTATTGAATGAAGAAAGTTAAAACGATCAACAAGCGAGGCGCAGATACGAGCATAGCAAGGCCACTTCAAAACGGTGACCTGCGTCAACGTCAACCTAGTCTGCGGCGTGGGTCGGCTGGTGCCGACGCAGCCGGACTCCTGACAGCGCGCTCGGATCATCAAGACGCAGCCGGCGCAGAGTGCTCCACGAGGGCGACCAGTGCAGTCGTCGGCGAGGTCGGCTTCCAGCAAGTTCCACCACGTCGACCTGTGAAGATTAACGTGGGCTCGGACAAAATGAGTAAGTTGTGTGTCGTGGCAAAGCATCCAAGAGAGACGGCTCTCTTCATCTCAGATTACATCCTGAGACAACATGCGACAAACTCTCAGAAACTGTGTCCTGCGCGCTAGGCAGCCATCGCTTTACTTGCAAGAAGCTGTCTTCTAGGTTTAACACCTACGCTTATTTTCACGTCTCGGTAAACGAGGAAGACTTCGATAAGCTAGTGTGTCCCGATTTGTGGCCGGACGGTTGCCTATTTCGGCCCTTTTTGGAACGGCTCAGCCTTGATGACAACGGAAGTGATGGGAACACCGCAATTAGCCAGAGCCCTGACCCGAGTCGCCCTTTAGACTGATGAAGATTAATGCGAGAAACGTCGTCAACAAACCGGAAGAGCTTGAAAGTGTACTCCTGACTTAAGACCCAGATATAATAATTACTGAAACTTGGTTCAACAAAAAAATACCGAATGGTGAAGTTTTTATAGATGGGTTTAATGTGTTCCGGCGAGATCGTGGCTCTAGGGGTGGAGGGGTTGCCCTCCTCGTCAATGACAATTTTGAGCGTTTGCTGATCGAACAGAACTCTGATTGTGAAATGGTCTGGGTGTCCGTCCGTTGGGGTTGTCACTCAATGCTTATAGGGGCACTGTAAAGGTGCCTGCAAGCTGGTATAGAAGTGCTCGCAAAATTATCTGAATTTTCGTCGATCAAAGTAATTAATTTTTCACAGGTTATACTGGCTGGAGATTTCAACTTGCCAGATATTGACTGGGACAACATGATTCCTACAGGAAGCTGTGCACAATCAAGCCTATTTGTAGGTATTGCTTTTAGCAATAACTTCAGCAAGGTAGGGAGATGCCCCACGCGCGTGTCTAGTGTGCATGATTTATTGCTAGACCTTGTGTTCTTATCGGAGGCCGTTGCCAGAAATATTAATATATCAATTGTAGAGGGCATATCTGACCATGCAATAGCTGTCTGTGATGTGTCTTTCCGGCGAAATACGAGCGGTACTAAAGAGTTGAAACGGTTCCGGAATTTCGCTAGGACGGATGATGTTGGCATCCTCGATTTGGAGCGGCATTTGAAGATTTTTCTGAGATAAGCAATCACAATGGTGTATGTGTTGACAAGTTATCGCTTTTTTTTAAGGATGTTGTCTTATCGTGTATTGACAGATTTGTTCTGGAACGTTCAAGAAATAAGAAGCAGATTCCTTGGATTAAACGACATATTTTACACCTGAAAAGTAGGATACACCGCATTGAAACTTGTATTAGCGCTAGGGGTAATTATTTTCCGTATAAGCCAACGGATTTCTTACAAAAAAAAAGCCGGAGTCTGCCCACACCAGGCGTGGGCACTGCAGGTGCGGAGGATCTAGAGTCGCGAGAGGAGACGCGCCCGCGGATGCGCAGCGGGTTGATGTCAGAGCCGGGCGTTGGTCGATATTCCGAAGAACTTAAATGCTGTTGCTCGTTGGCAGATGAATTCTGGGGTGCGCCGTGAGGCCAGCACAAACATCGTGCGCATTGTATCAGGGCTGACTGAGTACTTGAAATCAATACTATTTTGTTGTAGGTTTGTAATGCTTGAATTGCTTTTCGTAGTGGTAACGCGCTTGAAGGGTGAGAGAACGACTTTTTTGCACCCAATTTCTTGAAAAGGATTACTTTTTCCATTAGGGCTCGGTTGTTAATCCGATCGCAATTTGTTCCTCACGAAAAACACCAATGTCCAGTTTGGCTTTCGAGTGCCTCAGCTAGCTCTGCACAGCCCAGCACTGCTCACGCACGTCGCTTTGGAAAGCGAGCTGAGCAAGTGTCGTGCGTACGAACACTCCAAGTGGCACCGGCCAGAAGCCTTGTATTCGAAAGGATTGTGAAAGAGAATGTGGCACAGAACTTGAGAGATAATAGAGAGTTTTAGAATAGGGGGCCACAAAGAAATAGGGGCTAACCACTGCGCATGGGCAGAACCCAAACTCCGTTTGGGGTTTTGTTTTGGCGGTCGCCTCCGAAGCAAAATTTAAGTAAAAGCGTGGGGCCCCTAATTGCTTGAGGCCGGGTTTGTCGGCAAACATGGCGGCGCCCTTTCCGCTCCCTTCGGAGCAAATTCGTCGTGGTTGCTGCAATTTTAGCCGATTTCATTGCCATTAACCAAAGAACGAGGGAGATTACGGAGGCTTTTGTCATCTCACAGTACGAGGAGAATATGTGTGTCATTTCGCCGTCCATCGCCTTGTTTCGCAGAGAGATTGCTTACATTTTTTCTTACGAAGCAAGACTCTAATCACATTGGTAAGATTGGCTGTGTTTTGGGAGTTTGAGGGTTTTGTCTTTGTTCTAATTAAAATTCAGTTATTAGTCAGCACTTGTCGTGTACATTCCTCTCACTCGCCCTTCGTCTAATTTTTGGTTGCAATTGTACGAAAATAGGGCGCCGTTATAACGGGGAAGAAAAAATCGTAACGGTCACGAGTAATTTTATTACTTCCACACGTAATCAGATCCTTTTTGTGATTGCTTTTTAAGGTATTCAAATGTCTACAAAATGAATCTAAAAAGAAATCAGTTACAATTATTTTGAATAATTGCTATGGGTGGTACCGGAGAATTCTGGGTAATTGTCACTGTAATTAATTATAATTTAGCTTCGAGTTGTTGTAAATGCAATTCCTTACTTTTTCAGTAATGTGTGCAAGTGTGGAACTTCGCGTACAGGCGTTGAAGCATGATGGAGCTTATAGAGATGGTGATAGCATAATTTATGTCAAAGAGTTCGGGAACATGTTACCCAAGTCACTGACATCTTGAAAGACGAAGGACGTTGCTTTTTATGTTCACATTCCTTGCTTCGTGATCAGTCATCCGGCGTTCTTATGAGCATATGACGTCATCTCACAGTATGTGGAGCAATTGCAATTTTCGTCGCGGAAATTGCTGCACCGCTCATTTTTTGAGCTGCCAGTGCGTTACTATACGATAAAAAAAAATGCTTAGAATAACCACATTTTGTTTCCGCGAGCGCTCATTCGCTGCCCGCATTGTTTTCATCTGGTAGCTGTAGAGCATCTATGCGCGCTTTGATTGTATTTGTCAAAGTCAGAAGCTGAAAAAATGGCTCGAGAGACAGTTTAAAACTTAGCAGCACGTATGTGTTGAGAAATTTTAGTAGAGAAATCACCATGAGAAGTGAAAAGCAATCCTTGGGTTTGGAGTCTTTTCAAATAAGGAGGAAAATATGGTCAAAATTATTTCACAATACTCAATTCAACGCCAAGGTCACAATTTCTTTCTGGATTATATGTCAAACGTGTCAATAACAAATAGAAGGTACGAAGATAGAAATACAAGACAAACCGGAGCAAATAATCGCTTTTTCGACTAAAGCTATTAACGAATGAAACCATGTCTTGAGAGGTTATAAAAAATAGTAACCGCGTTTTATCCTGCATTGTGCTGGTGCATCTTCCATTTATTTTAAGTTTATCCTTTGTTTGTGCTATCTTGGGCGTATGCACCTGCGCTCTCTAAGATGCACATTTTGTTCTCTTTATATTTACGTATCCCCGTCACTGTTATGCAGTCCATAAACCTTTTTTCAGATCACACTCAGACTATACGTTCGCGTTATTTGGTCGGCTCATCAAGCAAACCTCATTAACAAACTCTAATCAGTTCAAAATGAAGCATCTAGTTTTCTATCGCACGACTACTCACGGACATCAAGTAGAACTGCATTAAAATCAAATCTAGAGCTCCGTCCACTGACTGAAAGAACTAAATTTGTTCGACTGGTCATGTTTCTCAAAATCAATTATTTCTCTTCTTTGCGTGAGAATTACTGTGACCCGCCATCTCACATCGATTTACGTCATGACTATGCGCAACCTGAAAGTAAAATCTTTATTCGCGAAAACTAGTAAATTTCAAAATTACACGCTTTCACAGTTACCACTGAAGTCAACTATCTTCCACAAATAATCGTACTCGAAACTAATCAGGCTAAATTCGGTGATATTTGCAGTGCACACGTTACAAGTGTTTTAATGAGTCAAAATGCGTATTCAATATCACTCTCTTTTTTTGTTCCTTGACTTTTTAGATGATCTGTATAAGATGCCTCTAGTTGTTCATTAGGGACTTTTAGCAAACTGTTACAGTGTTCCGTGTTCCGTTGGACGCGCGCTTAAAAGCACGCTTCAGAGGTTCCGGTAGTGCGTTACGCGGAACGCGGTAAAGGTTTGCTAGAAGTCCTTATTATTATATCTGTTATTCGGCAACCTTGTTTGTTATTTTGTTTTGTACTTGATCCCCCCTCATGTAACGCACCTCATTAAGGTGCCCTTGAGGGTTATTCAACTGAACTGAACAAAAGTCCCTCTTTTGAAGCTTATGCACAACTGTCTCGCAATAACCGACAGTTTCACCCGTGCCGCGTTCCTATAGACCGTTTTATCGTGGGTAGCGCCATTTTGAGAGCGAGAGAGAAAAGGGGAAAGGGCTACCGGTGCTTTTCCCTTTCTGATTGTTTAGAAAGAGTAAAAGTCCCGGATGAGAGGCTTGGCCGTGTCAAGTGTCTGTTCCCCCAACTTCTTTCTTTTCTGTTTTGAACTCACAAACTTAATTAGAGCCACGGGCTTTTATGGCAACAGTCCCCCGGTCATCGGGACGCCATTGCTCGGTCATAGGGTGCACGAATAACGACAGAAAGCGTCGAATACCGCCCAAGGACCTCGTAGCTTGCATGGAATTCGGCAAGGCACGTGCGGCTGCAATGTTTTTAAGCTCCACCGCTTTCCGCGTGACTGGAAATAATGAACCATTCATAAATTTTCGCTTGCAATAGGCCCATTTCAACGCAGCCGTTTTTAGTAATGAACAAGCGATACACAAAACGGGAGCCTCAATTAACTTTTGTAAACACCCGGAGCTGCTACATATCGTTTTGCTGCGCTGCTTTTATCTTGCGTGTCCGTGTTCTCATATTTCATTGTGGATGAACCACGAAGACGTTCTAGATGTGCTTATATCGAACCGCAGAGAGCGTCAAAGCAGCCACGAATTATTTTACTATTTGATGCAATATTTTGAGTACTAACCTCCAATTTCTATCACTGACACGTTCGCTGCCGCTGTTCCCCCCGTTGCCGCACTGGCGGATGCCATGACTCGAACAAAGAAACGTACACACTGGGCTCGAAGACGCAGATCGCAACACACGAGTCGTACCCTGGAGCGACTATCCAGCGCTTCAAAGCGCCCAATCAACGAAAACAACCGAAACAACCCACCAGCGGCACTCCGAGGAGCGCTTTTGTCGGCTCTCTGGTATCGCACAGGGGATCGCTATTCAGGAAAACCGATAGAACTACCTTGTCAACAATTTCTAGCCTGACCCGGCGGCGGAAATAAGCCTTCAACTAAGTGTTGTAAATGATAAAATCGAGTCAGTCACCACAGCAAATTATCAATATTAAGATAAATTCAGTTACAAAATTTTACAAGCTGAAACAGCAGTTATCACGAGAAAACTGGCACGCACCTTGCGAGCGTACCCCATGTTCATCGGCGGTACAGCGTTCGGTGCGCGCTCCATTCACAAGCTGTTCCGAGCAGTGTTGAGAAGATTGCAATCTACATAGGTCCTCGGACGGTATTCGACGTTTTCTTTCGTTATTCGTGCACCCTATGACCGAGCAATGGTATCCCGATGACCGGGGGACTGTTCCCATCCAAGCCCGTGGCTCTAATTAAGTTTGCGAGTTCAAAACAGAAAAGAAAGCGCGAACGAAGTTGGGGTACTGCGGGCACCCAACACCGGCCAAGCCTCTCATCCTGGACTTTCACTCTTTTTACACAATTAGAAAGGGGGAAAGCGCCGGTAGCCCTTTCCCCATTTCTCTCTCGCCCTCTTTCAGTAGAACGGTCTATAGCATGCCGATAACCGCGCAGCTGCGCTGGGTTCTTGAAATCTCAAGCACCTTGATTACAAAAGCGGAAAGGACAAGGACAGAACAAAGATTGAACACGACAAGCGCTTGCTGACAACTGATTTTTTAATGCATGATGTGATGTATCTTTCAGGCGAAATACGAGCGGTACTAAAGAGTTGAAACGGTTCCGGGATTTCACTAGGGCGAATGATGTTGGCATCCTCGATATGTTGGAAGTGGCATTTGAGGACATTTTCTGAGATGAGCAATCACAATGGTGTATGTGTTGGCAAGTTATCGCTTTTTTTAAGAATGTTGTCTTATCGTGTATTAACAGATATGTTCTAGAACGTCCAAGAAATGAGAGGCAGATTCTTTGGATTACACGAGATATTTTACACCTCGAAAGTAGGATACACCGTATTGAAAGGTACCAACCAATTTTTAAAAAAGTACACTTCATTCCTTTCGCTTCACCGATGAACCGAGTAGAGCAAGCGAGATGAATCGTTTTCTGTCTACTGTATTTTTACCATGAATAATTCTATAATGCCACCATTTACCCATGACCATCGCGAAGTTGGCGACTTAGTCGTTTCAGTAAGTATTATTTTTGACAGCCTTCTCCGACTGGACGTTACAAAAGTCATGCGGCCCGCACCGGATTCCTTACGTATTCCTTCACAGGTGTGCAAATGGAGTGCGAAATTTCTTTGTGAAATATACTTTTGTAGCTTAAACACTGCCGAGGTGCCAAAAGACTGGAATATAGCTAAAGTTGTGCTAATTCATAAAAGTAGAGATAAAAAGATCGTTTCGAATTACAGACCTCTCTCGCTGGTGAGCAGATGCCGCAGAGTTCTTGAACATTTTCTCTTTAAACACATTATAACTTTTTTAGAACCCGCAGAATGTTTGCTAAAAGATCAACATGGGTTCCGACGTGGTTATTCAAGAGTTACTCAGCCTCTCCACACATTCCATGAATTTGCTGCTACAGTGGATCACAATGGCCAAGTGGATTCTATCTTCTTAGAATTCGCGAAAGCTTCAACAGGGTATCGCATCGGAAACTACTGTTCAAACTTAGGAAGATACTCGATAACGATTACCTATTACGTTGCGTCGATTCCTATCTTATGAACCGTCGCCACTACGTGACTGTTGGGAAAGCAGAGTCCCTGGATTTGTCAGTTCTGTCAGTAGTACACCAAAGCTCAGAACTCGGTTTATTTTTTTGTGTGTGTTTTTTTTTATTAGTGTCTGTGGATACATGTTCCGCAGAGGGGGTCTAAGGTTAAAGGCACGAGTGCCTGACTAGGCCTTAACCCCCTCTTGGTATGCAGCGAGCATCAATATACATATACAATACATCATGTACACATAATACATCATACACATGTAATACATCATACATATTAAATACATATACATTAAATTCATACAAGTTCAATAGCCAAATCTCAATACTGCCAAATATACCGTATTTTAGCTTAGACAAACTAAAACATATAAGTATTATATACATATGCGCGGTATGATCAGAAAGTCTTGATCACAACAGTTTCACACAAGTTTATAAGAGATATAATTTGACAAACTTATGTCGAAAAACGTGAAGCTACAAAAGCAAGAATTTCAAAATACAAATAACATTTTTATACAATAACTCTGCATAGACTGAAAAGACCGTTCGAAAGACGAAGTAACGAGAAAGGTAAGATCATTGCTAACAAAACATGATTCCAGTTTCAAGAAAAACGAGCAGTATCTAACAATATTTGAGAACACCGCACAGTAAATTTATTTTACAATCTCTTTTAAATTGGGATATTGAAACATCAAATTTTAATTCGAGTACGTCACAATTCAAAATTGTAGCAGTCTGGAAGGCTAAAGTTTGTCGTCCGTAATTTTTTCGTATTATACGTACTTTACGTTTCGGTCGTCGAATATCGTACACTGGCGTTAGTTCACTTTCTGGCGTTAAGTATCTTCTATTTCTGTGGATTAATAGAAGCAATTTAAAGTAATATATTTGATTTTCCCTAAGCATGTGGTGTTTTAAAAATTGAGGTTCCGTACGTAGATTCCTGTAATCCCCCTTGTAGTCCTTGTAGTTATAAATTATCTGCGTGTAGATAAGCCCGGGATTCCGTGCCGTCTTTTCGCCGAGGACTGTGTTTTGTTTGCGAAAGTGTCGTGCACTTACGATCAATTATGTTTTGACAGTAGCCTGCAATCTGTGTTTTCCTGGTGTCAAGCATGACAGATGGATTTGAACATGAAAAAGATGCGTGCAAATGAGAGTAACACTAAAGAAGTCTCCAATTTTGTTTTGCTATACTATCAACTCAGTACCGTTGGAAAGTGCCACTTATAAATATTTGGGTATTACCACCACATCTACTTTAAGCTGGTCTGTTTACTTAGAGAACCTTACAGCAAAAGCGTCTCGTAAACTGTGGAGTCTTCGAAGGACTGTGCGACATTGTACTCCGGAAACCAAGCTTGCTGCGTACATTACTTTAATTCGTTCAATACTGGATTACACGGACATTTTATGGTATCCGTTTTAACAGTCATTGATAAACAAACTTGAGGGGGTACAAAAAAGGCACTGCGATTTATATATAACGAATACGGCATGCATACGTATGTGTCATCCCTTTATGCGTTATCCGGATTAACCCAGTCATCGACCCGCAGAAAAGTGAAGCGTCTGAATTTTTTGTATAAATTAATGCACGATAAGATTGGAATGAAGTTCGAAGACTATCCATAGAGAAATGTAGTATTACGTAAAGAGCGGACACTTCCATAGGCCCCAGCGGCCCAATTCAGCGTCAGCGAGCGCACCCAGCGGCCAATATAGTCCTTAGTTGAGTGTTTATTGGATGCATATACGCAGTAACCGCTGGCCAGATTAATGAATAGATTCAAGGCGAATTCTGGCGGTGTTTCTGTATTGGGCAGTAGCATGCGCCCTCTAGTTTAACGAGTCAGTGTTATTGTGACTAGCATGGTTTTTGTTTATAATAGAATTGTTTTATAAGCATACCTTAATTGTACTGCAAAAGAAGAGTCATCCAGCGCTACATATAATTCAAACTGACCGCACACCGAAAAAGATATTTTCACATTCGTCCTAACTCTCTAAGGGACGACATGAGACTCCAGGAATTGACACACAAAAGTATTTATTTTTGTAACTACGACAAGCAAACCAAACATCAACTCTGAAGACAAGGAGTGATGTATGTTATTGATACATTACAAAA
Organism: Ixodes scapularis; assembly: GCF_016920785.2. Taxonomy (NCBI): domain Eukaryota; kingdom Metazoa; phylum Arthropoda; class Arachnida; order Ixodida; family Ixodidae; genus Ixodes; species Ixodes scapularis. The sequence goes on along the minus strand of NW_024609855.1, from coordinate 343,044 downwards.
ATAACAATACACATGCAAAATGTATGAATGACGCGTCAACAGTTTCACACTGGAAAAAGTACTGTATTACAGCGAGACTTAGAACCACAGAGGCAATATGATGGAGGGCATTTAAAAAAAATTACCGTCTAAGTTCCATGAAAGGCGCTTGCATATATGGCTGGCCCTGTGGCTTCTAAATTAAGTGACTGAATGCAAATGTCCGCCAACAAAGAAACTACAGTCACAATACTTTTTTACGTATATCGTACACCATGACCGCAACGGAAGAATGACTAGAAACCCGCACGAGACAGCAAGCCCGAAACCAACTCAACCCACAGAACGAGGCAATAGACACAGATCAAGCAGCCGAAGTATCCGCCCTCCGTCGAGTCCACGACTCCGAAGCCAACCGTCGCGCCGCAGCCATAGTCACAGCCGTTGAAGTCGTTTTTGAAAGTTTTCAAAGTTCGTAATACTTTTAAAAGTTTACTCTATACAATGAAGTTATTTATTAATATTATATACCTGACAAATGTTCAAAATAAGTGGCACTGTTGCGCCTACTAACGGCCAGTAGAGACCCTAACTCCTGGGCCGCGAAACTGCGTGAGTGGCCCCTCTTTACGCAGTACTATATTTCCCTATGGGCTATCTGGTGTACAATCTCAGTCGAGTCACACGGCAGAAGCATGAAAATCTTCTTCGAGAGTTTCAATGTAGAAAAAACACTTTTAACTACTATTTTTTCCTTGAACTGTCCGAGTCTAGAATGGCCTGCCTCACAACATTACAGGCAGTGCCACGTTCGACTCGTTTGTCAGCGCCTTAGATGGAGTTTTGAATCAAATTGACTAATAATTGCCAAGTGTTACCTCTGTTTATTGGGAAGCGTCTGTTCTATATGCCTTTTACTTTTTCTCAACTATGTTTTTTGAAGCCATGTATAACTAGAGCTATGCTGTTGTATATGTCACATATCTACTCACATGCCTTGGCCCACAAAAGTAGGCCGGCATTATTATTCAAATAAATAAATTAATATGCGTTCTACTTTCTATCGCCTCTTATTTGCCGATATTGTTTTCGCGATACATTCTGGGTTAGCCTTTAGAGCTTCTGAAATAAAAACTTCACAAGAAGAAACGTCCCATGATGACCTGTCTAGGCTTTTTGTTTGTTTTTATTCGGAGGGAGCCACATTTACATACCGAAACTAAGCCACTATCACTGCAACTCTGAGTGTATTTGGACGTTTTGTGCTTTCAAAAGCTATAAAACTAAAATGGGTCATTTGATGCAAGAAAAAACACTGAACAGGCGGCCGCCGTACAAGGTTTAAAAGTAATTCGACAAGCAAACACGTCCGTTTTTTTATGGCTCATTTGGAATTTAAAAGTTCCTCACCTGTTGGTGCAGCAATACTACAAACCTCACAACTTACCCCCGCAGGGGACACCTGTGAAAGCAGGTGTTTGGAGAGTGGCGTCTCCACGGACCCCGAGCCCCGCAGGGGGCGCCTGCGCCTAAGGTGCTAGGTGCTTGGTGAGTAGTGACACCACGGACCCCAGCCACAATGGCTACATTACGGACCCTGAGTAAAAAGTGGGTAAGACCCACCCAGTCTGGCTGTGCGTGGCGAGCCCGTGTCCAGGGAAAAGGGCATCCGGGTGGTTGAGCCGACCCCGGGGTAGGTTTTCACCCTTCGGGGCCCCCCGGGCGAGGCAACACACCACTTTGGCTCCTGCTTCCTGTAGACGGGTGTTCTGGTAAGGCCCGGCCAGGATGATCCAGTCAGTCGCCTTTTCTACTACTATCCCCTCTCTTCTTTTACTCATAAATCTCTCCCTTTTCTTCACCCCACCTCCTTTACGCCCTTTTCATCTCCTATGGCGGCAGGGGTCAACCTTGTGTGGTAATGAATTGTCTAAATTCTAAACACGCTTGGGTATAGCACCCGGGCAAGTGCCAATGGCTCAACGGTATCAGCAAAGCCCTATTTGTTATGAGCTGTTGACCATTCCCTTTGTTGGACTCGGTGGTGGGTGGCACACCACGGGTGCTGAATTTTTCTCTCATTCGTATGGGTTCCAAAGCTAAATCTTTTCTAGATCGGCCCTCGAAAGGATGTCGTACCGAAGAAACATAAAAAAAGCAAGCCCTACAATGCCAGCTATTACCTTCCCAAAGATTCTGGTAATGCACTCGGAGAACGATAACGAACCATTCTCAAAGCTTTCACCTTTTTTGGTTGCAAAGACCCTAGAGAATGTGATAGGAAAAGACTTCAAAGCGAAAAAAACTTCCCTCGGGCGACCTGCTTGTGTAAGTCACTACTGCGAAGCAGAGTATGGCACTTCTGGCTCTCAACGAAGTAAGGGAATACAAAGTATCTGTGACCCCAAACCGTTCACTCAACAGCACGCAGGGCGTCATCTCCGAAGGTGACCTTTTCGAAATTCCCACCGACGAGATTGTTGAGGGACTTTCAGGTCAGGGTGCCGTTTCTGTGTGACGTAATAGCCTCTGGCGTGATGGTGAAGAGCGACACACAAAACATTTAGTATTAACCTTCGACTTGACTACGCTTCCTCAAACAGTCAAGGTCGGGTATTTAAACTGTAGGGTAGGGCCCTACATCCTAAATCTAAGGCGTTGCTTCCGTTGCCAACGCTTTGGACACGGAACAGCCTCTTGCAGGGGAAAGCCTACCTGTGCCAAGTGTGCAAGAGCCGACCACCACACCGATAACTGTGGTATCAACACGACTATTTGTGTCAACTGCCAAGGACCTCACCCGACATACTCTCGCAGCAGTCGTCTGTGGAAAAGAGAGAAGGAAATTATTTCCTTGAAAGTCAAATACAATATTTCAAGAAAACGACACTCATTTTTATCTCAAGATTCGTTCGCCGAGGCCGCGCGTAGGGGACCTGCGCGGTGAACGATCTCAGCAGGAACACAGACGTCAACAGACGACCTGTGTGTCCTCCCCAAGTCCCCCCAACCTCACCTGGAGTGGTACAAGCTAGAGCGCTGCACGGGCCGGAATTTCTAGGCCCGGCCCGACCCGGCCCGGTAGAGACACGGCCCGCGCCCGGCACGAGCCCGACAGAATTTTTAATTTCTAGACCCGGCCCGACCCGACCCGGAAGAGACACGGCCCGGACTCGGCCCGAGCCCGACAGAATTTCAATTTCTAGGCCACGCCCGACCCGGCCCGATGGCTGTAGCCCGAAACAACCCATTCCCGTTTGAACCCGTCCCGTTTCCACTCGCTCCCGAAACGAGCTCCCCATTTGAACCCCGTCCTGTTTCGACCCATTCTTTAAACGCCCTTCCCATATGAACTCGTCCCGTTTCGACCAGTTTCCTAAACGCCCTTCTCGTTTAAATTTGTTCTGTTTCGACCCATTCCCTAAACGTCCTTCTTATTTGAACCAGTTTCCTAAAGACCCTTTGCGTTTGAAGGCGTCCCGTTTCAACCTACTTTTATATGGCCCCGCACATCGCAACCTCTTCGCAAAAAGTCTCCATCGTTCTAAGCGTGGTCTGCGCACCTTTTCTGTTTAAGAATATGTTCTCAAGTAGCTTTACATGTCAACGCGTTCTTAAAATATACAACCCTTTCAGGCAAGATTAAGTTTAATATATTCCTACTTAACCCCTTAAAACGTTTTTTTCAAGATGGTTCCCAAAACGTGCAAGCGCGGAACAGACTATGTACACTGCGCGACACTGATACCGCGAACACGACGTTGGCTCTTTTTTTTGAATTTTACATCGAAATGGTGTTAGTAGGCACCAAAGTATACCGCTTAGGTCTTTGACCCAGATGAGCACTTCTAAGAACACTAATATTTTTGAAAACAGCGTTTTTATTCTATGAGATAAATATAGAAACACGACGAATCGCTTGTTCGCGCTAATATAGTGTCGCGCTCTGTGCAATCAGGGAGTCTTAGAATAACGTACTCAAGCACTTTGGGCAAGCTAATATTAGCATCGCCAGAGGTTTTACATCGCAACGCTATTTTTACGGCACCCAAAGCGCTTGCGTACGTTTTTCTAAATCTTCCTAATAGTGACGTAGATATTTTTGAGAGCGATGAATCAGAAAGGTTGACAAGCATATGACTGGGACTTTATTTTGTTTACAATTTATAACACTGAACCCTCGCTCACACGGAAAAAGCTTGAAGGCTTTCTAGCTTCAAGACGTCTTTTAGTTATTATTTTTAACGACGCTGTAGTGAATTTGAACTTCGCTTTTTTTTTGTATTTAATGAATCTAAAAGATTAATGAGCAAACTTCTTGCTATCAACAACAATTTATGATTTACGGCACAAGAGTGCCCAGGCACCGCCCGGGCCGGCCCGGGCCGGCGCGGCCCGAGAACTTTTTTGTTCAAGCCCGAGCCCGGCCCGGGCCCGAGGAAATTTGTGCTACCCGGCCCGAGCCCGGCCCGCGAGCCGGGCCGGGCTCGGGCTTTCGGGCTGGCCCGGGCCCGTGCAGTGCTCTAGTAAAAGCCACTCCCCTCACTGACCGAAGGGAGGATCCTGGTCCGCCAGGGGCCGCCCAAGCGCAGAGGTGTGGACCCCCTGCGCCCGCTAAAACCCAGCTGCCTCGAGGTCGGGGAATTCCTCCTCGCACCTCTGAAGGCGCCCGGAAACTCGTTGAGCCGTTGGGGTTGCAGGACCGTAAGGAACAGCCTGCGGCAACCCCCGAAGAACCAATGGACGAGAGTGGGTCGAAGCCCGAGGAGGACAGACTCCACTCAAGTTCGGAGTCCCTACTTTCGGCCTTCGGTGGTACCACCGGCAGGCCGAAAGATACGGCTAAAAGAAAAATGCTCCCCATGTCAAAATAGATTTTCAGGTCTAGTGAAACACATATACCTTAAGATATATATATATATATATATATATGTGAGATGGCAGAAACGGTTCTCCAGTGGAACTGCAGAGGCTTACTCCGGAACTATGACGACGTTTACTCTCTATTAGATCTCCATCACCCACTAGCGTTTTGCCTTCAGGAGACTCATTTGAACAATAATCATACGAACATCCTAACGCGCTTCTAGGTTTTTCGTAGGGACCGTCTCCATTCATCCCACACCTCTGGTGGTGTAGCTATAATTGTTGCAAAGTCTACCCCTTGTGTCGAGGTACCACTTAATACCACATTAGAGGCTGTGGCAGTTCGCATCTTGTCCGATCGACTGATAACTGTTTGTTCTGTGTATATTCCACCAAGCTACATTTTATCTCGCAGAGAGCTAGAATCTCTTTATGACGAACTCCCCCAACCAGGTCTAATCCTAGGTGATTTCAATGCTCATAACTCTATGTGGGGCAGTGGACGACGTGACACACGTGGCTCGATGATTGAGTGTTTTCTTTCTTTTACTGCTTTATGCCTGTTAAATAATTTAGAGCCTACATATTTCAGCGCTTCAACTCGTTCGTTCACATCTATTGATATGTCCACTAAGTGACCCAACATTATTCCCCCTTTTTTCATGGGCTGTTGATCCCAACCCATATGGAAGCGACCATTTTCCTATCATTTTAAACCGCATCAATCCACCCGCTACACTATCCACACGAACACCCCGTTGACAGTTCGAAGAGGCAAACTGAGGCACTTTTAGTGAGGCTACTCAGCTCGCTTGCACATCATTTGACAATCTGTCTGTCAATTAAATCACCAGTCTGCTTAGTAGTTACATTCTTCATGCTGCAATGATAGCTATCCCCATGACCTCGCCAAAACCTACCCCATCGTCCTAAACCATGGTGGAATGCCGACTGTGACAAATCGAAAAGAAAGCAAAACAGAGCCTGGGGGATTTTCCGACGTTACCCAACGCAAACTAACCTAATCAAATTTAAACAAATGAAGGCTCGTGCCAGATACATACGCCGCCAGTCTAAACGTCAAAGCTTCCAAGAATATGCATCCTCGATTAACAGCACTGCCACTAGCAAAGAAGTGTGGGATAAACTTCAGAAAGTCAATGGGAACTACCGTGCTTTCTCAGTACCGCTTCTTTCTGCAAATGGACTGTGCCCCAAGAGCCTTGAACAGCAGGCAGATCTCCTTGGGGAACACTTTCAACGTGTTTCTAGTTCCGAGCACTCTTCAGCTGCCTTTCTGAAACGCAAGACTCAGGCAGAGCTGCAGTCTGTTCGAACATCCGGTGGCCCTCGAGAAGCTTACAACTCGCGCCTTACGCTGATTGAGCTTGAACGGGTGCTGCATGAAATCAAACCTACGGCTCCCGGACCAGATGGAATTTCTTATTACATGCTTACACATCTCCACCCCTCTACATTTGACATAGTCCTGTATTTGTTTAATCGCATTTGGCCAGAGAGCACATTTCCATCCTCATGGAGAGTGGCCACTGTTATCCCTTTGCTAAAGCCTGTAAAAGATGCATCGTGCGCGACCAGTTATCGCCCTATAGCGCTAGCAAGCTGTCTTAATAAGACACTGGAGAGAGTGCTTAACAAACCACTCATGTATTTTTCGGAAAAAGAAAATATCCTTGACATCCAGCGCTTGTCCTGTGCTCTTCTCTCGTCGTCTTCGTCTTTTTGCGCGCTGTTTTCCAATTTCAGAAGTCCTTGACAAATACCAGTGTGGGTTTCGTTCGTCACGGTGTACAATAGATAATTTAGTTCGTCTGGAGACTACTATTCGTGAGGCCTTTGTAAAAAAGCAGTACTGCCTGTCTGTTTTCTTTAACTTGGAAAAGGCGTACGACACGGCATAGCGTCATGGCATCCTGCAAGACCTGTATAGTTCTGGCATTCGTGGTAGAATACTAGCATTCGTCAAGAGCTATCTGGGGATGCGTACCTTCCGTGTTAAATTAGGCACTACTTACTCTAGAGTGTTCTGCCAGGAAAATGGCGTTCCTCAGGGAGGCGTTTTAAGTGTGACCCTTTTTATAGTTAAAATAATCTCAATAGCTTGGGCCATTCCACCATCTGTACAGTATTCACTCTATGTTGACGACCTTCAGATATCCGTCTCATCCTGCAACTTTGCCTTGTGCGAACGTAGAGTCCAATTAGCAATTAACAATTTGCTCAAGTGGGCAGACCAGAACGGCTTCAGCTTTTCAAATAAAAACAGTGTCTGTTTGTTTTTCTCGCCTACGGGGAACTTCAGTGAAGCCCTCGTTGACAATGCGATCCACTTCAATTCCAACAAAACCGGTACATAAATTCCTAGGGCTTATTTTTGACACTAAATTGACCTTTCTTTCGCATTTCAGATATCTCAAAGTAAAATGACAAAAAGCACTAAGCATGCTTAAGGTGCTTTCCCACACCTCCTGGGGCTCTGGTCGCCTCTGCTTTTTCCGAATTTACGGATCGGTGATACGCTCGCGCCTCGATTGTGGTAGTAGTGTGCGTGGATCGGCAAAGCCTTCCGCGCTACGAATGCTTGACTCTATTCCTCACCAGGGACTGCGGCTGTCTACAGGTGCATTTTGCACGTCGCCTATCCCCATCGTTTACGCAGAGTCAAATGAATGGTCTCTTGAGAGACCATTCAGGGTTTATGTATTCGCTTAGAATTCGTTCGGTTCCCTTGCACCCTTCTCGAGAAGCTGTTGAAGAAATGAGATATAAACGTACTTTTGACAACAAGCCCACTGTAATACCACCTTTTTGTATGAAAAATGCATCCAAAGCAGATTCAATTGAACTGAGTAGTACAATGCCCGTCACTCCTGTTCCACAAGCAATAGCTACGTGGGACCACTGCTCCTTTCCTGTGACCTCTCACTAACGAAAATTAAAAAGAAACTCCACCAGAATATATAAAACAGGAATTTTTTGAGCTTCAGAGTAGATATTCTGGACACAACTCATACTACATGGATGGTACTAAGACAGAATCGTTTGTTGGATGTGCTGTGGTCGGCCCCTCTGTTCGCTGTGTAAAACGGATTACGTGTACAGCCACTATCTTAACAGCAGAGTTATGCGGTCTCCGTCTTGCAGTTGATCACATTGTAAAAACAAAGAGCAAGCAGTCAGTCGTGTACGCTGATTCACTGAGTTCTCTGCGTTCACTCTCATCATTAAAGACTTCGAAAAACCCAATAATCATGGAATTACAAAATAAAATTATTGATGCTTCAGGAAGGAATATTAAAATAATTTTATGTTGGATTCCTAGCCATGTTGGTATACCCGGAAATGAAGTAGCAGACCTTGCTGCAAGTTCTGCTGGTGAGCAAGAAGTGGACCGGCATGACATTCCATACAATGACTATAGCACACTTTTAAAGCATTGTATTAGAAGGCACTGGCAGCTAGAATGGTATGAAGAAGTTAATAACAAGCTCCATTCTGTAAAACCATTAATCAGTGAGTGGCAGAGTGCCCGACACCGTGAACATTTCTATGAGGTTGTCTTGTGTCGACTGAGGATAGGTCATACACACCTTACTCATGGACACCTCCTGCGCAGGGAAGAGGCCCCAGAGTGTGAGAACTGTTTTAGTCCTCTAAGAGTTTTACACATTTTACTTGATCGAGAACGTCAGAAACATTTTTCTCAGTTATATAACGAGCATACGCCTTTAAACCTTAGTATTCTACTTAGCAACGACTCACTTGTACCACACAGTTGTGTTTTTGACATTTTGAGAGCTATCGGTCTTTTACACCGGCTATAAATTTATATTCAACTTCATCTCCATCACTATTTACAAGTCATATACATAGTTTTAATTCATCGCAGCTACTAATGCTCTTTCCCCTCTGAAACCTGTTCTGCAATAGTCTGTATCTGGCGCGTCGTAGCCTAAGACGCTTTTGCGCCATAAAACCCTAATCAATCAATCAATCAATCTCACAACTTACAATTTAAAAAAAAAAAAAAAAACATTTGGTCGCCTCTTCTGTGTGCGATGGTGCCCCGTAGGTACCAGCGCATACACAGAAGTGCACGCACAAATCCAGAAAAAAAAATAGGTTTTTCTCCTAAATTCCCCTAAACGGCCGCCGTAGATATCTATAAATTTTGTTTGCTGTCCTGTTTTCTCAAAGGGCCTTCCGCACAAATAATCAAACACACACTTTCCAGAAGTGCAACTTCCTAAAACATGCAGTGTGCACAAATGAATCTGTGACTGCACAACTCAGACATAAAAACACATGAGTCGTAGGTACCTGGATAGGAAAACAAAGAAGTAGAACACAGGCAAAATCCGAAAGAATCAATCTCACACAACCAAACGCATACATCCCGCAAGGAAAATGACAACATATCTGAGTAAACCAACTTACAAGAACATGTATCACAAAGAAATTAATCTGGAACTCCCGGAAACTCCTAATTTGTTGCTATTGTTCAATGGAAGCAGAACTCCATGACGCAACCATCACACATAAAAAGAAAAAAAAAACACTGACCCGCTTGTGCTGCCTCCTGTGACCTAGAGTCACAGGCTAGAGTTTTGTCGTACTGTCAATTCTGTTGTCAATCTGAACGTCTAACAAAAAAAGTAGAGAATTCAAAAATAGATGAGGCTGCCGCAATTGACGACACGCTTAGCAAGCAGCATAGAAGCTGACGCCAAGACACTAACTCGAGTGTCAACACTACAAGCATTGCACGGCGCTGCTGTTAATTTTGTTGCCTACGTGATCCATCAACTTTTGGTGGAATTTTCTTTCTAAACGAGCCGAATCCATGTAGTAGATGGAAGCAGATCAACGGGATTGTTTGCTTATCAAATTAGCTTTGAGTCCTGTACCAGAGTCTCTGTTAACAGTTTTTCTCGCATAAGATAACTGATCTCAGCATGATAGCTCTTGGAAACAATGCATGCCCAGTCGCACGAGTTCCAGAAAAAATTGGCTTAGCTTCAATTTCTGGATTGGGTTCATATAGACAAAATAACTCCCCACCTTTTCCCGACCTTTCTCGGGCTAATCCCATGCCAGCACAAGCTTTGCTCGAAAGCCCTGCACAAGCTGCCATTTCTTGTGGCGAAAGTAAATTTTGAGCCTCAGCCGGGAGTACAGGTCTATGAGCAGCTTGTCTGCCTTCTCCCTGTGCTGATCACAAGTCGGAAGATTGCCAACGTACTTGAAAAGCAAGAATGTGGCGATTGATTTGACTGGGACTTCAAGCGTAGGAGGCACAGCGTCAGTCCATATTGAGACCACATTTGCTCTAGCAGACACTGTTTGTATCCGCGCCTAACGTTAACGTTAAAGTACCCCATCATGATCCAAGGTCGGCGCTTGTACCAGGGCACCAACGCTAAAGCATTAAGTATAAACCGTATGCAAGCAATTTGGCGAGCGACAAGGACCCGCAGTCGCACGGTCAGTTCCGCGAAGAGGCAAACTGAATGAAAGCGACGGGAGCAAGCGAACCGAGAGCCGCTGCGATGTGGCTGCGCGCAAAAGCTTTTAAGTTCTGTCCTTTGTATTTGGCGTGGGACATGTCCCAATGATCCTCTCTCACTCCACCTCATCGATACGGCGTTCACTGAAGCGATGCTTGTCGTCGAGGTTTATTACCCATCGCAGCCGGTGATCAAACGAAGCTTCTCAACAATATACGACCTAAACCAGCCACGCAATTGTCGCGCGACCGAACCGGTACTCACGTAAAACGGAACATGTTGCGCTATTGGCTAAACGCTTCAGCTGCCTCCGGGCGAAAAGCGACGTTTTCTAAAAAATCGCGTCGCTCGTCGCTCGATGCGACAGTGAGAAATTTCTGTCGCTCGTCGCTGAGCCTTACCGCTTGCCACTGTCGCTCGTCTGAACCGGATGTAAGCGATTTAGCGAGGGACGAGACGAGCGACGGCGACAAACGACGAGAGACAGAGACGAAGATTTCTCAGTGTCGCTTGTCGGGTTTCTCGGTCCTGGACATCTCCCAGCGACGCGAAAAGCAACAGTGAGAAATCTGCTCGGCTTATCTTGTTGCTCACTAAAGCTCTTTCATGCGGTTTAAAGGCACTGTCGCTTGTCCTGTCGCTAGGTTGCTGAAAGGCTGAGCCGCATGTAATCGATTAAGCAAGCGACGGGCGGCAGAGACGAGCAACGGAGATTGCTCACTGTTGCTTGTTGCGTCGCTCGGTTTTTGGATTTCTAGAAAATGTCGCTCATCGCCATGGTCGCTTGCTCCCATCGCTTCCATACGGTTTGCCTTGTCGCAAGACTGACCGAGCGACCGCGAAGCGGGTTCCCCGTCGCTTGTCTGGTCGCTCGTCAAATCGCTATGTGGTTTACACTTTATACTCCGTGTCTCCAGTTGTGTGCAGTGCAGGCGAACGCAATGCGTGACGTCACAGGAAATATAACGTCAATACGTGATGTCTTGTGACGTCAATACGAGGTCACGTGATTTTCGATGAGGTCAATACGTGACGTCAGAGGAAAGATGGCAGCGCCCAGGTACCGGCTGGCCTTGGCGGGGCGGGTGCATTGGCCGTAGCATGTCGGATGCGTTGTTCGTTGTCATTGGTCTCACCGAGTTTATTTCAGATGCGGGAGCCATCATAAATGGCCGGTCGAAAGCGACTGTTATGTTCAGCGTGGTCTGTCACGTAAGTGTAACGTGGAAATACGGAGGAACGGTGAGCATTTTGCTGACTATCGATGGGACTTTTTCCGCGAGCGTGGCCGAATAGATAATGCACTTGGCTTCTACGCAAAGTGGCCCAGGTTCGATGTCTGGGCACATCAATCTTTGTTAATCTGTTAGAGAGTGTTTTTAGTTTATTCGAGAAGCTTCTCGATTGTTCCCGTTAGTTCTGGGTCAGAAAGTTCCAAGGCCGAACTACGAATGTTCGCGACACTTTCCTTCTCAATAAAACGTGCTCCGCGTGGCTGTGGCTCACTCTTTTCGCTAGTGTTTGAACGTGCCGTTTCGCCGTCATTGACGCTCGCCTTTCACGGCTGTTATTACTCTCGTTTTGGCACAAGTTTGCCTCGTTAAATGTCTCGCTTCTTTGTCAGTCCCCGTCTCGCCAATCCATCGGTGAGAATATTGCCACGATTATACTCCTAGGATAAAGTTTAACGCTACGTTTTTGTACTCTCGTTCACCATCGGAATCTTCGATGTCTGCAGTGAAGCATGTGCGATATATTTGGATACACGGTTTAGCACCGGAAACTGCGTGAGTTGTGCTTGGCAGTGTGTAATCGTGGTGCCATTTTGTTCAAGTGACCGAAGGCTCACTTTAGTTGTGCGGCGCACGGGAAAGCTGCCTTGAAGAAGGTAGTACACGTTCCGTGCTAGATGACGATGTGGTGCACTCTCATAAAAAAATGTTATATTCTGCATAATGGAACAGGGCGAATTTTATAAGGATAGAAGAAAGAACTGGATAGGACGAGCGCCGTATGTTCTTACACCCCTTGTCCTATATACGACACCCGTAATGTTCCGTTGGACGTACAGCGTGCTGCCGCCGAACCGACGGCACGCCAACTTTCATGAGCGGCTTGATAGCCGAGCGGTACAACTGATTAAAAAGCTAATACACGTGTTCCTAACTACGAAAAAAGTAATCAGGGTTTTCTTGGTTCTATTGCAAATATCAGCGTGTTTTCTTTCTGTAGACTTTGAGACGTATTTTAGCTGTTTAATGAGGTACATATCAGCGTTCTCAAGGCCCTCGTAAAAGTTGGGGCCATCTGTGAGTGCGCCGTGAGTGCGCTGTTCGTCGTGAGTGCGCTGTTCGTCGTGAGTGCGCTGTTCGTCGAAATGAAGCTTTGGGTTGGCGTATACAGGACAAAGGGTGTGTGAAAATATACGCCTTTTCCTGAGAGTGTGCATCCTCAATTCTTCTGGCATAGACGTGTACTTTCACGGAGCATGATGTGCTGCGCCCCGAAGAGCTGCCTTCAAGCTGGTAGTTCCTGTGGCGTGCTAGATGATGCTGTGCCGTTTCCTAAATTGTTCTGGCATAGACGTGTACTTTCACGGAGCGATGGTGTAGCAGTTGATATTGAATCCGCTGGTCTGCGGCACGTTTTGTCAACATAAAGGTTTCATCAACACTTGTTACGTGAATTTCGAGCTGTATGGGCATTTCATCGCGCGTGCATAAGTGGGGTGCGTGTTAGCTACCTAACCCACCCGTTCACGCCACTTTGCGGCGGCAGTCTACAGCGGCTGATCACCAGAAAAGTGGTCCCACATCCATGTTAGTTAAGTTCGTCTACGGCAATATTTAAAATCCCGAAGGAGAAGACTCATTCGCACAAAATGCCACTAAAGCAATACAGCTTCTTTACTGGTCAGGATAGACTCTATTCTGTCAGTTTTGTTATATTGTCACGGACGCTGAGTCCAGTCCATTCTTCTATTAATCTTTACTATTCTGGAAAGTTAAGGCCATGCTCGCCTGTCATCGCGTGTTCTGGTGGAGATGCTGGGTAGCTAACCATTTAGCCCTTCACTCTGTGTGCACCCTGGCGGCTCCTCAGCCTAGTGTCCCGGCAACAAAACACTAGGCAAAACAAAATTTGCACCACGTTTCTTACTCAACCTCAGGGACTAAAGTTTACCCACGAGCTACCAGATGAAGGCAAGCTTCAATTCCTAGATCTTCAGCTTGTGACAAGTTAGTGGCGCCCCCCTCCAGTCCGCCCGTCTGCGGCCGCCTGGCTCGGCGGGCAACATTGTTCACCTCGCCCAATAAACGCCGTAGAGCGCACGCCGCTCCGGTCAGTCATCGTCCACCCTCAACCAGGCTGCGTGTCGTCTCTTCTCGGCGGGTGCTTCGGCCCCCTTCGTCCACGTTCGAGAAAGATCGTGACACTGGCGACGAGGAACCGTGGCACTGGAGCCCACCAACGTGCACGGTTCGGCCCACGCCGCCGAGAGAGTCGCAACATCGCCGCCCGCTCCTGTCGCCATGCCGCTTTACGGGAGGCTCGAGCCGTTCGACGGAGATGGGTCCGCCTGGCCAGTCTACGAAGAACAAGTCCACGTGTTCTTCCGGGCGAACGACACGCCCGAGGCGAAACAACGGGACAGCTTCCTGGCCAGCTGCGGGACCCGAGTCTTCAGCCTCCTGCTCGACCTCCTCAAGCCGGCCACGCCGCACGTCAAAACGCTGGGCGAGCTGCTCGCCACGCTGCGCTCGCACTTCAGCCCGGCGCCGTCCACGCTGATGGAGCGGTTCCGCTTCAACAACCGGAGCCGCCGGGACGGGGAGACCCTTGGGCAGTTCGTCGCTGCGCTACGAGGGTTAGCGAGCACCTGCGCCTTCGGCGACCAGTTGGACTCGCTACTCCGGGACCGGTTCGTCTGCGGCATCAACAACTCCGCCATACAGACGAGACTCCTGGAGCTCCCCGACCCCTCGCTGGACGACGCAGTGAAGGCAGCGCTGGCAATGGAAGCAGCAGCGAAGGACGCCAGCGAGATAGCGCGTGCGGCCGGCTCACCGTCGACGGAAGCGGCGGTGAACAAGATAGCGACAAGGAGCGGTGCCTGCAGCCGCTGCGGTGCTGCCCACTCCCCCTCACAGTGCCAGTTCGTCCACGCACAATGTTTCACGTGCGGAAGAACTGGGCACCTCGCACGTGTCTGCCGAGGGGGGAGGACGAGCGGCGGCCAGCAGCAGCAGCAGCTTGGTTCAAGCCCGGGTTCCAGCCAAGCCCGCGGCCAGGGTGGTCGTCGCAAGAGAACGCGGCGGGGACGAGCGGCACCAGGCCCGGGTTCGTCTTCAGCCAGGGTCCACGTCGTGGCCGAGGACCCGCAGATTTTCGACGTGTGGCAGACGAGTAAGCCTTCATCGTCTGTGCCACCATACATGGTGTCTGTCGAAATCTGCGGCCATCCCATCACCATGGAGCTGGACACAGGGGCCAGCGTGTCGGTCATGCCCGGGAAGCTGTTCAAGCGGACCTTCCCCGGCGTGTCCATCGAGGCGTCTGACGTCATGCTGCGCAGCTACTCCGGGCAGCTTTCCCAGGTCCAGGGTGGGGCCCAAGTCAGCGTTCGCCTTGGCGACAGGGAGGCAATCCTTCCCCTTTACTTAACCAAGGGGTCGTCGCCGACGCTGCTGGGCCGAAACTGGATTCACTCGCTGGGTGTTCGGCTGCCGGAGTACCAAGAAGCTGCGCTGCACGTGGTGAAGGACGTCCCGAGCCTCCTGACCGACTTCCAGTCCCTGTTCCAGCCAGGGGTGAGCACCTTCGCCGGCACGACGGTCGGCATCCACATACCCGAGGGAACCCGGCCTCGATTCTTCAAGCCGCGTCCGCTGCCGTTTGCCCTGAAGGACGGGGTCACCCAGGAGCTGCAACAGCTGCAGCGAGAGGGTATCCTGGTGCCCGTCAAGACTTCCGAGTGGGCTGCACCAATTGTCCCAGTCCTCAAGCGAGACGGCCGCGTCAGGATCTGCGACCTCCGGTCCACGGCGTTCCTGAAGCAGCTGAAGCAGAAGCTGGCTGCTGACCGAGGGTGCCGTCCCGGGCCTTTGCCGGAGCCGGGAGCGTCGGTGTACGCCAGGAACTTCCGTCCTGGCCCACCCTGGTCTGCCGGGCGTGTGGTTTCACCAGCGAGTGCCTCATCGCTGCTCGTTCGCATGCCCGACGGGACCACCTGGCACCGGCACGCCGACCATGTCAGGCCTCGTTCCGGGACCTGGCTTGCACCCTCGGTCGTCGCTTCAGAGGACCAGCCTGCAGGGGGCCCAACAGCGCCAGTCATGGCCAGCGGAGCGCCACCCACCCCGGAGGCGACAAGCGTCGCCACTCCTGTGGCACCAGTTAGACCGGTGCCACTTCCCAATCCGGTCCCTGCAGCTCCACCGGGTGGAGCGCGACCAATTCAGGCAGCGCCCGGCGTTGCCACACCTGGCCCGTCGACACCAGTGCCCAGGCGGAGTGCACGGCAGAGGAGGCCACCTGACCGCTACTCGCCGGGGTGACCTTCATCGTCGACAGGCCGGGACTTTGCATGACCAGACGCCGAGAGGGTGTCGGCCGTGCGCAGTGTATTTAGTTTTGTTTTAGAACAAACAAACTGGGGGGGAGGAGTGTGACAAGTTAGTGGCAACCCCCTCCAGTCCGCCCGTCTGCGGCCGCCTGGCTCGGCGGGCAACATTGTTCAGCTCGCCCAATAAACGCCGTAGAGCGCACGCCGCTCCGGTCAGTCATCGTCCACCCTCAACCAGGCTGCGTGTCGTCTCTTCTCGGCGGGTGCTTCGGCCCCCTTCGTCCACGTTCGAGAAAGATCGTGACACAGCTGTCCTTTGGAAACAACCATACATAGAAACCACGGTCCAAAAAGTCATTTCTACCATTTGGTTCGGCCCATCCTAAACTAATCAAGAGAGGAATTGTAAAAAGCAGCTTCATAGCAGCCTTGCAAAAATCATGCGAGCTCACAGCCAAGCAGAGTTTTGAGGCACAAGTTAAAGAACTACGTGAATCTGGGTATACCAGTTCTTTAATGTTCGATGTAGCAGAGAGCAGGACCACTTGATGAAAAAAAAAAAGAGATAAGACACGACGTCCGGCAGTGATACCCTACCAACACAAAGTTTCACACAACTTGAAACGAATAGCGGCTAAATATGATGTACAGGTGTAACATCAGCTCCTGATAAGCTTAAAGGGCAACTCCACTTCATTTTTGATATTTAGAAAACTATGTAGCCCTCTTCAGTATCATATAGGAAGACCCCATGTCAAATATTACGATCTAATTCCATTTATATATTTAATAAACTGGCCAGCGAACCTTCAAGCGAGCCAAGTCGCCGAAATCTGCCAACTCTAGCGTGCGGCGCGAGGCGCAATCATCAGCGCAGTCAATGCCACGGAGTTGGAGCGGCCAACGTTGAACCCCAACGTTAGAGGCATGCATACTTCATTCTCACGTTTTGCTTGTTTTTACTTTTCAGAGCGAAATTTAACGATGACGTCATGAGTTTCTCCTCCCGGTGTTGGCTGACCGGGCGTTCACGTGATCACCGCTGCCCTGCGCGCTTATCGGTCTGTTTCTCCGCTCCCCTTCTCCTCTTTCGTCTTCTCCCCTTCCCCCTCTCCCCCGGGCCATCACCGTACACGCCATGCGAAACGAGCTGCCCGCGTCCAAAAAAAAAAAGGACCTGCCCGCGTCGCGTGTCCTGTTTCTCGCTCCCTCCCGAACGTCACAAGACCACGTGGTTCGACGTGAGGTGCCCATGACTGTGACGACCCGAGACCAATGTTGCCTGACGCAACCGAAGTTTCGGTTTCGGTATCTGCTGATGTTTAAATTAGGATTACACAAATATTATTCCCCATTTCGCGAATCCGAGGACGTAGAGTTGTTGAGTATTACTTTGTGAATGTGAATCACATGGAAGCCTAAATTTTTCGAAATTGAGCGGAGTTGCCCTTTAAGAAACGGTGTCCAAAAATCAACTCCCAGAACGAAAGAGAAGACCAATGCTCAGTCCACCACGCACATAAATATATCAACTGCAGCTTCAATATCGCATACGAAATTCCGTGCAGATATGGGAGAGTGTACGCCGGTCAATCTGGGTGCTGTGTAAATGTACGACTACGAGAGCATGATCTTTCTCTGCATGCGTCACCTCAGGGCACTTGGCCATGCATGTCAGGTAGATGCACTCATCTATTCAATCAAACGAAAGTGCTCAATCGCATTAGGAGCAAGAGAGCCCGAGAAATTTTCAAGGCAAAAACTAGAAGAGAAAAAGGAGAGACGTGCGTTAGCACACCTTCAATTTCATTGTCCGAGAAAGAGATAGGGTACCTCAACCTTTTTTCTTAATCTGGCTGCTTTTCGTGTTATATTTTCATTGCTCTATCCATCTCTTTTTTCAATTTAATCTTGTTAATATTTTACCAAATAATTTTCAGCATTTTTCTTGCGAATGCAATTGGCATTTTAATTTAGCAATCCTCCTCTCATTATCGTCCTTTAATCGTTTTGTCGGAGCCCACGTTAATCTTCACACGTCGACGTGATGAGACTTCCTGAAAGCCGTTCTCGCCGACAACTGCACGGGCCGACCTCGTGGAGCATTCTGCGCCAGCTGCGTCTCGATGATCCGAGCGCGCTGTCAGGAGTCCGGCTGCGTCGGCACCAGCCGACCAACCCCCCAGACTAGGTTGACGTTGACGCAGGTCACCGTTTTGAAGTGGCCTTGCTATGCTTGTATCTGCGCCTCCCTCGTTGATTGGTTTGAATTTCTTCCTTCAATAGAAGGTCAAACATGGGTAGGCATTGCAGCAGATGATAACGAACATAGTCGGCATCAAATGTACTTGGATAGGTCTACCATCTGTAAGAAGTGGACCAGAATGCGAGCAGCAGCCGACGGATCTTTTGCGAGCACATTCGCGGTATATGCGGACTAAATCGTAAATTTAAACAGGAAATCTAACCCATACTTGACTGAACGCGTGACGTTACGTGTCTTGTACCGGTCACGCACTATTTCAAAAGTGAGAAAGGTCACTAACTGCGTAGATAGCTCACAAACGGACGCATAAGCCCTGTTCCACATAGACTCGAGGGGTGAAGAAGGCGGCATTATGGTGGCTCCGCTAGCAGACGCCACAATTGTCTCTACTCTGGGAAGGCGCCAGCGAGCGACATTGAGGCACTCTAAATGACACTGCTACGCGGCACCATCTATGCGGTGAGCCTGAAACTGCATTAAGCTAGTTTTGCGGTATTTGCGGGGCCAAATATGCCACTACCCATAAAAAAATAAACGTTTATAACACAAAGAAAATTTTGAAGCCAAAGAAAAAAATATGGAGGACGGCAAGAGGTTTCAACGGTTTCAAGGCACACGGTCTTCGGATGTCGCAAATGTGGCAACGAGCTTTAAGCTTAGCGAGGACACACAAAAGGACAAGAGCGCTTCCCACTTTCCGTCTTTATTTTTTTAGACGCTTTCCTTTTTTTCTCCTTTCTCTCTGCCTTTCATGCATCTCTTGGTGAGACATGTAAGGGGAGAGGGTGTAAGAACATGTTTTTCGCTCAAGTCCAGACATTCTGGGAACAGCCGTTGAAACTAAAATGGATGTCCAGTATTCTTGGCCTTTGTTTTCATCAGAGCCCCAGCAAAAACACAACAAAAACAACTACTCCAACAACAACAAGACGACAACAACAGCATTATTCTTTTGTTCTTATGAAACCAGGGGCATTCTTTTAAGACCTGCTTCGATTTTTTTCAGAGCCCGCACCCACGCTGGAACGAGGTCCTTCAAGCCTAGCGCGCACAACACCGCCTTCGCCAGAGCCTTGGACATCAGGTTACAGGCATAAAGGGAACGAGTTGCCGCATGACACCCACGTGCTGGCAAAAGAGGCGCGAGTTTTGCTGCCAAAGAGGATCCCAAAGGTAGAGGAGGAACCGACTACAACAGATGCATAGGGATTCCATCTGGCAATCCAGTGAGAAAGAAAAATACGTGTGAAACTAAGAAACTTACAAAACAACATAAATATTAAAAAAGTTTGCTGAAATTTTTGACGGTGCCTTTCACGGATTTTTTTTTTCCAATACATTCGTTCGAATTAAAATGAGACACCTTGCACTGGCACGGGCGAGCGTTCAAATCAAAGTGCCATGGTCTTAAAAAAAAGTGTGCTTTCTAGTATTTGTTATTCGAGTCTCATTTTCCGTAATGCATTTCCATTATACCTACCCTGCCTGTTTCCGATTTGCTGTGTACACATAGAAAATATTGAAAGACTCTGCCTGAAATTTCTAAGACCCCATTTGTTTGTTCGGAGAACATTCATAAATCAGAAAGTCGCTGTCAGAAACAAAAATGTAAAAAAAAAATCAATTAGGCATTCTTATATTCAAAGGGGAGAAAGCTTGCCCTCTCCATTCGCGGCAGTGTTTACTTTCAACGCGTTAGATGACTGCCCCCAAACACCCAAAAACTAAACACACATGTGAAAGAAGAGCAAGGCTTTCACTTGGATTACACGTCTCCGTCGTGCTCCTTGGTGAAGTTCTCGGCTAACCAGACGCATATGTTGAAGATGTTTACATCTTTCGTCTTCATCTTGTTCGTTCACCCTATGACTATTGCAGCAATGGGCTCCAGACAAGACGGTGTGCATGTCGCCCTTCCGAATGACACATATGTAGACATTCTCTGCGCAAGTGGAAGCATAGAAAACTTCCTCTTCTGGCGCAGAATCGGAACCGTCCTTAGAGCAAGCTACTGGTGCAGCTCCTGGTCAGTTTACCTGAAGCACCTCCGTGACATCACTGCGGACAACAGCAAGCGCGTGGCCGTTATTCCTGAGTCCTTATGGAAGGGTAATCTTTCGCGCTTACTCTTTCCCGACGACCTTTTCTCCTGTTGGTTTATTCTTTCTGAGAAAATGCACGTACCTTACGTTCGGGATCGTGAAAGCCCAAGCCAATCTATTTATTATTTACGCACGAATGTGAACAGCCTCAGCATTTTACAGCGCTTAGTGTGGAACTGCACCGGCAGCAGCTACATCAACTTGAATCAAGGTTCAGCCGCACAGGAGCCGAGCTTTTCCGCTGCACAAGCCTGGCAGCGGCTCCGGAACCAAAGCTTCGTGCTTGGTTCTCTGGATCCTTCTTACGCCATCCCGGAAAAAAACATTGTCGTAAAATGTTTGGAGTTGCTTGGTGTCAATTACAGAACAATCATTGTGAACAGCGAGCACTGGATTACAGACATCAGAGAGCGCAGAATAGACATTATGGTCCAAAATGCTGTTTGCGACGTACACCGCTGGCGGTTGATCCACTTTCCCGGCTTCTTGCGCTGCGGAAAGGCCGTATTCTACACGGTCCGTAAGCCTTCACGCCGGGCAGATAAGTTCCTGCGAGAAGCACCGTCTACCTTCTTCGCCCTTTTGTTCCTCTCGATAGTCGCCTGAGCACTAGGCTTCTGTCTGGTCAATTACTGCTCGGGAAGGCAGCCGCTCAAGGGAATTCAAGAAGTGGCGTTGGTTTTCGTCTCAACGGCAATGCTCTTCTCATATCCCATACCCCAGCGGTTCGAACGCGTTCTGGCTGGACGCATCGTGCTCTTCTGCTGGATGGTCGGCGGATTCTCGCTCGCCACTTACTTGCAGAGCCTGTTGACCTCTAGCCTGAGTTCCGGATATGGCTGGGACGCCGACGACACCGTAGACAAGCTCTACCCCAAGCTCGACTCTGGGAAAGTGCTGCCCTGTGTGGTAAGAGGCAAATTCTTGTACCATCAACTGATATCAGACAACAAGCAGGGCATCATCGGCGCCATGGCGGCCGCCCAGCAACGATCGCCCAACAAGAACTCTACTCTAAGCGACCCCATAGACGGCTGCAGAGATAAGGTTCTCAGAGGAAGCCACGTGTTTCTCTCGGAAGATTTCGAGGAATGCAGCCTGGCAAAGCTTGGCAACATGGTGACTGCTGGGATAAAAACTATCTACACGCTCTACATGAGCACCCCCGTGCGAAAGCACTTCCCGCTGCGAGTCATTTACGGCCGTCTGGTGACGAGAATATTCGAGACTAATTTGCAATTCGAAGAGATGAAGGTATGGAAATGGAACTGTTCCCGCTTTGGGGACGTAGATGTCTCCCCGGTACCATATGACTTCACACAGTTCCTTCGGTTTTACTACATATGTTGCGGTGCGGCTGCAGTTGTATTAGCGCTAGAGGTATTAATTTTTCGTATACGCCAACGCTAGAGGTATTAATTTTTCGTATACGCCAACGGATTTCTTACAAAAAAAAAAAAAGCCGGAGCCTGCCCACACCAGGCGTGGGCACTGCACGTGCGGAGGATCTAGAGTCGTGAGAGGAGAAGCGCCCGCGGATGCGCAGCGGGTTGATGTCAGAGCCGGGCGTTGGTCGATATTCCGAAGAACTGAAATGCTGTTGCTCGTTGGCAGATGAACTCTGGGGTGCGCCGTGAGGCCAGCACAAACATCGTGCGCATTGTGTCAGGGCTGACTGAGTACTTGAAATCAATAACATTTTGTTGTAGTTTTATAATGCTTGAATTGCTTTTTGTAGTGGTAACGCGCTTGAAGGGTGAGAAAACGACTTTTTTGCACCCAATTTCTTGAAATGGATTACTTTTTCCATTAGGGCTCGGTTGTTGATCCGATCGCAATTTCTTCCCCACGAAAAACACCAATGTCCAGTATAGCTTTGGAGTGCCTCAACTGGGTCTGCACAGCCCAGCACTGCTCACGCACGTCGCTTTGGAAAGCGAGCTGAGCAAGTGTCGTGCGTACGAACACTCAAAGTGGCACCGGCCAGAAGCCTAGCATTCATAGGGGCTCACCACTGCGCATGGGCAGAACCCAAACTCCGTTTGGGGTTTCGGTTTGGCGGTCGCCTCCGAAGCAAAATTTAAGTCAAAGCGTGGGGCCCCTAATTGCTTGAGGCCGGGTGAGTCGGCAACATGGCGGCGCCCTTTCCGCTCCCTTCGGAACAAATTCGTCATGGACGCAGCAATATTAGCCGATTTTATTGCCATTAACCAAAGAACGAGGGAGATTACGGAGGCTTTTGTCATCTCACAGTACGAGGAGAATATGTGTGTCAGTTCGCCGTCCATCGCCTTGTTTCCCAGAGAGATTGCTTACATTTTTTTTTACGAAGCAAGACTCTAATCACATTGGTAAGATTGGCTGTTTTTTGTGTTTTGGGAGTTCGAGGGTTTCGTGTTTGTTCTAATTAAAATTCAGTTGTTAGTGAGCGCTTGTCGTGTACATTCCTCTCACTCGTCCTTCGTCTAATTTTTGGTTGTAATTGTATGAAAATAGGGCGCCGTTACAACGGGGAAGAAAGAATCGTAACGGTCACGAGTAATTTTATTACTTCCACACGTAATCAGATCCTTTTTGTAATTGCTTCTTAAGGTATTCAAATGATTACAAACTGAATCTAAAAAGAAATCAGTTACAATTATTTTGAATAATTGCTATGAGTGTACCGGAGAAGTCTGGGTAATTGTCACTGTAAATAATTACAATTTAGCTTCGAGTTATTGTAAATGCAATTCCTTACTTTTTCAGCAATTTGTGCAAGTGTGGAACTTCGCATACAGGCGTTGCAGCATGATGGAGTTTATAGAGATGGTGATAGTATAATTTATGTCAAAGAGTTCGGGAACATGTTACCCAAGTCACTGACATCTTTAAAGACGAAGGACGTTGCTTTTTATGTTCACACTCATTGTTTCGCAATCAGTCATCCGGCGTTCTTATGAGCATATGACGTCATCTCAGGGTATGTGGAGCAATTGGAATATGTGTCGTGGAAATTGCTGCACCGCGCATTTTTTGAGCTGCCAATGCGTTACTATACAATAAAAAAATGCTTAGAATAACTACTTTTTTTTTTTCCGCGAGCGCTCATTCGCTGCCCGCGTTGTTTTCAACTGGTAGCTGTAGAGCATCTATGCGCGCTTTGATCTTAATCGTCAGAGTCAAAAGCTGAAAAAAAGGCTCGAGAGACAGTTCAAAACTTAGCAGCACGTATCTGTTGAGAAATTATAGTAGAGAAATCGCCATGAGAAGTGAAAAGCAATCCTTAGGTTGGGAGTCTATTCAAAAAAGAAAAAAATATGGTCAGACTTATTTCACAACACCCAATACAACGCCAAGGTCACAATTTCTTCCCGGATTATATGTCAAACGTCTCGATAACGAATAGAAGGTACGAAGATAGAAATACAAGACAAACCGGAGCAAATAATCGCTTTCTCGACTAAAGTTATTAACGAATGAAACCATGTCATGAGAGGTTATAAAAAATAGTAACCGCGTTTTATCCTGCATTGTGCTGGTGCATGTTCCATTTATATTCAGTATATCCTTTGTTTGCGCTATCTTGGGCGTATGCACCTGGGCTCTCTAAGATGCACATTTTGTTATCTTTATATTTACGTATCCCCGTCACTGTAATGCAGTCCATAAACCTATTTTCAGATCACAGTCAGACTATACGTTCGCGTTATTTCGTCGTCTCATCAAGCATACCTCATTAACAAACTCTAATCAGTTCAAAATGAAGCATCTCGTTTCATATCACACGACTTCCCACGTACATCAAGTATAGCTGCATTAAAATCAAATCTAGAGCTTAGTCCACTGACTGAAAGTACTAAATTTGTTCGACTGGTCATGTTTCTCAAAATCTATTATTTCTCTTTCACCTTACAAGTGTTTTAATGAGTCAAAATGCGCATTCAGTATCACTCTCTTTTTTGTTCCTTGTCTTTTTAGTTGGTCTGTATAAGATGCCTGTAGTTGTTCATTACGGACTTTTACAAAACTGTTACCGTGTTCCGAGTTCCGTTGGACGCGCGCTTAAAAGCACGCTTCAAAGGTTCCGATAGTGCGTTACGCGGAACCCGGTAAAGGTTGGCTAGAAGTGTTTATTAATAGAACAATTATTCGGCAACCTTCTCTTGATCTCAACTCATGTAATGCACCTAATTAAAGTGCCTTTGAGGGTTATTCAACTGAAGTGAACAAAATCACTCTTTTGAAGCTAATGCACAACTCGTCTGACAATGTGCGACAGTTTCACCCGTGCCGCGTTCCTATAGCGTGCCGATAACCGCGCAGCTGCACTGGGTTCTTGAAATCTCAAGCACCTTGATTACAAAAGCGCGAAGGACAAGGACAGAACAAAGAATGAACAGGACAAGCGCTTACTGACCACTGATTGTTTAATGCATGATGTGATGTATCTTTCCGGCGAAATACGAGCGGTACTAAAGAAATGAAACGGTTCCGGTATTTCACTAGTACGGATGATGTTGGCATCCTCGATATGTTCGAAGTGGCATTTGAGGACGTTTCTGAGATGAGAAATCAGAATGGTGTATGTGTTGACAACTTATCGCTTTTTTTTTTAAGAATGTTGTCTTATAGTGTATTGACAGATATGTTCCGGAACGTCCAAGAAATAAGAAGCAGATTCCTTGGATTACACGAGATATTTTACACCTCAAAAGTAGGATACACCGTATTCAAAGGTACCGACCAATTGTAAAAAAAGTACACTTCATTCCCATCGCTTTACCGATGAACCGAGTATAGCAAGCGAGATTAATCGCTTTCTTTCTACTGTATTTCTACCATGCATAATTCTATAATGCCACCATTTACCCATGACCATCGCGAAATTGGCGACTTAGTCGTGTCAGCAAGTATTATTTTTGACAGCCTTCTCCGACTTTACGTTACAAAAGTCATGCGGCCCGGACCGGATTCCTTACGTATTCCTTCACAGGTATGCTGAATGGAGTGCGAAGTTTCTTTGTGGAATACTGGAATGTAGCTGAAGTTGTGCTAATTCATAAAAGTAAAGATAAAAAGATCGTTTCGAATTACAGACCTCTCTCGCTGCAGAGCAGATGCCGCAAAGTTCTTGAATATTTTCTCTTTAAACACATTGGAACTTTTTTAGAACCCGCAGAATTTTCGGTAAAAGATCAACATGGGTTCCGACGTGGTTATTCAAGAGTTACTCAGCCTCTCCACACATTCCATGAATTTGCTCCTACAGTGGATCACGATGGCCAAGTGGATTCTATCTTGTTAGATTTCGCGGAAGCTTCAACAGAGTATTGCATCAGAAACTACTGTTCAAACTTAGGAAGATACTCGATAACGATTACCTTTTACGTTGGGTTGAGTCCTATCTTACGAACCGTCGATACGTGACTGTTGGGAAAGCAAAGACTCTGGATTTGTCAGTTCTGTCAGTAGTACACCAAAGCTCGGATCTCGGTTCATTTTTTTTTTTGTTTTGTTTGTTTTTTTGCGTTTATAAATTATCTGCGTGTTGATAAGCCCAGGATTGCGTGCCGTCTTTTCGCCGAGGACTGTGTTTTGTTTGCCAAAGTGGCATGCAGTTTCGATCAATTATGTTTTGAGAGTAGCCGACAATCTGTGTTTTCCTGGTGTCAAGCATGACAAATGGATTTGAACGTGAAAAAAAAAATGCGTGCAAATGAGAGTAACAATAAAGAAGTCTCCAATCTTGTTTTGCTATTCATTCATTCATTCATTCATTCATTTATTTTTCGTGCTCATGAACGGCGAGTAGCCTATGTAATGATGCACAGAGTCCAAAGAAACACACATAAGAAATCAACAGCACATGCAACAGCTAATATCTATTATGGGGGAACAGGAAATAAGTAACAGTTAAATATCAGCCAGAGAACAGCTAAACGCTTGAACACTTGAGTTGAAAATGTCGATGTCGATGCTGGTTGTACTGAACCTGTTATAAAAATGTGTGATGCGGTTCATGGGACTGGAGAGGTTGATTTTTTGAACTGAGAAAGTGGGATTAACCCTCAAAAGCACTCGCGGTACATATATGCTAATAGCTGATGTAAGGGTCGAACAGTCAATGCAACCATGAACGCATTTATACAAAAAAACTAGATCGCGCTCAAGTCTTCTCGAGCTTAGTGTGGTACAATCACATCGTCGTAAAAGCCTATACTCATAATAAACACTGCGGCCAATATAGCGATCATATACAATACGGAAGAAACGTCTCTGCACGTTTTCGATTTTTGCTTAGTTTGCATTACCAATACAATTCCAAACAACAGAACTAAACTCAAGCTTGCTACGTATTAATGAAAAATACAAAATGAATATGCAAGCTGACGAAGGGAATTCACGTGTTATTCTCGAAATAACACCTAGCGTCCGATAGGCAGCATTTGTGATGGTGGAAACATGTTCATTGAATGACAAAGATGAATCAATATATACTCCTAGATCTCTTGTGCATTCAACCCTACGCAGAGGTAGGTTCTCAAGATAATAACAAAAACTTACAATTTCCAGTTTCTTAGAAAAGGACATAACTACAGTTTTTTTAGGATTTAGTGTTAACAAATTGCGGCAACACCAATGATGCACAGCATTAACATCCTCCAGTATCATTTCACAGTCATAGATGGATGAGACCTGCCTAAACAATTTGATGTCGTCAGCATATTGCAAAATATGTGAATGGCGGACACAAGAACCAAGATCATTTATAAAGACATTGAATAAAATTGGTCCTAGTATGGACCCCTGTGGCACACCCGAAAATGACACATAAGGTTTAGAATGATGTCCCATTATACGAACGAAGTTTTTTCTTTCCATCAGATAGTTCAAAAAAAATTTTTCAAAGCTGGTTATTGACTCCATATGTCCCCAATTTATGGACAATAATTGAATGATTAACCAAGTCAAACGCTTTCGATAGATCAAAGTATACGGCGTCTACCTGCCCACGCTGATTGGTAATCGGCGAAACGAAGTTTAAAAATGATACTAGATTGGTCTCTACAGACCTGCCAGAGAAGAAACCGTGTTGTGAAATGCTAATTTTACGTTTAAAAAATTGTGACAAATGTTCAAACAAAACGATTTCATAAACTTTCGAAAATGCACAAAGCAAGGATACCGGCCTGTAATTCTTTACGTCATCGGTCTTGCCACCTTTGTGAACAAGCACAATGACAGAATTTTTTTTTTTTTCCAAAGCTTAGGAAAAGTAAAACTTGACAGAGACAAGTTGAAAATATGAGTTAATATCGGCGTAAAAATGGAGGAACAACTTTTAACAATAAAGCTTGGGATGCCATCAAATGCCATTGATATCTTGGGTTTTAGTCTTTTTATCGCAATCTTGATTTCAGCGCTTTGAAAAGACGTTATCGAGAGGTTATCATTAAAATTGCTACTATCATCTGGCGTGCATGGCGTAGCTTGGTTTGAGGAGTAGACAGATTCGAAATAATCAGCGAATGCGTTTGACACACATGCAGGTTCATTCAGCACTTTACCAGATGCGTCACATAGGCTTATCGCAGGAGAGGACGTGGTCATGCGATCATTGACATACCGCCAGAAATACTTGGGGTCGCGGTTTAAGCTGCGTTCAACTGACTCTCGATAAGATTCTTTGTCCCTCTTGATTAACACTCCAGCTAACGCTCGTGATTTGGAAAACTTATTATACCAAAACTGTGTTTGTTTAACCTTATATTTCCTATGGTAGTGCAGTTTTTTTCTAAGCTCGGACCTAAGCTCGTGCGAAAACCAATGAGGATAGCGGGATGAGTGACGACACTTTTTTGGAACAAACATTTCGATGGCGTTCGTAATACAGTTAGTAAGTAACTCAACAGCGCAATTTACATCGGTTGTTTCATATACTGGTGCCCAATCAACGCTATCTAAAAATCTGAAAAGGCCAAGATAATTACCCCTATTAAAAGCGAATGATTCATAGCTTGTATGCTTTGATGTCCTGAAGGAAGCGTTGAAGGAAGCGGAGAAGGGAACATGCCACTCATCGGGGGGAACAAGGGGCTTAGAGACCGGTACGAGGGTATGAACATGAAAGTTCACTAAAGCGAGGTCCAGTACGTTTCCCGCCGGGTTCTGAAAACTATTTAACTGATTCAATCCTAGATAGTTCACAGAATAGAGTAGAGTATTCGCCTTAGATGTTACACAACCAGAAGATGAGAAAGGGTGCTCTAAATTCCAGTTTATATCAGGAACATTAAAATCTCCTAGAATAAGAATACGGTATTTGTCGACGTCTAATTGATCACAAAGCAGGTTCATTTGTTCCGAAAATCCGGTGACATCAAGGCTCGGCGGGAAGTAAAACGTGCCAATGAGCAAGTTGGAGCCTGCAAAAGTTATTTCCACCCAGACAGATTCACCGCTAAATTCAAGGTCGAATCTCCGTACCGCCTGCAAATGTTTTTTAAGAGCAATGAGTACACCACCCCCGAAGTTCGCCGACATGCCTTCATAATTCCGATCCCTACGAAATACAGTATATGCTGGAGGAAAGTAATCAGATGATGAAAAAGAGCAGTTCAACCATGTTTCGCTTAATGAAATTATGTCGTAATCACTCACTGCAACATTTGTAAAACATGTATTGGCCTTAGTACGTAGTCCACGAACGTTTTGATAGAATACAGAACACTTCATAAAAAAAGAACACTTTTTTTTTTTTTTTGTTAGGACGGCACTGCAGCTGGAGTGTCTTCATCAACCCGTAATGGCCCAAAAAATTGTCTGAAGAACGAACCCATGGGCCAAACGTCATCAGTGTTGATCTTTTCAAAATCCTCCTCATTTACAGAGATGTGAAACGACGAGTAGCTGTCATGTTTGGCTTTCAATTGAGTACACTTAAATGACTTATCCTCTAAGATGGGAGCAAGCACTGCCTCAACATCACTACACACGGTAGTTGGGTGAAGGCGTGAAACAAAGAGTGCTTTACGCCTTTGCGGCCTTGGAACGGAAGCCAGCTTACTGTTTGTACACGATCCCGAAGAAGGCTTGACCCTCCGCTTTCGTTGAACAAGTGTGAATCCATCCGCATCTGTTGCTGCAGTATCCTCGGTCGTTTGGCGCGATGGTCGATTGATGGTTGAAGCGGTCGGGTAGGACTGCACAGGTTCGTTGCCACGCGTATGTCCGTTCTGGCTTCCTGGTTTATCGCGAGCGCCCTGTAAAGCAGCGATGCTAGTCGAATCTTTGCGGGCGGCATCAGTAAAACTTGCGGCGCCCCGGGTTTGTTGGGAAACCAGTGGTGGTGTGACGTCTTGGGTGGTCAAGCGACGCAGCAGTTCCGTGTTCCTTGCGAGATGAATCTGCAAGGACGCGTTATCCGCCCTGACAGACGTAACTTCTTTCACAAGAGCGTCAATCTTTCCACACAAATCCGCGACTAACCTGCTGACACAGCCGCACGCGCCACAGCTTTCAACCGTCGGAACAGTTTGGATTCCAATGTCGCTCAGAGTGGGCGAATCGGTGGCAGAATCTTCAGCACGCATGGCGACATCTTGAGCGCCGTTGCGCCTCGTACAATTTTGACACTTGTACGTACTTGAGCCGTACGCGCCACAGCTTTCAACCGTCGGAACAGTTTGAACTCCAATGTCGCTCAGAGTGGGCGAATCGGTGGCAGAATCTTCAGCACGCACGGCGACATCTTGAGCGCCGTTGCGCCTCGTACAATTTTGACACTTGTACGTACTTGAGCCGTTGACCATGAAGAACTCGTAGTCATCTCCCACCACGCCTATGCACTTGCAGTGGAACCGCGCTTCGCAAGGTCCCGAACAACGCAGATATTGCTGCCTTCCGAAGAAGGGATCGGAGCAGCTGCCGCACACGTCCTTGCTGCCTGGCATCAGGCCATGAAAAATGCCTGATACTATCAACTCAGTACCGTTGGAAAGTGTCACTTATAAATATTTGGGTATTACCACCACATCTGCTTTAAGCTGGTCTGTTCACTTAGAGAACCTCACTGCAGAAGCGTCTCGTAAACTGTGGAGTCTTCGAAGGACTATGCGACATTGTACTCCGGAAACCAAGCTTGCTGCGTACATTACTTTGATTCGTTCAATATTGGAATACACGGATGTTTTGTGGTACCCGTATAAACAGTCATTGATAAACAAACTTGAGTGAGTACAAAAAAACACTGCGATTTATATTTAACGAATATGGCATGCATACGTCTGTGTCATCCCTTTATGCGTTATCCGGATTAACCCAGTCATCGACCAGCAGAAAAGTGAAGCGTCTGAACTTTTTGTATAAATTAATGCACGATAAGATGGGAATGAATTTCGAAAACTATCCATAGAGAAATGTAGAACTACGTAAAGAGCGGACACTTCCATAGGCCCCAGCGGCCCAATTCAGCGTCAGCGAGCGCACCCAGCGGAATGAATTCAATGAATGAATGGATTCAAGGCGAATTCTGGCTGTATTTCTGTATCGGGCAGTAGCATGCGCCCTCTTGTTTAACGAGTCAGTGTTATTGTAACTACCATGGTTTTTGTTTCAAATAGAATTGTTTTATAAGCATACCGGATTGTACTGCAGAAGAGAAGTCATCCAGCGCTACAGGTAATTGAAATTGACCGCACAGGTCAATTTGACCTGTGCGGGACGACATGGGACACCAGGGATTGACACACAAAATTATTTATTTTTATAACTAGGACAAGCAAAACAAACATCAACTCTGAAGACAAGGAGTGATGTATGTTATTCATACATTACAAAAATAACAATACACATGCAAAATATATGAATGACGCGTCAACAGTTTTACACTGGAAAAAAGTACTGTATTACAGCGAGATTTACAGCCACAGAAGAAATATGATGGAGAGCATTAAAAAAAAATTACCGTCCAAGTTCCATGAAAGGCGCCTGCATATATGGCTTGCCCCGTGGCTTCTAAATTCAGTGACAGAATGCAAATGTCCGCCAACAAAGAAACTACAGTCACAATACTTTTTTTTACATATATCGTACACCATGACCGCAACGGAAGAATGACTAGAAACCCGCACGAGACAACAAGCCCGAAACCAACTCAACCCACACAACGAGTCAAGAGAGACAGACCAAGCAGCCGAAGTATCCGCCCTCCGTCGAGCCCACGACTCCGAAGCCAACCGTCGCGGCGCAGCCATAGTCACAGCCGTTGAAGTCGTTTTTGAAAGTTTTCAAAGTTCGTAATAATTTTAAAAGTTTACTCTATACAACGAAGTTATTTATTAATATTATATATCTGACAAATGTTCAAAATTAATGGCACTGTTGCGCCTACTAACGGCCGGTAGAGTCCCTAACTCCTGCTCCGCGAAACGGCGTGAGTGGCCACTATTTACGTAGTACTATATTTCTCTATGGGCTGTCTGGTGTACAATCTCAGTCGAGTCACACGGCAGAAGCATGAAAATCTTCGTCGAGAGTTTCAATGTAGAAAAGACGTTTTTAACTACTATTTTTTTAACCAGCACTGCCCGAGACTAGAATGGCCTGCCTCACAACATTACAGGCAGTTCCACGTCCGACTCGTTTCCACTTGACCATAATTGCCTAGTGTTACCTCTGTGTATTGGGAAGCGTCTGTTTTATAAGCCTTCCACTTTTTCTCAACGATATTTTTTGAAGGCATGTATAACTAGAGCTATGCAGTTGTATATGTCACATATGTACTCACATTCACATGCCTAGGCCCACAAAAGTAGGCCGGCATTATTATCGCCTCTTATTCGCCTATATTGTTATCGCAATACCATTCTGGGTTAGTCTTCAGAGCTTCTGAAATAAAAACTTCACAAGCAACTTCCCATTAGGACCTGTCTAGGCTTTTTGTTTGTTTTTTTAATCGGAGGGAGCCAAATTTACAAACCGAAAATAAGCCGATATCGCTGCAATTCTCAGTATATTTCGACGTCTTGTGCTTCCAAAAGCTAGGAAACTGAAATGGGTCATTTGATGCAAGAACAAACACTGAAGAGGCGGCCACCGTCCAAGGTTTAAAACTAGTTTGGCAAAAAAAACACTTCCGTTTTTCATGACTCATTTGGAATTTAAAGTTACTCACCTGTTGCAGCAGCTGTACTACAAACCTCACAACTTATCATTAAAAAAAAATATTTGGTCACCTATTCTGTGTGCGATGGTGCCCTGTAGATACCAGCGTACACACAGAAGTCCTCGCACAAATGCAGAAACATTTAGGTTTTTCTCCTACATTCCCCTAAACGGCCGCCGTAGATATCTATATATTTTGTGTGCTGTCCTGTTTCCTCAAAGGGACTTCCGCACAAATTATGAAACACACACTTTCGAGAAGTGCAACTTCCTGAAACATGCAGTAGAGCCCAAATAAATCTGTGACTGCACAACACAGACATAAAAAAACATGACTCGTAGGTACCTGGATAGGAAAACAAAGAAGTGGAACACAAGCAAAATCGGAAAGAATCGATCTCACTCAACCACATACATCCCACAAGAAACCATGACAACATATCCAAGTAAACCAACTTACAGGAACATGTAGCACAAAAAAAAATTAATCTGGAACTCCAGGAAACTCCTAATTTGTTGCTATTGTTCAATAAAAGCGGAACTCCATGACACAACCATCACACATAAAAAACACTGACCCGCTTGTGCTGCATCCTCTGACCTAGAGTCAAAGGCTAGAGCTTTGTCTTACCGTCAATTCTGTTGTCAAGCTGAACCCTCTAAATAAATAAGGATGCTGCAATTGACGACACGTTGAGCAAGCAGAATAGAAGCTGACGCCAAGACACTACTCGGGTCACTAGACTGCAAGCATTGCACTGCGCTGCTGCTAATTTTGTTGGCTACGTGATCCATCAACTTTTGGGGGAATTTTCGTTCTAAGCGAGCCGAATCCATGTAGTAAAAGAAAACAGATAAACAGGATTGTTTGCTTATCAAGTTAGCTTTGAGTCCTGTACCGCAGTCTCTGTTAACAGTTTTTCTCACATAAGATGACTGATCTCAGCATGATAGCTCTTGGAAACAATGAATTTTCAGGTGTACGAATTCCAGCAAAAAATGGCTTAGCTTCATTTTCTGATTGGGTTCATATAGACAAAATAACTCCCCACCTTTTTCCGACCTTTCTCAGCCTAATCCCACGCCAGCACAAGCTTTGCTCGAAAGTCCTGCAAAAGCCGCCTTGTGCTTGTGGCGCAGGTAAATTTTGAGCCTCAGCCGGGAGTACAGGTGTATGAGCAGGTTGTCTGCCTTTTCCCTGTGCTGGTCACAAGTCGGAAGATTGCCAACAAACTTGAAAAGGAAGAATGTGGCGATTCATTTGACTGGGACTTCAAGCGTAGGAGGCACAGCGTCAGTCCGTCATGAGACCACATGTGCTCTAGCAGACACTGGTTGTATCCGCGCCTAATGTTAACGTTGAAGTACGCCATCATGATCCAAGGTCGGCGCTTCTACCAGGGCACCAACGCTAAAGCATTAAGTATAAACAGTATGCCAGCGATTTGGTCAGCGACAAGACAGGCGACGGCGACAAGGCCTCGTGGTCGCTCCGTCAGTTCCGCGACGAGGCAAACTGAATGAAAGCGACGGGAGCAAGCGAACCGAGAGCCGCTGCGATGTGGCTTCACGCAAAAGCTTTTAAATTCTGTGCTTTGTATGTGGCGTCATGTACCAATGATCCTCTCTCACTCCACCTCATCGATAAGGCGTTCACTGAACCGGTGCCTATCGTCGAGGTTATTACCCATCGCAGTCGGCGATCAAACGAAGCTTCTCAACAATATACGACCTAAACCAGTCACGCAATCGCGCGAGCGAACCGGTACTGACGCAAAACGGAACATGTCGCGCTATTGGCTAACCGCTTCAGCTACCTCCGGGAGAAAAGCGACGTTTTCTGAAAAATCGCGTCGCTCGTCGCTCGACGAGACAGTGAGAAATTCCTGTCGCTCGTCGCTGACCCTAATCACTTGCCACTGTCGCTCGTCTGAACCGGATGTAGGCGATTTAGCGAGCGACGACACGAGCGACGGCGACAAACGACGGGAGTCGGAGGCGAAGACTTCTCAGTGTCGCTTGTCGCGTTGTTCGGTCCTGGATATCTCCCAGCGACGCGAAAAGCAACAGCGAGAAATCTGCGTCGCTCATCTTGTTGCTCACTAAAGCTCTTTCATGCGGTTTAAAGGCACTGTCGCTTGTCCTGTCGCTAGGTTTCTGGAAGGCTGAGCTGCATGTAAGCGACTAAGCAAGCGACGGCGGCAGACACGAGCAACGGAGATTTCTCACTGTTGCTTGTTGCGTCGTTCGTTTTTTGGATTTCTAGAAAATGTCGCTCATCGCCATGGTCGCTTGCTCCCATCGCTTCCATACGGTTTGCTTTGTCGCAAGACTGACCGAGCGACCGCGAAGCGGGTCACCCTCGCTCGTCTCGTCGTTCGTCAAATCGCTTACATGCGGTTTACACTTTATACTCCGTATCTCCAGTTATGTGCAGTGCAGGCGAAGGCAATGCGTGACGTCACAGGAAATATAACGTCAATACGTGATGTCCTGCGACGTCAATACGACGTAACGTGATTTCCTGTGACGTCAATACGACGGCACGTTCTTTCTTGTGAGGTCAATACGTGACGTCACATGAAAGATGGCAACGCCGAGGCAGCGGCTGCCTTGGCAGGGTGGGTGCATTGGCCGGAGCTTGTCAGATACGTTACTCGTCGTCGTTGGTCTCTGTGATTTTTTTTTCAGATGCGGGAGCCGTCAAATTGTCACGAATGACAATTGATGAGGCCATGATAACTGAAGAAACTAAACGTTTAATGGGGCGAACTTGCGCCCAAATCAAAGAGGAAGCAGAAGAAATCAGCAAAGCGTCGCGGGCGTTGGTGTCGGCGAAACCGCAGGATCGAGCGCTGGGGCGAGGCTGACTCTTCTCGCCTTGCGGAGTCCCTTTCTGTACAGTCAGAGGCAATTTGACTTGCGACAACGCGAACGCTGGCGGAGCAGGCAAAATGCCGCGTGGGGCGCAGCGGTCGCCGCGGCGTTTTGGGAACGAGACCCGGCGGACTGGTCCACTCTGTAGAAGCGGGGGAGGGGGGAGGGGGGGTGATTAAGACGATAGGGAGACATGACGAAGGGCCGGCTATGCGGCGCGGCATTTCGAACCGGGTAGCAAAATACGCCGACTTATATTTTTTAGGTATTTTTATTGTTCCCTTGGCAAGGCTATTTCGGTTTGCTCCCGTTCTGGCGCTCATATCTAAGCATGAGTTTGTAAAGCCGTCGGGCTTTACTATCAGTTCTTTCGCACGTAATGATTCCAACTTGATCTCAGTTTACGGTTCGCGGTTCAGTCTACCAAATATATAACTAAAACTAAATGTATACCTTTTCCTCACATATCTGTACAAATGTTATGCCACATTTACAGCCCACATGTTCATTGTTGTTTCAGAAATATAAAAAAAAAATGTTTGCAAACGCATGAAACGTAAGCGTCAAATTTCTGTCAAGTGCTCACCGATGGGTTTATCAGAAGTTATCGCGAAGTCGCGAAGACTGCTTAAGTTTGTTAGTTTCTATTCGGGTGTTGGAAGCTTGGGATATACTTTTATCTTTGTTTTAGCCCGACTTATAAGACGTTGCCGTACTAAAAGATAGGATTATAATATGTACCCTCTCTCGGGATGGACAAAGTAAAAAAACTATCGCTTCTAGATTTGGATATGCACTGAACACTGTAAATCGCAACGTGCGAGCGTATAGAAATAGAGGGCGTATAGCTGATGCGGCGCACAGGCGAAGACCCCATTCAGCGACTCGTCAGGAGGAGGAGCGGATTGCTAGAGCAGCTTTTGACCAGCCAAGTGTTACAGCAGCAAAAAAAAATGAAAGCCGTTTACAATTCCCTGTAACGCCGGTTAGAGCGCAGCTCTTGAGGAGGAAGATGGAAGCGTACTGAGGGATAGGTGACTCCTTGAGGTCACGTGACCTCAGGGGCTCACATGACCTTTGGGGGTCACGTCACCTGAAGGGTCACATCACCTTAGGGGGTCACGTGATCCCCAGAAGTCACGTGACTTCAGGGGGTCACGTGACCTTAGGGGGTTACGGGACCTCAAGGCGGTCACGTGACTTCTGGGGGTCACGTGACCTAAGGGGGTCACGTGACTTCAGGGGGTCATGTGACTTCTGGGGGTCACGTGACCTAAGGGGGTCACGTGACCTAGGGGTGTCACGTGACCCCCTTCCCCCGACCCCGAGGTCACGTGACCTCGCGGTTACCCCGACGCCGGCGCCGACGGCGACGCCGACGCCGCTAAAGCCGGAAACGGGCCCCTAAGAGCTGCGCCCTAAAATACGAGGGCAGTTCGGCCTTCAAGTTTTGCTCCGAACCATCAGGCGGCGGCTTCACGACGCAGGGCTTCGGAGTCGTATTGCATTTCAAAAACCGCTCCTGACTTCACTTCACAAGGAGCAAAAACTTGCAATCGCAGAGGCCCACCGGGACTGACATGCGAGCGACTGAACCTCAGTTATCTTCACAGACGAGTCCACGTTCACGTCTAATTGGGACCAGCAGACTTGCAAATGGTGAGACCAAAAACCACATACTGAACTTCTCTTGGCCTTTTCTCTTTTAGTTGAGTGAATAGGTGTTATTTTATTGTTATACAGGTATGACCCTCACTACGTGCAAGAAGTGGCAACGAGCAGTCGTTTTTCGGTCAGCGTATGGGGGGCCATAACTGCGCACGGACTGGGTCCACTCATGCGAATCGACGAAAGGCTGACGTCGGAGAAATACTCTGACATACTCTGTTATACCTTGCTTCCTTTCGCCTTGCATGGTCAGTTCTCCGACGGCTGCTTTATCTTGCAACAAGATAACAGTCCGATTCACACGGCTGGTCGTGTGCAGAGCCTGCTGGACGGCTTAGGTCTAAGGCAATTGACATAGCCAGCAAGGTCGCCGGATCTAAATGTCATCGAGAACAAATGGGGACTAATGAAACGGAATCTCTTGACGCGGGACCTCCATCAGGCTTCCTCAAGAGTCCTTTGGGAAACAGTCGAACAAGAAGTGACCAACCTCCAGTCTATCCCGAGCCTCACCAGCAACCTCTCTGAGTCTATACCCAGGCGCCTTCGAGAGGTGATAAGCACTGATGGAGCGGGAGTGCGCGGTTGGTAGTGTCGGATGCCGACTTTTTTTTTTTTTTCTTTTAACTTCCTGGAAATAAATTTTGGCTAAGAGTGATTACCAATCGCGTTATTCTTTCAATAGATTTTAAGACGAATCTATTACTTTTTGTGGTATGAGGAAATGAAGAATACGCTGAAGACAATGTTTCTGTTCTTACAGCCACAAAATTCCCGAGCACACGCACACAAAATCAGACACAGGAAAAACTATCCTTATGCAGTCGTTTTTTACCTTGGCGTAAAACTTCCATGCTACCATATATTAAGTGTACGCCTATAAATGAACTATTAGTCATTATTAACTAACTTTCCATGATCAAAATGAAACAGCGGAGCGTTTGACCCCTTGAGGAAATACAATGAAAATTTACAAAGAGAAGGCGAAAGATAAAACTCAGAAAAATTATTGTGCAAAAAAGAGCTTTCCCGATATGATAGAAGGTCATTCTAGCGCGAGGAGCGTTTGTTTTGACTCGACCTCCCCCGGCAGCGAAACGTGGACTGCTCCGGTAGTCTCCTTCCCCAGCGCGAAAAAGCGAACGCAGGGCTGCATACAGCAATTGTTCCCCGAGGCCGCTCGCTCCGTTGTCGCAGGTCAATTGCCTCTGGCTGTACATACCCTCGTTGGTTTCTGGATCATTCGGCGTAGAACAGTCAGAACACGATCAGGCGAGAATGTTCTCGAACTTACGAGAAGGCCAAGTTGAGAGAATAAATAAAATGACAGTCCGCTGACTGGAATCGAACCAGCACCTTCCGCGCGACAGTCAAGCGCGGCAACCACTCGGCCACTTATTTTTTCTTTATTGCCTGACTTTGGCACACACGAAAGATTACTGAAGGCTTAAAGGTTAAAACCAAAGCAAAGCCACAGTGGCTAATGTACACGAGAGAACAGCGAAGTACAGAGGGATGCCGCATCCAAACACTTCCAATCAGTTATGAATCCTTGAGGGTCGCCAGCTCCTCAAAAAGTGGCAAATAATCGGGAGGAGGTTGCTGCATTTTAAACACTTCTTTTAGGTAACAGATTGTTTCAACAAAATCCTTAAGCGCGGGACGCACGTCGACGTCTGCGTGTCTCACTGCCATGCGACATCGCCACAAACTATGTAGGCCGACAAGCATGATCATGTCATATGGCACCAGATTATTCCCTCCCTCGACACACAGGTAGCGGATCCCATGAGGCGTTAACGGAAAGTCTCTTTTAAAGTTCTTTGAAGGACGTCCCATAAAAGCACTGCGTCCCAGCAGTTGAGGAACACATGCTCTATTGATTCAAGCTCTTTACAGAAGAAACAGCTCACTGACCACGCTACAGGGATACCTTTCTCTTTTAACCACACTTTAACCTGCAGGGTTTCACTATGCAGCTTAAAAAAGAAAGTTTTGGTGTAAGCAGGGACCATCATTCGCTTAACACGTTTTAAAACACCCTGCCCCGTTCTGGCGCTGAACACCGAACGGTACAGAGGAATGGGAAGGAGAGAAACAATCAGGTCTAATTGGTCAGCCGGTTGCGCGAGACACTGGACAGATATTCAAGTGAAAAACGAGCCACTAGAAACCGGTAGGCGGAAACAACCTCTTTCAAATAACCTCGCACATCGGAGCTCAGCTCTACATCTGTCGAGACAATAAACTCGGGCAGCGCACTGCGCAGCCGCATCTGAATGACCGTGCGTAAAAAGCTGTCCATTTGGTACCTTAGAAAAATAAACCTATTCACGAGTTGTTTGACAGAAAGGTGCGACAGACCCAGACCACCATACCAGATCTTCGCGGAAAAAAAAAGAAAATAAATATTACATACTGAGGCTCGTGCAAAAATTGAAAAGCCCTTACCCCCCCCCCCCCCCCCCCCACTTATCTGCCTTTTCGCGTAATGCTTGAGTTTGTTCGCACCAAAATTCTGTGTTTTCCCTGTACTGCTCCATCGGGACTCCAAGATAACGCGTCGGCGTGGTTGACCACGTCACACGCTCAAAGACATTGGGTTTTGAGGGCCAGTCACCGTGCCAAAAGCTCAAACACTTTTGCCAAATCACAGCACTAGAGGTCTGCTCGCAGAACTTCACTGTTACGTCTATGGCTTTCTCTAAACTTTCTCGATTCGCACAAAAAGTAGCTACGTCATCGGCGTAGGCCAAAATGCGAACCTCTGTGGCTTGTAAGTTGAAGCCACGTATTTCCCCACACAAAGGCCAGAAGGGCTCAAGGAAAATCCAAAAAAGTAATGGCGAAAGTGGGCATTCCTTTCGCACGGAAGAAAAAAGGGGGATGCGATCACTCACACTCTTATTCACCACGAGGCTGGTGGCGCACTTGTGGTACGCCATGCGTAACCCATCACGGAGCACGGACCCTAAGTTAACATGTTGTTGTTGTATTGGTGGTTTACTGCCGCAAAAGCGACGAAGGCCATACTGCGCCAAACAGGTGTAATAATCTTGCTCAGAGTAATAGTTTTGAAAGGCTCACTGTGAAATCAGCTCTGCAACAAAAGTTTTGTCATTGGTAGAAGGTGAAAAGGGATATGAAAGTTAAAATCGACGTAAAAAAACACTTTTTTCTAGGTACATAATGACACGATTAAAGGGGATGATGGGATGCTCACCCACTAAGAGTGCAGGATGGAAAGGAATATTGTAGGCGAAAAATTCCGGGAAGCAAGCGCGTCGGTTTTGCTCAAGACCAGAACAAAGCCATAGAATATGAAGGACCGTTAGTGATTCGCCACAGTGCTCACAGACTGGAGTGTCCCCTCCACAAAGGAGATGCCCATATGTCAAGAAACTGTGTCCAATTCTAAGGCGGCAGTGGAGAACTTCGATAAAGCGATTTTCATGAGATGCACTCTCCCACAATCCTAAACCTGGTTTTACCACATGGAGCTTATTTTCACTTTCTTGGTCCCATTCAGACTGCCACGTTCGAAGGAGTGCTTTTTTAATCAGGGGCTTCACATCTTGGTAGGGTAGGCCAGTAGAGGTCACCGTGAGATTTTTTGTGGAGGTAGCCAACTGGTCTGCTTTTTCATTGCCCAAAAGTCCAACATGACTGGATATCCAGCAAAACTTTATATCATGGCCACGAACTAAGGAACTATTGATTTTAAATCGCACTAATTGGGCTAGCTTATTTTTGGTATCTTTTATTGAGCAGAGAGCCGAAACAACACTTTGTGAGTCCACAAAAAGAACAGCTTTCATAGTTTTGCTTGCCATGATGTATTCAATAGCCATCAATACGCCATAGAGCTCTGCAGTGAAAATACTAGCCATGCTTTCAAGTCGTTGGGCCTTTGTAAATTCTTTAGAGTAAACGGCAGTTCCTACAGAGAAGGAGGTCTTGGATCTATCAGTATAAAAGTGAACATAGTTGCTGTATTTCTTTTGTAGCTCAACAAATTCTTGTTGCATAATAAGTGGAGAAACACTATGTTTGCTGAACCGTGTAAACGTCCAGTCACAAGAAACTGGAAGCAGCTCCCAAGGTGCAATACGTAGAGGCTTCTTAAGGAGTTCAATCCCATTAAGGTCCAGTTGAAGCGATTCCTGATCACTTCCCACACGAAAACTTAAAGGTCTGACCGTCCTCGGCTTGTTCTCGAAAAGACGGGTATACCGAGATCGCTGCAAAGTAGTAAAGGTTGGATGGTCAAGGTCCGACATAATCCGGGAAGCATAACTCAGGCCTAAATACTGCCGTCGCTTGGCAAGGGACATCTGATGAGATTCCACATACAAGCTAAGCACAGGAGACGTACGGAAGGCGCCCGTGGCGAGCCGCAAGCCAAGGTGGTGCACAGGGTCCAGCATTTTCAGCGAGGATGGTCGCGCCGAGTTATAAGAGTGTTTTAGTAGATCGTTCAGTCACTCCCGCTGTGCTATCCGCTAGCCGCTACGACCTCCGCTATATGTAGCGTAGCGGAACTACCATTTTAAGTTTTAGTAGAACGTTCGCAACCCGCTACGGATTACAACGTTACGAGAGCTAACGCAACGCCACTAGCGGCTCTTTCGGACACTAGGGCTCGCGTAAAACAGATTTGTAAAGCAATCCTTCGAAATTGTTTTTATTAACGTCGTTATCTTAATAAAATATTGTTTTTTTTATTGAATAACGTGCTAATCGTTGCTTCTTTTGTAAGTAGGTGACTATTATGTTTAACTGTCGGCCAAGCTGTCCAAGCCAATCCGATATGAGTCAAGTGCCAAAGCCACCGAGAAAAATCTTCAAAAATAAAGGACAACCACTGTAGCTCATCTGTTGCGTCGTTGTTCACCGAAAATGAAGCGCCACAGAAATCCCTCATATCCGCCTGCTCGCTCCGCTTCCTTAGTCGGTTTTGTCTTCACGACAAAGCGGCCGAGCAGGGGGCTGCACCTTTCGCTCACAGCACCAAAAACTGCGAAGCTTTTTCTTTTTTTTTTTTTCTCCTTTCCGTGGCCGCGTTTAGTATATATCCGCCATGAATCGCTACCTGTTGCAGTCGTGGAACGGCTTTGTCGCGGGTACTTCTCGCAGCAGCAAGGTATAATCCACCCCTTAGAACCACGATCGTGAAACGCACAGACCGAGTAGACGCGGCGTGGCGGCCATCTTGAACAGCGTCCCTCGCTGGGTCTCCCTCATCTCGCCAAGACTCGTTCTCGCGAGAGCCACGCTAGCGCGCCGCGCTACGCCCCTCGCTATTTTCGCCCGCTAGCGCGCCTCCGCAGCTCCGCAATGTTTCCGCTAGCAGCGCGCATGCGCAGTAGCGTCGTCGCTCTAGCGTATAGCGTAGCGGGAGAGCCAAAACGATCTACTAAAACTCTCTATAGACTATAGCACCGTAGTGAAGACGGGATCGTACCAGAGAGTTATACAAGCGTAACAGGACCTTTCTGTCTGAACCCCATGTTTTGTGAGACAGAATTTTGAGAATGTTAAGGGATTTTAAGCATTTCTGTTTCAGTTGCTGTAAATGGGAGTTAAAATTTAACTTTTTGTCGAAAATAGTGCCCAAGAACTTATGTTCATTTTTAACGGCTATAGGAGTTTGGTTTATTTCTAAGCTGGGATCTAGGGATATCCCACGTCGGAGAGAGAAGGGTACGCACACAGTTTTCTCAGCTGAAAACCGGAATCAATTTTCGTCTGCCCATTTGCTGATTTTATTTATTGCTAGCTGCAGCTGGCGCTCGCAACTACAGGTTTTCCCGCTCATTTTAATCCAAACGACGACCAATTTAATCCCGGGGTCACTCAATTTAATCCAAGCGCCATTCAATTTAATCCAAGCGCCGTTCAATTTAATCCAATCGCCAAACAATTTAATCCCGGGGCCAGTCAATTTAATCCACAATATATATATATGCACTTATTGTGTTCACTGGTCGTGTTTCGCTTACACATTTGGTAACTTAGAACAATTCTTTATACAATCAAAATTTTTGGCGGGCAATCGATAATTTGATCACTAATGTGATTACTTTGAGTTACTAGTCCTACTATTGACGAGTCTTAATTGATATGTTTGTTACTCTTTTTAGAGCACAGCTTTTAGGCACCCATTTCCGCTTTGAGCGGCGTCGGCGGCCGCGCCGCCGTCAGCGTATCCACGCGGTGCATGATGGCTAAATTCCCCCACTAAATTTAGCGGACAAATTTCCCCGCTAAATCTAGCAGAAAAGTTTCCCACCATTGTAGCGGAAAATTTTCCCGCTAAATTTATCGGAAGATTTTCCCCGCTAAATATAACGGAAACTTTTCTTTGCTATATTTAGTGGGAAATTTTCCCCGCTAAACCTATCGGAAAATTTTTTTAGCTAGATTTAGCGGAAAATTTGCCCCGCCAAACCTAGTGAAAAATTTTCTCCGATAAATCTAGCGGAAAACTTTTATCATTATATTTAGCGAAATACTTTCCCCGCTAGATCTAGCGGAAAATGTTTCCCGCTATATTTAGCGGAAAATTTGCCTCACGAAGTCTAGCGGAATTTTTTGCTCGCCAAATCTAGCGGAAAAGTGTTCCCGCTAAGTTTAGCGAAAAATGTTCCCCACTAAATCTAGCGGAAAATTTTCCCCGCTATATTTAGCGGAAAACTTTCCCCGCTAAATTTAGCAGAAATTTTTCCCAGCTAGGTTTAGCGGGAAATTTGCCCCGCTAAGTCTAGCGATAAATTTCCCCGCCAAAACTTTCCCCACTAAATCTAGCAGAAAATATTTCCCGCTAAATCAGCGGGAAAAGTTTTGCGCTAAATCTAGCGGAAAAATTTTCCCGCTAAATCCAGCGGAATATTTTTCCCTCTATATGTAGCGGAAAGTTTTCCCTGCTAAATCTAGCGAAAAAGTTTGCTGCTATATTTAGCGAATAATTTTCCCCGCTAAATTTAACGAGAAAATTTTTCCGCTAAATTTAGCCGGAAAATTTTCCACTAGATTTAGCGGATAAAAAATTACTAAAAGCGGGGAAACTTTTCCACTAGATTTAGCGGGAAAATGTTTTGCTAGATCAAGCGGGGAAAGTTTTCCGCTAAATTTAGCGGAGTAAATTTTACGCTAGATTTAGGGCTGAAAATTTTCCACTAGACTTAGCAAGGCAACGTTTCCGCTGAATCTAGCTGAGAAAAGTTTCCACTAAATTTAGAGGGAAAAACTTTCCGCTAAATATAGCGGCAAAAGTTTTTTTGCTAAAGGTAGCGGGGAAAATTTTTCGCTAGATTTAGCGGGGGAAATTTTCCGCTAGACACCGAGGTGAATTTTCCGCTGAATCTAGCTGGGAAGATTTTCCGCTAGATTTAACGGGAGAAATTTTCCGCTAAATATAGCGGGGAAATTTTTCCGCTAGATTTAGCGGTGAAAATTTTCCGCTAAATCTAGCTGGGAAGAGTTTCCGCTAAATATAGCTGGGAAGATTTTCCGCTAAATATGGCGGGGAAAGTTTTCCGCTCGATTTAGCGGGGAAAATTTTCCGCTAAATTTTGCGGGAAAATTTTTGCTAGATT
The DNA here is from genome assembly GCF_016920785.2 of Ixodes scapularis. Classification (NCBI taxonomy): domain Eukaryota; kingdom Metazoa; phylum Arthropoda; class Arachnida; order Ixodida; family Ixodidae; genus Ixodes; species Ixodes scapularis. The sequence goes on along the minus strand of NW_024609855.1, from coordinate 298,447 downwards.
TAGCAGGGGAAATCTTCCGCTAGACAGCGTGGCGAATTTTCCGCTTAATATAGCTAGTAAGAATTTCCGCTAAATTTAACGGGGAAATTTTCCGCTAAATTTTGCGGGAAAATTTTTTGCTAGATTTAGCGGGGGAAATCTTCTGCTAGATTTAGCAGGGAAACGTGTCCACTAAATTTTGCGGGGAAAATTACCCGCTAGATTTAGCGGGGAAAATTATCCGCTAATTTTTGCGGGGAAACTGTTCCGCTAAATTTAGCGGGGAACATTTTTCGCTAGATATATCGGGGAAATTTTTCCGCTAGATTTAGCGGGGAAAATGTTCCACTAAATTTTGCGGGGAAATTTTACTGCTAGATTTAGCGGGGAGAATTTTCCGCTAGACTTAGCTTGGCAAATTTTCCGCTTAATCTAGCTAGTAAAATTTTCCGCTAAATTTAGCGGGGAAAATTTTCTGCTAGATTTAGCAGGAAAACGTGTCCACTAAATTTTGCGGGGAAAATTACCCGCTACATTTAGCGGGGAAAATTATCCGCTAATTTTTGCGGGAAAACTGTTCCGCTAGATTTAGCGGGGAACATTTTTCGCTAAATATATCAGGAAATTTTTCCGCTAGATTTAGCGGGGAAAATGTTCCGCAAAATTTTGCGGGGAAATTTTTCCGCTAGATTTAGCGGGGAGAATTTTCCGCTAGACTTAGCTTGGCAAATTTTCCGCTTAATCTAGCTAGTAAAATTTTCCGATAAATTTAGCGGAGAAAATTTTCCGCTAGATTTAGCGGGGAGAATTTTCCGCTAGACTTAGCTTGGCAAATTTTACGCTTAATCTAGCTAGTAAAATTTTTCCGCTAAATTTAGCGGGGAAAATATTTCGCTAGATTTAGCGGGAAAATTTTTCCGCTAAATTTAGTGGGGGAATTTACCCATCATGCACCGCGTGGTTACGCCGACGGCGACGGCGACGCCGATGCCGACGCCCCTCAAGCCGGAAAAGGTGGCCTAAAAGCTGTGCTCTGAAAAGAGCAACCATGTATCAATTAAGCCTCTTTAATAGTAGGAGTAGTAACTCAAAGTAATCACATTAATGATCAAATTATCAATTGCCCGCCAAAAATTCTAATTGTATAAACAATTGTTCTAAGTTACCAAATGTGTAACCGAAACACGATCACTGAATACAATAAGTGCATATATATGTGGATTAAATTGACTGACCCTGGGATTAAATTGTGTGGCGCTTGGATTAAATTGTATGGCGCTTGGATTAAATTGAGTGACCCTGGGATTAAATTGGTCGTCGCTTGGATTAAAATGAGCGGGAAAACCTGTAGAAGGATTGCAAGAGGAAGAAGAGATCTGCAGGTCGTCGACATAGAGCGAATAAGCAATGGAACGTGGTATCACTTTAGCAATCGTATTCATCTTGACGGCAAACAGTGTGACACTAAGGACACCTCCCTGCGGGACCCCATTTTCTTGTAAGAAGATATCGGACAGAGTGGTGCCTAACCGAACCTGAAAAGTTCGTCCCGTTAAGTAAGCTTTAATGCAACGGAGCATGCGACCTCGTATTCCATAGGCAAGAAGATCCCGAAGAATGCCATGCCTCCAAGTAGTATTCTACGCTTTCTCTAAATAAAAAAATACAGAAACGCAGTGCTGCCTGTTTACAAATGCTTCCCTAATTAAGGTTTCAAGGCGTACCAGGTGATCCAAGGTGGACCGACCCTGTCGGAAACCACACTGATTCTTATCCAAGATAATGTTAGTTTCAAGAAAATATACAAGTCGCCTGTTAACGAATCTCTCATATGTCTTTCCCAGGCAGCTAGTGAGTGCAATTGGGCGGTAACTTGATGGACATGAAGGGTCCTTTCCCGGTTTCAGGAAGGGTATGACATGTGCACATTTCCATGCGTCGGGAAAGTAGGAGTCTTCCCAAGAGGCGGTTAAATAATTTAAGCAACTGTCCAAACGATTCCAAGGAGAGCCGACGAAGCATTTCGTAGTGGATAGAATCGGGACCTGGTGAGGATTGTTTCTTGGTGTCAAGGGCCAGTTTTAGCTCACAAACCGTAAAAGGTTTGTTGTAAGGTTCTGAATCCGTACCTGACAACTTCAGTCGCTGACATTCTGCATTCCTTTTGAACAGCTTAAAAGAAGCATTGTAGTTATCAGAGGAAGACACACCCTGAAAGTGCATGCCGAGGGCATTTCCTATATCCTTTAACGATGCAGGAGACGGGGCGAAGAGAGGAGGAACAATGAAACCACGGTAGTCACCCCTAATTTTACGGTAGCGGTCCCACACCTCTTTCGCGGAGGTAGCGCTGCTCAGCGAAGAGACATACTTCTTCCGGGATGTCCGTTTTGCCTGATTTCGTGTCCACCGAGCCTTCGCCTTTCTTTTTCTGAACTCCATCAAGTTTTTGGGAATTGGATACCTTCGAAAAGTGTCCCATGCTTTTTTCTGGTTTCGCCTAGTTGTGCTTCAGTCCTGGGTCCACCACGGCTTGCACCGTTTTGGGAGGTTTGTGGATGTCTCGGGGATAGAGTGATGTGCTGCATTTATGATTTGCTCGGTGACATATAAAGTAGCCTCCTCTGGTGTCATACTCTCAAGCATGAATGGGTCAAGTGTGGCCTCCCGTTGAAACAGTCCCCAGTCAGCCTTATCAAGTTTCCGTCGAGGAATTCGCTTTAAAATAGTGGGCAATGGAATATGACTTTCTAAAATGATGGGAAAGTGACCACTGCCAAGAGGATTATCTAAAACCTTCCATGAAAAACAAGGGAATAATGTAGCTGATGATATAGACAAGTCTTTACATGTGAAAGTATTATGACTCGAACTATAAAATGTTGGTTGTTTACTGTTTAAAAGGCATAGTGACGATGAAAGTAAAAAAAGTGAAAGCCGTTTACAACTCCCTGTAACACCGAATTAGAGCGCAGCTCTTGAGGAGCAGGAGGGAAGGGTACTGGGGGGGGGGGTGAAGTGACCTGGGGGGGGGGGGGGTCACGTGACCTTGGGGGGTCACGTGACGATGCCGATGATGTTATCAGTGACGTCACTGATGACGTCATCAGTGACGATGACGATGTGGACTCCGATGACGTCATCAGCGATGATGACGATGACGATGCGGATGCCGGTGACGTCATCAGTGACGTCACTGATGACGTCATCTGTGATGATGACGATGACGATGCGGATGCCCCCGAAGTCACGTGACACCCCTAGGTCACGTGACCAACCCCAGGGTCACCTGACCCCCGCCGAGGTCACGTGACCTCCCCGATGACGTCATCGTCACTGTTGACGTCACCGGCATCCGCATCGTCATCGTCATCATCACTGATGAGGTCATCAGTGACGTCAGTGATGACCTTACCGGCATCCGCATCGTCATCGTCATCATCACTGCTAACGTCACCAGTGACGTCACTCATGACGTCAGCGGCATCCGCATCGTCGTCGTCATCATCACTGATGACGTCATCAGTGACGTCACTGATGACCTCACCGCCATCCGCATCGTCATCTTCACCGATGACGATGACGATGCGGATGCCGGTGACGTCATCAGTGACGATGACATCGGCGAGGTCACGTGACCTCGGCGGGGGTCACGTGACCCTGGGGGTGGTCACGTGACCTGGGGGTGTCACGTGACTTCGGGGGGGGGGTCACGTGACCTCGGGGGGTCACGTGACTTCAGGGGAGTCACGTGACCTTGGGGTGACCTTGGGGGTCACGTTACCTTGGGATGACCTTGGGGGCCACGTGACCTTGGGATGACCTTGGTTACGCCGACGCCGACGGCGACGCCGACGGCGACGCCGACGCCGCTCAAGCCGGGAACGGGCCCCTAAGAGCTGCGCTCTAAAACGTTCTATGACTTTTCCACGATTGTCCAACCGAGCACTTCCCCATAAGGGGTTGTGTGCATTAAAATCCCCTAAAATTAAAAAAAAGGCTTCGGCAGCTGGTTCAGCAGGTCCTGCAAATCGTAAAAGTCAATCGGAACATCTGGTGGAAGGTAAAGGGAGAGAAGAGTTATGAGACGATCTGCAAGAATAAGCACTGCAACAGCCTCCAGGGGTGAGCGAAGAGGAACTGCCGTGCATGCAATATCGCCTCGTACCACAACAGCCACTCCACCCGAAGAATGAGATGATGTACGGTCTTTTCGAAAAACATGGTGACGACGAAAGATGTTCATATGAGTGCTATTGAGATGAGTCTCCTGCAGAGCGACTGCTAGAGTTCGCAGCTCATCAAGAAAAAAATGCACATCGTCAATGTTGTGAAGCAATCCTCGGCAGTTCCATTGCATGAAACTGTAACTATTTATGGTGGATATGTTAAAAGGGGTTCCTGCCTAGACGCTCTCAGGCGGCTTGGGCGGGGTTACCCGTGGTATCGGTTTCTTCTGGGATGACTTCTTTAGTTTTGAGTCATCAGGAGGAGCCAAACGGATGGGAGGAGACTCACTCACATCCATCCGCTCCTCTTCAGGTGATACGGTGGAGCCAGCAGGAAGGGCCTGCTGCTCCTTGGATGTGGACGGCTCCTCGGGAGGCTTGGGGCGAGGGGCTCGCTCCTTCCTCCTAGGAGGAGACCGAGTTATCAGGGCAGGCATGTCGTTTGACAGCCTGTCCCTCTGAGTGGGAGGGGCACCAGTGCCACCTCTCTGAGGTGGAGGGCACGCCGCCACCTCTGGTTTCTTGGTAGGTGGGGGCTGAGCGACGGCCTCCCGGTTCCTAGAGGGAACCTGGAAGGGTCGAGGCTCGGAGGGTGGTGCAAGCCCCCTACGCACCACCTCGACGAAGCCCCCCTTTGCCAAGAAGGCATAGCGCATCTTGGCCTCGGGGTAAGAGAGGTTGTCCTTGGCTCTCAACGAAAGGATCTCTTTTTCCTGTTTCCATATGGGGCATGCGCGCGCGTAGGCGGGATGTTCACCATCGCAGTTAGCACACTTCACTTCATTCTCGCAGATGTCGGCAACGTGATCAGTGCTTCCACACTTTGCACAGATGTTCTTGCCTCGACAGCTCCGAGCGCCGTGACCGAACCGCTGGCACCGAAAACACCGCAGCGGATTCGGTACATACGGTCGGACACGGCAGTGGAGGTATCCTGCCTTCACGAATGCTGGGAGAGTGTGTCTTTCGAACGTGAGAATAACACGCTTGCTTGGAGTTTCCACACCATCTCGTTTGAAAACGATCCGCTTTACAGCAACGACACCCGATGGTCGAAGGCCTTCGAGAATTTCCTCTTCACTAGAGTATAGGAGGTCGTCCTCGGAGAGCACCCCTCGAATGGTATTCAGTGTGTGGTGTGGGGCAGCTGTTACTTGGACATCCACGATGCGGGACAGTTTCTGGAGCGCCATGCTTTGATCCTTAGTGTTGACTTCGACAAGGAGATCACTGGAATGCATCTTCTTTGCTTTGTAGTTATAACCAATCAAGTTCTCAAGAACTTTTGCCACAATGAAAGGAGACATTTTTCCCACGGGGCGCTGTTCATCTTCAGAATGAATAACAAAGAATCTTGTGAAAGTTGCATGTTCAACATCTTTTACTTTGGTTAGTTCAGGATAAGGCCGCTTGGACGCTTGTCCTGAAGAGGTTTTGGTAGAGGACGCCATAGAAGGCAGATAAAATTCAGCATCCGTGGCGTACCGCCCACCACGGAGCCCAACATGGGGACAGGCAGCACCTCATAACAGTTAGGGCTTGTCTGAGAATGTTGCTCTGCCAGTACTACCAAGACGCTATAACCAAGTGTGGTTCAAGACAAGAGAATCTATTGCCACCCAAGGTTAGCTCTTGCCGCCAAAGGAAAAACAAATGACGGGGGTAAAACTTTAAGTCGGTACGCTTCGGCAATCACACAATGCAAGAAAGGAGCCACTTGGTCCTTAAACGTGTTTCTTTAAATTCAGCTCCCAAACCATCAGGCCCAGGCAATTTTCCTATCTTCAGGTCATCTATTGCCTTTTCAATTTCACTTAACATAATAGGTTGTTCTAGTCGTTCCTTGACGTCGTCAACCACTTTTGGCATAAGCGGTAAAAAAAAATTCCGGAAATCACCACACTTGGGCGTGCGATAACTGAAGCGTTCTTTGTAATGATTAACAAAAGCTTGATCAATACTCTGCCTATCGTTGGTCAACGTTCCCCGATCAAACATTTCGCTGATTTCATTTTTCACAGCATATCTTTTTTCCATGCCGACAGCTCTTTTAGTGGGCATCTCCCCCTCAGATAAGCGTTTCAAACGCGCCCGTACGATAGCTCCCTGATACTGCTCAGTATCTAATGCTTCCAGACGCTTTTTAAGGCTTATAATATAGTCAGTAAAAACCCCAGGGGATACACATTCTTCGCATAACAACTCTTTCAGCAGGTCGTTTAATTCGCGCTTCACCTTTTCGTGTTCATATTTCAAAACACTTGAGCGTTCTATAGCCCTCATTTTCACATCTTGTTTAAAAAGCTCCCACTTTACCCTAAAATCGTTCCCTCCCGCCCTCGCCAACTCTTCTAAGGTTTGGCGAACAGAATTAACGAAATATTCGTCCCAAAGGAGCTTGGTATTGCATTTCCTAAGGTCCCAACTAAACTTCTTTTACGTCTTTTTGGATGAGCACAGTGAAAACGAAACAAGGCAGTGGTCGCTGAAGGACACATGATCTGCAGAATAGTTTTTACACGCTCTTACCAAATGGACGGAAACGTACACCCTGTCAAGGCGCGCGTTACTTGTCCCCTGAATATGAGTAAAACGTAGAGCTCCCCCACTTGACGTGCAGTTGGCCACGTCTTTCAGACCGTAACTTTAAACTATGCTCCCCAAAAGTAAAGCACTTTCATCTCTAAATCTACCACTATTCGGCCTGTCGCGGGCCGTACACACACAATTGAAGTCACCCATCAAGATAACGCCCCGATCGGTTTGAGCATACCTATCAAGGAATTCAAAATAGAATACGCGTTCATCTACTCTATTAGGTGCGTAAATGCACAAAACGCGAAAGTGGAGATGAGACGAAGAAAAATCACACAAAACTAAGCGTCTCGACTCGTCACTAACCACCTTTTCCACAGTGAACAAACATTTTCGAAAAAACAAAAGACACCCGCCGGAAGTTCCGACGGCGTGGCTTACACAGACGTCAAACCGCGGCTCGAACAGCCGCACCATGCTCTCCGTCTGGCCCTCACACTCCATCTTTGACTCCTGAACCGCCACGATGTCTAGATCGTGGTCGATAAAGAGGCGGTTCAGTTGGCATTGCCGTCGTCGTGAACACAAACCCCGCACGTTTAACGTGCCTACCCGCAACGTTTTTTCTAGCACTTTGGGGTTTAAAGAAGCAGCCGGAGAGCATGGTGCTTAGAACGAAGAGAAAAACACAAAGTAAGGCAAATCAACAGTAGAGTCAAGGTCCTAGCGACTCACTTAGGTTGTTCCTTTGTGCGCGGGCGCCACGTTGACCGCTCACGGTAACGTCCCAGGTTGCCGATCAACTCGCGCTCGAGGCGTCGTAGTTGCCTTTCGCCAGCGTGGGGGTTCACTTCGTCGTGCCGCCTTTTAATCGTTCCGGCCGTGACGTCCATGGGCCTGCTGTCATCGTTGTCCTCGCCGTTGGCTCGTTCTTCGGGCTGGGCGTCGCCATCGTCCTTCGCTTTGGCGCCGTCGTCGCCCTTGGTTCTTGTGTCGCCGCCACCTCTGTATTGATGTCGTCGGTGCCCTTGGCGTTGTCGCCGTCCCTGGCCTTGGCGTTGCCGCCACCTATGACTTTGCCGTCGTCCTCTTCTGTCCTGGCGTTGGCACCAGGCCCTACAGGTTTCTCGGCCTTCTCATGCACGACGTCTTCGAACACCCCGGGGGTCGCCTGGACCGTCGGTGCCGACGCCGATGGTTCTGGCGTCTTCTCTACCGAGGCTGTATCGACCGCCGTGCTCTCGCGTAGGTTTCGGAAACGTTTCCGAAACCGTCACCGTTGCCGCCGACGCCGCTTTCTTAACTTCGAACTCGTCCATGAGGTCGAGGTCATCCGGCGCCTCTTGGGTGTTGATGCCGGTGGCGCGAGCGTACGTCTTAACGCACGCCGCGGCCTCGTGTCCAAAGGCCTGGCACTGGGCGCACAAGGGCACCCTACAATCCCGACGTATATGGCCTGTTCCGCGGCACCGCAGACAGATCGGCGCCCGGCCGGTGACGACGACGTGAACCTTCCCTCCACAAATCCGCAGCTGGTGCGGAAGGCTTTCCAGGGCAACTCTTTCGTTCAGCTCCATCCGCACGACCAGCGTGGTGGACTCGACATCAACAAAGCCATCGATTTTCCACCTTTCGCGGATAATTTCCTTGACCACGCCAAAGGGTTCAAAGGCGCGGCGCACCGCGTCCACCGGGACGTCGAAAGTGATCCAGTGGAGCTTGATGTGAAGCTGCCTTGGACTCGGGTCGACGACGAGACAAAACCGGCCTTTAACTTCCAAGTGACCGGCTTCCAAAAGCTTGGTCTTGTCTTCCGGCGTGCGCAACTTGAGAAGCCAGACGTGGCTCATCTGGGAAGCACCCAGACCAGCCACGCCCAGCAAAATGCCCACCTTGTTCAACGGCTCTCGGAAATCCTCGATCCGATATCGTCGACCTTGCAGGTCAGCGTGAAGTATCACGCTGAGCATTGCAGCATCTCCGGTGGGTAGGGCAGGCAGTTGCAGACAGTAATCTTTAGGCAAAAAAGCAGCACTCGTTTCACCGCGGCCGATAACCGCCGCCGCCGCTTGCGGGGAGCGATTCATGAGCACGTCCGCTCGGGCTGATAGCCCAAATCAGAATCAACCACTCGGCCACGCACGCGTTTGCTCGCCAACGTGCGGGGCATTACTCCCTCCCCCCCCCCCCCCCCGCCCTTTAAAAGCGCATTGTCTCGATGCGACGTTTCAGGAAACAAAAACAGCAAACGAGACAAAAATATTGGCAAACTACGTAAATTTGTGGAACACAATCGTATCGAGCGTATTACAAAACACAATTCACAGTCCTACCGATCGTAGTACGGCTTGAGGCGCACGATGTGGACGACTTCCGATCGTGGAGGGCGGCGTGGTGAAGTCCGTGTTCCATCCGGCATCACCTAGTAGTTAAGATCTCCAAGTCGACGAAGCACTTTGTAGGGTCCGAAGTAGCGCTTCAGGAGTTTCTCGCTTAGGCCGCGTCGTCGTATCGGAGTCCAAACCCACACACTGTCTCCGGGTTTGAAGCGAACGTCGATCCGGCGAAGGTTGTACCGGGTAGCGTCGACACGTTGTTAATCTTGAATTCAGAGTCGGGCGAGCTGGCGAACTTCCTCGGCTCGTTGAGCTACAACCTGGGTGTCGGGGCTTCCATCGTCAGCTGGTTCGTGGGGTAGATTCGCTACCCCATGGTCTTTACTTTTCTGCCATGCACCAGCTGAAACGGTGTTACTCCTGTGGTCTCTTGTACCGCTGTGTTGTAAGCGAACGTGACGTAGGGTAACACCACGCCTCATGTCTTGTGCTGTACGTCGACATATATAGAGATCATGTCGGCGATAGTTTTGTTTGGCCGTTCTGTTAGTCCATTTGTCTGTGGGCGGTACGCAGTGGTTCGACGATGGCGACATGATCGACGACGACGAGGCAAAGGATCTCTTCCGTCAGCTGGGCCATGAACGAAGATCCATGGTCTGTGATGAGGACTTCAGAGGCGCCGTGCCGGAGGACAATGGACTCGATGAAAAATGGAAGCCGTTTACAAATCCCTGTAACGCCGAATTGGAGCGCAGCTCTTGAGGAGGAGTAGGGAAGGGTACTGAGGGGGGTCACGTCACCTGCGGGTAGTCACGTGACCCCGGCGGGGTCACGTGGTCTCGGGGGGGGGGGTCACGTGACCTTGGGGGGTCAGGTGACCTCGGGGGGAGGGGTCACGTGACCTCGGGTGGTGGGGTCACGTGACCTCAGGGGGGGGGTCACGTGACCTAGGGGGTCACGTGACCTAGGGGGTCACGTGACCCCCCTCCTCCGGTTACGCCGACGCCGACGCCGCTCAGGCTGGAAACGGGCCCCTAAGAGCTGCGCTCTAAAACTTAATGACTTCAACAGCTGTGCCCGCTGGAAGGGCATTCGTGTCGGCGTACCGTGTGAGATTATCGGTGGCGTCGATTATCCAGCGGTTTCCCAATATTGACGGCGGGAGAGGGCCAAGCAAATCCATTCCGATCTGCTGGAACGGCATAGACGGGGGAGAAATCGGATGCAGAAGTCCTGACGGCTTCGTCGTCGGTTTCTTTCGTCGCTGACACTCGTGGCATGATCGAATGTAGAGGTGAACGTTCTTCGGTAGCCTCGGCCAGTAGTACTTTTCTCGAATCCTGGCGAGCGTCCTGCTGTAGCCAAGGTGTCCAGCCGTTGGGTCGTCCTGGCATCCTTGGAAGATTTTGTCTCGAAGGCTGGCAAGAATAACCAACCGCCATGCTGTGTTGTTGTTGACAAAGTTCTCCTTGTACAGCACCCCTTGCCGCATGAAAAAGGTATGCAGGCTTTTTAAGAAAGCACGGGGAACCGTACTCGCTTGTCCCTCTAAGTGCTCGATGAGCGCTCGCAGTTCAGGGCCATCTCGTTGGAGTGCTGCCATGTCGCTGACGTATACAATGGGCGGAGGAAACACTCATCGTCGTCTGTTCAATACAAGCAGTACCGGCCTCGACAGGAGCTCTTGACAGGCAGTCGGCGTAGTTGTGCTTCCGGCCGGACTTGTACACAACGGCCATGTCGAAATCCTGCAGTCGTAGGCTCCACCGGGCGAGGCGTCCGGAGGGGTCTTTCAGATTCGCGAGCCAGCACAGTGAGTGGTGGTCCGTGACCACGCGAAAAGGACTTCCATACAAATATGGGCGAAACTTTGTTATTGCCCAGACGACAGCTAGGCACTCCTTTTCAGTTGTAGAGTAGTGCCTCTCCGCCTTAGACAGCGTCCGACTCGCGTATGCGATGACTCGCTCTGCCCTATCCTGCCTCTGAACTTGCACCGCGCCAAGTCCGGTGTTACTGGCGTCCGTGTGGATTTCTGTATCACCGAACTGGTCGAAATGGCCAAGAATCGGGGGCGTCGGGAGTCTTCGTTTCAGCTCATCGAATGACCGCTGATGTTCTTCTGTCCATTCGAACTTTACGGCGTCCTTTGTGAGGTGCGTCAGCGGTGCGGACAGCTTGGCGAAGTCCCGAACAAATCGTCTGTAGTAGGCACAGAGTCCGAGGAATCTTCTCCCGGCCTTCTTGTCAGACGGCGGGGCAAATGCAGCTACGGTGCGGGTCTTCTCGGGGTCAGAGAGAACACCTTTGTTGTTCACGACGTGGCCAAGGGACTTTAGTTCACTATAGGTGAATCGACACTCTGTTGGCTTGAGTGACAGGCCGGCGGTTTTGATGGCTTGAAGCATGGTTCGAGGTCATTTCAGGTGCATGTCGAAATCTCATGAAAATACCATGACGTCGTCGAGGTAGACGAGAAAGCTGTGCCATTTCACACCTGCCAGCACGGTGTCCATGACACGCTGGAAGGTGGCTTGCGCTGTAAAAGTTCGAACGGCATCACTTTGAATTCGTACAGTCCGCCCAGTGTGACGAAGGCAGTTTACTCCCGGTCGCGTTCGTCGACTTCAATCTGCCAGTAAGCACTCTTCATGCCTATCGACGAAAAATATCGGGAGTGGCGCAGTCGGTCTAACGTATCGTCGATGCGGGGGAGCGGAAAGATGTCCTTCTTCGTCACATCGTTCAGTCGTCGATAGTCCACGCAGAACCGCAGGGTTCCGTCTCTTTTCTTTTCAAGGACTACTGGGGACGCCCATGGACTTCTTGAGGGTTGAATGATATCGTCGTCGAACATTTCTTGGACTTGATCCTGAATCACTTCCTTTCCTTTAAGGAGACTCGATACGGCGACTGGTGGACAGGGAGCGCGTCGTCGTCGGTAATATCGCGATTGTTTCGTCATAGGTGTTTGGCGAACTTTTGACTACGTGGCAAAACACTCACTGTATTCGGCAAGGAGATCAACCAGTTGCCGGCGTTTGCTGGGAGCTTGGGTCGATGTCGACCGGCGGTGGCGACGTGGTGTTCTGTAGTGATGATGAGGTTTCTTCGGAGATTGCGGTGACCACGGCTGGCGCCTGAAGTTCCTGGATGTAGCCCACGGTGGTACCCTTCGTTAGGTGCTGCGGCTTCTCTGGGAAGTTTGTCACAAGAACAGTTGTACGTCCTCCTTGGAGATCTGTTACGCCTCGTGCGACGCCAATTCCTTTCTCAAGAAGCAGTTGGACGCTGCCTTCCAGAAGAGCTTCACCGTGCATGGCTGCGTCGGTTATGACGGTAACGGAAACACTCGACCGCGGCGGTAAGTTCACATGGCCGGCGATAGCTCGTATCGCGGTTGACGTCGTGTTGGTTTCCACCGGCGTTAAAACAGGCTTTCGCAGCGTCAGCTGGTTTGCCCCGAGGTCGATGACGACGCCGTACTCGCAGAGAAAGTCCATTCCGAGGATAATGTCTTTCGAACAGTCTAGCAGAACGACGAACTTAACAGGGCACGTCTCACCGTAAATCTCAACGCGAGCAGTGCATCTCCCGACTCGTTTGATGAGGTGCCCTCCGGCGGTTCGTATTTGTGGTCCATACCACGGCGTGGTGACTTTCTGAAGGCGGGGGGAGAGCCTTCCACTCAAGACTGAGTGGTCTTCTCCGGTGTCCACGAGTGCTGATACGTCGTGGCCGTCAATGACGACGTTTAGGATGTTGCACACCGTTGCAGGAGCGTTGTTTCGGTCTCTGGTAGCGTTCGAGTGGGGGCCCTTCGAAGTTCGTGGAGGATCTTGGCATTGGTCGTCTTGAGCAACTCTACCTCGAAGGGTTGCCGCGCCTAGTATTCCCGGCGCGGAGCGAGGGCGACAGGCTTTCTCGTCGGGGTCGGTGCATCGGCGCGAAGCTGGACGTCGTGGCGAAGGCGACGGGAACTCTCGGCGGGACACAGGCTCGGGGGACTGAGGTCGTCGCAGGTACTCGTCGATCTCCCGAGGGCGTTCACCATAATGGGGGCACGGGTCGTTTGGGTGGAGTCCGCGCAGCCCGAGTAGCCGGTATGGGCATCGGCGGTGAAGGTTGGGTGCCCACGAAAACCAAAGCGTGAGTAGTGAATTCGCGAGTTCATCTGTTCTGGTCGATTCGAGCACAATGCTAATAAAGCTGTCGATATGCTTCTTTACATTCACGTGTTAGTCTCTTCAATAGTTTGGTTTCCTGAAAACTGGTGTCATCGGGCTCGGCCGTAGACGATGGTAATCTTCCCTGTACATCAGTCAGGCGTTTCGCAACCGACCATAATAAAATCATCAAAGGAGTTGCTAAAAAAAGCCCGCAATTTAGGCTCAAATACACCTCGTAGACCCCAAAGTGGTTCAGTATCACTGTTTCCTTGTATTTGTGCTACAAGAAAAATAAGCGAATCACAAAATTAAGCAAAAACAACGTAAAACAGCAACATAGCCGCGTTCACGTCGAAACCGAAACCAATAAAACTGAAGCAACCTAATGGCGCCGAGCGCATCGGCGCCCTCTATCCGCCGGTGAGGCAACTACTAAAATGAAAGGGTCTATAGCACATGCTTCACTGCAGATATTGAAGACTCCGATGGTCAGCGAGAGTACAAAAACGTTGCGTTAAAGTTTATCGTAGCAATATCCGAATCCTGGCAATAATGTCACCGATGGATTGGCGAGACGCGGTTTGAAAAAGAAGCTAAACATTTAATAAGGCAAACTTGTGCCAAAACAAGAGTAATAACAGGCGTGAAAGGCGAGCGTCAATGACGGCGAAATGGCATGTTCAAGCGTTAGCGAAAAGAGCGAGCCACAGCCAGGCGGAGCACGTTTTATTGAGAAGGCAAGTTGGCCTTCTCGTAAGTTCGAGAATATTCTCGTCTGATCGTGTTCTGATTGTTGTACGCACCGAAAGTTTTACGCCGAATGATTCAGAAACCAACGAGGGTACATAAGGAACTCCGCAATGCGAGTGGAGTCAGTCTCGCCCTAGCGCTCGATCCCGCGGTTTCGCCGACATCGACGCCCGCGACGCTTTGCTGTTTTCTTCTGTTTCTTTTTGTGTTTCGGGCTCTAGTTCGCCCCATTAAACGTTTAGTTTCTTCAGTTATCATCGCCTCATCAACTGTCATTCATGACATTTTGGTGGAGGTGCGGGGTATTCCATTCTATGCCCGTTATTCGTACCCTCCAAAGACATCCCGGCCAAGCGACGTGCTCAGCCCCGGAAGGCTACCCTTTGCCAAAGACGCCGAAGCCCGAAGAATCCGTCGTACCTGAGGTCAATCCCCTGAATTGGGTCAGCTGTCGGACAAGCCCAGGCAGAAGACAACGATGGCCAACCAGTCGCAGACCCCGGCCGCTCCTGCCTTCATCTACCTGCCCGTCGCACCCCGGACTCCAACGTCTTTCCTCGGGGACGCCCATGAAGACATCGAGGACTGGCTGCAACACTATGAAAGTGTAGCCCGTCATAACAGGCGGACACCTGAGCAGTGCTTGCAGAACATCTACTTATCGCTGGAAGGGACTGCGAGTTACTGGCTTGAGAACTACGAGGCTTTTTTTAACTTCGTGGGAGGTGTGCAAGCAAGAGCTAAAGAAGACGTTTATCAGCCAGCACCGACGCGAGAGAGCCGAAGACATCATTCGAACAAGGACCCAAGGCCCGAAGCAAAGCATCACCAGCTTCGTCGAGGATGTTCTTCGCCTGAGCGTCCGCGCCGATCCTCAGGCTACAGAGGAAAAGAAGCTGCGGATCCTGATGCGAGGTGTTAAGGATGACATCTTCGGAAGCCTCGTCCGTGACCCGGCGACCACCGTCGAAGCCTTCGTCACGGAGGCAACCAACATCGAGCGCGGCCTCCGAGCGCAAGCTTCCAGCTTCCAGCGACATCCAGGCGTCGCTACACCCACGCTTTTTAACGGCCAAAACACTCCGGGTACGCCGGACATCCGGGAAATTATCCGGGAGTTCGACCGGGAGGAACTGCGAAGGTTGCTGCCAACCGCCAGTCGTCCGCCAACCCTTTCCATCGCCGAGGCTGTCCAAGAAGAAGTGCATCGGGGGTTCCAACCAGAGGTTCCCGTCACCACGGTGGCACCGGAGGAACCGACATTGAGCTACGCCGCCATGGCCCGACGACCGCCGCAAGCTCCCCGCCAAGCCACGGCGCCACCCCGAAGGGACGCCCCAACGACGCAATACCCCCGACGACAGGAAGATCACGCGCACGTTCACCCAGAGCAACCTGCGCTGTGTTAGTGTCATGTGACCTTTGAGAGGGGCGCAGTGGCGCGTTGTCACTTGAGGCGTTAAACTGGCTACTAGAGCTCGTAATCACCGCTACAATTAATCATACTTGATTAAAATCTAGATACATGGATCGAATCGTATTGTCAACAGCCTAACCAAATTGAAATATGCTCACAGCTTTCTTTTTGTATAATGCCCTTTGGTGTCTGGGAGATAAATCGACCAACTACGGACACTGTGGATGTGTTGCCCGAGTAGCACTAGTTGTTCAGACAGAAAGCATCCAGTGGTAATTGGCGGCAACATAGACCTGACAAAACGCCTATTTTTTTTTTCTTCAACTGAACACAATATGATACAACATGTATTTCCGGATTATTAAGTCCCCGTTTCCAAGGTTTTATACAGGGAAATTAAAACGAAAATTGAGGATGAATATTTTTTTTTATTGCCACGCTGAAATGGCACAATTTTGACTTTCTCGATATTTAAAAATCTTCCGGCTGCAATGTAAACAACACTCAATAGTTGAGCGCTAACTTTTTTACTGAAAGTGAACAACGTATAAAATGCTTAGTTTCAGCCTAAAATGTTAATTCTAGAAAATGTTTACAAATTACCGAAGTATGCTTAAATATTAAAGAGTTGCGCAACAGGCCAAGTTTGTCATTTTATTTCACTTAAAATATACAAAATTCCATAAACTAAATCTAACTGCTTCGGGTATACCGCTCGAGTACTTTTTACATAAAATATTTACGTTGTAGAATTTTTTTTCTCTATTCTCCCGGCCCCCAAATTAGAGTCTACACGCAATACGGAAAATCGTAGTTCCACCTCCTCTCAGAGCCAACTTCTTTGAAACAAAAACCAAACGATTTTTGTTTTGCAAGGGTAAGGTTTATTTTGTTGTATAAACATCTTTTGCTACCTCATATAAAATTTATTTGAAAAAAGGGCATGACACCCCTATGACCGTTCCTATCTCAAGACACCCTTAAGTAAATATTTTTTTTTATTTTTTTTTTTTTACAGGGCACTTTCCGAAGTTTTTTATTGTTTGCTACGCCGCAAAATACTCGGCATACCAAGCATTGATTGTTATTCTGACAGTTCAACCAATACGAAGATTTCAAATGTTGTTTCCAACCCCGAGCAATGCTCTGTGCAGCCCGCGACGAAATTCGAAACTCGGCAGAGAAGTTAGTGTTGCGCGTGCGCAGTGATGGCGTCTTTACTGCGGAGTGCGCAGCAGATGGGGACCAAACAGTCTAGGAAGACTTTCTAATCAGAGTGACTCCCGCTGTCATATTTCAGTGATCATTATAAGCGGAAAAAGTGGGGACGCCTTTTTGCCACTGCGATGCGTCTCTCCTCTAACAGGTTAAGATACTTCTGCAAAAACGGTAGAAAAGTAACCCAAAAAAAGAATTACATTAAAAAAAAATTTATCGCCGAGATGTTTTGATGGCGCCCTCTAATGGTTTTCGGCCGTGACGTCAAGATCAGTAATTTTCTCGCCGTGACGTCACGAGATATAATCCTGGTGGTTTACAATAATTTGCGAGCTACGAGTTTTATCAGAGATAAAATAATAAGGGTGCAGGCGAGCTGAAGAATGTTAACCATGTTGAATAAACCTGAGACTGGGGCAGAAATGAACATAAAGGTCGACGGAGCAGAAAGAGACGTCGTCCTGCCCCTTTCTGTGCCTTCGAGACGCCGTTCTGTCCCTTTCTGTTCCATGGTTAACGAGTCTTATGGCGCGCTTAAAACCCAGCTTGGTGTCATCACAATCTTAAAGGGCCCATGGAACGAATTCTGGGCTAGTATAAATCACTTTAGATTGGGATTTTACAAATAGAACATCGTTCAGTGGGCCAAAAGAAAAAAAGGTAGAACGTCAAAAGTCTGACTTTCACTGCGAAAATCTGAAAACACAGCGAACTATTTCGTACCTCCTCCCCTTTGTAAGCTCTCTCCTTTCTCACTGTGATACATTCGCGGTTCCCAAAGCGCGTCACCGGGTCCAAACGCACGTCACACGATACCGGAGCTCCCTTGTTCCCTTCACCCCTAAGCTCACGTTGTGGTGGAAGCTACGCGCTTGCCCGACCAATCAGCCGCCTCCCTTTCATCACCTGACCTCATTCTCTGCGCGTTGGTTTGCGCGACAGAGCATGATCACGTGGCGAAAGTGTGGCTGGCCCAACGAGCACGTAGCTTCCACAGCACTGTCAGCTTCGGGGTGAGCGGGGTGAGGAAAGCAACTTTTGTCTGAATTTTGAGCGACGGGCTAATCTTCTAGGGGGACAATGGCTCCCCCTCTTTTCGTCTTCGTGGACCGCTTGGTAGAACGCGCGATTTAAGAGTTGAGGAGGAAAGCTAAACAGGATAAAGTTGGAAAAGCGTTTCATGAGCCCCTTTAAACCAACAGCTTTAGAGTTGGCAGTGTGACATTACTCGTTTTTCTGTCGATGAACCCAAAAGTAATATAAATAAAGACGTCACTTGAGCGTTTGACCAATCGTGAATGTCGACCACAGCAACGCCTCTGGTCGCGCATGTCGACAATATTACGTGCTAGTTAATCTGCTCCTTTCTCCTCCGTTTCTTTACCCCCCTTCCCCCCCCCCCCCCCCCAAATGAGCCCACGTTATTCTATTTCCCCCGACCTCAACCAATCGTGGCTCGCGCTTACCTGCCTCGTCATCGAGCGTTCCCCTGGGCGTTCTCTATGTTGCCCTTTGATTGGGGTGCCACTGCTGGAGTGCCGATGCGCCAAGAGACGCATTTTGGAACACTTGCTCAGCCTATTCGCGGTGAGAAGCTCGCGAGGGGCGCTTCTGTTCTGCTCACCATGGGTGGTGCACGTGCTACTCACGCGGTCATGTTTTAATTTTCATAGTGCGTAGAAGCTTGGCATTGCACGTGCTTCTACCAGCAGAGGAAGTTGAAGTATCCTCACTTTGGGTTGTTAAAAAATTCCACCAGGCGGCGACACCCAAACTATTCGCCGCGAAAAGGTTTTGGTGACTGTTGGCGACGTATCGAGCTTTCGTTTCAAGGCCGTTTCACATATTTCCCTTCAAAGCGACCCGAACGAAAGTAACGACCCAGGACAACCATTGGGGGGGTCCATACAGAACATGGCGACCAATGCAATACGTGGCTTCTGGGAGCGATTATGAGCCACAGTTGTCCCGGTTATTTTTGTCGTTGCGCTTGCTGTGGCGGCTGTGAACTTACACAAATGTGTAAACCAGACTTTACACTTTTTTTTCCGATTTATTTTTTTTTTTTTGTAGAGGGGGTTACGTAGACGGTTCATATAAAGCCCTTCGATGTACTTGCGTTTTTCTTGCAAGTTATTTGAAATGCGCCACTTCACGAGGCCCGTGTCTCCAGCGACCCTTGGAACCAAATGGCGGCGCCGCACTGAAATAAGCGGCCCTTGGAGCCGAATGGCCGCGGAAATCCCGCTCGTGCGACGTGTCTAGCGTGTTTCCAGGTCAATAGTTGGCGGTTCTTGGAAGAAACACCTTCATCGAGATGCTTGAAATTCATATTATAGAGATTGGAACCCCTCGCGCCAGGCAGGTGATTTTCACTTTTCACGTAATCGTAAAAAACATACAGGCAATTCTTGAGTACAAAAGTGACGAGATACCTCCGTTTGGCAGAGACTCGCGATACATGAGACGCATTGTAAACGTATTTCGGTACTATAAACACGTTTTTAATGCATCTCGAAGCACAAATTAACATACCCAAACGTTTTTCTAAGATACGTTGTCAACTACCCAGCCCCGTTAGGACATAAATGCATGGCCAGCTTTCTTTGATATTTCATCACCTCTGAAAAAATTAATTTCATCACTTCTTGTTAACCCTAAGTACTCTAAAAAAATACAATTTTTTTTTTTTTTTTTTTTTTTGCGAAATGGCGTTGATGTGCGCAATTTCAGGTGTGTACATTTGGAATTCGAATTTTCTAAGGCGGGGTGTTCTGGTCTGGGTCAGGAAACTTTGAGTGATTCGAAACGCGCTATTTCCACATACCGCGATTTTGCTCCTAGGGCGGCGCCATTCCTGCAGGGCTGGCCACAGATACTCTAGAGGTAGTATTCGGGAGTACATATACTGAGATGTGCATATTTTAAGGCCCAAAATAGAGACACTGAGATACATTTGTCGTTTATGCAACGGGACATCCCTGAGATACTTCTGCCAAAACGGCGAAAAGTATTCCGGAATAGAGACACAGACACTTATTAAAATACATTTGTTCCCGAACGGTGCTACGTGGGGAAAGTGCTACGTGGGGAAGGGCAATCTATGCTTGTGATCTCCTTTTGGTGTCATTTTATGCACTTCCCCTTACCTCGAACTCGTCATTTATCATTAATGCCGCTAATCGTCATTCCCGGTCAACCACAAACGTCATGCCACTAAAGTTATTCCCTGTGAAGCAGACATACAGACTGAACTGTAAAGAACCACTTCCATGTTTGACAAAAGGCAACCGCACGAAATGAACCCTGTTTTGCCGTGGGGCGCGTTTCAAACTGTCATCTTAAATGCTTCTGAGTAATCCATACTGTGGGGAGATTAGAACACAGAGTCGTAGCTTTTCTTCACTCAACTCCTTTACAGCGTTTGTTTTGCTAAATTGTAATGAATGGAGGGCTTTCTTAGGGGAGCATATAGTGTTCTTCTTGAAAGTAACCTTTTTAAATCACAATTGTTTTGATGATGGTGACTGTGATGAATTATTTTATAAGGCTGGTTCATATTATAGATGCTGAAGCACCTTGCACCTAACAAGTGTTTTTATAATTTAAGTTTATCGCAGAAACCGCAACAAATGTAACGATATACGTATATCTGGCAAAATATCGCAATACAAACGATACATTGTAAATGTATTTCACTACTCAAATAAGAATGTATGTTGTAATTGTATTTTTTACGTACATACGGATACTTCAAACTATCTCTATGATACTATAGCGACACATTTGTATCGCGATGCCTGCCCAGTCCTGGATTCCTGCCGTTGCGGCGCTCTTGCCAACTGCAGCGGCAGAACGGCGCGGTTCCAGAAGGTAGGAAATGTTTCGCAGCCACAAAGCAGTGGTGCGGAAGCATCCTCGCTGACCATTCACAGTGCCGTGATGAATCACGTGACAACACGTTTCGAGCAGACGCCATACAGAGGAAATACGCAGCGGATCTGGTTTCTCGTGCTGGGTCCTTCTTGATGGGCTTATTTCCTGCTTCAGTGGTATGTCCAGCCTCGAAGAAGGTTAGCCTGTGTGTCTGCTTTTGATCGAGATTCCGTGAAGCCCATTTCCTCTTTCATCTTTCCTTGTGTGTCACAGGCTGTATGTCTTGGCATTATTTGGGAACAACTGAAATACCGTTTGAGACACCGAGCTATCAAATAACGCCAAGCAAAGGCACCCAAAGATATTTGTGTGTGTGTGTTTAAAATACCTATAGTTCTAATAAAATAAAAAAAAGTATTAGCGACAAATAAATCAGTAAGGTTTATACTGCTAGACACATAAACCCTTTGGGCGCGTGTGCTTGCTGCAAGCAACATTGGGCATCGGTTTTGCCGGAAAACGCTCATGTGAAATTAAATCTTGCGAACCGCTTACGTCAGCTATTTGGACCGCGGAATTGCAACATGTAACTCAAGCATACGAAGTGAATTTCTTTTTCTTTTCTTTTTCAATACTCAGTAGGTATTTATTATCAGCTGAGTAATTGCTAGCTGCATTCATATCAGTTTCTTTTTCAATTCCTTTTGTTGCTTTTCTCTGGTAGAAAACCGGGAGAGGTCACCAACTGATGGCCTGCCTCTTCAAGAAACTCTAGGCAGTACGTCCACAGATGATACATTAATTCGTTGTTCCAGTGTGACATATCAGGTGGGTTTAGTTAATTATGAACAAGGGGGGGGAATTCGGAATACGCGGGAGCTCTAGAAATCTAAACTTCCAGACAGCTTGGTTTCTGCAAGTTCTAGGCGTCGTTAGACGAGTCGTTTGTACCTCTACTGGAAAATGGAACTCGTTGTAAACATGTTATTTCGATGACTGAAGCTTTAAACTGTCACAAACTATTACACTAAAGAGAGGAACCATAAAAGTGTACGAAGGCAGGTATGGCAAGACAACGTACCTGGTAACACCTAGTAGCAGCAAGATCATCCAGTGGGCATCGTTCTGTGCTCCAAACACATCTTAGGTGAACAAGATAGCTCCTCTCTAAAAGTAATTTTATTCATTGTATTGTTTTTGACTAATTATAGCAGTAGACCGTATTAAAAATGATTCTGGCCCTGACCTCGTAAATTAGCGTGTTTTTTTTTGTTGTTTTTTTAGCACTTTCGATTTGAGTTGGCAGCACTGAAACACAAAGTATCACAAACACAACGTTGAGACGTTGTGTATGTCTGCCTTTTTTGCCTCTGGCTCGGGTTTTACTATGCCGAAAAACAGCCAGCTTGTATGCCCCGTAACGTTGTCTTCAAACATGTATTGTGATTTTTAGGGCTTGGCTCTGGAGTGTTTTAGAGTTCACTAACCGAGCACAGTTGGAGCGGTTATCCGCATGCTATAGCAACGCGGCACGGGCGAAACTGTCCGCCATTGCCAGACCAGTTGTGCATTGGCTTCAAAAGAGGGACTTTTGTTCAGTTCAGTTGAATAACCCTCAAAGGCCCCTTAATGAGCTGCGTTACATGAGGGGGGATCAAGTACAAAACAAAATAACAAAGAAGGTTGCCGAATAACACATATATTGATAGGGACTTCTAGCAAACCTTTACCGCTTCCCGCGTAACGCACTAGCGGAGCATTGTGAAGCATGCTTTTAAGCGCGCTCCCCACGAGCCGGAACACGGTAACAGTTTGCTAAAAGTCCCTAATGAACAACTAGAGGCATATTATACACAGCATCTAAAAAGACAAGGAACAAAAAAGGGGAGTCCTGTTAAATACGCATTTTGACTAATTAAAAGACTTTTGAGGTGTGCACTGCCAATATCACCGAATTTCGACTGATTAGTTTCGAGTACGATTATTTGTAGAAGATAGTTGACGTCAGTGTTACCTGTGAAAGCGTGTAATTTTGAAATTTACTAGTTTTCGCGAATAAAGAGTTTACTTTCAGCTTGTGCATGGTCATGACGTAAATCGATGTGCGATGGGGGTCACAGTAACCGTCACGAAAAGAAGAAAAATGATAGATTTTGTGAAACTTGACGAGTCGAACAAATTTAGTTCTTTCAGTTAGTGGACGAAGCTCTAGATTTGATTTTAGTGCCGTCATACTTGGTGTCCGGGAGTACGATATAAAACAGGATGCTTCATTTTGAACTGATTAGAGTTTGTTAATGAGGTAGGCTTGATGACGCTACCAAATAAAGCGAACGAATAGTCTGAATTGGATCTGATGAAAGTTTTATGGACTGCATTACAGTGACAGAGTTGCGTAAATATGAAGAAAACAAAAATGAGCATCTTAGAAAGCGCACGTATAGACGCCCAAGAAAGCATATACAAACTATTTACTCGAACTAAAAGGAACATGCACCAGCACAATGCAGGATAAAACGCGGTTAATTATTTTATAACCTATCAAGACATGGTTTCACTCGTGAATAGTTTCGTGGAGAATAATATTATTATTATTAATTTGTCTTGCATTTGTATCTTCGTACCTTCTCTTCGTTATTGACGCGTGTGACATATTCATATAATACGGGGAGAAATTGTGACCTTGGTGTTGTATTTGGTATTGTGAAATAATTTTGACCATATTTTTTTATTCAAAGGATTCACAACGTAAGGATTGATTTGCACTTCTCATGCTGATTTCCCTACTACAATTTCCCAACACATACGTAACTTCTAAGTTTGAAACTGTCGCTCGGGCCTCTTTTTTTTTTTTTTCTTTTCTCTCCAGCTTTTGGCTTTTTTGCAACAAGTAGAATGGCACCTTCGAAATCAAAGAGCGCATGGCTGCTCTATACAATTACCAATTAAAAGCAACGCGGGCATCGAATGAGCGCTGGCGGTAACAAAATGGGATTTTGTATTGTATAGTCAGGCATCGGTAGATTAAAAAAACGCACGCTTGAGCGATTTCCACGACGCATTTTGCAATTGCTCCACATACTGTGAGATGACGGCATATGCTCATAAGAACGCTGCATGACGGATCGCGAAACAATGGGTGTGAACATAAGAAGCAACGCCCTTCTTCTTTCGAGATGTCAGTGACTTGGGTACCATCATTCCCTAACTCTTTGACACAAATTATGCTATCACCATCTCTATAAACTCCATCATGCTCCAACGCCTGTACGCGAAGTTCCACACTTGCACACTTTACTGAAAAAAGTAAGGAATTGCATTTACAATTACCCGAAGCTAAATTGTAATTGAGTACAGTGACAATTACCCAGACTTCCCCGGTACACTCATAGCAATTATTCAAAAAAATTGTAACTGATTTGTTTTTAGATTCATTTTGCAATCATATGAATACCTTAAGAAGTAATCGCAAGGAAGCTCTAATTACGTGTGGAAGTAATAAAATTACTCGTGACCGTTACGATTTTTTCTTCCCGGTTATAACGCCGCCCTATTTTCGTACAACTACAACCAATAATTAGACGAAGGACTAGTAAGAGGAATGTACACGACAAGCACTGACTTAGAACTGAATTTAATTAGAGCGAACATGAAACTCCCAAACCACCAAAACACAAAACACCGATAATCTTATCAATGTGATTACAGTCTTGCTTCGTAACGACACATGCAAGCAATCTCGCAGCCAAACAAGGCAATGGACGGCGAACTCACACAGATACCATAGAGAAATATAGTGCTACGTAAAGAGTGGCCACTCTAGCCGTTTCGCGGCCCAGGAGCTAGGGACGCTACCGACCGTCAGCAGGAGCAACAGTGCCACTTATCCTGAACCTTTGTCAGATATATAACATTAATAAATAACTTTGTTGCATAAAATGTTAAAATTATTACGAATTTTAAAACTTTCGAAAACGACTTCAACTGCTGTGGCTACGGCTGCGGCGCGACGGTTGGCTTTGGGTCGTGGACTCGACGGAGGGTGGATACTTCGGCAGCTTGGTTTGTCTCCCTTGCCTCGTTGTGTTGGTTGAGTTGGTTCCGCGGCTTTTGTCTCGTGCGGGTTTCTAGTCATTCTTCCGTTGCGGTCAAGGTATACGGTATACGTAAGAAGTATTGTGAGTGTAGTTTCTTTGTTGACGGACATTTGCATTTGGTCCCTGAACTTAAAAGCCACTGGGCCAGGCTGTTCTTCTATTGTTGCTGTATTAGTCACATGGTCATTTCTGCAAGCGCTTTTCATGGAACTTGGACGGTGGTTTCTTTATATGCCTTCCATCATATTGCATTTGCCGCTGTAAGTCTCGCTAGAATAGAGTACTTATTTTTCCAGTGTTGCACTGTTGACGCGTTATTCATACATTTTGCATGTGTATTGTTATTTTTGTAATGTACGAATAACATACATCACTCATTGTCTTCAGAGTTGATGTTTGTTTTGCTTGTCGTAGTTACAAAAATAAATACTTTTGTGTGTCAATCCCGGGTGTCGTCCCTTCAAGAGGGTTAGCACAAATCTGGAATGATCCTTTTCGGTGTGCGGTCACTTTGAATTATATGTAGAGCTGGATGAATTTTCTTCTGCAGTACAATTAAGGTATGCTTATAAAACAATTCTAATTTAAACAAAAACCATGCTAGTTACAATAACACTGACTCGTTAAACTAGAGGGCGCATGCTACTGCCCGATACAGAAATACCGCCAGAATTCGCCTTGAATATATTCATTCATCTGGCCAGCGGTTATTGCGTGTATCCATCCATTTAACAATCAACTAGGGACTACACTGGCCGCTGGGTGCGCTCGCTGACACTGAATTGGATCGCTGGGGCCTATGGAAGCGTCCGCTCTTTACGTAGTACTGTATTTTTCTATGCACATACCATCCTCGCACTGTGAGATGAAAAAAGCCTCCGTAATCTCCCTCGTTCTTTGGTTAGTGGCAATGACATTAGATAATATTGCAGCGACCGTGACGAATTTGCTCTGAAAGGAGCGGAAAGGGCGCCGCCATGTTTTCAGACTCAACCCGGCCCCAACCAAATAGGTGCCCCACGCATTTTCTTGAATTTCGCCTTGGGGCGAGCGCCAACTCAAAACCCCAAACGGAGTTTGGGTTCTGCCCATGCGCATTGGTGAACCCCTATCTCTTTGGGGCCCCCTATTCTAGAACTCTCTATTATCTCTCACGTGCTGTGTCATACACTCTTGCACAATCTATTTGAATACAAGGCTTTTGGCCGATGCCACTTTGAGTGTTCGTACGCACGACACTTGCTCAGCTCGCTTTCCAAAGCGACGTGCGTGACCAGTGCTGGGCTGTGCAGACAGAGCTGAGGCACTCGCAGGCAAACTGGACAGTGTTGCTTCTTGCGGGGAAAAAATTGCGATCGGATCAACAATCCAGCCCTAATGGAAGAGGTCATCGATCTCTATAAATTGGCTGCACAAATGTCGTTCCCTCACCCTTCAAAAGCGTTGCCACTACGAAAAGCAATTCGAGCATTACAAAACTACAACAAAATGTTATTAATTCCAAGTACTCAGTCAGCCCTGACACGATGCGCACAATGTATGTGCTGGCCTCACGGCGCACCTTAGAGTTCAGCTGCCAATGAGCAACAGCGTTTAAGTTCTTCGGAACATCGATCAACGCACGGCACTGACATCAATTCGCTGCGCATCCGCGGGCGCTTCACCTCTCGCGACTCTAGATCCTCCGCACGTGCAGTGTCCACGCCTGGTGTGGGCAGACTCCGGCTTTTTTTGTAAGAAATCCGTTGGCGTATACGAAAAATTAATACCTCTAGCGCTAATACAACTGCAGCCGCACCGCAACATATGTAGTAAAACCGAAGGAACTGTGTGAAGTCATATGGTACCGGGGAGACATCTACGTCCCCAAAGCGGGAACAGTTCCATTTCCATACCTTTATCTCTTCGAATTGCAATTTAGTCTCGAATATTCTCGTCACCAGTCGGCCGTAAATGGCTCGCAGCGGGAAGTCCTTTCGCACGGGGGTGCTCATGTAGAGCGTGTAGATAGTTTCTTTCCCAACAGTCACCATGTTGCCAAGCATTGCCTGGCTGCATTCCTCTAAATCTAGCGAGAGATACACGTGGCTTCCTCTGGCAACCTTATCTATGCAGCCGTCTATGGTGTCGCTTAGAGTAGAATTCTTGTTGGGCGATCGTTGCTGGGCGGCCGCCATGGCGCCGATGATGCCCTGCTTGTTGTCTGATTGCAGTTGATGGTACATGAAGGTGCCTCTTACCACACAGGGCAGCACTTTCCCAGAGGCGAGCTTGGGGTGGAGCTTGTCTATGGTGTCGTCGGCGTCCCAGCCATATCCGGAACTCAGGCTAGAGGTCAACAGACTCTGCAAGTAAGTGGCGAGCGAGAATCCGCCCACCATCCAGCAGAAGAACATGATGCGTCCAGCCAGAACGCGTTCAAACCGTTGCGGTACTGGATATGAGAAGAGCATTGCCGTTGAGACAAAAACCAACGCCACTTCTTGAATTCCATTGAGGGGCTGCCTTCCCGAGCAGTAGTTGATGAGACAGAAGCCTAGTGCACAGGCGACTATCGAGAAGAACAAAAGGGCGAAGAAGGTAGTCGGTGCTTCTCGCAGCAACTCATTTGCCCGACTTGAGGGCCTGCGGACCGTGTAGAATACGGCCCTTCCGCAGCGCAAGATGCCGGGAAAGTGGAGCAACCGCCAGCGGTGCACGTCGCACGCACTCTCATCGACCATAATGTCTATTCTGCGCTCTCTGACGTCTGTAATCCAATGCTCGCTGTTCACAATGATTGTTTGGTAATGGACACCAAGCCATTCGAAACATTTTAATACAATGTTCTTTTCCGGATTGGCGCAATCAAGATCCGTACAACCAAGCACGAAGCTTTCGTTCCGGAGCAGCTGCCAGGTTTGGGCACCGGAAAAGCTCGGCTCCTGTGCGACTGAACGTTCATACAGGTTGATGTAGCCGCTGCCGGTGCAGCTCCACACTAAGCCCTGTAAAATGCTACGGCTGTCCGCATTCGTGGGTAGATAATAAATAGATTGGCTTGGGTTTTCACGAGCACGAACGCAGGGTAAATGCTTTGCCTCTGAAAGAATAAAATAACAGGAGAAAAGGTCGTCGGGAGAGAGTAAGCGCGAAAGGCTGCCGTTCCACAAGGACTCAGGAATAACAGCAACCCTCTTTCTGTTGTCCACAGTGCTGTCACGGAGGTGCTTCAGGTAAACTGACCAGGAGCTGCACCAGTACCTTGCTGTGAGGACGGTTCCGAATCTGCGTTGGAAGAGGAAGTTGTCCATGTTTCCACTGGCGCAGAGAATGTCTACGTATGTGTCTTTCGGAAGGACGAGATGCACACCGTCTTGTCTGAAGCCCAGTGCTGCAACAGTCACAGGGTGAACGAACAAGGTGAAGACGAGATATCTGAACATCTTCAACATGCGTCTGGTTATCAGAGAACCTCACCGCGGAGCACGAAGGAGACGTGTAATCCAAGTGAAAGCCTCGCTCTTCTTTCACAGGTGTGTTTAGTTTTGAGATGGCCGGGGGCAGTCATCTAACGTGTTGAAAGTAAATACTGCCACGAATGGAGAGAGCAAAATTTCTCCACTTTGAATATAAGAATGCCTAATTGATTTTTTCACTTTTTTTTTTCTGGCAGCGGCTTTTTTCATTTATGAATGTTCTCCGAACAAACAAATGGGGTCTCAGAAATTTGAGGGAGTATTTTTCTGTATGTACAAAGCAAATGGGAAACAGGCAGGGTAGGCATAATGGAAAGGCATTACGGAAAATGAGATCCGAATACGTGAGATAACAAATACTAGGAATCATACTTTTTTTCTATTTTTTTTTGGCGCTTTGATTTGAACACTCGCCTGTGCCATTGCAAGGTGTCTGTTTCTAATTCGAACGAATATATTAAAAAAAATCCGTGAAAGGCACCGTCGAAAATTTCAGCAAACTTATTTTAAATATTTATGTTGTTTTGTAAGTTTCTTTGTTTCACACGTATTTTTCTTTCTCACTGAATTGCCAGATAGAATCCCTTTGCATCTGTAGTCGGTTCCCCCTCTACCTCTGGGATCCTCTTTGTCAGCAAAACTCGCGCCTCTTTCGCCAGCACAGGAGTGTCTTGCGGCAACTCGTTCCCTTTATGCCTGGAACCTGATGTCCAAGGCTCTGGCGAAGGCGGTGTTGTGCGCGCTAGGCTTGGAGGACCTCGTTCCGTCGTGGGTGTGGGCCCTAAAGAAAAATCTAAGCAGGTCTTAAAAGAATGCCCCTGGTTTCATAAGAACAGAAATATAATGCTGTTGTTGTAATTGTTGTTGTTGGAGTAGTGTTTTTTGTTGTGTTTTTGATGGGGCTCTGATGAAAACCAAGGCCAAGAGTACTAGACATCCATTTTAGTTTCAACGGCTGTTCCCAGAATGCGTCTGGACTTGAGCGAAAAACATGTTCTTACACCCTCTCCCCTTACATGTCTCACCAAGAGATGCATGAAAGGGAGAGAGAGAGGAGAAAAAAGGGGAAGCGTCTAAAGAATAAAGACGGAAAGTGGGAAGCGCTCTTGTCTTTTTGTGTGTGGCTTCGCTAAGCTTAAAGCTCGTTGCCACATTTGCGACATCTGAAGACCGTGTGCCTTGAAACCGTTGAAACCTCTTGCTGTTCTCGATATTTTTTTTCTTTGGCTTCAAAAATTTATTCGTGTTACAAACGTTTATTTTTTATAGGTAGTGGCATACTTGGCCTTGCAAATACCCCGAAACTTTCTGTCTAGCTTAATGCAGTTTCAGGCTCACCGCATAGATGGTGCCGTGTAGCAGTGTCATCTAGAGTGCTTCAATGTCGCTCGCTGGCGCCTTCCCAGAGTAGAGACAACTGTGGCGTCTGCTAGCGGAGCCACCATAATGCCGCCTTCTTCACCCCTCGAGTCTATGTGGAACAGGGCTTATGCGTCCGTTTGTGAGCTATCTACGCAGTTAGTGACCATTCTCACTTGTGAAATAGAGCGTGACCAGTACAAGACACATAACGTCATGCGTTCAGGCAAGTATGGGTTTGATTTCCTGTTTAAATTTACGATTTAGTCCGCATATACCGCGAATGTGCTCGCAAAAGTTCCGTCGGCTGCTGCTCGCATTCTAGTCCACTTCTTACAGATGGTAGATCTATGCAAGTACATTTGATGCCGACAATGTTCGTTATTATCTGCTGCAATGTCTACCCATGTTTGGCCTTCTATTGAATGAAGAAAGTTAAAACTATCAACGAGTGAGGCGCAGATACGAGCATAGCAAGGCCATTCCAATACGGTGACCTGCGTCAACCTCAACCTAGTGTGCGGCGTGGGTCGGCTGGTGCCGACGCAGCCGGACTCCTGACAGCGCGCTCGGATCTGCAAGACGCAGCTGGCGCAGAGTGCTCCACGAGGGCGGCCAGTGCAGTCGTCGGTGAGGACGGCTTCCAGCAAGTCCCACCACGTCGACCTGTGAAGATTAACGTGGCCTCCGACAAGAAAGCGGTAAGTTGCGTGTCGTGGCGAAGCATCCAAGAGAGAAGGGTCTCTTCATGTCAGATTACATCCTGAGACAACATGCGACGAACTTTGGGAAATTGTGCTCTGTGCGCTAGGCAGCCAGCGCTTTACTTGCACGAAGCTGTCGTCTAGGTTTAACACCTACGCTTATTTTCACGTCTCGGTAAACGAGGAAGACTTTGATAAGCTAGTGTGTCCTGATTTGTGGCCGGACGGTTGCCTTTTTCGGCCCTTTTTGGGACGGCTAAGCTTCGATGACAACGGAAGTGATGGGAACACCGCAATTAGCCAGAGCCCTGACCCGAGTCGCGCTTTAGACTGATGAAGATTAATGCGACAAGCGTCGTCAACAAACCGGAAGAGCTTGAAAGTGTGCTCCTGACTTACGACCCCGATATAAGAATAATTACTGAAACTTGGTTCAACAAAAAAGTACCGAATGGTGAAGTTTTTATAGATGGGTTTAATGTGTTTTGGCGAAATTGTGGCTGCAGGGGTGGAGGGGTTGCACTCCTCGTCACCGACAGTTTTGAGTGTTCACTGATCCAACAGAACTCTGATTGTAAAATGGTCTGGGTGTCCGTCCGTTGGAGTTGTCACTCAATGCTTATAGGGGCACTGTACAGGTGCCTGCAAGCTGGTATAGAAGTGCTCACAAAATTACCTGAACTTTTGTCACTCAAGTTAATTCATTTTCGCATGTTATTCTGGCTGGAGATTTCAACTTGCCAGATATTGACTGGGAAAACATGATTCCTACAGGAAGCTATGCACACTCAAGCCTATTTGTAGATATTGCTTTTAGCAATAACTCCAGCAAGCTAGTGAGATGCCCCTCGCGCGTGTCTATAGTCTGTTTCATACTTAGCGTCCAACGCTGTCAAAGCTAGTGGCGCGAGCATGGGGCTTGATCTCGTTGATCATTAGCACGCGTTCTCGAGCAAACAAAACCATAGATGAACCTACGCGCTCGCGCCAGTAGCTTCTACAGCGTTGCACGCTAAGTATGAAACAGAGTATAGTGTGCGTGATTTATTGCTAGACCTTGTCTTCTTATCGGAGGCCGTTGCCAGAATTATTAATATATCAAATGTAGAGAACATATCTGACCATGAAATAGTTGTTTCTGATGTATCTTTCCGGCGAATTACGAGCGGTACTAAAGAGTTGAAACGGTTCCGGGATTTCACTAGGGCGGATGATGTTGGCATCCTCGATATGTTGAAAGAGGCATTTGAAGAATTTTCTGAGATAAGAAATCAGAATGGTGTATGTGCTGATAAGTTATTGCTTTCTTTTTTTTTAAGAATGTTGTCGTATCGTGTATTGACAGATTTGTTCTAGAACGTTCAAGAAATAAGAAGCAGATTCCTCTGATTACACGAGATATTTTACACCTTAAAAGTAGGATACACCGCATTGAAAGGTGCCAACCAAGTTTAAAAAAAAAGTACATAAACTTTCTTCCCTTCGCTTCACTGATGAGCCGAGTATAGCAAGCCACATTAATCGCTTTTTTCTACTGTATTTCTACCATGGATAATTCTATAATGCCACCATTTACCCATGACCATCGCGAAATTGGCGACTTAGTCGTGTCAGTAAGTATTATTTTTGACAGCCTTCTTCGACTGGACGTTAAAAAGTCATGCGGCCCGGACCGGATTCGTAACGCATTCCTTCACAAATATGCGGAATGGAGTGCGAAGTTTCTTTATGAAATACACTTTTGCAGCTTAAAAACCGGCGAGGTGCCAAAAGACTGGAAAGTACCTAAACTAGGTGGCAATTAATAAACGTAGAGATAAAAAGTGCCTTTCAAATTACAGACCTCTCTCGCCGCCGAGCAGATGCCGCAAAGTTCTTGAACATTTTCTCTTTAAACACATTCTAATTTTTTTAGAATCCGCAGAATTTTCGTTAAAAGATCAACATAGGTTCCGACGAGGTTATTCAACAGTAACTCAGCTTCTCCACACATTCCATGAATTTGCTGCTACAGTGAATAACGATGGCCAAGTGGATTCCAACTTAAATTTTGCGAAAGCCTTCGACAGGGTATTGCATCGGAAACTAGTCTTCAGACTTAGGAAGATACTCGGTAACGATTACCTTTTACGTTGCGTCGATTCCTATCTTACGAACCGTCGACAGTACTTGACGGTTGGGAAAGCGCAGTCCCTAGATTTGGCAGTTCTGTCAGTAGTACCCCAGGGCTCGGAACTCGGTTCATTTTGTGTGTGTGTGTGTGTGTGTGTGTGTGTGTTTATAAATGATCTGCATGTAGATAAGCCCGGAATTCAGTGCCGTGTTTTCGCCAACGACTGTGTTTTGTTTGCGAAAGTGTCATGCACTTTCGATCAATTATGTGTAGACAGTAGCCTGCAAACTGTGTTTTTCTGGTGTCAAGCATGGCAGATGGATTTGAACGTGAAAAAATGTGTGCAAATGAGAGTAACACAAAAGAAGTCTCCAATTTAGTTTTGCTATTCTATCAACTCACTACCTTTGGAAAGTGTCACTTCTTATAAATATTTGGGTATTACCATCACGTCTACTTTAAGCTGGTCCGTTCACCTAGATAACATTACAGCAAAAGCGTCTCGGAATCTGTGGAGTCTTCGAAGGACTATGCAACATTGTACTATCGCGGACAATATGAGCTAAAACAGCGCTCCGGCCTAGGCACGGTACGACCTGCGCCACCTGTCGCATGGCTCCGCAAACACGACGCACCCTGAGGGCGAGATTAATTATCACTTGTGCTCACTGCGCCACTGCGCTCTTCCGGCCGTCTGCTAGCGAAAATATTGGCTAACAGAACCACGATCACGATGCCTCTGCGGTGCCGCCCTCTGTTCACGTTTTCAACTATCGTGCATTTCAGTGCATTTCAAGAGAGCGCCGAAGTGGAAAATGCGTTGTCACGCTCGTATCTCCTCGAGGAACGCTGCCTGACGGAGCTCCCTTGGCCCTGTAAAGACTCGGGGCTTGTCCATGTAGTCGATCTCCGCTGGAGCCATGCGTCGCCCAGGACATCGGGCAGAGTTGGTAGCGAGCCAGGGTGTCTCTTCTCAAACTGTTTATTTACATACTATGCACAGTCTGCCGTTCGGCATGAGAACAACGTGAGAACACGCAGAGGGAGCGTAAAACTGCTCTTTTTATAATGTCCCCCTTCCCTACGTCCCTAGGCCAGGACGCCGTTCCCCAACTGGTCAGGCACCGCCCACTCGCACGCACACGCACACACAGAGGATAAGGGCTCTTCCGGTTCCTCCAGGCTTGTAGTGGCAGCCGTTTCTTTAGTGACGCTTGAGATTTGGCCTTGCTCCTGGGATCTAGGTCGAGGTGACACCGAGAAGCTCATTCCCAAACGTCCGCGCACCGCCTATGAACACGCCCAAACGGACACACCGGTTAATCGTTTTGTTGGCTCTAAGAGAGCACGAACGCCCGGAGGATACCGTGCCCCTCCCTAGTCGGGACGGAGAAGACCTTGGACGCCGATATCGGGGCAGTTCCCGTTCACGGCTTATCTCCTTCTTTCGGCTTAGCAGGGATCACCGTGGCCGTTGGTTCCTGCTTGGACGCCTCAAAGAGAACGCATTTCCGTTTCAGCACCAAACTTGAGCCGGTATCGACGACGGCTTGTCTTGCTCTTTTGTCGACGGTACCAGGGCAACGGGGAAAATAATCCTGGCTTGAGATTGTCAGCGAAAGGCGCGTGCTCGGGAATGTTACAAAAGGGGTGGCGATCCGCGTCCTGGTCCGGCCGCGAAGGTCGTTCGTTACAGCCCCCAAAAGGAGCCGATCTAAATACCGTCGAAGACATTTGGAGGCGCATCAAGGTAGCCATGTCACGGCGTCCCCTACACCGCGCCACTGCCAACGAATTGTGGGAAGCGGTGAGGGGTGAAGGGGGGGGGGGGGGGGGGGAGAGGCTTCGGACCGAGCCAGACTTCGTGGCCGCGCTCTATGAGTGCTTACCAGACAATGAGTGCCGCCGACGCGGTATTAAAGGGGCCATGAAATGACTTTTTTACTTTTTCCAGATAACGTTTACAATCAACCGTCAATGTTCACTGAATGCGGAACAGGCATCCGTTTTCGTTTCGGTTTATTAACTTCTACACAAAAAATTAATGAAATATCGACTTTTTCTTTCTCTCCAACTGACCGCAAAACAAGCCGTGACGTACGCTGTTTCCGGAACCGGAAGTTCTCTCGGCAGTAGGAGAATGGGAGCGTTAGTGGCGACGAGTTGAGGTACGCCGGTAGGTTTTACTGCGCTGATGTCACCGACGTATTTTCTGCATCGGCGCCTCTCATCGCCGCATCGCAGCTGAGCGAAATTCAATGACATATGTTGCGCTACAGCGACAGCATGGGACTAGTCCCATACGCCGGTATGCCTGTTGGGAAGTGCGGCGAGTCTTGCGGTGAAGACCCCAGAAGTCAACCCAACTGTCATTGTTGGTAAAAGGCGGCCCGTGTCAAGTCGTTGCAAAGCGACGTAGATGGAAACAAATTGCCGCGGCGTTTTTCGCGGCCTCAAAGATGCAGGAGCGAGCCGACGTTAAAAAAGATACGTTTGAACTACGAGTGTCAGCAAGAGCCACGTAAATACCTGTTCACACTCGGAGCGGATGCGCGCGTTTGATGGAAGTGCTGTATTCGCGCTGTTGGTAAGCGCTTCGGGACCGATCTTTTACGATTGCAACTCGAAAGGTTGGACCGGCATTGCATGTATACCTCCCACGAACTGTTATAACTCGACAGTGACGTGCAGTCTGTAAGAATAAAAATGGCATACCAATAACAAAGTGTACATACCGTGTTACGAAGGTAATCCATACGGCGTTTATTTCAGCTCTATGTCACACAAAACAAGAAGATAGAATCGACGAGAGTGCCTTTTCGACGAGTGTTCGTTAACACTGCCTCGGAAAACAAGGGGAGGAGATTGACCTCACCTCTTAATCTAAAATTGAGGTCACCAATCAAACTATAATACGGGAAGGGTCCACAAGGGTAGCGCGGGCATATTTTATTCAGCACGCCAGCCGGTCGTAGGCAGACGGTCTTGCGACGAAGCAACGCTGCGCCGGGTCGGAGTGCCTGCTAGGCCTATATTCTGAGCAGCTCGCTTCGTCGGAGTCGGTCTCTTCTCGGGTGTTTGTGGATCCAGCGTTCTTGTTCGTCGTGGTCTGTTTTAAGTACTTCTTTTCTTGCTGCTTGAAGTCGGCACGCGCGAGAAGAACAGGTAGAAAAATAATCGTTCAGTCAGTCAGAGTTTTGAGAGGAAGGAAATCAAAGGAAATAAACGTTCGTCGCGACCCAAGTAACTGAACTCGGCTCTGCCCTACTGCGCACGCGCAGTAGTTGCTTTTTTTACCACACGATAGATGGCGCTTGGCTCTCAGCATTATCAAATTTGGCTATTTTCGCCACACATCTCTAATTATGCTACAAAATTTGGATGTGAATATTATTTAACAAAACTTTTAGGAAACATTCGCCGGCTATTTATTGTTTACGATCGCGGTGCTGGTGAGGTAGGCTCTTACCCAATAGGCGACATGGATTCGGCTGACGTGCACCGTTTCCGCGGATGCATCGTAGTGAAAAGGCGAAGGAAAGAAGGCGCAAAAGAGTCCAGTTTTTTTTAAAAGTTCTAAAGCAAATAAATTTTTTTCGCTCCCTATTTTTGTGTTTTTGTGTTTTTTTTCACACATTTTACGACGTGCGGTGGATGAAATTCGATTTTAAAATCATTTCATGGTCCCTTTAAGTTCTTTCGTAAGTTTTACTGCACTTCAGGACTCTCTGAACTAGAATTTTGCCGATTGCAACAAAGCTTGCTGCTACGATTGCAATACACTTTTTGACGACGTTAACCAGTGGATATTTTTGTGCATTGCATCCTTGATCCCGATGTTCTTGTAAAGTGCAGTTGAACTTCCACGCCGACTATTAATCGTTTGTGTATTGCATTGTCCTCTGCGAACATTCTTTCTATGAATTTCAAGTTCCTGCTCCTGGCAAATGTATGACTCTTTGTTGCACTTTATTTAGGTTAGGAATTTCTAAATAAAACACTCGTGCTTTGTCAGCACAATTGTTTTGTTTGAAACAAACACGTGGGCCTAGTAACAAAGAAATAATATTTTAGAACCTTCTCATACCAATCCAGGTACAAAGCCTCTGCGGTAACATATATGGTTACCGTTGTTTTTTTTTTTTACACAGCTGTGCACAATAAAAAGAAAAGTAAATACCTTGGAGCCGGCTTAAATCGCGTATACGAATTTTGGCCCATATTTTACGATGTCCTACAGTGTGCATGCACTTCATAGAAAAAAAAAACTATAATGTTTTTTTTTTATTCTAATTTCCATAAAACATAAATCGCAGCTGCAATTTAAGATGCTTCAACATCTTTTCTTCTCCAGTCAGAGTTCTTTCTACTGAGTCTACACGATGGAATGAAGTAAATCAATTGCCAAAAAGGAACAACTGTAATCTTCTGCCCCCCCCCCCCTTTTCTGCCGCCCTCAATACACGTCCGCTGTCGCACCCGCCTTCAGACTAGTGGAAGAACGCAGTGAAGCAGCGAGCGCAAGTGATAATTTATCTCGGCCTCACGGTGGGTGCGCCGTGTGTGCGAAACAAGGCGGCAGGCGGCGCAGTTCGTACCGTGCGCCGGCAGGAGCGCTGTTTCAACTCATATTGTCCGCGATAGTACTCCGGAAACCAAGCTTCCTGCGTACACTACTTTAATTCGTCCATTATCGGAATACGCGGACATTTTATGGCACACTTATTCACAGTCATTGATTAACAAATTTGAGGCAGTAGAAAAACGGTACTGCGATTTATATGTAACGATTACGGCATGCATGCATCTGTGTCATCCCTTTATGCGTTATCCGGATTAACCCAGTCATCGACCCGCAGAAAAGTGAAGCGTCTGAATTTTTTGTATAAATTAATGCGCGATAAGATTGGAATGAAGTTCGAAGGCTATCTGGTGTACAATCTCAGTCGAGTCACACAGCAGAAGCATGAAAATCTTCTTCGAGACTTTCAATGTAGAAAAGACACTTTTAACTACTATTTTTTCCTAGAACTCTCCGAGACTAGAATCGCCTGCCTCATAACATTACAGGCAGTGCCACCTTCGACTCGTTTGTCAGCGCCTTAGATGGAGTTTTGAATCCATTTGACTAATAATTGCCAAGTGTTACGTCTGTTTATTGGGAAGTGTATGTTCTATATGCCTTCCACTTTTTCTCAACTATGTTTTTGAAGCCATGCATAACTAGAGCTATGTTGTTGTATATGTCACATATGTACTCACATGCCTTGGCCCACAAAAGTAGGCCGGCATTATTATTCAAATAAATAAATTAATATGCGTTCTACTTTCTATCGCCTCTTATTTGCCGATATTGTTTTCGCGATACATTCTGGGTTAGCCTTCAGAGCTTCTGAAATAAAAACTTCACAAGAAGAGACGCCAAATGAGGACCTGTCTTGGCTTTTTGTTTGTTTTTAATCGGAGGGAGCCAAATTGTCAAACCGAAAATAAGCCGATATCGCTGCAATTTTCAGTATATTTGGACGTCTTGTGCTTCCAAAACCTATCAAACTGAAATGGGTCATTTGATGCAAGAAAAAACAATGAACAGGCTGCCGCCGCACAAGGTTTAGAAGTAGTTTCAGAAGCAAACACTTCCGTTTTTTCATGGCTCATTTGGAGTTTAAACGTTCCTCACCTGCTGGTGCAGCAGTAATACAAACCTCACAACTTAACATTTCAAAAACAAAGATTTGGTCGCCTATTCTGTGTGCGATGGTGCCCTGTAGGTACCAGCGCACACAAAGAAGTGCGCGCACAAATCCAAAAAATTTAGGTTTTTTTCCCCCTTGTGCCCCTAAACGGCTGCCGTGGATATCTATATATTTTCTTTGCTCTCCTGTTTTTTCACAGGGCCTTCCGCACAAATAATCAAACACACACTTTCCAGAAGTCCAATCAAACACATACTTTCGAAAAGTGCAACTTCCTAAAACATGCAGTAGTGCACAAATGATTCTGTGACTGCACAACACAGACATAAAAAAACATGACTCGTAGGTACCTGGGTAGGAAAACAAAGAAGTAGAACACACGCAAAATCCGAAAGAATCAGTCTCACACATGGAAACACATCCATCCGCAAGAAAAATGACAACATATCTAAATAAACGAACTTACAGGAACATGTAGCACAAAAAAATTAATCCGGAACTCCAGTAAACTCATAACTTGTAGCTATTGTTCAATGGAAGCAGAACTCCATGACACAACCATCACACATTAAAAAGAAACAAACAAACACTGACTCGCTTGTGTTGCATCCTGTGACCTAGAGTCACAAGCTAGAGTTTTGTCTTACTGTCAATTCTGTTGTCAAGCTGAACCTCTAAAAAAAAAAAAGAGGGAATTAAAAAATAAATAATGCTCCTGCAATTGACGACACTCTGAGCAAGCAGAATAGAAGCTGACGCCAAGACACTAACTCGAGTCACAAAACTGCAAGCATTGCACAGCGCTGCTGCTACTTTTGTTGCCTAAGTGATCCATCAACGTTTGGTGGGATTTTCTTTTTAAACGTGCCGAATCCATGTAGTAGAAGGAAACAGATCAACGAGATTGTTTGCTTATCAAATTAGCTTTGAGTCCTGTACCACAGTCTTTGTTAACAGTTTTTCTCACATAAGATAACTGATCGCAGCATGATAGCTCTTGGAAACAATGCATGCCCAGGTGTACGAGTTCCAGAAAATATTGGCTTAGCTTCAATTTCTGGATTGGGTTCATATAGACAAAATAACTCCCCACCTTTTCCCGACCTTTCTCGGGCTAATCCCACGCCAGCACAAGTTTTGCTCGAAAGCCCTGCACAAGCTGCCTTGTGCTTGTGGCGCAGATAAATTTTGAGCCTCAGCCGGGAGTAGTGATCTATGAGCAGCTTGTCTGCCTTCTCTCTGTGCTGGTCAGAAGTCGGAAAATTGCCAGCTAACTTGAAAAGGAAGAATGTGGCGCTTCAGCAACCGCTTCAGCAACCTCCGGGCGAGAAGCGACGTTTTCTAAAAAAATCGCGTCACTCGTCGCCCGATGCGACAGTGAGAAATTTCTGTCGCTCGTCGCTGATCCTTACCGCTTGCCACTGTCGCTCGTCTGAACCGGATGTAAGCGATTTAGCGAGCGACGAGACCAGCGACGGCGACAAACGACGAGAGACAGAGACGAAGATTTCTCAGTGTCGCTTGTCGGGTTTCTCGGTCCTGGACATCTCCCAGCGACGCGAAAAGCAACATTGAGAAATCTGCGTCGCTCATTTTGTTCCTCACTAAAGCTCTTTCATGCGGTTTAAAGGCACTGTCGCTTTTCCTCTCGCTAGGTTTCTGGAAGGCTGAGCCGCATGTAATGGATTAAGCAAGCGACGGGCGGCAAAGACGAGCAACATAGATTGCTCACTGTTGCTTGTTGCATCGCTCGGTTTTTGGATTTCTAGAAGATGTCGCTCATCGCCATGGTCGCTTGCTCCCATCGCTTCCATGCGGTTTGCTTTGTCGCAAGACTGACCGAGCGACCGCGAAGCGGGTCACCGTCGCGTGTCTCGTCGCTCGTCAAATCGCCATGTGGTTAACACTTTATACTGAGCGTCTCCAGTTGTGTGCAGTGCAGGCGAAGGCAATGCTTGACGTCACAGGAAATATAACGTCAATACGTTATGCCATTTTACGTCAATACGACGTCACGTGATTTCCTGTGAGGTCAATACGTGACGTCAATGGAAAGATGGCAGCGCCCAGGCAGCGGCTGGCCTTGGCGGGGCGGATGCATTGGCCGGAGCTTGTCGGATGCGTTGTTCGTTGTCGTTGGTCTCGGCGAGTTTATTTCAGATGCGTGGGAGCCGTCATATAAGGCCGGTCGAAAGAGACTTTAATGTTCAGCGTGGTCTCTCACGTAAGTATAACGTGGAATACAGAGGAACGGTGTGCATTTCGCTGGCTATCGACGGGACTATTTCCGCGAGCGTGGCCGAGTGGTTAACGCACTTGGCGTCTACGCAAACTGTCCCAGGTTCGATGCCTGGGCACATCAATCTTTGTTAGAAAGTGTTTTTACTTTATTCTAGAAGCTTCTCGATTGTTCCCGTTAGATCTGGGTCAGAAAGTTCTAAGGCCGAACTACGAATGTTCGCGACACTTTCCTTCTCAATAAAACGTGTTCCGCGTGGCTGTGGCTCGCTCTTTTCGCTAGTGTTTGAACGTGCCGTTTCGCCGTCATTGACGCTCGCCTTTCACGGCTGTTATTAGTCTCGCTTTAGCACAAGTTTGCCTCGTTAAATGTCTCGCTTCCTTGTCAGTCCCCGTCTGGCCAATCCATCGGTGACAATATTGAAACGATTATACTCCTAGGATAAATTTTAACGCTACGTTTTTGTACTCTCGTTCACCATCGGAATCTTCGATGTCTGCAGTGAAGCATGTGCGATATATTTGAATACTCGGTTTAGCAGCGGAAACTGCGTGAGTTGTGCTTGGCAGTGCGTAATCGTGGTGCCATTTTGTTCGAGTGACCGAAGGGTCACTTTAGTTGTGCGGCGCACGGGAAAGCTGCCTTGAAGAAGGTAGTACACGTTCCGTGCTAGATGACGATGTGGTGCACTCTCAGAAAAAATGTTATATTCTTCATAATGGAACAGCACGAATTTTATAAGGATAGAAGAAGGAACTGGATAGGACGAGCGCCGTATGTTCTTACACCCCTTGTCCTATATACGACACCCGTAATGTTCAGTTGGACGTACAGCGTGCTGCCGCCGAACCGACGGTACGCCAACTTTCATGAGCGGCTTGATAGCCGAGCGGTACAACTGATTAAAAAAGCTCATACACGTGTTCCTGACTACGAAAAAAGTAATCAGGGTTTTCTTGGTTCTATTGCAAAAATCAGCGTGTTTTCTTTCTGTAGACTTTGACACGTATCTTAGCTGTTTAATGAGGTACATATCAGCGTTCTCAAGGACCTCGTAAAAGTTGGGGCCGTCTTTTCGGCGTGAGTGCGCTGTTCGTCGAAATGAAGTTTTGGGGTGGCGTATACAGGACAAAGGGTGTGTGAGAATATACCCCTTTTCCTGAGAGTGTGCATCCTCAATTCTTCTGGCGTAGACGTGCACTTTCACGGAGCACAGGTGTGCTGCGCACCGAAGAGCTGCCTTCAAGCTGGTAGTTCCTGTGGCGTGCTAGATGATGCTGTGCTGTTTTCTAAATTGTTCTGGCATAGACGTGTACTTTCACGGAGCGATGGTGTAGCAGTTGATATTGAATCCGCTGGTCTGCGGCACGTTTTGTCGACATAAAGGTTTCATCAACACTTGTTACGTGAATTTCGAGCTGTATGGGCATTTCATCGCGCGTGCATAAGTGGGGTGGGTGTTAGCTACCTAACCCACCCGTTCACGCCACTTTGCGGCGGCAGTCTACAGCGGCTGATCACCAGAAACGTGGTCCCACATCCATGTTAGTTAAGTTCGTCTACGGCAATATTTAAAATCCGGAAGGAGAAGACTCATTCGCACAAAATGCCACTAAAGCAATACAGCTTCTTTACTGGTCAGGATAGACTCTATTCTGTCAGTTTTGTTATATTGTCACGGACGCTGAGTCCAGTCCATTCTTCTATTAATCTTTACTATTCTGGAAAGTTAAGGCCATGCTCGCCTGTCATCGCGTGTTCTGGTGGAGATGCTGGGTAGCTAACCACTTAGCCCTTCACTCTGTGTGCACCCTGGCGGCTCCTCAGCCTAGTGTCCCGGCAACGAAACTCTCGGCAAAACAAAATTTGCACCACGTTTCTTACTCATACTAAGGGACTAAAGTTTACCCACGAGCTACCAGATGAAAGCAAGCTTCAATTCCTAGATCTTCAGCTGTCCTTTGGAAACAACCATACATAGAAACCACGGTCCAAAAAGTCATTTCTACCATTTGATTCGGCCCATCCTAAACTAATCAAGAGAGGAATTGTAAAAAGCAGCTTCATAGCAGCCTTGCAAAAATCATGCGAGCTCACAGCCAAGCAGAGTTTTGAGGCACAAGTTCAAGAACTACGTGAATCTTGGTATACCAGTTCTTTAATGTTCGATGTAGCAGAGAGCAGGACCACTCGATGAAAAAAGAAGAGATAAGACACGACGTCCGGCAGTGATACCCTACCAACACAAACTTTCACACAACTTGAAACGAATAGCGGATAAATATGATATACAGGTGTAACATCAGCTCCTCATAAACTTAAGAAACGGTGTCCAAAAATCAACTCCCAGAACGAAAGACAAGACCAATGCTCAGTCCAGCACGCACATAAATATATCAGCTGCAGCTGGGTGATTTCAGATAAGATCGACCAAAGGGTGGCTGGTCGACATTTTTAAATCAACTGATCTTTTTATATGACATCGTCTAGTGTCTGGTATAAACGAATCCACACTTAGTTTTGACCAGAAAAACAATTTGGAGACAAGAAAAATCGTAAGGCAGGGAGAGGTGGACACTTGCAATAACGCGCACTGATGGAGGGGGCAAGTTTGAAAGTGAATAATTAAAACAATAAAATTAGGAGAATTTTAAAAACTTTTTACAAACAAACTATGGGTACAACTTGCTTGTAATATAAAGTAATAATATTTATTAAAAATTTATTTAGTTTTCTAAAAATTGCCAAACATGCCTGCTCGAACGACAAATGGCAAACTTTGGAAATCTGTATCTCATGAAATAATTTAATCATTATTACATAACTTGCATACATTATTTTACTAATATATGGCTATTATTGAAAAAATAAATAAGGTATCTGAGTGACACAATAGTTAAAATATATTTAGGCAAACATGGGAAAAAAATCAAACAAAGAAAAATTCCAATCCGAATAAAAAAAAACACCACCTTCGATTTTTTTTCAATTTGGGTACCCTGTTATACTCTATTTCGGCATTCATTTCTATTAGAAACATGTTGCATCATTGCACTGTGAAAGAAGAAACAACTCCCCAAAGTAGGGTCCTTTTTCGAAGCCTACACTTAGCAGTGTCCTATACAAGAAGTGACTCTGAGTTCCAGTTTCATGAAACTT
The DNA here is from genome assembly GCF_016920785.2 of Ixodes scapularis. NCBI lineage: Eukaryota > Metazoa > Arthropoda > Arachnida > Ixodida > Ixodidae > Ixodes > Ixodes scapularis. The sequence goes on along the minus strand of NW_024609855.1, from coordinate 255,110 downwards.
GCACAAATCTTTTATATACATTTATTCAGATGAGGTCATTGATAAAAAGAGCGATCGGTCACACAGTAAAAGGGAGGAGAAACTATATACAGCATTTTACATAAGCGTACAAAGTGGTATCATATTAGAGACTAATGATTTGAGAAAAGATGATGCAGTGTGAAGTTGTACCTTCCGGTATATTTTACATCTAGAGTAAAATAAATAACTTGACTTTCACACACAAAAACAAAGATATAATAGTAAGATATTTAGGTTGGCTGTGTATTTACGATTACAAACAATTTCAGGTGACGGATGCCATAGTGCCTAACTGGAGCAGCTTCAATGCTCTCGGTGTATGAATGAATCGTGGCAAGCCGATATATTTTATCCTGATCGAGGATAACATTTTGGGATTTTTTTTTATAGTGATCAGATAAAAATTATTAGTAACCACCAACAAAAACAGTAGGTTAAATACCCCGTGAAGAAAAATGTGATAAATAAGATGTCCCTGCATTCAAAATGAGCAGTCCTTGGGAAATCAAATTCGGCACTTTACGCTAAGGTTTTCCTCGCTGTACCCATTTAATAAAGTTGCTTCCAAGCAGATCCGACTGTCCGTGCTACATATACGTCACAGGTCCCTTCTGTTGATGACTTGATGAGCCGCCACGCGTGCCAAGACTGAATGCCAGGGAAGGCGCGCACCGTCAGCCACTCTTCTTTTTTTTGTTCACGATACCGAACAACCTCATTTTCGTCCAGATATACAAGATGCACGCCTTTCAGTTTCTTTGATAGAACGCTCACCATTGTCCTGGCCGTCTGAATTGCGCTTGCTGAACGTTCTCTCAGGTTGTTCAGCGTGGCCTGGTGCTTCACGAGTCCGCCAACTCCGTCACATGCATTTATCCCATGTCCAGATGCAGAAAATAACCACTGGGCTTGTGGGCAATCGTCCTTTGCAAATTGGTGAAGCTGGTAGCGATTCTTGAAATGACTGGCGGCGTTGTCACTTACGTACGTCACGTACGAGTATACCGCAACGTTGTTGTCAGGTTCGTCCGGGGTGGTGAGAGGAAGGATCAGGAGATTGAGTCAAATGCATGAAGAAAAAACAAATATATATATATTCAAGTCAGGAAGTAAAAATTAAAAAGAAAAAGGCAACGTTAGAAAGGCAAAAGAAAAGAAACCATTCGACCGTCCAAGCACGTTCGGTAGGCAGTATAGTCACCCCTGGGGTCGTAGCCCGGGCCGCTGGTGCCTTGATGGTTCGCCCCCTTGATCGTTGGTGAAGTAGAGCGGGCGGCGATGTCGGGAGGGGCTGGTTATCTCGGGTACGGGTGCCTTGATCCCGGGACGGAGCCGGTTGCGCTGCTGGTCACCGTGCTGAAGCCGGTTACGTTGAAATTGAGCTTCCCTGCAGCCTGGACAGAGCCAGGCTCGTTGATTCTTAGCGCGTTGGGGCCGGGACGGAGCCGGGTAGCGCAGCACACTGACGCCGGGACGGAGCCGGGCAGCGCACCGTTCGAGCAGCCAACCGTCGCGGCTCTTGGTCCAGCTTCGAATTCCTTCGCACCCGCGATACCGCTCTTCTTTTTCTTCCCCTGTCTTTCTTCTCTTTCTTTTTCTAAATCATGACATCACCCCACAAACACGAGAAGTTTGTAAGAAACTTCTATCTTGTCCGTTTCTTCTCTTCCAGGTGCCGTCACAACATCGCTGATCGCAACCGAGAGATACGGGCTTTTGTCACGGCACTTTCACAACACCCGCCACGAACGATAACGCCATCACTCCACCGTTGCCGAAATGTCACACCATTTCACACTTTTACCAAACAAAAAAAAGGTTTACAAACGAAGAATCTCTGATTCGTTCTTCAATCATACACTAAAGCACCTCGTCGTAGGTCGAACTTATTCTTATTCAGGAGAAATTTATCCGATAAGCGTACAACCATAAAACACACACACAAAAAAAAAAAAACCAAAGACCTTATAAGAACCTACGACACCGACCAGCTGCCAAGGTTGGTACTTGTTAGAACCTAAGTCGATACTGACTCTGGTTCCTTGATACCGCTGGCGTATATACGGATTTGTGGCACGCACCTCTCAATCAGCTCCGGCCAGTGAACCATCTCCCTCTTGAAAGGCACCCTAGAGCCGGCTTAAAAAGTCTGCGCCCACGTTATCCCTACCTTTAATATACTCTACGTTGAAACTGTGATCTTGCAACGCCATGCTCCATCTCATTACCCGACTATTCGTGAGTCTCGCCTTGTTGAGAAATTCCAGCGGCTGATGGTCAGTCTGGACGCGAAATGTCCTCCCATACAAAAAGAGCTTAAACCGCCCAACTGCCCAAACCAGCGCTAGACATTCCTTTTCCACGGTGGCGAAGTTCTTTTCAGAGTTAGTCAATTTCCGACTGGCATATGCTACTGGGTGCAGCATCCCTTCCTTCTCCTGCAGTAACACTGCCCCTAAACTCGCTTCTGACGCATCAGTGCGTAACACAAATTCCTTTTCAGGATTTGGTGACAGCAAAATCGGTGGCTCGTCCAAACGTCTTTTTAACTTTGTGAAAGCCTCCTCTTGCCTCGGGCCCCACTCGACACCATTAGGTGCTCCCTTTCTAGTCAGGTCTACCAACGGCGCTGCAACTTCTGCGTAGTTTGGAACAAACTGCCTGTAGAATCCTGTTAGTCCGAGAAACGAACGAACTTGGCGTTTCGTTTGCGGTCGCGGTGCATCTCGGACCCTTTCGATGATTTGTGCATCCGGAGCTATATTACCCATTCCAATTTCATGTCCAAGGAAACTAATTTCTTCGAACCCTATCTGACATTTCTTGGGTTTTACTGTGATGTTCGCTGCTCGTAGACGTTCAAAAATCGTCCTGAGCGTCTCTATATGGTCCTCCCATGAACTTGTTGCCACTAGGATATCATCAATGTAGTGATGCGCGTCTCGCACCCCATCTAGGAGCTTACGCATCAGCTTTGTAAACGTAGCGGAGGCGGTCTTCAGACCGAACGGCGTAAACTTGAACTGATAATGCCCGCTCGTCGACGAAAAAGCTGTCTTTTCCTTGGCGTGGTCATCCATCGGAATCTGCCAGTAGCCTTTGGCTACGTCAAGTTTTGAGAAGAAACGCTTTTGTCCCGCCTTGACCAACGTCATGTCGATTCTTGGTATTGGCTCTGCGTCAGGATGTATGACGTCATTCAGCCGTCTGTAATCGATACAAAATCTGTTCGACCCGTCTTTCTTCTTCACAATGACCACTGGGGCATTGTACGATGACGTACACCTCTCTATTACGTCCAACTTGAGCATCTCTGTGATTTCGTTCTCGACTACATCTTGAACAGCCAAAGGTAGTGGATACTGTCTCACATGTATCGGTTGTGGAGTGGTGAGCTGAAGGTCACATGTCATGAGGTTTGTCCTACCAGGAAGATCAGAAAAGATATCGCTGAAGTCCTTTATTAACTCGCGTGCCTCGCAAGACTTGTCTCTTTCTAACTTCCCGTTTATGACGACATCCTGCCACCCTTGTTGCTTTGTCAAACTCAGCATTGGAATATGACCGTCTTCTTCAGTGTCGTGTCTGGAGTCGTTCATTTCGTGAGTGCTTGCTGCAGCATTGCAAACTGCCTGCTCCTGTCTACTTCCTTCCCTTTCTTCATACTTCTTTAGCATGTTGATGTGAAAAGTCTTCGTCCTTCCTCCCATGTCTAACTCGTAGTCAACTTCATTCCTTCTTGTCAACACAAGGAATGGTCCTTTCCATTGCATTATCATCTTGTTTTTATCTGTAGGGAGAAGAATCAACGCCAAGTCACCTTGCTTCAACTTCCGGTTGGAACTCTTTCTGTCGTAGTACCCCTTGTACTTTGCTCTTGCTTCCTCCAAGCAACTGTGCGCTAGCTTGCACGTCTCTTCTAGCTTCTCTCTCAACTCCAACATGTACCCGTACGATGTCTTCACTTCTTCTTTGAGGGTTTCGTTCGACCAGACCTCTTTCGGAATGGCCAGAGGACCTCTCACTCTTCTCCCGTAGAGCAGCTCAAACGGTGAGAACTTGAGACTCGACTGTGGTACTTCTCTGTACGCGAACAGGAGGGCTGGTAGGTATCTGTCCCAGTCACGAGGCCTTTCCTGGCACATCCGCTTTAACATCTGCTTGATCGTGCCGTTGAGTCTCTCTACTAGTCCGTTCCCCATAGGGTGATAGGGAGTGGTCATGAGATGTTTCATTGATAGAAGTCGGCTGACCTCTTTCATTAGTTCTGATGTAAAGCACGATCCCCTATCGCTAAGAATTTCTCTCGGTACTCCATATCTTGTGAACATCTCCATCAGAGCTTCGGCTACTTCCTGCGCCCCGATGCTCTTCATCGCTACTGCATCCGGATACCGCGTCGCCATATCTACCATTGTCAGGATGTATCTGTTACCTGAGCCTGCCCTCGGAGCGATGGGGCCAATTAAGTCTACCGCCACTCTCTGGAAAGGTGTCTCAATAGTCGGCATTCTTCCTAGAGGTGCCCTACCAACCTTGCCTTTGGGTATTGTACGTTGGCATATATCACATGATCGAACATACCTCTTGATCTCGCTCTGCATACTTGGCCAAAAGAATTCTTCAGTCACTAGGTTGAGCGTATTCTTCATGCCCTGGTGTCCTGACATGATGCTGTCATGTGCGAGAGCGACAACGGCGGCCCTGAACTTTTTCGGGAGCACCAGCTGTTCTGTCTTTCGTCCCGAAGAGTATTCCGCCGTCCTGTACAGAAGATTGTTCTTCATGAAGAACTGGAACTTGGTCCTGCACTTGTGCCTTCTTGTGACCGTTCCAAGATCGTCGAAGCACCGAGTTAGAGTTCCGTCTGCTCTCTGTTCTTTAGCGAGTTCTTCCGCTGTGGTATTAATTATCGCAACTTGAGGTACACTCAGAGGCGTCTCACTTTTCGCCTCATTTCGTGCGGCGCCTGTTTCCCGGGCTGCAGCAACCTCTGCTGGTTCCACCTGATGTAACAAGTCCCTTTTGTTGTCACTGGAATCGGTATTTTTGCTGGCATCTGCCTCCTTACCAGTACGCCGATTCACCTTTACCTCATCATTCAATCTGTGACCCGCGAACTCATCTACTTTTACCCAAGCCGGGTTCGGGTCATTAGCGTCTCGTATTCCCGGTATATTTCCCAGCACCAGGTCATATAGTGGATTGCTGACGCACTTTGCCAACACCTTCCCTGTGTAGTAAGGCGTTTGCACAAAGATCTCCGCCTCAGGTAAATACCGGACCGCTCGATCCAACAGAAACACTGGATTCGACTTGCCAGTTAGGTTCTTTTGAGGAATCAGCTCCTCGCGAACTACAACGGTATTACATCCGGTGTCTCTTAAAACCGATATCTTGTGGTCCCCGAGACGACCTTCCACGACGGGCATGTTCTCTACTAAGAACTTCGGGGCCCTCCCCATGGCAGCGTTAACAACTGGAATCTTATCGCCGTTACTCAATGTGACGCAACAGTCATCTGACTTGTCGCAGTTGCCTGGAGACATCGTCCAGAGCCATGAAGCTTGGTGTCTATCGTTCGGCTTTTCTCTACACACGTCAGCCTTGTGACCACTGCGACCACAGTTCCAACACAGCAGAACCCTTTTTCCTTGTGCACTACTCCTGCAGTTTTCTGCTCTGTGCCCAGACTTTCCACACAAGAAGCAGCGGATGCCTTTTTGAGCCTCACCTCTTCTGCGATTCCCCTCGCTTATGGCACTTTGCTTATTTCCGATCTCGTCTCCTCTTTGTTTACTTGTGCTAGGTTGTCCCTGAGCCTCCAGAAACAGGTCAGCCTTAGCTGCCACGTCGTCCAAACCTTGACAGTCCCGCTCTCTCAGAAATATTGCCAGCTTGCTTGAGCAGGTCAGCAAGAACTGCTCCACCAAGACATTGCCTCGCAATGCTTCAAAAGTCTTATCAATCCCTGCTATCTCAATCCACCTATCAAAGTACCCTGCCAATCGGGCCGCAAACTGTCTTCTTGTCTCGCCGTCTTCCGGCTTGGATTCTCGGAACCTGTCGCGGTATCCCTCTTTGGTATAACGAAACCGCTGGAAGAGTGCTAGCTTCACCTTGGCATAGTCCAACGCATCTGCCGGTGTCATCCGACCGACAACCGTGAGTGCCTTCCCGGTTAAGCAAAGCCCCAAATTAGTGGCCCACTTTTGCTGAGGCCATCCTAAGCCTGTTGCAGTGCGCTCAAAGCGCTGCAAGTATGCGTCTAGATCGTCTCGACGCTCATTAAATTGCGGGATGAGCTTATGTGGGCTCCCAAAGCTCCTGGAGCCTGGTGGTTCCTCACGCGCGCCTTCCAAATCTTCTGAACTGTTACGTGTATTATCGCGCGCTGCTATTCGCAGTTGAAGCACCTCCCGCTCCTTGTCCAGTTTCGCGCACTCCGCCGCTAAAGTTCTGTCAGCAGCCTCCCGTTCTAACCTCGAGTGCTCGCGCTCCTCAGCCCTTTCTGCTCTTATCCGGACTTTCTCCTCATCCACCCACTTCCTCAAATCTGCCCCGGAATAGCCTAATTCTTTCGCTACCGCGATTAACTTGTCAGTTTCCATCGTTGAAATACCACCCAAATCTCCCTCACCCTTCTCACCCTCCGGAAAAAGATGTGACTATGATGTAATGGGCCAGCTATCCTGGCAGGCTCGCAAAATTGTCAGGTTCGTCCGGGGTGGTGAGAGGAAGGATCGGGAGACTGAGACAAATGCGTGAGGAAAAAACAAATATATATATATTCAAGTCAGGAAGTAAAATTAAAAAGAAAAAGGCAACGTTAGAAAGGCAAAAGAAAAGAAACCATTCGACCGGCCAAGCACGTTCGGTAGGCAGTATAGTCACCCCTGGGGTCGTAGCCCGGGCCGCTGGTGCCTTGACGGTTCGCCCCCTTGATCGTTGGTGAAGTAGAGCGGGCGGCAATGTCGGGAGGGGCTGGTTATCTCGGGTACGGGTGCCTTGATCCCGGGACGGAGCCGGTTGCGCTGCTGGTCACCGTGCTGAAGCCGGTTACGTTGAAATTGAGCTTCCCTGCAGCCTGGACAGAGCCAGGCTCGTTGATTCTTAGCGCGTTGGGGCCGGGACGGAGCCGGGTAGCGCAGCACACTGACGCCGGGACGGAGCCGGGCAGCGCACCGTTCGAGCAGCCAACCGTCGCGGCTCTTGGTCCAGCTTCGAATTCCTTCGCACCCGCGATACCGCTCTTCTTTTTATTCCCCTGTTTTTCTTCCCTTTCTTTTTCTAAATCATGACAGTTGTCTTCAACCCACTCCTTCACTTTTTCTAGAGCCAAGCAAGCGTGAGCGGCGTCGTGACACAGGTTCTCACTGATGATGGCAAAGCTGTTTGTAGATTTTCTTGTCGTCACTACACATGTAAATATCGAAACTTGTTTTTTTTTTCCAGTGATATGCTTGCACTTCGTCAGGAAGCACGATGGTCCAGTTTTCAGCAAAGTCAAAATGAAAGACAATGCTCCGCGTTGCATGCACTGTTTTTCATCGCAGATCGCTTTACCTTGCGTTTGCCGGATATGGTTGTGAAGTACCTAACTTCCAACCGTCACTTGGATGACTTTTAGGAAAGTCTCAGGTTCCAAAGTTTTTTTCACGAGGTCGCCGGACTCCCATGTTGCAAGCACAATCTTTTCATCCTCCGGGATATCAAGTTCCTGGAGTGTATGAAACTGGCCTTTTGGGCAGTGATCACAGTCTCCTTGAAGGCACAGTTCTGTTGCTGGCTCGCACAGAAATGCCGAGTTCATTTCACCAGTGTTGGATGTTGAGCCTGTAACGTTCTCTAGAGCGGCAATACAAAGATAATAATTGGCGCAGCGCACACAAACGCACACTTCCTGGTGTGGAATACATTGGACCCATCTAGGGCGCAACGAATAAAGTTTCGTTAGCCCAACGCCGGAATCGGGATGCTTGTCTTTGTATATACGGAAGGCCTCTCGTATTGAGCGTGTCATGAAGCGCTTTGGCACGAACGTTTTCTCTCCGTTGAGCATGACAGAGATGACGTCCTTCTGGTTGGGACTTTGGCGCGAACATTGTAGCTCGTCTTTCGTGAAGTACTCTAGGGCAGCAGACAGGTTCTCAGGGCTCACCTTGCACCTTGTGTAAGGATCCGGCTCATACCACACGCCATGCTTTTCCTTGAGTTTTCGGGATTTACTGATGAGGTACATTGAGGCCTGTGGAATCATCTTTTGAACCTCATTCTTCGTCAGTGTTGACGGCAGGAGTGTAAGCAGTTGACAACGTTCCCGGAGAGAGGTGGCGGTTTCAAAGGCCTGCCGAAAGTTGTCCACCCACTCAGTGCATGTGGAGCATGTTGGTTCGGACGACCCCGATGGTGCGTCCCTGTCGTACGCAATACGTAGCCTTGAGCGTATATTCTTGACAGCAACCTGCTCCAGTTCTGTCTGCTTTCTCTTGACATAGGCAGGCCTGTCCCGGCTTCTTACGACGCTTGGTTGTCTCAGCGGCGACACATCTGTAGGTAGTATGCTGCGATTTAGATCTTCAATTGCTTCTTCAGCTGGCACAAATATGTCAGGGCACTGCTCTGAGCTTCGCATCGAGATCTCGTTAGTGATGTACGTGCATGAAGCAATGGTAGCACAGGTAGTCCGTCGCACTCACTTTGGTGGAACAGTCAGGCGGAAGAATTTGCTTCAACGAGTTTAGGTCCAACTCGCCAACACTTCGAAAATTCCGCTGCTTTGGTATAGTCTTTTTGTGTTTGCAAAAGTAATCTGCACAAAACACTCGTTCGGAGCTCCAGGACGTCTTCATAATGTATACATAAATAATAGAAATTAAACCCCAACTGATGGCATATAATTGCCAAGTGAAAGAACTACTGGGTGCACAAGTGACAAGTCCGAGGCTGAGGAGCTCCCTCACTGCAAACGTACATTTGAAAAGAGAGGTCACAACTGAGGCTGTCGGCAAAGCTTGATCCACGTCAAAGGAAGAAAGAGGGAAAGTCTCCAGACAAAAAATTGTGGTCAGTGGCTTCGAAAAAGACTTTCCGGAATCGCACTGTCGTCCCTCCACGCGCTGATATGAAAGCACCCGAGCTTCTACCACGTGGTTCATGACACAGCCTGAGCCATGTCGGCGACCGGTTCGCGAGGGGTTGGCGGTGGGGTTACGTTGATGGTCACTCGGATTAGCCCTTGCTGTACTGAGCTACCGCCTGCAGTGCCTTATCGCCGGCTGGTGTCAACAACGAGAGCACACACACCCTGTCTACACCAAAACTACAAGCGTTCACCGCACACGCGTCTCCGCCGCTTTTAAGCTTTTGTTAAATTGCTTTCTTTTGCCGCGGAGGACCGCCTTATCTTAACTACGCGCCTGAAATCCTTCCAGGCGGGCGTACACAATATCAAGCGTTTCGAGAAATGCCCGTGGAGTAGAACTATGGGAAAATTCGGAGCCCGCGATGTCGATATCGTCGCCGTTGTGTTAGTACGCCGTCGCGTACTGCAGTCCCCCGTTGGGGGAGGGGGGGGGGGCGGTCTTACTACGATAACATGGCGACAGCGTTTACACTCTATGTATTTACTCGAGGCTCGAGTATTTGGGGATAATGCTGCCGGTTGGTGTGCCCCTTTGTGCCTGATATTATCGCCCGTGACGCCAGCGAGTGAGATGGCGACAGGCATGAGTGCTCAGTAAACAGGCGTCGGCGGCCATGTTTTGCTGGTTGAAGCGAACCCCCTTGTCCTTGACAGCAAGTGGGGAAATGCGAAAAAAAGATTGTATCGGCCGTTTTGCCAGAACTAGCGACGAGTGTCGTCTGCGGTTTCCGCCAACTATTTTGCCATAATCGTGAGCTTAGCGAGGAAATGATTTTTGCTAGCCACAGAACACTACCACGCAGAAAGGGAATGCTTGAACATGTTTTTGTTCTGGATATATATCAGGGATATATACGAGAGGGAGAGAGAGAGAGATGAAGGTAGAGCGGAAGAGGGAATAGCATATAGTGTCGCAGGAGAATAAAGTAAACAAAGTTCCTAGTGGCCGATGGCTGCATGATCTTTTCTCGGATCACTAGTCCGTAATATGATACCTCTTTGTACAGAGTAGTTTCTCCTTAATTTAAGAGTGTGAACGATTTTTTTAGTTATCATTGGCCTCATCTGAATAAAAATATATAAAAGATGTGTGTTGGTTTCATGAAACTGGAACTCAGAGTCAGTTCTTGTATAAAACACTGCTAAGTGTAGGCTTTGAAAAAGGACCCTACTTTGGGGAGTTGTATCTTCTTTCTCAATAAAATGATGCAACATGTTTTAATGGAAATGAATGCCGAAATAGAGTATAACAGGTTACCTAAATTTAAAAAAAATCGAGGGTGGTGTTTTTTTTTTATTCGCATCGGAATTTTTCTTTGTTTAATTTTTTTTCCATGTTTGACTAAATATATCCTAACTATTGTATCACACAGATACCTTAGTTATTTTTTAAATATTAGCTATATATTAGTAGAATAATATCTGCAAATTATATCATAATGATTAAATTATTTCATGAGATAGAGACCTCCAAAATTTGCCATTTGTCGTACGAGCAGGCATGTTTGTCAATTTTTAGAAACATAAATCAATTTTAAATAAATATGATTACTTTATATTACAAGCAAGCTATACCCATAGTTTGCGCCTAAAACGTATTAGAGTTCTCCTAATGTTACCGCTTTAGTTATTCACTCTCAAACGGGCCCCCTCCATCAGTGCGCGTTAATGCAACTGTCCACCACCTCATGCCTTGCGATTTTTCCTGTCCCCAAGTATTTTTTCTAGTCAAAACTAAGTTTGGATTCGTTCATACCAGACACTAGACAATAACATATAAAAACATCAGTTGATTTGAAAATGTCGACTAGCCATCCTTTGGTCGATCTTATCTGAAATCACCCAGCTCCAATATCGCATACGAAATTCCGTGCAGATATGGGAGAGTGTACCCCTGTCAATCTGGGTGCTGTGTAAATGTACGACTACGAGAGCATGATCTTTCCCTGCATGCGTCACCTCAGGACACTTGGCCATACCTGTCAAGTAGATGCACTCATCTATTCAATCAAACGAAAGTGCTCAATCGCATTAGGAGCAAGAGAGCCCGAGAAATTTTCAAGGCAAAAACTAGAAGAGAAAAAGGAGACACGTGCATTAGCGCGCCATCAATTTCACTGTGCGGAGAAAGAGATAGGGTACCTCAACCTTTTTTCTTAATCTGGCTGCTTTTCGGGTTAAATTTTCGTTTCTCTATCCATCTTTTTTCAATTTAATCTTGTTAATATTTTACCAAATAATTTTTAAGCATTTTTCTTGCAAATGGCATTTTAATTTAGCAATCCTCCTCTCATTCTCCTCCTTTAATCGTTTTGTCGGAGCCCACGTTAATCTTCACACGTCGACGTGATGAGACTTCCTGAAAGCCGTTCTAGCCGACAACTGCACGGGCCGACCTCGTGGAGCATTCTGCGCCAGCTGCGTCTCGATGATCCGAGCGCGCTGACAGGAGTCCGGCTGCGTCGGCACCAGCCGACCAACCCCCCAGACTAGGTTGACGTTGACGCAGGTCACAGTTTTGGAGTGGCCTTGCTATATTCATATCTTCGCCTCGCTCGTTGATCGTTTTAACTTTCTTCATTCAATAGAAGGCCAAACATGGGTAGACGTTGCAGCAGATGATAACGAACATTGTCGGCATCAAATATACTTGCATAGATCTACCATCTGTAAGAAGTGGACCAGAATGCGAGCGGCAGCCGACGGAACTTTTGCGAGCACATTTGCGTTATATGCGGACTAAATCATAATTTTAAACAGGAAATCAAACCCATACTTGACTGAACGCGTGACGTTACGTGTCTTGTAGTGGTCACGCTCTATTCCACAAGTGAGAATGCTCCCTAACTGAGTAGAGAGCTCACAAACCACTGCCTAAGCCCTGTTCCACATAGACTCGACGGGTGAAGAAGGCGGCAATATGGTGGCTCCGCTAGCAGACACCACAGTTGTCTCCACTCTGGGACGGCGCCAGCAAGCGACATTGAGGCACTCTAGATGACACTGCTACACGGCACCATCTATGCGCTGAGTAGGGATGCCGCGAACCACCCGAGGTTCGATTTCAAAAGGTTTTGATATTTTCGAACCGAACTGATGTTCGAATTCGAAAGGTTTCGATATTTTCGACCGTACGGAGATTCGAATTCGAAAAATTCGCAACTTTCAAAAATCGTGGAGTTTCGAATTCAAAACGTTCGAAGCTTTCACGGTTTGTAAAAGTTCGGGTTCGATTTTTTGGAATATTTTTTTACTTGAGGTTCGATAAATTCGAAGATTTCGAACTTCCCCTAACTTGAAATTCGAGAGATTCGAATGTTTCTAATTTCTTTGAATCTGAAATTCGAAAAATCGAACGTTTCGAATTTTTATAGACATAAAGTTCGATCAATTCGAGGATTTCGAATTTCTTTCTACATAAAGTTCGAAAAGTTCGAAGGTTTCGATTTTCCTTTAGCGCTAAATTCGAAAAAAGAACGAAAAAAAACTTAGGTTTCGAATTTCTTTCAAGTCCAAGTGAGCAAAGTTCGAAGTCCGGTTTTCATGTTCCTCCACAGTTTCAGTTTCAAATAAAGGCTTGTTCACACTCTTGCGACCTGGTAAGACCGAGAGAGACCAGACCGTTTTTTAACCCTCTTGCGATCTCTTAGGACCAGCTCCGCTGCAGCGCATCTAATCCTATAAGAAGTCGCCAAAGGCTTAAAAAACGGCCTGGTCTCTCTCGGTCTTACTCGGTCCCAAGAGTGTGAACGGCGCCAAACGTTTTCACGCCTCACTGGTTTTCACGAAATCAGGTTAGGAATGTTCGGGTGTGATATTTAGACTGCGCGAAGTTGGTCAGGCAATTAAATGGGACGACGAGTGTCCCGGATGTGCTGGATTATTTGCCAGTGGAGAGTGGCATGTGCAGATTAGTAAGTGTGACCGCCAGCCCGGGGGGGGGGGGGGGGGGGGGGGGGGGGGCGGGGGGGTTAACGTGCATCACTCAGTAGTGATCACACGAACGCACTGTTTAACAACACTCATTCAGTTCGAAACGGCCAGGGGCAGGCAGGTGGTTGAGGCTCAGAAAAACCTTGAAGCGATCTGGCAAACTGCCTCCCTGCTATCCTATCCCCCCCACGCTGGTAGTAATCCGCTCGAACGCCGCCCGAGGGATGCTGGCATATAGTAAGTTTAGTTTGTACATGATGCAAAATCCTGATACTGGGAATAAAATTTGAAAGAAAAAGTGTAAGAAGACAGAAAAAAGGGGACAGGACAAGGTCTCAAACCCAGCTCACGACAACGTCTCAAACTCAACTCAGCTGAAAACTCGGCTCAGGACAGCGTCTCAAACTCAACTCAGCTGAGTTTGAGACGTTGTCCTGTCCCCTTTTCTATTTCTTTTTACACTATTTCTTTCGAATTTTATTCCCAGTCTCGGGATTTTGCATCATGGTCAACACACACCAGCTCGCCTGCAAGGGATTTTGCATCATGATCAACATACACCAGCTCGCCTGCACCTCGACAATTCTTTAGTTTGTGATTGCTTTGGAGGTTTCTTTTCCGAGACGGAAGAAACGCCGAGCAAAAAGCACAGAAGCTGACAAAACTTGAGGTCGAAGAGCGTTCTACCATACCAGTAGCGCCGGAAGAGAAAAAACGCGGGGAAGGGGGGGAGGGCTCCAGCCTCTCTCTCTCTCTCCCCCTCACCCCCCCCCCCCCGCGATATTTCGAACTGTTAAAGAAAACAACACGGGGAAAGAGGGCATGGTCGAGCTTATTTTAATCTGAAATTATTTATGCTTATGTACAGCTACTGTCGCTCTTCACTGCATAAAAGGTCGCGTAGATGGTCATTGTTAGAAACGCGTTTTCAGAAGGTGCTACTCGTCCCATGCTCGGTGGTTCGGAAGTTCAAAGCTATGTCTTTTCGACCTAAATAACTGTGCTATTGGTAAAAACTAACAAATAAATAAACATAACAATAAATGCAAAAAATAAAAAGCTGGAGAAGAAAAAAAACTCAAGAATCCACGGAAGTGTTGTATTCTCACATATTCACAGGCCCAGAACTACGAAAGAAGTTTCTTCTACCGAAATGTGTACAGGCTAAAAGAAACATGTCCCAAAAACGTGAAATGAAAAAATAAAAAATAATATATATATATATATATATATATATATATATATATATATATATATATATATATATTATATATATTTTTTTTTTTTGAGACAGCACTTTGGTTTGCGCGTGCAACTTTCGTTTATTGTACGCTATCGTCTATATAGGTCACCGCTGCCGGCCCGGACACAAAGTCACCCTGCGCCCCCCCTCAAGAAGCTACAACCGTCATCCCGCCGTCCTTGAAACTTGGCACCGACCGTCAAGCTTCTTCACCCGGATAAGAACTGCCCTCCGCTTCCCTCTCCCGAAAGCTTCAACCGTCACCCCTCCGAAATTTGGACTCGACCGTAGCATTGTATAAATACCACCCGCGTCCATCTGTAAAAGTTCTTCCTGACGAAGGCCGGACTCCGGCCGAAACGTCGAAGATTAAATCGTTCGTTGTTGCTGTTTTCACTAAGGGTTTTTTTCTTCTCAGTTTTATATATATATATATATATATATATATATATATATATATATATATATATATATATATATATATATATATTTTTTTATGACGTGCCGAGTTTGAACAATATTAGAAAACTTTTTCCTTGAGTTAATGTATTCCTCAACATGAAAAAAACAATATATACATTAATTTGTATTCTGCAGATGTTAATGATATGTACTGTCCGTGGTGTTAATTTAAATGCGATACCTCAAACAATTAAGACGAACAAAAAAATTCCCAAGTTTAGGGCATAATTGCCCATAGATACATGTTTGGATATTTCTTCGAAACTTGTCTTGAAGAATGGTAATCATATCTTAAGACTACACTTACCTAGGCTGTACATAGATCATTCTTAAAAAGTTGAACATCTCTACCATAAATATCTTCGGCTATAGCGCGCTTCAAATATGGCACAAACGACACTTGTCAAACACCCGTCGTCCTTCCTCGCTCCTTCGGGAATCGATTTCTTTAAAACCAAGCATGCCAGACGATTGAAATGAACGGCATTGTCTTTCGCAAGTAATGCGCCGCCACATGTAATAATGCGAGAAAAAAAAATTACGAATGTACTTCACAGCTTGAATCCAAATGAAACCGCCCGCCCGTCTTTCGAAGTTCGACGGACTTCGAACTTTTACCCTAAAAGTTGGAAGAACTTTTACCCTAAAAGTTGGAAGTCGAAAATTCGACTTCCGTCGAATTTCTTGATATGGAAAGTTCGAAAATTCGAAATTTTTTTAACCTTTCGATTCGCTTGATTTGATCATCGAACTTCCGATTCGAAAAAAGTTCGCGGCATCCCTAGCGGTGAGCCTGAAACTGCGTTAAGCTAGACAGAAGATTTTGCGGTATTTACGAGGCCAAATATGGCACTACCTATAAAAAATAACCGTTTATAACACGAAGACAATTTTGAAGCCAAAGAAAAAAAATATGGAGGACAGCAAGAGGTTTCAACGGTTTCAATGCACACGGTCCCCAGGTGTCGCAAACCTGGCAACGAGCTTTAAGCTTAGCGAGGCCACACACAAAAGGACAAGAGCGCTTCCCACTTTCCGTCTTTATTCTTTAGACTGTTCCCCTTTTTTCTCCTCTCTCTCTCCCTTTCATGCATCTCTTGGTGAGACATGTAAGGGGAGAGGGTGTAAGAACAGGTTTTTCGCTCAAGTCCAGACGCATTCTGGGAACAGCCGTTGAAACTAAAATGGATGTCCAGTACTCTTGGCCTTGGTTTTCATCAGAGCCCCAGCAAAAACACAACAAAAACAACTACTGCAACAACAACAACAAGACAACAACAGCATTATTTGTCTATTCTTATGAAACCAGGGGCATTCTTTTAAGACCTGCTTCGATCTTTTTTTTAGGGCCCGCACCCAAACCTGAACGAGGTCCTCCAAGCCTAGCGCGCACAACACCGCCTTCGCCAGAGCCTTGGACATCAGGTTCCAGGCATAAAGGGAACGAGCTGCCGCAAGACACCCATGTGCTGGCGAAAGAGGCGCGCGTTTTGCTGTCAAAGAGGATCCCAAAGGTAGAGTGGGAACCGACTACAAGAGATGCAAAGGGATTCCATCTGGCAATTTAGTGAGAAAGAAAAATACGTGTAAAACTAAGAAACTTACAAAACAACATAAATATTAAAAAAAGTTTGCTGAAATTTTTGACGGTGCCTTTGACGGATTTTTTTAATACATTCGTTCGAATTAGAATCAGACACCTTGCACTGGCACGGGCGAGCGTTCAGATCAAAGTGCTATGGTCTTTAAAAAAAAGTGTGCTTCCTAGTATTTGTTATTTCACGTATTGGGGTCTCATTTTTCGTAATGCCTTTCCATTATACCTACCCTGCCTGTTTCCCATTTACTGTGTACACATAGAAAATATTGAAAGACTCTGCCTGAAATATCTAGGACCCCATTTGTTTGTTCGGAGAACATTCATAAATAAAAAAGCCGCAGTCAGAAACAAAAACGTCAAAAAAAGAATCAATCAAGCATTCTTATATTCAAAGGGGAGCAAGTTTGCCCTCTTCAGTCGTGGAAGTATTTATTTTCAACGCGTTAGATAACTGCCCCCAAACATCCAAAAACTAAACACAGATGTGAAGGAAGCGCAAGGCTTTCACTTGGATTACACGTCTCCGTCGTGCTCCTTGGTGAAGGTTTCGGCTAACCAGACGCATCTTGAAGATGTTTACATCTGTCGTCTTCATCTTGTTCGTTCACCCTATGACTGTTGCAGCAATGGGCTCCAGACAAGACGGTGTGCATGTCGCCCTTCCGAATGACACATACCTAGACATTCTCTGCGCAAGTGGAAACATGGACAACTTCCTCTTCCGGCGCAGAATAGGAACCGTCCTCAGAGCAAGCTACTGGTGCAGCTCCTAATCAGTTTACCTGAAGTACCTCCGTGACATTACTGCGGACAACAGCAAGCGGGTGGCCGTTATTCCTGAGTCCTTATGGAAGGGTAATCTTTCGCGCTTACTCTCTCCCGACGACCTTTTCTCTTGTTGGTTTATTCTTTCTGAGAAAATGCACTTACCTTACGTTCGGGATCTTGAAAGCCCAAGCCAATCTATTTATTATTTACGCACGAATGTGAACAGCCTTAGCATTTTGCAGCGCTTAGTGTGGAACTGCACCGGCAGCAGCTACATCAACCTGAATGAAGGTTCAGCCGCATAGGAGCCTAGCTTTTCCGCTGCACAAACCTGGCAGCCGCTCCGGAACCAAAGCTTCGTGCATGGTTCTGTGGATCCTTATAACGCCCTCCCGGAAAAGAACATTGTCTTAAAATGTTTGGAGTTGCTTGGTGTCAATTACAGAACAATCATTGTGAACAGCAAGCACTGGATTACAGACGTCAGAGAGCGCAGAATAGACATTATGGTTGATGAGAGTGTGTGCGACGTGCACCGCTGGCGGTTGATCCACTTTCCCGGCATCTTGCGCTGCGGAAGGGCCGTATTCTACACGGTCCGTAAACCTTCACGCCGTGCAGATGAGTTGCTGCGAGAAGCACCGTCTACCTTCTTCGCCCTTTTGTTCCTCTCGATAGTCGCCTGTGCATTAGGCTTCTGTATGATCAATTACTGCTCGGGAAGGCAGCCGCTCAAGGGAATTCAAGAAGTGGCGTTGGTTTTCGTCTCAACGGCAATGCTCTTCTCATATCCCATACCCCAGCGGTTCGAACGCGTTCTGGCTGGACGCATCGTGCTCTTCTGCTGGATGGTCGGCGGATTCTCGCTCGCCACTTACTTGCAGAGCCTGTTGACCTCTAGCCTGAGTTCCGGATATGGCTGGGACGCCGACGACACCGTAGACAAGCTCTACCCCAAGCTCGACTCTGGGAAAGTGCTGCCCTGTGTGGTAAGAGGCAAATTCTTGTACCATCAACTGATATCAGACAACAAGCAGGGCATCATCGGCGCCATGGCGGCCGCCCAGCAACGATCGCCCAACAAGAACTCTACTCTAAGCGACCCCATAGACGGCTGCAGAGATAAGGTTCTCAGAGGAAGCCACGTGTTTCTCTCGGAAGATTTTGAGGAATGCAGCCTGGGAATGCTTGGCAACATGGTGACTGTTGGGAAAGAAACTATCTACACGCTCTACATGAGCACCCCCGTGCGAAAGCACTTCCCGCTGCGAGCCATTTACGGCCGTCTGGTGACGAGAATATTCGAGACTAATTTGCAAACCGATGACACGAAGGTATCGAAATGGAACTGTTCCCGCTTTGGGGACGTAGATGTCTCCCCGGTACCATATGACTTCACAGAGTTTCTTCGGTTTTACTACATATGTTGCGGTGCGGCTGCAGTTGTACTTGCGCTAGAGGTATTAATTTTTCGTATACGCCAACGGATTTCTCACAAAAAAAAGCCGGAGTCTGCCCACACCAGGCGTGGGCACTGCACGTGCGGAGGATCTAGAGTCGCAAGAGGAGAAGCGCCCGCGGATGCGCAGCGGGTTGATGTCAGAGCCGTGCGTTGGTCGATATTCCGAAGAACTTAAATGCTGTTGCTCGTTGGCAGATGAACTCAGGGGTGCGCCGTGAGGCCAGCACAAACATCGTGCGCATTGTGTGAGGGCTGACTGGGTACTTGAAATCAATAACATTTTGTTGTAGTTTTGTAATGCTTGAATTGCTTTTCGTAGTGGTAACGTGCTTGAAGGGTGAGAGAACGACTTTTTTGCACCCAATTTCTTGAAAAGGATTACTTTTTCCATTAGGGCTTGGTTGTTGATCCGATCGCAATTTGTTCCCCACGAAAAACACCACTGTCCAGTTCGGCTTTCGAGTGCCTCAGCTAGGTCTGCACAGCCTAGCACTGCTCACGCACGTCGCTTTGGAAAGCGAGCTGAGCAAGTGTCGTGCGTACGAACACTCAAAGTGGCACGGGCCAGAAGCCTTGTATTCGAATGGATTGTGAAAGAGTATGTGGCACAGAAATTGAGAGGTAATAGAGAGTTTTAGAATAGGGGGCCACAAAGAAATAGGGGCTCACCACTGAACACAAAGAAAAACGGGCTCACCACAGAACCCAAACTCCGTTTGGGGTTTTGGTTTGGCGGTCGCCTCCGAAGCAAAATTCAGGTAAAAGCATGGGGCCCCTAATTGCTTGAGGCCGGGTGACTCGGCAACATGGCGGCGCCCTTTCCGCTCCCTTCAGAGCAAATTCGTGTTTCTCGCTGCAATATTAGCCGATTTCATTGCCATTAACCGAAGAACGAGGGAGATTACGGAGGCTCTTGTCATCTCACAGTACGAGTAGAATATGTGTGTCAGTTCACCGTCCATCGCCTTGTTTCACTCGTCTCTCACTCGTCCTTCGTCTAATTTTTGGTTGTAATTGTACGAAAATAGGGCGCCGTTATAGCGGGGAAGAAAGAATCGTAACGGTCAGGAGTAATTTTATTACTTCCACACGTAATCAGATGCTTTTTGTGATTGCTTCTTAAAGGCCGACTACCAGACTGGAGAATCTGCAAGGCAGAAAATCCTCCTCACCATGGGGGAGGAGGAAACGGAGTGGTGGGCAGGGTAGAAAGGGGAGAGGAGGAATCGGGAGAAAAGTAGAAAGCGGGAAATGTACGTCGGCCTTTAAGGTATTCAAATGATTACAAAATGAACCTAAAAAGAAATCAGTTACAATTATTTTGAAAAATTGCTATGAGTGGTACCGGAGAAGTCTGGGTAATTGTCACTATAATTAATTACAATTTAGCGTCGAGTTATTGTAAATGCAATTCCTTACTTTTTCAGTAATTTGTGCAAGTGTGGAACTTCGCATACAGGCGTTGCAGCATGATGGAGTTTATAGAGATGGTGATAGTATAATTTAGGTCAAAGAGTTCGGGAACATGTTACCCAAGTCACTGGCATCTTGAAAGACGAAGGACGTTGCTTCTTATGTTCACACTCATTGTTTCGCGATCAGTCATCCGGCGTTCTTATGAGCATATGACGCCATCTCAGAGTATGTGGAGCAATTGGAATATGTGTCGTGGATATTGCTGCACCGCGCATTTTTTGAGCTGCCAATGCGTTACTATACAATAAAAAAAAATGCTTAGAATAACCACATTTTGTTTCCGCGAGCGCTCATTCGGTGCCCGCGTTGTTTTCAACTGGTAGCTGTAGAGCATCTATGCGCGCTTTGATCTTAATCGTCAGAGTCAAAAGCTGAAAAAAAGGCTCGAGAGACAGTTCAAAACTTAGCAGCACGTATCTGTTGAGAAATTATACTAGAGAAATCGCCATGAGAAGTGAAAAGCAATCCTTAGGTTGGGAGGCTATTCAAATAAGAAAAAAATATGGTCAAACTTATTTCACAATACCCAATACAACGCCAAGGTCACAATTTCTTCCCGGATTATATGTCAAACGTCTTGATAACGAATAGAAGGTACGAAGATAGAAATACAAGACAAACCGGAGCAAATAATCGCTTTCTCGACTAAAGCTATTAACGAATGAAACCATGTCTTGAGAGGTTATAAAAAATAGTAACCGCGTTTTATCCTGCATTGTGCTGGTGCATGTTCCATTTATTTTCAGTATATCCTTTGTTTGCGCAAACTTGGGCGTATGCACCTGCGCTCTTTAAGATGCACATTTTGTTCTCTTTATATTTACGTATCCCCGTCAGTGTAATGCCGTCCATAAACCTTTTTTCAGATCACACTCAGACTATACGTTCGCGTTATTTCGTCGTCTCATCAAGCATACCTCATTAACAAACTCTAATCAGTTCAAAATGAAGCATCTCGTTTCATATCGCACGACTTCCCACGTACATCAAGTATAACTGCATTAAAATCAAATCTAGAGCTCCGTCCACTGACTGAAAGAACTAAATTTGTTCGACTGGTCATGTTTCTCAAAATCTATTACTTCTCTGCATTGCATGAGAATTACTGTGACCCGCCATCTCACATCGATTTACGTCATGACCATGCACAACTTGAAAGTAAAATTTTTCTTCGCGAAAACTAGTAAATTTCGAAATTACACGCTTTCACAGTTACCACTGGCGTCAACTATCTTCTACAAATAATTGTACTCGAAACTAATCAGGCTAAATTCGGTGATATTTGCAGTGCACACTTTACAAGTGTTTTAATGAGTCAAAATGTGTATTCAATATGACTCTCTTTTTTTGTTCCTTGTCTTTTTAGATGGTCTGTATAACATGCCTCTAGTTGTTCATTTGAGACTTTTAACAAACGGTTACCGCGTTCCGTTGGACGCGCGCTTAAAAGCACGCTTCACAGGTTCCGGTAGTGCGTTAAGCGGAACGTGGTAAAGGTTTGCTAGAAGTCTTTATTAATAGAACTGTTATTCGGCAACCTTCTCTGTTAATTTTTTGTACTTGATCTCAACACATGTAATGCACCTCATTGAAGTGCCTTTGAGGGTTATTCAACTGAACTGAACAAAAGTCACTCTTTC
The DNA here is from genome assembly GCF_016920785.2 of Ixodes scapularis. Lineage (NCBI taxonomy): Eukaryota > Metazoa > Arthropoda > Arachnida > Ixodida > Ixodidae > Ixodes > Ixodes scapularis. The sequence continues at coordinate 233,360 of NW_024609855.1, read as the reverse complement.
GAAGCTAATGCACAACTGGTCGGACAATGGCCGACAGTTTCACCCGTGCCGCGTTCCTATGGCATGCCGATAACCGCGCACCTGTACTGGGTTCTTGAAATCTTAAGCACCTTGATTACAAAAGCGCAAAGGACAAGGACAGAACAAAGATGAACAGGACAAGCGCTTACTGACCATTGATTGTTTAATGCATGATAAAAGAAAGACGAAAGTGAGAAAATTCCTAAATTATTCGCACACAAAATGTTTAAAAATTATTTGGTAAAAAATTGACAAAATTAAATTGAAAAAAGAGATGGATAGAAACATGAAAATATAAAAAGAAAAGCAGCCAGATTAAGAAAAAAGGTTGAGGTTCCCTATCTCTTTCTCGCACAGTGAAATTGATGGCGTGCTATGCACGTGTCTCCTTTTTCTCTTCTAGTTTTTGCCTTGAAAATTTCTCGGGCTCTCTTGCTCCTAATGCGATTGAGCACTTTCGTTTGATTGAATAGATGAGTGCATCTACCTGACATGTATGGCCAAGTGTCCTGGGGTGACGCATGCAGGGAAAGATCATGCTCTCGTAGTCGTACATTTACACAGCACCCAGATTGATCTGCGTACACTCTCCCATATCTGCACGAATTTTCGTATGCGATATTGAAGCTGCAGTTGATATATTTATGTGCGCGCTGGACTGAGCATTGGTCTTGTCTTTCGTTCTGGGAGTTGATTTTTGGACACCGTTTCTTCAGTTTATCAGGAGCTGATGTTACACCTGTATATCATATTTAGCCACTATTCGTTTTAAGTTGTGTGATACTTTGTGGTGGTAGGGTATCACTGCGCGACGGCGTGTCTTATCTCTTCTTCTTTCATTATGAGTGGTCAGGCTCTCTGCTACATCGAACATTAAAAAACTGGTATACCCAGATTCATGTAGTTTTTGAACTTGTGCCTCAAAACTCTGCTTGCCTGTGTGCTCGCATGACTTTTGCAAGGCAGCTATGAAGCTAGTTTTTACAATTCCTTTCTTGATTAGCTTAGGATGGGCCAAATCAAAAGGTAGAACTGACTTTTTGGACCGTGGTTTGCATGTCCAACCAGTATGGTTGTTTTCAAGGGACAGCTGAAGATTCAGGAATTGAAGCTGGCTTTCATCTGGTAGCTCGTGGGTAAACTTTAGACCCTGAGATTGAGTAAAGAACGTGGTGCAAATTTTGTTTTGCCTAGTGTCTCGTTGCCGGGACACTAGGCTGAGGAGCCACCAGGGTGCACACAGAGTGAAGGGCTAAATGGTTAACTACCCAACATCTCCACCAGAACACGCGATGACAGGCGAGCATGGCCTTAACTTTCCAGAATAGTAAAGATTAATAGAAGAATGGACTGGACTAAACGTCCGTGACAATATAACAAAACTGACGGAATAGAGTCTATCCTGACCAGTAAAGAAGCTGTATTGCTTTAGTGCCATTCTGTGCGAATGAGTCCTCTCCTTCGGGGTTTTGAATACTGCCGCGGACGAACTGAACTGAAATGGATGTGGGACCACTTTTCTGGTAATCAGCCGCAGTAGACCTCCACCGCAAAGCGGCGTGAACGGGTGGGTTGGGTAGCTAACACGCACCCCACTTATGCACGCGCGATGAAATGTGCATACCGCTCGAAATTCACGTAACAAGTGTTGATGAAACCATTGTGGCGATGAAACGTGCCGCAGACCAGCGGATTCAATGCCAACTGCTACACCATTGCTCCGTGTAAGTACACGTCTATGCCAGAGCAATTTAGGAAACAGCACAGCATCATCTAGCACGTCACAGGAACTACCAGCTTGAAGGCAGCTCTTCGGTGCACAACACACCTGTGCTCCGTGAAAGTGCGCGTCTAAGGCAGAAGAATTGAGGATGCACACTCTCAGGAAAAGGGGTTTATTATCACACACCCTTTGTCCTGTATACGCCACCCCAAAGCTTCATTTCGACGAACAGCCCACTGACGTCGACCAGATGGCCCCAACTTTTACGAGGGCCTTGAGAACGCTGATATGTACCTCATTAAACAGCTTAAATGCGTGTCAAAGTCTACAGAAAGAAGACACTGATTTTCGTAATAGGGCCAAGAAAACCCTGATTTCTTTTTTCGTAGTCAGGAACACGTACATTAGCTTTTTCAATCAGTTGTACCGCTCGGCTATTAAGCCGCTCATGAAAGTTGGTACCGTCCGTTCGGCGGCAGCGCGCTGTACATCCAACTGAACATTTCGGGTGTCGTATATGGGAGAAGGGGTTTAAAAATATACCCTTTTTTTCTGAGAGTGCACCACATTATCATCTAGCACGGCACGTGAACTACCGGCTTCAAGGGAGCCTTTCCGTGCGCCGCACAACTAAAGTGAGCCTTCGGTCATTTTAACGAAGTAGCACCACGATTACACACTGCCAAGCACGACTCACGCAGTTTCCGCTGCTAAACCGAGTATCCAAATATATAGCACATGCTTCACTGCAGACATCAAAGATTCCGATGGTCAACAAGAGTACAAAAACGTTGCGTTAAAATTTATCCTAGCAGTATAATCCTGGCAATATTGTCACCGATGGATGGGCGAGACGGGGACTGACAAGGAAGCTAGACATTTCATGAGGCAAACTTGTGCCAAAACGAGAGTAATAACAGCCGCGAAAGGCGAGCGTCAATGACGGCGAAATGACACGTTCAAACACTAGCGAAAAGAGTGAGCCACAGCCACGCGGAGCATGTTATATTGAGAACGGAAGTATCGCGAACATTTGTAGTTCGGCCTTAGCACACTCTGACCCAGAACTAACGAGAACGATCGAGAAGCTTCTCGAATAAACTTAAAACACTTTCTAAACAAATTCACGAAAATTGATCTGCCCAGGCATCGAACCTGGGACACATTGCGTAGAAGCCAAGTGCGTTAACCACTCGGCCACGCTCGCGAAAATAGTCTCATCTATAGCCAGCGAAATGCACACCGTTCCTTCGTATTTCCACGTTACAGTTACGTGAGAGACCACGCTGAACATTAAAGTCGCTTTCGACCGGCCTTATATGACGGCTCCGGCGTCTGAAATAAACTCGCTGAGACCAATGACAACGAACAACGCATCCGACAAGCTCCGGCCAATCCACCCGCCCCGCGTATTGACCTCACAGGAAATCACGTGACGTCGTATTGACGTCACAGGACATCACGTATTGACGTTATATTTCCTGTGACGTCACGCATTGCCTTCGCCTGCACTGCACATAACTGGAGACACGGAGTATAAACTGTAAACCACGTGTAAGCGATTTGACGAGCGATCAGACAAGCGACGGTGACCCGCTTCGCTGTCGCTCGGTCAGTCGTGCGACAAGGCAAACCGTTTAAGTATAAACCGTTACATACGGTTTATACTTAATGCGTTAGCGTTGGTGCCCTGGTACAAGCGCCGACCTTGGATCATGATGGGGTACATTAACGTTAACGTTAGGCGCGGATACAAACAGTGTCTGCTAGAGCACATGTGGTCTCGGTATGGACTGACGCTGTGCCTCCTACGGCTGAAGTCCCAGTGAAATCAATCGCAACATTCTTGATTTCCAAGTTTGCTGGCAATTTTCCGACTTGTGACCAGCACAGGGAGAAGGCAGACAAGCTGCTCATAAACCTGTACTCCCGGCTGAGGCTCAAAATTTACCTTTGCCACAAGCAAAGGCAGCTTGTGCAGGGCTTTCGAGCGAAACTTGTGCTGGCGTGGGATTAGCCCGAGAGGGGTCGGGAAAAGCTGGGGAGTTATTTTGTCTATATTAACCCAACCCAGAAATTGAAGCTAAGCCAATTTTTGCTGGAACTCGTACACCTGGGCTTGCATTCTTTTCAAGAGCTATCATGCTGAGATCAGTCATCTTATGTGAGAAAAGCTGTCAACAGAGACTCTGGTACAGGACTGAAAGCTAATTTGATAAGCAAACAATCCTGTTGATCTGTTTCCTTCTACTACATGGATTCGGCTCGTTTAGAAAGAAAATTCCACCAAAAGTTGGTGGATCACGTAGGCAACAAAATTAACAGCAGCGCTGTGCAATGCTTGCAGTGTTGAGACTCGAGTAAGTGTCTTGGCGTCAGCTTCTATGCTGCTTGCTCAGCGTGTCGTCAATTACGGCAGCCTTAACTATTTTTGAATTCCCTCCTTTCTTGTTAGAGGTTCAGATTGACAACAGAATTGACAGTACGACAAAACTCTAGCCTGTGACTCTAGGTCACAGGATGCAGCACAAGCGGGTCAATGTTTTTTTTGTTTTTTGTTTTTTTGTTATTTGTGATGGTTGTGTCATGGAGTTCTGCTTCCATTGAACAATAGCAACAAATTAGGAGTTTCCGGGAGTTCCAGATTAATTTGTTCGTGATACATGTTCCTTTAAGTTGGTTTACTCAGATATGTTGTCATTTTCCTTGCGGGATGTATGTGTTTGGTTGTGTGAGATTGATTTTTTCGGATTTTGCGTGTTCTACTTCTTTGTTTTCCTATCCAGGTAGCTACGAGTCATGTTTTTTATGTCTGTTTTGTGCAGTCACAAATTCATTTGTGCACTACTGCATGTTTTAGGAAGTTGCACTTCTCGAAAGTGTGTGTTTGATTATTTGTGCGGAAGGCCCTTTGAGAAAACAGGACTGCAAACAAAATTTATAGATATCTACGGCGGCCGTTTAGGGGAATATAGGAGAAAACCCTAATTTTTTCTGAATTTGTGCATGCACTTCTGTGTGTGCGCTGGTACCTACAGGGCACCATCGCACACAGAATAGGCGACCAAATGTTTTTTTTTATATGGTAAGTTGTAAAATTGATTGATTGATTGATTAGGGTTTTATGGCGCATAAGCATCTTAGGCTACGACGCGCCAGATACAGACTATTGCAGAACAGGTTTCAGAGGGGAAAGAGCTTTAGTAGCTGTGATGAATTAAAACTATGTATATGACTTGTAAATATTGATGGAGATGAAGTTGAATATAAAATTATAGCCGGTGTAAAAGACCAATAGCTCTCAAAATGTCAAAAACACAACTCTGTGGTACAAGTGAGTCGTTGCCAAGTAGAATACTAAGGTGTAAAGGCGTATGCTCGTTATATAACCGAGAAAAATGTTTCTGACGTTCTCGGTCATACGCTGGGCATTCAAGTAAAATGTGTAAAACTGTTAGAGGACTAAAACAGTTGTCACACTCTGGGGCCTCTTTTCTGCGCAGGAGGTGTCCATGAGTAAGGTGTATATGACCTATGCTCAGTCGACACAAGACAACCTCATAGAAACTTTCACGGTGTCGGGCACTCACCCACTCACTGATCAATGGTTTTACAGAATGGAGCTCGTTATTAACTTCTTCATACCATTCTAGCTGTCACTTCCTCCTAATACAATGCTTTAAAAGTGTGCTATAATCTTAGTATAGAATGTCATGCAGGCCCACTTCTTGCTCACCAGCAGAACTTGCAGCAAGGTCTGCTTCTTCATTTCCGGGTATACCAACATGGCTATGAACCCAACATAAAATTATTTTAATATTCCTTCTTGAAGCATCAATAATTTTATTCTGTAATTCCATGATTATTGGGTTTTTCGAAGTCTTTAATGATGAGAGTGAACGCAGAGAACTCAGTGAATCAGTGTACACGACTGACTGCTTTCTCTTTGTTTTTACAATGTGATCAACTGAAAGACGGAGACCGCATAACTCTGCTGTTAAAATAGTGGCTGTACACGTAATCCGTTTTACACAGCGAACAGAGGGGCCGACCATAGCACATCCAACAAACGATTCTGTCTTAGTACCATCCATGTAGTATGAGTTGTGTCCAGAATATCTACTCTGAAACTAAAAAAATTCCTGTTTTATGTATTTTGGTGGCGTTTCTTTCTTTTTGATTTTCTTTAGTGAGAGGTCACAGGAAATGAGGCAGAGGTCTCACGTAGCTATTGCTTGTGGAACAGGAGCGACGGGCATTGTACTACTCAGTTCAATTGAATCTGCTTTGGATGCATTTCTCATACTAAAAGGTGGTATTACAGTAGGCTTGTTGTCAAAAGTACGTCTATATCTCACTTCTTCAACAGCTTCTCGAGAAGGGTGCAAGGGAACCGAACGAATTCTAAGCGAATACATAGACCCTAAAGCGAACCTTCGCTTCTACAGAGACCATTCATTTTATTCTGCGAAAAGGCTGGGGATAGGCGACGTGCGAAATGCACGTGTAGACAGCCGCAGTCCCTGGGGATGAATAGAGTCAAGCATTTGTAGGGCTGAAGGCCTTGCCGATCCATACACACTACTACCATAATCGAGGCTCGAGCGAATCACCGATTCGTAAATTCGGAAAAGGCAGAGGCGATCAGAGCCCCAGGAGGTGTGGGAAAGCACCTTAAGGATGCTTAGTGCTTTTTGCCATTTTACTTTGAGATATCTGAAATGCGAAAGAAAGGTCAGTTTACTTGCAAAAATAAGCCCTAGGAATTTATGTTCAGGTTTTGTTGGAATCGAAGTGGATCGCATGGTCAACGAGGGCTTCACTGAAGTTCCCCGTAGGCGAGAAAAAGAAACAGACACTGTTTTTTTCATTTGAAAAGCTGAAGCCGTTCTGGTCTGCCCACTTGAGCAAATTGTTAATTGCTAATAGGCCTTATGCGAAATTGCGTTGTGGTCTGACAACACAGAGCGTCGCCATTTTATTGTTGGCAAGCGTTGTCGGTACCAAAACATGGTGGAGGCATCGGAGACAGCCGTACGGACAATGTGCGATGGCGCAGCAACTCTTTCCGCCTTCTGACCATAATATGTGGACGAACAGTTTAAACAACCTACCGCAACTGCCTGACAAAACTCCCGGAGGCCTGTGCACGCTGGCGACAACCTCGTTGAAGCAGCGGAGCAAGTACTATGCCTTCGCTGTGGAAGCTTGTTGTCCCCAGCGTGTGCACAGGCCCCCGAAAGGACTAGGCCGTCATGCCTTTCATCTTTGAGAACACTTTTAATTCTTCTGTCAATGCGAATACGCTTGAAGTCGTACTGTTTAGCGGTGCACTGCTCCACGCAAATACATGGCTCAAAATTAGTTGTTTTTGTTTTAGTTGTTACTGGCGGAGGGTGTTTTGGTGGAACGCTGAGTTCTTCTAAAAGAAACTGTGCCCCGGGCAATATTTTTCAAGCGTTGCGAAGGGCTAAAATTGGTTACAGATTGCATTGACCTCAAGCACAGTTGACGAATGTTGCACTATCAATGAAGATTTGTTCAACCCTTAAAGAATAACTGCAGTGACTTTCTCAAAACTACCCCCAAGCTTCTTTGCAGCACAAAACAAAATTTCTGCCTGGGCTGCGGCAAAAAGAAGAAAAAACGAAAAGGAGGTTGTAAAATGAAGTTGGCACCGTCCGTGTTGCTTCATTCGACCTCCACAACGTAAGTTTTTGCCGCCGCCGACATCGAAGTTTTAGCCTCTGTGATGGACCTAACCATACCACTGTTAACCATACGCATCTTCAATTATGGTTGGGCGTAGATTATTAAAACTGTCATCTTTTCGACTCGCTTAACAGCCTTGGTCTCGTCCGCATGCATTTAGCTGCTTGCGCATCAAGAAAAAGGGAGGCCGACACTACAACGCACATTAAAGAGAAAAGAAGGTCATAAACAAATTTAGTACAACTTCGTGAAAAGATTAGAGCCCAGTTCAATAGTTGTAAATGGCTTCACGCGGCGCGATAACGTCCGGATGTTTCTTCGCGTTGTCATTGTTTTTTTGTCAAAAGCTGCCTTTCAAGTAACAAATAAAAATAAGGAAGAAAAGGTGAACCCTGTTCACGTTTGCGTTCACTTCACCCACAAATCCAAGGTTTATCGCTGCATCCGCAGCGGAACGCAGCAATCGTTAGCATCGCATCTCTTGCGCGAAGCGCGGTCGCTTCTTTAAAGGGCCCCTGAAAAGAAAAAAAAAGTTTTTCAAAAACAGTCTGGTTGAGACACGCGTGTCAAAAAATGAATTTTACGCGAAAAAAAAAATTTTTTAGAGCAATATTGACTGCGCCAGACGCAATTTAGTCGGCAGTCACCTCCTTTCCACTTTTCTCTCTCTCGGCATCTCGGGCGCGTGGAGGAGAGGTAGTCCCCGCCTCTTCGTAGTGGATCGGCTTGGCTGCTTTCCTGGCTTGGCTGCGCCCCGCACGAGAGCCATTGCTACTTCCTGGCCGTGTTCCAAAATTGACTCGATCTTACCCCAGGGTGAGGGTTTTGTACTCTTGGCGTTCTAAAACCTACCCCCGTACAGCGTTTTTCAATCTGTGCTGTCACGTGATATGATCCGCCGGAGAAACTCGGATCCATTTGGAGATTTGGAACACAGCCCCTGGTCGGCTGTCTGCCGGTCGAACGACATACCGCGTCGTATCGTGCACGTACCGTGGTCACCGTGGTCGTACACACAGTACATAGTCGTCGCGGTGGACCCCGACCTGAAGCGTCGGTTGCTTCAACGCTGCCAGCAGCTGGGCCTTCGTCCGTACGAGGACACGCCTCGCCAGCCGGAAGGCGTCCGCTCCGATCGCCGCGAGGCACCCGCTTCGCCGCGGCGAAGCGGGTGCCTCGACGAGTTCGTTCGAGCCGCACGATCCTTCAAGCCGCCGCGAGGACACGCAGTGGTAACTGATTTTTTTTTTTTTTTTATTAAACGTTGAGTGCGGTGCCGCGTGCCTCACTAAACTCTTTACGGGAACCACGGGAATCGACATCTAAACAAACATTGGCACTGGCGCGCGCCAGAAAACAAACAAAAGATGAGGTAAACGGGACACACGAATCGCGCAAAGAGCAGAAAAACAGAAACCTGTCACCCCGCGCCACTTCCTAAGTACTTACTATGACTGACTAACTAACACAAGCAACAAGCCCTCTTCAGAACGCGAAACGCGAAGACGGCGACCACGACATGAAACAAAATGGCGAAGCTTTTGTTTGTTGTTTTGTTGTGGTATCCGAACGGAAGTTACGATTTTGTAAAACGTTTGTAAACAATTGCGACATTCATTCGATGGTTTGTTTCTTAAACCTAAAAATATGTAATTCAAAAGGCGATTTAAAAAAATCACGAAGATTTTAAAACCAACATCTAAGCTGTCACTCATTTTATTGGCCAATGAGAAGCTGAGTTGAATGACCATCGCTACCAATGAGAAGCCGAGCTGAATGACGATGGAATTTGCGCGCAAAACTTCAAATAAATCTCTCGCCGTCAATATTGCTCTAAAAAAATTTTTTTTTCGCGTAAAACTCATTTTTTGACACGCGTGTTCCAACCAGACTGTTTAAAAAAAACTTTTTTTTTTCTTTTCAGGGGCCCTTTAAATAGGGTCTTACCCGGTCGGGTCTCATGGTTTCGTTTTCTCGCCACTAACAAGATGGCGGACGTAGTTCTCGGCACGCTACTAGATGGCGTTCTACATTTCGCATATGGCCTATTGGACTCTACGTTCCCACAAAGCAAGGTTGCAGGATGAGACGGATATCTGAAGGTCGTCATCATAGAGTGAATACTGTACAGATGGTGGAATGGCCCGAGCTATTGAGATTATTTTAACTATAAAAAGGGTCACACTTAAAACGCCTCCCTGAGGAACGCCATTTTCCTGGCAGAACTTTCTAGAATAAGTAGTGCCTAATTTAACACGGAAAGTACGCATCCCCAGATAGCTCTTGACGAATGATAGCATTCTACCACGAATGCCAAAACTATACAGGTATTGCAGGATGCCATGACGCCATGCCGTGTCGTACGCCTTTTCCCAGTCAAAGAAAACAGACAGGCAGTACTGCTTATTTACAAAGGCCTCACGAATAGTAGTCTCCAGACGAACTAAATGATCTATTGTAGACCGTGACGAACGAAACCCACACTGGTATTTGTCAAGGATATTTTCTTTTTCCGAAAAATACATGAGTCGTTTGTAAAGCACTCTCTCCAGTGTCTTACTAAGACAGCTTGCTAGCGCTATTGGGCGATAACTGGTCGCGCACGATGCATCTTTTCCAGGCTTTAGCAAAGGGATAGCAGTGACCACTCTCCATGAGGATGGAAATGTGCTCTCTTGCCAAATGCGAGTAAACAAATACAGGATTATGTTAAGTGTAGAGGGGTGGAGATGTGTAAGCATGTAATAATGAATTCCATCTGGTCCGGCAGCCGTAGGTTTGACTTCATGCAGCACCCGTTCAAGCTCAATCAGCGTAAGGCGCGAGTTGTAAGCTTCTCGAGCGCCACCGGATGTTCGAACAGACTGCAGCTCTGCCTGAGTCTTGTGTTTCAGAAAGGCAGCTGAAGAGTGCTCGGAACTAGAAACACGTTGAAAGTGTTCCCCAAGAAGATCTGCCTGCTGTTCAAAACTCTCGGGGCACAGTCCATTTGCACAAAGAAATGGTACTGAGAAAGCACGGTAGTTCCCATTGACTTTATGAAGTTTATCCCACACTTCTTTGCTAGTGGCAGTGCTGTTAATCGAGGATGCATATCCTTGGAAGCTTTGACGTTTACACTGGCGGCGTATGAATCTTGCACGAGCCTTCATTTGTTTAAATTTGATTAGGTTAGTTTGCGTTGGGTAACGTCTGAAAATCCCCCAGGCTCTGTTTTGCTTTCTTCGCAGTCGGCATTCCACCATGGTTTAGGACGATGGGGTAGGTGAGACGAGGTCATGGGGATAGCTATCATTGCAGCATGAAGAATGTAACTACTAAGCAGACTGGTGATTTAATTGACAGACAGATTGTCAAATAATGTGCAAGCGAGCTGAATAGCCTCACTAAAAGTACCTCAGTTTGCCTCTTTGAACTTCCAACGGGGTGTTCGCGTGGATAGTGTAGCGGGTGAATTGATGCGGTTTAAAATGATGGGAAAATGGTCGCTTCCATATGGGTTGGAATCAACAGCCCATGAAAAAAGGGGGAATAATGTTGGGTCACTTAGTGGACATATCAAATAGATGTGAACGAACGAGTTGGAGCGCTGAAATATGTAGGCTCTAGTTTGTTTAACAGGCATTAAGCAGTAAAAGAAAGAAAACACTCAATCATCGAGCCACGTGTGTCACGTCGTCCACTGCCCCACATAGGGTTATGAGCACTGAAATCTCCTTGGATTAGAGCTGGTTGGGGGAGTTCGTCATAAAGAGATTCTAGCTCTCTGCGAGATAAGGTGTAGCTTGGAGGAATATACACAGAACAAACAGTTATCAGTCGATCAGATAAGATGCGAACTGCCACAGCCTCTAATGTGGTATTAAGTGGTACCTCGACACAAGGGCTAGACTTTGCAACAATTATAGCTACACCACCAGAGGTGTGGGATGTATAGAGACGGTCCATAAAAAAAACCTGGAAGCGCTTTAGGATGTTAGCATGATTATTGTTCAATTGAGTCTCCTGATGGCAAAACGCTAGTGGGTGATGAAGATCTAGTAGAGAGTAAACGTCGTCACAGTTGCAGAGTAAGCCTCTGCAGTTCCGCTGGAGAACTGTTTCTGCCATCTCACAAACTCACAAACAGAAAGATATATATATACGTATACTGTATATATATATATATATATATATATATATATATATATATATGTATCTTAAAGTATATGTGTTTAACTAGACCTTAAAATCTATTTTGACACGGGGAGCATTTTTTTTAGCCGTATCTTTCGGCCTGCCGCTGGTACCACCGAAGGCCGAAAGTAGGAACTCCGAACTTGAGTGGAATCTGTCCTCGTCGGACTTCGACCCACTCTCGTCCATTGGTTCACCGGGGGTTGCCGCAGCCTGTTCCTTACGGGCCTGCGACCCCAACGGCTCACCGAGTTCCGGGCGCCTTCAGAGGTGCGAGGAGGAATTCCCCGACCTCGAGGCAGCTGGGTTTTAGCGGGCGCAGGGGGTCCACACCTCTGCGCTTGGGCGGCCCCTGGCGGACCAGGATCCTCCCTTCGGTCAGTGAGGCTGAGGGGGACTTGGGACTCCAGGTGAGGCTGAGGGGGACTTGGGGAGGACAAGCAGGTCGTCCGTCGACGTCTGTGTTCCTGCTGACACCGTTGACTGCGCAGGTCCCCTGCGCGCGGCCTCGGCGAACGCACCTTGAGATAAAAATGAGTGTCGTTTTCTTGCTTCTGCGTAGGAAATGTTGTCTTTGACTTTCAGCGAAATAATTTTCTTCTCTCTTTTCCGCACAGGACAGCTGCGAGAGTATGCCGGGTGAGGTCCCTGACAATTGACACAAATAGTAGTGTTGTTACCACAGTTATCGGTGGGGTGGTCGGTTCTTGCACACTTGGCACAGGTAGCCTTTCCCCTGCAAGAGGCTGTTCCGTGTCCAAAGCGCAGGCAACGGAAGCAACGCCTTGAATTTGGGATGTAGGGCCGAACCCTACAGTTTAAATACTCGGCCTTGGCTGTTTGAGGAAGCATAGTCGAGTCGAAGGTTAATACTAAATGTTTTGTGTGTCGCTCTTCACCATCACGCCGGAGGGTAATACGTCGCACAGAAACGGCACCCTGACCTGAAAATCCCTCAACGATCTCGTCGGTGGGAATTTCGAGAAGGTCATCTTCGGAGATGACGCCCTGCGTGCTGTTGAGTGAACGGTGTGGGGTCACAGATACTTTGTATTCCCTTACTTCGTTGAGAGCCAGAAGTGCCGTACTCTGCTTCGCAGTAGTGACTTACACAAGCAGGTCGCCAGAGGGAAGTTTTTTCGGTTTGAAGTCCTTTCCTATCGCATTCTCTGGGGTTTTTGCAACCAAAAAAGGTGAAAGTTTTGAGAGTGGTTGGTTGTCGTTCTCCGAGTGCATTACCAGAAACTTTGGGAAGGTAATAGCTGGCATTGTAGGGCTTGCTTTTTTTTATGTTTCTTTGGTCCGACCCCTTTTCGAGGGCCGATCTAGAAAAGATTTAGCTTTGAAACCCATACGAATGGGAGAAAAATTCAGCGCCCGTGGTGTGCCACCCACCACCGAGCCCAACAAAGGGAATGGTCAACAACCCATAACAAATAGGGCTTTGCTGGCACCGTTGAGCCACTAGGACTTGCCCAGGTGCTATACCCAAGCGTGGTTAGAATTTAGACAATTCATTACCACACAAGGTTGGCCCCTGCCGCCAAAGGAGATGGAAAGAGCGTAAGGGAGGTGGGGTGAAGAAAAGGGAGAGATTTATAAGTAAAAGAGAAGGTAGAGTAGGGGAAAGGGCGATTGACTGGATCATCCTGGCCGGGCCTTGCCAGGACACCCGTCTACAGGAAGCAGGGGCCAAAGTGGTGTGTTGCTTCGCAAGGGGGGCCCCTAAGGGTCAAAACCTACCCCGGGCTCGGCTCAACCACCAGGATGACCTTTTCCCTGGACCCGGGCTCGCCACGCACAGCCAGACTGGGTGGGTCTTACCCACTTTTTACTCAGGGTCCGTAATGTAGCCATTGTGGCTGGGGTCCGTGGTGTCACTACTCACCAAGCACCTACCACCTAAGGCGCAGGCGCCCCCTGCGGGGCTCGGGGTCCGTGGAGACGCCACTCTCCAAACACCTGCTTTCACAGGTGCCCACAGCGGGGGTAAGTTGTGAGGTTTGTAGTACCTTTGCACCAACAGGTGAGGAACTTTTAAATTCCAAATGAGCCATGAAAAACGGACGTGTTTGCTTGTCAAATTACTTTTAAACCTTGTACGGCGGCCGCCTGTTCAGTGTTTTTTCTTGCATCAAATGACCCATTTCAGTTTTATAGCTTTTGAAAGCACAAAACGTCCAAATACACTCAGAGTTGCAGCGATAGTGGCTTAGTTTCGGTATGTAAATTTGGCTCCCTCCGAATAAAAACAAACAAAAAGCCTAGACAGGTCCTCATGGGACGTCTCTTCTTGTGGTTTTTATTTCAGAAGCTCTGAAGGCTAACCCAGAATGTATCGCGAAAACAATATCGGCAAATGAGAGGCGATAGAAAGTCGAACGCATATTAATTTATTTATTTGAATAATAATTCCGGCCTACTTTTGTGGGCCAAGGCATGTGAGTACATATGTGACATATACAACAGCATAGCTCTAGTTATACATGGCTTGAAAAACATAGTTGAGAAAATGTAAAAGGCATATAGAACAGACGCTTCCCAATAAACACAGGTAACACTTGGCAATTATCAGTCAAATTGATTCAAAACTCCATCTAAGGCGCTCACAAACGAGTCGAAGGTGGCACTGCCTGTAATGTTGTGAGGCAGGCCATTCTAGTCTCGGAAAGTTCTAGGAAAAAATAGTAGTTAAAAGTGTCTTTTCTACATCGAAACTCTCGAAGAAGATTTTCATCTTTCTGCCATGTGACTCGACTGAGATTGTACACCAGATAGCCCATAGAGAAATATAGTACTACGTAAAGAGTGGCCACTCACGCCGTTTCGCGGTCCAGGAGTTAGGGACTCTACTGGCCGTTAGTACGCTCAGCAGTGCCACTTATTTTGAACATTTGTCAGATATATAATATTAATAAATAACTTCATCGTATAGAGTAAACTTTTAAAATTATTACGAACTTTGAAAACTTTCAAAAACGCCTTCAACGGCTGTGACTAGGTCTGCGGCGCGACGGTTGGCTTCGGAGTCGTGGACTCGACGGAGGGCGGATACTTCGGCTGCTTGGTCTGTGTCTCTTGCCTCGTTGTGTGGGTTGAGTTGGTTTCGGGCTTGTTGTCTCGTGTGGGTTTCAAGTCATTCTTCCGTTGCGGTCATGGTGCACGATACATGTAAAAAAAGTATTGTGAGTGTAGTTTCTTTGTTGGCGGACATTTGCATTCAGTCACTGAATTTACAAGCCAAGGGGGCCAGTCATGTGTAAGGGCGTCTTTCAGCACATGGTCATATGTGCAGCGCCTTTCATGGAACTTGGACGGTATTTTTTTTTTAAATGCCCTTTATCATATTGCATTTGTGGCTGTAAGTCTCGCTGTAATACAGTACTTTTTTTCCAGTGTAAAACTATTGACGCGTCATTCATACATTTTGCATGTGTATTGTTATTTTTGGAATGTATGAATAACAAACATCACTCCTTGTCTTCAGAGTTGATGTTTGTTTTGCTTTTCGTAGTTACAAAAATAAATACTTTTGTGTGTCAATCCCTGGTGTCCCATGTCGTCCCTTCAAGAGAGTTAGCACAAATGTGAAAATATCCTTTTCGGTGTGCGGTCACTTTGAATTATATGTAGCGACGGATGACTTTTCTTCTGCAGTTCAATTAATGTATGCTTATAAAACAATTCTATTTTAAACAAAAACCATGGTAGTTACAATAACACTGACTCGTTAAACTAGAGGGTGCATGCTACTGCCCGATACATAAATACCGCCAGAATTCGCCTTGAATCCATTATTTCATCTGGCCAGCGGTTACTGCGTGTATGCATCCAATAAACACTCAACTAAGGACTATATTGGCCGCTGGGTGCGCTCGCTGACGCTGAATTGGGCCGCTGGGGCCTATCGAAGTGTCCGCTATTTACGTAGTACTACATTTCTCTATGGATAGTCTTCGAACTTCATTCCAATCTTGTCGTGCATTAATTTATACAAAAAATTCAGACGCTTCACTTTTCTGCGGGTTAATCCGTTAATCCGGATAACGCATAAAGAGATGACACAGACGTATGCATGCCGTATTCGTTATATATAAATCGCAGTGCCTTTTTTGTGCTGCCTCAAGTTTGTTTATCAATGACTGTTAATACGGGTACCATAAAATGTCCGTGTATTCCAATGTTGAACGAATAAAAGTAATGTACGCAGCAAGCTTGGTTTCCGGAGTACAATGTCGCATAGTCCTTCGAAGACTCCACAGTTTACGGGACGCTTTTGCTGTAAGGTTCTCTAAGTGAACAGACCAGCTTAAAGTAGATGTGGTGGTAATACCGAAATATTTATAAGTGACACTTTAAAAACGGTACTGATTTGATAGTATAGCAAAACAAAATTGGAGACTTCTTTAGTGTTATTCTCATTTGCACACATTTTTTTCACGTTCAAATCCATCTGTCATGCTTGACACTAGGAAAACACAGATTGTCGGCTACTCTCAAAACATAATTGATTGAAAGTGCACGCCACTTTGGCAAGCAAAACACAGTCCTCGGTGAAAAGACGGCACGGAATCCCGGGCTTATCTACTCGCAGATAATTTATAAACGCAAAAAAAAAAAAGAAAAAAAAAACAACAACAACAACAACAGTGAACCGAGTTCCGAGCTTTGGTGTACTACTGACAGTACTGACAAATCCAGAGACTCTGCTTTCCCAACAGTCACGTAGTGTCGACGGTTCGTCAGATAGGAATCGATCCAACGTAAAAGGTAATCGTTATTGAGTATCTTCCCAAGTTTGAACAGTAGTTTCCGATGCGATACCCTGTTGAAGCTTCCGCGAAGTCTAACAAGATAGAATCCACTTGGCCATCGTGATCCACGGTAGCAGCAAATTCATGGAATGTGTGGAGAGGCTGAATAACTCTTGAATAACCACGTCGGAACCCATGTTGATCTTTTACCAAAAATTCTGCGGGTTCTAAAAATGTTCCAATGTGTTTAAAGAGAAAATGTTCAAGAGCTCTGCGGCATCTGCTAACCAGCGAGAGAGGTCTGTAATTCGAAACAATCTTTTTATCTCTACTTTTATGAATTAGCACAACTTTAGCTACATTCCAGTATTCCACAAAGAAACTTCGCACTCCATTCAGCATACCTGTGAAGGAATACGTAAGGAATCCGGTCCGCGCCGCATGACTTTTGTAACGTCCAGTCGGAGAAGGCTGTCAAAAATAATACTTACTGACACGACTAAGTCGCCAATTTTGCGATGGTCATAGGTAAATGGTGGCATTATAGAATTATTCATGGTAGAAATACAGTATAAAGAAAGCGATTAATCTCTCTTGCTATACTCGGTTAATCGGTCAAGCGAAGGGAAGGAAGTGTACTTTTTTTTAAAATTGGTTGGTACCTTTCAATACGGTGTATCCTACTTTTGAGGTGTAAAATATGTCGTGTAATCCAAAGAATCTGCTTCTTATTTCTTGGACGTTCCGGAACCTATCTGTCGATACACGATACGACAACATTCTTAAAAAAAAGCGATAACTGGTCAACACATACACCATTCTGATTGCTCATCTCAGAAAAGTCCTCAAATGCCACTTCGAACATATCGAGGATGCCAACATCATTCGCCCTAGTGAAATCCCGGAACCGTTTCAATTCTTTAGTACCGCTCGTATTTCGCCGGAAAGATACATCACATCATGCATTAAACAATCAGTTGTCAGTAAGCGCTTGTCCTGTTCATTCTTTGTTCTGTCCTTGTCCTTCGCGCTTTTGTAATCAAGGTGCTTGAGATTTCAAGAACCCAGCGCAGCTGCGCGGTTATCGGCATGCTATAGGAACGCGGCACGGGTGAAACTGTCGGCCATTGTCAGACCAGTTGTGCATAAGCTTCAAAAGAGTGACTTTTGTTCAGTTCAGTTGAATAACCCTGAAAGGCACTTCAATGAGGTGCATTACATGAGTTGAGATCAAGAGTAGGTTGGCGAATAAAAGTTCTATTAATAAAGACTTGTAGCAAACGTTTACCGCGTTCCGCGTAACGCACTACCGGAACCTTTGAAGCATGCTTTTAAGCGCGCGTCCAAGGGAACGAGGAACACGGTAACAGTTTGCTAAAAGTCCCTAATGAACAACTAGAAGCATCTTATACGGACCATCTAAAAAGACAAGGAACGAAGAAAGAGAGTGATAT
The DNA here is from genome assembly GCF_016920785.2 of Ixodes scapularis. Taxonomy (NCBI): domain Eukaryota; kingdom Metazoa; phylum Arthropoda; class Arachnida; order Ixodida; family Ixodidae; genus Ixodes; species Ixodes scapularis. The sequence goes on along the minus strand of NW_024609855.1, from coordinate 215,520 downwards.
TGAATACACATTTTGATTCATTAAAACACTTGTAAGGTGTGCACTGCAAATATCACCGAATTTAGCCTGATTAGTTTCGAGTACGATTATTTGTAAAAGATGGTTAACATCAGTGGTAACTGTGAAAGTGTGTAATTTTTAAATTTACTAGTTTGCGCCAATAAAGAGTTTACTTTCAGGTTGTGCATAGTCATGACGTAAATCGATGTGAGATGGCAGGTCACAGTAATTCGCATGCAATGAAGAGAAGTAATAGATTTTGAGAAACATGACCAGTCGAACAAATTTAGTTCTTTCAGTCAGTGGACGGAGCTCTAGATTTGATTTTAATGCAGTTATACTTGATGTCCGTGAGTAGTCGTGCGATAGAAAACGAGATGCTTCATTTTAAACTGATTAGAGTTTGTTAATGAGGTATGCTTGATGAGGCTACCAAATAAAGCGAACGTATAGCCTAAGTTGGATCTGAAAAGAAGGTTTATGGACTGCATTACAGTGACAGAGTTGCGTAAATATGAAGAGAACAAAATGAGCATCTTAGAGAGCGCAGGTGCATACGCCCAAGACAGCACAAACAAAGGATATACTGAAAATGAATGAAGCATGCACCAGCACAATGCAGGATAAAACGCGGTTACTATTTTGTATAACCTCTCAAGACATGGCTTCATTCGTTAATAGCTTCAGTCGAGAAAGCGACTATTTGCTCCGGTTTGTCTTGTATTTCTAACATCATACCTTCTATTCGTTATTGACACGGTTGACATATAATCCGGAAAGAAATTGTGACCTTGGCGTTGTATTGGTATTGTGAAATAATTTTGACCATATTTTTTTCTTATTTGAAAAGACTCCCAACCTAAGGATTGCTTTTCACTTCTCATGGTGATTTCTCTACTATATTTTCTCAACACATGCGTGTTGTTAAGTTTTGAACTGTCTTTCGAGCCTTTTTTTTTCAGCTTTTGACTATGACGATTAAAATCAAAGCGCGCATAGATGCTCTACAGCTACCAGCTGAAAACAACGCGGGCAGCAAATGAGTGCTCGCGGAAACAAAATGCGGTTATTCTAAGCATTTTTTTATTGTACAGTAACGCATTGGCAGCTCAAAAAATGCGCGGCGCAGCGATTTCCGCGACGCATACTGCAATTGCTCCACATAGTGTGAGATGACGTCATAAGGTCATAAGAACGCCGGATGATTGATCACGAAGCAAGGAGTGTGAACATAAGAAGCAACGTCCTTCGTCTTTCAAGATGTCAGTGACTTCGGTAACATGTTCCCAAACTCTTTGACATAAATTATACTATCACCATCTCTATAAATTCCATCATGCTGCAACGCCTGTACGCGATGTTCCACACTTGCACACATTACTGAAAAAAGTAAGGAATTGCATTTACAATTACTCGAAGCTAAAATGTAATTAATTAAAGTGACAAATACCCAGACTTCTCCGGTACACTCATAGCAATTATTCAAAATAAATGTAACTGATTTCTTTTTAGATTCATTTTGTAATCATTTGAATACCTTAAAGGCCGACGTACACTTCCCGCTTTCTACTTTTCTCCCGATTCCTCCTCTCCCCTTTCTACCCTGCCCACCACTCCGTTTCCTCCTCCTCCATGGTGAGGAGGATTTTCTGCGTTGCAGAATCTCCAGTCTGGAAGTCGGCCTTTAAGAAGCAATCACAGAAAGGATCTGATTACGTGTAGAAGTAATAAAATTACTCGTGACCGTTACGATTCTTTCTTCCCCGTTCTAACGGCGCCCTATTTTCGTACAATTACAACCAAAAATTAGACGAAGGACGAGTGAGAGAAATGTACACGACAAGTGCTCACTAACAACTGAATTTTAATTAGAACAAACATGAAACCCTCGAACTCCCAAAACACAAAACACAGCCAATCTTACCAATGTGATTAGAGTCTTACTTCGTAAGAAAAAATGTAAGCAATCTCTGCGAAACAAGGCGATGGACTGCGAACTGACACACATATTCTCCTCGTACTGTGAGATGACAAAAGCCTCCGTAATCTCCCTCGTTCTTTGGTTAATGGCAATGAAATCGGCTAATATTGCAGCGACAATAACGAATTGGCTCCGAAGGGAGCGGAAAGGGCGCCGCCATGTTGCCGACTCACCCCGGCCCCAAGCAATTAGGGGCTTCACGCTTTTACTTGGATTTCGCGTTGGGGGCGATCGCCAAACCAAAACCAGAAACGGAGTTTGGGTTCTGCCCATGCGCAGTGGTGAGCCCCTATTTCTTTGTGGCGCCATATTCTAAAACTTTCTATTATTTCTGAAGTTCTGTGCCACCTACTCTTTCACAATCCATTCGAATACAAGGCTTCTGGCCGGTGCCACTTTGAGTGTTCGTACGCACGACACTTACTCAGCTCGCTTTCCAAAGCGACGTGCGTGAGCAGTGCTGGGCTGTGCAGACCTAGCTGAGGCACTCGAAAGCCAAACTGGACATTGGTGTTTTTCGTGGGGAACAAATTGCGATCGGATCAGCAACCTAGCCCTAATGGAAAAAGTAATCCATTTCAAGAAATTGGGAGCAAAAAAAGTCGTTTTCTCACCCTTCAAGCGCGTTACCACTACGAAGAGCAATTCAACCATTACAAAACTACAACAAAATGTTATTGATTTCAACTACTCAGTCAGCCCTGACACAATACGCGCCATGTTTGTGCTGGCCTCACGGCGCACCCCAGAGTTCATCTGCCAGCGAGCAAGAGCGTTTAAGTTCTTCGGAATATCGACCAACGCACGGCTCTGACATCAACCCGCTGCGCATCCGCGGGCGCTTCTCTTCTCGCGACTCTAGATCCTCCGCACGTGCAGTGCCCACGCCTGGTGTGGGCAGACTCCGGCTTTTTTTTTTTTGTAAGAAATCCGTTGGCGTATACGAAAAATCAATACCTCTAGCGCTAATACGACTGTAGCCGCTCCGCAACATATGCAGTAAAGCCGAAGGAACTGTGTGAAGTCATATGGTACCGGGGAGACATCTACGTCCCCAAAGTGGGAACACTTCCATTTCCATACCTTCGTGTCATCGGTTTGCAAATTAGTCTCAAATATTCTCGTCACCAGTCGGCCGTAAATGGCTCGCAGCGGGAAGTCCTTTCGCACGGGGGTGCTCATGTAGAGCGTGTAGATAGTTTCTTTCCCAACAGTCACCATGTTGCCAAGCATTGCCAGGTTGCAATCCTCGAAATCTTCCGAGAGAAACACGTGGCTTCCCCTGAGAACCTTATCTCTGCAGCCGTCTATGGTGTCGCTTAGAGTAGAATTCTTCTTGGGCGATCGTTGCTGGGCGGCCGCCATGACGCCGATGATACCCTGCTTGTTGTCTGATTGCAGTTGATGGTACATGAAGGTGCCATCTATCACACAGGGCAGCACTTTCCCAGAGGCGAGCTTGGGGTAGAGCTTGTCTACGGCGTCGTCGGCTTCCCAGCCATATCCGGTACTCAGGCTAGAGGTCAACAGGCTCTGCAAGTAAGTGGCGAGCGAGAATCCGCCGACCATCCAGCAGAAGAGCACGATGCGTCCAGCCAGAACGCGTTCGAACCGTTGCGGTACTGGATATGAGAAGAGCATTGCCGTTGAGATGAAAACCAACGCCACTTCTTGAATTCCCTTGAGCGGCTGCCTTCCCGAGCAGTAATTGATCAGACAGAAGCCTAGTGCACAGGCGACTATCGAGAGGAACAAAAGGGCGAAGAAGGTAGACGGTGCTTCTCGCAGCAACTCATCTGCCTGGCGTGAAGGCTTACGGACCGTGTAGAATACGGCCCTTCCGCAGCGCAAGATGCCGGGAAAGTGGATCAAGCGCCAGCGCTGTAGGTTGCACGCAGAATTTTGGACCATAATGTCTATTCTGCGCTCTCTGACGTCTGTAATCCAGTGCTCGCTGCTCACAATGATTGTTCTGTAATTGACACCAAGCAACTCCAAACATTTTACGACAATGTTCTTTTCCGGGGTGGCGTAATAAGGATTCACAGAACCAAGCACGAAGCTTTGGTTCCGGAGCTGCTGCCAGGTTTGTGCAGCGGAAAAGCTCGGCTCCTGTGCGGCTGATCCTTCATTCAGGTTGATATAGCTGCTGCCGGTGCAGTTCCCCACTAAGCGCTGTAAAATGCTGAGGCTGTTCACATTCGTGCGTAAATAATAAATAGATTGGCTTGGGTTTTCACGATCCCGAACGTAAGGTAAGTGCATTTTCTCAGAAAGAATAAACCAACAGGAGAAAAGGTCGTCGGGAGAGAGTAAGCGCGAAAGATTACCCTTCCATAAGGACTCAGGAATAACGGCCACCCGCTTGCTGTTGTCTGCAGTGATGTCACGGAGGTGCTTCAGGTAAACTGACCAGGAACTGCACCAATAGCTTGCTCTCAGAACGGTACCGACTCTGCGCCGGAAGAGGAAGTTGTCCATGTTTCCACTTGCGCAGAGAATGTCTACGTATGTGTCATTCGGAAGGGCGACATGCACACCGTCTTGTCTGGAGCCCATTGCTCCAACAGTCATAGGGTGAACGAACAAGATGAAGACGAGAGATGTAAACATCTTCAACATGCGTCTGGTAAGCCGAAAACTTCACCAAGGAGCACGACGGAGACGTATAATCCAAGTGAAAGCCTTGCTCTTCCTTCACATCTGTGTTTAGTTTTTGGATGTTTGGGGGCAGTCATCTAACGTGTTGAAAGTAAATACTGCCGCGAATGGAGAGGGCAAACTTTTACCCCTTTGAATATAAGAATGCCTAATTGATTTGTTTTTACGTTTTTGTTTCTGACAGCGACTTTTTGATTTATGAATGTTCTCCGAACAAACAAATGGGGCCTTAGAAATTTCAGGCAGAGTCTTTCAATATTTTCTATGTGTACACAGCAAATGGGAAACAGGCAGGGTAGGTATAATGGAAATGCATTACGGAAAATGAGACCCGAATACGTGAAATAACAAATACTAGGAAGCGCACTTTTTTTTAAGACCATGGCACTTTGATTTGAACGCTCGCCCGTGCCACTGCAAGGTGTCTGATTCTAATTCGAACGAATGTATTAAAAATATCCGTCAAAGGCACCGTCAAGAATTTTAGCAACCTTTTTATATTTATGTTGTTTTGTAAGTTTCTTAGTTTCGCACAGTGTTGGAGGTAACGCGTTACTAGTAACGACGTTACTGGTAACGCGTTACATTTTTCGCTAACGCAGTAACGTACTCGCTAGTATTCTGAATGACTAACGAGTAAAGTATTTCCGTTACTTTTTTACGGTATCGGCTGTCAAATTTCGTTACTCGTTACTCGTTACTTTTGACCAAAACCGGTGAAATCCTGCAAAAGCTTATCTCAAAATCTTGCAGCAGCTTATCGCTGCACGGAACCAGCATCCGTCACAGTAAAGTTAAAAAAAACTCAATTCTCGAAGGCGAAAAAAACCTTCGGCTACCAGCTAATCCCGTTCATCCTCCTTTTTCTTCCCCGCAGGGGGCACCTGTGAAAGCAGGTGTTTGGAGAGTGGCGTCTCCACGGACCCCGAGCCATGCGGGTTCGCCCGCCCACGTCTGGCTGTGCGTGGCTTTCCCGTGTCTGGGGAAAAGGGCATCCTGGTGGTTGAGCCGAGCCCGGGGTAGGTTTGGACCCTTCGGGGCCCCCCGGGTGAGGCAATACACCACTTCGGCCCCCGCTTCTCATAGACGGGAGTCCTGGTAAGGCCCGGCCAGGATGATTCAGTCTAGTCGCCTTTTCTTCTACTATCCCCTCCGATCTCTCACTTTTACCTTTCCTGTTTCCTTTACTTCTCTCTCACTTATCTTACTCCTTTTTCACCCCTCTTTGGCGGCAAGGGCTAACCTTGGGTGGCAATGGACCTCTGTCTTGACCCACACTTGGGTATAGTTTCCCGGCAGCACTGTTAGCGTAACGTCTCCAGCCAAGCCCTTCTTGTTATGGTGCGTTACCTAACCCCTTGTTGGGCTCGGTGGTGGGCGGTGCACCGCGGATTCCGAACACTCTTTGCCCTTTTATGGCGCCCCACCCCTCCAAACCCCGTTCAGGGCACGCCCTTAAAAGGCGCTGCCCCGAACAAAAAACCATTGACAAAGAATATGAAGCAGAAACGTTTAATAAGTTTTTCATCGTTCATTCGCTGGATGAACAAAGACCTGTTTCCAAGCTGTCACCTTTTATTGTAGCAAAGGTGCTAGAAAACCTTGTAGGGTTTTCCTACAAGGCTAAAAAACAGCACACTGGAGACCTTCTCGTGGAAGTGAATACAAAAAAACAAAGTGACGCACTTCTTAAACTAACTACCATCGTTGACGTGAAGGTGTCGGTGAGTCCTCATCGCACACTAAATACTGTCCGTGGAGTCCTCTCTGAGGACGACTTCTTGCACACTAGTGAGGAAGAACTCCTCGAGGGACTCCAGGGTGCCGGTGTCGTCGCCGTGAAACGCATTATGTTTAGGAAAGATGGCGAACAAATTCCTTCGAGACATGTTATCCTGACGTTTGAGAGACATACCCTCCCCGAGACAGTCAAGGCAGGATACTTGAACTGCCGCATTCGCCCGTACGTCCCCAACCCCCAGCGGTGCTTCCGTTGCCAGCGTTTTGGTCATGGAACACGCAGCTGTCGAGGGAAGGAGACGTGCGCGAAGTGCGGTAGTCAAGGTCACGTTTCCGATACTTGCGAGGCGGCTGCGGCCCTCTGTGCTAACTGCGGTGGACCACATCCTGCTTATTATCGTGCATGTCCCTCTTGGAAGCTAGAGAAGGAAATTCTTACCATCAAAGTTAAAGAAAACATATCATACCCAGAAGCCAAGAAGCGGTTTTCCTTTTTGTCAAAGGGGAGTTTCGCCGAGGTGGTGCGCAGGGGCCCTGCACCACGCTCGGAGTCAAGGGCCACCCAGGTCTCTCCCGAGATCTTGGCGGCCGACTGCAGGGCCCCAGCTCCCCGACAGGAGCAGCGGCTGCTTCCTCCAGCCCCTGGTGGTGGCAAGCGTGCTGCTCCTCCTTCCAGGGACAGGCCGGCAGCAGCCGCGCCTGCCCCCTCTCCTAGGTCGCCCCCTGGGGAGACGGAGCGAGCTTCTCGCTCTTGCTCGCTAGAGAGGGCCCCCTTACCGAAGGAGCAGCATGGTGCCCATGCAGCTCCTGTGAAAGGAGGGGACCAGACGAGCTCAGACGACCCGTCGCCCAGTTCGTCTGCAACCCCCCCAGCCGGTCGTGGTCGGGGTTTGCCCCCCCGCACACCTGGCCGGACAAGTGCTGTTCTAAAAACAACGGATACCTCTCAGGAGGTGGAGATGTCAACAGATGCTGACAATCTGTCCGCTCCTGGGTCCGACCAGGACAATATGGAGTGGGAAACGCCCTCCAGTAAACATAAAAGGAATAAGAAGCCTGTTGTCCCACCCAAATGATGATCCCAATGTCTTCCACCTAGTTTGTGTTGACTTTACAGTCTTGCTTATTTTACTAAGTTTATTTTTCACTTTTATATTTACATATCTTTTATAGATGACTAAGATACATTTTATGCAATGGAACTGTCGCGGTATTTTAAGAAATATTGATGATGTCAACTATTTTATGGATCAGCTTCGACCCATCGCTCTCGCCTTGCAAGAAACCCATCTTAACACTAATTCTTTTAATATTTTAAGACGTCATCAGGTTTTTAGAAAAGATCGCCCCTCTTCCACCCCTTCTGGTGGTGTTGCAGTGGTCGTACAGAGGGGAGTTGCTTGTTCTCAAGTCCCCCTCTGCACGCCCCTGGAAGCTGTTGCAGTACGTCTCCTTCTAGACCGCCTTGTAACAATTGTTTCCTTATACTTGCCACCTAATGCTCCTTTAAACCTTCAAGAGCTTCAGGGACTTATAGGACAGCTTCCACAACCGTTTTTAATTTTGGGGGATTTTAACGCTCATCATCCTATGTGGGGTAGTACCCGTCAAGACTCCCGTGGCGGTATGATTGAACGTCTTTTATTGTCTTCGGGGTTATGCCTTCTTAATGGGAGAGAGCCAACGTTTTTTAGTGCGGCACACAACTCATTTACATCCATCGATCTTTCTATTGCTTCACCTTCATTGCTTCCTTGTTTTTCCTGGAAGGTTCTTCATAACCCTTTTGGAAGTGATCACTATCCAGTTGTTTTAGAGAGTACCGTTCCATTGCCTAATCTTTTAAAGAGGGTCCCTAGGTGGAAATTAGACAAGGCAGACTGGGCGCTTTTTAATCTTCACTCCACTTTAGATCCTTCGCTTCTTTCGTCTATGTCCCCTGAGAACGCTACACTTTATGTTACTGAGCAGATACTAAAGGCTGCTCAGCAGTCCATTCCACAAACATCTGGTAATATACCGAAGAAATGTAAACCTTGGTGGAATAAGGAGTGTGCGACAACCCGGGCAGACCAAAATAGGGCGTGGGGCCGATTTCGCAGATACCCCACTCCAAGCAACCTTGTTGATTTCAAGCGACGAAAAGCCAAGGCTCGTTGGACTAGGAAGCAGGCAAAGCGGAAGTCATGGATGAAGTATCTTTCTTCTTTAACCAGCTTTGTCCCAGCCAAAGAGGCCTGGGACAGATACAGGAAAGTAAATGGGGATTACAGGTGCTTTGCCATTCCAACGTTTAATGCCCCTTCTTCATCACTAAAAGATATTGGCAACATACTTGGGGAACATTTTTATAATTCATCTAGTTCGGCCAACTACAGTGTTACTTTCGGACAGTTAAAAGCTCGTGCGGAACGACAAAAACTTGTCATGTCAGGAGGAAATCCAGCATCCTATAACCAGCCATTTACGCGATGCGAGCTTGAGATGGCTCTTAATGTGACAAAGCTTTCTGCCCCTGGTCCCGATGGAATTCATTATGAAATGCTGCGCCGCCTTTCTCCAGGATCCCTTGAAAACCTTCTCCTGTTTTTTAATCTTTTGTGGGAAAAGGCACGTTTCCCTCGGGCTTGGAAACACGCACATATCATCCCCCTCCTAAAGCCTAACAAAGACCCCTCACAACCATCAAGCTACCGCCCCATTGCACTAACAAGCTGCCTTGGGAAAACATATGAAAGGCTTATAAACAGGCGACTGGTCTACATGTTAGAAAGCCAGAGGGTATTTGGTAACAATCAATGTGGTTTTCGCCAAGGTCGATCTACCCTTGACCACTTAGTTCGCCTGGAGACTGTGATACGTGAGGCATTTGTAAACAGGCAGCACTGTGTTGCGGTTTTTTTCGACTTAGAAAGGGCATACGACACAGCGTGGAGGTATGGGATTCTCCGAAACCTGTATGCCTGTAATATCCGGGGCCGTATGCTGCGAAGCATAAAGGAATATCTGACAGACAGGACTTTCCAAGTTCGTCTCGGCTCAGCCCTATCTGATTCCTTTGTTCAAGAAAACGGAGTTCCTCAAGGGGGTGTTTTAAGTGTTACTTTGTTTTTGCTAACAATGAATTCACTCGCACAACTGCTGCCACCCTCTATTTCATATTCTCTTTATGCTGATGACATACAGATTTCATCATCGTCTTGTAACCTTTCTAGTTGTGAGCGCCAGTTGCAGTTAGCCATAAAGAAACTGTCCAAGTGGGCCGATGAAAATGGGTTCAAGTTCTCTGCTTCAAAAACGGTCTGTGTTCCCTTTTCTTTGCGACGTGGGCTCTCTTTGGATCCATCCCTGGAATTGAATGGAACTCCTATACCTGTTAAGAAAGAGCACAAATTTCTTGGTGTGATATTTGATAGAAAGCTTAATTTTATTTCCCACCTTAAAGCGCTGAAGCAAAAGTGCCTTGAGTCGACAAACCTTCTGAAAGTATTATCTCACAAGTCTTGGGGGTCTGATAGAAAATGTATCCTGCAGCTATACAATGCCCTTGTACGATCCCGCCTTGACTATGGTGCAGTAGTGTATGGGTCGGCTCGGCCCTCTGCCCTTAAGATGTTGGACTCAGTTCACCATCTCGGCTTGCGACTGGCAACAGGAGCTTTCCGGACGTCCCCCGTCCTCAGTTTGTATGCAGAATCCAATGAGCTGTCCCTGAACAAACGACGTACATATCTTAGTCTAACATATGCTTACAAGATTCTGGCCGACCCTCAGCATCCAACTTACTCTTCCCTCACAAGGTCAAGGTTCTATCGCCTTTTTGAAAATAAATCAAGCATTGTAAGACCGTTACACTTCCGCATTGAACATCTTCGCTCCTCGCTGGACCTTTCTCTGGACCAGGTCGTCCTCGTTCGGAAAGTCAACGGTATTCCACCTTGGAAAACACAGCGAGTTGAATCCGACTGGTCTCTCGCAAAGTTCAACAAACACGGCATTTCCCATGCTGTAATTAAGCAAGAGTTTGGAGAACTGCAAAATAAGTATGATGGTTATCTTCATGTTTATACTGATGGTGCCAAGACCTCCTCTTTTGTCGGTTGTGCTGTGTATTCTGAAAGCTTCTCCAAGGTTCAACGACTTGATTGTATCGCCAGCATTTTTACTGCGGAGCTCTATGCGGTATCAATGGCGATTGAATATATTATCAATAGTAGAATACTGAGGGCAGTCCTGTTTGTTGACTCTCAAAGTGTGATTCTTGCAGTTTGCTCTCTTAAAGATACTAAAAATATGCTCGTACAACAAATTCGATATAAACTTAACTCTGCTTTGCATGGGGGTCAAAATATAAAATTTTGTTGGGTGCCCAGTCACATTGGCATTCATGGCAATGAAGAAGCCGACAAACTTGCAGGGTCTGCTGGGAACCTTCCACAATCACTCTCCTGTCTACCCTATCAAGATATTAAGCCCTTGGTGAAGTCCTCAATTCTTCATTCTTGGCAATTGGAATGGGACATGGAGTGCGATAACAAGCTTCATGTTACCAAACCTACATTAGGAGTTTGGGAAAGCTCTTCATGCAAGAGCCGACTTCATGAAACGTTGTTGTGCCGCCTGAGAATTGGACACTCATTTATAACTCATAGGTATCTGCTTTCGGGAGAAGATCCACCTGTGTGTGATCAGTGTGGTGACAGGCTCACTGTTTTGCATATCTTGTGGCTGTGTCCCGGCCTTCAGCCCAAGCGCCGCATTCATTTCCGTGAATTTTTCCAATATCAGATCCCATTTCATCCTGCTCTCCTTGTGGGAGAGAATCCTCTAGTCTCTTTTGAACGGGTAATGGAATTTCTGAGCAGTATTGGCCTTTTACACCGACTCTAGCTTTTTGGTCCATCTTTTGTAAAACCTTTCCTTTAGTACAATGATCCTTTCAACTAGTTTGGCGCAGATGGCCTCGTAGCTTTTGCGCCATTAACCCCCCAAATCTCTCCTTTTTCTTTTTTTTTTTTCATAGTGTCACCACCCATAAGGCTTGAACGAACGACTGCGTTACAGCCTCTTCCCCTCCCTCCTCTTCCCCCACCCCCTGCTTTGTGCAGCAGAAGTGGACAGCGGGGGGGGGGGGGGGGGGGGGTAGCCGTGGAGAGACATCCGTTTACAACAGTTGACAACTAGTGGCGAAGCGATTTGCTCATCCCTCTAGTTTCAAAAAAAAAAAAAAAAGAAACACCCTTTGTGGAATATTTTTACCCTCGCTCTCCCCCTCGCTGCCTGAAAGTTCCTGACCCACTTTTGCACACAGAAGTATCTTTCGCTTGATTAGTCTTTAATTCCCTAAGGTCAAAGAAAACTTAAACACGAAACCCTTTTTTTTCACAGAAAAACTAAGAGCTACTGCTGGTAGCTCTTAGTTTTTCTGAAAATATATTTTTAAAATATATTTTCTGAAAATCGTTTTTTATTTCCGTGTAACTTGTGTTTTTTCCTCGTAAGAATGACAAGCACCGGATATAAATATCGGGTAATTTTTTGTTTGCTTTTTGCATGCCACAACTAGATAAGGAAGCCTTCTTTTTTTTTTTTTTGCTCCAAAGTTTAGAAAGCGTCACATTTTTAGATATATTTAAAGTAGATTTCTTCTAAACATTCATTTTTTGTTTATTTTTTTTTTGTGGTGATTTACATTAAGATGAGGAATCGAAAAACATAAATATTGGTTAATTTTTTGTTGCATTCTCGGGACAACTGGATAAATTAGTAGCCTTTTGTCTTGAGTCTTAGTCTTCGGTACAGGTATGCTAGCTTCACCGTAACGCTGCTAGTCGGCTCAATATTAACAAATGTTGCAATAGAGTACTTCACCATGACGTATCCTTTAGTATGTTTTTCGTGCTGCGCTGCAGACAACCGAAACCGAGTGATCATGCCAACCGCGTTTCTGAGATGAACGATATTACATCTAAATAGTATTAAATGAGCCGTTTTAAAGAAAAATATGAGTTCATTGTTAGTTGCACCGTCGAAATTGCTTGCATCCCATGTTTGCATTAAGTTTGAATGGCGAGATGAAACTATACCGGCTAAACGCTAGCTTATTAAACATATATTGGTGCGTAACTATAAATGAAAGCTGTCTTGTAGTAGTTTCTTTCGTGTAGGCGAACATGTTCAAATAAATTATATATTGCCTCGAAGTTCCGAAGATTGCTCCAAAATATCTTTTAAAGTATCGTGTTTCTTAAAAAAAAGTTTGTTAAACTTTTATTTATTTCTTATTTCGTTTTAACACCTGGATACAAGTTATTGTGCGTCCTTTTTTTTGCGGTATTCGTTCTAACAGACGAACTAACGACATCTTTAGCAGTTCCGTCTGTGACGTTCCGGCATAATAGCTTCAAAGGAGCGTTGCGAGCAATCTCCGTGAAAAGGAAACAATAAAATCACGAGCAACCCTGGTAATAGTACATAAAATCGTTTAAATTTGTTTAACTACCGACATCGGTTCGAAGCGATAATGGGAAATCACTTTCTGCCTGCGGTTCACACGTAGCATGTTAGACCTTGAGATGAAAACAAACCTGTCCTATTTACCTACCCTCACTCCCGGCCGAAACGTTGAATGGTTGCTAAAGAGCGTTCCTCAGCCAAATATCCCTCCCCCCCTTCCCCTGTATTTTATGGAATGAATCTGAAGAGCTCAGTGACCCACAGGTATTGATTGTCCCTATTGTTCAATGCTTCAATCAAAAACTTGATTGGATTCCACAGTCACGAATTACAGGTCACTAAACCTACCACGTGCAATTATCTTTGTAACGTAATCGCTCAGATACACTGTTATACTGCTACAACTGCATGACCGTCCTGTAGCACCACAGGAACCACTACCTTAGAATGCACTTCTTCTCCATCGATGAACACCTAAAGGCCCGTTGACATACCTGCGTTTGCTTAGAGTCGAGCTCTAGTGGTGTCTTACGGCGGGAAAACACCTCTGGCACACTGGCGCCATCAATGAGGTGATCTGTAGCTGCATTTCACTGGAAAAAGTAAAAAAAAAAGAGCGGCCCCTTAACAATCCTACAATAGAATTGTAGGGGGCTGAAACAGAAGCGGGAAAACCCACGATTAGCACGGAACCCGAACGATATCATACTACTACAAGAAACGAAGAGTGACACAGACAAATTAAGTGGATACAAGAAATTTTTCGCACCGCCTATCCATACAAACAGAGGGGCAAGGTAGTGCTACAAGCATATACCCGGTGTATACCCTGCCGAGGAGTTGCCCGTCACACAGATAGACACCAGTAAGTGGTTCAATAGCTCCCAAGAAGTCGTAGCAGTCCGAACGGAGGTAGACGACAAAAGAATCACAGTAGTGAACACGTACGCTAGACCACGAACCCATGAAAACGACACTAAATAAGGCAATTTGTTTTCTACCGTTGCGTTAATATTCGGTGGAGACTTCAACGCTCGAAACACAGCATGGAACTATATAACAACCTCTATAAGAGGACAGAAATTAGTGGAGACATACGAAAGAGCAAACATAATTTTAATTAACGACTAATCGGTCAACACAAGATACGCCACCAATACGAAACATGAAGACACAACACCAGACCCGACCTTCACTACTCAGAAAATGAGAGGGAACGGGAAACTGCTAAAAGGGAAATTCCGGCCAAAACTCAAAACGAAATAAATGATTGGTATCGCTTAAGTGACAAAAAATGCGACCCCAGCCAACATATTACGTCAAGGGGACGCCGCATTCTCAACTAATGCCGATAATAGAAATGCTCCCCGCTGCGAGCCGCTGCTCCAAGCAGGTCGTCAGCGGGTTACCGATCGCTAAAGCAACGTTGGGCTGTGACGTCATGGTAGTTCTCTCTTTTGTTTTTCTTCTTTTTTGTTTGGCCTTACGCGGTCCGGACGGGCGCACCCGTTGCGCGGTCGAGCAGTGTAAAATGCGTTTATTTGAACCGCTACCGCCGCTATTTCGGCTGGTAATTGGCGTGTTTAGCCATTGCTTTTATCTGTAGCCGGTGTAGCTTCGGTATAGCCTTTTGTTTATTTGCTTGTGAGGACTTCCTATTTCGATTTTTACCACGAATAACTCCTTGAATAAGATCATAATTTGAGGCAGTATTCGAGTGAATCCACTAAATGATAAACAAATTTAGAGTCTCTTTGGAACGTTACAGACGACTTAAGTTTTTTTCATGTTTTTTAACATAGCACATGCGTGGTCAACGAAGAACTTCGAGAAACTTCGACCACCATAAGGAATACACAAACACAACAGCAGGCGCCCAGATGTCGTATATATCCAATCATAGTGCCAGTTCACAATCAGCCAATTCTAATTTCGAGTTTCTTTGATGACGCAAAATCGGATAGAAGCAATAAAAATCGTGAAAATGTGGAGTCAATAATAATATGGCGTACCTTGCAATCAGCTTGTATATGTTTTCTAATGCCACTCCAATCTACTCGTAGGTCGAATCGTTTTCTACTTTAGAATCTTTTATGAAACTTTTGGAGAGAAATGTTGCGGCAACATTCCTCCGACAAAATAAGCACTGATCGAGGTGCAAACGCACACTGCGTGTAGGATTCCAAATGGCTAGCGATCTTTTCTCCGACACTTCCTAACCAGATCGAACACGCTTGTGCTCCTCCATCTCACCACCTGAAATAGAAGAAACCAGCCGGAAAACGCACGACGTGAATATCTATTAATCAACTGATGCCAATTGCCCCTGGTACCGGCTAAGGGCGGTCTTTCAATTTCAAGAAAACACACAAACAAACAGAACGACACAGACGTCAGTATATACGAGCCATAGCCTCGTATATACTGACGAAGCCAGGCAGACGGCCGCGAGAAGCGGCCGCTGAAGTGGAAAAAGGTGGATCGGCAGACAATGGATGAGAGGAGAGCCACGTGACTGGCGCCTCGCTGCGTCGAGACGCCGAAACACACTTCTCCCGAGAGAACAAGTGTGTTTCGGGTCCTCGCCGCTGCAAAAGCTGTGCGCTGACGTCCAGTTTTCCCGAGAAATGGCTCTTTGATGCTCTGTGCTACCAGATCATAGCGCTCCAAATCTACGACCGGTTCCGTCGTCTATGGTTCCGTCGTCGAACTGTTAGGCTTTGTGAGTATAGAGGAGATTATGGTTTAGCGCATTTGTTTCTTGCTGTTTCGCTTGTGTTTTCACTATTAAAATTAACTTGGATGTATGCCGTGTCCCGTTAGATCTATTTTCTTCTGTCCCTGTCTTCGTGCGTTTCACTTCTATAATTTTTTACTTCTTTATTGTTGCGGGAGAAATGACGAGAAGGAAATGATATGCTTGTGTCGAGGATGGTCTTCCTCTTTTCTGCTTGTTTGTCAGCTTTTAACATGCAACACGCGTTGATGATTATATGCATCCCTCAATGCTGTTCGGTGTGGCACTATCTAGCGACTGAAGCAGGGCGAGACCGACAGGAGCATGTTTGGCAAATCTTCGCTCTTTTTTCTTACAGGCCCTTGTGTTTCCTTTTTTCGGATCGCCCGTCTGGTACAGCACGTGTACGGCAATCAAGCAGATCGGCACCTTCCAGCTTACTGACAAGGGTGACCAAGCAATACCAATCGTCACCGTGGAGGAGCAGCACCGTCTAGTCTTCAGCGGCTCCGTGACTTCAACTTCCGCAACGGCTATAAAGGCACCGCTTCACCAGTTCCTCTTCATTGGGCACGGCGAGACCGACAGGAGCATGTTTGCTAAATCTTCGCACTTTTTTTTGTACAGGTTAGTCATATTACCTCTTGCCTTAGATCTAGGAGGGTGTTCCGTCTGATTGTGCCGTGCCCACGGACTTGTCTTAGTATTGCGTATGATTGCTTGAATCTGTGCAAACTACTGGTCTGTGGGGACGTTGAAAGCGATCCCGGTCCTACAACTGAGGAAATGTTTGCCCTAATATTGGACGGCCGAAGTGCCATACGCACAGAAATTGTTGATATTAAAGCACAACAGTTAAAAACTGATAGCCTGATCAGTGATCTTGACAAAAATTTAATGACATGGACAAGCTTCCGCGGGAGCTCAGGGTTAAGGATGATAAAATCAATGCTCTCGAATGCACTATAACTTCTCTTGAAAGAACAATGAACGTACAAAACCAGAAAATTGCAGATTTGGAAGGCCGAAGTCGGCGCTCCAATCTATTAGTTTACGGCATCCCTGAGGCTCCCGATGAAACTGAGGAACAATTGACAATCAAGGTGATAGTTGATGTCCTGGTCAGCAAGTTGGGTGTGCAGTGTTCATCGATCGCTAGAATACACAGACTAGGCAGGACTAGTGGGAAAAGGCCTGTTATCGTGTTTTTCTAAGATTACACCGAAAAACAGGCCGTTCTCCTAAACGTAAGTAGAGTGAAAGGTACTACATTCTTCGTAAGATACGATTACCCACAGTGTACGTTATCTAACTGTAGGCTATTGTGGGATACTGCAAAAGCGGACAAGACTGCGGGAAAAAGAGTATCGCTCGTGAACGATAAACTTCAGGTTAACAATGAATTCTACGTGTGGGATGAATTGAAAAATGGGCTGGTGAAACGCCTTTCTTTCATTTAACATGAACCCGTTGAATGACGAGAAGCTAGTGTTGTAAGAAAGCAGCTACGGCTTCTGAATTTAAATGCCCAAAGTATAATAAGCAAAGTTGAGCAAGTTGGACTTTTATTACTCACCCACGACCCCCATATATCAGTTATTACTGAAACCTGGCTTCGTGACAGCATTATCGACGACAACGTCATATTCGATTCCTACAAAATGTTCCGCAGAGACCGTCTTCCCCGTGGGAGTGGTGTCGCGATTTTACTTAAGAATGGCATTGATGCAATACTTTTGAACCAAATTGACGATCACGAGAGTTTGTTTGAAAGTGAACTGTTGTGGAAATATTTTTATTTTATACGCTGTGTACAGGCCTCCGAATTCCCCACTTGATTTTTTGTGTAAACTATACAACCACATGCCTGCTTATCGGAACTCTAGGTTTCTCGTGGTTGGTGATTTCAATCTCCCAAATACTAACTGGTCACATTTATCTTGAAAGATTGCCAAAATGCTGAGCTTGTTTTTGATATTATATTTGCCTATGACTTAGTTCAATTTTTGAATAATGTGACAGGTGAGCAAGGTTCTAGTAGCTCAATTTTAGACCTTGTATTTATTAGTCGTTGCATAAGTGACTATGAGGTAACAGTTGAACAAGGTCGCTCTAATCATAAACTTGTGTCTTTTAGGTGCTCTCTAATTAAACAGTCAGAAAAAAAGGTATGTGTACTTTTGTCACTGTTAAAAACTTTTCGCGTGGTAGTGATGAAAGTGTTCTAAATTATTTAGAGCTCTGTGTCGATGAATTTCAAGATTCTGATCTAAATCTCCTTTGTAACAATTTTAAGTCAATGTGTACCTATTGCCTGGATAACTTTGTTCTAACCAAGCGCAAGCGCATTGGTAAAACAAATCCTTGGATTAACCGGGGAGTTATTCGTCCTAAGCGTAGAATTAAGCGACTAAAGAAAAAAAAACAGTAATCAGGGGTTGATTCAAGAATTGATTAACGAACTTTCCACCCAAGTTCAACACCGCCAAGGAATTTTACTTTTCCAATACACTAACAAGCTTCATAACCAATGCCCACAAATATTGGAATTACCTCCGTGGCAAGAAAAGGTCGAGCGATCAAATCAAGGTTAATGATGCATTGGTTACTGACCAGAGTGAAATTTCGCAGCACTTCAACGTCTACTTTCAGTGGTTTTTTTTCCAATCATGACGTTATCAACCGTGCCGAAAGCCCGCCATCCTTCACGCACGCCGATTTCCTATCTTACGAGGGAGTATTGCTTGTGGTCCTGATAAGATTCCCAACGCGTTTTTGCATCGGTACGCTGAAATGCTGGCACGTTTTCTGACAGTCATTTTTCGTGTTTCCTTTTCCTCGGGCACTTTGCCAAATGATTCGTTAATGGCGCGAGCAGTGTTTGTGTTCGAAAAGGGTGACCGTCTTGCGTTAGGCAACAACCGGCCTATTTTTGACATGCACATCCTGTAAACTACTAGAACATATCATCGCTAACCAAAATACAGAGTTCCTGAACGCGAATAACATACTCTCGCCTCATCAGCACGGATTTAGAAAGTGATTATCTACGGTTACCCAGCTTGTTTCCACTGCTCAAGAATTTTCATCCATTCTAGACAGATCAGGCCAAGTTGATGTTTTTCTTGACTTGAGCAAGGCCTTCGACTTGCTCCCCTACGGAAAGCTCGTTAGCAAATTTGAACGTGTAGGTCTTCACTCTTTTATTGTTAGAGGGGTGTGTTCTTACTTACAGCGTCGTAAACAATTTGTCGAAATCAACAGTAGCTGCTCAGAGATATTACTCGTAACATCTGGAGTATCACAGGGGAGCGTTCTTAGTCCTTTGCTGTTTTTAATTTATATAAACCACATAGTTTCTGTCCGACACCCGTCTGTGAACACACGTTTATTTGCAGATCATTGCGCGTTGTTTAAAGAACTATCTTCGCCTTATGATCAACAATTAATGAGCGCAAGCCTTAATGACATTCAATGGCGGTGCTGTACGTGGGACACGAAGTTAAATGTTGAAGAAAAGACTGTTTATCAGCAAATTACAAATAAAAAAAGCCATTCAACTTCCAATACAGACTAAATAACATCCCCATCGCTCAGGTTGATGACTACAAGTACCCAGGAGTAACCATAAATAAGAACTTAAATTTGCGACCCATATAAAAAATACATCATCGGCAGCCTTCAAGAAGTTGGGTTTTTTAAGGCATAAAGCTGGAAATACGCTGCACCAAATATGAAATTACTGGTTTACAAGTCACTCGTTAGATCTAAACTAGAATATGGAAGAATTACTTGGGACCCTCATACGAAATGTAATTCTGAAACAATGGAACGAGTTCAAAGACGTGTTGTAAGGTTTATATACGGAAAATATGAGAGAACTGATTCGCCTTTACTTTTGATGCAAACCAACAAAATACGAACTTTAGAGAACCGTCGAAAGATAGCCCGTTTGAAGTTTCTGCACTCTATTTTTATACGAAAACTGTCCTTAGATTCAGATTACTAATTAAAGCCGCTTTCTACCAGACGAACTAGGCACCATCATGAATATTTCTTAACGCTATACTTTGCACGCACTAACCTGTTTACATTTTCGTTTCTCCCTCGTACAATTGAAGAACGGAATTCTCTTCCTTGTTCGGTTATTTCATCTTCGGATTTTGCTTCATCATAAGAACAGATATCGTAGTGGTGTTTTGTATTTCGATGTGTTTTGATGTTTTTATATTCAGTGCTTACCTTGCGCTTCTTTAATGCTTCTTGGCTAGCTATATGTTTTGCTGTATGGTACCGCCTCTTTCATATTTTCTGCCGATTTGTATGCCTTATTTCTCGTTTTGTTGTTTTCTTTTTTGTACGGGTTCTTGAGTTTGTACCCTGCCCATCCTGCTTGGACCACGTGTGGTC
Organism: Ixodes scapularis; assembly: GCF_016920785.2. NCBI lineage: Eukaryota > Metazoa > Arthropoda > Arachnida > Ixodida > Ixodidae > Ixodes > Ixodes scapularis. The sequence continues at coordinate 195,535 of NW_024609855.1, read as the reverse complement.
TGCAGTATTTAAAAAATAAAAATAAAATAAGCAAGAAACATTGGGTATGCCTGGAAGTGGCAGTTGAATTGTTCAAACGTGAGCTATCACTTTGGTGGCGTCGCTGACACCCGTGCCACACGGGCAACTCGAATGGCATTTACAACGAATGACATTCGTGTGATCGACGAATCGGCTCGCGATCTGTCGCGCGTAGAATGCGCTATGCTTGGAGTGTCGCGCGCTGATTGGCCGATCGTTCAAATGTCATTCGTTGTAAATGGCATTCGAGTTGCCCGTGTGGCACGGGTATTAGCCTAGTGTCTGAAGCAAGAAACGTTGCGCAGACCAGAAAGCCGGGGTCCTATGACATGCCAGTACGGCGGTAGGTACGGTCTCTGCGGGCCAATCGGAACAACGGAGAAAGGCACATGCCTACGATTCGCCTTAGTGCAGCTCTGCCGCGAAGAAGTGTCAGGCTTTCCGCTGCCTCTTGCTCCAATATGTTTGCGTTGCGCTCGTATGCATAGCGCATATTGAAGCCGTCGGAAAGTAATGTAGGGCGTAGCGTTCCTCCTTTGCCAAGTTACAACGAGACAGCGTGTAACCGTGGGCTCTCACTCTGCTGGTGCCGCCTGGCCGTTGACGGCCGGCTATACGAAGAGGCGACATTACGACTGCTACCCATATCGATACAAAAAGGTGGGCGAATTGAGCTCACTTTATGTGCGAGTCTCAAGCGTTTTAGTTTTCGTTTTAATAATCTTTCACAGAAAAGGGTAAAATATTGACAGATTGCTTGAAATATTTTTATGAAATTTCTTACAGAACAAGGGCTTTCTTGTTCAATGGAAGGGTCTATCGAAGTGAAAGAACACCATGAAGCCTTGGAGCCACCTCAACACGGCATGCTTGGAATAACTGGCGAACCCCAGCGAGCTAGCACTGAGCCGATTGAAACCGCAATCTACACTTTTCGAAGTGTAAAGGAAGCTGTCTATCACGAAGAGGAGTAGTAGCCTTTGTCGGGTTGATTTCAACTTCGAGTTTTCCTCTGGGCTTTTTTCTGAAAGGGTTTATAGATGGCGGATTTTATGTGATGAGCCTGATACACTCGCGAAACCAAGTTGGGCGATGCTGTAGAAATTCAGTTCCCAGTAAGAATTAAGGGCAGTCTCCGGCGCTCGAATTCTTCGTGAGTGTTCCTCGACGGTTTCCCTCAAGAGCACTTACATATTTACTTCCTGGCCAGAGGGGTCACCGCCGGGAAATAATGGCGAATAGGAGCGAACAAGGCGTCGGTGTCAAACTGGGTGAAGGCTTAATGACAATTACGTTAACCAACAAACTTCTCAGGCATGTGTATCACGAAAACGAGCTGCTGAGAAACTCATACGTCAATAGCACCCAAAGACATTGTGGATGTGGATGAACTTTTAGAGAAGAGGTGGCGTTCTTTGGGTTCAACCGTAGAAAGCCAGAACAAGGAGCTTAAGTCACGCGATATGCATAACTTCTTGCTAGGACAACGTAACCTAGCCATTGGTCATGCCGCTGATGCCTTTGCTAAAAGAAAGGAAGAGCGTTAGCGTGAGTGCGCAGTATTTGAGCCATTGGTTGAAACTCTAATACACATACTAGACGACAACAAAAAAGACTACAAAAAATTAGCGACATAAGGCTACAATAGCTCTGTTGACTAGTACAGTCGAGTCTGGGCAAGCACAAATCCAAACTCTTACCAAGGTTCGTGATGATAATTTGAACGAGGTAAAACGAATTAAGGAAGGGTGAAGTAGAACAGCCGACAACAAACTTTAACTTCTGGCAGAAAGTGTCGGCAGCCAACTTGAAGCCTTGCTTTCGCTTTGGGTTAAACCTGAAAGCTATCTCCGTTGAAGATAGAAAGGAACTTGTGCACCAGAGTTCGTACAGGGATGCAGAGCTTGCGCTTGTTCAATCGATCTAGGCATAATTCAAAGGCAGACGAATTGTGCCTGGATCAAAGATGAGCACTAGTGCAGCGATAGGCACGAGCTGGCACGAAACGTTAAAGGATTGCCGCCAGTAAGCCCGTTTACCACATACAGGGAGACATTAAAGAATCGCTTTGAAATGGTCAAAACACCACGCGGGGTAGCTGGTGCGCAGGTGTCTTTTTTAAAGACGCTACGTCATAGTGAAAGTGAAAACTGAAGGCGATGGCTCCAGGATAAGTAGCCAGACGCCAGAAAAAAAAAGCTCCACAATCAGACTACATCTTCTGTTGGTCACAATCGCCACTTCTGAGAACTATTTCCCTTACGGGAATCGTTTCAGCACCTCCTACGTGGTTAAGACTGGGCAGGTTGTTGTCAGGGGCATAACAATTGCAGTCAAGGTACGCTTTTGATCTGAACTTACGTTCATCTTAATTGTGGCGGTGCTTCAAGCGGCATCGTAAAAAATTTTATGTTCGTTTTGTTTCACGCACGAGAGAAACAGGGCGGCCCCGCCTTGCCTTATCGAGGCTTTAACTCTCCACCTTTTTCTAGAACATTGCTAAGCCTAACAACGCACTGTGACGCCCTGTCGCATGGGGTTCATTTTGCTACCTTTTCAGTATTGATCCGGAGCCCACTGTTCTGCAGAGATGACAGATGTGTTTGCGTGAAGTGAACAAACTCCTAGACAATTCAATGATTGAAATGGAGGATTTTTATTGCAAAGTGAAAGTTCGCAGCCCACGTAAACATCTTGACCATCTCGCTAAGTTTGGTGGACTAGTAAATGACTGCGACATGAAGTTGGTAGCTTGGCAGGATGGAAAGGGCTACATTTTTACCTCGCTTTTAATAATGACTACATAAAGCTACTGGAGTGCCTGCAAGAGGAACTTATAAGTATATATTTTTCATTCAGACACAGAGGAGTCAGATATCGCTGTCTGGCAGACATTTCGAAGTCTTCCGCTTAGCTTCGAAACAAACGTAACGGTTGAGGATGTGGAAGAGGAAGCGCGGACGTTTTTTCGGATGTTTATTGAACTGGAAAATACTTCCCTAAGGGGTATGGTAAAGACCGGGTCTCACGCTACGTCCATACCTTGGCTCTGCACGCTTCATCCAAGCGTATCATGTTTGAATGCCTAAGATGGTTTTCAAGCCAAGGTCTGGAAAAGATCCCAGGGTCTCTTTGTTATCTCTAAAACGACTTGAAGGCGAAAGCCTAAGCGCCGATGTGAGCGTGATAGCGAACCTCCGAAGACAGCGCGCTCTCTGACGACGCACTTTTGGCGCAGTTTCATTGGCTCACTCGGATCGTGGCGTCGGCTGTGGTCCTGGTGATAGCGAGCCTCCAAAGACCTCGCGCTCTCTGACGACGCACTTTTGGTGCTGTTAATCTCACGGTATGTTGCACGACCGCTCTTCAACGCTGCCCGAGCGAGAGTGTCTTCCTCTTCCGCTGGGTTTGCGCCGCGCGCGCGCCTCCGCCCATCTGACACAAGTAACGCCATCTCGAGGTCCAGCGGCGAACAGTGGGTTTGGGTACCTTTCGTGCCGCTAACGAGTTTTGGTAGCTTTTGTGTCGTCGACGGTTTCGCACAAGGGAACGCATATATTTAATTCCTGGCGAGAGGGGTCACCGCAAGAGAATATTGGCGAATAGGAGCGAACAAGGCCTCGGTGTCAAACTGGGTAAAGGCCTAATGACAATGACGTTAACCAACAAGCTTCCCGGGCGAGGGCACCGCGCTCAAGGACTTCGAAGGTCGCCTGAACGATGAGACATATAAGGCTTTCGCTTTAAAAAAACAACAAGAAACGATGTACTAAAAAGGCTCGAGGTACATCTAAGCACTTCTCATGAGTTGTGAATGCACAAGCATGCAATCCACTCGTCCGCTTTTTATTTCGTCTGCTGCGTACTTTTCGTCGCCGGTCAGCGCGACCTTGGACGCTCCGTGTTAACGGCTCGCTGACCGACAGGCAGCACCATGGGGTGAGCGGTCATTCAAACTGAGGCGCAGTGGCCAATGGGAGCCCCGTCAACGCGCGCCAGCCAATGAAACCGGAGCCGAAAATCCATCAGCTTTACTCTGCTCCTTTGGGATTGAAGAATATAGGTTCCGTTGGGGCTAGCTTTTCGCGTGATTTCATAGCTGAGAGCTGGCTTCACTTGGAGAAAGGATTTTAAGTGCCGTTTGACACGGCTCGCTCCATAAAACAGTTAATGCTTTCGCATTAAAACCCTGCACCACGGCAAGTCAAACAAGTGGAATCCTATAGGAGACGCGTTCAAGCTGGCAAAACGCCCGGAAGTACACTCCCTTTAACTAGTTGTGTGCATTGCAGGCGAAGGCAACGCCAGGCGAAGAAAGAAAGAGCGAGCACTAGGAAGGCAGGACGGGAGTGGAGGGCAACGGAAGACGAGGGGAGAAAGGGAGAGCACTGGGAACGTTAGAGAGGATGATTTTCTTCTCTTTTTCAGTCTTTCTAACGCTTGACCTCTCTCCCCTCGTCTGGCGTTGCCTTCCCCTGTTCTGCACGCAACTAGTGACACTGAGTATAATTTCGGAGTCTACAGGGTCTTGAAATTACTGAAACGTTGACGGGGCTTTTGGAATGGAGGGGGTATTATCAATGAGAGTCGTAACGAATAATAGCGTTGCTCTAACGACCCTCCGAAAACGGTCATCGATGAAGATGTAGATAAGAAGAGCACCGGGGAACTTCGAATGCAACCGCGCTGCTTGACTGCAAACACTAGTGTAAAATGCCCCCTTAAACTCCGGGACATGCTGCGTAAAACGAGGGGCCACGCTCCAACAATGTAGTTTAGAGTGGTGGAATCTGTCTTTAATGGTAGAGCATTAACATTACCATGAAGCGAACAGACGCCATCAGCTTTGAAGCCACGCCAAACGGCCCATCCCCTGTTTACTCTCGTCTTTGTCCTGTCGTTTTTTGGCGCTGTAAATACTTCCCCTGTCCCAATGGCGTCAGTAGCAGAAATCTGATGGATGGGCTCCCATTGGCTGGCGCGCGTCAACAAGGACCAAGGCTCGCTTTGGCTCTTGTGCGGCGTAGTTCCGAAAAACGCCACCATAAAAGCCTTCTCCATGGCGGCGCAGCGCACGCAGCGGCCCGGCCGCCGGTAAGATGTGCGGCGTTGCGGGCCTGGCCGCAGAGCCGCAGAGCCCGCCGGGCAAACTCTGGGGAGGGTGCACGGCTGAGCTCAGCGCGGCGCGGCCACTTCACGAGGGCGCGCGCTCGGCCGTCGGCTGGCGAAACGTGGTCGTCGAGGCCACCACGCCGCAGACGAACTAAGGGAGTGGAAGAACGACATTCATGCTTTCGCATTCAAAACTCGCAAGAAGTTTTACTACTGTTTCATTATAGCTCGCTTAATCGCGCACCTTAAACTGTCCCCCCGTTGCGCACATCTCGGCGCGCTGGTCATCCCACAGAAGTAACGCTGCCACGTGCCCGAACTTCGACTTTTTAGGGCGCAGCTCTTAGGCGCCCGTTTCCGGTTTGAGCGGCGTCGCCGTCGGCGTAACCGCTCGATGACGATGGCGATGACCCCCGTGAGGTCACGTGAACCCCGTGAGGTCATGTGACCCCGGTGACGTCAAGTGACTCCCGTGAAGTCACGTGACCCCCGTGAGGTCACGTGACCCCAGGTGACGTTACGTGACACCTGTGAGGTCTAGTGACCCCCGTGAAGTCACGAGGGTCACGTGACGTCACAAGGATCAAGTGACCTCACGGTTATGCCGACGGCGACGGTGACGTCGCTCGGAGGGACGAGTAGCAGGCAGGATAAGATGAGGAGGAGGGAGGAGGGGTATACCCCCCTCTCAGTACCCTTCCCTCCTCCTCCTCAAGAACTGCGCTCTAATTCGGTGTTAGAGGGAGTTGTAAGCGGCTTTAATTTTAGAGCGCAGCTCTTAGGGTCCCGTTTCCGGCTTGAGCGGCGTCGCCGTCGGCGTAGCAGCGAGGTCACGTGACCCCCAGGTCACGTGACCTCGCTGTTGTGAGGTCCTTACCTGACTGGTGAGGGGGTCACGTGACGCCCAAATCACGTGACCCCCTCACCACTGACTCCAGCGAGGTCACGTGACCCCCTCAGGTCAGGTCACGTGATCCCTGAGGTCACGTGACACCCTGAACTCACGTGACCCCCTGAGGTCTCGTGACCCCCTGAGGTCTCGTGACCCCCTGAGGTCACGCGACCCCCTGAGGTCTCGTGACCCCCTGAGGTCACGCGACCCCCCGAGGTCACGCGACCCCCCGAGGTCACGTGACCCCCTGACGTCACACGACCCCCCTGAGGTCACGTGACCTCAAGGAGTCACCTATCCCTCAGTACGCTTCCGTCCTCCTCCTCAAGAGCTGCGCTCTAACCCGGCGTTACGGCTTTCATTGTTTAGCCTCCTCCTTTTCTCAAGCAGCAGCAGAATTGTACGACCTTCCCCACCACGCCGCCGCCATCACATGTCCATCCGTATTTATGGGAACTCGTCAACCGGGTGGTTCTCATTTGAACCCGTTCGCATTCCTACCTTCTCGTTTTTGCCTTCTCATTTCAACCCAGCGCAAAACAAGTTTCGCGTTTCTCCCTTTCTCATTTAAACCGTTCTCAAAACAAACTTTCGGGTTTTGACCCTTCTCAAAACGACTTTTCTAATTTTAACCTTTCTCATTTCAAATTTTCTCAAAACATACTTTCTGGTTTTGACCATGGTCAGAAAGACTTTTCTCATTTTAGCCTGTCTCATTTCGAACCCAAATTAATCCAACATCATGATCTCGCAATCTTTCTGCGGTATTTATGGCGAATTCGGGTAATTAATTGCCTTCGAGCCATTGCCTGTGGCACCGGCGACCAAAAACGCGCCAGCGGCGCATCACGTGACTCTTTCCACCCGAATGCAAAGCACAATGAACTGGCGCTTTTATTTGACTGGGTCGCGAGTGAGCTCTGTTAACTTCTTCTTCGATCATTCTATGGTACCATGAGCACGCTGCATACGCCAACAACATAAATTACGACTCTTTGAGATGTGTGTGAACAGAAGCGGCTTCACAAAACTTTTCAAGATATTGGCATTACCACAGTCCGTACAGCTGACAGAATATTAAAATATAAAATCAATGAAAGGGCAGATGTATAAATCAGTGTGGTGCTGCCCGCACGCGCGTCAAATTTCAATAAACTTCGTTTGGATTTTCGATTAACTGTTGCCACGGAGGCTTGCCAGCGTCGCTTTCCATATTCTGTTTACTGTTAGTAGAGAGTTTTAGTATTGATTATAATGCAATTAAATGCAAAGGTGCAAGCGAGCTGGACAGTAATGATGAAAATAATTTGTGTTAGTCCTTTGTGATTTGTGTTAGTCCTTTGTCCCCCTTGTTCCCCTTCTCCAGGGATTATTTTCATCAAGTTTTAGTAGATCGTTTCCATGACTCCGATAACGATACCCGATACTCCGCCACCGCCTCCCTTGCGCATGCATAGTATCGTTATCAGGGCTATCGGGGGTATCGGAACGATATACTAAAACTCTCTAGTACCTTTCTTGGAATCCTCTGTCTTCTCATTGCACCCACCCTCCTTGAAATTGTAACGCGTGTTCAAGTTTCAAACTGCATCACTATGCATACTTTTTTTTTCAGCGGTGTAATAACTTGTTATTACAGAGTTGTAAAATAAAGTGATGTGTGATGCAGCCCGTGTCTCAGAGCAAACATACCTTGCTCAGGCTGGATAAATTCTTCCAAAAATGTTGACTTTCTTTCAAACATAAATTATCTTTCTCTACGTTGTTTTTGCGATCTTGTCTCAGAGCAGGAAAAGGTGCCTGTCTCGATGGCTTCGCTTGCCACTCGAACCCGCTATTTGCCGCCTCAGCGAGGATTGTTTCGTTTGGTTCCCTATCCCGATTCAGATGTGACGATACCGGATGCAATCTGGCAGACAAGCTGCCCGACCTCTTGAAGCTCGGGAAAACTTCTGCTGGTAAATTGCCGGTACACGCCTGAGAAGCGCAACCTGAAAAGCTTGCACCCGCCAGCCTTTGACCACGCGAACGCCCTTGCCGAAGATATGGGAAAGCTTTTTCTCAGGAAGAATGACCACCCGAATTGGCCATTACAAGCAATAACACACGACTAGCACAATGATCCATCCGCTCCACCCCTAGTAAAAAAAATCATTTGTATGAGAAATTTCTTGTGTCCAATAAACACATATGAATCATACAAGATATATAAGAACATACAAGAACATATAAGAACCATATAAGTATTATATGAGAACTAAATAAGAATTATATAAGATATATAAGAACCCCATAAGAAACTTATAAGAAAGTTCCCGCTAGTTTCTCATATGGTGCTTGTGTGTTCTCATATATCTTATATAGTTCTTATATAGCTCTTATATGGTTCTTATACGGTTCTTATATGTTCTTATATATTTTGTGTGATTCATATGTGTTTATTGGACACAAGAAATTTCTCATACAAATGAGAATTTTCAGTAGGGACACGACGACATCTTAACGACATACAGCGACAGAAGAGAAATGAAGTACCGAATCTGCGCTAGCACTTTTGAAACCACGTCACCATGTGACCACGTAGCTACGTCAACAGACTCGGGTTGGCACGCAGGCAAAAGGAAAATTGTTTCATGTGCTATGCAAGAGAAGGTGCCGCTTCGCTTAATCTTCAACCTTCATCCTTCAACTGTTTTTCCTTCTTTCTATACCTCACTGCGGTGTTCAAATGACAACGGGTTCAAATGAGAAAGGGTCGAAACGCGAAAGGTTCAAACGCGAAGGGTGTTTTGCGAATGGATTCAGACGAGAAGGGTTCAAATGAGAATGGGTTCAAACGAGAAGGGTTCAAATAAGAATGAGTTGTTTCGAGATACACCCCTCAACCACCTTCCGACATGAATGTTTGTTAAAATTTCTTTTTATATGTAACCCCATCTCTTATGTAATACCCCTAAGGGGGTCTTTAAGGTAATAAGATCAAATTAAAAAGTGCTTAGGTGTCCTCAAACTTTTGCTTATGCCTTGATTCGATTTTTTTTTTTTTTTTTGAGGGAAGTTTAAAATTGAATGCATGACTTCTTTCTTCGTCGACGTAGCTACTGCTTGTGTGCTTTCTTGGGGATAGTGAACATGTTTTATTGTTCTCGCTGCGATGTGGGCATGAATTACGGTACTTCGTCAGATATTAAAATGCGTCTCTTTGCTGCTTAAAACTGTTTTGTGCCAGGAATATTGAAGACGGTTGTTTTGTGCAGCATGACGTGCCCTTTATTTTTCATCTGGTTCTGAACGAATCGAAAGCAAGAGTTCTATCCGGAAGAAGGAAGCCTGATGTTTTGCATCTTGCTAATGTTTTAAATGTTGCTGGCATTTCTTATATATGTCCGATCCGCTAACTAGAGTCGATGACAGGCTAGTAACCCAGTGGATGCTCCGAATTCAGCGGGAGCTTTCCGCCTTAGATAGCACTCGTCGCATACGTGGCCGGAGCCCTACGGAAGGCAAGGAAAGGAAGGCGGATCTTGTAGTGTTTTTTTTTTACCTGTCCCCGTCTAAACGTTTTAATATGAGTATTTAAATTTGGTTCAATAGTCAGGTAACAACTGCCACTTTGCATGCCAGCAACTGGGAACTAACTTGTGAATCAAGAATGTGTAAACGCACACCGTTTTTAATGATAATTCGTTTACAGGCACAAAGCCACCATGAGTTTGCTTTTCTTATTTTTTTTCCAACTCTACGGTGGAAGAACAGAATGAAATGGAGACGGCTCAGTATTTTGTAAACTTTACTTAGTCTAACGTCTTTATGATAAGTGTTACCATATGTAGGTCGATTCATTTAAACTCCGTTTAAAAGAAAAAAATAATGATGTAAGCTTCGTCCGCTCGTGTAGGTTTTCTTCACGTCGTCTTCGTCGTCTGAGCTGTTTTCATCATGTATAACGTTTATCAACTCGCTCTATTCGCTACCTCAGTATAATATAATAAATTTATGAAGTTGTATGAAGTTCCGAACAGTATTTTTATTTACCACCCCTTTCTCCTGGAGGTCTATCCATTTTCACTCGTTGTTTTTTTGCTGCTGGTTTATACAGGCTATTTGATTTTATTCGATTCAGTTGCCAAGATGTAGGTTTAATTTATGCAGGCTCGATTGTTGATTTTTGTATTTTATAGTTTACTTTTGTAATTTGAATATTTTATATCGCGTAAATACCTGCAAATATTGTCGAACCATCTGTTATTTGTTTATCAACATATAATATCTAAACATGCCTTGTGCAACTTGCTTAGAACACTTCGCTTTATATTTCTAAAAGGCATTTTGTGTAATAAACCTTGCGTGTGTTGTATCTTGTAACCTAACTCTCTCCCTTCCGACAGATTTTGCACAGCTTTTCTTTCACGAAGAAAACGCGACCTAGACATGGACGAACGAATGTAATAGTACAACACGGACTAGCGCACAAGACAATGAAAACATTTACCCATTCCACATTTCTCTTAAAGGGCGGTGCAACGATTTCTGTACTTTGCGTGAATACCACTTAGAACGAATCCCTGACGTTTATGACCAATGAAACACAGGTTCGTCTTTCACCCCACGCAAGAAACGTCACAAAAAAAAAGAAAAGAGGGAAAACGAGCAGCGTTTGTTAGCCCCGTGCGCGACCGAAAGCGTCGCTGTAGTCGGCCTAGTACGATTGGCCGAACGCTGACTATGACGTCGGAAAGGGGATTTATCATTGACGGAAATAAGAGGAATGAAAAAACTTTAATTTTGACGGTGTTGGCAGTGTTGCTTTAAGAGCTCAATGATTTCAAGCTTCCACCATGCTATTTACAAACACCATCGAACTTGTTCTTTGCAAGGTAATGACGCCACAAGGGGGGAACCATAGGAGGGCGCCGCCAAAACATCTAGCCGCTAAAAACTCGCAGCCAGAACAAGCGGCCACGTGATCTGGAGCGGATTAAATGCCGCACATGCTGATCAGCCACGCGCTGGGCCTGGCGAAGCTCAGGACACGCGCTGAGTTTCAGCCATTGTTAGGCTTCGGCTATTGCCGTCATTTTCGTGATGGGACACGGGCCACTGCCCGAATGCTTGTCGAGCTATTGATTTTCACGAGCCCAAATTGAGTGATCAGGCAATGCTCAGGTTCAATCTATGATCCGAATTAAAATACTGTCACTGGGGGAGACTGGGACCCCCATACTACGTCATCAAGTTTTTCGAAGGAGAAATTGAGAGAAAACGATCGCTTTTATCCTTGAAAATACACCGCAACAAAAAGGTTTCTTGGTGAGCGGTGTTACGTGCGAGCACATTTGGAATGTTTTTCACTTTACACGAGTTTAGTGACACTAGTGTGACACAATTGAATATCGTTGCGCTGCCCCTTTAAAGGGAAGCCAAAGCACTTTTCAAGAAATCCGAGTTAGGAGCGGACATCTACAGCTTTTCGTCTAGTTAATTCAGGTATCAGAATTAACACTGGCAGAAGTAAACGTAAACCGCATTTGTTTTCAGAAAACGTGCAGCGATTGCCCCGGGACCAAAGAATTTTAGGAGCCAATCACTCACCATCATATCACCAAAATCTGAAGCCCATCAAAGTCATTCGCAATCACATCACAAAATACACCGCGCCATTCAAAAGTCACAGCCCTTCACATTACAGGGTTCAACCGTGCCAAACACTCGTGGCCAATCACATCACGTCTTCTCAAACTCCGCCCCCACCATGGTTACTCACAGTCACAAGGAGGTTCCACCCACGGCCAGTCACTCATATCACGACCCCTCAAAGTCGCCCCATCACAGCAACTCACTCATGAGGAGGAGGTCCCAGTCACGGCCAGCCACTTACATCACGGCCACTCAGCCGCTCACCATCACGGTTTCGCATCCCCTCATCGCGGGGCTTCGTCGCTACGAGCTGAGCCAGCCGAGCGGGCCGGCGCCTGCGGCTCTTATTATGTTGTTCGTTTGTTTAGTTTTGTTCCTGGTTTTTTTTTCTTCCTTTTCTTTTTTTTTTTTTGGTTGCTTTTTTATAACATTGAACCGGAGAAATCCATGGGATGGAGGCACCACAGCGCTACTGAGAAAAAAAAAACAAAAAAACAAATGACCATAAGAAAAAAAAACGATAAAAAAACAATTATAAGAAAAAAAAAGTCGGCCACCGAGTTCTTTTTTCCTCAAATGCACCGAACACTTTTCCAAGGTCGCCCAGACGATTCGGAACGACAGCTTACAGTTGCCCCCGGCTTCCCACGGGGAGAACCACTCCGGGCCAGGAAGGGAGCGTGTGGTATAGGCAGCGTGGTTCTGCGGACTCGGAAGTCGAGACCCGAAACTCTCGAGTCCGGCATGTTGCTTCCACCCCTGGAACGTCCTTTCCAGACTGCAGACCGCGAATTATACGAGTTGACATTTTACACAGTGCGGACTGACTACAGCACGGGTGGCCGAGGTGTCATGGGGCTAAGCCCGCAGACAAAAGAACAAAAATTAAAAAAAAGACAGAAATTTAAAAAAAAGGGGGGGGGGGAGGGGGAGGAGGCTACTTTTAACAAGAAACGATAGGTCGTTTCTTTAACCGCTAAGAAAAAAAAGTGAAAGCCGTTTACAAACCCCTGTAACGCCGAATTGGAGCGCAGCTCTTGAGGAGGAGGAGTGAAGGGTACTGAGGGGAGGGTAGACCCCTCCTCCTTCTCCTCCTCCCCTCATTCTTTAATATTCTCCGGGGGGGGGGGTCACGTGACCTCGGGGGGGGGGGAGGTGTCACGTGACTTCGGGGAGGGGGGTCACGTGACCTCAGGGAGGCGTGACCTGGGGGTCACGTGACCTTGGGTGTCACCTCAAGGTCACGTGACCCCCAAGGTGATCCCCACGTGACCTCAGGGGGTCACGTGACCTTGGGGGTCACGTGACCTCAGAGGGGTCACGTGAACTCAGAGGGGTCACGTGACCTGGGGGGTCACGTGGGGACCTTGGGGTCACGTGACCTTGAGATGACCTTGGGAGTGGTCACGTGACCTCGGGGGTCACGTGACCTTGGGGAGGAGACCACGTGACCTCAGAGGGGTCACGTGACTTGGGGTCACGTGACCTTGGGGGTCACGTGACCTTCAAAGGGTCACGTGGGTTGGGGTCACGTGACCTTGAGATGACCTTGGGAGGGGTCACGTGACCTCGAGGGTTCACGTGACCTTGGGGGTCACGTGATCCCAAGATGACCCCACGTGACTCCCAAGGTCACGTGACCTTCAGGGGGTCACGTGACCTTGAGATGACCTTGGGAGGGGTCACGTGACCTGGAGGGGTCACGTGACCAGGGGGTCACGTGGGGTCACGTGACCTTGAGATGACCTTTGGAGGGGTCACGTGACCTGGAGGGGTCACGTGACCTTGGGATGACCTTGGTTACGCCGACGGCGACGCCGCTCAAGCCGGGAACGGGCCCCTAAGAGCTGCGCTCTAAAATGAGTGCCTGGTTCGGTAGCCAGCCACCGCCCCTAAAACGCCTTATACGTATGCAGTTCGAAATTCTTTCTAGAACACTAAAGGGTCAGGGTCACCGGACACATGTATATGTCAAAAAAAGAAAAAAAAAGGAAGGCCAGCCGTGTGTATTTAGTCTAAAACAAGCCTGCGAAGGCTGTAGGCTTCTCTTCGTTCTTTTCTTTTGCTTTAGTTTTAAAACACTTTTTGTCATGGGGACACACAAGAGGGAAAGGGGGCACGCTTTCCAAGGAGTCGCGAGCCGCACTTGAACCCGCCAAGAGCTGCAGTTTGGCCACCCCGGATCTACAGGCTCGTTCATTATCACGAAATAAATTTTGTGAATGAAGAAGTATGTTAATTATGTATATAACTATCCAAAGTGTCGCCCCCCCCCCCCTCCCCTTGTAATAAAAATAAATAAATAAATAACGTGTGAGAGGCTCGGCTCCCCCGGACAACGTGGATACCGCCGTGAGGCTACTGCCATGGCGGCTGCTCTAGACAGAAGGTTTCGCGCTATTCAAGACGTCAAATGTGCGTAGTATCTGTAAAAAATATAATCGTTTATAACACTGCGAAAAAAAATTAAGCCAAAGAAAAAAAAAAATGGAAATGTGGAGGACCGCAAAAATGTTCCATGGCTACTCGATAGATGGCGCCAGTCTGTTCTCTCGTCGTAAGAATTTTTACGAGGTCTCAACGGTTTAGAGGCATACGGTCCCGTGAAGTCACAAACGTGGGAACGAGCATTTAGATTAGCGACGCCACCCACAAAATGACAAGAGCGCTTCTCACTTTCCGTATTTTTTATTTAGAGGCTTCCCCCCTTTTTTTTCTCTCTCCCTTTCATGCATCTCTTGGTGAGAGATGTAAGGGGAGAAAGTGTGAGAACATGTTTTTTGCTAAAGTCCAGAAGCACTCTAGGAACAGCCGTTGAAACTAAAATGGATGCTCAATAATCTTGGCCTTAATTTTCATTAGAGTCAATGCATGTTATAACTTACTCAAAGACCAACAGGGTCCATCGCCAATATCGCTATGCGCTATGCCCCGGCGTTCCAATTGCCTTGTTCATGCCTTAGCTTTCGGCGTTTACCGGGCAATGTCGCGGACACGCAAGCATTTCCCAAACGAGGATTTACGAGATGACCCCATCACTCAACAAACGTTCCCAGTAAAACATCAACGAGAACAACAAGCAGTACAGCAACAATAAGAAAACAACGTCATTACTTTTCTGTTCTTATGAACTCGGGGGCATTCTCCTAAGACCTGCCTCGATTTTTGTTTAGGGCCCGCACCCACGACGGAACGATGTCCTTCAAGCTTAGCGCGCACAACACCGCCTTCGCCAGAGCCTTGGACATCAGGTTCCAGGCATAAAGGGAACGAGCTGCCGCAAGACACCCACGTGCTGGCGAAAGAGGCGCGAGTTTTGCTGCCAAAGAGGATCCCAGAGGTAGAGGGGGAACCGACTACAATAGATGCAAAGGGACTCCATCTTGCGATTCAGTGAGAAACAAAAATACGTGCGAAACCAGTGTTGTGCCCGTTACCGAAAAAAAGTAACGAAATAGCGTTACTCGTTTGTTTGGTAAGAAGTAACGCGTTATCGAGCTACGTTACTCTTTTACAAACGTAACGATATACCCTTACCGTTACTTTTCAAAAATAACGAACGTTACTCTTACGTTACTTTTACGTTACTTTTCTGTTCGAGTACATATGTTTGGCAGAGATGTATGATAAGCCTCCTTAACAAGCTTGGATGAAGATAGAAAATTACAGAGTGGTTTCATAGTGTTTTGACGCGCGAAGCAGCTTAATTTTCGGCATGCAGATTAGGCATTGAAACTGTAAATTACATGATTCTGTCTCCTTTAGTTGATACATTTCATTCAGACCTGCTGGCCATGGCGACGGTCTTTTGTTATTCATGCCCATCTCACGCGCAGAATGAGTCGGAAATGTTAGTCAATTGGCTTTTATAAACTACAGCATGCGAACGAGGACTGCTGGAAC
This sequence comes from Ixodes scapularis, assembly GCF_016920785.2. Classification (NCBI taxonomy): domain Eukaryota; kingdom Metazoa; phylum Arthropoda; class Arachnida; order Ixodida; family Ixodidae; genus Ixodes; species Ixodes scapularis. The sequence continues at coordinate 179,970 of NW_024609855.1, read as the reverse complement.
ACAACCAGCCAACCAGCAACCCTCATTTGTACGCCGGTTTAGTAGCAGTCCGGTTCATACTATTACCAGAGACTGATTTACTTCACTATCTGGAACAGGACACCGGTTACCAGCACGGGTGGTGCACGAAAGCCCACGATGTCAAAAGCCCCATGTCATTTGCCCCGCGGCAAGCGCCCCGTTCTTTTTGCCCCGTTTGCAAAAGCCCCTGTTTCAGAAGCCCATGACTCAATTCCCCCGTGTTAACAGCCCCGCGTCCTCAATGTCCCAGGTTGTTCCCGTGTTTCTTTCCTTGCCTTCGGAGTTTTTCCACTCTTTTTACCAGTCTTTGTAACGTAGTTCTATATTGGCCTATATAGCGTAAACGTAGCTGGATCCCTGGCCGGCCCCTTGATGCACTTTGCTTAATCCTATATCTAAAAACGCTTCAAAATGGCTGTTAGCCTTTCAAGAAACTTATTTATTCACAAAACATATTTACAACATTTGCATAGCAACAGAGTTGGTACGCTCAGATGCCGCAGTAGCGTTGGATCTTCTGAAGAAACTCGTTCAAGTTTAGGGCGCCGTCCCGCAAGTCGTCCTCCAGCTCCTTGATGGCGTCGTCCTTCTCGTTCCACTTCTTTAGTCGCTTACGAGCTTGACTGCCATTGGACAGCTGCAGCAGGGATACTCGACTCATGGCCTCATCCTTCTTTAGAAGATACACGAAGGCGAACAGGTTTGGATAAGCTTTTCCAACCATGTTGTTTATTTTCCTGCAATTATTAAATGATTTCTTTGGTTATATTTATACAGGCAGCAATGGAATTGGCTTTAGAACAAATACTGGGGGCTCACCTGTGCCAGGCCTCCTCCAGGTTGTTTGTACGGGCGCCATGGTTCTGATTCTGGTTCCATTGCTGAATGTCGAAGTTTCCCATCATCCAAATGTCCTCAAAATAAAGAATCAAAAGTAGAATTCGCGCGTCCGTAGGCGCCGTAAGTTTCAGGTTGCCCCAAGCTACTCGCCCGAAATTCGGGGGGACAAAAGCGAGACTGATCATCTTTCTCACGAAGCCAGCCACGGAGGTGTCCAAGCGATAGGCCTTCGAGAGTCCAAGCTCCGGAACTTTCCGCCAGATTGCCTGGGAAAAGTGGAAGTGGCAGCCTCGGTGACGGGCGCCAGGAAAAACGAAGAGGATGGCCTGAATCGGCGCCAGTTCGAAGCCCGTTCGGACAAGGGCGAACGAAACGGAAAGGTTAAGGTCAGTTAGAGCTGTCCTAAAATGTTCGAAGGCCTGTACGTAAACGTCACGGGATTTGCCCGGTAGCAAAAAATAAGCGACATTGAAGCTACACCGCTCTTTCACGACGCTTATGGGGTCAACATCTGATAAAACAAAGATGGACACGACAAAAAGGTTCCGTCGACAAAAACCGCGCTCACCTCAGAAACCTCTGTGAGTGCGTCGCTTGTGCTAAAACAGACGATGCGACCAGCACTGGTTGACACGTCAAAAAGAAGAAACTTTCTTCCGTCCAAGGTTTCAGTGTATGTTCCAGCTAAGTTTACGTCAGCTGTAGTCTTGGGCAGTGCAGGTTGGTTCTGTCTTTTAGCGCGGTAGATCGTACTGCGCACACTCTCAAAGGTCGGAAGCTAGGTCAAGACGTCTTCCTTGACCTGATAAAAAACAGAGAGAGAGAGATATATAAAAAAAGATAGGTTCAGAAATATTACACTTAACTATAAACACTCTTTCGCTGTATGATTCTTAGATCGACATCACTTGCCTCTCCAACCAAGCTCCTCACATGCTGGGAATACATCTCCGGGGCAGCAGCGTGGGGTTCAGCGATGGCCCTTTCCTTCAAGGTACACTTCAGACGTGCGCTGTTAACGCTCACGTCGTTCGGTGCATGTGTATGCTCTCCTTAAAATTAAAAGAGGCATAAAATTTTATCATGTGCACTGGTTATAACGTCACAATACGCAGCTATTATTGAAAAGCACGCGATGAAGTGAGCAAAAGCTTACCTGGATGCTGAAGCACGCGTCCTTCTTCGGTCAGCACTGTCAATCCGCAATTCATGGCACGATACCTGTCACAGCGCCAGACAACAGTCCCATTCTTTGTTGTTGTTGTTTGCAGGTTTTATGGCGCAAGAGCAACGATGGCCATACTGCGCCAAACTAGGTAAATTAAATTCAACTAGAAACGGTGTACCAAAAAGGTATTTCCACTATAGTTTGTGTAAAATTGCTATATGTTCTAGAAAAGCTAAGAGACGGTCCATTGATATTAGAGGTTGCTCCCCTAGGAAAAGGGTAGGATTGGTTGATTGGGTTTTTTTGGCACATCAGCATCTAAGGCCATAATGCGCCAAGAGTCTGAACTATTGCAGTAGAGGGTTAGAGAGAGGAAAGAGCTATACTAGCAGGTGATGTGATAAAAATATGGACATGCATTTTTATAAGTGTAAAAAGTATGGTCATGAGTTAGGGGTGGAAAATAAAATCACAGTCGGTGTATAAGGCCGATATCAGTGAGAAACTTAAATAAGCAAACATGAGAAATATTATTATTATTATGATTGGGGGCTTTATGGCGCAAAATGCTACTGAGGCCAAAGTGCGCCAAACTAGGTAGTTCATTCAGATTCTAGATAAAATGGGACATTGGTCGTCATTATCATGGGTATTAGAGCTGGTGTAAAATGCCAGTGCTAGAAATAAAACTGAGCACTCGTTCAAATGGGATAAGAGGGTGATTTCCTAATAACAGAACAGGGTGAAAAGGTATACAATATCTAAACAATTCAGGAAAATGATGCCGTCGTTTTTCATCAAGACCGGAACAGAGCCATAGAATGTGTAGGATGGAAACATCATCCCCGCAGTGTATACATCGGGGTGGTTCTTCTCCACACAGGAGATATTTGTGGGTTATATAGGAATGGCCTATGCGAAGGCGACATAACAATACCTCATGAAATCGATTTTTTAAAGAGGCACTCTCCCACAGTCCAAGAATGGGCTTGGTGAAGTGAAGCTTATTGTTGGATTCTTCGTCCCATTCTGTCTGCCATCTCTGGAAAATTGATGCCCTCACGACCGGTTTGATATCCTGGTAAGGTAACGAGGCTGCTAACTGCCGAAGATTCCTGGAGGAAGAAGCCATCTTATCAGCTTTTTCATTACCCCATATACCTACATGACTTGGCACCCAGCAAAGTATAATACGATGTCCGTTCTGCAATGCACGATTAATTTTGGTACGCACAAGCTGTACATGCATATTTTTGGTGTCTTTGAGGGAACTAATTGCAGTGATCACACTTTGAGAGTCCACATATATAATCGATCTTACTTTTCTCTTCAGTCTAATATGGTCAATTGCTAACATCACTGCATACAGTTCTGGTGTAAAGATACTGGCGATCGAATTAAGGCGCTTCGTTCGAGAAAAGTTCTCAGAATATACGGCACATCCAGTGAAGGATTGAGCCTTAGCACCGTCAGTATAAAACTGACAATAATCAGCATACTTTGTCTGCAACTCTTGAAAATCTTGCAGTATAACCACTGAAGTAACACAGTGCTTATTATATTTCGTAAGTGACCAATCGCAACAAACCGGCAGCCTCTCCCAGGGAGCAATACAGTCAACTTGTGAGAGTAGGGACATTCCATCGGGAGAAATCTGAAGAGAGGTATGATAGTCAGCAAGGCGGAGGCTTAATGGGCGTACAATGCTGGGCTTGTTTTCGAAAAGGCGAGAGAACCTTGAACGTTTATGGAATCATATGTTGGATGGCGAGGGTTAGCTAATATTTTGTAGGCATATGTCATACTTAGATATTGGCGTCTTTTATCCAACGACAACTCGTTGGACTCGGCGTATAAACTCAGAATGGGGGATGTACGGAAAGCGCCCGTGGCGAGTCGTAATCCAAGATGGTGCACTGGATCTAACATTTTCAGAGCTGATTGTCGGGCTGATCCATACACTATTGCACCATAATCAAGACGGGATCGCACAACGGAATTGTATAGGCGCAGCAGACATCTTCTATCTGATCCCCAAGTCTTCTTAGCCAATACTTTTAAGAGGTTCATACTTTTAAGGCATTTTTCCTTCAGATACTTCAAGTGGGAAATGAAATTAAGCTTCCTGTCGAAGATCACCCCCAGAAAGCTATGCTCATTTTTAACAGGCAACCGCATGGCTTTCAGTTCGAGGTCTGGATTCAAAGGCAGCCCACGGCGCAAGGAGAATGGCACACAAACCGTTTTTTTCTGGAGAAAACCTAAATCCATTTTCATCTGCCCAAGTACCAAGTTTTTTTAGAGCCAACTGAAGCTGGCGTTCACAGGTAAAACTGTTACAGGAGGAACACGAGATTTGAAGATCGTCTATGTAAAGTGAGTACGAGATGGAAGAAGCGAAAATTGTGGCAACGGAATTAATCTTGACTGCAAACAAGGTAGCACTGAGGATGCCCCCTTGAGGAACTCCGTTTTGTTGAACAAATGGATCAGACAAAGTAGAGCCCAATCGAACTTGGAATGTCCTATTCGTTAAAAAGTCTCCTATACACTTCAGCATCCGGCCCCGAATACCATGGTTGTAAAGGTCTTTAAGTATTCCATACCTCCATGTGGTGTCGTATGCTTTTTCTAGGTCAAAGAAAACCGAGACACAGTGTTGTTTATGCACGAAAGCTTCACGGATCATTGTTTCCAAGCGGACTAAGTGATCCACTGCGGATCGTCCGCGACGAAAGCCACACTGGTTATTTGCAAAAAGATTCTCTTTTTCTAAAAGGTACATTAACCGCCGGTTAATCAGTCTCTCATATGTTTTCCCCAGGCAGCTAGTGAGTGCAATGGGTCGGTAATTGGAAGGGAGCGTAGCGTCTTTGCCATGTTTCAGGAGTGGTATGATGTGAGCCCGCTTCCATGCCTGGGGAAAGCATGCCTTCTCCCACAGAGAGTTGAAAAAAAGGAGTGTTCTGAGCGAGTCACGTGACAACTTTCGAAGCATAGCATAGTGCAATGTGTCTGGCCCTGGTGCAGACATCTTTTTTACATCGAGAGTTTGTTCTAGCTCGCACATTGTAAAGGGCCCATTATATGGCTGCGAGTTAGACCCCCCCCATAAGAATAGAGCAACTCTCTGCACGAGATTTAACCAGTTTAAATTCAGCGCTATAATTATGAGAGCTAGATACACTATGAAAATGCTTCGCAAGAACATTAGCAACGTCTTTGACTGACCCCAAAGGCAGATTAAATACTGGAATGGTAAAAGCCCGGTAGTCACCTTTGATTTTGCGTACACGATCCCAAACCTCTTTAGCCGTAACAAAACTACTTATAGAAGAGAGATATTTCATCCAAGATTTCTTTTTTGCCTGCTTTCTTATCCAGCGTGCTTGCGCTTTTCGTCTTTTAAATTCAATTTTGTTGTCCACGGTGGGGTACCTACGAAAGACATCCCAGGCTCTATTTTGTCTTGTAAGTGTGGTTGAACAGTCTTTGTTCCACCATGGCTTGCACTTTTTTGGCAAATTACCGGAGGTACGTGGGATAGAGTGCTCAGCTGCATTGACTATCTGCTGAGTAACATATGTTGTAGCCTCATCAGGGGACAGAGTGGCCAATAGTGAAGCATCAAGTGTAGCAGCTAGGCTGAAACGTTCCCAGTACGCCTTGTCAAGTTTCCACCTAGGCATACGCTTTTGTAGTGTGGGGAGATCGACCACACTCTCTAATACGACTGGAAAATGGTCGCTGCCAAATGGATTATGTAAAACCTTCCAAGAAAAGCAAGGAAGCAATGATGGTGATAAAATAGATAAATCAATGCAGGTGAAAGAGTTGTGTGCAGCACTAAAAAAGGTTGGGGCTTTGTTATTTAAAAGACATAAATTTGAAGACAATAAAAAACCGTTCAATCACTTTTCCGCGGGAATCAACTCGTGCACTGCCCCACATGGTGTGATGAATCAGAACCATGGCGACCGTACAAACAACCTGGAGGAGGCCTGGCACAGGTGAGCCCCCAGTATTTGTTCTAAAGCCAATTAAATTGCTGCCTGTATAAATATAACCAAAGAAATCATTTAATAATTGCAGGAAAATAAACAACATGGTTGGAAAAGCTTATCCAAACCTGTTCGCCTTCGTGTATCTTCTAAAGAAGGATGAGGCCACGAGTCGAGTATCCCTGCTGCAGCTGTCCAATGGCAGTCAAGCTCGTAAGCGACTAAAGAAGTGGATCGAGAAGGACGACGCCATCAAGGAGCTGGAGGACGACTTGCGGGACGGCGCCCTAAACTTGAACCAGTTTCTTCAGAAGATCGAACGCTACTGCGGCATCTGAGCGTACCAACTCTGTTGCTATGCAAATGTTGTAAATATGTTTTGTGAATAAATAAGTTTCATGAAAGGCTAACAGCCATTTTGAAGCGTTGTTAGATATAGGATTAAGCAAAGTGCATCAAGGGGCCGGCCAGGGATCCAGCTACGTTTACGCTATATAGGCCAATATAGAACTACGTTACAAAGACTGGTAAAAAGAGTGGAAAAACTCCGAGGGCAAGGAAAGAAACACGGGAACAACCTGGGACATTGAGGACGCGGGGCTGTTAACACGGGGGAATTGAGTCATGGGCTTCTGAAACAGGGGCTTTTGCAAACGGGGCAAAAAGAACGGGGCGCGTGCCGCGGGGCAAATCACATGGGGCTTTTGACATCGTGGGCTTTCGTGCACCACCCGTGCTGGTAACCGGTGTCCTGTTCCAGATAGTGAAGTAAATCAGTCTCTGGTAATAGTATGAACCGGACTGCTACTAAACGGGCGTACAAATGAGGGTTGCTGGTTGGCTGGTTGTGTTCCAGCAGTCCTCGTTCGCATGCTGTAGTTTAAAAGCCAATTGACTAACATTTCCGACTCATTCTGCGCGTGAGATGGGCATGAATAAAAAAAGACCGTCGCCATGGCCAGCAGGTCTGAATGAAATGTATCAACTAAAGGAGACAGAATCAGGTAATTTACAGTTTCAATGCCTAATCTGCATGCCGAAAATTAAGCTGCTTCGCGCGTCAAAACACTATGAAACCACTCTATAAATTTCTATCTTCATCCAAGCTTGTTAAGGAGGCTTATCATACATCTCTGCCAAACATATGTACTCGAACAGAAAAGTAACGTAAAAGTAACGTAAGAGTAACGTTCGTTATTTTTAAAAAGTAACGGTAAGGGTATATCGTTACGTTTGTAAAAGAGTAACGTAGCTCGATAACGCGTTACTTCTTACCAAACTAACGAGTAACGCTATTTCGTTACTTTTTTTCGGTAACGGGCACAACACTGGTTTCGCGCGTATTTTTGTTTCTCACTGAATCGCAAGATGGAGACCCTTTGCATCTATTGTAGTCGGTTCCCCCTCTACCTCTGGGATCCTCTTTGGCAGCAAAACTCGCGCCTCTTTCGCCAGCACGTGGGTGTCTTGCGGCAGCTCGTTCCCTTTATGCCTGGAACCTGATGTCCAAGGCTCTGGCGAAGGCGGTGTTGTGCGCGCTAAGCTTGAAGGACATCGTTCCGTCGTGGGTGCGGGCCCTAAACAAAAATCGAAGCAGGTCTTAGGAGAATGCCCCCGAGTTCATAAGAACAGAAAAGTAATGACGTTGTTTTCTTATTGTTGCTGTACTACTTGTTGTTCTCGTTGATGTTTTACTGGGAACGTTTGTTGAGTGATGGGATCATCTCGTAAATCCTCGTTTGGGAAATGCTTGCGTGTCCGCGACATTGCCCGGTAAACGCCGAAAGCTAAGGCATGAACAAGGCAATTGGAACGCCGGGGCATAGCGCATAGCGATATTGGCGATGGACCCTGTTGGTCTTTGAGTAAGTTATAACATGCATTGACTCTAATGAAAATTAAGGCCAAGATTATTGAGCATCCATTTTAGTTTCAACGGCTGTTCCTAGAGTGCGTCTGGACTTGAGCAAAAAACATGTTCTCACACTTTCTCCCCTTACATCTCTCACCAAGAGATGCATGAAAGGGAGAGAGAAAAAAAAAAGGGGGAAGCCTCTAAAAAAAAAATACGGAAAGTGAGAAGCGCTCTTGTCATTTTGTGGGTGGCGTCGCTAATCTAAATGCTCGTTCCCACGTTTGTGACTTCACGGGACCGTATGCCTCTAAACCGTTGAGACCTCGTAAAAATTCTTACGACGAGAGAACAGACTGGCGCCATCTATCGAGTAGCCATGGAACATTTTTGCGGTCCTCCACATTTCCATTTTTTTTTTCTTTGGCTTAATTTTTTTTCGCAGTGTTATAAATGATTATATTTTTTAGAGATACTACGCACATTTGACGTCTTGAATAGAGCAAGCCCTTCTGCCTAGAGCAGCCGCCATGGCAGCAGCCTCACGGCGGTATCCACGTTGTCCGGGGGAGCCGAGCCTCTCACACGTTATTTATTTATTTATTTTTATTACAAGGGGAGGGGGGGGGGGCGACACTTTGGATAGTTATATACATAATTAACATACTTCTTCATTCAGAAAATTTATTTCGTGATAATAAACGAGCTTGTAGATACGGGGTGGCCAAACTGCGGCTCTTGGCGGGTTCAAGTGCGGCTCGCGACTCCTTGGAAAGCGTGCCCCCTTTCCCTCTTGTGTGTCCCCATGACAAAAAGTGTTCTAAACCTAAAGCAAAAGAAAAGAACGAAGAGAAGCCTACAGCCTTCGCAGGCTTGTTTGAGACTAAATACACACGGCTGGCCTTCCTTTTTTTTTTTTCTTTTTTTGACATATACACGTGTCCGGTGACCCTGACCCTTTAGTGTTCTAGAAAGAATTTCGAACTGCACACGTATAAGGCGTTTTAGGGGCGGTGGCTGGCTACCGAACCAGGCACTCATTTTTTTCTTAGCGGGTAAAGAAACGACCTATCGTTTCTTGTTAAAAGTAGCCTCCTCCCCCCCCCCCCTTTTTTTTAAATTTCTGTCTTTTTTTAATTTTTGTTTTTTTGTCTGCGGGCTTAGCCCCATGACACCTCGGCCACCCGTGCTGTAGTCAGTCCGCACTGTGTAAAATGTCAACTCGTATAATTCGCGGTCTGCAGTCTGGAAAGGACGTTCCAGGGGTGGAAGCAACATGCCGGACTCGAGAGTTTCGGGTCTCGACTTCCGAGTCCGCAGAACCACGCTGCCTATACCACACGCTTCCTTCCTGGCCCGGAGTGGTTCTCCCCGTGGGAAGCCGGGGGCAACTGTAAGCTGTCGTTCCGAATCGTCTGGGCGACCTTGGAAAAGCGTTCGGTGCATTTGAGGAAAAAAGAACTCGGTGGCCGACTTTTTTTTTCTTATAATTGTTTTTTTATCGTTTTTTTTTCTTATGGTCATTTGTTTTTTTGTTGTTTTTTTTCTCAGTAGCGCTGTGGTGCCTCCATCCCGTGGATTTCTCCGGTTCAACTTTATAAAAAAGCAACAAAAAAAAAAAAGAAAAGGAAGAAAAAAAAACCAGGAACAAAACTAAACAAACGAACAACATAATAAGAGCCGCAGGCGCCGGCCCGCTCAGCTGGCTCAGCTCGTAGCGACGAAGCCCCACGATGAGGGGATGCGAAACCGTGATGGTGAGCGGCTGAGTGGCCGTGATGTAAGTGGCTGGCCGTGACTGGGACCTCCTCCTCCTGAGTGAGTTGCTGTGATGGGGCGACTTTGAGGGGTCGTGATATGAGTGACTGGCCGTGGGTGGAACCTCCTTGTGACTGTGAGTAACCATGGTGGGGGCGGAGTTTGAGAAGACGTGATGTGATTGGCCACGAGTGTTTGGCACGGTTGAACCCTGTAATGTGAAGGGCTGTGACTTTTGAATGGCGCGGTGTATTTTGTGATGTGATTGCGAATGACTTTGATGGGCTTCAGATTTTGGTGATATGATGGTGAGTAATTGGGTCCTAAAATTCTTTGGTCCCGGGGCAATCGCTGCACGTTTTCTGAAAACAAATGCGGTTTACGTTTACTCCTGCCAGTGTTAGTTCTGATACCTGAATTAACTAGACGAAAAGCTGTAGATGTCCGCTCCTAACTCGGATCTCTTGAAAAGTGCTTTGGCTTCCCTTTAAAGGGGCAGCGCAACGATATTCAATTGTGTCACACTAGTGTCACTAAACTCGTGTAAAGTGAAAAACATTCCAAATGTGCTCGCACGTAACACCGCTCACCAAGAAATCTCTTTGTTGCGGTGTATTTTCAAGGATAAAAGCGATCGTTTTCTCTCAATTTCTCCTTCGAAAAACTTGATGACGTAGTATGGGGGTCCCAGTCTCGCCCAGTGACAGTATTTTAATTCGGATCATAGATTGAACCTGAGCATTGCCTGATCACTCAATTTGGGCTCGTGAAAATCAATAGCTCGACAAGCATTCGGGCAGTGGCCCGTGTCCCATCACGAAAATTACGACAATAGCCGAAGCCTAACAATGGCTGAAACTCAGCGCGGGTCCTGAGCTTTGCCAGACCCAGCGCGTGGCTGATCAGCATGTGCGGCATTTAATCCGCTCCAGATCACGTGGCCGCTTGTTCTGGCTGCGAGTTTTAGCGGCTAGATGTTTTGGTGGCGCCCTCCTATGGTTCCCCCTTGTGGCGTCATTACCTTGCAAAGAACAAGTTCTATGGTGTTTGTAAATAGCATGGTGGAAGCTTGAAATCATTGAGCTCTTAAAGCAACACTGCCAACACCGTCAAAATTAAAGTTCTGTCATTCCTCTTATTTCCGTCAATAATAAATCCCCTTTCCGACGTCATAGTCAGCGTTCGGCCAATCGTACAAGGCCGACTACAGCGACGCTTTCGGTCGCGCACGGGGCTAACAAACGCTGCTCGTTTTCCCTCTTTTCTTTTTTTTTTTTTTTTTGTGACGTTTCTTGCGTGGGGTGAAAGACGAACCTGTGTTTCATTGGTCATAAACGTCAGGGATTCGTTCTAAGCGGTATTCACGCAAAGTACAGAAATTGCTGCACCGCCCTTTAAGAGAAATATGGAATGTGTAAAAGTTTTGATTGTTTTGTGCGCTAGTCCGTGTTGTACTCTTACATTCGTTCGTCCATGTCTAGGTAGCGTTTTTCTTCGTGTTAGAAAAACTGTGCAAAATCTGTCGGAAGGGAGAGAGTTCAAGTTACAAGATAAAACACACGGAAGGTTTATTACTCAAAATGCCTTTAGAAATATAAAGCTAAGTGTTCTAAGCAAGTTGCACAAGGCATAGTTAGATATTATATGTTGATAAACAAATAACAGATGGTTCGACAATATTTTCAGGTACTTATTAGATATAAAATATTCAAATTACAAAAGTAAACTATAAAATACAAAAATCAACAATCTAGCCTACACCTTGGTAACTGAATCGAATAAAATCAAACAGGCTGTATAAACCAGCATCGAAAAAAGAACGAGTGAAAACGGATAGACCTCCAGGAGAAAGGGCTGGTAAATAAAAACACGGTTTGCAACTCCATACAACTTCATAAATTTATTATATTATACTGAGGTAGCGAATTGGGCGAGTTGGTAAACGTTATACATGACGAAAACAGCTCAAACAACGGAGACGAAGTGAAGGAAACATACACGACTGGACGAAACTTACATCATTATTTTTTCTTTTAAACGGAGTGCAAATGAATCGACCTACTTATTGTAACATTTATCATAAAGACGTTAAACTAAGTAAAGTTTACAAAATACTGAACAGACTCCTTTTCACTGTGTTCTTCCACCGCAGAGTTGGAAAAAAATAAAAAAGCAAACTCATGGCGGCTTTGAACCTGTAAACGAATCAGCATTAAAAACGGTGTGCGTTTACACATCCTTGATTTACAAGTTAGTTCCCAATAGCTGGCATGCAAATTGATAGTTGTTACCTGACTATTGAAAGAAATTTAAATATTCATATTACAACTTTTAGACGAGGACAGGTAAAAAAAAAACACTACAAGATCCACCTTCTCTCCTTGTCTTCCGTAGGGCTCCGGGTGAGTATGCGACGATGTGATATCTCAGGCGGAAAGCTCCTGCTGAATTCGGAGCATCCACTGGGTTACAAGGCTGTCTCCGACTCTAGTTAGCGGATCAGACATATAATGCCAGTAGCATTTAAAACGTTATCGAGATGCAAAACATCAAGTTTCCTTCTTCTGGATGTAACTCTTGCTTTCGATTCGTTCAGAACCAGATAAAAAATAAAGGTCCCGTCACGCTGCACACAACAACCGTCTTCAATACTGCTGGCACAAAACAGTTTTATGCAGCAAAGAGACGCATTTTTTAGTATCTGACGAAATACCGTAATTCATGCCCACATCGCAGCGAGAACAATAAAACATGCTCACTTTCTCCAAGAAAACACACTAGCACTGACCAGTCGACCGAGAAACAAGTCATGCATTATTTTGGAACTGGCCCTCAAAAAAAAAAAAAAAATCGAAATACGCCATGAACAAAAAATGAAAGCCGTTTACAACTCCCTGTAACGCCGAATTAGAGCGCAACTCTTGAGGAGGAGGAGGAGGGGAAGCTACGTAGAGCGGGATATGCCCTTCTCCTCTCCCGCTCGACCCCATTTAGGGGAAAAGTTTCTGCTAAATCTAGCGGAGAAACTTTTCCATAAATTTAGCGGGCAAAATTTTCCCCTAAATTTAGCAGGGAAATTTTTCCGCTAGATTTAGCGGGGGAAATTTTCCGTTAGATTTTGCGGGAAAATTTTCCGCTAAATTTAGCGGGCAATATTTTTTGCTAAATTTAGCGGAGAAAATTTTCCGCTAGATTTAGCGGGGAAAGTTTTCCGTTAGATTTAGTGGGGAAATTTTTCTGCTCAATTTAGCGGGGAAATTTTTCCGCTAAATTTGGCGGGGAAAGTTTTCCGCTAAATTTAGCGGGGAAAGTTACCCATCATGCACCGCGCGGTTTCGCCGACGGCGACGCTGCTCAAGCCGGAAACGGGCGCCTAAGAGCTGCGCTCTAAAATTTAAGGACGTTTAATCGCTTTTTCATTTCATTTTATTATCTTAAAGACCCCCTTAGGGGTATTACATAAGTGGTGGGGTTACATAGAAAAAGAAATTTTAACAAACATTCATGTCGGAAGGTGGGTGACAACAGTTTCCATAAATACGGATGGGCATGTGATGGCGGTGACGTGGTGGGGAAGGTCGTACAAGTCTGCTGCTGCTTAAGAAAAGGAGGCTAAAAATTAAAGCCGCTTACAACTCCCTGTAACTCCGAATTAGAGCGCAGCTCTTGAGGAGGAGGAGGGAAGGGTACTGAGAGGAAGGTATATCCTTCCCTTCTCCTCATCCAGCCTGCTAATCCTAACTCCGAGCGGCGTCACGTGACTTGGCGTGACCCTCGTGACTTCACGGGGGTTACGAGACCTCACGAGGGTCACGTGACCACGGGGGTCACGTGACGTCACCAGGTCACATGGCGTCGCCAGGGTCACGTGACCTCGTGACTCACGGGGGTCGTCGCCATCGTCATCGAGCGGTTACGCCGGCGGCAACGGCGACGCAGCTCAAGCCGCAAACGGCCGCCTAAGAGCTGCGCTCTAAAAAGTCGTAGTGCGGGCACGTGGCAGCGTTACTTGAAGTGAATGACCAATGCGCGGAGATATGCGCGACGCGGGGACAGTTTAAGGTAGTAAAACTTCTTATGATTTGTGAATGCAAAAGCATGAATATCGTTCTTCCGCTCCCTTAGTTCGTCTGCGGCGTGGTGGCATGGACGGCCACGTTTCGCCGACTGACGGCCGAGCGCGCGCTCTCGTGAAGTGGCCGCGCCGCGCTGAGCTCAGCCATGCACACTCCCCAGAGTTTGCCCGGGCGGGCTCTGCGGCCAGGATCGCAACGCCGCACCTCTTACCGGTGACCGGACCGCTGCGTGCGCTGCGCCGCCACGGAAAAGGCTTTTATGGTGGCGTTCTTTGGAACTACGCCCCACGAGAGCCAATGGGAGCCTCGGTCCTTGATGACGCGCGCCAGCCAATGGGAGCCCATCCATCAGATTTCTGCTACTGACGACATTGGGACAGGGGAAGGGGCCGTTTGGCGAGGCTTCAAAGCTGAGGGTGTCGGTTCGCTTCATGGTATTGTTAATGCTCTACCAATAAAAACACATTCCATCACCCTAAACGTTATTGTTGGAGCGTTCCTCATCGTTTTACGCAGCATGTCTCGGATTTTACGGGGGCATTTTACACTAGTGTTTACACTCAAGCAGCGCGGTTCCGTTCGAAGTTCCCCGGCGCTCTTCTTATCTAGATCTTCATCCCGGACCATTCTCGGGGGGTCGGTAGAGGAACGCTACCATTCGTTACGACTCTTATTGATAATATCCGTCCGTTCCGATAGCCGCCGTCCACTTTTCGTTAATTTCGAGGCCGTGTAGGTTCCGAAATTGTACTCATTGTCACTAGTTGCGTGCAGAACAGGGGAAGCGACGCCAGACCAGTGGCGGTCCTAAGGGGGGGGGGGGGGGGGGCAAGGGGGCGACCGCCCCCCCCCCCCATATCGATTGCTTTTTATAATTTTTTTTATTTTACAGCCAAGCAAAAAGAGAGCACAGTCGGTCTTGATTGGAGGATCTGTGAGCTCGGACGATGTCTTCACATGGGGACGTAGGGAAGGAGACCCCTTTAAAAAGAGCAGACTCACTGGAGCGTGTGTGCTCTCTCAAATCTAATTTCGCCAAAATGAATATGGTGTAAATAGACCCTTGGCTGCCAACTGTAGTATTTATATTTTTCGCTAGTTCTGTACACAGTACCTAGATGGCGCCACTGTTACGTGTCCCTCCCTTCTTCTGGGGCTCCCGCGCATCCGCTCGGTTCCAAACCAAGGTAGTTCAAGAAAGAGCACAGAACGGGTGGACGGCGTCTATTGCATCTGGACCGGCTCTGAATAATAATGGTAAGTAATATTTTCTTTGTTTTTAAAAATAAGGACGACATGCTTTGCAAGCGACTGCATTTATTTATTTGCTATTCTGAACTTTCTTATGTCATTTGATCAGTACGGTTCATTCATCTGCAAATTTGGAATATTCTAAGCAACAATATGCATTTAAGAACTGTACAATGTATATTTTCAGGCGGTCGATTCGTCTGGCCAAAGGGGCAAGCGTTCCAGAATCGACTCTTTGTTCCTACCACTGAGGAAAGAAAGCTCAACATCTAGCGCTGACGCTTCGCCAATAGCGTCTGATTCCTCTTCGACAAGTGGCCTGCTCTTGCCCTGCGTATCCTCATGGTCGTTGGACTTTTCGTCTGCCCGTGCTACCCGCTTTTTACAAGAGAATTCCTCCGAGCTGCGCCACTCATCAAGTGGAATCAAATCAGTAAGTAATACGAAAAGCTGCATGAATATGCATGACTAATATGAATTTTACTGCACTCAATTGCGCGTTGCAAACGGAAAGTGGCAACTGAAAAGCACATCTTAATTTTTGCGGGCGGACGATTCATCTGCTCAAGGAAGCAAGCGTTCAAGAATCGAGTCTCTATTCGTGCCCTTGGACAAAAAGGATCTAGCTCCGGCGACTTCACTGGTGGCGCCCCATGTTTTCTCTTCGACCCTGTGCAAAGGTGCCGCAAGCGACTCCTCGTGCCTGCCCTCCGCCGCAGCCTTACCTCTATGTGCCCTTCCGGCGACCGGATCTGTCAGCTGTCTGCAAAAAGACACCTCCCCTCTGTCGGACTCACCCGGGCAAAATCAAGGAAGTAAGTGAGCCGACCACTCGCGTGGGCACTTTCGACGTAGGAAATTTTGCTGGTAAAGATAAGCCTGACCACTTTACGCTTTCCCAGTTATTGGAGAACCACTGGCAAGCGCCAAAGGGCTATGTTTACCCCTCGTCGCAGCATAAAAAGAAAGGAAAAGTCGAGAATCGTTTTGCAAGGGAAGAGCATTTGTCCAAATATCCCTGGCTGGTTGTCTCTTACGCGAAGAGGGGACTTTTCTGCAAGTATTGCCCATTCCTTGCGGTCGGAAGTGTCGGAGGGTATCAGCGCAACGTGCCTATCAATAACCTGGTTACACGACCACTCACTTCTTTCGCGAAGCTGTTCGGAAAAGATGGAGCTCTGGAGCTGCATAACAGCAACAAATACCACCGCGACGCCGTCGAAGCCGGAAAGGCATTTCTTGCATGCCACAACTCTCCGACAAAAGACGTAGCTAATCAACTAGAGACTAAAAGACTGGAGAATATTGGTGAAAATCGTGGCCGTATAGGCCGCATTATCGACTGCATCGTCTTCCTCGGCAGGCAGAATATACCACTGCGTGGACACAGAGACTTTGGTGCACTTTCACTGCCTGAACACGACGAAGCATCTAGCCCTGTTAATCAGGGAAACTTTCGGGAACTGCTGTGTTTTTTAGTTCAATCCGGAAACAAGGCATTGCAGAACCACCTTAAGACATCGTCATCGAGGGCTACTTATATTAGCAGCCGCAGTCAAAACGAGTTGATTGGATGTTGTGGAGATGAAGTTCTCCCGCAGATAAAAAAAAAAAACTTGATGCGCGCTGAGTACTACAGCTTTATTTTCGATGAAACTACCGACATCTCACATATGTCCCAAATGAGCCTTGTTTTCCGCTATGTCCAAAAATCTCAAGATGGAACTCACGCGATAAGAGAAGACTTCGCAAAATTTGTAGATTGCCACGCGTCCATCTTTGCGGGCGACTCGCAAAACGACGGCGAAGGCCGCAGCCCGGCCTACGAGCCGTCCCTGACAGGAGACGTCTTAGGAAAAACAGTCAAAAAAGAAATCAATGGGTTTGCTTCCAACCAACTGTGTCAGTATCGGAACAGATGGATGTAGTCTAATGATTTCTGAAACTTGCGGCGCGATTCCCGATATTAAGAAAGAAGCCGTGAACGCCGTCCATTGTCCATGTTTCAGCCACGCCCTGAATCTGTCCCTCTCAAAGTCCTCTTCCGTTCAGAGTGTCCGCAACTTTATGGGTATCATTACGGCAACGGTGTCTTTCTTCACGTCGTCGTCGAAACGAAACGCGGTGCTTCGACGCGTACTAAAAGAAAAACTTCAGGGACTTTGCGAAACCCGCTGGGTAGAGCGCCACAGTGCCGTTCTAGAATTCAGGGAGAGAGGTCAACCACTAGAAAGACTGTGGAAGAGATGAAAATTCTTCTCTCCTCTCTAACGTTCCTAGTGCTCTCCCTTTCTCCCCTCGCCTTCCATTGCCCTCCACTCCCGTACTGCCTGCCTAGTGCGCTCTTTCTTTCTTCGCCTGACGTTGCCTTCGCCTGCAATGTACATAACTAGTGAAAGGGAGTGTACTTCCGAGGCGTTTTGCCAGCTTGAACGCGTCTCCTATAGGATTCCACCTGTTTGACTTGCCGTGGTGCAGGGTTCTAATGCGAAAGCAATAACTGTTCTATGGAGCGAGCCGTGCCAAACGGCACTTAAAATCCTTTATCCAAGTGAAGCCAACTCTCAGCTATGAAACCACGCGAAGAGCTAGCCCAACGGAACCTATATTCCCCAATCCCAAAGGAGCGGAGTAAAGCTGATGGATTTTCGGCTCCAGTCCCATTGGCTGGCGCGTGTTGACGGGGCTCCCATTGGCCACTGCGCGTCAGTTTGAATGACCGCTCATCCCATGGTGCTGCGTGTCCGTCAGCGCGTCGTTAACACAAAGCGTCCAAGGTCAGCGCGCCCAGGAGAGCGCGCGCGCTGACCGGCGACGAAAAGTACGCAGCAGACGAAATAAGGGAGCAGACGAGTGGCTTGCATGCTTGTGCATTCACAACTCATGAGAAGTGCTTAGATGTGCCTCGAGCCTTCTTAGTACATCGCTCTTTTTTTTAAGGCGAAAGCCTTATATGTCTCATCGTTCAGTCGACCTTCGAAGTCCTTGAGCGTGGTGCCCTTGCCTGGGAAGCTTGTTGGTTAACGTCATTGTCATCAGGCCTTTACCCAGTTTGGCACCGAGGCCTTGATCGCTCCTATTCGCCAATATTCTCTTGCGGTGACCCCTCTCGCCAGGAAGGAAATATATGCGTGCCCTTGTGCGAAACCGTCGACGACACAAAAGCTACCAAAACTCATTAGCGACACGAAAGGTACCCAAACCCACTGTTCGCCACTGGACCTCGAGATGGCGTTACTTCTGTCAAATGGGCGGAGGCGCGCGCGGCGCAGACCCCGCGGAAGAAGAAGACACTCTCGCTCGGCCAGCGTTGAAGAGCGGGCGTGCGACATACCGTGAGATTAACAGCACCAAAAGTGCGTCGTCAGAGAGCGCGAGGTCTTTGGAGGCTCGCTATAACCAGGACCACAGCCGACGCCACGATCCGAGTGCGCCAATGAAACTGCGCCAAAAGTGCGTCGTCAGAGAGCACGCTGTCTTCGGAGGTTCGCTATCACGCTCACACCGGCGCTTGGGCTTTCGCCTTCAAGTCGTTTTAGGGATAACATTAGAGACCCTGTGACTTTTTCCAGACCTTGGCTCAAAAACCATCTTAGGCATTCAAACATGATACGCTTGGATGAAGCGTGCAGAGCCAAGGTATGGACGTAGGGTGAGACCCGGTCTTTACCATACCCCTTAGGGAAGTATTTTCCAGTTCAATAGACATCCGAAAAAACGTCCGCGCTTCCTCTTCCACATCATCACCCGTTACGTTTGTTTCGAAGCTAAGCGGAAGACTTCGAAATGTCTGCCAGACAGCGATAGCTGACTCCTCTGTGTCTGCATGAAACATATACTTATAAGTTTCTCTTGCAGGCACTCCAGCAGTTTTATGTAGTCATTACCACAAAGCGAAATAAAAACGCGGCCCTTTTTTCCGTCCTGCCAAGATATCAACTTCATACCGCAGTCGCTAAGTTTGGTGGACTAGTCCACCAAACTTAGCGAGATGGTCAAGATGTTTACGTGGGTTGCGAACTTCCACTTTGCAATTAAAATCCTCCATTTCAATCATTGAATTGTCTAGGAGTCTGTTGACTTCACGCAAACACATGTGTCATCTGTCCAGAACTGTGGGCTCCGGATCAATACTTGAAAAGGTAGCAAATTGAACCCCGTGCGACAGGGCGTCACAGTGCGTTGTTAGGCTTAGCAATGTTCTAGAAAAAGGTAGAGGCTTAAAGCCTCGAGAAGGCAAGGCGGGGCCCGCCCTGTCTCTCGCGTGCGTGAAACAAAACGGAGATAAAACTTTTCACGATGATGCTTGAAACACCACCACAAGTAAGATGAACTGAAGTTCAGATCAAAAGCGTACCTTGACTGCAATCCCCTGACAACAACCTGCCCACTCTCAACCACGCGGTTAATATTTCCAAGGAGGTGCTGAAACGATTCCCGTACGGGAAAATAGTTCTCAAAAGTGGCGACGGTGACCAAACGAAGATGTAGTCTGAATTTGGAGCTTTTTTTTTCTGGCGTCTGGCTACTTATCCTGGAGCCATCGCCTTCAATTGCCACTTTCACTATGACGTAGTCAATCAAGCTCTTTAAAAAAAGACACCTGCGCACCAGCTGCCCCGCGTGGTGTTTTGACCATTTCAAAGCGATTCCTTAATATTTCAAAGCGATTCCTTAATGTCTCCCTGTATGTGGTAAGCGGGCTTACTGACGGCAATCCTTTAAAGTTTCGTGCCAGCTCGTGCCTATTGCTGCACTTGTGCTCATCTTTGATCCAGGCACAATTCGACTGCCTTTGAAGTATGGCTAGATCGATTGAACAAGCGCAAGCTCTGCATCCCTGTACAAACTCTGGTGCACAAGTTCCTTTCTATCTTCAACGGAGATAGCTTTCAGGTTTAACCCAAAGCCAAAGCAAGGCTTCAAGTTGGCTGCCGACACTGTCTGCCAGAAGTCAAGTTTTCTATTGGCTGTTCTACTTCACCCTTCCCCAATTCGTTTTACCTCGTTCAAATTATCATCACGAACCACGAGGAAGCTTTCCTCGGCGAGAGTTTCGATTTGTGCTTGCCCAGACTCAACTGCACTAGTCAACAAAGCTATTTTAGCCTTCTGTTGCTCATTTTCTGTAGTATTTTTTGTTGTCGTCTAGTATGTGTTTCAGAATTTCAACCAATGGCTCAAATACAGCGCAATCACGCTGACGCGCTTCCTCCCTTTTAGCACAGGCATCAGCCGCATGACCAATGGCTAGGTTACGTTTTCGTAGCAAGAGGTTAGGCATATCGCGTGTCTTTAGCTCCATGTTCTGGCTTTCTATGGTTGAACACAAAGATCGCAACCTCTTCTCTAAAAGTTCATCCACACTAGGAGAAGAGTCAACGCAAGGACAATGTCTTTGGATGCTATTGACGTACGAGTGTCTCAGCAGTTCGTTCTCGTGATACACTTGCCTGAGAAGCTTGTTGGTTAACGTCATTGTCATTAAACCTTCACCCAGTTTGACACCCGACGCCTTGTTCGCTCCTACTCGCTATTATTCCCCGCCGGTGACCGCTCTCGCCAGGAAGTAAATATGTAAGAGCTCTTGAGGGAAACCGTCGAGGAACACTCACGAAGAATTCGAGCGCCGGAGACTGCCCTAAATCTTACTGGGAACTGAATTTCTACAGCACCACCCAACTTGGTTTCGCGAGTGTATCAGGCTCATCACATAAAATCCACCATCTTTGAACACTTTTGGGAAAAAGCCCAGAGGAAAGCTCGAAGTTGAACTCAACCCGACAAAGGCCAGTACTCCTCTTCGTGATAGACAGCTTCCTTTACACTTCGAAAAGTGTGGATTGCGGTTTCAGTCGGCTCAGTACTAGCTCGCTGGGGTTCGCCAGCTGTTCCAAGCATGCCGTGTTGAGGTGCCTCCGATGCTTTATGGTGCTCTTTCACTTCGGTAGACCTTCCATTGAACAAGAAAGCCCTTGTCCTGTAAGAAATTTTATAAAAATATTTCAAGCAATCTGTCAATATTTTACCCTTTTCTGTGAAAGATTATTAAAACGAAAACTAAAACGCTGCAGACTCGCACATAAAGTGAGCTCGATTCGCCCACTTTTCTGTATCGATATGGGTAGCAGTCGTACTGTCGCCTCTTCGTAAAGCCGGCCGTCAACGGCCAGGCGGCACCAGCAGAGTGAGAGCCCACGGTTACACGCTGTCTCGTTGTAACTTGGCAAAGGATGAACGCTACGCCCTACATTACTTTCCGACGGCTTCAATATGCGCTATGCATACGCGCGCAACGCAAACATATTGGAGCAAGAGGCAGCAAGCGGAAAGCCTGACACTTATTCGCGGGAGAGCTGCACTAAGGCGAATCGTAGGCATGTGCCTTTCTCCGTTGTTCCGATTGGCCCGCGGAGACCGTACCTTCCGCCATACTGGCATGTCATAGGACCCCGGCTTTCTGGTCTACCCAACGTTTCTTGCTTCAGACACTAGGCTAATGCCCGTGCTACACGGGCAACTCGAATGCCATTTACAACGAATGGCATTTGAACGATCGGCCAATCAGCGCGCGACACTCCAACCGTAGCGCATTCTACGCGCGACAGATCGCGAGCCGATTCGTCGATCACACGAATGTCATTCGTTGTAAATGTCATTCGAGTTGCCCGTGTGGCACGGGTGTCAGCGACGCCACCAAAGTGATAGCTCACGTTTGAAGAATTCAACTGCCACTTCCACGCATACCCAATGTTTCTTGCTTATTTTCTTTTTATTTTTTAAATACTGAAGACCACACGTGGTGCAAGCAGGATGGGCAGGGTACAAACTCAAGAACCCGTACAAAAAAGAAAACAACAAAACGAGAAATAAGGCATACAAATCGGCAGAAAATATGAAAGAGGCGGTACCATACAGCAAAACAAATAGCTAGCCAAGAAGCATTAAAGAAGCACAATGTAAGCACTAAATATAAAAATACCAAAACACATTGAAATACAAAACACCACTACGATATCTGTTCTTATGATGAAGCAAAATCCGAAGATGAAATAACCGAACAAGGAAGAGAATTCCGTTCTTCAATTGTACGAGGGAGAAACGAAAATGTAAACAGGTTAGTGCGTGCAAAGTATAGCGTTAAGAAATATTCATGATGGTGCCTAGTTCGCCTGGTAGAAAGCGGCTTTAATTAGTAATCTGGATCTAAGGACAGTTTTCGTATAAAAATGGAGTGCAGAAACTTCAAACGGGCTATCTTTCGACGGTTCTCTAAAGTTCGTATTTTGTTGGTTTGCATCAAAAGTAGGGGCGAATCAGTTCTCTTATATTTTCCGTATATAAACCTTACAACACGTCTTTGAACTAGTTCCATTGTTTCAGAATTACATTTCGTATGAGGGTCCCAAGTAATACTTCCATATTCTAGTTTAGATCTAACGAGTGACTTGTAAACCAGTAATTTCATATTTGGTGCAGCGTATTTCCAGCTTTATGGCTTAAAAAACCCAACTTCTTGAAGGCTGCCGATGATGTATTTTTTATATGGGTCGCAAATTTAAGTTCTTATTTATGGTTACTCCTGGGTACTTGTAGTCATCAACCTGAGCGATGGGAATGTTATTTAGTCTGTATTGGAAGTTGAATGGCTTTTTTTATTTGTAATTTGCTGATAAACAGTTTTTTCTTCAACATTTAACTTCGTGTCCCACGTACAGCACCGCCGTTGAATGTCATTAAGGCTTGCGCTCATTAATTGTTGATCATAAGGCGAAGATAGTTCTTTAAACAACGCGCCATGATCTGCAAATAAACGTGTGTGCACAGACGGGTGTCGGGCAGAAACTATGTCGTTTATATAAATTAAAAACAGCAAAGGACTAAGAACGCTCCCCTGTGGTACTCCAGATGTTACGAGTAATATCTCTGAGCAGCTACTGTTGACTTCGACAAATTGTTTACGACGCTCTAAGTCCCCTCTAATAATAAACCCCTCTAACAATAAAAGAATGAAGACCTACACGTTCAAATTTGCTAACTAGCTTTCCGTGTGGGAGCAAGTCGAAGGCCTTGCTCAAGTCAAGAAAAACATCAACTTGGCCTGATCTGTCTAGAATGGATGCAAATTCTTGAGCAGTGGAAACAAGCTGGGTAACCGTAGAGAATCACTTTCTAAATCCGTGCTGATGAGGCGAGAGTATGTTATTCGCGTTCAGGAACTCTGTATTTTGGTTAGCGATGATATGTTCTAGTAGTTATCAGGATGTGCATGTCAGAAATAGGCCGGTTGTTGCCTAACGCAAGACGGTCACCCTTTTCGAACACAAACACTACTCGCGCCATTAACGAATCATTTGGCAAAGTGCCCGAGGAAAAGGAAACGCGAAAAATGACTGTCAGAAAACGTGCCAGCATTTCAGCGTACCGATGCAAAAACGCGTTGGGAATCTTATCAGGACCACAAGCAATACTCCCTCGTAAGATAGGAAATCGGTGTGCATGAAGGATGGCGAGCTTTCGGCACGGTTGATAACGTCATGATTGGAAAAAAAACCACTGAAAGTAGACGTTGAAGTGCTGCGAAATTTCACTCTGGTCAGTAACCAATGCATCATTAACCTTGATTTGATCGATCGACTTTTTCTTGCCACGGAGATAATTCCAATATTTCTGGGCATTGGTTATGAAGCTTGTTAGTGTATTGGAAAAGTAAAATTCCTTGGCGGTGTTGAACTTGGGTGGAAAGTTCGTTAATCAATTCTTGAATCAACCCCTGATTACTGTTTTTTTTTTCTTTAGTCGCTTAATTCTACTCTTAGGACGAATAACTCCCCGGTTAATCCAAGGATTTGTTTTACCAATGCGCTTGCGCTTGGTTAGAACAAAGTTATCCAGGCAATAGGTACACATTGACTTAAAATTGTTACAAAGGAGATTTAGATCAGAATCTTGAAGTTCATCGACACAGAGCTCTAAATAATTTAGAGCACTTTCATCACTACCACGCGAAAAGTTTTTAACAGTGACAAAAGTACACATATCTTTTTTTCTGACTGTTTAATTAGAGAGCACCTAAGAGACACAAGTTTATGATTAGAGCGACCTTGTTCAACTGTTACCTCATAGTCACTTATGCAACGACTAATAAATACAAGGTCTAAAATTGAGCTACTAGAACCTTGCTCACCTGTCACATTATTCAAAAATTGAACTAAGTCATAGGCAAATATAATATCAAAAACAAGCTCAGCATTTTGGCAATCTTTCAAGATAAATGTGACCAGTCAGTATTTGGGAGATTGAAATCACCAACCACGAGAAACCTAGAGTTCCGATAAGCAGGCATGTGGTTGTATAGTTTACACAAAAAATCAAGTGGGGAATTCTGAGGCCTGTACACAGCGTATAAAATAAGAATGTTTCCACAACAGTTCACTTTCAAACAAACTCTCGTGATCGTCAATTTGGTTCAAAAGTATTGCATCAATGCCATTCTTAAGTAAAATCGCGACACCACTCCCACGGGGAAGACGGTCTCTGCGGAACATTTTGTAGGAATCGGATATGATGTTGTCGTCGATAATGCTGTCACGAAGCCAGGTTTCAGTAATAACTGATATATGGGGGTCGTGGGTGAGTAATAAAAGTCCAACTTGCTCAACTTTGCTTATTATACTTTGGGCATTTAAATTCAGAAGCCGTAGCTGCTTTCTTACAACACTAGCTTCTCGTCATTCAACGGGTTCATGTTAAATGAAAGAAAGGCGTTTCACCCGCCCATTGTTCAATTCATCCCACACGTAGAATTCATTGTTAACCTGAAGTTTATCGTTCACGAGCGATACTCTTTTTCCCGCAGTCTTGTCCGCTTTTGCAGTATCCCACAATAGCCTACAGTTAGATAACGTACACTGTGGGTAATCGTATCTTACGCAGATTGTAGTACCTTTCACTCTACTTACGTTTAGGAGAACGGCCTGTTTTTCGGTGTAATCTTAGAAAAACACGATAACAGGCCTTTCCCCACTAGTCCTGCCTAGTCTGTGTATTCTAGGGATAGATGAACACTGCACACCCAACTTGCTGACCAGGACATCAACTATCACCTTGCTTGTCAATTGTTCCTCAGTTTCATCGGGAGCCTCAGGGATGCCGTAAACTAATAGATTGGAGCGCCGACTTCGGCCTTCCAAATCTGCAATTTTCTGGTTTTGTACGTTCATTGTTCTTTCAAGAGACGTTATAGTGCATTCGAGAGCATTGATTTTATCATCCTTAACCCTGAGCTCCCGCGGAAGCTTGTCCATGTCATTAAATTTTTGTCAAGATCACTGATCAGGCTATCAGTTTTTCCCTGTTGTGCTTTAATATCAACAATTTCTGTGCGAATGGCATTCCGGCCGTCCAATATTAGGGCGAACATTTCCTCAGTTGTAGGACCGGGATCGCTTTCAACCTCCCCACAGACCAGTAGTTTGCCCAGATTCAAGCAATCATACGCAATACTAAGACAAGTCCGTGGGCACGGCACAATCAGACGGAACACATTCCTAGATCTAAGGCAAGAGGTAATATGACTAACCTGTACAAAAAAGAAAGTGCGAAGATTTAGCAAACATGCTCCTGTCGGTCTCGCCGTGCCCAACGAAGAGGAACTGGTGAAGCGGCGCGTTTATAGCCGTTGCGGAAGTTGAAGTCACGGAGCCGCTGAAGACTAGACGGTGCTGCTCCTCCACGGTGACGATTGGTATTGCTTGGTCACCCTTGTCAGTAAGCTGGAAGGTGCCAATCTGCTTGATTGCCGTACACGTGCTGTACCAGACGGGCGATCCGAAAAAAGGAAACACAAGGGCCTGTAAGAAAAAAGAGCGAAGATTTGCCAAACATGCTCCTGTCGGTCTCGCCGTGCTTCAGTCGCTACATAGTGCCACACCGAACAGCATTGAAGGATGCATATAATCATCAACGCGTGTTGCATGTTAAAAGCTGACAAACAAGCAGAAAAGAGGAAGACCATCCTCGACACAACAATATCATTTCCTTCTCGTCATTTCTCCCGCAACAATAAAGAAGTAAAGAATTATAGAAGTGAAACGCATGAAGACAGGGACAGAAGAAAATAGATCTAACAGGACACGGCATACACCCAAGTTAATTTTAATAGTGAAAACACAAGCGAAACAACAAGAAACAAATGCGCTAAACCATAATCTCCTCTATACTCACAAAGCCTAACAGTTCGACGACGGAACCATAGACTGTCCGGTCGTAGATTTGGAGCGCCATGATCTCGTAGCACAGAGCATCAAAGAGCCATTTCTCGGGAAAACTGGACGTCAGCGCACAGCTTTTGCAGCGGCGAGGACCCGAAACACACTTGTTCGCTCGGGAGAAGTGTGTTTCGTCGTCTCGACGCAGCGAGGCGCCAGTCACGTGGCTCTCCTCTCATCCGTTGTCTGCCGATCCACCTTTTTCCACTTCAGCGGCCGCTTCTCGCGGCCGTCTGCCTGGCTTTGTCAGTATATATGAGGCTATGGCTCGTATATACTGACGTCTGTGTCGTTCTGTTTGTTTGTGTGTTTTCTTGAAATTGAAAGACCGCCCTTAGCCGGTACCAGGGGCACTTGGCATCAGTTGATTAATAGATATTCACGTCGTGCGTTTTCCGGCTGGTTTCTTCTATTTCAGGTGGTGAGATGGAGGAGCACAAGCGTGTTCGATCTGGTTAGGAAGTGTCGGAGAAAAGATCGCTAGCCATTTGGAATCCTACACGCAGTGTGCGTTTGCACCTCGATCAGTGCTTATTTTGTCGGAGGAATGTTGCCGAAACATTTCTCTCCAAAAGTTTCATAAAAGATTCTAAAGTAGAAAACGATTCGACCTACGAGTAGATTGGAGTGGCATTAGAAAACATATACAAGCTGATTGCAAGGTACGCCATATTATTATTGACTCCACATTTTCACGATTTTTATTGCTTCTATCCGATTTTGCGTCATCAAAGAAACTCGAAATTAGAATTGGCTGATTGTGAACTGGCACTATGATTGGATATATACGACATCTGGGCGCCTGCTGTTGTGTTTGTGTATTCCTTATGGTGGTCGAAGTTTCTCGAAGTTCTTCGTTGACCAGGCATGTGCTATGTTAAAAAACATGAAAAAAACTTAAGTCGTCTGTAACGTTCCAAAGAGACTCTAAATTTGTTTATCATTTAGTGGATTCACTCGAATACTGCCTCAAATTATGATCTTATTCAAGGAGTTATTCGTGGTAAAAATCGAAATAGGAAGTCCTCACAAGCAAATAAACAAAAGGCTATACCGAAGCTACACCGGCTACAGATAAAAGCAATGGCTAAACACGCCAATTACCAGCCGAAATAGCGGCGGTAGCGGTTCAAATAAACGCATTTTACACTGCTCGACCGCGCAACGGGTGCGCCCGTCCGGACCGCGTAAGGCCAAACAAAAAAGAAGAAAAACAAAAGAGAGAACGACCATGACGTCACAGCCCAACGTTGCTTTAGCGATCGGTAACCCGCTGACGACCTGCATGGAGCAGCGGCTCGCAGCGGGGAGCATTTCTATTATCGGCATTAGTTGAGAATGCGGCGTCCCCTTGACGTAATACGTTGGCTGGGGTCGCATTTTTTGTCACTTAAGCGATACCAATCATTTATTTCGTTTTGAGTTTTGGCCGGAATTTCCCTTTTAGCAGTTTCCCGTTCCCTCTCATTTTCTGAGTAGTGAAGGTCGGGTCTGGTGTTGTGTCTTCATGTTTCGTATTGGTGGCGTATCTTGTGTTGACCGATTAGTCGTTAATTAAAATTATGTTTGCTCTTTCGTATGTTTCCACTAATTTCTGTCCTCTCAAAGAGGTTGTTATATAGTTCCATGCTGTGTTTCGAGCGTTGAAGTCTCCACCGAATATTAACGCAACGGTAGAAAACAAATTGCCTTATTTAGTGTCGTTTTCATGGGTTCGTGGTCTAGCGTACGTGTTCACTACTGTGATTCTTTTGTCGTCTACCTCCGTTCGGACTGCTACGACTTCTTGGGAGCTATTGAACCACTTACTGGGGTCTATCTGTGTGACGGGCAACTCCTCGGCAGGGTATACACCGGGTATATGCTTGTAGCACTACCTTGCCCCTCTGTTTGTATGGATAGGCGGTGCGAAAAATTTCTTGTATCCACTTAATTTGTCTGCGTCACTCTTCGTTTCTTGTAGTAGTATGATATCGTTCAGGTTCCGTGCTAATCGTGGGTTTTCCCGCTTCTGTTTCAGCCCCCTACAATTCTATTGTAGGATTGTTAAGGGGCCGCTCTTTTTTTTTTTTTTACTTTTTCCAGTGAAATGCAGCTACAGATCACCTCATTGATGGCGCCAGTGCCAGAGGTGTTTTCCCGCCGTAAGACACCACTAGAGCTCGACTCTAAGCAAACGCAGGTATGTCAACGGGCCTTTAGGTGTTCGTCGATGGAGAAGAAGTGCATTCTAAGGTAGTGGTTCCTGTGGTGCTACAGGACGGTCATGCAGTTGTAGCAGTATAACAGTGTATCTGAGCGATTACGTTACAAAGATAATTGCACGTGGTAGGTTTAGTGACCTGTAATTCGTGACTGTGGTATCCAAACAAGGTTTTGATCAAAGCATTGAACCATAGGGGCAATTCAACACCTGTGGGTCACTGAGCTCTTCAGATTCATTCCATAAAATACAGGGGAAGGGGGGAGGGATATTTGGCTGAGGAACGCTCTTTAGCAACCATTCAACGTTTCGGCCGGGAGTGAGGGTAGGTAAATAGGACAGGTTTGTTTTCATCTCAAGGTCTAACATGCTACGTGTGAACCGCAGGCGGAAAGAGATTTCCCATTATCGCTTCGAACCGATGTCGGTGGTTAAACAAATTTAAACGATTTTATGTACTATTACCAGTGTTGCTCGTGATTTTATTGTTTCCTTTTCACGGAGATTGCTCGCAACGCTCCTTTGAAGCTATTATTCAGGAACGTCACAGACGCAACTGCTAAAGATGTCGTTAGTTCCTCTGTTAGAACGAATACAGCAAAAAAAAAAAAAGGATACAATAACTTGTATCCAGGTGTTAAAACGAAATAAGAAATAAATAAAAGTTTAACAAACTTTTTTTTTAAGAAACACAATACTTTAAAAGATGTTTTAAAGCAATCTTTGGAACTTCGAGGCAATATATAATTTATTTGAACATGTTCGCCTACACGAAAGAAACTACTACAAGACAGCTTTCATTTATAGTTACGCACCAATATATGTTTAATAAGCTAGCGTTTAGCCGGTATAGTTTCATCTCGCCATTCAAACTTAATGCAAACATGGGATGCAAGCAATTTCGACGGTGCAACTAACAATGAACTCATATTTTTCTTTAAAACGGCTCATTTAATACTATTTAGATGTAATATCGTTCATCTCAGAAACGCGGTTGGCATGATCACTCGGTTTCGGTTGTCTGCAGCGCAGCACGAAAAACATACTAAAGAATACGTCATGGTGAAGTACTCTATTGCAACATTTGTTAATATTGAGCCGACTAGCAGCGTTGCGGTGAAGCTAGCATACCTGTACCGAAGACTAAGACTCAAGACAAAAGGCTACTAATTTATCCAGTTGTCCCGAGAATGCAACAAAAAATTAACCAATATTTATGTTTTTCGATTCCGCATCTTATTGTAAATCACCACAAAAAAAAAATAAACGAAAAATGAATGTTTAGAAGAAATCTACTTTAAATATATCTAAAAATGTGACGCTTTCTAAACTTTGGAGCAAAAAAAAAAAAGAAGGCTTCCTTATCTAGTTGTGGCATGCAAAAAACAAACAAAAAATTACCCGATATTTATATCCGGTGCTTGTCATTCTTATGAGGAAAAAACACAAGTTACACGGAAATAAAAAACGATTTTCAGAAAATATATTTTAAAAATATAAAAAAAAGGTTAGGTTTTTAACAAGTTTAGAGCAGAATAGAATTAACTTCATAGAAGTTCCCTAAACGAGTAATATATCATCAAATAGTTCATGCATAAAGAGCTGGTTTAATTGGGTCGCACGCTTGCAATTATGAAAACCAAGAACCCATAAAAGATCGAAACTAGGCAGTACATTTGTATAAAATACTACGTAAAATTATATATATGAAAAATATTAGCACCCCAATTATGTTGAAAGTTCGTCAACGACCAAATTCGCAAAAACAAATCGAGCTTTTAACGTAATCCACCAAGGGGCACTTCAAGATTATTGGTATAAAACTCTTAGGTATTAATTTTTATGCTAATTTTTGTTTATCAAGGGAGTAAAGCCATCAGGTATATTTCTTTCGAAGACCCCACCTTAAAAGTCTGGTCGCATTCAAAAGAAAGCCAGCCATAAGGTAAATATTTATCTTGTCTGAAAACTTCACCAACTTATGTTGTATACACAAAGAACATTCGTCAATAAAAAAATTAGAAATCTGCCAGAGGAAAAAAAAAAGCATCGACCACCTACTCTTTTATTCAAAGGGGCGAAATTTGACACTTTCCAAATATGACAATATTTGCTTTCAGCACGGGAGACGACAGACTCTGGGGATCCATAACCTAAATAAAAACCAGAAAGAACAAGGCTGTTACTTGGATTAAATCTTCGCCTGACGTTTTCGCTCTGCTTTGCAGTTACGTTCTCGGCTAACAAAGACGCGTTTTGAAAATGCTTGCATTTCTCATCACAGTCCTGGTCGTTCTTCCTATGCCAGTTGCACCGGTGGGCTCCACAAGAAACAGTGTGCATCTTCTGCTTTCGAATGACATAGACGTCGACATTCTCTGCGCAAGTGGGGACATGAACAGCTTTCTCTTTCTGCGGAGAATCGGAACCATTTTCACAGCGAGATACTGGTGCGGCTCCTGGCCAGTTTACCTGAAGCACCTCCGTGACAGCATTGGATATAGCAGAAAGGCGGCGGTCGTCATTCCAGAGTCTTTATGGAATGGCAGCCTTTCACGGTTACTCTCTTCCCACGACTTTTCCAGTTGGCTTTTTCTTTCTAAGACAAAATGTTTGTCGTGGGTTCGAGCTCGTGGGCACCTAAGCCAATATTTTTACAATCAACCGACGAATGTAGAAAGCCACGTCATCTTACAGAGCTTAGCGTGGAACTGCACCACCAGCAGCTACATTAACCTGAATAACACTTCACCCATGCAGGAGCAAAGCTTCGCTGCTGCCCAAACCTGGCATCTGCTTAGAAATCAAAGTTTCATACTTGGTTGTCTGAAGCCTTTGTGTGCCGACAAGAAAGAAAACATTATATTAGACATTTTGGAGCGGCTTGGTGTCGATTGCAGAACAGTGATGGTGAACAGCGAGAACTGGATTTCAGAAGTCAGAGAGCGAAGGATAGACATTATGGTCGACCATATTGGCTGCACCTTAAAGCGCTGGCGACTAGTCCACTTTCCCGGCATCTTCTATTACGGAAGAATCGTCTTCTACACGGTCCGTAAGCCTTCACGCCTGGCAGATGAGTTCCTGCGAGAAGCGCCGACAACCTTCTTCGCCCTTTTGTTCCTCTCGATGGTGGCCTGCACATTCACCTTCTGTCTCATCAACTACCGCTCGGGAAGGAAGCTCCTCAATAGCATTTAAGACGTGGTGTTGGTTTTTGTCGCAACGGTAATGCTCTTCTCGTATCCCGTACCGCAACGGTTTGAACACGTTCTGGGTGGACGCATCGTGCTCTTCTGCTGGATGGTCGGCGGATTCTCACTCGCCGTTTACTTCCAGAGCGTGCTGACGTCCAGCTTGAGCTCCAGATACGGCTGGGACGCCGACGACACTATAGACAAGCTCTACCCCAAGCTCTTATCTGGGAAAGTGCTACCCTGCGTGAAAAGGGGTAGCTTCTCCGAACATCTTCTGCTGCGATCGGATGACAAGCAGGGCATCATCAATGCCATGGCGGCCGCTCGGCAACGATCGCCCGACAAGAACTCTACCCAAAGCGACACCTGACAAGGGCTGCACAGATAAGGTTGGCAGAGGGAGTCACGTCGTCGTGATGTCGGAGATGTCGGAGGAGGATGATGTGTGCTTGCCTTGTAAAGACTCCTTATCGGGTGAAACGTGAATGATTTGCTCAGGTTGCCGCTTCGATTATCACCTGGCTAAACGCTCAGAATATGCAAAACTGCACTGAAACAAATTACTGAAGGAACGAGAGAAACTTGGCAGTGTCCAACGTGTCAAAGTGCAAAAAACAAAAGGCACATGCCTAGTTCAGAAAAAAGCCTGACGAAGCGGAAAAGTCCGAGACACAAATGACACAGATTATAGTAAAACCGGACACCCTTCTAGCTATGAAGGCAACCGTAGATAGGATCGAGCAGTCCATGCACCACATGTCTGACAAGTACGATGAAGTGCTTGCAGAAATGAAAAGAACAAAATCAAGATATCAGAGAGCTGAAGAAACGCGCGGAAAAGATCAAAAACAGTAGAACACAAAGGGAAGTAGAAGAACTGAGGCAGCGAGTAAACGAGCTACTCTAGTACAATCGGAGGCGGAACCTCGAAGTGCATGGTACCCCACAACTATCAAATGAAAACCTGTTGGACAGGTTAAAAAAGGTAGCAAAGCTGCTAGACGTTGCTGAGCTCACAGAGGGAGACATTGAGGCCATCCATAGACTCCCCGGGAAATTTGATAAGTTTCCCCCCGTTCTCGTAAGTTTCGCATCCAGAATGACTTGAGACCGCTGGTTCGAAAATAGGACGTTGCTCAAGCGGAACAAATCTGATGTTTGGTTGGTAGCAAATCTGACCGCTCAAACCATAACACTGTTTTGACTTACAAAAACCAAGGCCACCGAAATGCATCATCAGTTTACATGCCAAAAGGGTCGTAAGATTTTTGTTAGGAAACAGTCAGGTGACTGACCTATCAGCATCAAAAATGAAAGCGATCTCACCAAAATCAATTTAAGGTGCTATGCTCGCCTAAAGTGTTTGGAATATGGAATTAGCCATGGCGCTTTAGGGCATGAGGGATGCTTACTATGACGTGACGTCTTTCCGAAGCTTTTTAAATAAGAACTTCACAAATTGTAACATGTTTAAACTGTTTCGCCTGAATGCACGTAGTCTGCGTAATAAATCTCATGATGTCTGTCCTATATCTGGAAACGCTGTTGTACTTTTGATATCCTGGCTTTCTCTGAAACATGGTATTCTGGCGAAAAAGATATTGTTCAATTTGATGGTTACAAGTGTGCAGCGATTTGCGGCGGTTCGCGTCGTGGGGGCAGTAATTGCTTGTATTTCCAGAGTAAAATAACATACCGCGTACTCCCCGAAATTTGTTGTGTAACCGTTGATTTTGTTACGAGATGTGGAAGTGTCAAAATTGCTGTAATTTATCGACCGCCATCTGGTGTTTTTTTTTTTTCTACATTTTTTGGAGGAGTCAATAGAATATGTTACGTAACCCCAACAAATATGCAAACAGCATTAATAGGTGACCTAAATATTAATCTGGTAAAAATTAATCATTTATTTCAATTCGTTCAATGAAATGTATGCGAGAATATTATCAATGTCCCAACTCGTGCAACCGAATGTACCAAAACCTTGATCGATATCTGCATCACAAACTGTCAAAGCTAGCATGTTTTTGCTGGAGTACTAACTGTAGATCTGAGTGACCATTTGCCCTTCTTTTGTTTTCTTCCTAAAAACAATACACCAAACAATTGCTCCACCAACAATAATAGAATATTATGTAGGAATATAAATCAAAATAACTTAGAATGCTTCTACAACCTCGTCTCCTTAGAAACATGGAATGACACAATAAATGAATCAAATCCAGGGAAAGCCTATGATTCTTTCATAATAAAATTACAGGGGTATTACGATAAGGCTTTCCATTACTTGAAGTAAGAAAATACAAGAAGTTAAGAAAACCTTGAGTTACACGTTAGATCTACAAATAAGTAGTAGCGCGCGGTAAAATGTTTTCCAAGTTTATCAACACCAAGGATAAGAATTTACTAAGTGACTCTACATATATAGGAACAAACTTGCACTGGATATTAAAAAAGCAAAAATAACGTTTTACCAAAATTTTCAAAAATAAAAAACAGTGATTAAAAAAACCATACACGACGTACAATCGTCAATTTAACCCATTAACCCACCATCGGCATTTGCTCTCTTTTAGCATATTTAGAAGCTTAAAATTCAAAACCAGTGCATATATCTCTAACAAAATGTATTCTGGCTAAAAGAAGGGTGTGAAGAGAACGCGACGTAAAAAAAAAAATTATATATTAAAAATGTTTTTTTATATACGCAGTTTTGAAATTGAACAAAAAGTGAAAACCTTCTCTGTTTCATTAATTATTTCTCAGTACTCGTACATGATAAAGACACAAAATTCGCTCAGTTTGGAAGGCAATAAAAGGTTTTACATGTGCTATTACTTTAAAAACGATAATAAACATAGTCGACAATAAACATAGTCGAACATAGTCACCGGTCATGAGCGTATGCATGCGGAGAAAACCTCACCGATTTCTTTTCTTCTTTTTATATAGAGGCTGTTGGATCATGCGTAACATATATCAATTGATTATCATTAAAATTCGTCAGCTTTGTAAAACGAAAAATGTACTTCTTTGTATAATCTGTTAAGCTTATTGGAGATATTGCTTCCAAATCAATAATTGCGGGAAAGTATCTTCTGTGGCTTAGTCTCTAGGCAACGAAAGCCTAACTGAAATCTTTGTGAACTTGAAGAACAGGAAAATGTTCGAAAACTGAATAATGTCTGCCTAAAACCTAAAAATAAAAACTGTAAATGCCGAAAATCCGAAAGTGCATGCGCAACAACGAGGTGCCTGAAATTCCATTGAAGCTTTTGTTAACAACAGTATAAAACAGTCAGTAGGATATCGAGGCTTCTTTCTTTCACGGACATGCACGTTTTCTAGCCGTTCGCGCTGATGTTTCCACACGTTGCCTTTGTGTGAAAGTCCCCTTCTACGGTGAGCCCCCCATGACTTTCAGAGCTGCACACTGGCACCGTTGTTGCTCGTGACCTACGTATATGAGAAGTAGTGTTCTGTAAGGTAGCAAACAAGGCGAGTTGGTAAAAATTATACATATGAAAACCGCTCAAACGACGACGACGGAGTGAAGACAACAAACACGTCAGGACGAGGCTGTTCGCGCAACTAAAGTTTTGCTACTGGAATTAACAGAAAGAAAACAGCGTAGCCGACACTGACTACCTCAAGGAAGACCTACTTATTTATTAGGCACCACACAATATTTGGAGCATAAATTAACGGTTCACAAACCGCTATTCCTATTAGCTCGCAAAAAACAAACATCTTTATTTGACAGAGGTACCCACGTCGCACTGTCAGTTGTCAATAAATTGTTGTCTTTTTTACCGGTGCATGATGTTCTCACTTTATACTTGCCGCTTTATTAATATACAAAATGGGTGATTACAAATTTCCGAGGAATTAGTAAATATGCCCAATAAACTTCAAGAATATTACAAGAAGGAGGAAATATTTTAATGAAGTGACCAATACGAATTGAGTTAAATTGATGCACGTCAGAGAAATAGGCCGGTAGTTGCCTAACGCAAGTCGGTCACCCTTTTTGAGCACAGGCACTACTCGCGCCATTAACCAATCATTAGGCAGAGTGCCCGAGGAAAAGGAAACGCGAAAAATGACTGTTAGAAAACGTTCCAGCATTTCAGCATACCGATGCAAAAACGCGTTGGGAATATTATCAGGACCACAAGTGGTTTTTGCTTTTAAATTTAACAACATCAAAAATACTCCCTCGTAAGATATAAAATCGGCGTGCATGAAGGATGGCGCACTTTTGGCCTGGTTGATAACGTCATGATTGAAAAAAAAAAAAACGACTGAAAGTAGACGTTGAAGTGCTTCGCAATTTCACTCTGGTCAGTAACCAATGCGCCATTAACCTTGATTTGATCGATCAGCTTTTTCTTGCCGCGGAGATAATTCCAATACTTCTGGGCATTGGTTATGAAGCTTGTTAGTGTATTGGAAAAGTGAAATTCCTTGGCGGTGTTGAACTTGGGTGGAAAGTTCGTCAATCAATTCTTGAATCCACCCTTCATTACTGTTTTTTTTATTTTCTTTTGTCGCTTAAGTCTACGCTGAAGACGAATAACTCCCCGGTTAATCCAAGCATTTGCTTTACCAATGGGCTGGTGCTTGGTTGGAACAAAGTTATCTAGGCAATAAGTAGACATTGACTTAAAATTTTTACAAAGGACGTTTACATCAGAATCTTGAAAGTTATCCAAACAGAGCTTTAAATAATATAGAACACTTTCATCATTGGCGCGAAAAGCTTTTAACAGTGATAAAAGTACATTTATTTTTTTCTGTCTGTTTGATTAGAGAGCAACTAAAAGACACAAGTTTATGATCAGAGATACCTTGTTCAACTGTTACCTCATAGTCACTTACGCAACGACTAATAAATACAAGGTCTAAAATTGAGCTCCTAGAACCTTGCTCACGTGTCACATTATTCTGCGGTCCCACGGCGGCCATGACATATGACGCTTTCCGCACGTTTTCGAAATCCGATCGTGGCGTGTTCAAGCTTGCTAAAATTATGTGTTATATATCATCTTGTAGTGTACAACATTATCTTTTATCTGATGTAAGATTTGTTTTCCCAGTGCAAAAAGCTAATTCAGAGGGCACCCGTGAACATTGACCTTTTCGGCAAAACATGGTTTCGTAGTACAGTGGTACAGGGTGCACTATTGGAGCAATTTCTTTCAAATTTTAGAATGTTATAAAAGAAGAGTGCGTTCATTGTCAACGGATGCCCTTTTTTCGTTCTTTTATTTTATTTTGACAGATATTTACTTCAGAAAAATTGACTTCGCGGAAGTACTTCAGTCGCGAAGTATTGGGCGCCTACTCGGTTATTTTATTTGAACCTTTTTACATCAGTTTGTATTTATGGTCGAACGAGTTACGCTGAATTTCATTGTAATATGGCTTAAACTTTTTTCGGAATGCTCACGTAAAAAGTGAAAAAAAAACAGTTAATTTTGGCAAACTTCATTTGGTAGTACAGTGGTACAGCGCTTAGGGATTGGCACACATGAATAAAATTGTAGACCCGCAAAGAAAAACATATTCTGCTTTGCAAAGCGAGGCCCTTTTTCTGAATTTCACTTTTGATTTTCCATAAAAAGAGTTTGAATATAGGTGAAATCCCGTATTTGTTGATAGTCAAAAACGAGTATTTTGACCCCTTTTGGGAGACATTTAGGCAGATATTTTTAGTACAAAATAGAGTTTACTGTCCCAGGTTCTCATTATTAGCCCACATTTTCGCTAATCGAGCCTATTTTTTTAAAAAAATCATAAAACATTCAGAAATTACAAATTGGATGTCTGGTTGCGCCCTCTATGTGGCGGTGGCTGAAATGTGACTACGCGAGGTTCAGGAAACTGCCGAGGATGGCGCTGATTCCAGCTGTGCTTGCCAGCTTCGGAAACTGGTTGTACACTTGGCTTCTTCCGTTTCTTGCAAAATAACGTGCTGGAAAACTTGGCCGAAACTCGCGAGGTCCTTTATAACACGGTACTTTCTGCTAATATAGCTTTTAGGAAGAATTTCAGTCGCTTTCATATTGTCAAGCGATTTTTTTTTTATGCGAGGCTCCACCGGCTCAGTTTGCTGAATAAATTGTTCACGCAATCGATATCGAAGTTTCAAATTACCGAAATGCCAAAATCGCCAGTTCCGCGTAGATACGCAGCGTGACGCACGTGCTTCTGGTGCGTGTGCACGTACGTGTTTGCTGCGTGGTTTTTCGGTTGCTGCGAGTTTTCGCGTATTTATTGTGCACTGCTTACCTCCGTCTGCGCACGCCTCTCATCCTTGTAACTACCCCTGCTCTGTTTGCCTAGCGTGAAGTTTGTGTCTGTCTTTTCGTTCGCTGACTAAGCTCGTGTCGGTGTCCTTCCTACTGGCTGCTGTTCGTGCTTGCGTACCGTGTGTGTCGCTTTGATTACTAGGTCTCCTGCTTATGGGGCGGAGCAAGCGGTGGGCGCCGCGCCAGGGGAGGGTCGTGATTGGGGAAACAGCTTAGCAGCCGACGCCGACTTCGGCGCGTTTCTTCTGCGCACGCGCATACTGTCATTGATATCGCTACTTCGCGCCGTGACGATGCGCTGATCTACAGGCCGGTCGGCGCTCGCGTGATATTGTTGAACATTCTCGAGCGTGTATTTACGTTTCGAAAGCCATAATAGAATTAAAGTGGACATTTAGCCGGCAGCCGGCATGCCGTGGCTCTGAAAACAGATTGCTAGGAGTGCCCTTTCATTCTCTGGTTCCACGCTGGGTGCGCGCAGTCCGTGCTTCTGGCCACTCCGGCCGCCCAAATCCGTTTTTCTGCTGCTTGTTTTGTTTTCAGTAAACAGACAATAGATTCCTGCTGATATTCTCCTTTATAATCTTCACTCTTGACAACTCTTTAGTGTTCGAAGGAACTCCGTCAAATTTGACGATAATGCATGTGTAAGTACAACTGGAACCTCATAGTTGCAAGAATACTTTTCCTGGAGTGTCTGCATCAGAGTGCCTCCATGTGCGCTTCGCGCACATGAAGGCTCCCTGGTTTGCACCTTTCTGATAATATGATCGGTCTCCATAAATTGCACTTCCCCGCTTCGGGTGCACGGCCAGCGGCGGTTCTCTGTCGGCTATCGAACCTCACACACGTGAAGCGTTGTCAAAGCTGTGATATACCGGGCGTTTTATTATTATGTTTTTTTTTGTTTGTTTTTTTTGCTGAAAGAAATTATACTTTTGGTATTCCCGGCGATAACATTATCGGCTGCGGCGGACGTAAAGGAACGAGCGTAAATTGACAGTTAGTGGCCTAATAAACTAAAATTTGCCATTAGCGAACGCTGGAGAGGGGGCGACCTCCTCTCCCCCGTTCGCTCCGCTGAAGTGGAACAGGGTGGGAGGAGCTCCCACTTCGTTCTTGACCTGTCACCGACTACAGTTCCGAATTCCACTTGTCATTTTGGAGCGATGACGAGATAGAGCTGAGTCATGTATTGCGTTCTCTGAGATGAAGAACGCAATGCGCGCGGAGTTGCTACACGTATGCACCAGTCACCAGTAAAAACGACCTGTCCTCCGAGGAGGTCGAGCGAGACGCCGGCGGACATGGGGGTCGGTCACCTCACCGTCACCACCGTCTACCGTGCCTTCAAAAACACGGGGCGCAATGTGTTTCTGCAGTATAACAAAAAATTAAACAAACAAGGTGCAAACTTTCATTTTTTCCCTAAGTCTGGTTTGCAGGGCTCAACAGAATACAAAAACGATACGCCGTGCTGGGATGACGTCGACTACAATGGTACACGATCATAACAAGAGCACAAATCCTGCCACATTATTTTGCTACTGAGTGATAAGAGCATATACATCTTTGTCCGCGATGCAGCAACAGAGACATTATTTCCAAATTAGAGTTCGAAGTTAGCCTTCGATGCTAGCACTGACCAACTCACTTCACTCACAGGGTGAAAACATGAAACTTCGTATCATTCGGACAGAGATCAAAAAATAACACGCACCGCTTCAACTTGGACACCCCAAAATAATTAACTTTAGTGGATCGCACGCAAAAGCTTCGCGTACGCAATAAAATTGCCGGTCAAAAGTACGGTTCCGCAACCAAAATCAGCATATGAGTCATCAAATTATGAAGAAAAAGCAGGTGTGAGCGTGCCAAAAATATTCGACATTTATTGTTGTCAATATTTGTTTTTCTATCCCCGTGCTTATGCCGCAGTGGAAAGCCTTGAAACTCCCTATAAAATTATTTTGGGCAGTGTTTCCCACGGTGCTCGCTCGATCGTAAAATGCCGCTTTGTTGCTACTTTGGCGAATCAAACAAGGAAGCCACGTTCATCTACAATGCCCTGTCCACAAGAAGGGAAATCGAAATTTTCGCTTCGTTTTCTTTTTTTTTAATATTCTTCTCTTCTGCACGATATTCGCGAATACAGCTCGTTGCTCGCCCTCTCGCGGCGAAAATCGAAACCGGCCTAATGAGGGTCCACCCCCCCCCCCCCCCCCCCCCAATCCCCGCCGCTCCCGGGAAGATGCTATGGCGGATCAAAGTGGAACTCTCGATAGTGGCTCAGAAGTTGCCGTTTCCAAATGCAAACGACACTGTTCTGTGCCTCAGTGCACTGCTGCGGCGTGGAAGAACGATGCTTTCTCGTTTCACCGCTTTCCAAGCGCCAAGGAAACGTGCCGCAGGGGCGCGGACGTCGTGAACCGACGTGAGGAGTGGGTGCGCCTCCTTCGGATCGGAAAGACGGTGACCGATACAATGACTGTGTGCTCGCGGCATTTTTTACCGGGAGACTTCTTCCTTCCAGGTAAGTGTGCGAATTTGTCGTGCTTCATATTTATCTTGCGTGACGGCGTCATAGGTTAGGCTGAACCGCGACGAGACGGGTACGGCGAAGAGGGTCAGCGACGAGCGGCGGCTGAACCGTATGTAAGTGATTTAGCGAGCGATGAGACGAGCGACGTAGATCTACGTCGCTCGGTTTTTGGATTTCTAGAAAACTTCACTCATCGCCTTGGTCGCTTGCTCCCATTGCTTTCGTGCGGTACGCCTCGTCGCGTTACTGACCGAGTGACAGCGAAGGGGGTCGCCTTCGCTTGTCTCGTCGCTCGCCAAATCGCTTGCATGCTCGTCACGTCTCTCGGTTTTTGTATCTAGAAAACGACTGTCATCGCTTTGGTCGCATGCTCCCGTCGCTTCCATGCGGCGGGAGCGACTGGCCGTCGTCGCCCTCGTCGCCGTCGCTTGTCTCGTAGCTCGCGAAAACGTGCGGTCGAAGAAACTTGTACGGCGACGAGCGCAAGCGATGGGTTCCGAAATCCCGATTGTCAATCTCAAATATTTTGAGCATTTCGGTGGCGCTGGGCGCTTCAGTATTACCGCTAGGGTAAGAAAATTTACCGAAAATTTTCGGATAAGTACGGTTTGAGGGCGTGTGAACGAAATTGATACAAAGTGGGTGTGCGCTCATGCAGCCTGAAGCAGTCTTTAGGTGAAAAGGCTTGACGTCCAAATGGGCAATCTTAATGTTGAACTGTGAATTTAACAAGCCAAGAATGTTGCAGCTTCAGTAGCACAATATTCCCTCGATATGTTCAGTGCAACCAACCGACTTATTTACAGTAGATGGCGTGAACTTTAAAAGTCTATGTTTGTTTGCTTTTTAAACTGACCCGTTAGTTTAAAGAATCTAGATCTCCTAATGAAACGTTGGCACGCTGCTCTAAGGTTTACCAAAAGCTCCCTCTTGACATTCTTCTGCCAGCTTCCCTCCCCTTGGTGTTTTGTTTGACCAGTCAGTCCTTCGTATTAATTGCCAGATTTACCATTACAAAATTTTGTAATCTTTATTTATTTCTGCCAGAGCATGGAAGTCAAAGGCGCCGCCTTAAGAGAGGAGTGGTGCCATCCCAAAACTTGCCCGTCCTCT
Organism: Ixodes scapularis; assembly: GCF_016920785.2. NCBI lineage: Eukaryota > Metazoa > Arthropoda > Arachnida > Ixodida > Ixodidae > Ixodes > Ixodes scapularis. The sequence goes on along the minus strand of NW_024609855.1, from coordinate 138,364 downwards.
CAACGGAGAATCGGGAAAAGAAGAGGCAAGCCAAGGATCGAGACGACAGCCGCCAGGAGCGGCGCAAGAAGAGGGCAGCAGTAAAGCCTTTGGTAGCCAAGGTATATCCATGTCAGATATTGAATTTGCATGCCTGTTTCACCCCAAGTTGTTTCTTCTGCTCAGTTTACTTTCATAGTCTTGCATATGACGGCACCTCTCTTTCAGACTGGTGGTCACACACCACATGTGAGGCACGTAGCCAGGATCTACGTGCCTGCCACATGTATTATGGTCAGTGATTGGTTAAGAACTCAGTAGATGCTCCACCCCACAGGTGCAATGTGCCCATTGCAAGTGCCTCCGCTGTTGAAAAGTAGTGCGAGCAAAGGGAGCGAAGCACGCTATTAATCGAGCAGAATGTCATTGCCGCAAGGTGGCAAAAGTAACTGCATCATTCACATGATGCAAAGTGCCTAAAGATTTCCTACCAGTGTCATCGAGGTTGACTGTAGGCCACAATTGTTACTAACCGCTGCTTACCTGATTTACCATCCCACTTATCACAACAATGAGGCCTTGCAAAGGGGCTAAGTTTGCGGAAAAATAAATACCGCTTTGAAGGCATTGTTACGGAGCATTCTACATTTATTAAATCGAACAGGGGAGCAAAAGAAGTTTGGTAAGCCAGCAAGACGGTGCTGGCTTATTTTTGTTCTGCTGACACCAGCATGGCGGTAGTGTCACGAGGCGGATGCAGGAATTTCCAGAGGGGAGGGGCGGGGGGGGGGGGGTCAGGTGTTGGACTGCGTACCATATGTTGAGGAACCCCCCCCACCCCTTCGTTTCCACGCCCTAAATTTTACACATGCAGAAATCAAGATGGGGGTCCGGACATCCGGACCCCCCCCCCCCTCTAAATGAGTGTCTCACGCAGCACATCGCATCAACAGTGGAGACCGCAGCGTTTTTTCTCGGCACGCCACAGAAACCATCGTACAGAAATGCACACACTGCGACAATTTTGCGACATACTTGTCTCAGGGCGAAGACTGAACGGACGAAGAGAAGCCACCGGCACGGACGAAGGTTCTGCTGGTCTTGACCGACATCACTTAAAAGACAAGGCAGTGGTGCTAACACTTATGCGTCACCAGCGTAGGCCAACACTGGACACATTAGAAACAAGTGCTGCGTCAGCGCTCAGCTTAGAGTCAAGTTTGAGCCAAATGTTGACGCAATTGTCGTGTCCAATCTGTGCCCAGCGTTGGCCTTCTCTGATGACATCTCTATCAGCACTACGGCTTTATCTAGGAGGTGTTCTCTCGGTGGGCATGGCTTACATGACTGTCTGAGCAAGGGAACTAAACACTTCAACTGCGACATCAGCAGCGTAGCCAGGGGGGAGGCTTATGAGACTTTAGCCCCCCTCCACCCCAAAAAAAATCCAGCCAGTTGTATAATATAGACAGGCATTTTCACTCCCCTCCCCCTCCGCTGCACCCCAAGTCATAAACATCCACGTGACCATTGAAGTCTCACATCGTCACACAGAAACTACCGCACGCTAAAGCAGATACCAGTACAATGCTGAAGTAAAAGGCAGAATAATCACTTGCAGAAACTGGCACCCTCGGCAAAGCCAATGTTCAAAACAATGTGCACTATGTTGAAAAGGTTTGTTTCGTGATGTGAGAAAATGAGGGGAAACGATTGGCTGGCAGAGAGATATGAATTCCTCTGAGTGACTTTTTCTGCTGAGTTCTTAGCTTGACACAAACTATGTCTTCACACCACTGACACTAAAGTTGGTTACAAATGCTTGAACTTTGTCCTAGGTTGCACTTTGCGAAGCAGAAACGCATTCTGACCAAGAGGACGGCGCAAGTTTCGCTGAAGAGGAAGATGCTCCTCTACAATCTCCAGTGCTGTTGGAGAGACCTCGCCCATCCCCAGTAGTTCTCCTCGACCAAGGCGCACAAGTGTCAAGTGGAGACTTTGGGGAGAACTTTTCTCGCATGGTCAATCAAGGAAATGTGTGTTCTTTCACTGGCCTCCCCAACATGGAGCTTCTCAATGCTTTGGAGAAGCTCATGTCTGAAAAGATGCCCACATCATCAAGAGCTGTACTGCCAGCGAGAGACAGAATAATCTTGACCATGATGGCTTTCAAGCATGCTCTGACATTTCATTTTCTTTCTAATGTGTTTGGTGTGTCCCCATCCACGGTAAGCACCACTGTGAAGCAGACAACAAAGGTCCTTGCAGAATTCTTGAAATGCGCAATAACTTGGCCCTCTAAGGACGAGGTTTTGCACAACATGCCGACGTGTTTCGAGAAGTTTTCTCACGTCCGCATTGTGCTGGACTGTACCGAAATCCCTGTTGGGAGGCCAAAGTGCCTGAAATGTCGAATAAGCACGTATTCGCACTACAAAAAGGGACACACCGTAAAGTTCATGATAGGTGTTTCACCCGGTGGCTTGATTACGTACCTAAGTAGTGGTTACGGAGGGCGGGCCTCAGACAAGGTAATCTTCGACCAGAGTGGTTTAGTTGATAAGTTGTTGCCTGGCATCGACCACATCATGGTTGACAAAGGTTTTCTTATAGACGCCACATGCGAATCGAGGCTTATAGCTGTAGTGAGGCCCCCCTTCCTGCATGCCAAAAAGCAGTTGACCAAGGCTGAAGCTCTTGCCACTAAGCATATAGCTGCGGCAAGAGTTCACGTGGAAAGGGTCATTCAAAGAATTAAGCTATTGAAGATGGTGTCCCAGAAGATGCCCTGGAACATGGTGCCACTAGCTGATGACATGCTCAGTATTGCATGTGGCTTAGCCAATTTATCCCCTTCTGTTCTGGCGGATAACAAGTTCATGTAGGAGTTTTTTTTTTTTAGGCCACGAGGTTTGAATACAATATTGTTAGAATTCAGAGGGTTTTTTTTTTTTTTTTTCAGTTCCAATTTTGTTTGTAACCACCAAAAGAGACTCTTTCCAAACCCTTATTACAAAAAAAGGGTAACCTATCTCTAATAATAGTGAGCACATATAGAATTTTTGGGCATCTTGTGTGCTTCATGGTTTTATTTTAATGCAATCCTTCTTCGTTTTTTTTTATGCTTGTATGTGTGTGTGTTTATGTTTTTCAGTGAAATTTAATGAGTGATGCTCATATTATTACAAAGATTCCGATGGATGGAAATCTTGGAGTAGCAGCCTCAAACCTAGTAGTATCTCAGAAATGCAAGTTCTTGAATGAAACATGAGCTGTTACTATCCCTTTTATTGTCAATAAAATATTGCACATACCCACATCATTCACAATAGTTTTCATTCACAACAGACACATAGGTTGATCTAGGAGCTTATTGGCCCAAAAGTTACAATTTTCACATTTAACAAACATGAAGATGTCTCATACATAAGCCGAGGCTCTACAAATACCAGAATTTGTACTCCAGTGAAGTTAACCAGAATAAATATTGATAAATAATTTAAATAAAATGCACAGAATCCTGAAAGCTTAAAACATACACAATGATGCGGTGCTCATCCAGATTGAAACGAATAGAGGAGGGGACTAACTTTAGTGTCCCTGGTTTCCGCAGCACAAGCTTTCGCTCCACATGCACCAAGCTGTAGTGCGTTAACACACTCGGCCACTCATTGTGTGCAAACAATAAATAAGTAACAATAAAGTTATTTCGAAATAATACAAAAATGCAATACAACATCAAAAAGCCTAACCAGAAAAGCAGCGATACGGTTGCGCTGCAGTTGTGCGCCGGGCTGCTAGATTCCACGTAGTCCCATGCTCCCGCTAACTGTAATTAAAATATTGCACGCTTTCACAACTCCCCCCAGGCAACAAACCCGAAGTACTGAATGCACGATGTCGCCTAAAGAAGGCCAATGAGTGCTTGTATCAGTGGTCCCGGCCAAATGCTGTCCTCGTGTCCAATCTGTGCCTGGCGTTGACCTTCTTTAGGCGACGTCATACATTCAGCACTTCAAATTTGTTGTCTAGGAGATGATCATTGCTGGGCAGTTCACCACATGGTCATGTGGCAAGCCACTGTTGGTCAAAGATAATGCAGTGTTTGCTTAACTAAACATCTGCTGTTGAGCACAAAATCGGCAGCACATGCGTAAAGTACAGATCCTTCACTTTCGTGAGCAGCGGCAAGGTAAAGGCTTCATCAAAGTCCACACTAATGACTTCGATGGATTCATCTTTGTCGGCATAAATCACCATGTCGCACTTCCTCACGTCCAGAAGCACCATTCCAAGTTGCATCTGGGCATAGTAGGTGTGGCGTTGCTTTGGCATGTAATTGCCTGCCTCATCACAATCCAGAAAGTCGCAGGCTGCCAGAACTGCTTTTGCAGTTACAGTTTGTCCCTTCGTAGGGCATTTGATTTCCACTAACTTTGTTGGTCTTCCTCCCTCGAACACAACTCCGTCCGGGGAGCAGCCTAGCCAGGGGTTTTTTGGCGAGACAAGGAGGCCACAAGTAAAAACCTCTACTTGGCTCTCAGTCTCGTACTTCTTTCGTGCCTTCGGTTCGCAGCGCTGGCCGTAGGCAGTTGAAGCGTTGCCACGGAATGACGGCTGCATTAAGGAGGGAACTTTCTTGTTCCAGTCTCCCAGCTTGTAAGTGTAGAGCGGGTAGCATGTTGTCCCTGCAATAAGACCGGACAAACAGATTGTCTTAGGTTTTCATTTCAGTGAACACAGTGCAGAACAAATTGGAATCTGCCTTGCCTGAAAGTTGTACCACAAGCAACAACAGTTTAAATCCAATAGTTGGTCTTCTGAGATTGTTCATGCAGCATAACAGCATCCCATTCCGCTTATCTCATCAGTGAGTTGGTTTGAAAGAAAATAACTACTTTTCTATCCCGGCATGATTTACGAAACACTTCATACTGGTGGTTTAGTCAGAGACTGTCACATTGTGCACGAGTAGATAGAATAGAAAATAAAGCAGGCAACTTTTTAACTTCCACGCACTGTGAACCTTAGACAAGAAATTACAACAAGCCTGTTTTGACTTCTCTGTTTCTTCGGTTCACAGACTTCGAAATAATGAGGGTATGACTACTGACAGGTTGCCTTTCAATATGTTATCTGACCAGGTTGACTTTCAATATGTTACCTGAGCACTAGTGAGAAATGAAAAACAAAAATTACACTTCCAAATGAAACTTGTGCAAAAAAAAGAAAAAGAACCTGCCTAAATCAGATGCACAACTCTTGTGTTGACAATTTAGTTAAAACTTGTTGTCGGCCTAGTTGGTTCATGATGCAGTCTAGAGGGTTTTTTGCGCGACACAAGGGACAATCACAAGCGAGTAGACACGGACAAGCGCAAACTTTCAACTAGTTTATTCGTGCTCGATCGACCACGAAACTTCAGAAAGAGCATGCGCAGCACGCTACACAGAAGAAAAAACGAAACGAGAAACAGATAGAAAAGTCACCTACCAAGACACATTGCACGATAGTCATTATCTAACCAGCAATCCGGATAAAAACTGCACTTCACTTTCAAACAAAGAAACCGAGGTATCGCTAACACAGTCGGGTCCCTTCTTTATATAAAAAGCTTCCATCAATTCTCTGGCTGTTATATCTTTGCTTCTGCCCAAGATCCTGATCTCTTGAAATCACGCCTCACACCCACAGTCGGCACAGTGAGTTGGCAAGTGTGAATTGCCTTTATTCTTGATTGACAATTCATGTTCCCGTGCGCGGTCATTAACGCAGCGTCCAGTTTGACCAATATACACTTTCCCACGCGAGAGCGGAATCTCGCATTCCACCGCTGTGGCACAATCCCCAAACGATCAGGCGTGCTTTTTGTTGCAGCCACTCGTCTTCTCTCTTCCCGAGGAAATCCTTGGACAAAGGCCCGCAAGCTTGCGTGGCACAGAGAACACGAAAGGTACATTGTACCTGTTCGCTACCTTCTTCAGGTTGTGGGACACTTTATGTATGTACGGGACCACTTCTGGTCTACAGTCCCTTTGTGGCGGCTCTGGCCGCGTCCTTTGCTCTTCTTTGGTCTTCTGGAGCAACGTCTCGGCAACCGCCGTAATGACCGAGCAGGGGAAACCAGCAGACTTCAGTCTGGCTACCTGATCATCAAAGCTTCTGTGCATAGAGTGTGGGCACGACTTCCTGAGGGCGGACCCTAAGCAGAGGGAGGCGATGGCTCGCTTAACAGTTTCCGAGTGAGCCGAGTCATACGACAGCAGCCTCTTCTGTGCTCGAGGGTTATAATACCAGCATAAATTATTACTTTTTAACATCAGTTTTATATCCAGGAACTGGAGTGAGTCAGGGGTTGGAAGCTCATGTGTAAAGGACAGGCCCAACCCATGAACTCTAAAAGCGGTTAAAATCTCATCTACAGAGTCGTCATAACTAAGCAGGTGTTGTTTTTTTAAAAGGATTAAAAAGTCGTCAACGTATCTAAAAACCTTCAAGACACCGCCATCGACAAAGCTTTTAGAGTTCATGGGTTTAGAAGCTTTAGAGTTCAGAAGACGAAAGAAAAGCAAAGGACGCGGCCAGAGCCGCCACAAAGGGACTGTAGACCAGAAGTGGTCCTGTACATACATAAAGTGTCCCACAACCTGAAGAAGGTAGCGAATAGGTACAATGTACCTTTCGTGTTCTCTGTGCCACGCAAGCTTGCGGGCCTTTGTCCGAGGATTTCCTCGGGAAGAGAGAAGACGAGTAGCTGCAACAAAAAGCACGCCCGACCGTTTGTGGATTGTGCCACAGCGGTGGTATACGAGATTCCGCTCTCGTGTGGGAAAGTGTATATTGGTCAAACTGGACGCTGCGTTAATGACCGCGCACGGGAACATGAATTGTCAATCAAGAATAAAGGCAATTAACACTTGCCAACTCACTGTGCCGACTGTGGGTGTGAGGCGCGATTTCAGGAGATCAGAATCTTGGGCAGAAGCAAAGATAGAACAGCCAGAAAATTGATGGAAGCTTTTTATATGAAGAAGGGACCCGACTGTGTTAGCGATACCTCGGTTTCTTTGTTTGAAAGTGAAGTGTAGTTTTTATCCGGATTGCTGGTTAGATAATGACTATCGTGCAATGTGTCTTGGTAGGTGACTTTTCTATCTGTTTTCCGTTTCCTTTTTTCTTCTGTGTAGCGTGCTGCGCATGCTCTTTCTGAAGTTTCGTGGTCGATCGAGCACGAATAAACTAGTTGAAAGTTTGCGCTTGTACGTGTCTACTCGCTTGTGATTGTCCCTTGTGTCGTGCAAAAGCCCTCTAGACTGTTGACAATTTCTCTGGAGTTTCTGTTGTGCTGAGGACGTGCGCTCACCACAGGCTAGCAGGTAACAGAACTTTTTGACCAAGAAACATTTGTCATAAAGCAACCTGTCTTTTGTACAATTGGTCACATTGTGAGTGCAAGGATTCTTAGTAACCTATAAAATGTGCTTTTAAGCAGGAGATACACGTGCACAAACACCAACTGGTGTCGATGAGACACATCACACGATGATAGTCGCAGAACAAGGGCTTCATACATGAAGACAGACACATTTCTAGACTGCACACCAATTTCTTGTGAGCTGTGACTACAGTGCAGCAAGCGCAAAAACAAATTTGGAGGTTTTACATACTAAACTAACAAAGGGCATCTGGTATGCTCTAGAGGAGGGGTAAGGATAAATTTTGGCCACCTGGGGATCTTTTGTCAGGCAACCGCAATCTTGGCTACAATGCACCTTTTGCGCTGTAAGCCTCTGTCCGATTGCAAGCACCTTGGCTTGGATTTGAAAATCCAAGCAACTGTGGATCCGTGGGCCGGTGCAGAGCTGTATATGGGGAGAGTTTGACCAGTCTATGATCTCGCCGCCGGAACGCGCCCCTCCCAAGTGAGCTAATCAGCCCGCGGCACAGAGCGAGAGGCGTGAGCACATGCGCGTGAACTCCCGGCTGTTCCCAGCTGAGCGGGAGTGCCGCCATTTTTACTCCTTCGCCTGGCTGAATGCATGGGATCGACATACAAATTTCGGTTCTTTCCTTTTATTTAGCAGGCTCTGTCAAGAAAATGATATAGTGTTATTCCTTTGTGGCTCAAAAAGCTAGCAAATTAGGTTTCTCCACGTTTGAACGCTAACTTCTATTCAGGCGAAAAAGAAATAAGCCCGTAGCAGACGACGCATAGCCTCAACAGTGCTCGGTGCCGACAGCGTTGCGTCAAAATGGCAGTCATTTCCTCTTCGTTCCCTTCTTTCTCTCACTCCTTTGGCGCTCTCCTCCCTTTCCTTCACTTTTCCCCTCTCCAGCGGCTTCGTCGCCACACCCACTGGCCAAACTCTCCCAATATACGGCTCTGGGCCGGTGCTTTGCTTCACAGCCACATGGTCGGCGAGTGCACCAAGCACCACTTGCTATGTTAATCAATATCACTGCATGGTAATGACATGTTGAATGAATAGATAAAAAATAGAAGGGCTCAAATAGCAAAAGCATGATCTGGCTCAATAAAGCAGAAATATTTTTTTTATATGTTTATAGCAGCAAGTGAAGGAAAGTGTGACTGAAGTTTCATTAAACAAAATGGTATATACAGTCGTAGACAATGTAAACTGAAACGACTGAGCAATGATCAAAAGATACTGGTGGCATTGCCCCGGCGAACAAAGTTTAAAAAGGCAACTCCGCTTCATTTTTGTTGTTGAAAAAACAATGCAGTCCTCTTCCGTATCATCTAGGAAGACCAGATATAAAATATTACGACCTAGTTCTGTCTAAATGTTTCTTAAACGGTCCGGAAAACTTTGCAACTCGCCAAGTTGCCGAAATCAGCTGACTCTAGCGGGCGAATTGAGGCGCAACCAACAGCGCAGTCAAGGCTATGGCATTGCGAACATTAAGCTCCACCTCATGACCATTCTGTTTGTTTGACCATGACCATTGTTTGTTTTTTTTTTGTTTTTTTTCTTCTCCGGGCAGGCGTAACAGGTGACGTCAGCAAAATTTCTTCTCTGCGCTCAACAGTGCCCGCATGACTGGCATAATGCACCTGCGCAGTGAGCTTCTTGGGAGCCGTCTCGCCGTTACCACAGTCTCCCGCTTCTCGACCACTGCTGTCGAAGTCTCAATGTTTGTGATTATTGTCTCAGAGTTTCATTCACACTAAGTGTGCAGACTGATGCTGCAGTTGTGCAGTCGTCGTCTAATGTCGTAGACACCAAAACGTGGTGAAGACAGCAGTGCACACGACACTTAGCGGCGATTGTACCGTTGGGACAGGCGATTGCACATGCCTGCCCCTACAATGGCTTGCCCCGATTCCGCCCATAGTTGCGTAGAGCATCGCGTGACATCTCGTACAACGTGATAGCCATGTCTTTGGTGGCCCGAGGCTAATGCTGCCAGATGGAGTCGAAGTTTCGGTTTCAGCTTACGTTTAAAGTAAGATTTAACAATACATATATCATTTTTCGCGAAGCCAATGACGTGGTGTCTTTTATTCGTGCTTTTTAATGTGAAATCACTCATTATCCCAAAACTTTTGGAATTGAGTGGAGTTGCCCTTTAACTGTCAACCAGAGACAGCATGCGGATGAGATTGCAGTGTGTGGTAAGCACTGTGAGGTACTCTGCCCGTTTTTTTTCTGCATTTTAGGGCCACTTTAATGTGATTTACCTTTAGTCTTTGCTACCGCTTACCCACACTTGTTGCGACCTTCATTATCTGGGCGCGTGGCTCCTGCATCAGTCAAATAATTTCTCTGATGTCTCAACAGGCAAAAGGGAGGAGTCAGATAACATGCCATTGCAATCCCTCATTACTAGTTCAATTTCTTGAGTTAGGGCAGTGCTAATAGTACCATTAGGTCGGTACTCTGCCATTTCAGCTTACCTTGCCCGTGACTGTACAAAAAATCCTAGAGACAACCCAAAGGAGAACAGAGTCACATAGCTTTATAACTGTGATGAATGGTGCATGGCTTGCGAAATATAAGCTCACATAAGCTTGCAAAATTGTACTGTACCAAGATGGCATCATGTCAAGAAGTGGAGCTCGTGAATTGCAGGTGGGCTGGCAGTGTATGCAGCTGACAACTGAGGTGCACCACTTTTCTCAAACAGACACCCAAGTCGTGGAAAGTTGTCGCATCACATGTGCTGATTTGACAACCTAATTAAGATTTGCCCAGCCAACACTGACGTGTCTTTTCAATAACAATGTCCAAGAATGCAGGCAGCATGCACTGGTTGGCCTATAACTGCACAATTTCATACAAAATCTTTGCTCTCAACCATCCTTGCAGACCTTGTATTGGTTTTTGCCAGGTTGACCTAAGTAGAACAAAACATTGCTTTGAGACAAACTAGCCGTTATTGTACGACATTTTTTTCTTCTAAATCACCCTATGACAAATGTGCTGTGACAAAGGGGCCTGTTGCCAGTTGGTCTACAAAATAAATTGACTTAAGAAAGACAGTATCCTGTTTCTGTCTTAACTTTGGTACATAGGGAAAGAAATTACTGCCGGCAAGTTAACTGGCCACAAATACATTACTACGGTCATTAGTACACAAGTCACTTGCCTGTAACCCGGCATCGTCGTTGCAGCATCCAGGCGGCTTTGTTGTCTCTGGTGTCGTGCAGCATGACAGTAGCTACATCAACGGGGACCACCACCTCCTTCTCGTAGAAGGAAGAGCAGCCTTCAGGAAGACATGCCGGAATCTCCGCAAGCCTCGCCAACACATTGCTGCCCTCGCAGCATTGTATGATGTGCCGGTATCTCTCATCCAAGCTCGGAGGTTCCGGGGCACTGGACAGAGCACCCATGGAGATTTACTTTTATGAACAAGATAACATGTTGTTTCATGACTGCAGCCGTGTTTACATGGATGCGACTTTAGCGCGTCGACTCCAGTCATTCTTCGAATAAAGCCGATGCGGCAACGTTTACATGAATGCTCACCAAGCCCTACGTGGAGGTAGCGTCACGCCGTGTCAAAGCTCAAAGTTAAAGCTATGCTTCTGGCACCAGCCGCCATGGGTGTACCAACCGGGGGGGCAAAGTATGTGTTTTGCCCCCCCCCCCCCCCCTGAAACAGCCGTCACTGGGCAGGGCAAACACTGACCGGCGGCGCCCGAGGGATACCAAAGGCACCGCCGCCTGGCCCTGGGGGGGGGGTCTGGTTTGCCAGTTGGTACACCACTGCCAGCCGCACCAGGTGACCACAATTTCCGGTGCATCACACATGAATGCCTTTCGACGCTTTCGACAAGCATAATGATCTTTTCCGCTGTCTTCGGTGCTGTGCAAGAAGTTACAAGTTTGAAGAAACACCAAAACCCAAGTGTTTTGGCCTCCGGGCCGGGCCGTACGGCCACTCTAAACCAGAGGTGACGTGTGTGCACATGCCCTGGCGAGCGAGATCATTTCCAAACGCTCCGAGGACACCACCGCACTTCACCTCGCCGACCGGACAAATCGGATCTTGAGGCCGAAAGGCTCCGGCGCAGCCAGAAACGGCACCGAGGTAGTACTCCTGAGCTGCTCGTTCAGCGTTGCCATGCAGTGCTCGGAGTTCTCGGCGTCGTTCGTGCTTGCACCAAAGTCTTTAGGGACTCCCTCGGACGCACAAGCCGTACTTCGCAAGGCTTGGACGGGTGCCACCCTCACCGGGCAGCTCAGCTATATCCTGCTCACTTATCATGGCAATAAAAGCTTGCGCTTCTTCTCGAGAGAAAATGCAGGCAACCACACGGGATTGCCATGTTCTCAGCTGTTCACTCGCTCCCGCAATGAACACCTTCCCATAATCCTCCCCATTCCAAAATGCGATGCGACCTTCGTTTACATGGGCTGAATGAATGCTCATTCGCCGTCTCGATCCACCGCGATTTGAATGCGACGCGCATCCTTAGCGCATTATGATGTTTCCATGACCGCATTGAATGCAACAAGTTGTGGCAAGTCAAACTGAGGCATACATATTCTGCAGCATCTGTTTAGGTCGTCTTGTTCTTTGCCAATGATGGAACCTAAGGCACCAACCATCTGCGGGAACTTTTGAAGCAGTAGCTTTACGGGCAACACTTCACAGGGATTTCAACCTTGTCTTATGTCGTTGCCACTCCTGGTGTGAGGCCAGGGAAGCTGGGTTTTCTCGTCGACTGCACTGGCATCTTGCCAGTAATGACGCGACAAAAGGAGAATCTTCCATGTCATCTGCTTGAAAGCCTAGTTTTCAAACATTACTCGCGTTATACGAAATCCCACTTTGGCAGTGTCCACCTGCTACGCATAATGTTGGATGGTTTTAAAAACTTCCACCGCGCTTGCCCACTTACTTCACAGATCACTACTGGTGGCAGTCGTCAGCGGCTTGCGTGATGCCAACCACAACGGCTATAAGAACTAACCACATTGCACTTTCGTCCTCGGGTATGCGACAGCGCCATTTCATCCGCATTGCGCTATCATGCTACAGCTATCGCTTTCATTTCTTCGCAAGTTGTGGGCAAAAAATACTAACTTTTTTATGCCGCGCATACTAATTTTTAGTGCGATTTGAGAATATTTTGCATTACTGCACTTGCCGAGTTCCAATTTGAGCAGACTTTACGTAATAGTGTTGACTCATGTTAGGCTCCTGGGGGCAAACAACAAATTCGGGCATCTGGCACACCCAAGTGAAGGATTGAGGATTCGTTTCAACCATCTGGGGACCTTTCAACCTGAAACCGAAATCTCGGTTTTGGCCCAATGAAAGGCAAAGGGCTCATTCGCACAGCACCGTTTGGTTATGTTGCATTGTGTTACGATAGCTTATATCAAGAATCACAGGTAAATCTGTGTTTTGTATGAACCATGGCAGCCAGTTCAAAGAGTAGCTGTGCACGCAACATTCGAATCACGGATGTCCCAGTGACTGATAATGAAACATAAGAAAATGTAAACAAATGCTCCTGTGTGAATGGGCCTTGTGGAGAGGGCTCGTTGCACACTTTCCACAGGCAGCCACCTCCAGACTACAGACACCTTGGCAGGGATTCGAGCCCGGCAACTTAAGATCCGTAGGCCAGCACTTTGCCTCGGAGCCAGTGAGTCAGCCGGCTCCTGGGACTAAAAAAGCACATTTTAGCTCACCTGCATGACTGTTCTGCCCGCCGTCTTCTTCTGTACAAGAAAAAGCCATAAACAATTGGATTAGTAATTTCAACAATTAATACACAACTCAGAACCACCAGGTTCCTGGTTTCATGATGTTTATTCGGTTAAGGCTGCTTACTGAGTAATTAAACTAAACATGACATGATTGCAGCAACTACTCATCATCAATGCTGAATAATTAAATTAAATGTCGATATGGTTACTGCTACTACTTATGATCAATGCTGAATACTTAATGTTGACGTGATTGCAGATACTACTGATCATCGATAGCGTCCAGGTAACATGAAATTTTATTATTCTCTCTCAGAAGGTGCGACAAAAAAGCAATTGCAAAGATTATGGAATTGCTGTACTAATACTTTAGTATGGGTTCATTCATATATTTCTAAATTCGGGCGTTTCTCACTACCTGTGCTTGGCAAGCGCGGAGTTGTAGCAGGCGCCTGTCAGCAGCTTCAAGATCTCCCCCTTCTCTTGGGTAGAACATTCCAGGGGGGCTGGCAGCATTCTTACATGACAAAATGCCTTCACGGGCACAGGCTCCCCGTACAGTGCCTTTCCAGGCGCCTTCCTCCACGAGCACTCTTTATCAGTGCAGCTCAAGTCCTCGAGAGCATGAATTCCCGTCCTGTAAAATGAAACCGAAACCATAAGTTTGCATATCTTTCCGGTGAACGGCGAAGTTCCTATTTCGCGTTTTGATATGTGCATTACGCCGTATATTTTCTCAGATTTTCCACCGTGCCAGAAAAAATTGTGCCAGATTGAGAAACAACGATCGGATCGACGTATCATGCGCGTAAAAAAATCTGGCATACAGAACTCCGGGAGGCACTCAATCACGGCGCATTTTGGAGCGTGTTTCAGCCACCGCCACAGAAACTATCGTGCTTCAATGCGCGACATCAAAGTGTACAGCGGCTATTAGTACTCGGCGTGCCTGTATCCATATATGAGCGAGTGACGAACACAGATCCAGCAAGACGATCTCAGACCCTCGCTGCCGTACCTCAGTACAAAGTCCCATAAATAGGTACATACCTGTTGCAGTGTAGGAGGACGGCGACTACGTGCTTGCAGCACTCGGAAGGTCCCGCCACGCACGAGCAGGATGCGCTTCCCACACGAAACTTAAAAGCATCGTCTCCGGCAACGAGTTTCACGTGGATTTCGTGCGGGTCTCCTCGGACGCTACTCGTCGCGAGACACAGGGCGAGTATGTCCGCACTGTTCTCGGTTGACGCGGTTTTTCCACACAGGAAAAGGTGTTTTGCCTGGAGCAAAAGGTCCGCTTCCTCGTAACATCGGGAATAAAGGGTCGCGTTTGCGAAAGCTAGGATACTTGTTATTAGGAGGGATCTCCCAGTACCTCCGACCCTCACTAACTCAGCCATCTTGAAAACTGCAGTGGCGCCCCCTATAGACAGTTGGATTCGCGAATAGGGTATGAATTATTATCCTTCCCTGTACTCTCGCTGCGACGAACAGTCCGATAAACGAGTCACCCTATAACAAAGATGGGGGTCCCGAAAATCTCCTAAACTCCTGTTTGTTCTCAGAGACACATCCGTGTGTAAGAAAAACCACGGCCCTCTCCACGAAGCTTATACGGACATTCTTGATAAATAGCGTTGACTTGAGGTTGAACTTTGCATTTGCTTTGTAAACACAAGCGTGACGTCACGTGCGCATCCCACGCGACCCGACTGAAGTCTGAACTGGTGTACTATGTGTGGACAATGGGGCATTATTTTGACTTCCCGGCCGCGACGACCTTGGCGAGGGAGGACAGATGGGGTTCCCGAAAACTCCTAGAATCGTGGTTTGTTCGCAGGGACATACACATCCGTGTGTAACAAAAAACGCGGCCCTCTCCACGAAGCTTACACGGGCATTGTTGTGTAACTACTGAAGATGCCTCCCGCAAGGGAGGCGAAACGCCTAATGAAATTGTTTTTTCCTGTTCTGTGAAGTCGGTGCTTTTACTTTAATTATGTTACCAGTCGGCCTGTGTGACCAGTGCTCATTTGAAGAATCACCTTTGTCTTTCCTGAACCCTAACAAAAAACACCCTCATAATATTTTTTTTACTGTTCGGCTACGTTGGCATAGCCTATAATCGACATAATTTTTGCGAAAGCCTACTTTTATATTATAATTATCTGTAACCATTTCTAATTGAAGAAGTGACAAGTATAATAATTATATTATGATTTCATATCAGAATTCGACGAACCGGGAGATGCGAAATTCGGTGAAACAGCTTTTCAAAAAAATATCCGGTGCCCGAAACTTGCTCATATTAAAATGTCTAACATGTGTATGTGTTCTAACACAGAAGATGAGTGCAATGTGGAAACTGAATGGCCTCACAGACAATTGTCAACGAGTTGGATTTTTTTATGAATTATCCTTTGTCGAGTCATCCTACTACCGATTGGCCTCTTCAATCAATTGCCCGTCGACAAATATTGTAGTTGGTTTATTTGCCATCTGCCATAAGGGGAGAGTCTGGGGCTCGTCAAGCCGACATCTGCGAGCATTTTCATCACGCCTCCAGCGCCTGTACCGACTGACGCCGACGAGTTGGCCTAGAAATAAATACCCACGGACTATTCTATAGCTGCTAAATATCTCTACGCGAGCATGATTTGTTTTCAAAGGGGCACCCGCCTGTCGGTGCTTCTTTGAATTATACATACGTCACGGTCAAAACGTTCCGCAGCTAACGAGTGAAGGCAGACCAACCTATTTTGTCCAATTGTCCGTGTATGGGAGATGAGAATGCCACTGCGTCAAAGACAAGACGTGTGCGAGCGTTGCTAAAAATAGAGACCACTATCGATGTTTTAGTATACATGGTTTCATTCTTAGTCAGAGCGCAAACAGAGGTTAGATGTCACGAAAACACATACACAGAGACAAAAAGCACTTTATCACGGCGCATTGTATGAGTTGTTATATTAGTGGGTGGAATCACCCAAACAAAGATAGTAAACGCCGTGGTGTTTAGGTGTTGAGCCGTTGGTGATGCTTGATCGGCGCAATGTGACATCCCCAACAAATGGCATTGATAGCACATTCATTGTCAACACCGCGTGGCCGAACCGTGTTGACATGAGCCGGTAACCGTTATTTTTTTCCGGTTCAGTTCCGGTTCGGGTTCATCGCGATAACAATATAACGGTTCGGGTTCGGGTTCAGTTCCGGAAAAAATACCGGTTCGGTTCCGGTTTTCGGTTCGGTTCAGTTCCGGTTCGACACCCTGATATATATATATATATATATATATATATATATATACAAAGGCAGAAATGCGTACTGTCGGAGTTACTAATTCGAAGTTTACTACGACGTTTCGAGCGGGGACCACTCTTCATCACGTAATGAAGAACGTTCCCCGCTCGAAACGTCGGAATAAACTTCGAATTAGTAACTCCGACAGTACGCATTTTTGACTTTATATATATATATATATATATATACATTTTACTAGTACAATGTCTGGACATTTACACTTACCAAGTAACCATTTTCAGCTGTGATTTGAGACTGTGTTGCGCTTATCCCGCTCTTATTTATTTATTTTTTGTTTCTCCCGTTTCTGGCCTTTTTAGTATAGGCTTCCACCAGCTCGCTTGCGCGTCAACTCTAATTTCAAGTGAAACAAGTTTGTAAATTAGGGTGACACTATATAGGTTTGAAATCCTATACCAATTTTATTGCCATTTGGTGGGCCACGTACAAATTTTGAAATATATCTTTTCATCCAAATAATCGATTAGTAAATCGAATAGCGATTCGGACGAATTTACTACGACGGGAAGAACGAATTTGCAAATCTCATGGCAATTAGTAAATTTCAGCCATCCTTGGTTTCCGATTGGCCGCGCTCAGTAGCGGCTCCCTCCGCACAGAGTAGCCTCGAGTCAGAATTCGCGGAGTCTCTACTGACCGGCCAAAAAAGTGCGGCGCTTCAACTGCTCCCGCCCAGACGACTTGATGTATTTGTATACGCCCATGACATCGGCCGCGATCGGCGATTGAGGTTCCGTTAGCCGACGCAAGCGTCAGCGGACGTCTCACATTTCCATACTCTCATTTAGCTACAGAAACAAAAACAACAAAAAAATCATCCAGTTCATGTTCACTATGTTCACCACTGACAAGATAGTCGGTAGTCGACGAGTTTCCGTGCAAAGCCGATCAAAACGAGGCAGCAGATCAACGTTTACCTCACTTCCTTTTACGGCTGCCATCAGGAAAGATCTGGCTTGTCGCGTTCCCTCAACGTCACTCCGAATATTGTTTGTGCCCCGCGCACCAACCTCTTGTAGCAATCTCTTTATTGTCCCCATGTGATTTCGTTTTTATGTTCTCACTGGTGTTTGATCATTATTCGGTCATTGAAATAGTTTTTGCTGCCGACCCTACCATTATTTTTACCCTCTCGCAGCAAAGGAATATTATGCCGGCATTACATACGAAATAAGAATGTAGACACTCCGTCCCATATCTCAAATTACATCACAATGTGTTTACACAACTGTAGTGCAGAGGTACGATGAGCAGGGTCTGAGAAAATATTAGTTTCAGTATTTTCAAAAGAGCGACGAAACAAAATAAAGAAAGGACCGCCAATCGGCAGCGCGTGCAAGCATAGGCAGTGGTGACAGGAAGCGCGAGGTGTGTCTTTCGTACGGCCGGCATCCAGGGGCCGCTCAGATGTACTATACTGTTACGCTCATGAACTCACGCACTGTCCGAAGATGTACTCTTTTTTACTCGTAGGATTGCAACGCTGCGGAATGTAGGCGTGTGATCTCAGAAAGCGCGTCCTACCATTTCTACGCGCGAGTGCTCCTGCTACCCAAGCATTGTATACAGTTACGTCCTCGCGCCCGTGCCTTGGCCAGCCCCGTACACAACTTATGCAGTATCGAAAAAAGATTAGTTCAAAATTGACGGTCCCACTTTTCCATACCGCTTCAAAACCCCATCTTGCTCAAATCACTTGGCAGCCGGACAATATTGGCAGGGGGCCTCAAGTTGGGGATTATCCGGTACATTGTCCTCCCAACAATTAACGTGGGCGCGACGCGCTAGAGGGTGAACACGTGAAAGGAGGGGCGTAAGAATGGAGAAGGAAACTCAAGGTCGCAAGCGACGGGAAAAAGGGTTTCGAAATTGGCGCGCAGGTTTTTCAGCATTTGCTCACACGGACAGCCAACGCCGCCCTGGTGGTTCAACTAATGTTTTGTTCAAGATGGCCGCCGTGGTACCGCAGCCTTAAACTAAGTCATGGGAAAATATAATATCAAAAAATAAGCTCAGCATTTTGGGAATGTTCAGAAGATAAATGTGACCAGTCAATATTTGGGAGATTGAAATCACCAACCACAAGAAACCTAGAGTTACGATGAGCAGACATGTGGTTCTATAGTTTACACAAAAAATCAAGGGGGGAATTCGGAGGCCTGTAGACAGCGTATAAAATAAGTGTTTCCCCAACAGTTCACTTTCAAACATAAACTCTCGTGATCGTCAATTTGGTTCAAAAGTACTGCACCAATGCCATTCTTAAGTATAACCACGTCACCACCCCCACGGGAAAGACGGTCTCTGCGGAACTGTTTGTAGGAATCGGATACGATGCTATAGTCGACAATGCTGTCATGAAGCTAGGTTTCAGTAATAACTGCTATTTGGGGGTCGTGGGTGAGCAATAAAAATTCAAGCTGCTCCACTTTGTTTACTATACTTTGGGCATTTAAATTAAGAAGCCGTAGTTGCTTTCTTACAACACTGGCTTCTCGTCATTCAACGGGTTCAGGTTGTATGAAAGAAGGGAGTTTCACCCGCTCATTGGTCAATTCATCCCACACGTAGGATTCATTGTTTACCCAAAGTTTATCGTTCATGAGCGATACTCTTTTTCCCGCAGTCTTGTCAGCTTTGCATTTCGGCGGCCGCTTCTCCCGGCTATCTGCCAGTCTTCGTCAGTATATACGAGGCTATGGCTAAATAAACAGCAAAGATAAGAAGGCTACGTCCCCAAACGCATGACTTGATTATTTCGGATACACGCGAACTCCATATCAGACACCTCAAGCGAAGGAGCGCTGACACAGACATGGTTGCCATGCGATTTCACAAGGAAGGCTTGACAGGGAGTGTCCAGTAGCGGAGGAGTGCTCTCTTATTCTGCCATTGATGCACCTCCCCGTCTGGCCTACTTATATCCTCCAAGGTATGTATCCTCTCACAGAGCAGGGGAATTTCATACATCATATCAGTGGCACATTCGGGAAACTGAGTTGCGTGGCGCTTTCTGAGTATTTCTTCTGTCGCTATCGGCTCATTCGAGCTTCCTTTTATACAGGTTGACTATACCCGTTTTCACTTCAAGAACCATAGCAAAAGAAAAAACGGTTCCCCACGGAGCGTTACTAATTTCCTCCTTTATTTGCAGAATTAAGAGATATGTACGTGAATTTTAGATCCTATTTATGTTATCTTATCAAGACGTACGCGCTCCAAACGCCAAAAGCATTGTGATTTCTTCCGACAACCAAATATCGTAATAACATCGTCGCGCGAGGCGTATAAACAACGCGCCGAACTTGCTTTTTTCTTGAGGTGAAAACGTGTATAGTTTATTCGGTGCAGTAAAGACAACCGCGGTATACGGAACAAATCAGCCACTTTCTTTAGGTTGCGTGACCATTTATGTTTGTGGGGTAGGGCCACATGTATGCCCTTCCTCCTGAGTGCACTTTCTGGCTGCTCATCACGGATTTCCTTATTTTCTTATCTTTTTTTGCGATGATTTCTGACACGTCACACAGAACTTGGGGAAAAAAAAACCAACGTCCAGTCTCTTGAGCTGAGTTGAGCACTTCACCAGGTTGGAGTGAGTGGAGCCAAACGGTAGCATCTCTTTCTTGGACTGCCCCGCAGACATGTTCGTTTCAAAAATAAAGCCCCATATCCAGAAACTGCAAAGCTTGCCGTTTTATGAGTAAAGCTCAGCTCAAACGCTCGTGAAAAGCTTCATCAGCCCAGAAATCACTCCGACAGTCAACTCTACATAATTAGACACCAACACTCAAAAATCGTCAACGTATCTAAATACTTTTAGGTTGTCTTTTTCCTCCATTTTTCTTTTCCTCTGAAATTGCCTTGTCAGAGAGAAGCCGAGAAAAATGTCGCCTAGAACTAGTGCAGGATGCCCTCGATCCAGGTGCCACGCGTTTGCCAATACAGTTCTCCCTCGAATGAAACCACGGTCGAGCCGATGTAATGAGGTAACAGCTGCCAAACACCTTCTACCGTGAGGCTGAAAAGGAATTTCCCCACTTTCTTTAATGCGAAGTTCAACAACGCCAGCAGTTGTTTGTGCGCAATTGAGTCGAATAAATCCTCTACAATAGAAAACCGACTTGCTCCTTTCATGACTCCTCCCTATAGAAAATTTATAATTTCCTCAGAATTTATCACTAGAACAAGGTCAGCCTTTATTATTGACGTTTCGAGCAGAGATTTATTGTCCTTCAAGTTTGGAGGTTTGGAATTTGCCAATTCAATAGTTGTGTGCATAGTTTGTTCTGGTTCTAGCTTTTACAAAACGTCTGTGTCTAAAATTGTAGTGTTTATCAGTACAAAAGAAAAATTCCAGGCCGGCATTTAGTTCCCAAAAAATTATTTCACACAATCGCTGGTCATATAGGGCTTTACTATTCAGTATACAATTTAATTTAAAGTAGGAAGGAACATGATCAAACCTCGATCAGTATTGAAGAAACCGCACGCCTTTTTTCTGCATTAGTTACAGCCTTTAAATATCATATTTATATGTAACGCCCAGACAAGTAAACAATAACGCAGTCGCGAATGAACAGTAGCGAAATGAAGCTGACGTTTTAGCCGCATAGGAAGCAATGTTCGAAGATCTCTTTGGTGAGGGCCGTGCAGCACCTTCCTAGTGTAACAGACACGCCGCGTTGAGCGGCATGGAGACAAATGGCGCCCTGGTGGAAGCATTATGTTCTAGTAAATTCGATAACTGTAACGTCGTTACAGTTAGCGTTTAGATTTAAGTGCAAAAATATTGCACACAAGACCACCGAATCGTTTCGCAACTCGTGAGAGCCCCAAGTCCTGGTACCGGAAGGGCACACCAAGAACTGCTGCTGAAAACGTCTGGGGCAGGAGGGAAAAAAAATAAAAAATATAAAGAAGCTAAATTTTGGGTAACCCTGCTTGGCCAAGCTGGTACCGCCAACTGGAAGGATGGGGACGTTTTTGTCTGTACAAGTCGTGTATGATAGATCGCCCACAGCACACGCAGATGTAACAAAGCGCGGCATCTATAAAGCGTTTTGCTTTTCTTCGTCTGGCGAAGGGAGCGAGTGTTTCTTGCAGAGGACAGCTTCTGCAGATTGTCGCCCCAAACGCCCGCAGGCTTACGATACAACTGATTTTTCAAACCTATAGTCTTCTTGCCGCCAAGCATAGTTTCCTTCCCCTCTCATTTGAATCGTCCAACCCCCAGATGCACTCTTGCAGGGTGTCGACTCCAGGCCCACTTTCTCTCCCTTCCTTTTTTTTTTTTTTTCAATCCAATATTCGGCCTCACATCCCGTCTCACCCAGTTCTTGTCCCTCAATCGAGTCTACCCGTCACTTCAGAGAGAATATTAGCTCGAAACGCCTGTGTCGCTCTGTTTGTTTGTTTTCTTGAAATTGATTTTGTTTAGGACGTATTGTAATGATTTTTCCACCACCTTGACCTTACGTCATTTGTGGGGAAGATGAGGGGTGAGAGATGGGGAATACTATTAGGATGAAATGTTTAAAAATAGTGCCGGATACCGGCTTCTCGAATGAACTTACCCAGGCAGCACCGAGTTCTGGGCCAAAACTTGGCTTGCGTCTGGCAGTTTAGGGCATTAAAAAGCCCGAAGAAGCCAAAGTAGTGCCAAACCTGACCTCCCTTGGCAACAGTCTGGGTATCTTGGCCCTAATTCGCCAAACAAGTGCCAAACTTAGGCTTCGCTGCCGGGTAGTTCGGTTATTATCTGGCATCTTCGGGCCAAAATCGCCACAGATGTGCCAGAGTTAGGCTTACTACCTTGTAGTTCGGCAGAGCTTTGGCATTTTTGGGCCAAAATCGCCAAACTAATGCCAAAGTTAGGCTTCACTTTTTGACAGTTCGGCTGTCACCAGGCACATTCGGGCCAAAATCGCCACAGATGTGCCAGAGTTAGGCTTACTACCTTATAGTTCGGCAGAGCTTTGGCATTTTCGGGCCAAAATCGCCAAACTAATGCCAAAGTTAGGCTTCACTTTTTGACAGTTCGGCTGTCACCTAGCACATTCGGGCCAAAATCGCCACAAATGTGCCAGAGTTAGGCTTACTACCTTGTAGTTCGGTTGAGATCTGGCATCTTTGAGCCCAAGTCGCCAAGCGAGTGCCCAAGTTAGGCTTCGCTTCCCGATAGTTTGGCTGTGATCTGGCAGCGACGGGCCAAAGGTGCCCAACAAGTGCCAGAACTAGGCTTACTGCCTTGGAGTTCGGCTGATGAGGTATTTGATGTACGCGGGTGGTCTTCATCTTAATTAAATAGAGATCAAGTTTTATTCGGCTGGCAACTTTATTTTATTTTGGTTGTCTCTTGATTTCTGCAGTCCAAAGGTTGGCTGAATGTTTTGACGCGCCTGGAGCAGGCTTTGCAAACGCAAATTGTGCCAGATGTTTTACTCGCGCGTAGGTACACAAGCCAATATCGGGACACGCCGTGAGACTGGTTCGACATTATGGCGCGTTCACACCGGCGATGCGATCTAGTCGCGCCATAACTTTCATCGCAAAAGCGACCATCGCGGGCAAAACGTGACGGGTTTTGAGCAGTCGCTTGCTGACCCGACGTTTTGCGATGCACTCTAGTCGCGGCGAGGCCGAGCCAACCAACGGCGTTCGGAGCGAGAGTTTTTGAGACGCGACTCGCCAACGAAGGCATTGGACTCGCTCATCGCGCACGCCAAATTGACCAACTAATTACTTTTTTTTTCTTTTTTTTTTTTTTTGCGATGCGATTTAGCTGGATCGCGCGACTGCTATCCCCGGTGTGAATCCGCCTTTACAGAAAGTGCTGCCACTGAGCTAACACTGCGCAAGACGGATGTGCGCACGTCTCAACAAGATATATCATTATTAAGGGGTGTCCAAACAGGACACTAGAAAACGCGCGACTCCTACAAATCGTGAAAATTGAAGCGGACACGCCCGCTTCAAGCCCGCTTCAATTTTCACGATTTGTCGGAGTCGTGTCCTGTTTGGACACCCCTTTATGCGGCGCATTGCAAAAGCTAGCGTGGCTCTGTGCGTGTCTTGCATTGTGATTGAGCACTGTCAAATCCTAGCGATAACAAAGTGCGGAAACGACCGTGGCTCTATCGCGCGGTTCCCGCATCACACTTGGGGGATGAAAATGAAATCCCGGAAATTGTACTATTTTAGCGTGTTGATACTTTTTAAACATTAAAAAGTGGAGACACAAAAGCGACGATAAAGACAGGACAATCTCTGAACTTCAAAGCCGCTGTACAAACGGGACGTTCTGCAGAGAAGAACCTTCTCTCCCGAAGCTGGGGGACGGGGAGGGAAAGGTCAACCGTTGGATGGAAAGAGGTTTAGAGAATGGGATTAGCCTCGGGGCGAGCCATCCTCTCGAGAGGGAGTGGGGACGGAACAAAGCTGGCCGCGGAGGTTCCGGCTACCAGGTGGAAGAAAGTTAAGCTTGTCAAACAGCGACCTCGAATCCGAGGACGGGCACGCCAGAGAATTTGAAAATAGCTGCTTGATTAGCCGGACGACCCAGTGCGGTCTACTGGTTCTAGAAGGTGACTCGGATGAAGAAAACTCGTTTTGGTCGAAAACTCTGAAAGCATTCTGGACGTGAACCCTTGCCACAAATAAAAATAACACATGCATGAAAAACTGCGAAGGCACCTAAGCTTTCGCCTATGATGTGGGAATGCGTGAGCATTACAGGCAGAGTTAAGTTGGCGCAACTTGCAATAAAGAAAGAAAAAAAAAAAGTTATGCTGGCGCAACGGATAGCGCGCTAGTTTCACGATCAAGAGGGCCTAGCTTCGAAACCGGGCAGGGTTTTTTTTTTTTTTTTCTCGTGTTATTTTTTTCGTTTTTTTTTTTGTTTGGTCACGTGGCAAGAAAAATCACATGAACAGAATTTTTTTTAGGCCAAGTCACCAGAGATTTTTTTTCTAATTTCTCCTTTTCTTCAGTCTTTCTTTCTTTCTTTCTTTCTTTCTTTCTTTCTTTCTTTCTTTTTTTTCCTTTTTTTCGGTTTACGCTTCCTATCGCAAAACTCTTTGCACCTATTTCGCGTTACATTGGCGTTAGCCAAATCATTTTATTTATGGCAGGGAATTCTGCCGTACGTATCGTATGTTACTATTACCAACCCTGGATTTCGTCCGGCAACCAGTTCGGGAATGACGACGCCAAATTTCTGTTATAATTTCTTTGAGGTCTAAGTCCTCGTTATCCGTCGGTCTCTAAGATTGGCTCTTCAAGTATCTTTTGGGAAAGAGTTGACGACAGGCATTTTTAAGGAGCACGTGTGTCGACCAGAGTGAACATTGCTGAAGCGCCTCTAGTGTGATTTTGGCCGTAAATAACTGGAGGCCCCGGGCAAACCAACCCAATGGATAAAAGTATCTACCTTTCTGGTTTCATAGAGAGCTATGAAAGTTAGAAGGGACGAATCCCAGCCGAGTCAAACTACCGGCTTGCAAACGCAATCGTGTTGATAATAGCGCAAAGGAGTTTGTATGACTCTCTCTGGCGGTGCGCAGAGGGTAAAGGCACGGAGGTAATATATGCTTTTGCCCAGTCACCTCGCGAACGGTTGGGTATTGGCTGCAGAGATCCATTTCGCGTTGTTTTATTACTGGATTATATGTTGATTTCTTTGTTCCTAGTTTCACAGACAGAACGAAATCGCTTTTCTCGTGTGGTGTCACGGCGGGAAGACAGAAATCAATCAGAGTACCGAAATTCGACGCTTGTGCTCGTTCTATAGCGCTTCTAAAAACCGTGCGATCACGGCTGTGTATCGTCAACATTGCATAAACTGCCGTTACTTGTACTCGTATTGCATCGTGAGGGAACGACTATGACTGGGTAAACAGAAATAGGGAGAATGGGTGCGTGTGATTTGTTGAAGTTCGAATCAACAAATCGAGCTTCAACGAATGCGATAGTATTGCATTCACTCAACCAGCTATATGAGTTTTCAGATCCTTCCAAGTATGGGATTCGTGTTCTGCCAGTGGTACCTCAGTTAGATTAAAAAGCAAAATCCACGTTAAAAAAAAAAAAAAAAATTACGGTGACTCGAGTTGCTGCCGCGCCGAATCATGTTTCACGTAAGCGTAATTTTGGGTTCGATGCACGACGAGGGGTCTTCAATTATAAAAAAAAAATATTTTGATTACGATTATTTGCGGCGCTAAAAATTTGAAAGCCAAGCAGTGAAGACGATGGTGTTCTTATAAATATTATATACATTTTATTTTACACTGTTTGAATACGCTGCCGTCGTAATGTCCTTGAATTATTGGCTAGCTTGTGGCGGGCAGGGAAGTCTTGCAGGACCATTATGATAGGACCTACACTAAACCTGCCGCGCTTCGAAAAATGTTAGTCCAATGCATACCAGCTTGTTCAAGGCGGACGAAGCATTACGCATCCGGCAAAGCGCATTAAATCGCTGCCCGCGACGTTTTTTATTTTTTATTTTTTTTTATTTATTTATTTTTTTTTTTTTTGTGCAGCGAGATAATCTTTAGTCAAGCAGCACGCCCCCTCTACGGCGGGTTATGCCGGATTAACGGAGGCGTCTCCTAATCCATTCTCCGTGTTGGCCCCTCGGGGGAGGTCGGTGAAGGGAGGAAAGGAGGGCAGGAGAGGAGGAAACGCAAAAAAAAGTGGAAAGAGCGAACTTTATTTTCGGCTTCAACCTCAAAACCCGCCTGCTCCGTGGGAAGAGAAATCTTGCGGAAGGAGAGGAAGCGAAGGAAGTGTACGCGATCCCCCTGTCCTGCGGGACCAGGTACATCGGGCAAACGGGGCGATGCCTCAACGACCGACTCCGAGAACATCAAATGGACGCCGAAAGAGCTGCTTCGGAGTCCAAGCACCCGATCGTCATTCACGGGAGAAAATGTCCCGGTTGCGCTCCTAATTTATGTAATAACAAAAACGGCTTGACATAACAAAAATAACAATTTAATTAAACGTTGCGCCTCCAATGCGGGAGGCATCTTCAGTAGAGCACAGAGCGAGTGAGAGTCGCACAAAAAAGTTCGGCTATTTAGGCATAAAGTTTGTGTACACGTCCGGCAGGGGGCCACGGTTCTTGTTTACCAGCGAGGAATCACTTCCGCATTTGTCATTCTGGATGAACCAAGATTCCAGCAGCTTCCTCGGTCCCCACCTTATATCTCTCGCCAAGGTCGATGCCTTGCCAAAGTAAAATTGGTGTCCTCACGTCCATGCGTGGTCGACGAGTTCGGACTTGAAGCGGGTGGCGTTCGTGGAATTGGCGACATCCAGTGCGTGTTCTTTTAGTCTTGTTATTCTTTTTCGTCCCGTCTCTCCAATGTAGGAAGCATCCCATTCCTTGCAGTGCACCTGGTAGATCACACCTCTGGCGGGGTCGGGTCTTTTGGCGTGGAGATAACATTGACAATTGTTCTTTCGTACCCCCAACGGCCTAAGGGCGCGTCCCAATTCCTCCGAGATGCACACGACGTCACGTGTTCGTTCGGCTCGATCCGGGCGCCGACGGGACATTTGTTTCTTAACGCGATTGACAAACCAGTAGGGGTAGTTACGTTTTTTCAAAGCCTCCCGCACATGGCTAAGTTCTTGAATGCTAAGTGTTGACTTAGATGGGACAGTTTCTAAACGATGAAGTAACGATCTTACAACTGAGCTTTTGTGTTCAGTAGGGTGATGAGAGTGGTAGTCAAGAAAGTTTTGTCTGTCACATGGTTTACGATATACGGATGTCTCCATCTTAAAAAAAGGTTCACTAGTTCTATGGACACGTACATCTAAACACGGCAAGGTACTATCGGTTTCATGTTCGTAGGTGAACTGAATTGAGGGGTGGACACTATTCAAATTGCGGTGAAAATCAGTTACGTTCTCTCTGTTAACCATTACAAAAGTGTCATCGACATAACGACGGTAGAACTTCACGGGGAAATCAATGCCAGACATTACCTTTCCTCAACATATTCGATGACGAGATTCGAGACGGTTACGGAAACTGAACTCCCCATAGGGCATCCGCTGACCTGATGATATATGTCCCCATTAAAACTAAGATTACACTGGTTGAGACAAAAACGCAAAAGGAGTATACCGTCTTTAACAAGGAGGGTTGTGCGAGTGGACGACTGGTCTGCCAACAACCGGTCACGGGCGACATCAACCGCCAGGGCGTTGGAGACATTCGTAAATAATGAAATCACATCAAAGGATACCATAGCCTCGTGCGGGAGCAGGGTCTGACCGCGTATAAGTTCAACAAAGTCATGGGAATTCCGGACGCTAAACTAATTTTTTCTTGTAAGAGGGCTCAGAATCATAACCAGATATTTGGAAAGGCTGTAAGTGGATGAACTAATAAAAGATACAATCGGGCGTAGGGGGCAACTCGGTTTGTGAATTTTGGGGAGTCCATACATCTTGGGTGTCGCGGCGTCAAAGGAGAAGAGACGACAGGTCGTCACTGATGCGTCCTTTCTTTTTCAGCTCTCGAAGGTGGTCAACTAACTCTCTTTCGGACTTAGCAGCGGGATCTCTTGATAGCCTGACGAAATAGTGACTGTCGTTTATAACTTCATACATCTTCTTCATGTAGTCATCCCTATCAAGCACAACGGTTCTCTTTCCTTTGTCGGCCTTTAAAATCATGACGGAGCTGTCTGACTTCAACTCATTAAGAGCAATGCGTTCTTGTTGACCAACAAAAAAATGTCGCATCGGAGCCTGGATCGAGCCGAACGAACACGTTACGTTAAGGGTTTCGGAGGCATTGGGACGCGGCCTTAGGCCGTTGGGGGTACGAACTGTATACAAACCCTACGGAACCATCGCCAATGTTATCTCCAAGCCAAAAGATCCGACCCCGCCAGAGGCAGAAAGGGTCGTGATTTACCAGGTACAGTGCAAGGAATGTGACGCTTCCTACATTGGAGCGACGGGACGAAAAAGAAAAACAAGACTAAAAGAACACGCACGGGACCGCCACCCGCTTCATGTCCGAACTCGTCGACCACGCATGGACGTCAGGACACCAATTTGACATTGACAAGGCATCGACCTTGGAGGGGGATAAAAGGTGGGAACCGAGGAAGCTGCTGGAATCTTGGTTCATCCAAAACGACAAACGCGGAAGTGATTCATCGCTGGTAAACAAGAACCGTGGCCCCCTGTCGGACGTGTACACAAACTTTATGCCTAAATAACCGAACTTTTTTGTGCGACTCTCACTCGCTCTGCGCTCTACTGAAGATACCTCCCGCATGGGAGGGGAAGCGTTTAATTAAATTGTTATTTTTGTCATGTCAAGCCGTTTTTGTTATTACATTTATCACGTCTTCGCCCGGCTTGTGGAGTAGTTTTGCGCTCCTAATTTCACCGGCACGACAGCCATGGGAGGCCACTGCGAGCAAATGGGGAGCGAAATAATTGAGGCCTATCGGATGGTGACAAGCCCGGAAAACATAACCACCCCGTCCATTTTGCTCTCAAGAAAGGAGATTATCTTTCTGAGGCCCTTAAAGGGCCCATGAAACGATTTTTGGGTTGGGATAAATCATTTTATGGTGAATTCCGCTTGCAGATCTCGAGCGCTCCAAAAGCGCTCCATTTGGAGCGCGCATATTCCGCTCGCAGATCTGGCTTAAAGCGCGAAACACATGTACGACGAAACCGTCCGATCCGACGTCCGACCGCGCAATACGACGGTCGGAGGCGAGGGTTTTCAACGCTCTCCGATGCTACGAAAACCCTCGCCTCCGACCGTCGGATTGCGCGGTCGGACGTCGGATCGGACGGTTTCGTCGTACACGTGTTTCCCGCTTAAGTTGGTCATCTTCCGCTCGTAGATCTCTGGCAGCGCCCGCCCCACGGAGCGCCCCAAACTCCGCCGAACTTGCTCTGCGGGATTTCACAGATCTCTCCGGAAATTGACAGAGCGGCCCACGTGATTTCCGTCTAAATCGGCGGTGCGCATGCGCGGCGAGGTTGGAGAGATCGGCGGGCCGGTCGGGCCACGGTCGGGTCGTGGAGTTGGATCTGTTCGGGTGCGTCGGTTGTTTACTCTGGACTGTGACGGCTCGAACGCTTCTACCTCGCGTTAATCAGCGATAAAAAGCCGGGAATGTGGAGCGTGGCAAATCGTAAGCGCTGACATTTGTGATCATCGAGGAAGAACGAAAAAAAGAACAACAGAAAAGCCGGAGGCAGACGCAAGGTTAGGCCTATTCATTCTGCAGCCAGTGATTGTTTACCTTTTTACACTGCATTCCATCGGCGTTTTCCCGTGAAATAAAGCAAGAAGTGGTTAGGCAACGACCGCGCAAGTGATGGTTTGTTACCTCTTTGTTTATTAAAGTCGTACTAGCAATCTGAACTCCACCGCTGGCAATCGCTGTCCGTGCCCCGCCGCTTCGAGGCGGCCGAAAGGTATGGGACGGTGCCGAACGCGGACGTCTTCGCTATTTGTGACATGGGCGCCGTGGTACGTATAATTCCGCCCGGCCTGTGTCGCGTGTTACTTCTGCAGCTAAGCAGTGACAGTCGTCACTGGTCGTCGGAAAGATCAGCCGGCTGAGGCGTTGGTGGGCTGGTCAAGTTCGAGCAGCGGCCATTTTGAACGGCGGAAGGAGAAGGGGTGGGCAGGGGTGTGGGGGAGGTCGCTCCAAAAATGCAAGTTTATCTTCCCCTCGTCGATACGGAGCGGGTCCCACGGAGCGGAATTTTGCCTCCCTCGCGGATTTTGGAAAGCGCTCCAGATCTACGAGTGGAATTCACCATTAGATTGGGATTTTACTAATAGCACATCGTTCAGTGGACCAAAAGAAAAAGGTAGAAAGTCAAAAGCCTGACTTTCAGTGCGAAAATTTGAAAACAAAGCGGACTATTTCGTACCTCCTCCCCTTCGCAACCTCTCTGCCTTTTCACTGTGACACAACCGCGGTCCCAAAAGCGCGTTATCGGGTCCAAACTGACGTCACACGCAACCGGACCTCACTTATTCCCTTCACCCCTAAGCTGACATTGTGGTGGAAGCTACGCGCTTGCAGGACCAATCAGCCGCCTCCCTTTCATCACCTGACTTCATTCTCTGCAGCCACATTTGCCACGCTCACGTGGCAAGTGTAGGGTGCCTACATGTTTCCGCTCCGCTTTAGGGTGGCGCCAACTTCTTGTTACCCTTTCCCAGATCCTCTCCCACCGCCATTTTGACCCACTTCTTATTTGGCTAAACGTACACAACGTTGAGTTTTCGTAGTTTCGACACACCGGCAACACTGTGAGGCCACTTCCGTTTCCGTTCATAAGACGAGTCGGACGAGTCGGAGGCTCAGCGGGATGGCGGTCGTCGTGGCTGTCGCTCTCTTTATTCGCGTGTTCCATACTTTG
This sequence comes from Ixodes scapularis, assembly GCF_016920785.2. Lineage (NCBI taxonomy): Eukaryota > Metazoa > Arthropoda > Arachnida > Ixodida > Ixodidae > Ixodes > Ixodes scapularis. The sequence goes on along the minus strand of NW_024609855.1, from coordinate 107,435 downwards.
AAGTTTCGAGCAGGAAGTATGCGTTGCGTTTATCGAAACGTGAGTCCCCTCGACAAAATGGAACGCAACAGACCGGCATCGCACGCCGAAACCTCGCCGTCGGAACGAGAGCGGTGGGCGCTCCCTAGCCCTAACGAGGATTAGCGGAGTAGCGCGAGCGCACGACTGGCGAGTGTGACAAAATGGTCGACGAAACAGCGGAGGCTGCTATGGTAACGAGGTAGGCAACACTGGTTTGTCGGCAACAGGTATCACAAACGTTGTCGCCACCCTAAACAGCGGAGCGGCGGGAACATGTAGGCACCCTAGGCAAGTGTGGCTGGCCCAACGAGCACGTAGCTTCAACAGCACTGTCACCTTCGGAATGAACAGGGTGGGGAAAGCGACTTTTGTCTGAATTTTGAGCGACGGGCTAATCTTCAAGGGGGAGAATGGATGTGTCCAGGATTACACAAACGAGAGTGCGAGCAAGAGGGGACTCCCCCTTTTCGTCTTCTTTAACTGTTTGGTGGAATGCGCGATTTATGAGTTGAGGAGGAAAGCGAAACAGGAAAAACAAATACTTTACATACAAACAAATAAAGTATTTGGGAAAAAGTTGGAAAAGCGTTTCATGACCCCTTTAATGGAAGCCGAACGCTGACAGACTAGGCAAGGCGACAAGGTCACCGGCAGAAGCGGCATTTCTTTTATGCGTTGTTGATGCGCCTTCGACCTCGCCTTTTGCAAATCCTCCCCACCTGTTTTTGCGTCTTCGTGTGGCTGTCAGCGAGCGCGACAGCCGCTTTAAGCAAATCAAAAGGATGAAGCGAAACGCGTGACTCAGCGTGACCTCTCTACATAGGACGCGTAGGACAAAAACGTTTGGACGAAAATTTGTCACGTGACTTTTTCTGTCACGCTGATGGGATCTCTGGGGCTGTCGTTTTCGCCGTTTGCCTAGTTATAGAAATAAGCAGGCCACGTAGGTTCGGTTTTCGAACTGGACTCTTCAGTGTTCTGTTGCTTTCGTGCGTTGCAGACGCGGCCGTGTTTTTTCGTCGTAAACGGTCGGAATACGTCCATGCCAATTTTTCGGTAACAGTCATTTTTTGCACCGGAGTTCGTGGAATACTTGTGATGTGTTTGTTGGACACGCTTCGACAAAAACTGCTCTTCGCCGACGACGAGACGTCAGTTGAATGTGCTCAACCTTCTTCCTCGAATGTGTTTGTGGGGTGCCTGAGATGGATTATGCATCTATCAAGGATTACATGATATCGCTCTTTTATTAGTAAGTACACTGCAAGCATGATTCTGATAGTCGTCCTGCTTTCCTTTCATTCTCCGCGGTTTTACGTGTGATGAGTTTTGCTTGGCATGAGGACAGTGTTAATTGTATTTTATAATTTGCTTTTCGTTTTACAGAGAAGTGTGACCTTTGTAAATATGTTGAGAATACACTGTGTGTAATGAAAGTTGTTTAATAAACTTCTGGGAGCGATCGAAAAAATTTGTTTGTCCGTATAAGTGATTGGATATGCAACAAATGACATGCAACGTACACATACTTGCACGACGTTCGGCCAATACGAAGCAGACGCATCGTAGAGTTTTCGCACAATATTACGCGAACGCTAGGCCGGGGCGAAACAGCTGTACGGCAATACCTGCCGGGTATCAAACGGTGGTGCAAAACTGGACAGTTGAGCGATATTGGAACCGACTTTCGGCCGGCACTGGCACGATACTGCAAAGTATTGCCGTGCTGCTTGGGAACGGAGGTGATGACATCTTACTATCGTGCTTCCAACGCTTATTTATTTTATTTCTCTTCTGGGACGCGTAAAAGAGCACTTTTGTGACACACCAGAGATATTCGAAACTTGGGCTGGCCTCTCGGCTTTCTTTGCCGGCACTTATTTGGCACTTCAGTGGGTAGCCAGAAGAGCCAAACTTCGGCATGCCCCGAATCGACAAATTAAGATTTACTGCGGCAGTTATGGCTCAAGTCTGGCACTTACTTTGGCACAACTGTGGCGGACCAGAGAAAAGCCAAACTCGGCGAGGCTGAAATACCGAAATTAGGCGTTGCTTTGGTAGTTATGGCTCAAGTATGGCACACTTCGGCACTCCTGTGGCGTATCAGAGAAACGCCAAATTTTGGCGTGTCCGAAATACCCAAATTAGGCGTTGCTCTGGCAGTTATGGCTGAATTATTGCATCAACTTTGGCGCTCCTCTGGCGGACCAGAGAAACGCCAAACCTTAGCACGTCCCAAATACCGAAATGAGGCGTTGCTCTGGCAGCTATGGCTGAATTATGGCACCAACTTTGGCGCTCCTCTGGCGGACCAGAGAAACGCCAAACCTTGGCACGTCCCAAATACCGAAATTAGGCGTTGCTCTGGCAGTTATGGCTGAAGTATGGCACCAACTTTGGCGCTCCTCTGGCGGACCAGAGAAACGCCAAACCTTGGAATGCCCCGAATTCCCAGTTTAGGTTTTATTATGGCAGTTATGGCTCAAATCTGGCACCAACTTTAGCACTCCTCTGGCGGACCAGAGCAACGCCAAACTTTGGCATGTCCAAAATACCCAAATTGGGAATTGCTGTGGCAGTTATAGCTCTAGTATTGCACTACTTCGGCAATCCTGTGGCGGACCCGAGAAAAGCCAAACTTTGGCACGTCCCAAATACCGAAATTAGGCGTTGCTCTGGCAGCTATGGCTGAAGTATGGCACCAACTTTGGCGCTCCTCTGGCGGACCAGAGAAACGCCAAACCTTGGCACGTCCCAAATACCGAAATTAGGCGTTGCTCTGGCAGTTATGGCTGAAGTATGGCACCAACTTTGGCGCTCCTCTGGCAGACCAGAGAAATGCCAAACCTTGGCATGCCCCGAATTCCCAGATTAGGATTTACTATGGCAGTTATGGCTCAAGTATGGCACCAACTTTGGCACTCCTCTGGCGTACCGGAGAAGAGCCGAACTTTGGCATGCCATAGGATCGCCCAACTATGGCTATAGTTAGGCACCGTACTTTGGCACTGATGAATGCCATGGTGCAAAAACCTAACTGCGCCAAAGTTTGGCCCTTATGTTTGCCAGACCTTTGCCCAAGTTGGGCATTCCTCTGGCGTGCTACCTGGGTAAGCAGAGAGTCCAGCACAATCTTCCTGTGCTGTATGTCGCCCCCTGGTCGCGTCCACTCTACGAAAGTTTTGGGTCGATGACAAGCGGGGAGGTCGTTTATGGTGGCCCGCCTTGAGCGTACAGTGGCTCTGCATTCCCAGAGAAGATGAATTATAGTTGCTGGATTCTTGTTTCCGCATCGAGTTCAGTCACCGTCGATAACCGGCCCGGGGTCATCGGGATGTCGGGCTCGCCTGGCTCTGTCCAGCTTAGCCTGCAGGGCAGGCGTTATTGCCGTGTTGGTGCGGATCCGTTGCAGAATAACGCGGTCACTCCGGCTGTATTGGGCAGGTAATTAGCCGTCCGGATCTTGAGGGACCAGATCTTTCAATGTCTTGCGCCACCTCGTCCTTCCCAGGGACAGGAACTGGTCGGGGTCGAAGGGGAGGACATTATTTTCGCCTTCTTGACTTTGTTCCTGTTGCTCCTGGTCTGGTCTCGCAGGCGCAGCTTCAAGCGCCGTTCTGGCAGCATTGTCGGCCTGGTCGTTGCCATATATGCCGGAGTGTCCCGGCACCCATCCAATTCGAAGGACGCGTCCTTCATCTGCAAATTGCTGGCCTAATTCTCGCAACTGCCGGACGGTGTTGCTATAGCTGTCAACCTTGTCGCATTCTGCGTGTGCCTCCCTACTATCAGTGAATACCCATACGTGTTTGTAGAGGGCTTATGTCTTGTTGCAGTGTGTGGCCGCTTGTTTGGCTCCTGCCAGTATAGCTTGTAGCTCGGCTTCCTTGAGGCTACATTCACCCTTAAGTACTTGGCTGCATGTCATCTGGGAGTTTAACATGAACCATCCAATGGCTCCTTGTCCGTCTCCTCGTAGTGCAGCATCTGTATATACGTACAGGTTGGTGAAATCTCTGCTGTACTCTCGAACAAAGTCGATGTGGTCCATGACTCTTTGGAACCGCCGCTTTTCGTGGTCCTTCCCCATGTTGCGAGCCGGTGGGGCAAATGTAGTAAGCTGCATGGTTGTATCTTTGAGGCTTCGGTTTGGGAGCGTCGGAAGGTGATCCGTTGCGTAACCAATATGTCGCAATATGGCTCTTCCCGCTTCTGTGGTCTTGAGTCGGTCCAGTTGCGCGTCCTCGAGTGCGTCTGCCCGCTCCTTGAGAGTATTGAGCTTAGAGTGAATGTGTAGGTCTTCGATTTTTGCGATTTGTGAAAGTCCGCTAATTGCTCTCATAGCTTCCCTGTTGACCCTTTCAAGTTTTAGGACTTGTGTTTGCGTAAGTCTATTGTAGTTATATGCATAGAGCGCTTTCGAAGTCAGAAGCGCCAGGGCTAGGGTACGTGTTACCCTTTCTGTGGCTCCCCATTTCTTCGTGGCCACTCTTCTAAATAAGTGCAGCGTGCTCTTCCAGGTTTTCGTTACCCTCTTCATCCAGGTATGGGGCCTTCCGTCTTGATCGAGGAATAGTCCGAGAATCCTCAAACTTTCAACTCTCTGTATTTAATCTCCCTTCATGATAAGGCGTATGTCCTGTGTTTCTGTCTAAGATTGAATGTGTCGGTTACCCACCACTATGTATGAGGTCTTATTTGGTGCTGCAGACATGCCTACGGAATCCAGAAACTCCACGATGGTGTCCAGTGCCTCCTGTAGTACCTCTTCTTGTCTTCCGACAAGAATCTGGCCTTTGGTCCAGATTATGATATCATCTGCATAGATAGTGAAGCAGAGGTCTTGGATCCGGGCCAGGCGAGGCGGGAGATCGGCCATGATTAGGTTGAACAGCGTAGGTGAAAGGACTGCGCCTTGAGGGACTCCGACCCCATTCGGTGTTTCTGGACCTGCGGTGTTTCCCACTTTGACTGTAAATTTACGTCCCTCCAAGAAGGATTTTATGAAGTTGAGTGGTGCTCCTTGGATACCATGGGCGACTGCGCTGTCGATTATTGACTTGTGTGGTACGGAGTCAAACGCTTTTTTGGCGTCTACTGCTACAACGATGCGTGGATCAACTTTGGAAGGTGTTTCCAGCACATCCGTGTAGATCATCAAAAGACTATCTTCAGGTCCGAGGTGTCTTCGGAAGACTGCCTGCGTGTAGTGAAATGTGCCATTGTTCTCTAGAATGTGCTGAATTCTGTATAACGCCATTCTTTCTGTGAGCTTGCATAAATTCGAGGTGAGTGAAATGGGCCTCATGTTAGCAAGCGACGTTGTGGGCTTGCCTGGTTTAGGAATCGGGATGACCCAGAACGTCTTCCACTCTTCTGGAACTTGACCTGGGGTCCAGATTTGGTTGATCCATGTTAAGAGCTCCTCTGAATGTTCGTCTGGCAGGTTCCTAAGGAGAGCATAGGTAATGCCGCCTGGGCCTGGTGTGCTCTTGGTTTTGCATTGCCTTAGGGCCGAGATCAGCTTCCCCATAGTAAAGGGGGCGCTGGCAGGATCCCCTGGAGCATAGACTTGACACTTGTAAGTCTCTTGTGGCGCGGGTGTTGCGGGTTGTGGGAAGAAGAGTTGTCCTGCTTCCGCTGCCACTTGGTATCCTGAAACTCGCAGTGCCAGCGCGATGTTTTGTGCTGCAGTCCTGCTTTTTTTTCGGCCTTGCATAGCTTGGAACGTCCTCCACATCTTGTCAAGGCCCGTCCTACTGTTGAAAGAGTCACAGTGGTCTTGCCATTGCTGCCTAGCAAGTTGGTTGGCGTACCTCTTCGCTGTCGCCGTCGCCAGATTGCGCTTTTCCCTCAATGCTGGTGGTTTGCCCTCATTCTTATATCTTTCCAGGGCTTCAATTCGGGAGGCTCATAGGTTGAGAAGGTGTGAATCCGGTGTCGGGTCGCTTTCCTTGACCTTTATGTCTTGTGTGGCTTCCTTGAGTGCTGCCTGTAATCTTTCTGTGAACCCGCTCTCGGTCAGCCCTTGAGTTAAAGCTTCCCTGAATTTGTCCAATTTCACTCGTTTGTGTACCCGCCTCTTTACGCCGGTTGAGAAATGGGTAGGTCTTACGGTGATTGGTAGATAGTCACTGCCCATACAGTCTTTTGAAAGTTGCCACTCGAGTTCGATGTTCTGAGTTGCCCAGGTGAGGTCGGGTGTGGTGTCCTTCTGCTTTGCGTGCATACCTATTCGCGTAGGCATGTCTACGTCGTTCGCGAATCTAAAACAGTTCAGTGTCATTGCTTCAGCTATTCCCTCGGCTTTGTGTGAGTCACGGGAGTATCCCCACATGGTGTGCGTCGCATTGAAGTCCCCACCCACGATGATTGGTACCTTCCCTGCTCCAAGTTTTAGCTGGGGGATCCAAGCGGTCGCATTGCTGCGTACGTCATATCCCGGGCGCTCATAAACCGACACCACCACCAACCAACGAGCACCAATTTTCACCAGCACTGCTACAATTTCGTGATATTTGTTGCACCACTGCGACATGTCGATCTGGTCTTGCGGTAGGTTATTATCTACAAACACTGCTGCTTGTCCTTCAGCTACCGGCACGTTCGGCGTATCAGACCCCCTGCGCGGTCTTTCCCGTTTCTTGTACCGTATGGTCGGAGTCATATATACGTTATACCCCGCTATTTTTTGTTCTACACCCCCTACCTCCTGCAGCAGGAAGGCTACTGGCTTCTCTATAGTTAAAACACGTTTGTTCAGTTCACTCACTTTTCCCGCAAGTTCGTGACAGTTCCACTGAACAACACATGGCGGCCTCGGGGCTTGGCCCCGATTTGAAGCCCTGTTATTAGTTGAAGCCATCTTGACTGTGGTGGCTCATCGTGTTGGTGCTTGACCAGTTTGGTTTGCTACTATTTTCTTGTCCTTGGAACAATGAGCGGACAGCCTCACGCAGAACTGGTGTTATCATGGCTTCAAGCTCCTTTTGCATGATCTCTCTGACAACGCTCATCATGGTGTTCTGGAGATCGGTCTTGATGCTGGCGATCATTACCTCCATAGAGGTCTTGAATTCCGCCCGTGTTACCAATGCTTGGTCTCTATCTGAGCTTGCCTGGGATATGTTTGTCGCTGTGTATGTGGCTTGGTGTTGTAGTGGCTCGGAATGCCGTTGGGTTGTTGTTTCCATCTGCCCCCGAGTCGGTACTCGTGACCTGGACCCCATGAGAGCTGCTTTCATGGCTTGAACCATGCGTGGAATATCTTCGTCCTCTCTTTCTTCAATTTTATTTGCTGCGGGTGCTATCGCCGTCTTTGGAAGCGCTAGGAAGTGTCCCTCAGTCTTTGGCGGCGGGGTTGGCGTGGGAATCTCTTCTCCCTTGGGTAGTTGCGCAGCACGGTCCCGTTGCGTGCTTTCATCCCTCGGCCCAGTGTCCGTAGACCGTCTTGATCGAGGTGCCTGACGTCTGTCGCCTCTGGGTTTCGCCTTCGCTTTTCCCTTCTGTCGAATCTGTACGTTGGCCTCCCTCCATTTGGGGCAGGAAGAATCCGTGGCCAGGTGGGCCCCCTTGCAGTTCTTACACTGCGGGGAGGTGTCCATGCAGCCATCTTATCCGTGCATGTGTTCCCTTCCACAGTCCGGGCATCTCTGCTCTTCTTCGTTAGGGAAGATGTTCGCTTTGTGTCCGATAGCATGAAAATGCATGCACACCACCGCGCGGGGTCTGTATGTACATACTTGCCTCATGCAATCGTAGTATGTGACATATATTGGTGTTCTTTTACCCTCGAATGTGATTAAGGCTGTCTTACTGTTCTTGCCCATCGGTCTTGCTTCCAGGATCCAGCGTGTAGTGCTGACCAGGTTCGGCAGCAGGTTTTCCGGGTCGTCGGTTGGGTCGATTCCGTAAATTACACCTCTGACCTGGTTTCCATTCAGGGCGAGGCATGTGGAAACTGGAATTTCCTTGTCTGGTATTCGTATCGTCTTCAGCTTTAAGAAGTGTTCCGCAATGTATGGCAACCAGGTGTCCACCGCAATGGTATTAGTGACCTCTTGGATAATAATTCAATAGCACCTTTCGTATTTGGAATGGTTGTCAATAGATTTTGCTAGGGCAGTCTTCAGATCTTTTGGCGACAACTCTGTCACACGCACTCGCTCAGGCGGTCTTAAAATGACTGTGTCGTGTTTGTCACCATCACCTCCCGGCTGTTTCTTCATGGGTGTCGGCGCTTGAAATTGAAAGACCGCCCTTAGCCGGTACCAGGGGCACTTGCCATCAGTTGATTAATAGATATTCACGTCGTGGGTTTTCCGGGTGGTCTCTTATATTTCGGGTGGTGAGATGGAGGAGCTCAAGCGTGTTCGATCTGGTTAGGAAGTGTCGGGGAAAAGATCGCTAGCCGTTTGGAACCCTACACGCAGTGGTCATTTGTACCTTGATCAGTGCTCATTTTGTCGGAGGAATGTTACCGCAACATTGCTCTACAAGTGTTTCATGAAAGATTCTGCGCGCGCAGTAAAAACCGATTCGACCGACGAGTGGATTGGAGTGGCATTAGAAAACATCTACAAGCTGATTGCAAGGTACGACATATTATTATTGACTTCATATTTGCACGATTTTTATTGCTTCTATCCGATTTCGCGTCATCAAAGAAACTCGAACTTAGAATTGGCTGATTGTGAACTGGCACAATGATTGGATATATACGAGATCTGGACGCCCGCTGTTGTGTTCGTGTATGCCTTATGGTGGTCGAAGTTTCTTGAAGTTCTTCATGGACCAGGTATGCGCTATGTTAAAAATTTGAAAAAGCTTAACTCGCCCGTAACGTTCCAAAGAAGAGACTCTAAATTTGTTTATCATTTAGTGGATTTACTCGGATACTGCTTCAAATTATTATCTTGTTCAAAGAGCTATTCATGGTAAAAATCGAAATAGGAAGAACGAAACATGTTAATATTGATTATTAAGAAAGTCTAGTTTCTCAAAATAATCACTCACTACCGTGAACAACACAATGTCTTATAAGAAATCTATGTCAATTTAAAGGCATACAAAGGAACGTTACTTTTGAATGTTTCCTCGTGTTTCTTTGTGAAGTAACTCCGTTACTTTAGCGATGCAACTGCAACTGTAACAAGTTACTCTTTCAATTTTGTAACTGTAACTGTAACAGGGTTGCTTTTTTGCCTGAGTAACTAACACTGTTACATTTAAGCAGTAACGTGCCCATGACTGCAACTGGGCCAGTTCTGATACCACGATGCGGGCGAGTGCGCACCGAGTTGCTCGCTAAAACGAGACTTGGAGTCCTCACAAGCAAATAAACAAAAGGCTATACTGAAGCTACACCGGCTACAGATAAAAGCAACGGCTAAACACGCCAATCACCAGCCGAAGTAGCGGCGGTAGCGGCTCAAATAAACGCACTTTACACTGCTCGACCGCGCAACGGGTGCGCCCGTCCGGACCAGGGAAAAAAAAAAAAGAGAACAACCATGACGCCACGGCCCAACGTTGCTTTAGCGATCGGTAACCCGCTGACGACCCGCTAAGGAGCAGCGGGTCCAAGAACGTTTAAACAGACAGGACCCGGCATGACGTCAGCCGTAGTGAAGCCGGAAGAGGCGTTTAATCCCAGACTGCCTTGCGCACCCGTTCCGAGGCCGTGGGGTAGCGCACCGGCGTTTCGTCTGCTTTCTAATCTGCTCCGGCGTGTGCTCCACGAGGCTAGCTTTCGACGCGGTCGGCGTCCGCCGTGGGTGTCCACGATGCAAATGCTTTGCAGCGTGAGTGTTTATACTTAGTTCCACATTATGTGCGAGCGAAGTCAGAACTGGAAGCGCGAGCCCGTTGTTCTCTGCGACCCTGTCTTCCATGCGCGCTCGTGCGATCTGCGCACTGTCCAAAGCTGTATACTCGTGCTTGAAGCTCCGGCTCCGCTCGGACCGCCCGGACCTACGATTCCTCCCGTTAAGCGCTGTTTCAGATAACAGTGGGTGCCGCCATTACTTTCGGTGCACACAATCGCGTTGCCACAGAAATGTCATCGCAATTGCGGTTGTTTGCACCGAAATTAATGGCGGCGCCCTCTCACTAGGCTTCCTATTGGTCAAGAAATGCTCGTTGCGGCTCGTGGCCACGCCTACTTCCTTACACTTCGCTCCATGCATTGGGGATAGGGACGCCACCTCCTGCCCATTATAACCTCCTTGAGCGGGTCGCATTTTTATTATCGGCATTAGTTGAGAATGCGGCGTCCCCTTGTCGTAATATGTTGGCTGGGGCGCATTTTTTGTCACTTAAGCGATACCAATCATTTATTTCGTTTTGAGTTTTGGCCGGAATGTCCCTTTTAGCACTTTCCCGTTCGCTCTGATTTTCTGAGTAGTGAAGGTCGGGTCTGGTGTTGTGTCTTCATGTTTTGTATTGGTGTCGTATCTTGTGTTGACCGGTTAGTCGTTAATTAAAATTATGTTTGCTCTTTCGTATGTTTCCACTAATTTCTGTCCTCTTATAGAGGTTGTTATCTAGTTCCATTCCGTGATTGGAGCGTTGAAATTGCCTTATTTAGTGTATGCATGAATAGTCGTCTTCGTCGTTTTTATGGGTTCGTGGTCTGGTATACGTGTTCACTAGTATGATTCTTTTGTCGTCTACCTCCGCTCGGACTGGTACGAATTCTTGGGAGCTATTGAACCACTTACTGGTGTCTATCTGTGTGACGGGCAACTCCTCGACAGGGTATACACCGGGCATACGCTTTCAGCACTACCTTGCACCTCTGTTTGTATTGGATAGGCGGTACGATAAATTTCTTGTACCCACTTAATGTGTCTGTGTCACTCTTCGTTTCTTGTATTACTGTGATATCGTTTGGGTTTTGTGCTTCTGTTTTCAGCCCCCTACAATTCCATTGTAGGATTGTTAAGGGGCCGCTCTTCTTTGACTTTTTCCAGTGAAATGCAGCTACAGATCACCTCATTGATGGCGCCAGTGTGCCAGTGGTGTTCTCTCGCCGTAAGACACCACAAGAGCTCGACTCTAACCAAACGCAGGTATGTCAACGGGCCTTTAGGTGTCCATCGATGGTGAAGGGTGCATTCTAAGGTAGTCGCTCCTGTTGTGCTACAGGACGGTCATGCAGTTGTAACAGTATAACAGTGTATCTGAGCGATTACGTTACAAAGATAATTGCACGTGGTAGGTTTAGTGACCTGTAATTCGTGACTGTGGTATCCAATCAAGGTTTTGATCAAAGCATTGAACCATGGGGGCAATTCAACACCTGTGGGTCACTGAGCTCTTCAGATTCATTCCATAAAATACAGGGGAAAGGGGGGAGGGATATTTGGCTGAGGAACGCTCTTTAGCAACCATTCAACGTTTCGGCGGGGAGTGAGGGTAGGTAAATAGGACAGGTTTGTTTTCATTTAAAGGTCTAACATGTTTCGTGTTAACCGAAGGCAGAAAGAGATTTCCCGTTGTCGCTTCGAACCGATGTCAGAAGTTAAACAAAGTTAAACGATATTATGTACTATTACCAGTGTTGCTCGTGATTTTATTGTTTCCTTTTCACGGAGATTGCTCGCAACGCAGCTTTGAAGCTATTATTCAGGAACGTCACAGACGGAACTGCTAAAGATGTCGTTAGTTCGTCTGTTAGAACGAATACAACAAAGAAACGACGTACAATAACTTGTATACAGGTGTTAAAAACGAAAATAGGAAATAAATAAAAGTGTAACTAATATTTATTTTTTTAAGAAATACAATACTTTAAAAAACAATTTAAAACAATCTTCGGAACTTTGAGGCAATATATAATTTATTTGAACTTGTTCGCCTGCACGAAAGAAACTACTACAAGACAGCGTTTGTTTATAGTTACGCACCAATATATGTTTAATGTGCTAGCGTTTAGCCGGTATAGTTTCATCTCGCCATTCAAACTTAATGCAAACATGGGATGCAAGCAAGTTCAACGGTGCAACTAACAATGAACTGATCTTTTTCTTTAGAACGGCTCATTTAATACTATTTAGATGTGATATCATTCATCTCAGAAACGCGGTTGGCATAATCAATCGGTTTCGGTTGTCTGCAGCGCAGCACGAAAAACATACTAAAGAATACGTCATGGTGAGGTACTCTATTGCAACATTTGTTAATATTGAGCCGACTAGCAGCGTTGCGGTGAAGCTAGCATACCTGTCCCGAAGACTAAAACTCAAGACAGAAGGCTAATAATTTATCCAGTTGTCCCGAGAATACAACACAAAATTAAACAATATTTATGTTTTTCGATTCCGCATCTTAATGTAAATCACCACAAAAATAAGAAATGAAAGAAAAATGAATGTTTAGAAGAAATCTACATCAAATATATCTAAAAATATTAGGCTTTCTAAACTTTGACGGAAAAGAGGGCTTTCATAGCTAGTTGTGGCATGCAAAAAGCAAACAAAAAATTACCTCATATTTATGTCCGGTGTTTGTCAATCTTATGAGGAACGAACACAAGTTACACGGAAATAAAAAAAAAAACAGCTTTCAGAAAATATATTTTAAAAATATAAAAAAAGATTAGGTTTTTAACAATTTGGAACAGAATAGAATTAACTTCATAGAAGTTCCCCACACGAGCAATATATCATCAAATAGTTCATGCATAAAGGGCTGGTTTAATCGGGTCGCACGCTTGCGATTATGTAAACCAAAAACCCATAAAAGATCGAAACTAGGCAGTACATTTGTATAAAATACTACGTAAAATTATATATATGAAAAATATTAGCAGCCCAACTATGTTGAATGTTCATCAACGACCAACTTCAAAAAAAAATCGAGCTTTTAAAGTAATCCACCAAGGGGCACTTCAAGATTATTGGTATAAAACTCTTAGGTATTAATTGTTTATGCTAATTTTTGTTTATCAAGGGAGTTAAGCCATCAGATATATTTCTTTCGAAGACCCCACCCAAAAAGTTTGGTCGCATTCAAAAGAAAACCAGCCATAAGGTAAATATTTATCTTGTCTGAAAACTTCACCAACTTATGTTGTATACACAAAGGACATTCGTCAATAAAAAATTAGAAATCTGCCAGAGGAAAAAAAAAAGCATCGACCACCTACTCTTTTATTCAAAGGGGCGAAATTTGACACTTTCCAAATATGGCAATATTTGCTTTCAGCACGGGAAACGACATACTTTGGAGATCCATAACCTAAATAAAAACAAGAAAGAACAAGGCTGTTACTTGGATTAAATCTTCGCCTGACGTTTTCGCTCTGCTTTGCAGTTACGTTCTCGGCCAACAAAGACGCGTTTTTAAAATGCTTGCATTTCTCGTCACAGTCCTGGTCGTTCTTCCTATGCCAGTTGCACCGGTGGGCTCCACAAGGAGCAGTGTGCATCTTCTGCTTTCGAATGACATAGACGTCGACATTCTCTGCGCAAGTGGGGACATGAACAGCTTTCTCTTTGTGCGGAGAATCGGAACCATTTTCACAGCGAGATACTGGTGCGGCTCCTGGTCAGTTTACCTGAAGCACCTCCGTGACAGCATTGGATATAGCAGAAAGGCGGCGGTCGTCATTCCAGAGTCCTTATGGAATGGCAGCCTTTCACGGTTACTCTCTTCCCACGACTTTTCCAGTTGACTTTATCTTTCTAAGGCAAAATGTTTGTCGTGCGTTCGAGCTCGTGGGCACCCAAGCCAATATTTTTACAATCAACCGACGAATGTAGAAAGCCACGTCGTCTTACAGAACTTAGCGTGGAACTGCACCACCAGCAGCTACATTAACCTGAATAACACTTCAGCCATGCAGGAGCAAAGCTTCTCTGCTGCCCAAACCTGGCATCTGCTTAAAAATCAAAGTTTCATACTTTGTTGTCTGAAGCCTCTGTGTGCCGACAGGAAAGAAAACATTATATTAGACATTTTGGAGCGGCTTGGTGTCGATTGCAGAACAGTGATGGTGAACAGCAAGAACTGGATTTTAGAAGTCAGAGAGCGAAGGATAGACATTATGTCAAGTCAAGTCAAGTCAAGTCAAGTCAAAATGTGTTTTTATTTGTACACAAGATGTTAGATAATTACACTTATTCCGACGGGGGTCCCAAAGTTTTCAAAAGAAAACTGTTGAAGGGACCCCTTGGTAATAAAGGGTTAGTCAGCGATCAAGTTAACACCATTATATATAAAATAAAAAAACAAAAACAAAAAAAGCGAAACACAATTGTGGTATCTACATAATCAAAGTATTAAACCAAGTGAAAAGAGAAAGAAGAAAAGCTAGAAAGTCGAGAAAAAAGTACAATATCAGTGTGTTTGTGTGTGTGTGTGTGATTGTGTGAAAGGTGTGCCTAGGAGAGAAGAATGAATCGGGGGGGGGGGGGGGGGGGGAGGGGCATAGAAATGGTTGATGAATCATGCAGATAGTATGTGGGCACGTATGGCTTGTTTAAAGATATAGAATGATGACATGGCAGTTAGGCAGGGTGGTAGAGAGTTCCACGTTTTAGTAGCAATGTAAATGAAGGTGAACGCACCATAATTAGTTCGTATGCATGGTACAGACAGTGACGCTTGTGAATGTGAACGCAGAGGATACATGACATCTTGATGAGTAAAACTAATTGAAGAGCATGTTATCTGATTGGTGATGAACGTAAATATTAATAATGCTACACGATAATCGAGGCATTGATGAACTGTTAAAATGTTGAGGAAGCGGTATGCAAATTGAGCACTTTCGCGCCTATTCACAAACAGCATTGCTCTTAGTGCCGTATTCTTGGCGATTTCTATGGGTTTTAGTGTTGTTTTATATGTCAATGCATAAATGGATAACCCGTACGAAATGTGAGTATGAATGAAGCTATGATAAAGCATTTGGAGGGTTCGTAAGGAAAATATGTGCCGTAGTTTATATAGAATTGGTATATTTCGATATATCTTATTAGTTGTGTCTTTTACGTGTTGGTGCCATGTTAACTGATGGTCAAGTGTTAGTCCTAAAAATTTAGTATGGTACACTCGAGTTAGGTTAATACTTGCAAACAAAAGCTGAGGTGTGTTTAAAACTAGTTTGTTTTTCGGGGCAAAAGTTATGTAGTTTGTTTTCGCTATATTGGGAACTAATTTGTTATGGGTTAGCCATTTAGCTAGCTTTTCTAAAGTGTTATTAGCTTCCATGTATAGTTCTGTCACGCTTGCATTAGATATAAAAATATTTGTATCGTCGGCATAAAGAACACAATTTTTTTGTAAATAGGCTGCCAGGTCATTAATATATATTAAAAAAAGAAAGGGACCTAATATTGAGCCTTGCGGAACACCGATGGTAATATGTTTAGTTGTTGAAATAGTGCCATCTAAAGTGACAAATTGGCATCTGTTTGATAGATAACTTTCGATTAGATTGAGAGCAACACCACGAACCCCGTAAGCACTTAATTTCTGTAGTAAAAGTTCATGGTTAATTAGGTCAAACGCTTTTGTTAGGTCTACAAAGATTCCCATTGTTAATAACTTCATTTCAATATTTTGCTTTGTTTTCTCTACCATATTTAATAACGCGAGTTCTGTTGATTTTCCTTTAAGAAATCCATATTGTGACGGAGTGATCAAATTATTTTCAGAGAAGAACAGGTTCAGTCGCTTTAGTAGAAGTTTTTCAATCACTTTTGTAATGACAGGAAGTAAGGCGATTGGTCGATAGTTCTCTGGTTTTAGTTTGTCTCCTTTTTTAAATATTGGAATCACTTTTGCTATTTTGAGTAAGTCAGGGTAAGAGCTAGTCGTGAAAATTTTGTTTACAATATCAGCCAAAGGGTGCGCAATGATGGAACCACATTTTTTTAGTATTATTGTCTGTATTCCGTCGCACCCCGACGACGAAGTATTTTTGAGCGTGTTAATGGTATTATGAACTTCTTCTGGATCGACAGGATAAAGAAAAAACGTCGTGTCATTACGAGCTATATTTGGTGCGCCAGTGGATAGATTTGTGCATGAAAGATACTGCCCGTTTGTAGTGATAGTTGAAAAGTAGTCATTGAGCGTGTTAGCAATTTCTTGTTTGTCCGTAATATGCCTTGGTCGGTGCTTAAGGCTGACACAGTTTGTTCGGTAGTACTCTTATTTAATGCAGAGTTAATAATTTTCCAGGTTTCTTTTGGATTGTTAATGGAGCTAGAAAGTTTACTAAAAAAAATACTGCTGTTTAGCTAGGTTAACTAATTTATTTAAACAAACATTATACAATTTGTATTTAGATTGAAGGTGTAGATTAAATGGATTGCGTTTTAGTTTTTTATACATATTATTTTTGTGATTGATAGATCGCTGCAGCCCGTATGTTAACCAGGGGCTTTTTCTGACTGATCTGCGGGATAGGGTTTTGGTTTTAGTACCTATTTGAATGGAAGATTTTAGTGTTTCTAAAAAGTTGTCTAGTTTTAGGTCTGCCGTGGGCGCCTGGTATACGCTCTCCCATGACTTTGTGTTTAATGCATTTATTATTACGTTGTAATCGTATATTTGAGTAGTTTGTGTTATCGATTGTGACACCTTATGTGTATTAGAAACAGCGAAAATGAGTGTATGGTCGGTTATGTCGCTTGTAATAGTGCCAATTGTGA
This sequence comes from Ixodes scapularis, assembly GCF_016920785.2. Lineage (NCBI taxonomy): Eukaryota > Metazoa > Arthropoda > Arachnida > Ixodida > Ixodidae > Ixodes > Ixodes scapularis. Next base: position 90,747 of record NW_024609855.1, on the reverse strand, counting down.
AGTCTGTTGGATGACAAGACGTAATTATGTGATCCAAAGTGCTGCGTTTTGTGTCGCTAAAGCGGGTAGTTGTTGTTATGCATTGTTGTAGTCCGTAGACGGCTAGTGTATCTAGGTATCTGTAAGTGACGGATGTATCAGCAGAAGTGTCAATGTTTATGTCGCCCATAATAATGACATTCGAATTAATTTGAGAAATGTTTTTGAGGGTTTCATTTAAGCTGCCTAAGAAGTGCTCAACTGCATTATTTGGTGAACGGTAAATGACGCCTATGAGTGTATTTTTTGTTTTATCGGGAACTACACTAGGTGATTTGGGATTTGGCGGAATTTCTATAAATAGTGATTCACAAAGATTAGATGATATATGAATATCATCTCGAAGTCTGAAAGTAAGTGTATTTTTTATGTAAAGAGCAACTCCCCGTGCGATTTAGACGGAAACGTTATTTCTTGTGATTCGCGATGACCATATATTACCTGATAGCCAGGGATATTGAAGTTGTTATTCGTGTCATTGCTGAGCCATGTTTCAGAAAGGGCGATAAAGTGAAAATCATGTTTTAGGGTAGATAATAAGCAAATCAGATCGTCATAATGACTACGTAAGCTTCTGATGTTCAGATGGAGTACTGATAACTCTGATGAAGTGGATGTCTGTCTGGAAAATAGGTCTGGTTCAAGCAAGGATACGTTCATAAGGAAAAGAAAAAGTGAGAATCCAAGAGGGACACAGAAAGATTTAGCAGCTAGACAAAGACGCTCAAATCATCCTGGGACATGATCTTGTGAACTGAGCTCCCATTAGTTTTTCTGGCTTTAATAACACATTGGTCAGTCCACAGATGCATCCATTCCTTGTCTTTCTTTAGGCGCAGTGCCGCAGAGAAGAGTTTTTTGTTTAGAGGAGAAAGGTGATCATTAAAAAAGATTTGACGCGGTTCCTCTTGTAGGTTCAAATCTTTGCTTGTGATGCGAGCGCGGCGTGCCTTCTTTTGGAAATCGTTCTTATGATCCCTCGAGATGAATCTCGCGATTATGTTGTGAGCGTTTGGTTGACTTGGGGTGGGAACCCGGTGCACGATGTCGATGTCAGCTTTAGTGATGGGACAGTTGATGTGGTTAGCAATGTCCGTTAGAAGCTCTCCGAGATCTTCGGTCGGGTTGTTGGGCACGCCATGGATCTCAACGTTGTTGAGACGTGAGTACTGCTCGACTTGAGCGACCTGCCGTGTTAGTTCTGTGTTGTTTGTTTCTAATAAATCATTGCTCTGTTTCAGTTTTGTGTTGTCTGCACTCAGACTATCACACTTTGCCTTCAGCTCTTCGATATCTTTGTTCATGAAGGCCAGACTATTCTGAGCCTCATGCAGTTCGTTCCTCAAAGAACGGAATTCTTCTTTGTTTGCAACATCAAACTCTTTTTTAAACTCAGCATTTCGATTTTTTAGCTCATCCCTCAGTAGCTGAACTTCTTTCGCCAGCTCTTGGTTCGTCGGCATACTGCTCGAAACAACAGGCGTTACAAAATAGGGAGGCGTTCTAAGTAGCTGGTACGATGCGTTTGTTGGCAAAACGACTTGCACGTACCTGTTGGAAGGCGAAACAATGTATCAGCTCCGGCGGTGAAGGTGCTGGCTACTTAGATCGCCTCTCTATGCCCGAGACAGCCGCTGTGGTCTTCCTTTTGCAGGAGGACACCGGATGTTGCCGTCGCCGGGAGCAGGGGTGGCAGCGCTGCACGTGGCGGTACGGGTGATGACAGGGCAGCGATAAGGAGTCGATCTGTTGGAAGGCGAAACAATGTATCAGCTCCGGCGGTGAAGGTGCTGGCTACTTAGGTCGCCTCTCTATGCCCGAGACAGCCGCTGTGGTCTTCCTTTTGAAGGAGGACACCGGATGTTGCCGTCGCCGGGAGCAGGGGTGGCAGCGCTGCACGTGGCGGTACGGGTGATGACAGGGCAGCGATAAGGAGTCGATCTGTTGGAAGGCGAAACAATGTATCAGCTCCGGCGGTGAAGGTGCTGGCTACTTAGATCGCCTCTCTATGCCCGAGACAGCCGCTGTGGTCTTCCTTTTGAAGGAGGACACCGGATGTTGCCGTCGCCGGGAGCAGGGGTGGCAGCGCTGCACGTGGCGGTACGGGTGATGACAGGGCAGAGATAAAGAGTCGATCTGTTGGAAGGCGAAACAATGTATCAGCTCCGGCGGTGAAGGTGCTGGCTACTTAGATCGCCTCTCTATGAGGCTCTAAGGTGCAGCAATATGGTCGACCATATTGGCTGCACCTTACGGCGCTGGCGACTGGTCCACTTTCCCGGCATCTTCTACTACGGAAGAATCGTCTTCTACACGGTCCGTAAGCCTTCACGCTTGGCAGATGAGTTCCTGCGAGAAGCGCCGACAACCTTCTTCGCCCTTTTCTTCCTCTCGATGGTGGCCTGCGCATTCATCTGCTGTCTCATCAACTACCGCTCGGGAAGGAAGCTCCTCAATAGCATCCAAGACGTGGCGTTGGTTTTTGTCGCAACGGTAATGCTCTTCTCGTATCCCGTACCGCAACGGTTTGAGCACGTTCTGGCTGGACGCATCGTGCTATTCTGCTGGATGGTCGGCGGATTCTCACTCGCCGTTTACTTCCAGAGCGTGCTGACGTCCAGCTTGAGCTCCAGATACGGCTGGGACGCCGACGACACTATAGACAAGCTCTACCCCAAGCTCTTATCTGGGAAAGTGCTACCCTGCGTGAAAAGGGGTAGCTTCTCCGAACATCTTCTGCTGCGATCGGATGACAAGCGGGGCATCATCAATGCCATGGCGGCCGCTCGGCAACGATCGCCCAACAAGAACTCTACCCTAAGCGACACCGTCAAGGGCTGCACAGATAAGGCTGGCAGAGGGAGTCACGTGCTCGCCTCGTATGATTGGAGCGGATGTCACCGATCAAAGCTTGGCAACGAGGTGATTCCTTGTAAAGACAGGATCTACACGGAGTACGGGAGCACCCAGTGCGAAAAGACTTCCCGCTGAGAGACAGCTATGGTCAACTGGTGTCGAGAATATTCGAGACTGGTATCAAGGACCGCTTGGACAAATTGAACAGTTGGTACTGTTCCCGCTTGGGGGATATGAGGTCTCCCCGGCACGCTACGACGCCACACATTTCCTCCGGGTTTATTGCATATGTTGCGGAGCTGCTGCAGTTGTATTGGCGATAGAGGTGCTGATTTTTTTTGCATATTTCGAAGGACATAAACGTTGTTTTTTGTTGACAGCTCAATTCGGTGCCGAGCCATGAGGGCAGCGCCAACAGGAGTGCGTATTGGGATAGCAGTGATTGGTTCCTTGCAATCAAAAACAGTTTATTGGCTTGAATTGCTTTTCTTCGGAGGTAAAGTTCTAAACAATTTAGCAATATATTTTTGTGCCCGGTTTTTATGAATCAATTGTTTTTATAAAAAGAGTTTTAGTATTGCGTATAAAAGCAAGGGCTGCGTGTCGGCGTTCGCGTTACGTGCTCCGCACTGTGCGTGTGCGGAGCCCAAACTGAGTGAGGAACACCCAACGCAAACGCGAACGCAGAGTGTCTCGCGTTTCCTCGTATACGCAATACTAAGACTCACTAATAACATCTTGTCGCTGATCTGATCGCAAACTTTCCTACAAGAAAAGCACCAGCAACCCGTTTGCTTCTGCCATGTCGTCACCTTTGATCGCCACAGCAAATTAAGCGTTGTATAGACGCGATGCCCCAAGACAGCTTCACACGCACTCAGCGGCAGCAGCGATAGCGAGGGGCCTGCATGCAGTCAAATCTCTGCTGCTTTACGTCTTTCAGGTTGGTGAAACTATTTTTATTTTTTCGTACAGCTTTTGAACGTTTTCTATTGCTGCTGCCAGTGCATGCACTGCTGCTACTGTTTCTGAACTTTTAATGCCATCGCTCGTGCAAAAAAGGGGTTGAGCAAACGGCGAACGATGTCGGAGGAGGATGATGTGTGCTTACCTTGTAAGGAGTCCTTATCGGGTGAAACGTGAATGATTTGCTCAGGGTGCCGCTTCAATTATCACCTGGGGCAACGCTCAGAATATGCAAAACTGCACTGAAACAAATTACTGAAGGAACGAGAGAAACTTGGCAGTGTCCAACGTGTCAAAGTGCAAAAAACAAAAGTCACATGCCTAGTTTAGAAAAAAGCCTGACGAAGCGGAAAAGTCCGAGACACAAATGACACAGATTATAGTAAAACCGGACACCCTTCTAGCTATGAAGGCAACCGTAGATAGGATCGAGCAGTCCATGCACCACATGTCTAACAAGTACGATGAAGTGCTTGCAGAAATGAAAAGAACAAAATCAAGATATCAGAGAGCTGAAGGAACGCGCGGTAAAGATCAAAAACAGTAAAACACAAAGGGAAGTGGAAGAACTGAGGCAGCGAGTAAACGAGCTACTGCAGTACAATCGGAGGCGGAACCTCGAAGTGCGTGGTACCCCACGCCTATCAAATGAAAACTTGCTGGACAGGTTAAAAAAGGTAGCAAAGCTGCTAGACGTTGCTGAGCTCACAGAGGGAGACATTGAGGCCATCCATAGATTCCCCGGGAAATTAGATAAGTTTCGCCCAGTTCTCATACGTTTCGCATCCAGAATGACTTGAGACCGCTGGTTCGAAAATAGGACGTTGCTCAAGCGGAACAATACTGACGTTTGGTTGGTGGCAAATCTGACCGCTCAAACCATAACACTGTTTTGACTTAAAAAAACAAAGGCCACCGAAATGCATCATCAGTTTACATGGCAAAAGGGTCGTAAGATTTTTGTTAGGAAACAGTCAGGTGACTGACCTATCAGCATCAAAAATGAAAGCGGTCTCACTAAAATCGATTTAAGGTGCTATGCTCGTCTAAAGTGTTTGAGATATAGAATTAGCCATGGCGCTTTAGGGCATGAGGGATGCTTACTATGACGTGACGTCTTTCCGAAGCTGTATAAATAAGAACTTCACAAATTGTAACACGTTTAAACGGTTTCGCCTAAATGCACGTAGTCTGCGTAACAAATCTTATGTTGTCTGTTCTCTATCTGGAAACGCTGTTGTACTTTTGATATCCTAGCTGTCCCTGAAGCATGGTGTTCTGGCGAAAAAGATATTGTTCAATTTGATGGTTACAAGTGTGCAGCGATTTGCCGCGGTTCGCGTCGCGGGGGTGGTAATTTCTTGTATTTCCAGAGTAAAATGACCTGTACTCCCCGAAATTACTTGTGTAACCGTTGATTTCGTTACGAGGTGTGAAACTGTCATAATTGCTGTGATTCATCGACCGCCATCTGGTTTGTGTTTTTTTCTAAATGTTTGAAAGGGGTCAATAGAATACGTTACGTAACCTCAACAAATATGCAAATAGCAATAATAGGTGACCTAAATATTACTTTGCTAAACAATGAATCTATACCAATTGATTTTTTTCTAATTCGTTCAGTGAAATGGATGCGAGAATATTATCAATGTCCCAAGTCGTGCAGCCGAATGTACCCAAACCTTGATCGATATCTGCATCACAAACTGTCAAAGCTCGCATGTTTTCGCACTGTAAATCTGAGTGACCATTTGCCCTTCTTTTGTTTTCTTCATCAAAACAATCCACCACACAATTGCTCCACCAACAATATTAGAATACTTGTAGGAATATAAATCAAAATAACTGAGAATGCTCCTAAAACCTCGTCTTCTTAGAAACATGGAATGACACATTAAATGAACCAAATCCAGGGAAAGCCTATGATTCTTTCATAACAAATTTACAGGAGTATTACGATAAAGCCTTTCCATTACTTGAAGTAAGAAAATACAAAAAGTTAAGGAAACCTTGGGTTACACGTTAGACCTACAAGTGAATGGTAGCGCGTGATAAAATGATTTTCAAGTTTATCAAAACCAAGGTTAAGCATTTATCAAGTGACTAAAAAAATATAGGAACAAGCTTGCACTGATATTAAAAAAGCAAAAATAACATTTTAACAAAATTTTCAGAAATAAAAAAGAGTGATTAAAAAAACCGCACACGACAATCGTCAATTCCACCCATTAACCCACCATCGGCATTTGCTCTTTGTTAGCATATTTAGAGGCTTAAAATTTGAAATCGGTGCATATACCACTAATGGAATGTATTCTGGCTAAAATAAAGGTGTAAAAAGAACGCGACGCAAAAAAAAAAATTAAAGATGTTTTATTTTTTTTTTTATTTACACCGTGCTGAAATTGAACAAAAAGTGAAAACCTTCTCTGTTTTATAAATTATTTCTCAGTACTCGTACATGATAAATACACAAAATTTAATCAGTTTGGAAGGCAATGAAAGGTTCTACGTGTGGTAATATCTTAAAAGCGATAGTAACCGTAGTCGACTTTAATAAAAAACAAATCCGCAGTTTAGGTCACAGTTGTTCGCGGAGGGATGTTTGGGAATTTTGACAACAATTAGAGCGACGAATAATAAATAGTAGTTATAATGTCGTTTTACCTACTGGCATACAAGATTGGACAGTATAGCGATACAAATGTAGCGCGATAGTATTTTATAAATGCATCTCGTATCTGTATTTCTGTATCGCGATACATTTTTTCGCCAGTATCTGTATTCCTCTATCAAAATACATTTTGAACGTTTTTTTTTTTTGTATCGCGATACAATCAGGATGAAATGTATTTCGTTAGATTTCTCAAGAAGTATTCCCCCCCCCCCCCCCCAAAAAAAAGAAAAGAAGAAAAAAAAAAAACAAGTCCGAACGCATTTTTTTTTAAACTTTTGACAGCACTAAGGTCATGGAGATGCTGGGGCATTGCTACTATGCTCACCAAGGTTCCTTCCAATTCTCCAGACTATTTTTCTATTCGTCCTCTTCTCTCTTTTGAAGGGTGTTCCGTAGTCGGAGACTAGAACCAGGTGGCGTGCCAGGAGTGGAGCCAGAGCATCTTCTGCCGCAGGTCCTTAGGTAGGGATTTCTTGAGTCATTCTTTGTTGGCATCCAATGCCCGCTGCTAACCGTCTCTCTTGCCTTAGCGGACAGAGTACACCCAGCCGGCAAACTTGAGTCACAGTCCGTTGCAGCACGAACCTGGCGGTGGTTGACTTGAAATAGTAGGATGACTCACGCTGTGAAGTTCAACACTTATTCGAATGCGTGTACTGCTGCGCCAGTAATATTGCACGGCTCAAGGGTACGTCATCAACCGACGTGAACGTGACCCGCTGGTCTGGTGATTCGACACCCAGGAAGGAGGCCAGACGTAGCCACGCTGTGCCGACCCAGACTTCGTACACCTGCGACTCTTCTCGAACGCGCTGTTCCTCGGAGAACTCACACCTGTGCCGGCAATATCACGTGGCAATCCACGAGGTCTCTGTTTGGATGATGCGAAGCTTGAGGACTGCAATCCATGCGTCGGCGGCGGAGGGTCGGCAGCAGGAACCTTCACAGCAGAAATGCCACCTGAGCGTTTTTTTTTTCACCCGTAACGGAAGATAAGACATGTGTTCCAGGATGCTTCAGGTGGTTCACCATTCTCAAAAATTCCAAATGACACTGCCTGCACAATCTTCAACGAGGTAACCTACAACAAAAGTACGTATTGTCCTTTCATACAACAGCGTGGTAAAGTTAAACGTTCGAGGCCACACCTACAGATGAAGAATATCAGTTCATTCCACCGTGACGTCGTGTGATCAATGTTGACAGGGGCGTCCTTATTGGACAGGGGCGTGGTGACATATTCATGAGATTTAAAGTGGCGCATAATTTATTTAGAGGTCAAAGTCGTTTCGCATCTCTTGTCAGACGGACAAGAAGTAAGGAAAAGGACCGCGGTCAGTCTTTGATGGAACTTTTTTTTGTGTTTTTTTAGGCCCTTGAAGACTGCTCGTCGTCCGAAACCACTACCTTCAATGCAAAGTGCAAATCCTACGGGAAAGGAAGTTCGTGATCAAAAACTCCCACTTCAAACTTCAAGCTTCATCTCAGTTGGCGTCTCAAACAAATTTGAAAAATGTATTGCACTCAGTATTTCTGTATTTGTATTTGTGCCTTCCCTTGAATGTATTCCTGTGTCTGTATTTCCAAATACTTTTTGCCTCTATTTAAAATGTCTTTCCGATACGTATTGCGATACATTTTTAGAGATATATTTTAGTATCAGTATTTGAGCTACTATTTTAATGCACTGCAGTATTTGTATTTCCAAATACATTTTTGAGTATTTCTGCCCAACCCTGCTTGCATATATATCACAATAAGAAAATATAGATGCTCTCTTTTGAATTCTTTCAGACTGAGAGTGATTCGAAAACGCCACACGACAATCGTCAAAACCTCCTCGTTCTTTCCCGCTTCTTTGAGATTTTGTTTTCTCAGAAACTAAACATGTCAGGACATTAAAATAAAAAGGATTGTTCTTCTTGGAACATGCGCTACGTAACATAAAATTTTGAAGGAAAATAAAAAATACAACTTCACCTCGTTGCCTAAATCCAAATGAAACCCCTCATATATGTTACAATAAGAATGTTGTGTTGCTGAAGGATGACTGCAGTTAGCGCAGATTTTTTGGTTATACCAGGGATGCTGTTGTAGACTTCAATGGGGGGGGGGGAAGTCAGTAACTAAGGTGGTGTAGTAAGTAACATGGGATTTTGAAATATTGCTGGAAGGACCTTTTTATATTCGATAATAACCTGAGAGATGTGGCTATAGACGTTTTCTGTTTATGGTCGTTCTCGCTCACATGAGTTCCGTATCTGGTATGCGGGACGAAAAAATAATAAAATATTTCAACTTGGAATATGCGAGAATATATAGGTGAGGCAAAACAACAAAGTGTGACAATCATGCATTTTTCGTAAACATATTCCAGCGGCGTGGAGCGATCAAAACGATGTTTCACCGCATACCAGAAGTGACGACATTCAAGATAGCTGCGCCCTTGTGGAAAAGGTATCTCCGGAATGTTGGCTAGATGATGAAAGTGATGTCGTGTTAAATGTTCTACATGTATCCGTAGAGCTACCCGGGATGGTGTTGTAGGCTTCAAGGGGGGGAGGGGGGCAGTAGCCAAGGTGGCGTAATTAGTAACATGGGATTTTGAAATGTCGCTGGAAGGATCTTTTTATGTTCGATAATAACCTGAGATGTGGCTATAGAAGCGTCTCGCCTGAATGCTGGCCACATGATGAGACTGATGTCATGTTAAATGTCGTATATGTATCCGCAAGGTGTTTTGAGTGCGAATAGCTTGGATAGGAAGACAATGGGATTCTGATATCGTGTCTATGGTTCACGTTTATCGGCCCGAAGACAGACTCTAAGGGCCTCGGCCTATAGTAATTGGAGCATTTTCATGTTTGTAGGACTTAAGCCATGCATCACAGGTAACGTGTAGCGAAGGACACCGACGAATAGGCTGTTATGTAAAATGAGAAGAGCAGATATAGACGTTTTTCAAGTAGTACCGCTCATAAAGAGTCCTAAATTTTTAAACGCGGACAATTTAGTCTTGATGTGTTTCAATTGCGAGCTTCAGGTTACTCCTTTGTCAATAGAGACACCAAATATAATGTGATTTGGAACATACGGGATTTTGTCTCCATTGATGGATAGAGGGAAACGGTCCATCTTCATTATTGTAAAAGCCACAACGGCTGACTTTGCTGGCGCAATCTCAAGCCCGCAAATTATAAGTTACTGCGATATTCTGGAAAATGCGTCTTGTAAGCGCGCATGTATGAGCTTTAGTGAACTTGCAGACGTCCAGAGGCAAACGTTGTCTGCGTAGAGTGTAAGGTGTACAGCGCTAGGAAGAATTTCTGGCAGACCGATGAGGGCAATGTTAAAAAGGACAGGAGTTAGAACGACCCCTTGAGACACGCCTCCTGTCACAGTGTGACGAGAAGTTCCACGTTCCCTTGTGTTCATGTAAATTGTTAGATTGTGAAGATAATCAGCGATCCATGCAGAAAACTGACTGCCAACACCGACAGCTTTGAACCCTTCTAAAACCGCTGAATGTTTGATGTTATCAAAAGCTCCTCTAACACCAAGGAAGACCACTGTTGTAAACTTTCCGCGAAATTTCTGGTCGTAAACGTAAGTTATAAATTTCACGACATTGTCAGTTGACCTGTGGCCTGGTCTGAATCCCGTCATGGTTGCTGGATACTTTGATTGAGATTCTAAATATAATTCAAGGCGTAAGAATCGGTATAACGCAGGCCGTTTTCCAGTCATGAAAAACACAGCAGCTTGTCCACGAAGTGTTGAACACGTCTAGTAAATGTTGGCGAGCCGCTGCCCCTAGATTGTGGGAAGCCGAGGAGGAAGACGGCGCGCGGGGGACAGATGCTGCGGCCGGCAGACCGGCGCGCGAGACGGGTGCACGTTTAGTTCGAGACAAGGCGCGAGCGGGAACGGCCGGCAACGCAGCAACGCCCTGACGACTGGGCGATCCACAGGATCCACAGCCGGCAACGCAGCAACGCCCTCACCACTGGGCGATCCACGGGATTTTCGGCCAGGACACGGTCAAGAAGTGCAAGGAAATGTAAAACATTTGCACTCATCTCTTTGAAAGTTTGACTTCTTGGGAGGGCGGACCAGGCAGGGACCGATTGGGCGGCAGTGTAAAAGAGCGACTCACACTACTCGCACCCAACGTTGGCTCCGTAGATACGCGGAACAGCTAACGAACCGCTTGTCTGGGGCCCTGCACGATGCTAGAGAGAATTTTGATGCCGCAAGATCAAGAGCCACAGGCACTTGAAATTCAAAGTTGGTGACTTGGTCCTGAGAAGAACCCACCCTTAGAGTAACGCAGCTAGCGGTTTCGCCGCATCGCTTGCTCATAGATAGGAAGGGCCCTATGAGGTAAAGACGTGAATGTCGCGGCTTACTTATAAACTCGCTCGGTGTGATACAAATGAGGAGTCGGGTCCAGTTCACATCGCGGACTTGAAGGGGTATTACCGTCGCGATGGGGAAGATAGTTAATGAAAACTACCGCCGCCGCCACATTCGGCCGCAGAAAGTAATAATTTTCCGGTGATCTAACACTGTTCTTTCTACACAGGATGCCTCCTTGGAGAACCCGTCCCACAGGGCCCTACCCAGGAGGCCCACCGGACGGGCCAGGCCCCGGGGCGTCTGGACCCCGCTGGTCCGGTCGACCAAACCCTCGGGGCGGCCGCCCTAGGAGGCGTCAACACCGAGGGTGGCCGAACGGCGGGGCTGGCCAACGCCGCCTGGGCTCCGCAGGCACCGCGAGCGCGGCAGCAGGGACGCCTGCGTGGCACGGGACAACCCCGTCCGTAACAACATCGCGGCACGAGACAGCGCCGACCGCGATGGCACCACCGCACAACGGAGCGGGTCCGTCTGCGATGGGGGGACCTGCCTGGAGTCCGCCCCCCTGCCACACCGTGGCCACGTGGGCGGCGTGGGAGGAAGGAGGGGCTGTTCGTTTCATCTCTCGCCGGCGTTGGAAGCACCAACCGAGACCAACACCCAGCCAGCCCGACCACGAAGTCCCACACCCGTTCCGTGGCCACACGCAGCCGTCGGCGCCACGGATCTTGGGAGCGCGCACACCTGCTGGCTGTAAGGGGTCGCAATCATACATCTGGAGACCCACGAGGCAGGTCGACTTCACCTCGACCACTGAAGGCACAGCCTTTCCCAGGCAACGTGGCGGCAGCGCTCCAGACCCTGAGGGCAAGTCGCCCAGACCTTCTGGCCCCCGCTGCCTTGGCCTCCGTCCAGCCAGCCCGGCCTCCCGATAACTGTGCCGCCGTACCAGCTGCCACAGCCGCCGACGTCGAACCTACCACCACGACGGCCCTTACCACATTGGCCGTCGCTACTACCTCTTCCGGCCCAAACCATGGGGCCAGTGTCGTCCACCCCCCCCCCCCCCTTCCGTCCCCTTTGACTTCCGACGGCGCCATCATGGCCGAGGTAGAAGAACTCGGCCAGACAAGTGAACCCCTGAGCACCCGGGGCCCCCCGAAGACCCGGCCTTGAGGGGGGGAGTAAGTGTGGGAAGCCGAGGAGGAAAACGGCGCGCTGGGGGCATATGCTGTGGCCGGCAGACCGGCGCTGGAGACGGGTGCACGTTCAGTTCGAGACAAGGCGCGAGCGGGAACGGCCGGCAACGCAGCACCGCCCTGACGACTGGGCGATCCACGGGATCCACGGCCAGGACACGGTCAAGAAGTGCAAGGAACAGTAAAACGTTTTCACACATCTCCTTGAACATGTGACTTCTTGGGAGGGCGGAGCACGCAAGGACCGATTGGGCGGCAGTGCAAAAGAGTGACCCACAAGCAGACTTGTACACGTTACTGAAAAAAGTAACCGATTACAATTACAATTACTTCGCTGTAAAAAGTAACCGATTACACTAACAATCACAGCCTCAAAAAAGTAATAGAAAATTACTCTAAAGTAATCGATTACTTCCCACGTTACTTCTCATTCAACTTTTTTTATTGCGGTAGCATAATCCTTGGGGTCTCACGCTCGTTGTTCCAAAAAAAAGAAAGCCTTCGGCGTTTTTGATAAAGCTGAGTGAGTGACGCCAGCACACCCAATCCCTGTCGTGAAAAAAATAAATAAAAAGAGTGCTGTTTAAATACATTACTCACAAGAGGCTGGATAAGGTCATTTTTCATACCCGGACGTAGTCTCCAGTGTACAAAAAAAAATGTAGGCAGGAAACGAAGCATAGTGAAGTGGCCTACTAACACTCGAGGTCCCGAGCTTAGTTGTTTCGAAAAAGAAAAAAAATTGACCTTTGCCCAGAGCTGAGCAACTCCAGCACATCTAACCTCCCCCCCCCCCCCCCCCGGCCCGAAAAAAAAAAAAAAAAAAAGTTTAGAAAATTTTTAATGGGTAATTTTGGAATCGATTACAGCAAAAAAGTAATTCAATTACAAGGATTGTTACTCCTTAAAGGAAGTAATTGAAGTGTTACAAAATTACAACTAAATGTAATGGATTGCAAGTAATCCATTACTTGTAACACGTTACGTACAAGTCTGCCCACAAGATGAGCAAGTGTGCCATGGTTACCTTAGCTGGACCTGGCGATGAAGAGTGACCGAGAAGCCAGAGCTTGATCCAATTCTGGGGCACTGAATACAGTGTCCATGAAGGATGAAAAGGGTGTGTCAGTTGAAGTGTCAGTGCTTAAAGGTGGGCCACTATCGTTTATGGCTGACAGAAAAAGTGGTGCACAAAATTCTTCAGTAATGCTTCATGGCGACTCTCTTAATAAAAGTGACAACGAATCAAAGGGCACTTTTTTTGTGGTCGAAATTTTAGTTCGCGGGCAATATGCCATAATTTTGTAAGCGGATCACGTGGGTCGAATGAGGCACATTTTCGTCTCCATTTTTTTTTTTTTTAGCCAGTTTATTTATGGGATGGCGAATATGTTTTTGAGTTCGCTTGTCTTCACGAATGTCAGCTGGCAATTAGGTTCTCCTGGCTCGACGTTCTGCTCGTCGATGAATAGCTCGAAATTTTTCGTACCCTGCGTCTACAACAGTTCGCGATAACGAGAATCGAACACTCATGGTAGCATGTGCAGCTGAATGATGTACGACTGAAACAAACTCTTGGTAAGTATTTGCAGCCTGTATCCGCAGTTCTACATTTTCCCGAAAACATATCCAGTCGATGTACAAGGCCATATCATGTCTGGCCCTGCTGGCTTTGAAGCCGCGAACCGTAATGCAAGTTGGAAACTGGTCACTGTCATGGCTTTCATGTCCACACACCAGTAATTCTGAGATACGAGTTCACGTGACATGAATGCAACGTCTAAGCAGCTGCTACAGCGACTGCCCCAAAAGGATGTGGGCGAACCGTCATTCAAAGTACAGAGATCATAAGTGTCGGGATATCATCATCATCGCCACCGCCGTCATCATCATCGCCACGGCCGCCGGCGGGCAGAGTCACCCCGCCGGGTGACTCTGCCCGCCGCTTCCGCGCGCAGACCCTCTCTCCACCAGATCGCGACCAGACACGGCACGACTCACACGTACCTGTATTGCTATGCTAAAATAAACCTACGCAGTTAAATCAACCTTATCTCGACCACGACATGGTGGCAGCGGTGCTAGCGTAGCAATTCAGCGGCTACAATTCCCCTCTCATCCAAATTGATGCCATGGCCCAGTCCGAGCAGCAACCAGAAGCAACGGCTCCAACGCCAGCCTTCAACCCCTTTGTCGTCGCTCTCCCATAGAAGCTCGACTTCCGCCGTCCAGACGACTGGCAGCCCTATGTCACGCGATGGTATCGCTACCGAGTCATCTCAGGACTCAGCAAGCAAGACAGCGCTGCTCAGGTAAATACTCTCCTGTACACCATGGGACGCGAAGCGGAGGGCGTTTTAGCCTCTCTCAAGCTTAGTGACGAACAAAAGCTCGACTACGACTGCATGAAGAATGCCTTTGAAAAGCATTTTATTCCACGGCGAAACATCATACACGAACGCGCTACGTTCAACCGCCGAAAGCAAGAAAGTCACGAGACAGTCGAAAGTTTCGTTACCGATCTCTTCAAGCTGGCAGAGAGATGCCAATATGGCGCCTTGAAAGACGAGCTCATCCGAGACCGACTCGTGGTAGGCCTCCTCGATACGGCTCTCAACGAGAAGCTGCAACTCAACTCCGCGCTTACCCTCGAGACCGCGGTGGCTGCCGCGCGAAACTCCGATGCGGTGAAGCAACAACACAAAGAAATGCGAGGTACGCAAGGTCAACACGGCGCCGCCGTCGACAAACTGAGCTCCGCACGCAGAAAGAAAAACTGGAGCAAGAAAACAACGCCGACGGCTCGTCTAAAAAAAGGCAACGAAGGTGTCCGCCAGCCATGCAGATGGTGTGGTAGTGCTTCGGTTCACACCAAGACGACCTGTCCGGCATCCGGTCAATTATGCAGGTCGTGTGGAAAACAAGGCCACTGCGCTTCTGTTTGCCTGTCTTCGAAACATCAAGAGAGACCAGGTACTTCTACAGCAGCTCGCCCTGGCCGCCGCAAAGCAGAAGTGGAAGAGGTATACCTCGGCGAACTTAAAGATACTTCAGCTCATGACGCTCGGAGAATCACCCCGTCAGTGAACGGCATCTCGATCACATTCAAGGTCGATACGGGCGCTGACGTCACTGCCATCGCGCCGCGCGACTACAATCGCGAAGTGATGGGCCCTCTGAGAAAGCCAGAAAGAGCACTTCTCGGTCCTGGTCATCAGAAGCTTTCGACCGCTGGACACTTCCAAGCTTCTATGGAATGGGGCGGTCAACAAGTTCAAGAGGATGTTTTCGTAGTTGAAGGTCTACAGGAAGCTCTCTTCGGAAGGCCCGCCATCCGATCTCTCGGAGTTCTCCCACAACTCCTCAACGTCACTGGTGAGACAAGCCGCACAAAGGACGTCTCCAACGTCTCCGAACTACTTGCCAAGTACCCTCAGCTGACTTCAGGGCTTGGACAGATGAACGCCGAGTACAAAGTGGTTCTTCGACCAGACGCGAAGCCCTTTGCTCTTACGTTCCCAAGAAGGGTGCCACTGGCGATGCTACCACCCGTGAAGAATGAGCTTTCCAAGATGATAAAGCTCCAAGTTATAGAGCGTGTCACCGAGGCCACAGAGTGGTGCGCTCCGATGGTCGTCGCAGAAAAAGCAAATGGCGAACTGCGCATTTGCGTTGACTACACCGAGCTTAACAAATACCTCGTCCGAGAGCGAGTAATCATGCCCACCGTAGACGAATGTCTGGCGAAGCTCTCCGGCGGCACAGTCTTCAGCAAACTCGACGCTCGAGCTGGATACTGGCAAGCACCTCTGGCAGAGGAATCGCAGAAATAAACGACATTTCTGACGCCGTTCGGACGCTTCAAGTTTCTTCGCCTTCCCTTCGGAATCTCGACTGCACCAGAGTTTTTTCAGCGCGAAATGCTAAGAGTCCTTGAGGGAGTGGACAAGACGATATAATCGTCTGGGGGAAAACACGGGCTGAGCACGACGCGAACCTAGTTAAAGTCTTTGAACGACTCAGCAAAGCCAGCATAACACTCAACATCGACAAGTGTGCCTTCCTACAGCAGACGGTCAAGTTCCTAGGCCACATCGTTTCCGGCGAAGGTGTGAAGCCTGATCCTGAAAAAGTCGAGGCGATCACACTGATCACTCCACCATCAGATGTGAAAGAACTGAGATCGTTCTTGGGGATGGTAAACCGCCTTGCCAAGTTTTTGCCACACCTGGCACACACAACGAAGCCAATGCGGGATCTCCTCTGCGCAGACGCTGCGTGGCTCTGGGGACCCGACCAGCAGCAAAGCTTTGAAGCAGTAAAAGAAGCTCTAGCCAAAGCGCCATTTCTGACGCACTACAATCCGAAGGAGCCTCTCATTGCCTCAGCGGACGCATCATCTTACGGAGTTGGTGCGGTCTTGCTGCAAGAGACCGACGGCAAGCGGCTGCCCATTGCCTATGCATCGCGCTCTCTCGCTGAGACGGAGCAACGCTACGCTCAAATCGAAAAAGAAGCGCTCGCGATTACATGGGCATGTGATCACTTCCGCATGTACATCTTAGGACTGCAGTTTCACATCGAGACAGACCACAAACCGTTGATTCCCCTCATGACGACAAAGCGACTCGACGAGCTGAGCCCACGGCTGCAGCGATTCCGAATGCGCCTGTTCCAGTACGACTACACCATAGGTCACGTTCCGGGAAAAGCGATGTACACAGCCGACGTGCTCTCACGCAAGCCGTTACCCGACACAGCCTCTCGTATAAGGGAACTCAACACCAGAGAGTACGAACTCCTCACGCTAGAACAGCTTCCAGCCTCCCAAAAAATGCTTGATCGCATCAAGAACGAGATACAGACAGACCCGGTAACGAAGAGGGTAATCGAGTACACCCACAAAATGACGCTTCCTCAAGGAGTCCGCCAGCTCTACGAAGTCGCCGGAGAACTAGCCGTACTAGACGGAGTGTTGTTCAAGGTCAATCGGCTCGTCATACCGGAAGCCCTACGCTTCGAAATCCTGGAGAAGCTTCACACATGTCATCAGGGTGTGTCCAAATGCCGCGCCAAAGCACGAGAATCAGTCTGGTGGCCAGGCTTTGGGCTCCACATCGACAGCTTCGTCCAAAAGTGCCCTGTTTGTCAAGAACACCGGAAACCAGGTCAATCTCCGTTTTTGGCGACTCCACTGCCAAACTACCCACGGGAAGTCGTCGGAATGGAACTTTTCGTCAACGAGGCAGTAACTACTTGATTGCTGTCGATTACTATTCAAGATTCTTCGAGCTGGAACCTCTGAGGCGGACGACGACCAGGGACATCATCGAAGTCCCCGACACAATGTTTGCACGATATGGAGCACCGAGAATTCTCCGAACAGACAACGGACCGCAATTCGCCTCAAGCGAATTCGCAGTGTTTCTGAAGGAATGGGGCGTGACCCAATCAACGTCAAGCCTGTACTACCCGCAAAGCAAAGGGGAGGCCGAGAGGACAGTCCAAACGGCTACGCAACTCCTTGGGAAATCGACAGACATCCACAAGGCACTGTTGGCCCAGCGTGCGACCCCGGGAATCGAAGGTTACGCGCCAGCGGAGTTATTCATGGGACGAAGACTGCGCACAAACGTGCCAGTAAAACCAGAATCTCTCCAACCTCTATGGGACACCACAGACTTTCGCTCCAGAAACGCGTTATACAAGGAAAAGATGCGCCAGCACTATGACGAGCGCCGCAGAACACGTGAGCTGGACACCCTTCCACCTGGAACTGCAGTCAGAATTCTGACGGGAGCAGCGTCTTACGGCCACATTCTAGGGCCAGCGCCTCAACCCCGTTCCTATGTGGTGCAGACGACGACCGGCACTACACGGCGAACAAGAGGACACCTGCAACCGGCCGTGGCACCTACCGTGACAAGGAGTGGACGTATAAGTCGTCCACCTGACCGCTTTGGGGAAGTGTGAGTGTTGTTCTTCCAAAGTGGGGGAGGTGTCGGGATATCATCATCATTGCCACCGCCGTCATCATCATCGCCACAGCCGCCGGGTGACCCTGGACTCTGCCCGCCGCTTCCGCGCGCAGACCCTCTCTCCACCAGATCGCGACCAGACACGGCACAACTCACACGTAAATGTATTGCTATGCTAAAATAAACCTACGCAGTTAAATCAACCTTATCTCGACCACGACAGATTTTGAGTCGGGGCTCTGGTAAAAAATTTAAGAAAAACTTGTCCCCTGCCCGCTCCCGCTTTCGCACCGCAGGCTTAACCCAATTCCAATAAAAATGAATAGGATCATGTGATCAAGTGAAAATTTCAGGAAAAAGCCAATTGGAATTAAGGGGTTATAAATGAAACCAACTATTGTATTGTACAGCCAGTGGAACGGCCCGGGAAAACCAGTGGTACTAAAAGTACCCACTTGCTCGACTCACTGTCCGGCTCCGCTACTAAGACATGAGTGCGTCTCACAGCGGGTCCGACGGTCACTGAATGGCAACCATGAACCATCCAGCCCCGCCGATCAGTGATCACTTTTATATCCCTCGGCTCCCCTGGAGATCACCCCCGCCACCATGCGGGGGCACCTCCCTACGTGGGAAGTTACGAGGGGCACCACCTTTATGATAGCTTCCCCTGGTATGGACCCCGCCTCAGTGGCTCCGCTTCCATGGGGTAAGCTAGGGTTCCCAGGCCCTTTTTGTCCCCCCCGTCCACATGCGGAACCCCAGTGCTAGGGTTCCCCATCCCAGGTGGGGGGGTTTTCGCCAGAGCCTCCGTTGCAGCAATAAAGCTGGCAGGGCGCACCACGAGCAGGTGGAGGTTGACTTCCCACGCGGCAACAACCGCGGGGGCTTGCGCCCCCTCGACCACGACAATAAGAATTCACCAGTTCAAGTAGTTCTCTTCCGCGACGTGTAGTTCTTACACTACCCCAAGCGATATTATGGGCATTGAAGTCGCCAACAACAAGAACTGGTGATTTACGTTCTCGGATAATATCATCTAGCCGTGTAGTATTAAAATCGCAAGCGGGGCGTATATAGGCTGCCATTAAGTGAACGTGAGACTCACAGTAACACAGACGTACTAATTGTTATGATGAGATTAGATACTATGCGAAATATAGGTTAAGATCTTTCGTAATGCGAGAAGGACTCGGTTGACGTCAGAATTGCGAGCTGATTGGAATACTTCATAACCCGATAGTCGAAAATCTGGCGCTACAGGCGATTCGCTAATCGCCAAAATTAGAAACTGATGTTTGAACGTGAATTGTCGAAAGTCTGAAAGTCGAAAGCCCTCTCGCGTTCCGTTGAAAAAAAGTCGCATTTTTAACTCTATCTTCGATTGAAGGGGCATCAGCCATTATTCTGATGTGACCCTCCTGTCATCGTTAGAACTATAGATTAAAATATCAAGATCCCCTGCAAGATGTATTTGAAGGCGCATGATGTCAGCTGGGCAGTGAGACCTCGTAGGACAGAGAAAGTAAGGCTTACGACGTCGCTGATAGTCATCGAGCCGAAGATGGGAGGCCTAGGCTGCTGGGGAGGCGTGGCACCACTGGTGGCGTTGCCGTACGTGCGCTTCATACCTACTCGTGGAATTAAATCTGACGTGCCGGAACCCGCTGAAGAGGGAATGAGTTCGTAAGTGGAATTATGATTGACTGTCTTTGTAGTTACCACGGCAGCATATGTCTTATTATTGTTTTTACGACGTGCTTCTCGAGTCTTCGGGACTGGACATGCCGATTTTTCTTTTTGTTGAAGGTCAGGAGTGGTGCTTGTATCAGCAGGTAAAGGGTCTTGAGCAGTCTTGTCCTCAGTCGACGGTGGCGTACGCTTTGGGCCGTGGACAGGTCTTTGTTTTCGCAAGAGCTGTAAGGCGAACTGTGCAATTGAAGCAGCTTGCAGGTTGGTTTCCATCGCATTTTGGGCACTTGGCTGGTGAATCTCCCTTGCAGCCTTCGGTACGATGTGGTTGACAACCTTTCTTACATTTAGTTCCCACTTTACGATATTTGGCGACATGGCCAAGTGCTTAACATTTGACGCATCTGGTCCGTGCTTCAATGAATTAATTTACTTCATGTTTGGTAAATCCAAGATTTACTCTTGATGGATGCTCAGAATTTGGGTGAAATGTGAGGACCACCCATTCTGTTGGTTGCGTAGCTTCATCGGGCATTCCTCGACGTCGGTATAGACGGCGGGCTGCAATTACTTCGTCTTGCTGTAAAAGCGATGTCAATGAACCTTTTGTAGAAATACGCGGTGCGCATGCGAGGAGTATTTGATGCGCCTGGGTTCGAGAGTATCTAGTTATAAACAATCCGCCATCTTGCTTTTCTTGCCTTTGCGCGCCTTGGAGACCATCGAGACTCAATTTTTGATGTTGCGAACAAGGTGAACACGAGTCATCGTACTGATGACGCCCGTTCTAGATTACGATGTGCACCGCAATCATGCCGGTGAACTGTGTGGCCATCGGCTGTCGGAACTATTATCGCCCGGGTTGTGGAACTAGCTTTTTTCGCTTCCCGTGTGCTAATTAAGCTTCATCCCGTTAAGCGGGCAGCCTAGATTCGTGCTGTCAGGAGTGTTGACAAGTCCGACCCCTCGAAGAACTGGAAGCCGAGTCAGCTGTCCACACTATGTAGCGCCCATTTTATTACAGGATAGCTAGGTTCGACATTGTACATGTTCCTTTTTTTAGTACACGGAAGTGACGTCATCAAGTCTCATTGGTTGGAAGCAAAAGTGACGCAATTTCCCTAGAAAAAATGTGGGCGGAGTCCGCAAAACTGGGCGGAGTCGGCTACCGGACGTGACAACAAAATGACGTTTTGTTTTGTACCGAGTACGTTTCAAAAGGTACTTGCTCGGAACTAGGTGTCATTGGCAGCATGTTTTCGGCGGCGAGGCGTCGCCGTCTCGTCAATTCGACTTTTTCTTTAATAGAGCTTTTTTTTTCGCCGGAAAGGCTGTATCGGGAACACCGCGATGCATTCGAGCTCCCGGAGGAGATCTTTCGGAAGCAATACCGCCTGCCCAAGATCGTGGTGCGGTGGTTGTGCGACGAACTTCGCGAGGAACCGGAGGTGAGGAGAGTGCGTACCTCGTGGACGGTCGTGACTGTGGAGCTTCAAGTGTTGTGTGCACTGCGCTTCTACGGCACGGGGAGCTTCCAAGGCAAGGTGGCGAGCGACGAACACGTAGCGCGGGACCAAAAGACAGTCAGCGTTGCGGTCCGCGCCGTGTCCGTCGCTATCGTGCGTCGTCTCGGGGTCCAACGTGGCTGGATCCACTTCCCCGAGACGCCGAGCGAGAGGTTCGACGCGGAGAAGGGCTTCAGGCTGCTCGGCAGGATACCCGGCGTCATCGGTTGCGTGGACGGGACCATGGTCTCCATCGTCGGCCCGTACAAGAACGACCCCACCGTCACGAAGGCGGCGTACTGGTGCCGCAAGTACTTCTACGCCCTCAACGTGATGGTGTTAAGTACACTCATGTTACGTTGTCAAAACGCGCCCCAAATATCTAGAAAAAAAAAACGTATTGCCGATACGGTTTAAGTATGCCGTTTTATGACTGCAGGCTGTGGGGTCTCACGACTGCGCGAGCGTGTGCTCTACGTAGCATGTGAGCCGTGAGAAGCTTCTCCCAAAAATAATACTCGTCTGTTAAAACGTGCAAGCTTCAGTAAAAAAAAAAAACACATTATTTTTGTTTTAAGGTAGTTAGTTGTACCTTGCATCCAGGAACGTGTGTTGACATGCATGTGTCAGACAAAATAACTTAAAAGGTTCTGAAATTGCGACTGCTTTGTGAACCATAAGTACAATCTACTACTTGTGGATTCAGGTAATTACATGTCAATATCTCTCTCACTTTCAGGTGTGTGACGCCGACTGCCGGATATTGTGCATTGACCCACGCTATCCCGGGTCGGTGCACGACTCCTTCGTGTGGCAATTTTCCTGGCTCCGAAACCAACTCGAGCAAGGGCAGCTGCCACGCGACGGCCGGTTCCTGCTTGGTGAGCATACTAAATTCATTCCTTACGCACACGGTGGCTCCCACTGCTTGAAAGCCACAGTACCACACGCACTGTGCTTGTTGTGAGGCACACAGACACAGTTGCTGGAACTCCTTGAAGTGAGACAACACCCAAAGTTTGGCCATTAATCTCTGTTTATGTCCACATAACTCTCACACTCTGCAGGCTACGAAAGCCACACTACACCAATCTCGCGACAGTGATAGACTGCGCAAGGCATGCGACCGCAGTGCGAGTCGCTGTCCGGTTCGGCCCACTCACTGTTACTGTCTGCCTGTACCCTCTTGCTGGTTGGTTTTTGCATGAAGTTGGAGCTCTTTCGCTGATCCCTGGGGGCTCGCCTGGTCGCTTTGACGGTGTTCAGTTTGTACGAAATGGGATCAATTCCTCCTTGGCCACTTGGGGCTCGCCAAATCTGTCCTCGGGTCGTCTCTGTACCACACACTGGATTCTTTTCCCTGACCCTTCTTCTTCGGTCTGCCTATATAGCTCCTCCTATTAGACCCTCCGTGTCCCAACAGGACCTGACTCCTTTCCAATCTAACCACCCCCTCTCTTTTCCCCATCTCCAACTCCACCCAGGATTAGGAAAGAGGTTCGTCGAACTGGCGCCTTAACCCCTTGCTTGCCAAAGACAAGGCCAGCGTGTTCTGCTCTGCCCGTGCCTAAGGTCACGGCCACACTCCCAAAAGCAACAGAGCTTTTATCTGTCGGATGCAAGGGCCTAATAATGCACTTGCATACAACACAGCACCCCTAAAAAATCGTGCACACATCCCATACAACCCACCAGGAAAACATATAGTTCCATGAAATAACAGGGGTTTTGCAGGCAAGCTGGTGCTAATTAATCATAATGTAAACTGATACTGTAGTGCAGAAATATTAACACACTTTTAAGTCACACTTAAGTTACATTATAATTGCCATAGTTGCACACAGCTGTTTTTGCTGTTTTCTTGCCTTTCATTTAAAAAAGGAAAGAATGTAATATGTTCCAGCCTCTACATGTGCAGGTGACAGCGGCTACCCCTTGGAGCCTTGGCTCATCACCCCTGTCCCCGGGAACCACGCGACCTCCACCGCTTGCGGCCGGTTTAATAAGGCGCATTCCTCGATCAGGTCTGTTGTGGAGCGCTGCATCGGGCTGTTGAAAAACAGATTCCGGTGTCTGCAAAGGCACCGGGCTCTGTATTACCACCCTTCAACAGCCACCGCCATTATTTCGGCATGTGCAGTGCTCCGCAACATCTGCCTTGCATCGAGCGAGCCAGAACCGGAGTCAGACTCCGACCCTGAAGAGTCAGAGTTGGAGTCTGAGCCGAGCTCGGACGGTTCTGAGCCGAGCTCGGAGAGGTCAGCGTCGGCTCCCGAGCTCCTGCCGGCCCTCCGGTCGGCCTTCCGGTCGGCCTATCGGACAGGGGGAAGGCTCTGAGGCAGCGCCTTGTCGCCCGGTTCGGAACCCGCCGCAGACGTGCCCGTGCGGAGCGCCACAAGCAAAGAGTCCGCCGCCACGACGGTAGTCCCGACCACCAGGGACACCGTCGGGAAGCCCCTCAGCGCCCTCGCCGCGGTGGTGCCCAGCATGGACGCCGCCAGCGACAGGGAACCTCTCGCCACCACGACTGAGGTCCTGACCACCAAGGATCCCGTCACATCCTTGCCCTCAGTGAAGCCCTCCCCGTGGAAGCCGTAAAGTGCACACTTTGCTTCCTGCTCCACAGTCATGGCCGTCCACAAGCTACATCCTCTCTTCAGCTCCTACACCTTGTGAAGTTCGTCGCACAGCCAGCGTGCTGCCTCCGGATACGTGTCGAGTGCATCGCGGTGAAATCGATACAGCCTTTTTTTATTTTTATGAGCAGCAGGCACGAGACGGAGTCGGCAGTGACAGAAAAGGTTCGCAGGTTTAGTTGCCAGACCAACAGGTCATCTGGATTGCCCCTGCAAAGAACTGAGAATTAATTTAGATTACCTCTAGAAAGAAATGCTTGCTTTAGCAGAGGTTGCTTTCTTAGTTGCTGATTGAACCAGGGATATTGTTGTCGTGGACATTGTTTCATATTACAAATGCTTCAAAGCGTCCTGCCCTCTGCTTCATTCCATTATCTCCTTTACGGCACTTCATCAAAGTTAGGTGATTGTGTTATCCTAAGACAGTCCACAGGTAGTTTGTTTTGATAATTGCTTTATTTCTTAAAGAAAAACCTGTGACTTCATGAATAAAAGTGTGACAACATGGAATGTAATATTTCATTCATGGAAATAAAACTGAGCATTGACTAGAGCCTTGTAAACAATTGGGCAATCTGAAGTATATATCACAGATATCTTGTTGAACACTCTGGTCTTATTTGAGCACAATAGTTAAATCTCGAAAGGAAAAACAATATATATATATATTCTCCGACTAGCATACCACCATATAAACACTGGACCACTCTGAAAGAATTATCACAGATGTTGCTCCAAACATTCTTATTTGAGCTTAGCAATAGCAAGTTCTCGAAAAATACAAAAATTATTTCTGACTAGAGATGCACCATATAAACACTGGGTCATTCTGAAGAAATATATCACACGTTTTAAGGACACTAGGAAGCACATAGTCTCTAGATTGCATATTGTCAGACATATGACAATGCTACATATGAAAAGCATAAAGACCAAGTGCAATGCTTAGGTAAGACAAAATGAATGTAGCTGCTATTGCAAGCCATGACTAGACTGCAGGCCTTTTAAGTTCTCAATGAAAAATTTCTCGACGCCTGACAGGAATGGAAGAACACTTCCTTTAGTTAGCGACGGGTTAAGAATTAAATGGAGGCTCCTCCCACCTCTTCCCACTTCAGCAGAGCAAAGGCTGGAGAGGAGCTTGCTTCCTCTCTACTGTTCGCTCTGCTGAAGTGCAAAGAGGTGGGAGGAGCTTCCACTTCACTGTTAACCTGTTGCCAAGTATAGCTGCCGCTGTTCGTCAAACACGAGACATGGCTTGCTTGGGCATAAATCCGTTGTTGCCCAGCCAATATTTTTTACTTCCTCGCGGGTCATAGCCAAAGAAAAAGGACTAACCGAGCTCTTGGCAATTGCTGTAATCTGACTATTGCGCCAATCTCAGGCTGCAAAATTAAATGGCCGGCTTGGCCATGTGGATTAAATAAAATAAATAAATAAATAAATAAAACTAAGGTTCAGTTTCAGGGGGGGCTGGGGTTGTGGCCGTGGCCAGGGCTGCGGCCAGGGCTGCGGCCAGGGCTTCGGCCAGGGCTGCGGCCGGAGCAGCGACCGGAGCAGCGGCCGGAGCAGCGGGGTGAGCCGGGGCTGAGGTGGGGGCCGGGGCTGCGGGGGGGGGGGGGGGGGCGGGGCTGCAGGGGGGGCCGGGGCTGCGGGCTGCTCCAGCGCCCTGCTGGCCAGCAGGAGGAGCAGTTGAACCAGGGTGCTGTGGGTGTTTTCGTGTCCCGAGGCCGTCCCGTCGAGGTTCGCAGAGATCCATTCGAGGACCTCCAGGAGCTGAAATGGCAAAGGGGTTTCATCAACATTGGGCAGCATATTTCCATACACCCACAGTCTGCCAAGACCTTGCTCATGCCACAACTGTGTCATTCTGCACCATTGTGGACATGCACTGCTTTCTGTGGCCTCGTGGCAGCACCTTGGTCTTAACCTCGTTAGTTGTAAGTGCGTGTAAGGTTAAGTTTGAGCCTGTACCCGGCCTGGGAACTCCCTCTCCTCTGCAGCCTGGTCCACGTTCTGCTGCAGCAGCAGGGCCTGTTGCTCCGCGGCCTGGATGGCAGACGCGTCGTGCCGCTCCTGCCTCGACTGCCGGGAAGGGGGCGGGGGGGGGGGGGGGGGGGGGCGAGGCACGGTGGGTCGCACCCACGGCCCCCAGCTTGTCGTTGTGTCTGCCAGGAAACCGAGTATGGGTGATGATGGTGCTCATACCTGCACCACTGATGATAGGTCCCAGATGCCCTAGCAAGAGAGCTTACCTCGTGAGGTGGAGGGCACCGGCTCGGCTGCCATCTGGCGCCTACTGCTGCTTGGCCTCTCCTGGAAGGGGAATTTTTAACAACTCGTGAGAACACACAGTCTTGTCTATGCTTCCCATGTGTTGACCAAACATTTTGACGAGCATGCATTCTACTCGGAGGAGAACATTTTGAGAATGCCATCTCAGAGGCACTCTCACTTTCTTTTTTTGACAACGTTTCCTTTGAGTACCGGGATATATGTCTAGTGCTAGCACATCATCTTCCCAAAAATTACAAGCAAGACACCATAGGGATTTATTGCAACAGCCAGGGCGAGGTGGCAAAAATGACGCATGTCCCTGTTTGGGTGTCAAACATTAGATTTCGCCACTACATGGACAGATGCAATGTCTTCCGCTAGAGCTCCTAATATTTACAAAAGGTCAACGTGTTTCTTAAATGCACCCTCATTGATATTCCGCGGTGCAGCGCATTGGTGACCGCTGCCCTGCATTCTTTGTTAACATGATGGTAATTGTTGAAGTACGTACCTGCTGGTCGCCCGGTTCACCGGGGACTCGCACCCCAGGGGCCCCGAGTGCCGAATCTGTGCCCACTAGCGTCAGGATGCTGGCCAGGGACTGCGCTAATGGGCGCACGGTTGAGCTCCCGCCCCCGGTCCTTCTGTTGATAACGAAAACGACTGAATAAATTTCATTGCACTATCAGCAGACTACAAAGATTACCTTGCGGTCTCGTTGAGCTGTGCAGCTCCCTTCCGCGCCTTCATCACGCGCCGGGACCAATGCTCCTTCCATTGCATGTAGTTCTTGGTTGGAGGCCCCAGCGCGTTCAGGCGCAAAGCGAGCTGCTCCCACAGCCACCGCTTGTCGTCCGGCGTCAGGGCGGCGGAGAGGTCAGTGGCATTGCGCGCGAGCGACGGGTGCTCACACATGAAGGAGAGTTGCTCCTTCTTCTGAGCAGCCGTCACTCGCGCGCTCCTTGTTGGTCCCGCCGACCGCTCCGCTGCCCCCGGCACCCCCGGCTCCTCGTGGTCCGACCGGTCCGACATCTTGGTTTGAAGAAGGCGCGTGGCGCACATCCCGCATAATATTGGAACAACTTTCTCTCCAATTAATTCTTAAATGTAATGCAAAAGGACACACAAAAGCGGTTTGTTTTAACAACGCACAACAGGTTTTGATTGTTTTTCAATACTTTTACCTGTAATAGAACAGATGCGACGGCCAGCAACGCACAGGATTGGTTGCCGTTCCTTCGCTAAACGCAGGAACTGCTCCCCGCGTCATAGTACATCCTACCCCGTATCCCGCGCGTAGGGATGCGTAGCTCCTTCCGCTCGTCGGGGGTTGGCTCCGGACGTCGCTCAAACGGGTGACAGGTGTCAAGTTTGCGATGACGTAGCGGCGTCAAAGTGGGCAGAGCCGCCACGTGAGTGTTGCTAGGATACGTTCCTCCTTTCCATTACGTCACTTCCATGTACCTTTTCTCAAATGTCCAACCTAGCGACCCTGGGCACCGTAACTTGAATAGGAACCCCACTGAGAAAGCAAAGTTTGAGGAGTCGGTCGATTGTGGGCGCTTCAGCAACTTCTACCAGGAGGCCGCCTTTGCTGGTGAAGCGATGTCGTAAAATGGCAGCGGCTGCTGCCTCATTTACTTCGGTGCTTAGGCTTAGCGGGTTTTGTTTCTGCAACCATTGGTCCTCATTAGCGGGCGCGAGAAGCCCAGGAATGCCTGTCGTTCTTTGCCGACGATGTTCGACGAGAACGAAACCTTCCAGCTCGCCTTCTGTAAAATCTTTATCCATTTCTTTGTTCTGAGGCGCTTGTAGTTTCGCCAGTGTCGACGATGTTTCTGTAGAATTGTTGTCCCCGTCGCTGTGTCACTTCCCTAGATTGAGGTGTCCAAGCGGGGTTTCTTGGTTGCCCTGATATGTGTGCTTTTTGTCAGCAGGAGTCTGCTGGGAGCACGAAGGTTCGGTCTCTTGTGCCAGTCCGGGTGTACTCGGTTGGGAGGTCATATGACGTGTTTTGGGTTACTTGAAGTAACCCGTACCGCGATCAGCTGCAGTCGGTTGTTCGTGGTCACGACTGATTACTCAGATTTGACTTACTTGCAAATAGAGATAGGGCTGAAATCAACTAAAATGTCAGGAGCACAGAAAGGAACGGCTCACCCAGCTGGCTTTCTCTTCTTGCCTTCGCTATCTTTAATCCCCTCTCGATTGGTCTTCGCTGTCTTTCTTCCCTTCGACTCAGTCGTTGGGGCAAGTCGTTCGAGCATGCGGTGTGGGTAGTCTGCCGTTTCGATCTGGATGAGCAAAGTACCAGCGTGCGGTCGTGTATCAGTACTGCACGATATCCGTTAAAAACTCAAGGCTAGCAGCCGTACTGCACTGGATAAATTTCTCATCTACAGTGGGTAACAATGTCACCATACCCTTACAGACTAAATTGCTGTTGTCTCAACAACTCAGGAATTATTCGTTTTTTTTTTTTTTTTTTTATTTTTGTGAATAGTTTGCGAGTACGGCGCGTGCTACTGTCATGCTGTCACTGTGCGTACTGGCTGATTGACCTCACATGTGAGTACTGCACTTTGGTACTGTTTCCAAGTGTCCGTATAACCACGTAATTTTCATTGAATTAAAAATAAAAATTTTGTGAACTGAAAAATTCAAGTTCACAAAACGAAATTAAGCATTATTTGTTTTGCTGTCCTCGTTTCCGCAGCACAACTATTCTGATGATGATGACGTTTTTTTTTTTTTTTTTTTTGTTACGCGGATGACATTAAGTATTTTTCTTAACTAAAAGTGTTTTGTTTTCTGTTTTTTTAACCAGTTTAAACTGACTTGCGCTTGGTAAAACTGGTAACCGAACCGTTATTGAACACACATAACTGAACCGGGACCGAACCGGAACAAAACTCAATGCTACTAAAGCCGAACCGAACCGGAATATAACCAGTTCGACATTATGGACACCACTTACGGGGTCAATGGTCATTCTTTGTGTGGTGTTCACATGAAGGCGAAATCCCCGGAAGGAGCTGCGTCACATCAGCCGGTGAGGCGTTTCCCACCGCAGCTCCGCGAGGAGTGTTTGCATCGTCCGAGCATTTCCTTCGCGCCTCCGACGCGGAGCCAGCGAATCTCGACGTCACCGTGCCGCCTCAGAAATGCGTGACGTCAGCATCACGTGACGCGCACTCCGCGGAGCGAAGCGTCGGATTTCTCCCTCCTGTGAATAACGCATTAACCACGTCCCCCGAACCGGGACTCAACAGTTCCAACGAGTTTGAAGAGTGAGACAAAGGCAGCTAGCCTTTGCATCTACCCACTAATCCTTCCAATCAGAGCTCGGCGCTTTGAAGTCCCCTTGCGCTCTCATCTCCCTTGTCCCAATCGAAGGCGCCGGCAAGGAAAGTAACAATAAGACCACGTGACCGGAAAGAGCCAGTTCCGGCAACCCTTCTACAAAACGGCATCGCTCATTTTATTACAGCGAAGCTATTTATGGCTAGGGTGTCGTGCATTTTTGGTGTGCGTGAACAAAAACTCAGGCCTTGTCTACGCTCGCACCGCCCTCTCTTCGTCGTCGTTCCAAGTGCTTGCGTGCCTATAGCAGGTTACAGGTTAATAAGGTAGCGGCAAATGCCCCTCAAAGAAAATCTTACATCCCTCCGCGACCTCCGCATCCAATAGCGTCCCATCGTTTCCGTGACGTCGCGGCCAACGCGCGAGGAGACTCTTGCCTTTCTGTACATATTTGCTTCATCTTTCGACTTTGACTTAGCATTGTGGAAGCCACAAGAGGCTGATTAGAGTTTTCCCCCTCTGACTGAAACAAATAAGACTTTCGGGGATTAGCTTCCCCCTCCGATGGATACCAAGGCTGCTTTCAGGGGCTCGGTTCCCCCTCCAATAAATACAAAGGTCGCTTTCTTAAAAAGTGGGGTTCGAAGACAAGTTGGCATCACTCTGTAGCCAATATCTATCCATTGAAGCGGAACAAGGTACGTTTCCAGTGAACTCGTCTTTCGACTGCGGAAGGATTTGAAAAGGGGCGCATCACGCTTGTGGGAGGAGCTTCTCTTACCTTCTTGACTTGTAACCGACTATAGTTTGCTTTCCTTCCCCCGGGTGGCGGTCCCGTCGCGCGTGTCTAGTTTCCTCCAGCTTCTCGGGGCGGCGATAGTCCTCGACATGTGTGTGCATACCTTTCGTCATGATGTCCACCGATGATGACACTATGTTCGTACCTTTGTCCAAAATTCTATGTCACGTCTGTGTCGTGTGCTAAACAGCTTCGCGTCTCATTCACCTCCACAGAGTGGAATGGCTCCTGATTTTTCTTTATTATTTATAAAAAAGTGCGCACCCTATTGGGCCGCATAACACGAATGGAACATTACATAAGTAAGTTTATGTACATGCAAAAAAAAAAGCCACAAAGCCGCACTGGTTTACATGAACCGAAACAAAAAATAGCAAGTGGGAAATAAATACAAAACACTTCACTGCAAAAAAAAAAAAATATCGCTGAGACCACAAATTGTATTTATTTTCATTAGACAGCGTGCAGACGAAGAAAACGCGTCACGGGTACAGAATGTCCAGAAAGCTGGTTCCAAACTTGGATCGTTCAAACAAGAGAAGCACTGATAGGTGACACAATAGACACTTTCCAAAAGTGATCATCAAGCAACACTGGTCGCCGCCATATTTTAGGCATCGTTTCTTGCGCGAAGCGTGCGATTCGGTCTGGGTTCACGACGACCACTGACGCAGCGCGCGTGTCGAATAGTTTTGAACCTAAGCACGCGCCCCACGCTTACATAGCACTCCTGTCGTTCATTGCGTGCTCACAGTGAATGGCCAAAGTATGGCGGGTCAGAAGGGCCTATAGATTACATCGCAAACATTTGAGGGTCTTATTGCGCACCCCGCTTGAAGCCCTCTGGTGGTGCGCAGTTATATACGAAACAAGTTGTGTCAGCAGTGGGTTAATATCTTCAGCCTCTATGCATGAACAGCGGTTTCCCTTCTCAAGAGTCATCAAGAAATATAACGTTTTTCTGGCTATATCTGAGCAGAAAAAAGCAAGCGGCCTTTGAATCTTGCTTTTTTTATTATTTCATTAATCTGGTTGTGCTGTTTTGTTTTAGCGATAGTGCCCAAATTGTTTATGTGACATTTCTACGTTCAATATGCCGATGTTTCAATCTCGAAGGGCGTGCGATCAACTGATATCATGGGGTTGTTCCCAAACCTCTATATGCACAAAAAGGTGTTTGTTTCTCCCTTCACCAATCTAACGGGTGCAGTCTTATCGTGATCAATTTTCATTTTTAATCTTTCACACCATCTCTTTACTCTGCTGCCTGAGAAACTCCGGTTTTTTTGGTTGCAAAAGATGTGCAAACATCCTTACTGTGATTTCAGAAGTATCTTCATAAATGGTATCGGTTATAATTATGGGCCATATAATTTTCCGGTATTTATCTCTAAGGACAATCGGTAAATGTTTTTCGACTGTCATTTTTGAAATATCGGTCTATTTCGGTGATCTTTTCGGACGGACGCCAGAAACGGTGATTATCGGTGAAAAACTCTCATGAACAACTAAGGTAAAACCTAAGAGAAGAGGGTTTCGACAAAGTGTTAGCTGGTGCAAAAATTTCAACAAGTCGGTGTTGTTGTTTCTTTGCTAATCGATTTTCTATTTTCCACAAAGACGGATGTTTATCTGTGTTTTAGTTAAAACCGCAAACTCTATGGCCTAGTGCAGCATTAAAAAGAAACTTGTATGCAAAATACAACCACACAAATAGTCCATACTGCTCCTTGTATGGACAAAATCGTGCCCGCAGTCATCAAGTATGTTCGAAACCATTCAATTATATCCTTATTATCATCGTGCACAATTATATTTTGTAGTCTATTCAAGGGCCATAAGAAAAAAGTCTGAACCCGCAACAATCTGCATTTTTCTGCTTGAAAAAAACAAAAGACAATGCAACATAACAGTCTGAGTTGTTACGTTATTACCAGCTCATCCGCACACTCCTTGTTTTTTCACCAAAGAAAAATAAGCTTTTTTTAATGATTTCAATTTAGAAATTAAAACTAATCCAATTTCGGCTGAAATTCGGAGCATATATGGGGGTCCATCGTTCCCAAAATGTACAATTGTGAATTCGGTCATATTATGTGAGAAAAACCAAAACAAAGGTGGCCGCGGTACAGTTCTCAAAACTAGTCGGATAAGCACAGGTTCCTGTTTATCTCAGCATTGTTTGACGTGTTTTTGGCTCATTTAAAAAAACAATACTCAATTCCCAACATGACGTAATCAAGGCTGAATTCTACAGAAACGCTTTTCACCAAAAAAGAATCCAGGCCTTTTGTAAATCATGTATTCAAAAATTGGTCGAGAATCGGTTACATAGGGTTCGTCACCATATTCGCGGAGGGGAACAACATTCGCACACAGTCAGTCTGTGGGAAGACTGAGTTGCCTAAATGACGTTAGAAGAATAGTTAAATGCTCGGCAACCAACTATAAGTCGGTGACCGCTTGAGATACGTAGGGGGCGCGGCTTAATATACGTTACCGCTGTTTGCTTCCTGATTGGTCCTTTGGCGTCCGCATCAGATAATGCTGCAATCTCATTGGCTGCCCAGCGATAATAGGATGCTCGGGAGTCACCACACCCAGCGTTTCTTAAGCAGTCAGTGACTATGCCGAATGCAAGTTCGTCTGCTTATTGCGCAGGGGTTGCACTGCCGTCAGAACGCCGAGATCTGATTGGTTCTTATCGGAAGGATAGTGGGTAGACCCCAATGCTAGCTGCCTTTGGGTGTATAGCCACTATCCTTCCAGTCGGAGCCAATCAGAGCACGACGTTGTGACGTCACCGCAACCCTTGCGCAAAGCAGACAAACTTGCGTTCCGCGTAAGCGCATCGCTTACCAAATTCATCGGAGAAGGGTTCCAGCACATTTTTTGCAATCATTTATAACAAAACTAATAAGCCGATCTCTGAAATGATAAAATTCTGGCGTCGTCATAGGTATGTCGTCAAGTTGTACTTGATCCACAGAACAATTGTTGAAATCAATAAAGACTCAGCTAAAGATACTCATTGTACTTCCGGGACATGGGACTAAAATGCAAAATGACAACTCTATTCTCCTCAATGTACTCGGTGTTCTGTTTTGATGGCGCGAGGTATCTAGCGGTGCTGTGTTTATAAACTGGGATAGGGTCTCGTCGAAATATTTCTTCCGAGATCCTTCATTCTTCCTTTACTTCGGTTGAAAGTGGGGCACGTGTATTTTGTTTGACTTTTTGTTTTGCGTTCCGGCTTTATTCTACACCTCAGATTAATAATTTTGCATGTTGTCAAGTGATCTTGTTTATGCACACGGATTTCTCTTTAAAGGAAATGCCTTTGTTTACGTTACCCGCGCCATTAAAATCAGTGTAAAACAATTCTAAGTGGTCCAGTACATTGGCATCGTCGGAACGGTAAAATGAGCACAGGCATGATGAAGCGATATTGCAAGATCATGAAACAAGATGGGTGGTTCGAAAGACTTTCGTAACATAAGAAGCAACCTCCTTCGTCTTTCAAGATGTCAGTGACTTGGGTAACACCTTCCCTAACTCTTTGACACAAATTATGCTATCACCATTTCTATCAACTCCATCATGCTGCAATGCCTGTAAGCGAAGTTCCACACTTGCACACATTACTGAAAAAAGTAAGGAATTACATTTACAATTAACCAAGACTAAATCGTAATTAATTACAGCGGCAATTACCCAGACTTCTTCGGTACACTCGTTGGAATTATTTAAATTAAGTGTAAATGATATTTTTTAGATTCAATTTGTAATCTTTTTTTAATACCCTAAGAAGTAATCGCAAGAAGGATCTGATTACGTGTGGAAGTAATAAAATTAATCGTGACGGTTCCGATTTTTTCTGCCCCTTATAACAGCGCCCTATTTTCGTACAATTACAACCAAAAATTAGATGAAGGACGAGTGAATGGAATGGTACACGACAAGCGCTGACTTAGAACTGAATTTTAATAAGAACAAATATGAAACCTTCGAACCACCAAAACACAAAACACCGCCATCTTATCAGTTTGATTAGAGTCTTGCATCGTAAGAAAAAATGTAAGCAATCTTGCTGCGAAACAATGTAATGGACGGCGAACTGACACACATAGTCTCCTCGCAGTGTGACCTTACTAAAGCCTCCGTCATCTCCCTCGTTCTTTGGTTAGTGGCAATGACATTGGCTAATATTGCAGCGACCATGACGAATTTGCTCCGAAGCGAGCGGAAAGGGCGCTGCTATGTTTGCCGACTCAACCCGGCCCCAAGCAATTAGGGGCCCCACGCTTTTTCTTGAATTTCGCGTTAGGGGCGAGTGCCAACCCAAAACTCCAAACGGAGTTTGGGTTCTGTTCATGCGCAGTGGTGGGCCCCTATCTCTTTGGGGCCCGCTGTTCTCAAGCTCTATTATCTTTTATGTGCTTAGCCATATACTCTTGTACAAACCATTAGAATACAAGGCTTCTGGCCGGTGCTACTTTTGAGTGTTCGTACGCACGACACTTGCTCAGCTCGCTTTCCATAGCGACGTGCGTAAACAGTGCTGGGCTGTACAGACATAGATGAGGCACTCGCAGGCAAACTGGACAGTGGTGCTTCTCGTGGGGAACAAATTACGATCGGATAAACAACCCAGCCCTATAAGAAAAAAGGTAATTGATATCTAAAAATCGTTCGCACAAATGTCATTCCTTCACCCTTCAGAAGTGTTACCACTACGAAAAGAAATTCGAGCATTAGAAAACTACAATAGAATGTTAGTGATTCCAAGTACTCGGCCAAGGCCAACACAATGCGTGCGATGTTTGCGCTGGCCTCGCGGCGCACCCCAGAGTTCAGCTGCCAACGAACAACAACGTTTAATTTCTTCGGAGTGTCGACCAACGCACGGCTCTGACCTCACTTCGCTGCGCATCCGTGGGCGTTTCACCTCTCGCGACTCTAGGGCCTCCGCACGTGCAGTGCCCACGCCTGGAGAGGTAAAAACTACGGCCTTTTTTATAAGAAATTCGTTGGCGTACACAAAACATTAACACCTCTAGCGCTAAAATGACTGCTGCCGCTCCGCAACATCTGTAGTAAAACCGAAAGAACTGTGTGAAGTCATAAGGAACCGGGGAGACCTCTGTGTTCCCAAAGCGGGAACAGTTCGATTGCAATACCCTTACATCATAGGATTGCAAATGAGTTTCGGATATCCTCGCCACCAGACGGCCGTAATGGCTCGCAGAGAGAAGTTCTTTCGCATGTGGGTGCTCGAGTAGAGCGTGTAGATCGTTTCTTTTCCAACAGTCACGATGTTGCCAAAGTTTGCCAGGTTGCAGTCTTCAAAATCTGTCGAGAGAAACACGTGGTTTCCACTGACAACCTTATCTGTGCAGCCCTCGTCGGCGTCGCTTACAGTAGAATCCTTGTTGGGCGATCGTTGCTGAGCGGCCGCCATGGCGCCGATGATGCCCTGCTTGTCGTCCGATTGCAGCTGACGATCCATGAAGGTGCTCCTGTTAACACAGGGCAGCACTTTCCAAGAGGCGAGCTTGGGTTAGAGCTTGTCTACGGTGTCGTCGGCGTCCCAGCCATATCCGGAACTCAGGCTAGAGGTCAACAGGCTCTGCAAGTAAGTGGCGAGCGAGAATCCGCCGACCATCCAGCAGAAGAGCACGATGCGTCCAGCCAGAACGCGATCGAACCGTTGCGGTATGGGATATGAGAAGAGCATTGCCGTTTAGATAAAAACCAACACCACTTCTTGAATTCTATTGAGGGGCCGCCTTCCCGAGCAGTAATTAATGAGACAGAAGATGAGTGCGCAGGCCACCATCGAGAGGAACAAAAGGGCCAAGAAGGTGGTCGGTGCTTTTCGCAGCACCTCATCTGCCTGACGTCAAGGCCTACGGACCGTGTAGAATACGGCCCTTCCGCAGCGCAAGATGCCGAGAAAGTGGATCAACCGCCAGCGGTGCACGTCGCACGCAGTCTCATCGACCATAATGTCTATTCTGCGCTCTCTAAGGTCTGTAATCCAGTTTTCGCGGCTCACCATGATCGTTCTGTAATTGACATTCAAGCAACTCCAAACATTTTACTGCAATGTTCTTTTTCGAGATGGAGCCAGTCAAGTAGCATACAACCAAGCACGAAGCTTTGGTTCCGGAGCAGCTGCCAGGTTTGGGCATCGGAAAAGCTCGGCTCCTGTACGGCTGAACCTTCATTTAGGTTGATGTAGCCGCTGCCGGTCCAGTTCCAGACTAGTCCCTCTAGAATGCTGAGGCTGTCTACATTCGTGGGTAGGTAATAAATAGATTGGCTTGGGTTTTCACGAGCCCGAACGCAAGGTAAACGATTTGTCTCAGAAACGGTCACTTACTTTGATAGTATAGTAATTGTAACCGTAATAACTAACAATTTTCATTTTACTTTATAAGTTCTAATTTTTTACAACTTACAATTACTAACTTTTTTGTATTCTGTACGTGCCTGCCTAGCAGCCCCCCCCCTCCTCCCTCCCCCCCCCGCCCCCCCCCCCCCCAATCTTGAAAGGAATGGCTCGCTCCCCACCACCCCCAGAACTGCAGGCCGTCTACACATGAACCCAGCTCCGAAACATCGAGAAAACCCAAGAGCTCCTGAAGCTGAAGGGATAGCATTGCGGGTCAAGAGTGCCCGGACTAAGGACAACTCATCAATAAAGACTTTTATCCTGTTTCCCTCTTTCCCTTCCTCTGAAGCGTGAGAGCGACAAACCTACCCAGGTTAACGGCGAGCGTCAACGCAGATGACTGAATTCACAACGATTGTTCTTCTGGCGCCTCATCTCGACAGGCGTAGAGAGCAAACGGCGCTCTTAGTCAAAAGTTGACGCCCTGGCTGTCTGCTTTCGGCCGCATAGGATGTCATATCCTTCGCCATTTCTTGGTTTCATAATTTAAAACCGCGAAATATTTTAGTACACACGCAGACAAACGAGAGCTGAAGTGCATGGCACAAGGCGTTTTATTTTCGGGGGGCACAAAGAAACCAAAGTTATCATTCACTTTCTCCTGGTTGTTGACACAGTGTCATCTTAATTCTCTCGATAGCCTCTTCGTTTTCTTTCTTCCATTTCTGCAATGCTTTCCTATTATTTTTGCATGACTGCAATGAAACAGTAGGATTTGTTGCAGGGTAGGTGTTTGACTCGAAGGTACTTCAATTAAAAGCGCATATTTTCAAGTTTCCGTCAAATAATATGTCAGAATGTCATAAAAGTGAAAATAAACAAAACAGTTACAAATTTACGAGTATGTAGCCGTAAGTATAACTTTGCCTTGTAAAGCTGTAATCTTTTTTGTAACCTATGCTATAATACTGCTATCCGACAGCACTCTGTTTGTGTGTCTTCCACTTTCCTCTGACCTTTCTGCACTGTTCTATTCATTACGAAATATCAGCCTTATTCCAGTTCAGATACGTTAGCAAGTTATTCGGTACGAACACTTACAGCAGGAGCATGAAAGAAATAGCTACAAACAAGGTTAAATAGGGTATACATTCTGACCGAGAATTTTTTAATCCGGAATGTTCATAGTCTATGCAAGAAAGGTTAAAAGCAAAGTGAAAGCTCCTCTCACCTCTTTCTACTTCAGCAGATCGAACGCTGAACGCTAAAAAGGATATCGCCTCCTCTCCAGCTTTCGCTTTTCTCTTAACGTGTTTGTCACAGACTGCAGACATTCTTGTCACCGACTGTTGATTGAACTGGTGTGTTTCACGATAATAATAAAACCTAATGGGGCTAGATTTTAATGTCATACAAGCAATTATCTGGGTGGAAATATCTCGCACTCCAGCATGTATGCTACCGCTTTGAACCCACCTTAGTTGGTCCGCAAATATCGGATTCTTTACGTATGATGCTGCGATTTACTACGAGCGTGCTGCTAGGTGTGATGGAAGCTTGGTGTGAACATATCTACGGATGAACTTGCCTTGTTCAAAAGAAAAACCGATGGCCGTATTTCGGGCAGTCTACGGCGGCATTTGGAGACGGCGCGTGTCTTCTCTTCAAAGGGGACCGGTGCATCGCCACCTACTGCGATTGGCCAGCTCCGCGCCGCTGACCACTTCCAGCAGGCGGCAATGTCCCGGTCTCGCTTGGTCCCGCCGTGTTAGATTACAACCTCAGGATGCCCAGCCGCCGAACTTAGCAGACGATCTGTCGAAATTTTTGACACTTGGCACTTCCTCAGTGCGGCGCGTATCTCTGAAATGCAAATTTTAAGTGCGACAGTTTTTTTTTTTTTATAAATCAAATAAGAAAAGCGCTATTTAAATACCTTAATGCTCCCCCTCTCCTCTCGTCCAGCTCACACACACGAACCCAACACATTTCTTGTATGGAGATGATCCAACGAGGCCCCACATCCTTTGGCTATCTTTTCGTACTTCATGTTGTGTCATCTGTCGGCAGCACTTACAAGTAGGCGAGCATCGTTATAACATTGTCTGCAAATGCTGCCGTAGATTGCACGATACAGGTTCTTCTTTCTCATTTTTAAACTAGGTGAGTTCAACCCTTGATATTTTCACTCAAAACCTTTACCGTCTAACCGCACATATGTGGTAAATAACAGCGCGATCCGGCGAGCAACCGAATTTTACGGACCCAGTTGGTTCGAAGCGTTAATGCACACGCTGTAGAGTGTTGATATATGATAAGTCGTGACGTAGGTTGCACCAATGATATCTATGCTATCTTAAAGACGGCGATTTGGTGAATATGGTAATCGAGTCTCCATATTCCCTACAGTTTTCCGCAGCCTAACAATCGTCCCTTATGTTGGAAGCGTGAGCGGGGGGCTCTACGAATGCTCTCTAATCGGGAGCTGCTTGACAGGGTCGGTTTGTTAATCAATGCTGGTATCTTTCCTGGCGGCTAGAATAGCCGCAATAGGATTTTCTGATCACATTACTGGCTTTGTAGAGACTAAGGATGAACAAGGTACCTAAAAAAGTAGTTTGCTTCAACCATTTTCTTCTACATTGTCAAGGTTAACATAGCGTTCACAGTAGCTTCGTTCGGTTTACCTGCACCTCCTACACCGGTGTTGTAAAGCGTGGGGAGGTGTACTTCCTGCCTTGTCTCAATACACATACCAGGAAGTACACTGGCCTAC
Source organism: Ixodes scapularis (assembly GCF_016920785.2). NCBI lineage: Eukaryota > Metazoa > Arthropoda > Arachnida > Ixodida > Ixodidae > Ixodes > Ixodes scapularis. The sequence continues at coordinate 51,288 of NW_024609855.1, read as the reverse complement.
ACTTTTCTGCATGAGTGCTGGAGGTGCCGGTAAATTCAACGAAGATAGTGTTGCAGCTCAGCACTGCAGCGTGAGCATGTAAATTCACCTTGCGTTTTTTTTTTGACCGTGCTCTGGTGCGAAAGGGACACCAAATGATGTGACGCGCTCGCGCAAGTAGCTTTGTAAGCGTTAGAGTGCCGTGGAAGCCGTTAAATTTAGCGGGGCATTTTTTCGCTACGTTTAGCGGGGAATTTTTCCCCCGCCAAATATAGCGGTGAATTTTTTCTGCTAAATTTAGCGGGAAAATTTACTTATAATTGAACGCGCGGTGACGTCAAGCGAGACGTCAATATGGGAAACGACTCATAATGCAACGCGCGGTTACACCGACGGCGCTCAAGCAGGAAACGGGCGCCTCAAAGCTGCGCTCTAAAATGATTTAGCCTCGCCGGTTTAGGTAAAACAAAGTTCCTAAAATAAAACGGTCCTGATGTTTCAATGCATACGATGCGACTACCACTTCTCTCAGCTTATGAAAGAGACTTAGGGTAGTGGTCTGAAGAAGGTTTTGTGGACTATTCGTCTTCATAAAAAGTATCAGTAGGCATGTAAACAAGGATTTATCTCTAATATATACTCGTTAATGACAACTTAAAGTGCTCGTTTAACAGCAGCGAAAATTTGGTAGAAATATTTGGTATGAAATTACTCATGACGCTGTTGAAACAGTTCGAATCGTAAGTGCATACTTCCCTTTATCTTGTTGGTAGTCATACCTAAGAGTGGTTTAAGAACTTTAAACTGTCAAAGCAACGCATCGCGAAATGTCGAGCTTACTCTTCCAAAGTCCATCTAACCGAAAATTCAGTCTGTATTTTTATTTTTGTCGTGACAAAAAATTGAAGAGCTTCATATCTTTTTTCTTCAGAACGATCTTTCACAAAAATACTGAGAGGAGCATCTTATTTTTTTAGGAATTACCGGACTACGGTTGTCTTTTTCAACCAAGAATCTAGTGTACTGATATATTTTATAACCTCGGAGGCTCATTATATCCAGGGGAGAGAAAACGAGAAAACTTTTTGAATTATATCAAGAACAGCGAGTCACTGAGTTGAACAACGAGAAGGGAAGGGTAGGAATTAAATATGTTGTATCTACTTACAAAACTTCCCTTTTTGCAGGGTATATTTCTCGGTAGTGGAATCATCACACCAGATTGCTGGCATTGAACAGAGCAGTGGTTAGGGGCCCACTGACCAAAACCCTAAAAATATATGGTAAGGCTTTATTGACGCAACCAACGTTTTCAACATTGATAAGTATTTGTTACTCACATTTTGCATTTTCAAAGTCGTGTTGGCAATACCTGATTTTTTCAGATAAAAACGCATGCACCTTTGCTTTTCTACTAAAGATTTTGTCAGCCTGTGGATAATAACGATATGATAGAGTAGCTCGACTTTATAACTCAATATAAACACTTTAACCCGACGTTCCGTTGGCAACTTAGAAGGTCTTTCGATAAAAGGTTTTTGTCCAGTCGAGCAGCTGTTGTCGACTTCGTCTTGTCATCTGCCGAACTTTTATTGTAATGAGAACAATCTAGTCTTATAATGTTATTATAAAGAGGGTTAAAAAAACGCTCAGAAACTGTGCAGCGGAGTTAATGCTAAGCGAGTGTTCGCATTTTATTTAGAAAGGGGTTGACCAGCGCCAAACTTTTAACGCATAAGCTTGTGCCTTCGATGAGCTATTTCCACCGTCCTGGATGGGGGAAATACGACCGTTTTTTATTTTTTTTTCTATTTTCCGTTTAAAGGAGGTAAGATTTGAAACCGCTGCATGCTTCTTTAAAAAAATGGTGAAATGTGGAGATTTGGCGATGAGGTTTCGGTACACTGCGTAAGAGGTAATTCCATAAATAAATGTCCAGTGACTCGGTTCACCATCCTCGACATAAATAAATGTCCAGGATGGTGAACCGAAATTTGAATTTCACACAAAAACAATAAAAAAAACAATGCTGGAGATGTAGGCGGGACGGTACAATCCCTACAACACTACTCGTAAGGCGATATCTCGAATGGACGGCCGTATTTTTGGAAAAATAGGTCGAGATTGAACCAGGCCGACGAGGCGCGTGACGTCAAGATATCTCGTTTCCTCCTCTCTTCGCTTCGCTCGCTCAAGGCCGCGAGGCGGAGAAGACGCGAGGCCGTTCCCTCTTCTTCTCGAAGAAACATGACGTGAACATTCCTGCCAAATGCGCCTCTTTTTTAAGAAAATTCGTTCATCCGTTCGAGATATCGCTGTATGAGTGATGTTTTGGTGTTTGTAGCATCCCGTTGCACGCTTTTGCCGCGTGTTTTGTGGAATCCAGATTTCGGTTCAGCATCCCTTAAATAAAAAAAAAAAAGCTTTCAGCCTTTCCACTTCGGTGAAGAAGAAAGAGCAGCGGAGCTGTAGCTTCTGTTCTCGGCGGTGACTTTCCAGGCGAGCGATCTGCTCTTCTTTTGCAAGAGAATCTAAGCGCTCGACGCAGTGGAACTTTAGGCAATAGCGGCTTCGCGGCGGTTGCAGAATCATTCGCGCTGCTGCTCACATCGCCGCTCGTTCCGTTCCTGCTCTTCTTCCTCCGAAGAAAAGCCGCCGCCATCTATGAAGGACGGCGGTAACCAGCTGTCTGGTTTCCGTCGTCGCTCATAGATCGGCGTCATAATTTCTTTACTGGTTGACACGATCCTGGGCCTTAACAGATGCCCTGTAATACTTTTTAGTGATCCGTCACTGAAACAAGCCCTAGAAAACATAAATTTAGGTGGGGATAAAAAGGATGATTGTTAAAAGGTCGAGGTGATAGAGGTAAAAATTTGCCGCCTCAAAATACAATTTTTAGCAAAATTTGTGTAACATTATTAAGGTATGCATTAGCTAAATTAGACGTACGCTAATACTACTGACGCATTCCGGCTTTTGCCACCTTAACCCGAGACAAGGCCGGCCCTGTACCGTCAAGTGCCCTGGGCGAACTACGGCCGTAACGCGCAGCAAAGCCTGTTTCACTCATTCTGTTTATTTGGTGAAGTGATATTTTTTTTGCAGGACATTTTCCTAAAGCCTAAGACCGTGGCACGCGTAGTAGTGCTTACAAACACAATTAGCTTTGAGGTGTCGAAGCGCCCGGATGTTGGTGTGCTGTTCTCTACCCAGTACAAAAAACGCTGGATAATGAAAAAAGAATATCCAGCGCGGTACCCTACCAGGGCGAATTAAATGCTTTTCTTTTTCTTATTATGATTCGGACAACATGAAACTGAGAAAAGAATGTCTCATCAAAATGAAAATAAAAACAAAATTCGAGAACTTCTCGCGTGTGTAGCAAACACTGCAGTAAAAACGACTTCGTGTATCCTGTTGGTTTCAACAGGTTCGATGAGTGCTGGTCTCTTAGTCCCGAGTTAACTCGTTTGGGAATTTTTAAACCAGTAAACAAACATTTCCTCAAAATAACTGGCAGGAACAAGCGGTAGCTGGATTCAGGAGTCATTTCAACTAAATCCCTGCTTATTCGCCTCGTTGAAGTGAAACGTGCGAGGTCCCCCGCGCTTGAGGTCTATTAAATCTAGTAGGTTGGTGTCACTTCAGCGTCCCAAAAAAAAATTCTGCTAATCGCAACTCCAACGCTTTGTTGGTGGCGAGGCGGTAGTTCCAAGATGGCGGAAGAAACGGGGATAGATCCTCCAGGATTTACCGTGCGCCTGCTCGCTGACGCTGGTCAGCGCGCTTAAAATGATTATTTTTCTACAAATGTGTAGCGGTTAGGGCAGGATCATATTACAAGTAACTTTTGATGCGCGTTAGGAAAACGAGCATGCTCATACCTCGACTTGCGAAACTTTGTGGTAGGAGAGCGCATTTTAGGCACCGGCCACGTCACTTTTTGTGGAGAATATATTTTTGAGGATGATGAAGATGTGCTTGTGCTTTGCCTGGCCATTTGTGCTCTAAAACATGAGACGCGCGCGGTGACCGTCAAGCTTCTGAGAAGCAGCGTTCCCAATATTGATGTCTTCGTGTCACAGGCTCACTACACGTTGCTCACCGTCTCGGTTTTACTGCGTTCCAATACGTGATCAATCTGCTCTCTGGTTATTGATAGGAAGTTTGTTACCGCAGGCCACCATGCGGTATAGCATTATAATTGGAAGCTCTCGCTGCGCCATTGACGCACAATTTTCAGCGCGCGACAGGGGCGTTGGATCGTGCTCACGGTAGCCAACAGTAGTCTGCGGTAACGCTATGATAAAACTGCCTATTAACATAATCGGTGTGTTTAGGGGTTTTATTTATTGCTCTATCAAATGTAAATATTTTAATATACCGTACATTTGTTGTACCGTGTTATTTGCAACGTTGCGGCCCCTCTCGCCAAAACTGCCCCTTCTAAGCTCTCGTCCTGAACGGCTGGCTAACACGGAGGCGCTGAAAATGCTTCGAGCGTTTCTTTATTTGCTTTGTAATTACCTTAAAGCAAATACGCGCATTGTGTCTTTTGAAAGTGTTTGGAATAAATGGTCATGCTCCTTGTAACAGCCTCGAAACGCGAACCCACATTCCCGATGTGTTTGGTTCACCATATCGTTGCGTAGAGTTTTCTCTTACGTATAGCAAAGAATAGACTTTTCGAAGACCGTACGCTAGAGCTCTACACAAATAAATGGAGCGTTTGCCGTCACGTTGAGCACAGATTGAGGTGGCAGTCGTGCACAAGACCAGAAATCCGCAACGTATGCGATATACGAAGAGTCCCTAATTAAATTAGACATCCCGGTCCTTCGTGCAACGCTGTTGCAAGGCGGAGCACAAGAATTACTATTTTAACGTGCTCACTTTTTTTGTTAGAACGGCTTCACGCATCAAGGCTGACAGTCCCTGCCACCGTTGCCGCGCCGCCGCCACTTCTGCCGTCCCCGCTCCTCTGGTTCTCCGTTCGTCCGCGAGAGGGCGAGCGGCGGGCTCGAGTTGCGAATCGTCAGTTACAGGTTAAGGAAAGTTTTCGAGGAAAAGGAAGGTTGGGGAGCAGGAAGCAGACGGAATGCTGGAAAAAAGAGGAGAAAACCTCCTCCTCTTTTCAGCGTTTAGTCTACTTCGTCCTCCCCATCCTTTCTTTCCCTCAAAAACTTTTCTTAACTTGTTACTGACTATAGTGAAGTACAGAATGACCGCATGCCCAAAGGCACCCCAGCGTGCTTTAGTTGAGTCAACGTATTTAAAGGAGTTGTGCAACGATTTTGACGTTGAAAAATTGACATCTACCTTTGACATTGTTTATCTTGTCACAAAGGACAGAAAACACACCTCCTTCCTTCAAATTGTTGCGATTCCGCCGCGGAATCGCGAGGCAAAAATTAGAATATTCCCCGATCTGCAGCCGCGAGTGGAGACCATGAGACCCACGCGGCATGACGTCAATTGGGGTCTTGTAGGAAGATAGCAAGTTGTGCGAATACCTGCTCGGCAAAAGGCAACTTTTCAATAAATCTTGTCGTTCCAACATAAATATAAATGCTTCAAAAACCTGGTATCATCGACAAAACTTTTATTATACGGAGTTTTAGTGGCGCCATCTATCGTAGGTTCACAAAACCGTCAGGTCTATCCGCTATCGCGAACACCCGCCAGAAGCCGGAGGGGGAGGGGGACAAAGCCAGACAGGGATGGCCGGACCCGGATGAGACCTTCCTCCTTTCACCATATTGCACGCGCTGCGCTGCACGCGGCCGCGAGCGGATGGGTTCTCGCTGCTCATTGATGGTTCTAGAGAGAGAGCTTCACCGGAACCCCGCGCGACCCCCATTGACGTCACAGCGCACGTGACTCGGAAGGTGATGAAGCAGTTGAGAGGTGCCGAAAAAATGAATCTTTGTCCATTTATAAAATAAAAACTAGGACATGCAGGCAAAAGCGGTTTTTTGTCCTTTACTTCAGGAAGGTCGAGACACCAATTTCCAAGTTATTTAAGCAAGCACTGAATTTGTTGCACAGCTCCTTTAACTTGAGTGAAGGCGCGATTTTTAGTTTTGTAGGTGGGCTTTTCTCCGCGTCGGACAGTTTGGTGGTGAGCTTTTTTCCGGTAAGATTTTCTCCGGTGAGCTTATCTTCGGTGAGCTTTTCTCCACCGACCCTAACGGATACAGTAGCAGACGTATGAGGTCTCGACTTCGCATAGTCACCTATTGATAGCGTAGCGGGTGCGATAAACCTCTTCTACAAGAGGGGCTGCTCGCAATTCAAAAACAAAAATAACCCAAAACGCGGCATACGCCCCCAAAAAAAAAAAAAAAAAAAAAAGCAAAGCCGCAATAACTTTTTATTTAAACATCCCTACACGTTCCCTTCCTGGGTCGGTTTAAAGTGGCCTTCATCATTCTGATAAACTCGGGGAGTACACGAGCGTGCCCTCTGTGAAACACGTCAGAAGTCACTCAAAGCTCCCCGTAAACTAGCATAATAAATCATAAAGGACGTGTAATGCACCGACGACACACTCTTCTCTCCGGGATTACCAGAATTATCGAGGCAACTTGAAATATTTCAAGAAAATATGGGTTACCCTGTGCACTGTGACACCGATTCTTCTTTTAGTCATGACATCTGTGATTCGATCATATATTTCAGTCAGTTCACTGTAGATAGGAACTCACTTCAAATCCACGAGATCGGCACACAGGATCTCCAACTTCCCTCATGAAGTCGAGGCAGCCTTTTACCTTAGGGGTCGTTAAGGCATCAGCGGAATCACCTTGAGATGACACGCCTGAAACAACAACACGCAAATGGTAGTATCAAGGTTTTTTTTGTTTGTTTTTTTTTGTCTATTTTAACACGCATATTATTTTTAGTATGGACAAGAGTTGGCTGCGATGATCCGAAGCTATGAAAGGGTTCCTAAGTTCTTGCTATCATTTGTGACAATCTTCATGTTCGGTTCGAACGCACTTCAAATCTCTGGTTAAGGGTCGGCAATCCACGGTCCCCGACACGACACCAGGAAGGTACCCCCCCCCCCCCTCGCCCTTCCTAACAGACTCAAGGACCACACGGGGTCCAGTTCACCAGGTTGGCTTTCCGAATACTGTGAAACCCTTAATGTTCGCGAGCCCTCAATTTTCGCGAATTTCACGAATTGAAGAATTCGCGAAATTTAAGGGCACGCGAAAATTTCGGTTCTTAAGATTTTCAATGCAGGCGTCTGGAATTCGCGAAATTTAGCGGTCGCGATTATGTCATCTGTGACCGATTCGCGAAAAATAGGGGCCGCGAAAATAAAGGGTTTTACAGTAGCTCTTTCGTTCACTTACAACCTACTACATTCTGCATTAACACAGAATGTGTCATGGGTTGGATTTCATGCGAAAAGCGATACGCTCCTCTGTGACGAAGAAGCGTTACACGCAGGCCAAGGCAACATAACGCATGCCGAGGCCATAGCAGGCAATGCATAAGCATAAAACGAAAAGACATGCTTCATAATTTATTGTATGTGATCATAATTAGGTATAATTAATCGTAACAAGCGAGATTTACGAACCGTCTCTGCGGAAGTCGGACCGTGCGGACCGCATCCTGACGCCTTTGGTCAGGCCAGGAGGGCAAGGTAAAAGGGAGCGTGACCAGCAAAATTAAGTAGCAACTCCGGTCGAAAACGAAACCAAAACAAATGACTGGTATCACTTTAATGGCACAAGTCATGATCGCAGCCCAAATATTACATCAAAGTGAAGCCGCGTACTTTCCTAAAACCGATTTTTAAAGATGCGACCGGCTTTTCTTTAGCGGGTGGCAAGCAGGTTAGCTTTCAGTCGCGCAACACCGAGCCACGTGTACAGCAGCCCCGTGATGTCAGGTCGCAGTGATGCTGCGGTTGAATCCACACGTTGTACCGCGTATCGCAGCACCACGGTGATGTCATGTCGGGGGATTACATCTGATCATGAATGTTGCTATCCCTCTCTTCCAGAAAGTTTCGGTTTTGCCCTTGATGCCGAAAAGCAAACTTTTCGCCATGGTATTTATAAAACTACACACAATCCAGAAAAACAAAAAAAAACCTTGTAATTCAGGGACACTGACTGAGCTGAAAACAGTCGTACCCCCAGATTCAAAATGATGACCGGAGTTGCCTTTTAAGTATGACTCACTGGAGCGCGCGGTTGCAGGCGACCGTTGGCATGTGCAACTGGCTCCTCAGTGACGAAGCCTAGGCGGAGCGCAAGTTCGTCTGCTTCTTTTGCAGGGGTTATGGTGACGTCAGAACGCCGAGCTCTGATTGGCTTTGACTGAAGGATAAAGGGTAGACGTCAACCAAGCTTGCCTTTGAGGTCTACCCACATACCTACATACAAAGCCAATCAGAAATCGGCGTCGTTCCGACATCACCGAAACCCCTGTGCAAGAAGGAGGCGACTTGCTGTCCGCATAGCTCTCCACGTGACCTCAGGACGTCAAAGGGTGGATCATAACGCAGCAACCAACGTCGCTAGTTTACCTCAGTTGTAGAACTCCCGCGAAAGAGAGTTCCACAACCCCCTCACTCTCAACAGTCCACCTCTCATCGTTAGAAGCGCCATCTAGATTTTCGTTTAATAACTGTGTTTCATAGTATACGGTATAACACCATCTAGACACTGTATATCGAAACGTACGTATTCAATAGAATGCAGTGCAGCTACCAAGTTATGGGTGATTTGTGAAATCACAAATCACCCATAACTTTCCGTAAACTAACAAATTATGATGCACGTATGATGCAGGGGTTGCACATTGTGTTCCTTTATCAGAATTATCGGAATAATTTTAATTTTTTATTAATGTGGCAAATACTACTACGAAAGTGATGGCAATATTCCTTCTGAGCCTTGAATATAGCACGCCCGATGAAAAAGAATCCCACCCCTTGCGGCACTGATTTACCTGTCAACGAAGCAAACACCATGGCCGTCGTTGTCTAGACATGCAAATTTCTGCTACATGCAAATTTACTACACGTGTTGTGTGTTGAAGTGCATTCTTCTGCGAGGCATTTGCGACCTGCCAAATAGCCCTGGAGGTACCTGACACGAACAGAAACTAATTGTAGAGCAGTTGGTGTTACCAGAATGAAAAGTCTGTAAGGCAAAGGCAACAATGAACAGAGTGAGCTGCATTTTCTTGGGGGACGAACGACGTGGTGTAGGTTCACTGCAAACTTCGGCCTGTAAAAGCAATTGCAAACACATAATTGTCTTTTAGCCAGTCTACCTTAGAATTTCAGCAGCAGGTATTTGACACAATAAAAACAAAAACAGCGCGAAGGCGAGGACAAAGTATAAGGTAACCGAGAGGACAGAGCGCTGCTTTTGACTTTACATTATTATGCGATCCTCTCCTACAGTCTTGATTTCGCGAATATAAGACAACGGCTGCCATCACAAAAGAAGGCCCACCACGTTCGTGCCAAAAGGAATTGTTTATTTCTAATTAAACCAGTCTGTATTTTAAAGCATTCAACGTACGAAAGCTGTGTCCTCGAGTGTGAACTTAAACGATTCCTTGGAAGATGTAAGCTTATTTTTTTATTCCGTGAAGTAAATTATGTGACCTAACAGTTAACACTTAAGATGTTCAAGAGTCTAAGTTTGAAAGTGCTTTGTAATAAACCATTTTACACAGCTTTTTTGACGTCAGCAAATATTTTATACTCGGAAGTTTACATAATTTTGTTTGGCATCCAAGTAAAATGTTTAGTTATGATGCCGCATAATATCTATGTCAAGTAAAAAAATCATTTTAAATAAAAATACCTTTGTTTTTTATGTTTATCTGATTTTTTAGAACTGCGATTCTAATGGAACATTTCGGTTCACATGAAATCGTAGTGATGGTTTTGGCAATGATTCAAATCGGCTCAGATTCCTATTCCATGCAAAGCTTCGAAATGAGCGGGGAGTATACTGTGTCAATATTGATGCAGGTAGTTCCTTATTCAACAACCCAGGTGGAATGCCAGAGAAAAGCCTAAATTGGCACAAGCTTGGCAATCCTAGGGGCTTAGCTTGAACCTAATACGGTTGTGCTTCAAAGCATTAGCTACTGCCAGAGTATTTTGTTTGCCGTGTTTATGACTTTTCTTTTGCTCGCCACATTATTACAACGTACCATACTTATTGAGCTAGAGATGACACGTTTGACACCTATTTGACACTCAAGCAGGTGTCAAATAGTGGAGCCCAACTTTGACACCTGTTTGACGAATCAGGGCCAACATACCCAGACATTGGCCAAAGAAAGTCAACTTTGGCTCTACCTTGGCTTCGAGCTCTTTAAAGTACCTAAATTCCCAAACAAAATACAAATTTTGGCAAAAACAACTATAAGGGACCGTTTGTATATACCTGATAAAACTTAATAAGAATCGGTGGCCGAGTGAGCTAGCGCAAACACACCCAATCACATGGAGCGAAAGCTCCGGCTGCACAATCCAGCGATGCCCACGCTCTGCCCGTTTCGATCTGGATGAGCATCGTACCGGCGTGCGGTCGTGCACCATGCAATACCACTTGTGCGGGGTACACGTCAAAGACCCAAAGCTAACCGGTGTACTGCACTGGCTCAATCGCTCATCTACAGCCTAGATACAAGACGCCGATTGAGTCAGATTAACTTCCGGCTGTAGAAACATACACACAACACAACTTTTAAAAATGGTGTAAATGTTATAGGTCAAAATATTCTTACCGCAAGCCTTCTTATGCGAACCAGCTTCAAATTCTCGAGATTGGGACTGTGCTCTGTACTGGTAGTCGAAGCAACAGTTCCTTTTATACTTGACAAAACTCCATTCCATAAACAAAATTCCAACGTCGATTCTGGAGGAAAATATAATCCTTTTAGCCACCTGTCATTTTCGTTTTTCGAGGACAAGACGTGAGCATCCACAGCACAATAAAAGAAAGGTGCGGTATCGTAAGGCCTTACAAAACATAATACCTCATTCTTCGGAGGTTATCAAGGTTCAAGATATTGTCACGAATGACAGTTGATGAGGCCACGAAACCCCGAAGAAAACTGAACGTTTAAAGGAGCAACCCTGTTCCCAAACAAAAAAAAAAGGTTGAGCGGACGATAGAAGGCCTCGATGGCGGCGTAACGGCGGGACCGATTGCAGGCGAAAGATGAAAAGGGGGCGCACCTCGGAGCCGCATAAAATAAAAACAAAAAAACAAGGTTTTTCACCACTTTCGAAAAATTGCGACGTAATGATCGCTGCACGGTTTTTTTTTTTTTCCTTGCAAGTTTTGCTTTAAAGACATTGACGCGTTATCGAGTAATTCAACAAAATCAATATTTTAGTATAAATTTATGTGTATTAAAAGAAAAAAGTGGAACTGGTTAAAATCAGTTAATTCGCCACTTTTCCGTTCGAAGAGAATTTGCAAAATTCTTTTAAATGAAGGCTAATAGGTATTTCGGTAAGTTTCTTTTAAAGTTAATACGGAATCGAATAATACCGAAATTATAAATGTAAGTAGCTTTCCCCTTCTTCGTTCTTTTTCTTAAACGTAGCCTCATCGTGGGCGTGGCGAGGGTGAAACGTATCCTTTTCATATTCTCCGTTTTACCTTACGATAGACGACAGACGACTCTACGAGTCAATCCAATCCACATCACGAGTCAATCCAATGTCGTGTGAGTGTCACGTGACCTTTGAGAGGGCCGCAGTGACGCGATGTCACTTGACACGCTAAACTGGCTAATAGAGCTTGTAACCACCGCTACAATTCATCATACTTGGAAACGGAGTATAGTCACGTCTAGATAAAGGAATCAAAATATTTTGTCAACAAGCTACCCGTATTCAGATAATGCCCGGGGAATGGAGCGCAGTGGAGCTCAGTCAACCAAGCACAGCACCCTAAGGACCAAGTGCGCCGCAAAGTTCATTTTTCATGAGCAACATCAGCAACAACACAAAAGAAAACAGAATTTTTTTTTTGTATAATGCTTCATGGTGATGGGATAATGCGACTAACTATGGCCACTATGGGCACTGTGCTCGAGTCACACTAGTCGTTGAGATAAAAAGACTCCAACGGCAATTGACTGAAAAAAAAAGACCTTTCAAAACGCCTATTTTCCTAAATAACCGCAATATAAGACAAGATAAATTTTTGGATTCTGAAATTCACGCTTCCAAGAATTCATTCAGGGAAATGTTAAAACAATATCGAGGATAGATATTTTTATATTGCCGCCTCAAAAATAGCACAATTCTGACTTTTTCGATATTTAAAAACATTTCCTGGTGCGATGCAAGAACCCTTTACAATACTTGAGCGCTATTTTTTTTTTCCAGCAGAGCTGTTATGGGCTAGTTTCCCCAGTTTTATGTCCGTGAAAAAATAAATCTCGACACAACCCTTTGGACAGCTACCGCCATCTATGAGCCACGGCGGCAGCCAGGCCATCGGCTTGCCGGTTTTCTGGTTGTCGCCGTCCGTCATAAATGGCGGCACATAGTACAGTTCCGCTGCTCTTCCTCCTGCACCACAGTGAAAAGGCTGAAAGTTTATTTATTGAAAGTGGACATAGCATGAAATTAGACACAGCCCCGTACAAAAGTTTCAGCATAAAGCTTTAATCCAAAAATGCGTTTAAAAACGTCTAAAAATGCTTTAATATGAAAGAGTTGCGCAAGTATCCAAGTTTGTCATTTTATTTCACTTGAAATATAAACTTCAAGTATAATTTGAACTTGAAATATAAACTTTTAAGGAAATTTTTTTATTGTTGTTGCGAAGTTAAAGTTTATATCGTTTTATAGACATTTTTTGCTACCGAATATAAAATTTATCTGAAAAAAGGGCATGCCACCCGTATGACCTCCATTATTTCAACACACCCTTAAGTAAATATTTTATTTCGAATATTTCTTTTTCAAAATACACACCCCCAAGTTTCCGATTGTTTGCTATACCGCTCATGCTCGGCATACCAAGCATTGTTTGTAATTTCGACAGTTCAGCCAATACGAAGATTTCAAAGGTCGTTTCCAGCCTTCAGCAATTCTCTCTGCAGCCTGCGATGAAATCCGTAACTCAGCTGACAGGGTAGTGGTACGCGTGCGCAGAAGTGGCGTCTTCACTGCGGATAGCTAGAAGAGGGGTACCAAAGGGTCTAGGAAAACTTTCTAATTAGAATCACCCCCGCTGTTTTATTTCAGTGATCCTTTTGAGCGGAAAAAGGGTGGACACCTTTTTGCGACTGCCACTACAATACCAAAAGAGCATATGGCTCCGATGAACCTGCTTAATGGCTGTTCCGATTCAAAGTAATCAAAGATTGGCATATCGGGTCTCTCGCGAATATATATCGCCGCGTGCATGGGCAAGAGGAGCGGTACTCTATAGTTCTAGAAGGTTCGCGTTTACTTTAAATGCCCGTTCACACACTTGCGACTCCTTAAAGGAAGACTGACACCCCCAAATTTTTTTTAATTTTTTGCCAGGCGTTTTTTTATGGTGTCGGAATACTACCCAATTAATATTTTGCCACAGAGTCACGTATATTTTAATAAAGCCAAAAAAACGCAACTGCTCAAAACGGAAACCGAACCAACGCACCGCACGGAGAAGTGGAGAGGAGATTGTGACTAACGGAAGTCACGTGGCTACACCCGATCGTGTGATTTTTTTTTCTTCCGGGTGCAGCAGACGAAATGCGTTGCGGGATCCGTTCCCCGTGCGATTCCTTTGCCGTTATGTTTGTTCCGCTCGCTGTTTTGTACTTCAAGATGAGTTGTTTTGTACATTTAAGTGTTGGCAATTGGTAGTGAGTGCCCGTGGTGAATTCCCGTGACGGGCTCCGAAAAGAATACTTTCAAGATGTTGCGTGAAGAGTTGCCTCACATGTCCTGCATCTGAAAGTAGTATTGTGCGGCAGAGGTGTCAAAAATGGAATCCCATATCATTTAGTTCCCCGACCTATCGTCCACAAAAATTGTTTTTTTCAGTGATAATATTAAAACAAGGGAAATGTAAACATCGCAAAATGTTGGCAAAAAGTAATGGTACGCCCACACTGGGTCGAACCCGTGCTCACTGCGTGTGAAGCGGACGTCTTTCCACTGAGCTACTGAAGGATTTTTTTTATTTTCTTTATTACATGTAAAGTTTGAACGTGAACATCACGTCACACACATTGTAGCGCAAAAAAACATTTTCCGCGGCGTCAGATAAAAATTATTTCATTTTCAGCAAGCCATCAAGTACTGGCAGATAGTCGGGCACAGTTTCACAGCCATCATTGACACTTTTGACTTGGGCTACTCATTGAATAAAATGCAATCGTACAGTGTTTGGTGCAGGTATAGCGTTTCTTACATCCATTCGGGACCTCCATATGCTGTATAAGCCCAAGAGCGTGATGTGATCGTATGGTACAGCTTCACCCAGCGTCGTAGGCAGAAATCGAATGGAATGCGCTGAAATAGCAAGAGCTTTCTTTAAGGTTCATTGCAAGACATCCCAGAAAAAAAATCACATTCCAGCAGTCGATAAAGATATGTTCGACAGTCTCTGGGGATTTACATAACCAACAGTTTTCCGTCCAGGGAACAAGTACCCCCTTTTCTTTTAGCCAGATTTTAGTTGGGAGTACGGAACAGTGAACTTAAAGAAAAACGATTTGGCGGCTGGTGGGATGCCCATCCATTTAACACGGCACAATACGTCTTGGCCTGGGCTATTAACAAAGAAGAATGGATAAATTGTTGTTGGAAAAAGAATATCGACAAGGTCACGTGATAGTTGTTCCTCGTAACAGTTGCAAGGTAGTCCCTGGACAATCTAACTACTAAAAAATTTAAGGCGTCAATGATAATCCACTATAACCTTGTGTTTTGGTTCTCCATCCCCGGCGGATGATACCACGAAGGACGGTAGATAACCTGCCAGAGTACTCTGAAGCATCTCACGGATCAAAGGGGTCTTCTGGTCGCTAAAAGAAAAAGAAACCTCGAAACCATGGAACCGGCGTACATACAGGTGCGGGAGGCCTATCCCGCCGACTGCAATGCGACGGAAAAAGTTTCCTCGTTGCATGGGCTCCCAGGAAGACTTCCAGATAAAAACAGCGAATATACGACGGAACCTTTGAATGTTACACCTTGCTCGGTGGAGAACCTGCAGTACATACCAAAGCTTGGCCGCGAGGAAAATATTGCAGATTGTTGACCTTGTGAAAATCGACACATCGCGGAGGGAAGCCACACTGATACTTATCAACAATATTTTGTTTTTAAAAAGTACATAAGTCACTTGTTAAGCATTCTCTCCAGAGTTTTGCTAAGACAACTTGTTAGCGCTATTGGGCGGTACCTGGATGCAGACGCTGTATCCTTTCCAGGCTTTAGCAAAGGAATGACGGTTACCACTCTCCAAGACGATGGAAATGTATTCTCCTGCCAAATGCGATTAAACAAATACAAAATTATGTCGAGTGTGGAAGGGTGAAGGTGAGTAAGCATATTGTAGTGAATTCCATCTGGTCCAGCAGACGTAGGTTTAGTTTCGTGAAGTGCCCGTTCCAGTTCATTCACCGTGAGAGGCAAGTTGTAGGCTTCTCGAGCTCCACCGGATGTCCGCACGGATTGAAGTTCTGCTTGTCTCTTGTGTTTTAGAAAAGCAGGTGAAGAGGTCTGAGAGCTAGAAACACGTTCAAAGTGTTCCCGAGGAGATCTGCCTGTTGTTCTAGGCTCTTAGGGCACAGACAGCTTTCGGAAAGAAGCGGGACTGAATAAGCCCGGTAATGCCCATTGACTTTATATACTGTATCCCATACTTCCTTGGTGGTGGCGGGGCTGTTAATAGAAGGACCATAACCTTGGAAACTTTGACGCTTTGAGACGCGACGGATGCATCCCGCATGAGCCTTCATTTACTTGAAACTGATGAGATTAGTCACTGTTGGGTAACGTCTAAATATGCCCAATGCTCTGTTCTGCTTTCTTAATTTTTCACAGTCGGCATTCCACCATGGATTTAGGACGGTGGGGTAAGCAAGGTGAAGTCATAGGGGTAGCTAAAATTGCAGCATTGAGGATGTGGGCGCTAAGCAAAGTGGTGACTTCATCGATCGATGTACAAGCAAGCTGGGTTGCCTTGCTGAAGATAGACCAGTTTGCTTCCTCAAACTTCTAACGGGGAGTTCTTGTAGGCACTGTAACAGGTGGATTCAGTCGTTTCAGAATGATAGGAAAGTGATCGCTCCCATAGGGGTTAGGATCGACAGCACAGGAAAACAAAGGAAATAATGTTAGATCGCAAAGAGACAGATCGATAAATGTAAAAGAACAAGTTGGGGCACTGAAATACGTAGACTCTCCTTTGTTCAGCAAGCATATAGCTGTCGAGGAAAGAAACGCTCGATCATCGAGCCACGTGTATCTCGTCTTCTACTATCGCAAAGAGGATTATGAGCGTTGAAGTCACCGAGAATTAGGGCAGGTTGGGGTAATCGGTCGTGAAGTGGTTCAAGTTCTTAGCGGGGATACAGGATAACTTGGGGAAATGTAAAGCGAACAGACGGTTATTAAACGGTCGGACAGAAGACGGTCTGCCACGGCTTCTAGAGTGGTATTCAGATATGGACCATACAGGATAACTTGGGGAAATGTAAAGCGAACAGACGGTTATTAAACGGTCGGACAGAAGTCGGTCTGCCACGGCTTCTAGAGTGGTATTCAGATATTGACCTCAACACATGGAGTAGACGGCTGGACAACCATAGCTACTCCACCAGAACTGTGAGATGGAAGAGGTCTTTCCCTGCGACAAACCTGATAGCGCCGTAGGATATTAGAGTGACTATTGTCTATGTCTGTTTCCTGGGCCCGTTTGGTCGAAGCGTTAACCGCGGCTAAAGTTAGCCGCAGTACCTAGGAGAGCAATTTTGAAATCACGTGACTAGCTCGGTAGGGATGCGGGGAAACATGGCAGATCCCCGGTGAGTGAGCGCCACTCGCTTTGGGACAAATATGTCGATGTAGCTGCAATATCGGGCGCGTTAGTCAGCAACGAATGGCACAGGACGCTTTCGCTTTGCCTTGCCTCACTTAAATAGCAAAGCATGAGAAACGACCCCGCCGCATTTTTTAGATAGTCTTTCGATTCTGGCCATTCCTAAGCCAGAATGAACGCGATAATTTTCGCCGTGGCAACGTCTTTGGAAAGCGGATTGCCTTGACTCAATCGACCGGGTATTGATAGCACACAAAAGCAGACAGCGTCCCAATATACCGTTTTCTAAATTACCCAAGCATCGAGGCGTGTAATTCTACGGTCCGCGCGCGCTGGACCTCCTTTTATAAAAGACTCGAAGAAAATAATCATAATAAGGCTTTGACGAACGCGCGTGCAAGGCAAAATTTGTTTTAGACTTTTTGCTCTATAACAATTACTACTGCAGACGCCAGCATGTGGAACGCGTGTAACTGCACTCGTAGCCTGCACCTTGGTGCTTGGGAAATTTAGAAAAAGTTTTATTGAGGACGCTGTCTGCTTTTGTGTGCTATCAAGACCCGGCCGATTGGGTCAATGCAATCCGCTTTCCAAAGACGTTGCCATGGCGCAACTTATCGCGTTCATTTAGGCTTAGGAATGGCCAGAATCGAAAGACTATCTAAAAAATGCGGCAAGGTCATTGCTCATGCTTTGCAATTTAAGTGAGGTCAGGCAAAGCGGAAGCCTCCCGTACCATTTGTTGCTGACAAACACGCCCGATATTGCGGCTACAACGACATATTAGTTTTAGAGCGAGCGGCGCTCACTCAGCGGAGCTAAGCCATGTTTCCCCGCATCCCTACAGAACCAGTCACGTGATTTCAAAATCCCTCTTTTAGGTACTGCAACTAACTTTAGCTGCGGTTAGCGCTTCGAGTAAACGGGCCCTGGAGACAAAATGCAATGGGGTGATGCTGGTCTAACAGAAAGTACACGTCGTCGTAGTTTTGAAGCAATCCTCGTCAGTTCCACTGCAGGAAAGCTGCCATCATGCATGAATTAGAAGAAAGACCATACATCTAGACCTTAAAACGAATTTTGATGCGGTGTGTATTTTTCTTTTTAGATGTATCGTTCGGCCTGTCTGTGTGTACCACAGGAGGCCGAAGGTAAGGACTCCGAGCTTGAGTGGGGCCTGTTGTCCTTGGACTTGAGCCCGCTCTCGTCCATCGGCTCATCTGGGGCCGCCTCGGGCTGACCCCTAAGGGCCTGGGACCCCGACGGCTAACCAGGTTTTCGGGCGCCTTCAGAGGGACGACAAGGAAGTCCCCGACCTTGAGGCACCTGGGTTTTGGATGGCGCAGGGATTGAAGTACTCTGCGCTTGAATGGATCCCGAAGGGATAGGATCCGCATTTCTCGTTTTGGGGTTGAAGTGGTCTGTGCCACTCCGGATGAGGTTGAGGGAGACTGAAGGGGGAGACTGAGATCGTCCGTTGACGTCTGCGTTCCCGTTGACGCCGTCGACCGCGCCGGTCCCCTGCGCGTGGCCGCGGCATACGAGCATTGAGAAATAAAAGAATATCTTTTCCGTGCCTCTGGGTAAGAAATATTTTATTTGGTCTTTGGTGAGTGAATTTCCTTCTCTCTCTTCCACGGGGGAAAGCTGCGAGAATATGATTGGTGTGTTCCTTGGCAGTTGGCGCAAAAATGGGTATTGTTGTCACAGTTGTAGGAAGGGTGGTCAGTGCTTGCACATTTTGCACAGGTGGCTTTTCCTCTGCAGCTTAGTAACCCATGTCCAGACGCTGGTAGCGGAAGCAACGCCTTGAATTGGGGACGTAAAGGCGAACTTTGCAGTTGAGACACCCGGTTTTGTGTTCCGTTCTTCACCGTCGCGACGGAAGGTGATACGTCGCACAGCGACCACCTCTTGATCTTGCAGTCCCTCAAGTATCTCGTCGGTAGATAATCCAAGGAGATCATCTTCAAAGATGACACCCTGCGTGCAGTTCAGTGAGCGATGTGGAGTCACGGTTACTTTGTATTTTCTTACTTTGTTGAGTGCAAGAAGTGCTTTGCTTTGCTCAGCATTTGTGACCGCCACAAGCAGGTCACCAAATGGAAGGTTTTTGGCTTTAAAATATTTTCCAATCACAGTTTCTAGGGTTTTCGTGACCAAGAACGGGGAAAGGTTTACGTGTGGTTGATCTTCATTGTCCGAGTGCATTACTATAAATTTAGGAAAATTCATGACTGGCAAAGTAGGGTTTGTTGATGTTGTCTCTTCGGTCCGGACCCTTTTCGGGTGAAAGATTTAGTTTTGGTACCTGTATGAATGGGGAAAGGATTTCGGCACCTCCGGTGGGCCGCCCACCATCGAGCGCAACTTAGGGAGTAGTCAGCAGCCAGTAACAAGATGGGCTTTGCTGGAACCGCTTATATACTGGCACTTTCCCAGGTGCTATACCCAAGTGTGATTTGGATAAAAGTATCGCCACCACACGAGGTTGGCCCTTGCCACCAAAGAAGGTGAAAGTGATGGAGCGGGGATGGGAAAAAAGAGAAGGAGGAGAGGGGATAGTAAAAGAAATGGCGACTATGCTGAATCATCCTGGCCGGGCCTTACGAGGACTCCCGTCTACGAGAAAAGCTGGGGCCGAAGTGATGTATTGCCTTACCCGGGGGGGGGGGGGGGGGGGGGGGGGGGGCGCCGAAGGGTCCAAACCTAACCCGGGCTCAGCACAACCACCAGGATGCCCTTTTCCCAAGACACGGGAAAGCCACGCACAGCCAGACGTGGGCGGGCGAACCCGCATGACTCGGAGTCCGTGGTGACGCCACTTACAAAACTCCTGCTTTCACAGGTGACCCCTGCGGGGACTTTTAGAAATGCCTTTATTGAGAGGCTTGAGGTTCATATTATAAAGTTTGGACCCCTCGGGCCAAAAGGGTGGTTTTCACTTAATCCTAACAACCATACAGACAATTTTTGACAACAAATGTGAGGAGATACTTAAGCTGGCAGAGCATCGCGATACATGCGACACATTGTAAATGTATTTCGCTACTGTAAATACAATTTTATATCTATCTCGATACACAAATACATACCCAAAAGTGTTTCCAAAATACCGTAAAAGGCCCCTGAAAAAAGAAAGTTAAACAACCTGGTTGGGACACGCGTCTCAAAAAAACTTTACGCGAAAAAATAAAATGTGCGCTCCCGTTCTCAAAGCACATGCATCTTAAAGAGCATAGCATTGAAAAAATACGTGTCATCCTTATTGAATCTGGGTTTAGCTCTGATCACGACAGAGAGTTGAAGGAGGCTTTTTTAATTCACAAATTCAATTCGGTTGCTTGTGGTATTAATGCAAGTCCAGGCGCACTCACTTGGCTGCCAAGCCGTATGTAGGGCCGAGGCCACATAATTATTTTGGTTTTCAACGGACTGTGCTAGCCGAGCACGTCGATCAAATTGTTGCACCAAAGACGCCTGCCATCGTGAGCTCGTTCCACGCCTCTCGTGAACATCCTCGTGAGCGTGCGTCCCGTGGTAATTCCTTCCGCCGCGTCAAATTCTTGGGCGCGTAAACATCATTCAAATATTATTTAAATACTTCATAAAAAACCGCCACTGCACTCTTGCGCTGTCTAGATCTCCACTCTCGAAGCGGTGTTAATCCCGAACACATCCTCATTGCTACTTTTGTGTGCGCTCCGGTTGCTCGGGGGTGATTGTGCTTAAGAGCTGTAACAAAGACTCCGGCAAATACTACACATCAATTTATTTCGTTTTATTGATTTTGATTAACATTGTTTATAGTCACTAATTTCAAAGATTTACGATAATATTTTTGCTCCTGTTTCGAATATTTTTAATACCCTTCATAGCAACTCTTCCTCTTCCACACGAAAATCAACAAGAAGAAGAGTACATTTGACAAGCATCCCAGCCTGAAGAAAAGCGGTCCCCGCTTGAAACGTTGGTGCAGTAAAGAAAGGCCTTTCCTGGAGCTCCTACACTTTCGTTTTACGTCCAACCGGCCCGTTGAACCTCTTCACCGTATATATATGTATATATATCTATATATATATATTAATACTAAAAAAAAACGCTCAAAAATATTTTGTGTGAAACGGCGTTGGCGTGTGCAATTTCAGGCATGTACATTTAGCAGGGTGTGCTGCTCTGGGTCAGCAAACTTTCAGTTATGTGAAACTCGCTATTTCCACATCCCGCGCGTTTGCTCGTAGAGCGGCGCGATTCCTGCAGGGCTAGCCAGACATACTCCGGATAGTATCCGGGAATACAAATACTGAGATACACATATTTTAACTTACGAAATACAGATCCTAATATACGTTTGTATTTTATGCAACGGGATATCCCCGAGATACTTGTGCCAAGACGGCGAAAAGTATTCCGGAATACAGGCAGACACTTTTAAAAATCCATTTGCTACGCGGGGAGATTGGACAACAGAGCCGTATAGTTTCTTCACTCAACTCCTTTACAGCTTTCGCTTTGCTAAATTGGAAAGAATCGAGGGCTTTGTCAGGGTAGCTTATTTTGTTCTTCTTGCAAGTAACCTTTTTTAAACCACAATTGTTTTTATGATGGTGACTGTGATGAATCATGTTATAGGGCGGGTTCATAATATGAATTCTGAAGCAGCTTGCACCTAACAAATGTTTTCATCTTTGAAGTTTATCGCAATGGAAAAATAATCGCAATACAACTATCTCTAAGATACTAACGCGGTATACATTTGTGTCGCGATACTGCTTAGTCCTGGATTCCTGCCGTTGCGGCGCTCTTGCCAACCGCAGCGGCAGAGCGGCGCGGTCCCAGAAGGTAAGAAATTTTTCGCAGCCGCAGAGCAGTGGTGCGGCAGCATCCTTGCTGGCCATTCACAGAGCCGTGGTGGATCACGTGACAGCACGTTCAGAGCAAAGGTAATGCGGAGAAAATACGCAGCCCATCTGGTTTCCCGTGCTGAGCCCTTCTTGGTGGGCTTATTTCCTGCTTCACGTGTGTCAACACGGCAGAGAGTTGGGCGAGTTGGTTAAGCATCTTAATAGGTGGGAACAGCGCAGGAAAAACCGACGAAGGACGAGTAGAAGAAGTGCACAGACACAGCTTAGAAAACGTCTTGATGGGTTACGATAGGAGCACACAAAAAAGGGCCCGATGTACAAGAAATGAGGTTCAACACGGCAGAGAGTTGGGCGAGTTGGTTAAGCATCTTAATAGGTGGGAACAGCGCAGGAAAAACCGACGAAGGACGAGTAGAAGAAGTGCACAGACACTTCTTCTACTCGTCCTTGGTGTGTCCAGCCTTGTGCGTCTGCACAAGGCTGGACACACCAAGGTGTGTCCAGCCTTGAAGAGAGTTAGCCTGTGCGTCTGCTTTCGAACAAGAGTCCCTGAAGTGCATTTCCTCTTTTATCTTCCCCTGTCTGTCACAACTTGTATGTTTTGGCATTACTCGGAAACAACTCAAATTCCGTTTGAGACAACAAGTTTTAAAAAAAAAAGAAAACAGCAAAGCAAAGCCACATTCAGATTTTAGTGTGTGTGTTAAAAATGCCTATAGGTTATGTAGAATAAAATAAAAATTAGGAGCGAGTAATAAAGCGTTGAGGTTGTTACTGCTAGACACAGAAACCCATTGAGCGCGTGTGCTTGCTGCGGGCAACATTGGGCATCGCAGCACCAGAAAACGCTCATGGGAAATTAAATCTTTCGAACCGCTAACGTGAGCGAATCGGGCCGCGCAATTGCAACATGTAAAACAAACTCAGAAAGAATTTTTTTAGAAATACTTAGTAGGTATTTATTAGCAACTAAGTGCTTGCACGCTGCATTCATATCAATTTTTTTTTTAGATTCTTTTTGTTGCTTTTTTGCGGTAGAAAACGGGGCGAGCTCAATAAGCGATGGGCCACTTCTTCGAGAAGCTCGAGGCAGTAGGTGCGCAGACGATACATCAATTCGTTGTCCCAGCGGGACAAATGAGGTGGGTTTCGTGAATTATGCACTAGAATTCGGAAAACGCGGGGCCTATAGGAATATGAACTTCCAGACTGGATGGTTACTGCAATTTCCAGGTGTCGTTAGACGAGTCGTATGTACCTCTGCTAGAAAGTGGAACTTTTTGTAAACCTGTTAATTTAATGACTGAAGCTTTAAACTGTCATCCGATATTGCAGTAAAGATAGGAACTCTAAAAGTGTACGACGGCAGGTATTGCAAGACAGCATACCTTGTAACACCTACTAGCAGCAAGATCATCTCGTGGGCATCGTTCCAAAGACATGTTAGGCAAACAAGATCGCTCGTCTCTAAAAGTCATTTTATTCATTGTATTGCTTGTGACTAATTATAGCAGAAAATTATATTAAAAATAATTCTAGCCCAGCACCTGTAATTTAGCGTTTCTTTTTTGTATTTTTGATTTGAGCTGGCAGCACTGAAACACAAAGTATCACAAACACGACGTTGAGACGTTGTGTATGTCCGTCTTTTTTGCCTCCGTCTCGGGTTTCACTGTTCCGAATAACAACCAGCTGCAT
This sequence comes from Ixodes scapularis, assembly GCF_016920785.2. Taxonomy (NCBI): domain Eukaryota; kingdom Metazoa; phylum Arthropoda; class Arachnida; order Ixodida; family Ixodidae; genus Ixodes; species Ixodes scapularis. Next base: position 27,683 of record NW_024609855.1, on the reverse strand, counting down.
GCCCGGTAACGTTGTTTTCGAGCAGGTGTTGTGATTTTTAGGGCCTGGTTCTGGAGTGCTTGAGAGTTCACTAACCGAGCATAGCTGCGCTGTTATCCGCATGCCATAACAATGCGGCACGTGTGGAACTGTTGTTCGTTGGCAGACCGGTTCTGCATTAGCTTCAAAAGAGGGACTTCAGGGCAATTCAGTTGAATAACCCTCGAACGCACTTCAACGAGGTGCATTACATGAGTGGGGATCAAGTACAAAAAAATTAACAGAGAAGGTTGCCGAATGACAGTTGTATTAATAGGGACTTCTAGCAAACCCTTACCGTGCTCCGCGTAACGGACTACCGGTGCCTTTCAAGCATGCTTCTAAGCGTGCGTCCCACGGAACATGATAACAGTTTGCTAAAAGTACGCAATTGTGAACTAGAGACATAATATATATACAGGTCATCTAAAAACACAAGTAACAAAAGACGACAGGTATTGAATACGCATTTTTACTTATTAAAAGCTCTTGTGAAGTGTGCACTGCAAATATCACCGAATTTAGCCTGATTAGTTTCGAGTCCGATTATTTCTGGAAGATAGTGGACGTCAGCAGCGGCGTAGACTTTCCATTTTCCCGGGGGAGGCAGCCTGAAAAGTTCTGTGTGTGTGTGTGTGGCGAGGGGGGGGGGGGGGGATGCTTTTCCGCGCAATTTGTTTTACACCGGCAATTATCAGTAGATTATTTTAAGGGGTACATTTTACAGCCTATGTATATCGCCATGTGTCCGTCGCTGTGTGCGTTATTTTGTTTGCATGCCACTACAAGAAGCTCGTTACATGGCTCGTAAACAGCGTCGCGGTAAGGATCATGGCCCAGAAAAGAGAGGGGGGGCTCTCCTCCCCCCCCCCCCCCCCCCCCGAAACTCATTAGGGGAGGCACGAGCCCCGATGCCCCCCTGTAGTCTACGCCTATGGACGTCAGTGAGAACTGTGAAAGCGTGAAATTTTGAAATGTCTTAATTTTTGCGAATAAAGAATTTACTTGTAACTTGTGCATGGTCATGGCGAAAAGTAACGAGTCGAGCAAGTTTAGTTCTTTCAGTTAGTGGAACAAGCTCTAAATTTGATTTTAGTGTAGTTACTTGATGTCCGTGAATAGTCGTGCGATATAAAACGAGATGCTTTATTTTGAACTGATTCGAGTTTGTTAATGAGGTATGCTTGATGAGGCCATCAAATAAAGCGAATGTATAGTCGAAGTTGGATCTGACGAAAGTTTTATGGACTGCATTTCAGTGACGGAGATACGTAAATATGAAGAGAGCAAAATGAGCTTCATAGAGAGCGCACGTACAGACGCCCAAGAAAGCACAAACAAAGGTTATACTCGAAATAAAAGGAACATGCACTAGCACAATGCGGGATAAAACGCAGTTAATGTTTCTATAACCTCTCAAGACATGGCTTTATTCGCTAATAGCTTTAGTGGGGAAAACGATTATTTGCACCGGTTTGTCTCGCATTTGTATCTTCGTACATTCTCTTCGGTGTTGACGCGTGTGACGTATAATCCGGAGAAAAATTGTGACCTTGGCCTTGTATTGGGTATTGTGAAATAATTTTGACCATTTATTTTTTTCTTATTTCGAAAGATTCTCAACCTAAGGATTACTTTACGCTTCTCATGCTGATTTCTTCCCTACTATAATTTTCCAAGACATACGTAGCTGCTAAGTTTTGAACTCTCTTTCAAGCCTTCATTTTTATTTATTATTATTTTTTTTTTACTCTTTTGCAACGAGCAGAATGGCACCTTTGAAATCGAAGCGCGGATGGATGCTCTACAGCTACCGGTTGAAAACAACGCGGGCAGCGAATGAGCGCTCGCGGAAACAAAATATGGCTAATCTAAGCATTTGTTTTAATTGTATAGTCACGCATTAGAAGCTCAAGAAACACGCGGTGCAGCGATTTGCACGATGCATATTCCAATCGCTCCGCATACTCTGAGTTGACGGCATATGCTCATAAGAACACCAGATGACGGATCGCGAAGTAAGGAGTGTGAACATGAGAAGCAACGTCCTTGTTCTCTCAAGATGTCAGTCAGCAGTGGTCTCAAACTCAGTTGAGTGTGTGGGCCAGATAGCCCATACCGGAAAGGTCGAGGGCCAACGTAAGATTGGGGGGGGGGGGGGGGGGGGGGTTGACAAGATTTGAAAGAGGAGAAACCTCGTGCTCATTGCTTTTTGTAAACTCACAGTCTAGCCAGTGACATCGTTAGATATGATTTGTTTATATGACTATTTTGGGCCCTAACTTGACATGGTAACAAGAATTCAAATGACACCACCCCGCCTTAGAGCTTGTGTTTTTATTAGAACAAGAGAGCAGGTACACTGTCGTTTCCGTTGCTCAATCTTCTCAAGGATTAACCAAGTTCAAAATGTATCTGAAACCAAGCAGTTAATTTGACAGTTCTTGCTACGCCAGGGAGATTAAGGGAGTTTGGAGATTGCGCCTTTACCCTTGGCAGTCGCTCCAGCTGATCAAGTTCGCGCAGCCGAGATTCATGCATCTTTTAACGAACAGCTCGCGCTTGCAGCTTTGGAATTGTTTTACCTTACAAAAAGCCGGGAAGCAGTAAATAAAGCTAAATAAATGGCGAATGGACACTGATAAGTATAGTTATTGAATAGATGAAAAGAACAGAGCTATTTTTCGATCGAAAATGAATCGACGATATGAGATCACTAAAGCGCATGCCATTTCTAGCGCTCGCAACATTTGAATCGGGATTCGTAGCTGGTTGCCTGCGGGCCGCGTCCCAGCGAGTCAAGGGCCGCATCCGGCCCGCGGGCCGCGTGTCTGAGACCCCTGCACTAGAATGTTTTAGTAGATCGTTCAGTCACTCCCTCTGTGCTATCCGCTAGCCGCTACGACCTCCGCTATATGTAGCGCAACAGAACCACCATTCTAAGTTTTAGTAGAACGTTCGCAACCCGCTACGAATTACAGCGTTACGAGATCTGACGCAACGCCATTAGCGGCTCTTTCAAACACTTAGGCTCGCGTAAAACAGATTTTTAATGCAATTCTTCGCATTTTTTGTCAATTGTGTTATCTTAATATAATATTTTGTTATTTTTGAATGATATCCTAATCGCGGCTTCTTTTTTAAGTAAATGACTATTATATATGTAATTGCATTCAACTGAAAGCCAAGCTGTCCAAGCCAATCCGATATGAGTCAGAAGTCCCAAAGCCACCGAGACAAATCTTTAAAAATAAATGACAACAACCGTAGCTCTTCTGTTGCGTCATTGTTCACCGAAAATGAAACGCCGATTCGGTTATGCCCTCACGACAAAGTGGCCGAGCAGGAGGCTGCACCCTTCGCTTACAGCACCAAAAACTGCAAAGCTTTCTTTTTTCTGTTTTTTTTTTTTCTTCGTGGCCGTATTTAGCATGTCCGCCATAAATCGTTACCTGTTTCAGTCGTGGAACAGCTTTGTCGCAGCCACTTCTCGCAGCAGCAAGGTATAATTCACCCCTCAGAACCACGATCGCGAAGCGCAAAGACCGGATAGGCGCGGTGTGGCGGCCATCTTGAATTGCGTCCCTCGCTGGCTCTCCCTTATCTCACCAAAACTCGTTCTCGCGAGACCCACCTCCGCAGGGGGCACCTGTGAAAGCAGGTGTTTGGAGAGTGGCGTCTCCACGGACCCCGAGCCGTGCGGGTTCGCCCACCCATGTCTGGCTGTGCGTGGCTTTCCCGTGTCCGGGGAAAAGGGCATCCTGGTGGTTGAGTCGAACCCGGGGTAGGTTTGGACCATTCGGGGCCCCCCCGGGTGAGGCAATACACCACCTCGGCCCCTGCTTCCCGTAGACGGGTGTCCAGGCTTGGCCCGACCAGGATGATTCAGTCAGTCGCCATTTCTTCTACTATCCCCTCTTTTCTTTCTCTTTCCTCCTTTCTCCTATTCCTCGTTTTCACCTTCTTTGGCGGCAAGGCCTAACCTTGGGTGGCGACAGAACACTCTCTTGATCCACACTTGGTTATAGCTTCCTAGTACCACTGGTAGAGTAACATACTCAGACAAGCTAGACCTGTTATGAGATGTTGCCTATCTCCTTGCTGGACTCCGCGGTGGGTGGTGCGCTACGGATGCCGAAGTTTCTGCCCTTCATATGGGTTCCAAGCAAAAAACCTCCCCTGATCGGACCCTGGAAAGGGTCCGGACCAAAGTATTTAGCAAAGAGACATCAGCTGCTGCCCAGAATAGCTTCAGCCGCTTTCTGTTAATGCACTCAGAAAATGGAAAACCACTTGCCAAACTTTCACCATTTCTTATTTCAAAGACTTTAGAAAACCTAATTGGTAAAAACTTCAAAGCAAAGAAACTAGCATCTGGCGACCTGCTCGTTGAGGTGGAAAACGGAGTGCAAAGTGTTGTTCATTTAGACTTCAACAAGATCTCGGACTACAAAGTATCTGTCACCGCATATCGCACCTTGAACAGCTGCCAGGGCGTCATCTCAGAGGACGACCTGCTGGAGTCTAGCGAAGAGGAGATCTTGGAGGGCCTTTCCGGGCAAGGTGTGGTCGCCGTGCGACGCATCTTCATACGCAGAGACGGACAGGAGAAACCATCGAAGCACTTAGTCCTCACTTTTGCTTCCACTGTGCTGCCCGAGAACATCAAGGCAGGCTATCTTCACTGCAAGGTGCGCCCCTACATACCAAACCCGAGACGATGTTTCAAATGCCAACGATTTGGTCACAGCTCTGTTACCTGTCGTGGGAAAACGACATGTGCAAAGTGCGGAGCTACAGACCATCCAGCTGACACATGCGAGGGTACACTTCTCAAGTGTGTCAACTGCTCTGGTGCCCACCCCACCTACTCTCGAGCCTGCCCAAAGTTTCAGGAGGAAAAGAAAATCCTAACACTAAAGATCAAAGAAAACCTCACGCACCCTGAGGCAAGGAAGCGATTTTCCTTCCTCCAAGGAGGCACCTATGCCGAGGCGGCTGCCAGGGGGGCAGCGCCGCCACTAAAGGCAACGGTGGGCACTCAGTACAGTCTTCGCGACTTGCAGTGCTCACCCAGCCCCCCAACCACCAGCGAGGCCTCTGTGGGTTCTCAGACCCCAGCGGCCCTGCCCAAATCCCCACGTGCCAGGACGGTTCCCCATCGTCCTGGCCCTAAGCCCCGAGTTGTGCTTGACACCACTCCCTCTCAGAGCAGCGAGGGGCCCACTCCTTCCACTTCACAGCGGGAGGAGGAGACCATGGAGGTATCTGTCGATCCGACAGAACCACCTCCACTCGCCAAGGGAGGTGCAAAGCATACCCCCGAAAAGGGGAACCAAAAGAAAAAAACTCGTGTCACTGCCCCGAGTGTAACATAGCTTGTGTCCACTCACAGTTGTGAACCCCACAATTTTAACCATAATTTAATTACACTGTGATGAGTAATTTTAGTTTCATGCACTGGAACTGTCGGGGTCTCCTTCATAATATAGATGATGTCCACTTTTTACTTAATGAGCCACGCCCAATAGCTTTAGCATTACAGGAGACTTATTTGACGTCCACACATACACAAGTGTTACGAGACTATCACCTCTTCCGGAAAGACCGCCTATATTCTCATTCATCCGGTGGTGTTGCCATTGTTGTACAGAGTGGAGTGGCATGTGCCCAGGTCCCCCTTGACACGCCCCTAGAGGCTGTGGCAGCACGAGTTCTTACGGACCGCCCCATTACTGTTCTCTCACTGTACCTTCCACCACACACACCCGTACATATTCATGACCTCCAAAGCTTTTAACCCAACTTCGACAACCTTTTTTAATCTTAGGTGATTTTAATGCTCATCACACCATGTGGGACAGTGCACGAGTTGATTTCCGCGGAAAAGTGATTGAACGGTTTTTATTGTCTTCAAATTTATATCTTTTAAATAAGAATTCCCCAATCTTTTTTAGTGCTGCACACAACTCATTCACCTGCATTGATTTATTTATTTTATCACCATCATTGCTTCCTTGCTTTTCTTGGAAAGTTTTACATAATCCATTTGGCAGCGACCATTTTCGAGTCGTTTTAGAGAGTGTGGTCGATCTCCCCACACTACAAAAGCGTATGCCTGGGTGGAAACTTGACAAGGCGGACTGGGAACGTTTCAGCCTAGCTGCTACACTTGATGCTTCACTATTGGCCACTCTGTCCCCTGATGAGGCTACAACATATGTTACTCAACAGATAGTCAATGCAGCTGAGCTCCCTATCCCACGTACCTCCAGTAATTTGCCAAAAAAGTGCAAGCCATGGTAGAACAAGGACTGTTCAACCTCACTTACAAGGCAAAATAGAGCCTGGGATGGCTTTCGTAGGTACCCCACCGTGGGCAACAAAATTGAATTTAAGAGACGAAAAGCGCAAGCCCACTGGACAAGAATGCAGGCAAAAAAGAAATCTTGGATGAAATATCTCTCTTTTATAAGTAGTTTTGTTACGGCTAAAGACGTTTGGGATCGTGTACGCAAAATCAAAGGTGACTACTGGGCTTTTACCATTCCAGTATTTAATCTGCCTTTGGGGTCAGTCAAAGACGTTGCTAATGTTCTTGCGAAGCATTTTCATAGTGTATCTAGCTCTGATAATTATAGTTCTGAATTTAAAAGGTTTAAATCTCGTGCAGAGAGTTGCTCTATTTTTATGAGGGGGTCTAACTCGCAGCCATATAATGGGCCCTTTACAATGTGCGAGCTAGAACAAGCTCTCGATGTAAAAAAGATGTCTGCTCCAGGGTTAGACACATTGCACTATGCTATGCTTTGAAAGTTGTCACGTGACTCGCTCAGAACACTCCTTCTTTTTTTCAACTTTCTGTGGGAGAAGGCATGCTTCCCCCAGGCATGGAAGCGGGCTCACATCATACCACTCCTGAAACATGGCAAAGACGCTACGCTCCCTTCCAATTACCGACCCATTGCACTCACTAGCTGCCTGGGGAAAACATATGAGAGACTGATTAACAGACGGTTAATGTACCTTTTAGAAGAGAATCTTTTTGCACATTACCAGTGTGGCTTTCGTCGCGGACGATCTGCAGTGGATCACTTAGTCCTCCTGGAAACAATGACCCGTGAAGCTTTCGTGCATAAACAACACTGTGTCTCGTTTTTTTTTTGACCTAGAAAAAGCATACGATACCACATGGAGGTATGGAATACTTAAAGACCTTTACAACTATGGTATTCGGGGCCGGATGCTGAAGTGTATAGGGGACTTTTTAGCGGATAGGACATTCCAGGTTCGATTGGGCTCTACTTTGTCTGATCCATTTGTTCAAGAAAATGGAGTTCCTCAAGGGGGCATCCTCAGTGCTACCTTGTTTGCAGTCAAAATAAATTCCGTTGCCAAAATTCTCCCGTCTTCCATCTCATACTCACTTTACGTAGACGATCTTCAAATCTCGTGTTCCTCCTGTAACAGTTTCACCTGTGAACGCCAGCTTCAGTTGGCTCTAAAAGAACTTGGTACTTGGGCAAATGAAAATGGATTTAGGTTTTCTCCAGCAAAAACGGTTTATGTGCCATTCTCCTTGCGCCGTGGGCTGCCTTTGAATCCAGACCTCGAACTGAAAGCCATGCGGTTGCCTGTTAAAAATTAGCACAGGTTTCTGGGGGTGATATTCGACAGGAAGCTTACTTTCATTTCCCACTTGAAGTGTCCGAAGGAAAAATGCCTTAAAAGTATGAACCTCTTAAAAGTATTGGCTAAGAAGACTTGGGGATCAGATAGAAGATGGATGCTGCGCCTATACAATTCCCTTGTGCGATCCCGTCTTGATTATGGTGCTATAGTGTATAGATCAGCGCGACAATCGGCTCTGAAAATGTTAGATCCAGTGCACCATCTTGGATTACGACTCGCCTTTGGGCGCTTTCCGTACATCCCCCATTCTGAGTTTATAAGCCGAGTCCAACGAGTTGTCGTTGGATAAAAGACGCCAATATCTAAGTATGACATATGCCTACAAAATATTAGCTAACCCTCGCCATCCAACATATGATTCCATAAAACGTTCAAGGTTCTCTCGCCTTTTCGAAAACAAGCCCAGCATTATACGCCCATTAAGCCTCCGCCTTTCAGACTATCATAGCTCTTTTCAGATTTCCCCCGATGGAATGTCCCTACTCTCACTAGTTCACTGTATTGCTCCCTGGGAGAGACTGCCGGTTTGTTGCGATTGGTCACTTACGAAATATAATAAGTACTGTGTTACTTCAGTGGTTATCCTGGAAGATTTTTAAGAGTTGCAGACAAAGTATGCTGATTATTGTCAGTTTTATACTGAGGGTGCTAAAGCTCAATCCTTCACTGGATGTGCCGTGTATTCTGAGAACTTTTCTAGAGCGAAGCGCCTTAATTCGATCGCCAGTATCTTTACAGCAGAACTGTATGCAGTGATGTTAGCAATTGACCATATTAGACTGAAGAGAAAAGTAAGATCGATTATATATGTGGACTTTCAAAGTGTGATCACTGCAATTAGTTCCCTCAACGACACCAAAAATATGCTTGTACAGCTTGTGCGTACCAAAATTAATCGTGCATTGCAGAACGGACATCGTATTATACTTTGCTGGGTGCCAAGTCATGTAAGTATATGGGGTAATGAAAAAGCTGATAAGATGGCTTCTTCCTCCAGGAATCTTTGGCAGTTAGCAGCCTCGTTACCTTACCACGATATCAAACCGGTCGTGAGGGCATCAATTTTGCAGAGATGGCAGACAGAATGGGACGAAGAATCCAACAATAAGCTTCACTTCACCAAGCCCATTCTCGGACTGTGGGAGAGTGCCTCTTTAAAAAATCGATTTCATGAGGTATTTTTATGTCGCCTTCGCATAGGTCATTCCTATATAACCCACAAATATCTCCTCTGTGGAGAAGAACCACCCCGATGTATACACTGCGGGGATGATGTTTCCATCCTATACATTCTATGGCTCTGTTCCGGTCTTGATGCAAAACGACGGCATCATTTTCCTGAATTGTTTAGATATCGTATCCCTTTTCACTCTGTTCTGTTACTAGGAGATCACCCTCTTATCCCATTTGAACGAGTGCTCAGTTTTATTTCTAGCACTGGCTTTTAGAGCGCAGCTCTTAGGGGCCCGTTTCCATCCTGAGCGGCGTCGGCGTCGCCGTTGGCGTCGCCGTCGGCGTCGGCGTCGCCGTCGGCGTCGGCGTCGGCGTCGGCGTAACCGCGCCCCTCCCTCTCCTCCTCCTCCCCCCTCCTCCTCCCCTCCTCCTCCTCTTCCTCCCCCTCCTTCTCCTCCTCCCCTCATTGTGTAGTATGGTCCGGGCGGGTCACGTGACCTCGGGGGGAGGGGGTCACATGACCCATTTCCAGCCTGTGCGGCGTCGGCGTCGGCGTCGCCCCTCCCCCTCCTCCTCCTCCCCCTCCGCTCCTCCTCCTCCCCCCTCCTCCCCCGCCAAGGTCACGTGACCCCGGGGGGTGACTCCCCTCCCCCCGCCGGTCACGTGACGGCCCGTCCAAGGTCATGTGATCCCGTCCCCTCGAGGTCACGTGACCCCCCGGACCTCTGCCCTCCTCCTCGTCCTCCTCCCCTCATTGTCTAGTATGGTTCGGGGAGGGAAAGGGTCGCGTAAGAGCACAGCTCTTACGCGACCCTTTCCGGCTTGAGCGGCAAGGAGGAAAGCAGTACGAAGGTGGAGGAGGGGGGGAGGAGAGACGAGGAGGCGGAGGCGAGGGGAGGGGAGGAGCTTGAAGGACGAGGAGGAGGTAAAGGAGAGTGAGGGGAGCAGGAGGGGAGGGGGACTAGCAGGCATGATCACGAGGGAGGAGGAGGAATATACCCTCCACTCCTCCTCCTCAAGAGCTGCGCTCCAATTCGGCGTTACAGGAAGTTGTAAACGGCTTTCACTTTTTACAACGGCTCTAATACCCATGATAATGACGAACAATGTCCCATTTTATCTAGAATGTGAATGAACTACCTAGTTTGGCGCACTTTGGCCTCAGTAGCATTTTGCGCCATAAAGCCCCGAATCATCATCATCAACATCGCGAGACCCACGCCAGCATGCCGCGCTACGCGCCTCGCTATTTTGGCTGGCCCGATAGCGCGCCTCCGCTAGCCTCCGCAGCTCCGCAATATTTCCGCTAGCAGCGCGCATGCGCAGTAGACTCGTGGCTCTAGCGTATAGCGTAGCGGGAGAACCAAAATGATCTACTAAAACTCTCTAGTGACTTGGGTAACACGTTCCCTAACTCTTAGACATAAATTATACTATCACCATCTGTATAAACGCCATCCAGCTGCAACGCCCGTACGCGAAGTTTCAGACTTGCACACGTTACTGGAAATAAAGTAAGGAATTGCATTTGCAATTAGTCGAGGCTAAACTGCAAGTAATTACATATGCAATTACCCAGATCTCCCCATACACTCATTGCAAATATTGAAATTAATTGTACTTGATTTCTTTTTAGATTCATTTTGTAATAATCTGGAAACCTAAAGAAGTAGTCGCAAGAAAGATCTGATTACGTGTGGAAATAATAAAATTACTTCTGACCGTTACAATTTTTGCTCCCATTTATAACGGCGACCTATCTTCGTACAATTACAACCAAAAAATTAGACGAAGGACGACTGAGAGGAATGCACACGGCAAGTGCTGACTTACAACTGAATTTTAATAAGAACAAACATAAAACCCTCGAACCACCAGAACACAGAACACCGCCAATCTTACCAATGTGATTACAATCTTTCTTCGTAGCGACACATGTAAGCAGTCTCGCTGCCAAACAAGGCAATGGATGGCGAACTGACACACATACCCTCCTCGCACTGTGAGATGTAAAAAGCCTCCGTAATCTCCCTCCTTCTTTGGTTAGTGACAATGACATTGGTTAATATTGCAGCGACCCTGACGAATTTGCTCCGAAGCGAGTGGAAAGGGCGCCGCCACGTTTGCCGACGCAAACCATCCCCAGGCAAATAGGGCCCCCATGATATTTCTCGAATTTCGCGTTGGGAGCGAGTGCCAATTCAAAACCCCAAACGGAGTTTGGGTTCTGCCCATGCACAGTGGTGAGCCACTATTTCTTTGGGGCCCCCAAGTTTCGTGGCCTCCTTTTCTGAAACTCTATATTATCTCTCAAGGGCTGTGCCACATACTCTTGCACGAACCATTCGAATACAAGGCTTCTGGCCGGCGCCAGTTTGAGTGTTCCTCCGCACATGCAGTGCCCACGCCTGGTTTTGGCAAACGCCAGATTTTTTTTTATAAGAAATCTGTTGGCGTATACGAAATATCAATACCTCTAGCTCTAATACGACTGCAGCCGCTCCGCAACATATGTAGTAAAACCAAAAGAACTCTGTGAAGTCATAAGGTACCGAGAGACCTCTAGGTCTCCAAACCGGGAACAGTTTGATTGCAATACCCTAACATCATCGGATTGCAAATGAGTCTCGAATATTCTCGCCACCAGTCGGCCGTAGACGGCTCCCAGAGGGAAGTACTTTCGCACGGTGGTGCTCATGCAGAGCATGGAGATCGTTTCTTTCCCAACAGTCACCATGTTGCCAAATATTGCCAGGCTGCATTCCTCGAAATCTTCCGAGAGAAACACGTGACTTCCTCTGACGACCTTATCTCTGCAGCCGTCTATGGTGTCGCTTAGAGTAGAATTGGGCGATCGTTGCTGGGCGGCCGCCATGGCGCCGATGATGCCCTGCTTATTGTCTGATTGCAGTTGATGGTACATGAAGGTGCGTCTTATCAGACAGGGCAGCACTTTCCCAGAGGCAAGCTTGGGGTAGAGCTTGCCTATGGTGTCGTCGGTGTCCCATCCACATCCGAAACTCAGGCTAGAGGTCAAAGGGCTTTTCAAGTAAGTGGCGAGCGAGAATCCGCCGACCATCTAGAATTACAGGCAGGTGTACCACACGGAAGTGTTTTGGGACCTATTTTATTCAACCTGTACATTAACGACATGATAAACATTTCACATAATGCCCATATAATAACGTATGCGGACGATACGAGCATATTTTTTCAAGGAACGGACATAAATATTATTTCACCTGAAGTGAATAGTTTTCTCAATGTGCTTAGTTTGTGGGCAATGGCAAATTCGTTAAAAAATCAATAGCAATAAAACAAAGGCCGTTCTATTTCGCCCTAAAAGTTCTCTCTGTCAAATAGGTATACCACTTAAGTTAGATAGATCAACCATACAAGTTGTTTCAACGGTAAAAATACTAGGGGTGTTCTTTAACCGATACATGAGTTGGAACGAACATGTAGAACATGTTATGTCTAAAGTATAAAAAATAGCAGGTATTATTTATAAACATCGTCTTTGTTTACCAGAAACGGTCAAGATTATATTATATAACACATTGTTTGCTTCACATTTAAAGAATGGGGCAATGCGACAAAATTAAACCTAGACAGATTATACATCGCACAAAAAAAAAATATCTTACGTTTAGTAGCCATGTACCATATAGTACTCAAGCCGATATTTTATTCTCAAAATTTAAAGTAACAAGTATTTTTGACTTATATACACAGAGATTAATAAAGAAACATAAAGATAGTATTTATTATAATAACAAATCATTCCTTCACTTAGCTTCGCTGGAAGAAAACTCTTCATATTATCATACGCGTAGTCCGGACTACTGGAGAGTGCCGCATCCCAGAACCAATTACGGATTTCAAATTCTCCAGTATACTGTACCATCTTCCATTAATGAACTCATAAAAGCAATATTCACATAGAAAATATGTCAAATAACCAAAGTAGACAATTGTATTTTAACAACAAATAATATTTTAAAAGTTCTGTGCTGTTCATCATATCGAAAGCTGTATAATGTTCTGTATGTATTTTTTCTTGATTTTTTTTTTTTGCAAGTGCCGACTAATCTGCCCATGTCTGTATGGGCGGCAGGAACCTGTTAAGCTACGCAATGTAGCTTTTTTCCCTGTCTCCTTCTCCAAACTGGAGTCAATAAAGTTGAATTGAATTGAATAAGAACACGATGATTCCAGACAGAACACGTTCGAACCGTTGCGGTATGATATACTGGAAGAGCATTGCCGTTGAGACAAAATCAAACACCACTTCTTGAATTCCATTGAGGGGCTGCCTTCCCGAGCAGTAGTTCATGAGACAAAAGATGAGTGCGCAGGCCACTGTCGATAGAAACAAAAGGGCAAAGAAGGTAGTCGGTGCATTTTGCAGCAACTCATCTGCCCGGCGTGAATGCTTACGGACTGCGTAGAACTCGTCCCTTAAGTGGTACAAGAGGCCGGGAAAGTGGACCACCCGCCAGCGCTTTGCGTCGCACGCAATAGGCTCGACCATAATGTCTATTCTGCGCTCTCTAACGTCTGTGATCCAGTGCTCGCTATTCACAATGATTGTTCTATAATTGACACCAAGTCATTCGAAACATTTTATTACAATGTTCTTTTCCGGGATGGCAAAATCATGATCCATACAACCAAGCACGACGCTTTGGTTCCGGAGCAGCTGCCTGGTTTGGGCAGCGGAAAAGCTCGGCTTCTGTAAGGCTGAACCTTTATTCAGGTTGATGTAGCTGCTGCGGGTACAGTTCTACACGAAGCCCTGTAAAATGCTGAGGCTGTCTACATTCGTGCGTAGATAATAAATGGATTGGCTTCGGTTTTTACGAGCCCGAACGCAAGATATATCCTTTGTCTCAGTAAGAATAAACCAACAGGAGAAAAGGTCGTCAGGAGAGAGTAAGCGCGAAAAGTTCCATAAGGACTCAGGAATGACCGCCACCCTCTTTCTGTTGTCAGTAGTGCTGTCACGGAGGTGCTCCACGTAAATTGAACAGGAGCTGCACCAGTAGCTTGCTCTCAGGCCGGTTCCGATTCTGCGCCGGAAGAGGAAGTTGTCTATGCTTCCACTTGCGCAGAGAATGTCTACGTATGTGTCATTCGAAAGGACGAGATGCACACCGTCTTGTCTGGAGCCCATTTCTGCAACAGTCACAGAGTGAACGAACAAGACGAAGAAGAGAGATGTGAACATCTTCAAGAAGCGTCTGGTTAGCCGAGAACCTCGCCGAAGAGCACGACGGAGACTTGTAATCCAAGTGAAAGCCTCGCTCTTCTTTCGCATCTGTGTTTAGTTTTTGGATGTCGAGGGCAGTCATCTAACGTGTTGAAAATAAATGCTGCCATGGATGGAGAGAGAAAAACTTCTCCCCTTTGAATATAAGAGTGCCAAATTGACTTTTTGCTGTTTTTTTTTTTTTTTTTTTTTTTGCTGGCAGTGGCTTTTTTATTCATGAATGTTCTCCGAACAAACAAATGACGTACGTCTTGGAGATTCCAGACAGGATCTTTCAATATTCTCTATGCGTACAGAGCAAATAGAAAATGGGCAGGGAAGCTACAATGGGAAAGGCATTAAGGAAAATGAGGCCCGAATGAGTGAGATAACAAATACTAAAAATAATTTTTTTAAGACCATGATTTTTTTTTTTTTTTATTTGAACGCTCTCCTTGCCAGTGCAGGGTGTCTGATTTTAATTCCAAAGGATGTACTACTAAAAAGTTGTGAAAGGCACTGTCAAGAATTGCAGCAAACTTTTTTTTCTTATTTACGTTGCTTTATAAGTTGCTTAGTTTCGCACGTATTTTTCTCTCTCACTGCATAGCCAGGTGGAATCTCTTTGCATCTATCGTTGTCGGTTCACGCCGTTTTTGGAGATTTGTGTTTGTCCTTTGTCCCTCTTGCTTGCCTTCTCCAGCGATTATTTTCGCCATTCTTTGTCCAGATCGCTTGCACCTTTGCATTTAATTGCGTTATATTACCCCCTACTTTTAGGATTCTCAATGGCAGCAAAACTCGCGTCTCTCTCGCCAGCACATGTGTGTCCTGCAGCGACTCGTTCCCTTTATGGCTGCAACCTGAAGTCCAAAATTCCGGCGAAGGCGGTGTTGTGCGCGGTAAGCTTGGAGGAGCTTGTTTCGGCGTAGGTGCGGGCCCTAAAAAAATCGAACCAGGTCTTAGGAGAATGCCCCTGGTTTCATAGGAACAGAAATATAATTTTGTTGTCTTGTTGTTTTGTATTTGTTGTTGTTGTTCTTGGTTTGCTGAGGGGCGTTTGTGGAGTGAGGGGCTCATCTCGTAAATCCTCGTTTGGGAAATGCTTGTGTGTCGGCGACACGGCTCGGGAAACGGTGAAGGCTGAGGCCTGGGCGAGTCATTCGGAACGTCTGGGCATAGCGCATAGCCATATTGGCTATGGACCCTGTTGGTCTTTGAGTAACTTGTAAAAGGTATTCACTCTAATGAAAACCAAGGCCAAAATTATTGGACATCCATTTTAGTTTCGACGGCTGTTCCTAGAATGCGTCTCGACCTAAGCGAAAAAGATGGTATTACACTTTCTCCTTTTACATCTCTCACCAAGAGGTGCATGAAAGAAAGAGAAAGAGAGAGGTGAAAAAAAAGGGAAGCGTCTAGAAAATGAAGACGGAAGGTGAGAAGCGCTCTTGTCCTTTTGTGTGTGGCCTCACTAAGCTTAAAGCTCTTTGCCACATTTGCGACTTTTCGGGACCATGTGCCTTGAACCGTTGAAACCTCTTAAAATCTTATGACCATAGAACCCAATGGCGCCACCTATCGAGTAGCCATGGGACACTTGGCGGTCCTCCATATTTCCTTGTTTCTTAATTTGTGTCAGTGTTATGAACAATTTTTCTTTATTGGTATTACGCACATTTAACCTCACTAATACCGCAAAACCTTCTGCCTAGTTCAAAGCAGTTTCAGGCTCACCGCATAGATGGCGCCGCGTGCCAGTGTCTTCCAGAGTCCTAATATTTAGCAGATGTGTTTCGCTGATTCCTAAATATCGCCTGCATGCCGAGCTCACCGCTTAATACTCACAGGGCGAAGCACTTTGTCTAGGAAAGACACCGGGAGAAAAACGAGCTCTGGTGTCTTCTAAAGTACCTGGAAAGGTAGCGCCATCTCTCCTCCTCACCCTTTTACGTTTCTCTCTTTCTCTCTTTTTGGCGTGCGCGCGCCGCCTAGGGGGTACCAAGAAGGAGAACTAGCAGACGACGGCCGCTTCCTCTCCGCGCATTCAGAAGGCACAATCTTTCGCGTTGCGTATTTGAAAGTGCAGGTTTCTGATACATTCTAACATTGCATAGTGCCAAGCAAGTGTTAAACACCAATAAAAAATGAGTTAAGCGTGACGGCAGCGTTTTCAACCTTCGGATAAAGCTCACATAACTGAGTACATAGAAAATAGAACGCAGCTTTATTTTCACGAGTAACAATGCAAACATATGGTTGTCACGAGCGTTGTAAGCGCCGTCATCGTCAGTAATAAATACGTCAGAAAGCCTTCATAATATGCTACCCCACAAATCGCGAGAAATTCTAGATGCTGCAATCTTCTACGAGCTTAACGACCACAAGCGCGAATTGCGACTGCTGCTGCCTCCGCGCTAAAAAGAGCTCGAAAAGTCATAGCAGTCATGCCGTAGATAAACATGCATGGGCTGTTGGGGACGCCGGACTATTGCGATCATTGCTGTCATGGTGGTTTCGAACGTGGCCTTCCAAAATTCGAAAACGCTCCTAGACCGCCGCCATGGCTATTTTGGGCTATTTCTAAGAATGTGGCGAACTTTTGTCGAACCTGAGGTTTGACGCCGAACTTTGAGGCTCGGCTAGTTAATTTTCGAACTTTTAATGAGTTTCGAAAAAAAATCGTTTCTCTTTTGGCTAGTCGAGAGGAGAGAAAGGAAGGAGAAAGGCTTCAAACTTCTACAAACTTCGGGGTTTTCACAATGCAGAGTGAAGCAATGCTTGCAGAGTTCAAGCGGTCTCCCTACAGCGCAGTGGAGCAAACCAAACAGGTTGCACTATTTCCACAGGCCCGGTAGCGCGCTTCCAACCCAAACGCATATGGCCCAGACATGTACAAGTTACTAAAAAGAAAAGTAATCAAGTAAAGTTACTGAGTATTGACGTCAAAAGTAATTTGAGTAGAGGAGAAATTACTCAAATAGAAAGTAATTGAGGAAATTACTAATTGCCGTAAAAGAGTAGCGAATTACTTTTGAAGTTACTTTTATATGTTTTTTTATGGTAAAAAAAAAGTTCAGAGGTTTTGATCCGTTAGCGAAATTGTGTTAGACAAATAAGAATCGGCTCGTTTTTCTTTCACAGAAATACTTTAATAGCTGGTTCTGTTTCTCCGTGCCTAATTGTTTTGCATTTTCTAGTTTGTTTGGCGAATGATGTACTGCGAATGTGTCATTTCTACTTTAATGTTTAGGACTGTCTGAGCTTGATTTTTAAGACAGTGCTTGCTTGTTTACAGTGTTGCGTAAAGTACATATAAAAGTACTTGAAGTAAAGTGCAAAGTAAATGAGAGCCTGTTATGTACTTCAAGTAAAGTAGTATGTACACCGGGTGCAAACTACATGAAGGAAAGTATATAAATACAATATATTTTAAGGTACAGTACAAGCACTTTTAACACAACCTTTCATGATGCTCTTTCATTCCCTATACAGTGTTGTTTTTAACTGGTATGCATTGCTCCAGGGGTAATAGGAGATGCATCGTTTTTTTTACGGAAATGGCAGCAAATATTGTATAAGGTCAAGTCGCCGCAGAGTAGTTGTTTTAATCTCGCTGACGAGCTATTTGACACAATCAACTTATAAGGCACTGATTTCCATCGGTCTTACAGCCGCCATTACTTCACTCAGAGAAATGACCAGATGACGTCTCGAAAGAACGCGTCTTTACACGACGATACCGCCGTTTTTTTTTTTTTTTTTTCATATTTGGGGAATGTACATTGAAGTCGGGAGTTTTCCTCGGAAAATACAAGTACATGCTCGAAGAATTTACTTCAAGTAAAGTACAATATTTTCTAAACAGTAGTACTTTAAGTACCATCTACATAGAATACTTCCCAACACTGCTCGTTTATTGTTTTTTTTTTTATACAAAAACGTTGGGAGAATTACTGCAGGTTTTTCGAACAATCTTTGAATCTTTGAAGATCTGTATATTCTGAGTTTTGGGAGAAAAGGCAACGCAAAAAGGTAATCTTTGCGTTGCGCCTTAGCACGCGACTCTTCGAGTACAGCACGAACTACGGGAGCACCAGATGAGTTTCAGAGCACGTGCTGCATTTTGTTGCCTCCTTTGAGTGAGGATCCAGTGTGTGCACCTCTTGTGGTGGGCGAGAGTTTCTACGTCGGGGAGAAAGCCGAGACCAGCCCTTTCTTCAAATGGGTCAAGTCTTCTTGAGTTTCGGGACACAAAGAAATGCCAGACTTCGGCGCTAATCCCGCATTTACTCGGCCCCCCTTGCGTCGTGTCTGTTCGCTCTCCGCGCCTCGTAGCAGTGTTGTTGCAGTGTGTGTGTGTGTGTGGGGGGGGGGGGGGGGGGGGGAGGGCTTGTGAAATTTTGTGGGGTTTCGGTCTCTCCAAACCATCCTACGCCACATGCTTCTCCCTCTTTGTAAATATCAGCTGATCTTCCAACATCTTACCTCCTTTGTGCAGGAATGTTTGTTGATAGGCAAAACAGCCACTAGAATTCGAAAGTAATTTGTAACTTGAGTAGAAGTTACTCACAAAAAGTAATTAGAGTAAACTATTAATTACCGAAATAAAAATGTAATTAAAAGTTACTAACTACCGAGAAAAGTAGTTAAACGACAGTAACTTGAGTAGAGTAGTTGAACTACGTACAAGTATTATGGCCCTGCCCGGACGTAGACCGAACTCCCCAAATGCTGAGTTGGTGCCTATTGTGAGAATCCTTAGGCACCCAAGTTTGTAAAAATGAGAAGTCCGCAGTTTCACCGCTAACCACATGACTACCTCCCAGTCGTTGCCCACCCCAAGAAAGGATAACAGAATCAGAAATGACGTGAACATGAATGGGTGACACTAATATTCTTCACAAAGAAAAGGAGACGGGTGGGATATTTGTAAGGACCCTGGTTTGAAACACCCAGTCTTCCGACTGTTATGCTTCTGTATTTTGTTCTTTTACCGTATGGTCATATCTCCTGGGCTTCACAATAAAGCTGTCTTTGTGTATTTTGTACTTCTGAAAACCGAAGGAAGGGCCAGTTTTGTAGGGACTTTCATCCTTCCGAAGCTTTTTTTTTTTTAAATTTACAAGTAACATGATGTACACAAAAGGTGGTGCATTTGAGGGTTGAAACCACTGATCTCTATGTCTATTTGCAATTGTCATAGAGATCAGTGGTTGAAACAGAGTTTGTA
Source organism: Ixodes scapularis (assembly GCF_016920785.2). Taxonomy (NCBI): domain Eukaryota; kingdom Metazoa; phylum Arthropoda; class Arachnida; order Ixodida; family Ixodidae; genus Ixodes; species Ixodes scapularis. Next base: position 8,316 of record NW_024609855.1, on the reverse strand, counting down.
ACGTGTATTTTATGGCTTAAAAATCATTGTTTTTAGTCTTGGCTATTTTGGGCTATATTTATTTTACGGCTTTGGCTATATTTGGGCTATACCACCCAGTCGTTTGGCGGTTTTTGGTGGGACCATCTGGCAACACTGGCCGTTACCCACAGCTTCGAGACGCCGACAAAGGCTGGGTTAGTGTTTACATCGGTTTTCTTCGATGTGAACCTTTCTCGAGTTCACTTTTCGAGGTCACACACTCTGCATGAAAGGACAACCGCCAAGGGCAATGGGGTAAAACCAGTGTGTGCAAATAAGTTAAGGGTCTAAACTAACTGGGTCACACACCCCTTAACCTTTCTTGAGTTCACTTTTCGAGGTCACACACTCTACATAGAAGGCCAGCGACAAAGGGCGATGGGGTCCAACGATTATACATAAACCGACTCAAAGTAGGTTTAGGGGCCAATCAAACTTGGCTGCGTACCGTGGTCGTCGACGCCAGCATGCTCTGTGTCAGTGCGTTACGTTTTCTTGTGCCCGTCAATCTGCTGTCCCGCGATGTCCTTACTACGTTACTTCAAGCCAGTAGTCGAGAATGCAGAAGATCATCATATGCCGGGACTGCCTGACCCACAGGTATGCAAGACCACACGTGATAAGCGTTCTTTTACGTCGGCCAATCAAAGTGTTATTGCCGCTCCACCCGCCGTGGACTCCTGAAAGCGGAAACGAGGGCCCTACTCTGCTTACAATGACGTTCGATGTAAGATTGGAAAATATGCTGCGGAAAATGGGACAATTGCTGCAGTGAGAAAGTTTTCCGATGGAAGAGAAAAGCTCAACAACAGCACCGTCAGGGGGAGGAAGACCTCCTATATGCAAGCCTGCAAGTCCTGTCATTCAAAAGAGCTTGGAAACTTGGATGATGACGTACGGGCGTACATTGTGGAGCTCAGAGAAGGGGGCGGGGTTGTAAACTCCAGGATTTGCATCGCTGCTGCACTGGGCATTGTGCAGGCGACCAAGCCCATGCTCTTGCCAGAGTTCGGTGGCACTCTCGTTCTCAACAGACCCTGGGCAAGATCTTTGCTGAACAGAATTGGATTCGTCAAGCGTAAGGCCACCAAGACTGCGCGAAATTTTCCAAACGATTTTGAGGGTGCCAAGAAGTTCCTGCAGACTATCGACGAGAAGAGAAACCACTTCAGTATTCCCGACGACTTGCTGCTCAACTGGGACCAAACAGGTGTCAAGCTGGTTCCGGCCAGCAAGTGGACGATGGAGGCCCGAGGTTCCAAGCAAGTTGGGGTGGTTGGCTTGGTCACCGTTTTGACGACAACGACGCTTTCTGGCAAACTCTTGCCTCCTCAAGTGTTATATGCAGGCAAAACAGACAGGTGCCATGCCAAGGTCATGTTTCCAAATAACGTGGACGTGTGGCACAGGGACAACCACTGGAGCAACGAAGCCACAATGCTGCGATTGGTCGACACTGCTCTTCCGTACGTGGAGACATGCAGGAGTCGTGTGGATGGTGCCAGTCAACATGCACTTTGCATTTTTGACATCTTCGCTGCACATCGTACGAACAGTCTTCTGCAGAAACTAGATGCAAACAACATTGAGTACGTCTTCGTCCCGGCAAGCTGCACAGGACTCCTGCAACCGTACGACCTAAACATTAACAATGTGTTGAAGACTGCCATGATGAACCGTTTTACCCAGTGTTATGCCGGATGTGTACAAGAGGTGGTGGAGAAAAGACAAAGTGCAGCTGACGTTAAGATCGACTTGCGAGCAAGTGTTATGCAGCCCGTTCACGCAGCATGGCTGGTTGAAGTGTATGCGGATCTCGAGAACCGCAGAGACACGATCCGAATCGGCTATACTCTGGCAGGAATTGTCTGAAGGTATACCAAATAAACTTCTTGAGGTGAGCTGAATTCCGACTTCTGGCGTTATTTACTTTAGGATACTTTCCATATCATATTCACATATCCCGTATAATGATATCGTTATGCTTTTTGGACGCCTGTTTCCCCGGTGTCTCAATGCCGCTTTCAAGGTGCTGAAAGATTTCCCGAATTGTTCGCGAATCGGAGGTGGTTCGCGAAAATTAGGTCTACGCGAAAATTCCGTCGTTTACAGTATATATATATATATATATATATATATATATATATATATATATATATATATATATATATATATATATATATATATATATTTCTTTTTATTCTGCGTGGAAATGATTCAAATCGGTTAATTCGGCACTTTTGCGTTCGAAGAAAATTTACAAAGTTATATTAAATGAAGGCAGGTAAGTATGTCGTTCATTTTCTTGTAAATTTAATACAAAATGCAATATTATCAAGATTACTAATGTAAGTAGCTTTCCACTTTGTTTTTTTTTCGTTTTCTTAGGTGCAACCTGCTCTTGTTCCACTCTCGCCCCGCCCGTCATCAGTTGGGGCATACGATTCCTCACAACTCCTGTCAATATGCTCCGTTTTAAATTACCACGAACCACAGACGACTCTACGAGTCAATCCAATCCAAGTCAAAAGTCAATCCAATGTCGAGTTTGTGTCCCGTGACGTTTGAGAGGGGCTCAGTGACGCGTTTTCACTTGAGACGCTACATTGGCTGACGTAGCTCCTAACCTCCGCTACCCATATCCAAATACAAGAAAGAAGCGCAGTGAAACGCAATCAACCAAGCGCAACACCCTAAGAACCGAATGCGCCGCAAAGTTCAGTTTTCATGGGCAGCATCAACATCACTAATTAAAAAAAAGCAGATTGTTTCGTGTAATGCTTTATGATGTCTGCGATAATGCGACGAACTATTTGGCCACTCTGGATGCGGTGCTCGAGTCACACTAGTCGTTGAGACAAGAAGCCCCCAACGGCAATTGAGAGCAAAAAACGCCTTTCAAAGCACTCACTTTTTATATAAAATTCAATAATATGCAGCACATATTTGCGGATTTTGAATGATTGTTTTCCAAAAGTTCATCTAGAAAAATTTTGAAAAAAAAAATTCAGGATGGATATGTTTTTATTGACGCACACAAATTTCCGGGCTCAATGCAAGACCCTTTACAATAGTTGAGTGCCAACTTTTTTATTCAAAGTGAACAAAGCATGAAATACTCTGTAGAAAAGTTTCAGCATAAAACCTTATTCCAAATGCGTTTAAAGAACGCCGAAAAATGCTTTAACATGAAAGAGTCGCGCAAGAAGCCAGGTGTGTCATTTTATTATTTTTTTATGTAAACTTCAATAAACTAAATCTAACTGCTGCAGGTATACCAGTTCGAGCGATAGATAAAAATGTTTAAGTTCTAGAAATATTTTTTTTTATTCCTGTGGGCTTCAAAGTTGCGCCTACGAGCGATTCCGAAAATCGTAGTTGCACGTCCTCTCAGACGCAATATTTTAACGAAAACAAAAAGTTTCTCTTTTTTTTCAAAAGTATGGTTTATTTTGTTGTATGTACATGTGTTGCTATTTCGCATAAAAACGTATTTGAAAAGAAAAAGGCAAAAGACCCCTGTGACCGCCGTTATCTGAACACACCTTAAAGTAAATATTTATTTAAATTTTTTTTCTGTCACAAGTCACCCTGTAAAGTTTTCGATTGTTTGCTACACCGCGACCGCTATGAGCTCAACATACCAAGTATTGATCGTCCTTTCGACAGTTCAGCCAACACGAATGTTTCAAAGATCGTTTCCACCGTCGAGCAATACTTTGTGAAGCCTGCATTGAAATACGGAACAATGCAGACAAAACTAGTGGCGCGGTGCCGCAACCAAAAAAAAAAGAAATCCTACTTTTTACATTTTTATTTGTTGAATTTTTAGGAACGGTTAATTCATAATACGCAATTAGATGTATTATATTGCTCTAAATTAGGAAAATAATCGTTTTTCCATTTTTACGTTGCAGTCAAGTACCGCTGGAGGCCTTTCGTCTTGACGAGTAGTGGTTCTCGAGCCCCGCATCCACTGTGGCCGTAGTTGGTCGCATTATCTTCCAAACACCATGTTGCACTATAATAAATGATATAAAAAAAAAACTTTTTTATTGATATTGTTGATATTGATTATAAAAACTGAATTTTGCGGCTCATTCGGTCCTTAGAGTGTCGTGCTTAGTGGATTGAGTTGCACTGCGCTACTTTCCCACAGTAGCATTTTAATATGGGTAGTTAGTGGACAAACTGATTAAATTCATTTCTCTAGACATCAGTATACTCTCCTTCTAAATATGAAAAAAGAGAAAAGAACGAAGAAGTGGAAGGCTAGGTCGTTGGGTACTGTATGCACAACACTGCGGAAGGCTCTGGTCAGGCTCAAACAGGGAGCTCCATGGAGGAGGTGTACCGCCTTCTTCAATTATATATGCTGCTAGGTTTTAAAGGATCGTAGAATGTAACATAATTGAAGGAAATTTTAAAAATGAAAATGTTTTTAACCCCTGTCAGAAAATTTTGTTTTTTGGTAATCATCAGGTGTTTTCGTGCGAATATTTGAAAGTTTGCAGATAATCGCTCAAGGTGCTATGTTTAAGTGTTTTTTATTGATCTATATAAAATATAAGTGCAGTAGTTAACAATATTATTTTGGACAACTGACCTTTACCTAGACATTTTGTCTAAAACATTATGCACTTCTCTTTAATAGTTTTAGAATGACGTGTCCATATTTCTGCGTGTGCGAAGAAATAGCGTAGTCAGCTTGCGCCTGTCCAAAACGAAGTTGGCTCGGCGCATGGTTTCTGGCGGCAACGCTATTTTTGCTTATCCATACCTTTGTGGTACTTTGTTCTCAGATTGTCTATTGTTATTACTTAAATTATTTGCTATCAAACACGACGACACCGGTGGTACACGTAAATGCAAGAGACAACCTAGCCCTTAATCATCTACAACTTTTTCTGTCCAAATATTTTTATCTGATTTGTTTTTAAAAATTTGTTTATACTATAAAATGGGCAATGACACGAACAACATCAAGTGGATTAAAGATGTCTACCATTCACCACTGTTTATTATCTTCCGAAATCACCCAACACCGTGGTGATGGGTGCGTTCAGCCAACAGTTGCATGGTGTAAACAGGTGTGCGGTGGCTTTACAAACATCAGAGGCATCACTTGCGCGAAGAATTAACGCTGGTCCAATGACGCTACCTAGCTTTCCACTTCTTCGTCCTTTTTTCTTTTTTTTAGACGCAACCTGCTAATGTTTCACCCTCGTTAAGGCCGCCATCAGTTGGGTTATGAGATTCCTGACCGTCTCCTGTTCATATATGCTCCGTTTTATCCAACGTTGGTTTCATTTTCCGATGGACAACATGCGACGCTACGAGTCAATCCAATTCAAGTCACAAGTCAGTCTAATGTCGTGTTAGTGTCATGTGACCTTTGAGAGGGACGCAGTGACGCGTTGTCACTTGAGACGCTAAACTGACTACTAGAGCTCGTAATCACCGCTAGAATTAATCATACTTGGAAACGGACTATTGCGACGTCTAGGTAAATGGATCGAATCATATTGTCAACAGCCTAACCAAATTGAAATATGCTCACAGGTTTCTTTTTGTATAATGCTCTTTGGTGTCTGGGAGATAAATCGACCAACTACGGACACTGTGGACGTGTTGCCCGAGTAGCACTAGTTGTTGAGACAGAAAGCATCCAGCGGTGATTGGTGGCAACATAGACCTGACAAAACGCCTCTTTTTTTTCTTCAACTGAACACAATATAATACAACATGTATTTCCGTATTATGAATTAATGGTTTCCAAGGTTTTATCCAGGGAAAATAAAAGAAAAATTAAGGATGAATATTTTTTTATTGCCACGCTGAAATTGCACAGTTTTGACTTTTTCGATATTTAAAAATCTTCCGACTGCAATGTAAACAACACTCAATAGTTGAGCGCTAACTTTTTTTATTGAAAGTGAACAAAGTATGAGATACTTAGTTTCAGCCTAAAATTTTAATTCTAGAAAATCTTTAAAAATTACCGAAATATGCTTAAATGTTAAAGAGTTGCGCAACAGGCCAAGTATGTCATTTTATTTCACTTGAAATATAAAAATTCCATAAACTAAATCTAACTGCTTCGGGTATACCGCTTGAGTGCTTTATACATAAAATATTTACGCTGTAGAATTTTTTTTTTCTATTCTCCCGACCCACAAATTAGAGTCTACACGCAATTCGGAAAATCGTAGTTCCACCTCCTCTCAGGGGCAACTTCTTCGAAACAAAAACAAAACGATTTCTTTTGCAGGGGTAAGGTTTATTTTGTTGTATAAACATCCTTTGCTACCTCATATAAAATTTATTTGAAAAAAGGGCATGGACACCCCTCTGACCGTTCCTATCTGAAGACACCCTTCAGTAAATATTTTATTTCAATTTTTTTTCTTACAGGGCACTTTCCGAAGTTTTTTTTATTGTTTGCTACACCGCAAAATACTCGGCATACCAAACATTGATTGTTATTCTGAGAGTTCAACCAATACGAAAATTTCAAAGGTTGTTTCCAATTCCCAGCAATGCTCTGTGCAGCCCGCGACGAAATTCGAACCTCAGCAGACAAGGTAGTGTTGCGTGTGCGCAGTGGTGGCGTTTTCACTGTGGAGTGCGCAGCAGACGGGGACCAAACAGTCTAGGAAAACTTTCTAATCAGAGTGACTCCCGCTGTCATATTTCAGCGATCATTATAAGCGGAAAAAGTGTGGACGCCTTTTTGCCACTGCGATGCGTCTTTCCTCTAACGGGATCAGATACTTGTGCAAAAACGGTAGAAAAGTAACCCAAAATAAAATTACATACAAAAAAAAAATTGCGCCGAGATATTTTGATGGCGCCCTCTAAGGGTTTTCGTCCGTGACGTCAAGATCAGGATTTTTTCTCGCCGTGACGTTGCGAGATATAATCCTGGCGGTTTACAATAGTTTGCGAGCTACGAGTTTTATCAGAGATAAAATAATAAGGGTACAGGCGAGCTGGTGAATGTTAACCATGTTGAAAAAACCTGGTACTGGGGCAGAAATGAACATAAAAGTCGAAGGAGCAAAAAGAGACGTCGCCTTGTTCTTTTCTGTTCTTTCGAGACGTTGTCCTGTCCCTTTCTGTTCCATGGTTAAGGAGTTTTATGGTGCGTGTAAAACCCAGCTTGGTGTCATCACATTCTTAAAGGGCCCATGAAACGAATTCTGGGCTGGTAAAAATCACTTTAGATTGGGATTTTAATAATTGAACATCGTTCAGTGGGCCAAAAGATAAAAAGGTAGAAAGTCAGAAGCCTGACTTTCAGTGCGAAAATCTGAAAACACGGCGGACTATTTCGTAGCTTCTCTCCTTTCTAAGCTCTCTGCTTTTTCACTGTGATACATCCGCGGTTCCCAAAACGCGTCACTGGGTCCAAACGCTCGTCACACGATACCGGACCTCCCTTGTTCTCTTCACCCCTTTTCCGACATTATGGTGGAAGCTACGCGCTTGCCCGACCAATCAGCCGTCTCCCTTTCATCACCTGACCTCCTTCTCTGCGCGTGGGTTTGCTCGAGACAGCGTGATCACGTGGCAAAAGTCTGGCTGGCCAACGAGCAAGTAGCTTCCACAGTACTGTCAGCTTCGGGGTGAGCGGGTTGAGGAAAGCAACTTTTGTCTGAATTTTGAGCGACGGGCTAATTTTCTAGGGGGACAATGGCTCTCCCCTCTTTTCGTCTTCTTGAACTGCTTGGTAGAATGCGCGATTTATGTGTTGAGGAGGAAAGGTAAACAGGATAAAGTTGGAAAAGCGTTTCATGAGCCCCTTTAAACCAACAGCTTTAGAGTTGGCAGTGTGACATTACTCGTTTTTCTGTCGATGAACGCAAAAGTAATATAAATAAAGACGTCACTTGAGCGTTTGACCAATCGTGAATGTCGACCACAGCAACGCCTCTGGTCGCGCATGTCGACAATATTACGTGCTAGTTAATCTGCTCCTTTCTCCTCCGTTTCTTTACCCCCCCTTCCCCCCCCCCCCCCCCAAATGAGCCCACGTTATTCTATTTCCCGCGACCTCAACCAATGGCGGCTCGCGCTTACCTGCCTCGTCATCGAGCGTTCCCCTGGGCGTTCTCTATGTTGCCCTTTGATTGGGGTGCCACTGCTGGAGTTCCGATGCGCTAAGAGACGCATTTTGGAACACCTGCTCAGCCTATTCGCGGTGAGAAGCTCGCGAGGGGCGCTTCTATTGTCCTCACTTTGGTTTAGTGCACGTGCTACCCACGCGGTCATGTTTTAATTTTCATAGTTCAT